>NW_028270142.1:71906654-73243257 GCF_037043375.1 Chiloscyllium plagiosum | reverse complement strand
GGGGAAGAGAGCATGGGGGGACTTGGGGGGAGAGGATGGGGATGGGGGGAAGAGAGCATGGGGGGGAAGAGAGCATGGGTGGGGGAAGAGAGCATGGGGGGATGGGGGGGAAGAGAGCATGGGGGGATGGGGGGGGAAGAGAGCATGGGGGGATGGTGGGGGAAGAGAGCATGGGGGGATGGGGGGGAAGAGAGCATGGGGGGGATGGGGGGGAAGAGAGCATGGGGGGATGGGGGGGAAGAGAGCATGGGGGGATGGGGGGGAAGAGAGCATGGGGGGATGGGGGGGAAGAGAGCATGGGGGATGGGGGGGAAGAGAGCATGGGGGAATGGGGGGGAAGAGGGGATGGGGGAAGAGAGCATGGGGTGGAAGAGAGCATGGGGGGGAGAAGAGAGCATGGGGGGGGGGAATGAGAGCATTGGGGGGGGAATGGGGAAGAGAGCATGGGGGTGGAAGAGAGCATGGGGGGGAGAAGAGAGCATGGGGGGGGGAATGAGAGCATTGGGGGGGGAATGAGAGCATTGGGGGGGGAATGAGAGCATTGGGGGGGAGGGGAAGGGAGCATGGGGGGGGAATGAGAGCATGGGGGGGAGGGGAAGGGAGCATGGGGGGGGGAAGGAGCGCGGGGGGGGGAATGAGAGCATGGGGGGGAGGGGAAGGGAGTATGGGGGGGGAAGGGAGCGCGGGGGGGGGGGGAGGGAGCGCGGGGGGGAGAAAGGAGCGCGGGGGGGAAAGGAGCGCGGGGGGGGAAGGGAGCGGGGGGGGGGGAAGGGAGCGGGGGGGGGGAAGGGAGCGGGGGGGGGGGGAGGGAGCGGGGGGGGGGAGGGAGCGGGGGGGGAGGAGGGGAGGGGGGGGGGGGGGAGCGGGGGGGGGGGGGGAAGGGAGCGGTGGGGGGGGAAGAGAGCAGGGGCGGAAGGGAGCGGGGGGGGAAGGGAGCAGGGGCGGAAGGGAGCGGGGGGGAAGGGAGCGGGGGAGAAGGGAGCGGGGGAGAACGGGGGGACAACGGAGGGGGGGGGACAACGGAGGGGGGAACAACGGAGGGGGGGGAACAACGGAGGGGGGGGACAACGGAGGGGGGGGGACAACGGAGGGGGGGGGGACAACGGAGGGGGGGGGACAACGGAGGGGGGGGAACAACGGAGGGGGGGGAACAACGGAGGGGGGGGAAACGGAGGGGGGGGGAACGGAGGGGGGGGGAAACGGAGGGGGGGGGGAAACGGAGGGGGGGGGAACGGAGGGGGGGGGGAACGGAGGGGGGGGGGAACGGAGGGGGGGGGAACGGAGGGGGGGGAACGGAGGGGGGGGAAACGGAGGGGGGGGGGAAACGGAGGGGGGGGGGGGAAACGGAGGGGGGGGGAAACGGAGGGGGGGGGGAAACGGAGGTCGGGGGGGAAACGGAGGGGGGGGAAACGGAGGGGGGGGGAAACGGAGGGGGGGGGGAAACGGAGGGGGGGGGGAAACGGAGGTCGGGGGGAAACGGAGGGGAGGAGAAACGGAGGGGGGGAGAAACGGAGGGGGGGAGAAACGGAGGGGTGGGGGAAACGAAGTGGGGGGGAAACGAAGGGGGGGGAGAAACGGAGGGGGGGAGAAACGGAGGGGGGGGGGAAACGAAGGGGGGGAAACGAAGGGGGGGGAAACGAAGGGGGGGGAGAAACGGAGGGGGGGAAACGGAGGGGGGGGAAACGGAGGGGGGGGGAAACGGAGGGGGGGGAAACGGAGGGGGGGAAACGGAGGGGGGGGGAAACGGAGGGGGGGGAAACGGAGGGGGGGGGAAACGGAGGGGGGGGGAAACGGAGGGGGGGGGAAACGGAGGGGGGGGGAAACGGAGGGGGGGGGAAACGGAGGGGGGGGGAAACGGAGGGGGGGGGAAACGGAGGGGGGGGAAACGGAGGGGGGGGGAAACGGAGGGGGGGGGAAACGGAGGGGGGGGGAAACGGAGGGGGGGGGAAACGGAGGGGGGGGAAACGGAGGGGGGGGAAACGGAGGGGGGGGAAACGGAGGGGGGGGGGAAACGGAGGGGGGGGGAAACGGAGGGGGGGGGGAAACGGAGGGGGGGGGGAAACGGAGGGGGGGGGGAAACGGAGGTCGGGGGGGAAACGGAGGGGGGGGAGAAACGGAGGGGGGGAGAAACGGAGGGGGGGGAGAAACGAAGGGGGGGGAAACGAAGGGGGGGGAAACGAAGGGGGGGAAACGAAGGGGGGGGAAACGAAGGGGGGGGAAACGAAGGGGGGGAAACGAAGGGGGGGAAACGAAGGGGGGGGGAGAAACGGAGGGGGGGGGGAGAAACGGAGGGGGGAGAAACGGAGGGGGGGGGGAGAAACGGAGGGGGGGAAACGGAGGGGGGGGGAAACGGAGGGGGGGGGAAACGGAGGGGGGGGGAAACGGAGGGGGGGGAAACGGAGGGGGGGGGAAACGGAGGGGGGGGAACGGGGGGGGAACGGAGGGGGAACGGAGGGGGGAAACGGGGGGGGAACGGGGGGGGGGGGACGGGGGGGGGGAGACGGGGGGGGGGAGACGGGGGGGGGGGGGACGGGGGGGGGGGGACGGGGGGGGGGGCGGGGGGGGGGGCGGGGGGGGGGGACGGGGGGGGGGGACGGGGGGGGGGGCGGGGGGGGGGGGACGGGGGGGGGGGACGGGGGGGGGGACGGGGGGGGACGGGGGGGGGGACGGGGGGGGGGGGGACGGGGGGGGGGACGGGGGGGGGGACGGGGGGGGGGGACGGGGGGGGACGGGGGGGGGGGGCGGGGGGGGGGACGGGGGGGGGGGACGGGGGGGGGGGACGGGGGGGGGGGACGGGGGGGGGGGGACGGGGGGGGGGGGACGGGGGTGGAACGGGGGGGGGAACGGGGGGGGGAACGGAGTGGGGGAGGAACGGAGGGGGGAGGAACGGAGGGGGGGGAACGGAGGGGGGGGGAACGGAGGGGGGGGGAACGGAGGGGGGGGGAACGGAGGGGGGGGGAACGGAGGGGGGGAACGGAGGGGGGGGAACGGAGGTGGGGGAACGGAGGGGGCGGAGGGGGGAAGGAGGAGGGAAGGATGTAGTGCAGGAAGGGGAGGGAGAGAGGTGGGGAAAAGGGAGAGAGGTGGGGAAAAGGGAGAGAGGTGGGGAAAAGGGAGAGAGGTGGGGAAAAGGGAGAAAGGGGGGGAAAAGGGAGAGAGGGGGGGAGAAGACCCATGGACACTCGCATGGGCCCCAGCTATGCCTGTCTCTTCGTCAGCTATGTAGAACAGTCCATCTTCCGGAGTTACACCGTCACCACTCCCCACCTCTTCCTCTGCTACATTGACGACTGCATTGTTGCCACCTTGTGCTCCCACGAGGAGGTCGAACAGTGCAGCATATTCACCAACACATTCCACCCCAACCCTAAATTCACCTGGACCATTTCTGACACCTCTCTCCCCTTCCTACACCTCTCCATCTCCATCCATGAGGACCGATTCAACACTGACGTATCTTACAAACCCACCGACTCCCATAGCTATCTGGATTACACCTCCTCCCACCCCGCCTCCTGCAAAAAATAGTATCCTGTATTCCCAATTCCTCCTCCTCCGCCGCATCTGCTCCTAGAAGGACCAATTCCACCACAGCACGCACCAGATGGCCTCCTTCTTTCAAGACCGAAATTTGTCCTCCAACGCATTTCATCCATGTCCCGCAACTCTGCCCTCGAACCCCCTCCCTCCAACTGCAACAAGGACAGAACCCCCCCAGTCCTCACTTTCCCAGCCCACCAACCTCTACATAAATCGCATCATCTGCCAACATTTCCATCACTTACAAACTGACCCCACCACCTAGGATATATATCTCTCCCCACTGCTATCCACTTTCAGCAAAGACCGTTCCCTCTGCGACTACCTGGTCAGGTCCACACCCCCTAACAAGCCACCCTCCCCTGCCACCGCAGGAATTGCAAAACCTGCAACCACACCTCCTGCCTTACCTCTGTCCAAGGCCGCAAAGGAACCTTCCACATCCAAAGCTTCACCTACACTTCCACACATTATTTATTGTATCCGTTGCTCCCGATGCAGTCTCCTCTACATGGGGTAGACTGGACGCCTTCTCGCAGTGCTCTTTAGATTACATCTCCAGGACACTCGCACCAATGAACCCCACCACGCCATGGCTGAGCATTTAAACTCCCCCTCCAACTCTGCTGACGACATGTAAGTCCTAGGCCTCCGCCATCGCCATCCGACGCCTGGAGTAAGAACACCTTATCTTCCACCTCGGGGCCCTTCAACCCCAGGGCATCAATGTGGACTTCACCAGTTTCCTCGTTTCCCTTCCTCCACCTCACCCAGTTCCAACCTTCCAGCTCAGCACTGCCCTCATGACCTGTCCCACTGTCAATATTCCTTCCCACCTATCCACTCCACCCTCCTCTCTGACCCATCACCTTTACCACCACCTCCATCCACCTATTGCACTCTCAGCTACATTCTCCCCAGCTCTACCCCCCTCCCATTTATCTCTCCACTCCCCGATGCTACCAGCCTCATTCCTTTTGAAGGACTCTGGCCCAAAACGTCAATTTTCCCCGGATGCTGCTTGACCTGTGCTTTTCCAGCAACACACACTCAACTCTTATCTCCAGCACGTGCAGTCCTTATTTTCTCCTAATTTCCATCTGGCCCAGGGGACTTATGAACTTTCACACTTTCCAGAATTGTTAACACCTATTATCCTCAACAACACTGTCTTTTTATGTTATGAATATTCACTTAGCGCTTCCCCTATTTCCCTGGACTCCACACACAACTTCCCACTACTATCCTTGATTGGCCCTAATCGTTCTCTGGCAGAAGTGGGTACTGCAGATGCTGGAGATTAGAGTCAAGATTAGAGTGGTGCTGGAAAAGCACAGCAGTTCAGGCAGCATCTGAGGACTGCTGCCTGACCTGCAGTGCTTTTCCAGCACCACTCTAATCTTGACCCTAACCTCTCTCTCGTCATTCTTTTATTCCTCATATATCTATAGAAAGCTTTAAGATTTTACTTGATCCTATCTGCCAATGACTTCTCATGTCCCTAGATTAGATTACTTATCGTGTGGAAATAGGTCCTTCGGCCCAACAAGTCCACACCAACCCGCCGAAGCGCACCCACCCAGACCCATTCCCCTACATTTACCCTCCTGGCTGCTCTTAGCTCTCCCTTTAGATCTTTCCTGGCTAACTTGTAACTCTCAAGCACTCTAACGGAGTCTTCACATTTCATCCTAACATAAGCCTTCTTCCTCCTCTTAATAAGAGATTCAACTTCTTTAGTAAACCACGGCTCCCTCACTCGACCACTTCCTCCCAGCCTGATAGGTACATCCATATCAAGGACGCACAGTAGCTGTTCCTTGAATAAGCTCAACATTTTCAATTGTGCTCATCCCCTGCAGTTTCCCCATCCTCTGCATCCTAAATCTTGCCGTATCACATTATAATTGCCTTCCCCCAGCAATAACTCTTGCCCTGTGTTAAATATCTATCCCTTTCCATTTCTGTGTTTATCTCTGTCTTCATGTTGAGAATTGTGTTATGTGGCCCTAAGATTTTGCTAAACTCAAAGGGACTCAAGTTGATCTAGCAACTCAAACTGGGGATCGTTGGTGCTATGGACCATCAGCAGAATCAGAATTATATTCACTACAGCCTGTAACTTTGAGGTATAACATATCTACCTTTGTCAAATTATCTAGTGGACTAAAGTCAGGACAAATCCAACCCAGCTAGTTCCAGCTTGATCAGTCTACTCATGATCACTATTAAGCTGATGGAAATGATGGTCATTGACAGTGTTATCAAGCTACACTTGCAAAGGGATAACCTGCTCAATGACGTTCAGTTTGGGCTCTGCCTGGGCCACTCAGCTCCTGATTTCATTATAGCCGTGCTCCAAACACGGTAAAAAAAGGGCTGAGTTCAAGAGGTGAGGTTAGAGTGCCCTTGACACCAGACATCATTTGACTGAGTGTGGCATCAAGGAGCCTCAGCAAAACTGGAATCAACAGAAAGCAGGGGAAAAAAAAAATCAACTGCATTATAAGATGGTTGTTGTCATCTTAATCACAGGACATCTCTCCAGGAGTTCCCGCACCCAACCATGTTTAGCTGCTGTATAAATGACCTTCATTCCACATAAGGTCAGAAGTCATGATGGTCACTGATGATTGTTCAGCACCATTTGTAACTCCTCAGATGCTGAAGCACTTCATGTGCAGCAAGACCTGGACAACATCCAAGTAACAGTCATGCCACACACATGCTAGGCAACAATCATCTCCAAAAACAGGGTTATTGGGTTAGTTTACAGAATGCATTATCTGGAAATGTCATGAAGGTAGGTTCAACCGAGGCATTCAAGGGGCATTTAATTTTTTTTTCTGGACAGTAATATGTGCATGGATGTAGGGTACAAAGGCAGGAGATTGACACAATATAACAAAGCCAGTACAGACAAGATGTGCCCAATGGCTTCCTTTTGCACCATAATAATTCTGAGATTTGATGATAATATGCAGAGTCCTGGTTATGAGTTTGCTCACTGAGCTGGAAGATTTGTTTTAAGACATTTTGACACTATACTTAGTAACATCAGTGAGCCTATGGTGAAGTGTTGGTGTTATGTCCCATTTTCTATTTATGAATCTAAGATGGGTGAGATCATTTCTGATTATTTTTCTCTGAGGATGGTAGATGGGGTCCAAATCAATGCATTTATTGGTGGAGTTCTGGTTAGAATGCCAGGCCTCTTGGAATTCTCGTGCATGCTGCTATTTAGCTTGCCCAAGGATGGATGTGTTGTCCCGGTCAAAGTGGTTTCCTTCTTCGTCTGTGCGTAAGGATACTCTTGATAGTGGGCCATGTTTTTTGGTGGCTAGTTGATGTTCGTCTTTCATGGTGGCTAGTTTTCTGTCTGTTTGTCCAATATAGTGTTTGTTAGAGTCCTTGCATGGTATTTTGTAAATGATATTTGTTTTGCTGGTTGTTTAAATTGGAACCTTTAGGTTCATTAGTCACTGTTTTAGTGTGTTGGTGGGTTTGTGGGCTACTATAATGCCAAAGGGTCTGAGCAGTCATTTCAGAGATGTCTTTGATGTAAGACATGCAGAAGCAGAAGTGCAGAGACTGGAACCAGCAGCCCTCCCAACTATCCAGACCAAACGTTGGGTCTACTCAGTGGATGACAGCTTTGTCATCACAAAACGAAACAAATTAGAGGAAACCTACAACACCATCAACAATATCCTTACTGGTATAAAATTCACAAAAGGGGAGAATGACAACACACTCCCATTCCTAGACATAACTGTTGACAGGGTTACAGAGTTCGGGTGGGATGTTATTCCAAGGATTGCTGTGGACTTGATGGGCCAAATGGCCTGCTTCCACACGGTTGGGACTCTATCATTCTAAAATTCTTGATCTTGCACCATTTTTCCAGCCACACATTCATCGGTCTTATCCGCCTATTTCTGCGGTTATTTGCATGTGGCACTGAGAATAATCCAAAGTTTACTACATTTGAGGCCCTGCTTTCCACAATTTCACTTAATTCCTAAATTCAGATTGCTGGACCACATTGCTGCTCCTACCCAAGTCATTTATACCAACACTGACCACAACCTCTGGCTGTTTACTCTCCCAGAGGAACATCCTGCAGTTTCTCTCTTACATTCTTCACCTCGGCACCAGGGAGATGACATACCACCCCGAGATAAAACAGCTTTGGAAGATATGCAAGAAATGGATTTTACGAATGCTAAACCTGAGTTCTGAATGCAAAGGCCCGCTGATGGGGCTGTGCTAAGAGCACAGAAATTGAGAGGTGAGATATAAGGTCCATCCACTAATCCCGGCCCCTTTAACTTCTTGCCATTCTCAGGGTCAAACTCTGGAAGTTCACCTCCCTTACAATGTACTGCCTTCACTTTGGATGGTGTTCCATGAGGGCCTTCGCAGAAAAATTGTTTCGCTTCCCTGTCAGCCTCCACCACCAAAGCCTCCAGTGCTCCAACTTTGAATATCAAAATGCACTCTCTCTCTTCTCTGTTCAACCTCTACTGGTTGGCTGTATCAGTGCAAGCAATTAGTAACAACTTCCTTGTGTATAGTGCAGTTCCACCTTCAAGAATGGCAGGCTGCCTTTAAGCGACACAGGCTGGCTCGTGCCTGTGCTCGCAGGGTGCTCCCCAGCATTTGCCAGCCAGCAGTGCATCCAGCTAAACACAAGCAAACAAGAAGATAGTGTAGAGCTACGTATTGCCAAATTACTCCTGCTGATACCTCTCTCAGCTCAGTTTTAACTTCTAACCTAATATGTTCTTTATGGGGAATTTGTTTGTTAAATTTGTTGGTGGTTTATTTTTTATTTTGGGGTGCCACGGTGGCTCAGTGGTTAGCACTGCTGCCTCACAGCACCAGGGTCCCAGGTACGATTCCAGCCTCGGGTGACTGTCCGTGTGGAGTTTGCACATTCTCCCAGTGTCTGCGTGGGTTTCCTCCGGGTGCTCCGGTTTCCTCCCACAGTCCAAAGATGTGCCAGTCAGGTGGATTGGCCATGATAAATTGCCCATAGTGTTAGGTGCATTAATCAGAGGGAAATGGGTCTGAGTGGGTTGCTCTTCGGAGGGTCGGTGTGGACTGGTTGGGCCGACGGGCCTGTTTCCACACTGTAAGGAATCTGTAAGGAATCTAATTGAATCTAAACAAGCTATATAAATTCAAGTTGTTGTATTTTATGGAGAACTAACACATTTAAAACAAAAAAAAAACAGGCTAATGATTTGGCCTATTATAAATAAGCCCTTTGTTCCAAATATTAAAATTCAACAAAGATGTAATCGAGAGGATATCAAGAGGTGTGCTCCTGAAAGGAAAGTAGCTAACAGTTTAGAGGGCCCTTTCCTCCACTGAAACTGAAATACCTGCTCTGAATTTACATTTTTGATTTTTACTTCAGGTGATTAACATTGGCAATATTTCTTTTGTCAAATTAGAGAATATGATCTTGAAGAAAGTAATTGATGATGTTTGATTCATTTCCATAACTGAATCACTAGTTAATGATCAGACATCATTGGCCCAACTGAAACTTGTTTTACCATGTGATCCTTTAATTGTCAATTGAAACAGATATTATTTTCAATTCAAGTATTCACATGCTGGAATGAACCATACACATTTTGTAAAAAGGACTCTCAGCTGAAAATGAAAACAATTTGGCTTAAACACATGTATGAGTGATATTCTAAGTTTATGAAAGATTAGAAGGCATGCAGTCATGCCCGGACAGTTGGAAGTACTCAAGGATGCCCTCATAAGAATGGGGTACAATGCTCAACTCATCAGCCACCAGTTCAAACGTGACACCCCGAGAAACCATAATGACCTCTTCAGGAGAGGGACACAAGCTGCAACCGACGGGGTACCCTTTGTTGTCCAGTACCTCCAAGGAGCTGAAAAACTAGGCCATGTTCTTTGCCGTCTGCAACACATTTTCAATGAGGATGAGCACCTTGTCAAGACCCTCTCCATACCTCCACTTCTTACCTTTAAACAACCACCAAATCTCAAACAGATCATTGTTCGCAGCAAACTGCCTGGCTTTCGGGACATCTTACAACCTTGTCATGGTAGAAGCTGCAAGACGTGTCAGAGTGTCGGCACAGATTCCATCATTACACTTGGGGACACCGCTCACCATATACATGGCAGGTACTCATGTGACTCGGCCAAAGTTGTCCATCTCATATGCTGCAGGCAAGGATGTCCTGAAGCACGGTACATTGGGGAAACTGAGCAGAGGCTATGTCAATTGATGAGTGGACATGGCACAACAGTCAGACAGGAGTGTTCCCTCCCAGTCAGAGAACACTTCAGTGGTGTGGGTAATTCAACCTCGGACCTTCGGGTGACCATCCTCCAAGGTGGACTTCGGGACAGCCAACAACACAAAGTGGCTGCGCAGAGGCTGATAGGCAAGTTCTGTACCCATGGGGATGGCCTTAACCGGGACCTTGGGTTTATGTCACACTATAGGTCACCCAACCGCACTAGACACACACACACACGCACACACACTCCTAAAGACCAATAGGCTCAAATGCTATCATACTCTCATGCACCCTCTCACAGACATATACCCCATTACACACAAACTCATGCACAGAGAGACACTCTCACAGACACTCATAACCACACCCCCATCCCACACGTGTGCCTGCACATACATGCACACACACACACACGTTTGTGGGGTGAATTTGTACTTGCAGATTTACATTTTATTTTGCTCAAAAACTGTATGAATCAAGGAAGATTCTGTAAATCCCTTTTTTAGATTCGAATCAGTTTGAACATTGGGGCACAGATGACCTCACATTCAGTGCATTATCTGGACCACATGGCACCTAATGTAAAAGTTTGCTTGTGAATGTAACTTTAAAAGAGTTCTAGGATTTACATATGAAAGAACTGAAACCAACATGCACATTTTAAAAGATGAGACTTAACAAACAATCCAGGATTTTTTCAATATATAATTTCAGTTATATCACACTGTAAACTTTTGCTATAAATACTGCCCTACGATCTTATACTCCACAACCACCTGTTGAAGGAGCAACGCTCCGAAAGCTAGTGCTTCCAAATAAACCTGTTGGACTTTAACCTGGTGTTGCGTGATTTGTTTGCAGTTCCAGAATCCACATTATAGGAGGGATGTGACAGCTTTGGAGAGTGTACAGAGGAAAACTAGCAGGATGTTGCTGGGAACTAGACAGATTCAGTTAGATTAACTGAGTTATTTTCCAAAGAGGAGATTGAGACAGGAAAAATCTTTTCTCCTTGATAGAGGTACCAATGACAAAGAGGCAGAGATAAAAATTAAGGGACACAAGGTTTACAGGAGGTGAGAGAGAAAACGTTTTCACCCAGAGGGTGATGGGAATCTGGAACTTATTGTCTGTAATGGTGGTAGAGAAAGAAATTATTATACAGTTAAGAAATACTAAGATTATGCTCTTGCAATATCAAGGCATGAAGGGTCGAATGCTGGAAAATGGGATGAGAATAGTTATGTGGTTGTTTCTAACTAGCTTGAATGCAGTGGTCTCAAGGGCCTCTTTCTGTGCTGAAGGTTCTATGACTATAATAGATACAAAGAGAAAACTCATGCAGGTCCTATGGGAGTATTCAAAGTTCAGCAGAGAACATAAAGGAAGCAATGAGGAGAGGAAAGAGCGAGTAAGAAAAAAATACCGGTGAGCAAGGTTAGGGAGAATCCCAAGATGTTCTCCAAATGTATCAAGGGATGAGAAAATCAGGGAAAAAGTTGGGCCCGAAACAGGAAATTTTGCATGGAACTGGAGGATATTGGCAGAGCAGTAAAAAAAAAGTCAAAGTTCTGCAGCACGGAGACAGGCCCTTTGGTCCAAACTGGTCCATGATGACCAAAATCCACGATAACCATACTTCCCAGCACTTCGCCCACATCCTCCTTATTCTTTCCTATCAGGTATTTGTCCAAATGTCTTTTAAATGTTGATAATGTATCCACCTCAACCACTTCCGCTGGCAGCTCATTTCATATGCACACCACTCTGTGTAAAAAGTTTGCCCCTCAGACTTCCTTTCATTCATTCCCCCCTCATCTCCGATTCCCCAACCCAGGAAAAAGACTAAGTGCACTCACCCGATTGATGCCTCTCATGATCTTGTACACCTCTATAAGATTTTGCACCCCCCCACCCTCCTGCAGTCTCTTATACTCTAACTAAAAAAAACTCCTGGCTTATCCAGGAATTGAGTCCAGGCAACATCATTGTAAATTTTTTCTGCACTCTTTCCAGTTTAATAACATCCTTCCGATAACAAGGTGACCAAAACTGAACACAATACTTGAAGTACAGCCTCACCAACATCCTATATAACTGCAACATAACTTCCCAACTTCTATATGCAACGCCCTGACTGTTGAAAGCCAGTGTACCAAAAGCCTTCTTCACTGCCCTGTTTACCTTGACTACACTTTCCGAGAACTGTGAAACTGAACTTCAAGATCCCTCTGTTCCTCTATACTCCATAAGGCCCTATCATTCACCATGAAACTTCTACCTTGATGTGACTTTCCAAAATGCAACACCTCACACTATCTATATTAAACGGTTGGGCACGGTCCGGTGGCTCCATTGTTAGCACAGCTGCCTCACAGCGCCAGGGTCCTGGGTTCGATTCCAGCCTTGGGAGACTGTCTGTGGTTTGTACATTCTCCCTGTATCTGCTCTGGTTTCCTCCCACAATCCAAAGATGTGCAGATCAGCTGAACTGGTCATGTTAAATTACCCAGTGTTAAGTACATGAGTCAGGGGGATATGAAGGGGAATGGTCTGAGTGGGTTTCCCTTTGGAGGGTCAGTGTGGACTTGTTGGGCCGAAGTGCCTGTTTCCATACCGTAAGGAATCTAATCTAAACTCCATTTGCCATTTTTCAGCCCACTTCCTTGTAGCTGATCAAGGTCCTGCTACAATTTCTGATAACATTCCTTGTTGTTCATGATACTGCCCATTTTAGTATCATCAAACTTATTAATGACTTTCATCCAAATCATTGATATTGACAACAAACAGTAACAAGCCCAGAACCGACCGTGAGGCACTCCACTGGTCACAGGCCTCCAGTCTGACAAGCATCCTTCCACCATTACCTGTGCTTCTTACCATCGAGCCAATTTTGTATTCAATTTGCCAGCTGGCCCTGAATTCCATGTGATCTAACCTTCCAGAGTAGCCTACCATGTTCAACCTTATCAAAGGCCTTACTGAAATCCATATCGACAAGATTTACCATGCTGCCCTCGTCAACCTTCCTGGCCACGTCATAGAATTCCTACACTGTAGAACCAGGCCCTTCAGCCCAATAAGTCCACACCGACCCTTCGAACAGTATCCCACCCAACCTACTCCTCTACCCTATTACTCCACATTTACCCATGACTAATGCACCTAATCGACACATCCCTGAACACAATGAGCAATTTACTACGGCAAATTCACCTAACCTGCAGATCTTTGGATTGTGGGAGGAAACACAAACAGACACAGGGAGAATGGGCACACTACACACAGAAACCCAGATCCCTCGCACTGTGAGGCAGCAGTGCTAATTTCTGAGCCAACCACATCACCCTTCATCAATTTATCCATTGCTGCATGTAGCAAACTAAAAACAAAGAAAATTAAATTTTGCACATCGCACAGAGTAGAGAAAACACATTTAATCATATTTCTTGAGTGCATCTATATAACGGTTTATCAATACTCATCATATGGGGCAGTTAAGAATACATAAAGGATTATTAGTTGTGGCAAATATTAAAAGAGGAGAAATGCTGGAGCGGTGAGAAAAAGTTAGGCCAAAACTGTGCGCAGTTCTCGTCACTGGGATGGAGTAATTTCACTATCAATGCGGCTAGATGAGCTCAGATAGTTTTATTTCGAACAGAGAAGGCTGAGAGAGTTTTGATTGAAGTGTATAAAGATTATGAGGAACATGGAGAGAGTGGATAAAAAGCAGCTGCTTTTGAAAAGCAGGGAATGAGTCAGAGTGACAGAGATTTACAAAACAGAAAAAGGCCCTTCAGCCGACTGCATCTGCAGCAGTCAAAAACAAACATCTAATCATTTTAATTCCATTCTCCAGAACTTGGCTGTAAGCTTTGGCATCGCAAGTGCACATCTGAAATACATCTTAAATGTTATGAGGTTTCTGCCTTTAATGCTCTTATAGGCACTAAGCTCCAGATTCCCACCACCCTCTAGATTTTCCTCACATTTCCTCTTAATGTTCTGCCCTTCACCCTAAATCTATGCCCCTCAGTCATTGATGCCTCCATTAAGGGGAAAACCTGTTTTCTGTCTACCTGACTTATATCCCTCATCATTTCAGACATCTCATACATGTTACCTCTCAATGTCCTCTACTCTGAAGGGAAACAACCCCAGTCCAAGCAACATCCTGAAAAAACTCCTTGTTGCACTCTCCAGTGCTAGCATAACCCTCCTATGATATGGGTTCCAGGACTACACACGATACACTAGTTGTGGCCTAACGAATGTTTGAATTCCGTATAACCACCTTGCCTTTATCTCTATGCCTTGACTAATAAAGACAAGTATGCATTATGCCTTAACTTGAGAGACACCAAGGTCCCCCTTATCGTTGGTGCTTCCCAGGGACCTACTATTCATCATGTGTGGCTTGTCCTATGGTCAGCGAAGAATTGAAAATTTTGCAAGCACCCTTGCTATTTCCTTCTTTGTCTCACCCAAGAATCGAAGACATTTTAGCAGAAAAACTGGCAAACACAAGCACAGAAAAGATGCCAAATTTGAGGACGAGATTTTATTTGGGTGAGGGGGAGTCAGTGGTAAATGTTTCAATTTTGAGGGGAGGATGTATATATATATGTGTGTGTGTGCGCGCGCGCGTGTGCGTGTGCGTGCGTGTGTGTGTGGGGGGGGGGGGGGGGGGGGGGTGGGTTGGGGGTTTCCAGTGTATTTGTGTGGTGAGTATCTGTGCATGGTGAAAGAATTAATATGGTGTGTGAGACAGATTATGAAGATGCTGGGGTTGTGGGAGAGGAGGCTGCAGGTCAGGGATGCACGGAAGCAGCAGGAATGCGCACGTTGAGGATGGGGTGGATGCGGGCACAGTGTTCTAGGTGGTGTACAGGCAGTGGGGGAGCTATGGGAAAGCAGATTGTGCTTGTTTGTTTGGGGGATCTGGGCTGTGCAGGGACGTGCATCATACAGGTCTACGATCCATCTATGGTGACGGGGGTGTTGCCTACACCCAGGTGTTGACAGGATAAGTGTGGGAGAAGAGATGGTGCTTACGTGCGGGGAGTGTGTTGCACGGACTGTGCGTCGTGTTGCGCAGGTTGTGCATAAGTGTGGGGTGGGTACAGGGTGGGAGCTTATGTGTGGTTGGGTGCTGTGTGTTTGCGCAGGGCGCATGCATCTGTGCTATGCAGGTTGCGTGTGTGCCTGTTGTGCCTCTGTGCAGGCTGCGGGCATACCTGTTATCTGTCATAAGGGCTGCCTGCATGGGGTTTTTGAGGTGTGTGCAACTGTGTGGGCATGCTTATGTGAGGTGGGTGTGTGGGGGGGTTGGGGCACTGGGGTTCACTCGCTTGTGGGGGTCTACGTGTGGAAACATGTGCGTGTCCTTGCGTGCAGATAGGGTGGAACAGTTATGTGTGTGCATGCAGATGGAATGCAAGGTGTGTCGGCTGGGTTTGTCTGAGGTTGTATGCACATGGGGATGAGGTTGTACACATCTGTGTATGTTTTGCATGTAGTGTACATGTGTGATTAACTGCATGGTGTGCTAGAAGCGTATAAAGGAAGTAGGAGTATACTTAAGAGGGAAATCAGGAGGGCAAAACGGAGACATGAGATAGCTTTGGCAAACAGAATTAAGGAGAATCCAAAGGGGTTTTACAAATATATTAAGGACGAAAGGGGAACTAGAGAGAGAATAGGGTCCCTCAAAGATAGCAAGGCGGCCTTTGTGTGGAGCCACAGAAAATGGGGGAGATACTAAAGGAATATTTTGCATCAGTATTTACTGTGGAAAACAATATGGAAGATATAGACTGTAAGGAAATAGATTGTGACATCTTGCAAAATGTCCAGATTACAGAGGAGGAAGTGTTGGATGTCTTGAAATGGTTAAAGGTGAATAAATCCCCAGGACATGATCAGGTGTACCCGAGAACTCTGTGGGAAGCTAGAGAAGTGATTGCTGAGCCTCTTGCTGAAATATTTGTATCATCGATAGTCACAGGGGGGGTGCCGGAAGACTCGAGGTTGGCAAACGTGGTGCCACTGTTTAAGAAGGGCGGTAAAGACAGGCCAGGGAACTACAGACTGGTGAGCCTGACTTCAGTGGTGGGGAAGTTGTTGGAGGAATTCTGAGGGACAGGATGTACATGTATTTGGAAAGGCAAGGACTGATTAGGGATAGTCAACATGGCTTTATGTGTGGGAAATCATGTCTCACAAACTTGATTGAATTTTTTTGAAGAAGTAACAAAGAAGATTGATGAGGGCAGAGCAGTAGATGTGATCTATATGGACTTCAATAAGGCGTTCAACAAGATTCCCCATGGGAGACTGATTAGCAAGGTTAGATCTTATGGAATACAAGGAGAACTAGTCATTTGGATACAGAACTGGTTCAAAGGTAGAAGATGGAGGGTTGTTTTTTCAGACTGGAGGCCTGTGATCAGTGGAGTGCCACAAGGATCGGTGCTGGGTTCTCTACTTTTTGTCATTTACATAAATCATTTTGGATGCGGGCATAAGAGGTACAGTTAGTAAGTTTGCAGATGACACCAAAATTGGAGGTGTAGTGGACAGCAAAGAGACTGAACAAAGAGACTTTGGAGTGCAGGTTCTTAGCTCCTAGAAAGTGGAGTTGCAGGTAGATAGGATAGTGAAGGTGGCGTTTGGTATGTTTTGCTTTATTGGTCAGAGTATTGAGTACAGGAGTTGGGAGGTCATGTTGCGGCTGTACAGGACATTGGTTAGGCCACTGTTGGAATATTGCATGCAATTCTGGTCTCCTTACTATTGGAAAGATGTTGTGAAACTTGAAAGGGTTCAGAAAAGATTTACAAGGATGTTGCCAGGGTTGGAGGATTTGAGCTACAGGGAGAGGCTGAACAGGCTGGGGCTGTTTTTCCTGCAGCGTCGGAGGCTGAGGGGTGACCTTATAGAAGTTTGTAAAATTATGAGGGACATGGATAGGATAAATAGACAAAGTCTTTTCCCTGGGGTCGGGGAGTCCAGAACTAGAGGGCATAGGTTTAGGGTGAGGGGAAAAAGATATAAAAGAGACTTAAGGGGCAACTTTTTCATGCACAGGGTGGTACATGTATGGAATGAGCTGCCAGAGGATGTGGTGGAGGCTGGTACAATTGCAACATTTAAGAGGCATTTGGATGGGTATATGAATAGGAAGAATTTAGAGGGATATGGGCTGTGTGCTGGCAGGTGGGACTAAATTGGGTTGGGATATCTGGTTGGCATGGACAGGTTGTACCGAAGTGTCTGTTTCCATGCTGTACATCTCTATGACTCATCGTGAGTGCGTGTGTTGTGTGTTTATGGTGTGTGTATGTGCAAGGTGTGCTCTCTTGTGTGGTGCATATATGTGTATGTATGGTTTCTGCATGTATTTGTATGGTGGGGGAATGGGGTGCATCTCCTTGTCAGGGGGTTAATTACATATGTGCATATGTATGTGCGGGCATGGGTGTGGATGGGATTGGATAGTTTATGTATGGTCTGTGTGTGTGCAGATGGAATGAGTGGGGGGAGTGGCAAGTTGGTGGGTCTGTCTATCTCAGTGTATGTGGTATGTATGGTGTGCGCGCATACGTGTGGAGTCCATGCGTGGGGATGGGGTTGTGCACTCAGTGTGCGCGTGCGCCGGTGAGCTGCATGTGTATGGAGGGGTGTGCACATGTTTAGTTGAGATGCATGGGTGTAGAGGGTGTGTGCAGAGTGTGTGCGCGCAGAGTGTGTGCGCGCGCGCGCAGGTGTGTGAGTGTGCGCGCGTGCGCAGGTGTGTGTGTGTGTCATGTGTATAGTACGTGCATCTCCATGCTAACTGTGTATAGGGTTTGTATGAATGTGTCTGTGTATAGGGGATGTCCATGAGCATGGGGGATTCCGTGTGCGCTTGTATATGGTATGGCGTATATACGGGTATATGTTTTTACATGCCTGGAAGGTGTGTATGGGTGCGAGTTTGCATAGGGTGCAGGAGGGGTGTACATGAGAAAAGTGTGTGCATATGGGAAATGTTATGGTGTATGTCTACTGTGTATGTGGGGAGTCTGTGTATGGGTTGGGTGCAGGATGTGCATGACATGTATGGTTTGTATGCATGGTGCGTGTGGGATGCATGTTTGGGGCATGCACATATGTGTGGAGTGTGTGGGGAGAGTGTGGGGTTTGAATGTGGTGCTCGCAAATGTGGTGGGGTGGTGCATGTGTATGTATGGTGTGTATGTATGTGTATGGTGCATGTGTATATCAATGTGATGAGTCCCTTTAAGCATATGTAATGCACATAAGGTACATGTTAGGGGTGTGCATTTGCGTAGGGTATGTCGCTAGGTTGTATCCTTGAAATGTGTGTCTACATGCACGTGTACATCTATGGTGTGCATGGAGGGGAGTGCACATGAATGTGTGTATGGTGTGTGTGGTGTTTGTGCATGCATGTGATGTTTGTGCAAGTACTGTGTGTATCTCTAGTCTATGTACGTGGCGCATGACTATATTTATGGCACGTGCTATGTCTATGATGCATGCGTCTGTTGTGGTTATTTGCATGTTTGGAGAGATGCACATGCCTGGTAAGGTTGTGCATCTTGTGTGCATGTGCGTGTGCACGTACACACACGTGCAGGGGGAGCATGTATGGGGTGGATGGATGTGTGTATATAAGACTATAGGACACTGGAGCAGAAATCTGGCCATTCAGCCCAACAATTCTGCACCACCATTCAATCATGGCTGATAAGTTTCTCAATCCCATTCTCCCCAAACCCCTTGATTCTAAAGAACTTCTTTATCGCAGTCTTAAATATACTCCGCCATCTTCTGTGGCAATGATTTCCATAGATGCACCACTGTCTGGCTGAAGAGGTTTGGCGTACGGTATGTAAATATTGTGTGTGCATGAAGTGTGTGGGGTGTGTGTCTGAGTGTTTGTGTACAGTGTGGATATATGTCTTAGACATGTATTTGAATAGTGTGTGTGGGGGATGCATGCATCAGCTTTCTAAGGTTTCTCAACATGGCCCAGCTTTTGATAATCTGGTCATCGGACTACTGGAAAAACACTTGCTTGCTGGCTGGGACATGCTCATTTTGCTCCAGGCTCTTGAATTTCCTTTCCCTGGGAAACATGAGCCCCTATGCTTAAATGACTGTTGCAACTGGATGCCAGGAGCCCATTTCCTCCCACAACCATCCCTGCTCTTGGGATAAAATTCCGCAAAGAGTCAACAAATAGTGAAAGTGTAAAAGTTAAATTTTAAAAGCAAGACAACCATTTGATGACATGAGACATTACCACGTGTAAGCAAAAAAACGAGAAGCGATAATAGTCCTCCAACCTTGAAGCATGCACCTTAATTCAGTTTTCTAGTTATGAATGCCAAGTAACAATAAAAATCTTGGCTCCAGTCAGGTGGGAATACATGGAATGTATTTAGAATCATAAAATGCCTATACTGCAGAAGTAGTCCAGTTGGCCCATCAAGACTCAATCAATCCTTTGAGGACCATCTCACCTAGAATCCACTCTTCACCCACCCGCCCCTCCCCCCTCCCCCCCAACCTATTCTATCCCCCTAACATTGCACTTTCATTGGCTAATCTACCAAACTGTACATCCCTGGATACTATGGGTAATTTAGAATAGCCAATCCGTCTAACTGCTACATATGGGAAGAAACCCATGCAGACATGAAGAGAACATGCAAACTCCATAGAGTCACCTGACGCTCGAAGCAAACATCGGTCCCTAGCACTGTGGGACAGCTGTGCTAACCATTGAGCCACCATGCCACCCAAATTACCTGGTTAAGAATTGCATCTATTACAATCACATTCAATGGAACACACTGTTTGGGGACAAGTCGTCTATTGTTATAAATTATTTGAGAACATTTTAAATTCCATCTCAATTTTATTTAAAAATAACATGAATAATGTATACTTTGAAAAAAAAATCTCTCATGCATTGCATGTTACTTCCAGTTCTGTAAGATTACAATCATCCCATGGATGAGAGGTAGATAGATATTCATCCGAGGTTGAGGCAAATCTGGTAGGTCTTGTTTCACTGGCCTTGCAGCACCTATAGTGCCTGATATTTACTGCATTCAATACAATTAACCATCCAACAACACCCATTTTGCACAAATGCTCAATATGTTAAGGTTTATAGGATCCTTGGGTTTACAAGTAGAGGCAAAGAGAGTAAAAAAAACAAGGAAATGATGCTACATCTCTACAAATCATTGTGTCCAGTTCTAGTACCTTATTCAAGGAATGAGGTTAAAGCCCTGGAGAGACTGCAAAGGAAATTCACTAGAATGACACCAGGAATGAGGGATTTTAAATACACGATTTAGAGATGACCATACTGAGGTGCTCAAAATTACAAATAATTTTGACAGGGTAAAATGGGATATTCTCTTTCCACAAGTTGGTATGTCAGCAACCAAGGGTCACAATTTTAAGATCGTTGGCAAGAGAAGTAAAGTGAGATGAGGAGATACTTCTTTACTCAGTTGTTAGGATTTGGAATGCACTACCTGGGTGAATGGTGGAGGCAGGTTTCAGAAGAGAGTTAGATATAAGCTTGAAAGTGAAGTTAGATGGTTACAAAGTTAGGGGTGGAGAATGGAACAAGTCGGATAGCTCTTTTGGGAGCTGCTGCAGACACAATGTGTAAAATTCTATGATTTTATGAATTTCAATCTTTCATTCTTTTAAAATTTATACATGCGCAATTTACAAATGACTTGATAAAGATTTTGTTGCAAAATATAAATTAATACCAGAACACACTTACCTCCCAGTCTGCCAGCAATGGAACGTTGTTGGAATTCTCATTCATTTCTGACTTCTCATTCTTTGTGACGACCATGAATCCTTGCTCCTTCACTAACTCTCCAGCTTCATCACCATATAATTCTGGAGACCATTGCACAAAGAAGGCATATAGATGCTCAGCCCTGAAAACAAAACAGTTTCCACTGTATAAATTTCAGCAAATTTGCTTGGGACTGTATTCAGGACAGTTCAACTAGAGTTTATGGACAAGCCAGACAGAAGAAACTGCACTCTGAAAGAACAACATATCCTCAAGATTCACAAAATCAGAAATCATTTACACTTCATTTTACTAATTTTAAATTCAATATATTGAAATGTGGGACCTACTGGTCGAGAGTTACAGACATACAAATTTGGGTATTACCAGGCCAGTCATGAACTGCAACACCAACAATCAAAAAACAGGATAATTCAACTGCTAACCCATCACCTTCAAACCCTGCCCATGGCTTGTTGCGAAGGAAACAACACATTGATCAAATACATCAGGTGTGAATCACACAGAACAAGGCAAATTGACTTCAAGATTAACCAATGACTTGTATTGGTGTTTGACAAAGTTGAAGATGCTGGCAAAAGATTGGTCCCCAGTGTTAATCCCTGCAGTGCCACTGGACATAGGCTTCCAGTCACAAAACACCCTTTGATCATCACCCTCTGCTTCCTGCCACTCAGCTAGTTCTGGACCCAAGTTGAAAAGTTCTATGGATCCCATGGACTTTTATCTTTGCTATTAGCCTCCCATGCAGGAGACCATCAAAAGCCTTGCTGAACCCCAAGTTGGCCACATCGAATGCACCTGATCACTCCTCAAAAATTCAATTAAGCTGGTCAGACATAACCTCCCCTTAACAGAACAATACTTTTGGGGTTCTCCTGTGGCACAGTGGTAGTATCCCTACCCACAAACCAGGAGGCCCAGATTCAAATCCTACCTGCTCTGGAGGTGTGTCATAACATCACAAAACATGCTGATTAGAAATCTATATTAATTTTTGTTAAAAAAAACACAATTTAGTGGGCTTTATAATTCAAATTAGTTAAAGAGCATGGCCAGTAATTTGTGCTCTTTCAGGATAGTCAGTGGATTCAATGATTCGAGTTGGTTAAGGACAGTCACCAGCCCATGCTAAAGGTTCACGTGCTCCAGAGGTGTGTCTAAAAAAGTTGATTAGAAAAATAGACAAAAATGGAGAGTCACTGGGATTTAATGCTGAGAGTTTGTTAAGGAAGGAATCAGAGGGACCCTTTTGTGGTGCAGTGGTAGCATCTTTACCCCTGGACTGAGGAGCCCAAGTCCAAATCCCACTTGTTCCAGAGATGTGTAAGAACATCTGCGAACAAGTTATAGAGTCACAGAATCATAAAGATGTACAGCATGGAAACAGACCTTTCGGTCCAACCCATCCATGCCGACCAGATATCCCAACCCAATCTAGTCCCACCTTCCAGCACCCAGCCCATATCCCTCTAAACCCTTCCTATTCATATACCCATCCAGATGCCTTTTAAATGTTGCAATTGTACTAACCTCCACCACTTCCTCTGGCAGCTCAGTCCATATACGTACCTCTTAGGTCTCTTTTATGTCTTTCTCCTCTCACCCTAAAACTATGCCCTCTAAGTTCAGGACTCCCCGACCCCAGGGAAAAGACTTTGTCTAGTTACCCTATCAAGCCCCTCATAATTTTGTAAACCTCTATAAGGTCACCCCTCAGCATTCGACCCTCCAGGGAAAACAGTCCCAGCTTGTTCAGCCTCTCCATATAGCTCAAATCCTCCAACCCTGGCAACATCCTTGGAAATCTTTTCTGAACCCTTTCAAGTTTCACAACAACATTGCGATAGGAAGGAGACCAGAACTGCACGCAATATTCCTCGCATTTATCTGAATTAAACTCCATCTGCCACTTCTCAGCCCATTGGCCCATCTGGTCACGATCCTGTTGTAATCTGAGGTAACCCTCTTCGCTGTCTACTATACCTCCAATTTTGGTATCATCTGCAAACTTACTAACTGTACCTCTTATGCTCCCATCCAAATCATTTATGTAAATAACAAAAAGTAGAGGACCCAGCACCGATCCTTGTGGCATTCCATTGGTCACAGGCCTGAAAAACAACCCTCCACCACCACCCTCCATTTTCTACCTTTTAGCCAGTTCTGTATCCAAATGGCTAGTTCTTCCTGTATTCCGTGAGATCTAACCTTGCTGATTAATCTCCCATGGGGAATCTTGTTGAACGCCTTACTGAAGTCTATATAGATCACATCTACTGCTCTGTCCTCATCAATCCTCTCTATTACTTCTTCAAAAAACTCTATCAAGTTTGTGAGACATGATTTCCCACACACAAAACCATGTTGACTTTCCTAAAAATTCATGGAGGAGGGTCAGTTCAGAACCATATCTTTCCCGAGGACTGGTCTGTCAAGCGCCTTCCTGTCACTCGATCAGTAGAAAGGGTTCAACAGGATTGATCATTATTCCCTACTTGGGACTCTGTGGGATGCAGCTTATTGGCCAGATCTGACTTGTATACTGATATAGTGTGTCTGAATAAAGTTAACCGGTCCCTTACGGCATCCCTTCACTTTGGAAGGGGTGTGTTTCAGGGCTGTCCCTTGTCCAGCCAGCTTCATTTCCGCTGCAAGAAGCCTTTCCTCCTTATGTGGAGGTGGTTGTCAGGGTTGATCTGTGTGGGCCAGGCATGGGAGTGGTTCTTTCGGCCTATGTCAGTGATGTACTCCCCTGTTCACCGACCTGGCTGACCTGGGGAGGATGCACGACTGCAAGGTGGTGTACTCAGCACTGAAAACAAAAAGAGTGCTTTTGCAGACCAGTTCGAGGATGCTGAGGTAAGCGATTGAATCCCATTTCTGCATAGTCCCATTTGGATGGAATTTCACATTGGCCCGAAGGTCCTAAACTTCCCTCAGAAATCTGCGCCTCACAGCCTGACTCACTTCCTTACTATATTTTGTGTTATTTAGGCAGATAAAGTGGAGGTTCTTGTATAGGTCGCTGCTGCACACCATCCATCCACTGTGACACTTACATTCGTCGCCTAGATACACCTTACTTGCTGCCATGCGGCAGGGATCCCCAGTGGAGGGTTCTCTACATTGGTGTCTGCCCTGTTCCCATCAGGGATCTGGGCAGAGGTATTGCAGCAGTTCATTGGATTCCCAGCCAAATGTTTGTTTTGCAGCGATGTGGAGTCTCTAGGCCTTGTACATATTGGTTATGGTCACCTACACTTCCTTTTTAGTTATTGGGAAAACCTTTGATTGTGTTTTCGGTTACACTTCAGCCCCACACTCATGGTATGGAGGAGTACAGCAGATTGGAGGATCTCCTTGTGAGTCTTCTCCTGGGCATAGCCAGGCTGGTAACAAACAGGTACATGCAGTGGAGCATGGAGGGGGCCATATCTGCAATCTGCCCACCCCTCTTCCGTTCAAGCCCAAGTGCCATTTGAGATGGAGCATGTAGCGTCCACCAGTACTGTTGACGTTTTTGGGAGAGATGGCTGCCACGGGGGATGCAGTGCTTTACTTCCCCTGCCAATTCCATTATGACTTAGTCTCTTTGTTCTCGCCCTAGCTCCCTGGCCACACACTTTAAGGACAGCATTGCCTTAGCAGGCTTTGCTTATTAAAGTTTAATTGGCCACATGGGTGTTCTCCTGGTGATGGTAAAAAAATGAATATTAAAGTACATAAACAATGGGATCTTTTTACTGTGTCACTGAAAATATTATACACAGCCATGAGTGATTTGGGGACAAACATAAGCACTACTCCTGGGCCTTCTTGTGTATAGTGGCAGTGCCTCTGCTCTGGATGAGGGAGGCCTGGTTTCAAGTCCCACCTGCTCCAGAAAGTGTGTAATGTCAGATCTGAACATACTGAGTAGAAAATGGGTGAAATAAGAAAAAGGAAGGTGCCAGCGGGGCCCTCTTATAGCACAATTGCCATGTCTCTACCCTGAACTGAGGCACCCGGGATTTAATTCCAACCGCTCCAGAGGTGTGTAATAACAGCTCTGAACAGATGGATTAGAAAATAAGTATGGTGGAAAGTGAGAGGGCTCTTGTGGTTCAGTGGAAGCATTCTTACCTCTGAGCCAGGAAGCTTGGGTTCAAGTAATAACATTTCTGAGCAAGTTGATTAGAAAATATCTATGATGCAAAGTGTCAATTGTCATGTTACAGTGATATTGTCCCTACTTCTGATCAAGGAGGCCAAGGTTCAAGTTCCACCTGCTCCAGAGATGTGCAATAACATCTCTGAATGTTAGTTAGAAAAATAGGTTAAATAAAAAAAGATAGCTGTTGCACAGAGGCAGTGTCCCGAACTATAAAGTTCCACTTGCCCCAGAGGTGTGTAAATACATCTCTAAACAGAATGATTCTAAAAAGAGGGTCCTTATGGTAGAGAGGCAATGTTTCTACCTCTTAGGCCGGAGGCCCTGGTTCAAGTCTCAAGAGGTACAAAGTAACATCTCTGATAGGTGAATTAGAAAAATAGCTTAAATAAAAATATAGAGGAAGTCAGTCATTAAAAAAAAAGGGCGTCAGTAGGTCTTCTTGTGGCAATGTCCCTGCCTCTGATCCCAGAAGCCCGGTTTGAAGTCCTACTTGCTGCAGAGGTGTGTAATAATATCCCCAAATGGGTTGATTACAAAAAAAAAAGAGGTTAAATGAAAAGATAAGGGTGTCAGTGGGGTTAATGATTCTTGTTTGTTAAAGAGAGTCAGCAAGAATTTGTAAAAGAGAGATCATGTTTCCGTAATACAATTGGATTTTCTTTGCTGAAGTAACTAAGATGTTTGTGAAACTACAGCAACAGTGGTACGGATTCAAAGATATCATATAATGAAGAATCAAATGAGAGGCGGTGTTTTTGAAACAGAAGTGGTTCATGAAATGGCTGGGGAGGAAGGTGGGCAGCAGCTGGAGAGAAAATAAAACTGGTTTTGGACTGAGAATAATGAATCATAGAATGATAGACAATGGTGTTCCCCAAAGGTCACAAAGGAAAGGAAGGCAGTGGTGTGGAGCTAATGTTACTAGATTAGTTATCCACAGCTCCAGGTTAATGTTCTGGAGGCTCATGGGTTCAAACCCCACCATACCAGATGGTGTTTGAATTCAATAAAAATTTGGAATAAAATGTTGGGCTATTTGTAAAAACATGTGAAAACCATGAGGTTCATTAAATCCCTATATTCTTCTTGCCCTGTGGATACTTAGGATTGGGCCTTGCTCACTACACCCACATTCCATAAAGAAGTAGTTAAGATAAGGAGTAGACTCATCCCCTTTCAGTCTGCTCTGTTTTTTTATTAAGTCATAATTTCTTAGGGAACTTGAGTCCTGTTGAAAAAAAGTCATTTGTCAAAACTTTACATCTTATACAGATCAGAACAATTTGCAAGAAAAGTAAAGGGAAAACAATATTTATAATGTATAGGAGAGTGCTGATTTCTTGGCAAGTATTCTGATTTGAAGAGACATTACCACAAAGAATGCACTAGATAGAAAATGACTGACAGTTAATTGCCAAGGTTAGTTTAAATTTTAACCCAGGCAAGTTGATTCTAAGTGGTCAACACATGTATATGTTCTGGAAAATAGAACAGTGTGTATACATACTGTACCTGGCTCAAGTCAACAAAAGGTGAGCACCATTCTCTAATTCATTTCATAAGGCAATGCTCGAGCATGACATGATGGGCCAAACTGCTTATTTTTGCAGTGACCATTCTATGATTTCAATCTTTATCCACCTAATATTTCAAGAACCGAAGGTGAAACTGGCTACTTATAGCTTCTTCATTTAACAGAGCTGTGGGTGAAGACAGATCTATTAACCTTCAGCACTGCTGGAAATATTGAACAGTTCAATGCAGTTTATTTATCACAGCTACTGCATAGGTCACAGGAATTCAGCCATTCAGCGCATCAAACCTGTTTCAGCATTTAACATAATCAAATATTTCAATGCCTTTTACTCACAAAATCCCCGCACCCTTTATGCCCGTTCAGGATCAAATATTCATCAACCTATACCTTAAATATACTCAAAGGCTGAGCTTCCAAAGCCCTTGGAGGCAGATAATTTGGAGGTTTCACAACCATCTGAGTAAAAAAAACAAATCACTTCAGTCATAAGTGGCATTCCCTTGTTCTTAAAATTGGTCCTATTTTCACCAACCAGGGAAAATTTCTCACCTGCATCTACCCATTTTATTCCTTATAATATTTAGTTGGTTTCAATGAGATCATTTCTCATTCTTCAAAACTCTTGATAATATTGCTACAGTTTGCCCAATTTCTCTTCATACACAATCTCACCACCTCAGGAACAAGTCTGCAGAATCTTTGTTGCACTTCCTTCATGGGAATGATCTCTTTCCTGAGATAAGGGGACTGAAACTGCACTCCAGGTGTGGTCAAACCAAAGCTCCATACAACGTAAGCAAGTCTTCATTACTGCTGCACTGAAATCCTCTTTGGACAGTTAAACAATCCACTGGAGGAGACGGCACAACAGAGATCCCCATTCTCTATGGTGGGCGGGGGGAAGTGTAGCATATCATTGCAAAAGATAAGGTTGAAACATTTTCAACAATTTATAGCAAGAAATGGGATATGAATGATTTATTTCAGCCTCTCCCAGCATCACAAATGTCAGTTTTCAGTCTATTTGATTCACTCCACAACTATCAATAAACGGCTATGACAATGGTTATGGGCTCCAATATCATTCCAGTAGCAACAAAACTAAAGACTGATGACATGCACCCCAGAATTAGTCACACCACTAGCCCTATTGGGCTGATCCAGTATACAACTGCAACACTGGCATCTACCTGACAATGTAGAAAATTGCACAGATATGTCCTATACAGAAAAAGCATGACAAATCCAAACCAGACAATTAGCACACATCAAACTAGTCTCGAATATCCGTAAAGTGATGGATGTTATCAACAGTATCATCAAGTAGGTCTTGCTCAGCAATAACTTTCTCACTGATGCCCATTTTTGGATTCCTTGGTCATTTAGCTTTTGACCTCATTACTGTCTTGGCCCAAATAGGAGTGAAACTCCTGAGGCTAGATGAGAGTGAATGTCCTTGCCATGATGGCCATACTTTATTTAGTGTCGCATCAAGAACCCCAAGCAAAACTGGAGTCAGTGGGGATAAGCAGAATACCCTCTGCTATAGTTGGAGTCGTTCCTGATACAAAGGAACATGGTTATGGTTGTCATCTTAGCTCAGGACATCCTTACACCCCATCTTTTTAACCTGTTTCATCAGTGGCCTCTCCTCCATTACGAGGTCAGAAATACAAATGTTCACTGATCACTGCACAATGTTCAGAACCATTGTAACTCTTCAGATACAAAAGCACTTCATAATCATATACAGCAAGACCTGGGCAATATCCAGGCATGGGCTGAAAAGCGGCAAGTAACATTTGTGCCACCCAAGTGTTAGGCAATGACTATCCCCCCAAAAAAATCTAACCATGGCCTCTGACATTCAATGGCATCAAGATCTCTAAATCCCCAACTATTGTCATCCTGGGGTTTTACCATTAACTAAAAACTAAAAAGTGGACTAGTCATAGAAGTACGGCGACTACAAGTACTAGCCAGGGACTAGGAATCTTGCAGTGAATAATTCATCTACTGACTCCCAAAATCTGTTCACTAGCTACAAGGCACAAGTTGGGAATGTGATGGAACACTCAAGAAGCTTGACACCATAGCTTAACTGTTATCACACTGACAAACATTCAGTCCCTCCACCACTTACACTCAGTAACAACAGTGTGTATCATCTACAAGATGCATTGCAGAAAGTTGCCAAGGCTCCTTAGACTGCACCTTCTAGACTCACAAATGTCACTATTTGGAAGGAGGAGGGCAGCAAATACATGGAAATATCACTTGCAAATTCCCCTTCAAGTCACCATCTTGACTTGGAAATACGTTTCTGTTCCTTCAGTGCCACTGGGTTAAAATTCTGGAACAAACTCCCAAACAGCATTTGTGGGTATACCAACACCAAATGGGTTCAATCGTTCAAGGCGGCGACCCACTACAGCCTTGTCAAGGGCAATTAGGGATACGCAATAAATACAGAGGAACCTCGATTATCGAATATCAATTATCCGAATTTCGGATTATCTGAAGCAGATTTCAAGGCCCCGATAGAAACATTACATTAAAAAGGTATTTCAACACTGATTGCGTCTTTTGTTTACAATGATTAAAAATAAATCCGACTTACTGAAATGCTGCTGAGAACAGTCCTGGACATTAATAGGAGCCCAGGCACAGTCTCCAAATGACTGACTGCCCGCCCTCTCTCCGCCTACACTTTCACTGGAGTTCTACACATGTGTGCGTGTGTATTATATATATATATATATATATATATATGTGTGCGTGTGTATATATATATATGTGTGTGTGTGTGTGTGCGCGCGCACACACACACACACATATACACACGCACACACACACATATATATATATCTATATATATATATATATAATGATGGTGTGCGCGCGCACACACTGTTGGATTGAAGGGGGGGGCAGACCCGGGGTGATGCTGAACAAGCCCTGAGACAGAGAGAGGGAGCACTGAATCAATTAACTTAACAATCAATTATCCGAACAAAATACTGCTCACCTATCTTGTTCGGATAATCGAGGTTCCTTTGTACTGGCCCAATCAGTGACACCCACATCCTGTGAATTAATTACAGGAAAAGATAGTCAAGGAGGGTTTCCCGTTGTTTGGTTCTCAGACCACTGAGCCCAGGCTAGTGGTTCTCTGACTGAACTGGATGTATACCACCAGTACTACAGTCATGGAAATGTGTGTCACTCATTATGAATAGATATTCAAAGTACATTGTTTAACCTAAGGGTAACACAGACAAGATAATTACGAACAAATCCAGCAGGAAATGAGGTAACATTTCTTTCTGAGAACAATTGGAATGTGGGATTCAATACCACAGGAAACAATTGAGGCATCAAACAGAAAATGATGGAAAATACTTCCAGGCCAGGTAACATCCTTGGATAAAGGAACAGGTTGAACTTGTTCAGTTATTGTGGCAAAAAAACTTAAGATACTTCCAAAAGAAAACTAAGACAAGTTCATTAGAGAAAAGGGAATAGCAAGATATTCAGGGAGGCTCAAAACATAAATAATAGACAGTTGGAAGCCAATTGGCCCCTGCAACCTGTTTTGCCAAGAAGCAAAATCATGGCTGATTTTGTACCTTTTCACCTGTATTAAACCCATATCTTTGAATTCCCTTCAGAGTTTAAAACATGTGATCTCTGTCTTAAACACTCTTAAAGGCTAAACATTTACCATGTGCTGGGGTTAAGCATTCAAAAGCTTCATACTTTTTTAAATGAGGAAGGTTCTTCTGCTCTCAAATGTCAATGGCTGATGCCTTATTTGAGATTCTGACTTCATGTTTGGGCTCCAGTCAGGGAGAGACATCCTCAGCAATTGTGCTTTCAAGCTCCTTAAGAACTTATTAGACTACATCTTATTCATCTAAACTACAAGGAATACAGGTTGGGTATGCACAGCCCATCCTCTTGTAACAGCCTGCACATTCCAGGAATCAGTTGATTTCCCTTCACTGCAAGTACGCCTTTTCTTGGGTAAGCACACCAGGTGTGGCCTCACCAAAGCAGACTCTAGTTTTAGTAAGACATCTTTAATCTTGTACTTTGGCAGAAGGTTACCATAGTATCTCCTATTCTCACTGCTTGCTGCATCTCCATGTTAATCTTCTGCAATTCATTTTACAAGCACACCTAGGTCTTTCTAAAAGCAAAAGACATACCGTTACCGTTGTAAATATTATTCTTTTGAATAAAGTGGATAATTTCATTTTGCCAGATTATTTCTCTTATGAGTCCACTCACCCAACCTGTCTCATTCCCTCTTGGGCTTCTGAGTGTCCTCTCACCATTTACTATTCCATCTCTGCAATATCAGCAGACTTGGACATATGTGCTCAGTACCCTCTAAGTTCTTATTAATGATGGTTAAAAAGTTGGTGATCCTAGTACAAATGACTTTCAATCTGTAAATATACGATTTATTTGTACCGCCTATCTTACTCTTCACTAATCAAGCTTTGATCTATACCAATCATCCCAGGAAGCAAAGGAATATACTGTTACTATGCAGTAGCAACACAAATGGTGTTTGCCACTGACTAGAAATGTTGCTGTCCAGCCAAAATGATATTCTGCCTATCATACAAATGAATAAAGTGGCAGATAGAAGTTTGGTGCCAGTTATTTAGGCTATACAATCCAAGAGTGTATCAAACAGCACATTCATTCAGCTGCCTGTTACAAACATTTTACTGACCATACCCAACCAGCCCATGCTGCAATAGTAAACCGCAGTATTTAACATTAGATGGAATTCTGTAAGTAGACATTTGCTGGTGAACCCCAAGTTTGTGAAGAATTATACTAACAACCAATTTGGGATTATCAGTTAGGCTTGCAGTGTACTCATGTGTACAGGAAGTTAGGAGATAGCGAGGAACGCAGATGCTGGAGAATCAAGAGTCGATGAAGTCTATTGGAAGTTACACATCTTAGTACACAGAGCACTATTCGTTGCAAACAGAAAGAACACTTATATACACTCTTTGACCAAACAACTTCATTTTAAATGAAAATCAAGTTTGGCAGTCAGCATTGTCAGTCATTATTAACTGAGGGCATTCTCCATTGTATTTCCTCGACCAGAGTTCACTAGTCAGCCAGTCAGCACTCTTCTCTCAGCATATATGGTGTCTCACCTTTATTTTGGTATTTCTTACAAACTGTTGTCTTGATGAGTGCAAGTTGTGCCTTTCTCACAAAGACCACCAAATGCTTATTGTGATGACCATCTAAAATCTGGTTCTGTGTCGAATTTGGAGTCATGTCTTTTAACTGTTCTGTACATGCAAAATGAAACTTTATAGTTTAGAATCTGAGGGACAACGTGAGCTATAAAGAATGAAGTTCAATTTACATACAGATTCATGATACAATAACTTTGACAAAAGCCTGATGCAAACATTTAACTGCTTTAAGTGTTCTTCACAAAAATGATGCAAACTGTTGGTCTGCAATCTCTCCCAAACTAAGAATCGCACTCAACGACCTCCACTTTCGCACTCCCTCACCCACAATCCCAACATTTTGCTCTTAGTTCACACAAAATCCGAAGCAATAGAAATCTGGGGTAAAGTTTGAGAGCACGACCTTAAAAAAATATTGGAAATACAAACAACTCTAATAAAGCCAACATCCCCATTGCTGTAATTGATAAATGTTGAACATCCCCAGGTTGAACAGTATTTAGCATGGCACTTGCTGATGATTGCATCACAGGTTAATTCAGTGGGCAACATGTGGGGAGCAAGGGTCTGGCCCAAATAAGAAGTGATCATTACATTTTCTAAAGAACATAAGAACTAGGAGCAGGAGTAGGCAGTCAGGCCCTTTCTGCCTGCGCCGCTTCAATGATGTCAAGGTTGATCTTCGAGGACTCAAGGAGAAAGTGAGGACTACAGATGCTGGAGATCAGAGCTGAAAATGTGTTGCTGGAAAAGCGCAGCAGGTCAGGTGGCATCCAAGGAACAGGAGAATCGAAGTTTCGGGCATAAGCCTGAAGAAGGGCTTATGCCCAAAACGTCGATTCTCCTGTTCCTTGGATGCCGCCTGACCTGCTGCGCTTTTCCAGCAACACATTTTCAGCTTCGAGGACTCAGATCCACTTACCCGTGCTCGTACCATATCCCTGAATTCGTTTATTGTTCAAAAAATATTTAAAATCATTTACTGAAATAGCGTCAACTACTTCACTGGGCAAGGAGTTCCACAGATTTACAACCCTCTGGGTGAAGAAACACCTTCTCAATTCAGTCCTAAATCTGCTCCCTCTTGTCCTAGTTTCACCTGCCAGTGGAAACATCTTCTCTACTTTTTTTTTTATCTATTCCCTTCATAATTTTATATGTTTCTATAAGATTCCCCCCTAATTCTTCTGAATTCCAATGAATATAATCCCAGTCTACTCAGTAAGCCAACCCCCTCAACTCCAGAATCAACCTAGTGAAACTCCCCTGCACCCCCTCCAGTGCCAGCACATCCTTTGTCAAGTAAGTAGACCAAAACTGCACACAGTATTCCAGGCTCGGCCTTACCAGCACCCTGTACAGCTGCAACATAACCTCCCTGCTTTTAAACTCAACCCCTTTAGCAATGAAGGACAAAATTTCATTTGCCTTCCTAATTACTTGCTGTACCTGCAGGTCAACCTTCTGTGATTTATGCTGAAGGACACACAGATCCCTCTGCATAGTAGCACGCTGCAACTTTTTACCATTCAAATAATCCTTTTTACTGTTACTCCTACCAAAATGGATGACTTCACATTTATTAACATTGTATTCCATCTGCCGGACCTTTGCCCACTCACCTTATATATCGATGTTCCTCTGCAAAGTTTCACAGTCCTCTGCACAATTTGCACTGCCACTCATCTTAGTGTCCCCAACTCCAAATCACTTACATAAATTGTGAACAATTGTGGTCCAAACACCGATCCCTGAGGCTCACCACTAGTCACTGACTGCTAGCCAGAATAGCACTCAGGTATCCCCACTCATTGCTTCCTGTTAGTCAAGAATCCTCTATCCATGCTAATATTTTACCCTGAACATCATGTATCTTCAACTTATGCAGCAGCCTCTACAAACAGCTGAGACAAAAAGATTTTGCAAATTATTCAAAAGTAGAAATCAGACTGAAAAATTAAAGAAAAAGCTTTTCACAATGGAATACAGATGAGTTTTATAACTGTTAACCTGTTAGACTGTTCTAATGATCTGTTAGACTAGATCTGGAATATTAATTTTCAGTCTACACTACTGTATTAAGTGAAACTGTTGCAACTTGGACTTCGACGTTTTGGAAATTATAAGTGTTCAAGATACAAGTAAGACAAGGGAGGAAGTCGCAAGATCACTTGCGAAAATTTTGTATTCCTCTCAAAGGTGCCAGAGGACTGGAGGACAGCAAATGTGGTACCACTGTTCAAGAAGGGAGCATGGGATAAACCACAAAATTACAGGCCAGTCAGTTTAACTTCAGTGGTGTGAAAATTATTGGAAGCAATTTTGCGGAACAGAATTAGTCTGCGTTTGGTGACACAGGGACTGACCAAGAACAGTCAGCATAGCTTTATGAATGGAAATCATGTCTGACCTACTTGACTGAATCTACTGAAGTAGTGGCCAGGTGTACAGAAGAGGACATTGCTTCTGAAGAAGTCTACTTGAACTTCAGCAAGACATAGATAAGGTCCTGCATATGAGAGTGATGGCAAAGGTAAGACCACATGGGATCCAAGAAAATTTTGTGAGTTGGATCCACAATTGGCTGTGTAAGAGAGAGTGGGTAATGGTCAAGGCCAACTTGAAGACTGCGTCTAGTGGGGTCCCACAGAGATCAGTGTTGGGGCTCTTGCTGTTTGTGGTTTAGACTTGAATATAGGAAGGTTGACCAGTAAGTTTGCAAATGAAACAACAATTGGTGGTGATAAATATTTTAAAAGATGGGCTGATCAGTGGCAAAAGGAATTCAATTGAGATAAATGTGAGGTAATGCACTAGGGTAGGACAAACAAGGCAAGGGAATCCATGAAGAATGGTAGGACCCTGGAAAGCACAACATCAGGAGGAATTTGTTACACATGTCCCTTAAAGTATCAGCACAGGTGGATAAAGTGGTTGAGAAGGCATACAGCATATTTGTCTTAATTATTCAATTCAGAGTTGAAGGCTACAGATCCTATTCTGGAACTGTAAAAAATTGTTGGTCAGGTCACAGCAAGAGAAAGTGAGGACTGCAGATGCTGGAGTAAAACCAGAATTGAAAAGTGTGGTGCTGGAAACCCTGCCCCTCCAATCGCCACCAGGACAGAACCCCACTGGTCCTCAGCTTCCACCCCCACCAACCTCCGGATACATCGTACCATCCTCTGTCATTTCCGCAACCTCCAAACAGACCCCACCACTAAGGATATATTTCCCTCCCCATCCCTATCAGCGTTCCGGAGAGACAACTCCCTCTGCGACTCTCTTGTCAGGTCCACACCCCCCACCAACCCAACCTCCACTCCCAGCACCTTCCCCTGCAACCGCAAGAAGTGCAATACTTGCACCCACACCTTCCCCCTCACCTCCCAAGGCCCCAATGGATCCTTCCATATCCATCGCAAATTCACCTGCACATCCACACACATCATTTACTGTATCCGCTGCACCCAATGTGGTGTCATCTACATTGGGGAGACAGGCCACCTACTTGCGGAACGTTTCAGGGAACACCTCTGGGACACCTGTACCAATCAACCCAACCGCCCTGTGGCTGAAACTTTAACTCCCCCTCCCACTCCGCCAAGGACATGCAGGTCCTTGGCCTCCTCCATTGCCAGACCCTGGCCACATGATGCCTGGAGGAAGAGCACCTCATCTTCCACCTAGGAACCCTCCAACCTCACAGCAAGAGAACTGTGTTTAGTTCTGGAAGCCAATTTATAGGAGGGATGTGATATGAATGCACTGGACAGGCAGTAGAAATTTATCAGTATGTTGTCTGGGCTGGAGAATTTCAGTTATGAAGTGAGATTTAGCAGACTGGGGTTGTTTTCCTTAGAACAGAGGAGATTGAGAGGGGACACAATTGAGACATATAAAATTATGAGGGGCAGAGATAGGGTAGACAGGAAAAAACATTTCCCCTTGATGGTGGCACATGGTTAGGGTTAGGGTTAGGGAGAGGTTAGCCCGACCGTGTCCTTCAGATAACTGAGGTTCCTCTGTACACATCTAAGTAATTCGTAAACATTATGAATGCTTCTGTCTCTACCAAACTTACAAGCAGTGAGTTTCAGATTCCTCACATATGCTCTAAACCTTCTGCACCTTACCTTAAATCGGTGCTTCTCGTCATTGATTCTTTCACCAAAGGTGAAGGTGTCTTCCTGTCCATCTGCATAAGTTTATTTATCTCAAGGATTGAACAAGAATGATAAAATATGATATAGATAGAGTCATAGACTTCTACAGCAGGAAGATCAGGCCCTTTGGTCCGAACCAACCAAAATGCCCATCCACGCTCATCCCATTTCACAGCACTTGGCCCATATCCTTCTAAATCTTTCTTATCCATGTATTTGTGTCAAATTCCTTTTAAAATATTGTTCATGTACTCACCTCAAAACATTTCTGCTGGTATTTCATTCCATATTCGTACCACCCTGTGCAAAAAGCTTCCTCTCAGGTTCCCTTTTATTCTTTCCCCTCTAACCTTAAACTGATGCCCTCGCGTCCTCGATTCCCCAGCCTTGGGAAAAAAACTGAGTGCATTCACCCTAACCATGCCTCTCATGAATTGATACACTTTTATAACATCCCCCCTCAGTCTCCTACGCTCTAGCTTGTCCAACCTCTCACTGGCAACATCCTTCTAAAATTTCTTCTACACTCTTTCCAGTTAAGTAACATCTTTTCTATAACAAGGGAAGCAAAACTGAACACAATACTCCCAGTGTAGCCTGACCAACGTCCTGTACAACTGCAACATAACTTCCCAATTTCTATAATCAATGCCCGGATTGATGAAGGCCAGTGTGCCAAAAGCTTTCTTCACTGCCCTGGCCACCTGTGACTTCACTTTCAGAGAATGATGCACCTGAACCCCAAGGTCACATTGTTCCACTACACTCCTTAAGGCCCGACATTCACCATGGAACTCCTACCTTGATTTGACTTCCATAATGCAAGACCTCACACTTGTCTATAGTAAACTCCATTTGCCAATTCTTGGCCCACTTCCCCAGCTGATCACAGTCCTGCTGCAATTTCTACAATACCACCTATTTTAGTTTTATCTGCAAATTTATTAATCATGTCTTGCACATTCTCATCTAAATCATTGATATAGATAACAAACAGCAATGGGCCCAGCACTGACCCCTGTGGTAACACCACTAGTCACAGGCCTGCAGTCTGACAAACATCCTTCCACTTGTACCCTTCGCTTCCTGCCATCAAGCCAATTTTGCATCCAATTCGCCAGCTCCCCGTGGATTCCTTAATTTTGCATCCTTAATTTTAACCATGAGGTACACTAGAGCATGATTAGAGATGGTAATCGTAATAGATGCTACCAAATCCAGGGTTACCGCAGGGGTCAGAGAAAAAAAAAATCAATGCTAGTGTGACATTTGCACGGATTGGAGAAAAACGTAAAATCCCTACCAGTAGGCTGGAGACACCTCCAGACATCCACCAACCCTAACTCCCCACACAGACCTGAGGTTATGGGCCACTGGGAGATTGAACAAAAATGGCTGAAGGAGCTGCACAAAATGGCTTCTGCATTGCTAAATTAGATAAAATGGTTCCTTGTGCCTACATGACGAGCTGGTTCCCTGCATCTACGTGACTAGCTGCAGCTAGTGTCTAAAGCTATATCAACAACTAACCACTAAAACCACCAGGATGAAGAAGTAGTTAGATAAGATGAGGAAATACTAACCACACTGCAAGCTGCGAGTCTTTATAGAGGGAGCAATTGTTCCACAGAAAGGGCACAGCAGACATGTGGAGACTGTATAAGCAGTTCTTGCGAGTGATGCACACTTTTATTCCTCTGAGACAGGTAAGAAGGGGTAAGGTTAAGGAACCTTGGATGATGAAAACAGAGGAGCTTCTCGTCAAAATGAAGAATGCATCTTATGTAAGGTGGAGGAGGCAAGGATCGAGCACAGCTTTAGAGGATTACAGGCTTGCTAGAAAGGAGCTCAGAAATGGACTGAGCAGAGCCTGGAAGGGGCACGATGAAGACTTGGCAAATAGAATTTAGGAGAACCCAAAGACATTTTACTCATACGTGAGGAATAAGAGAATGATCAGAGAGAAGGGAGGGCTGATCAGGGATAGCGTAGGGAACTTGTGCGTGGAGTCTGAGCAAATAGGGGAAGCCCTAAATGAGTATTTTGCTCCGGTTTTCTCTAAGAAAGGGACCTGGTTGTGAATGAGAACTTTGAGGAGCTGGGATACAGGCTTGACCAGATCAAGGTTGACAAAGTTGATGTACTAGAAATTTTAGAAAACATTACGATTGATAAGTCCTCAGGGCCAGACCAGATTTATCCTAGGATGCTCCGGGAAGCGAGAAAGGAGGTTGCTAAGCCGCTGGCGAAGATCTTTGCCTCCCCACTCTCCACGGCAGTCGTACTAGAGGATTGGAAGGAGGCGAATGTTGTTCCTCTTTTCAAGAAGGGTAATGGGGAAATCCCTTGCAATTACAGACCAGTCAGTCTTATATCTGTGGTCAGCAAAGTTTTGGAAAGAATTCTGAGGGATAGGATCTATGACTATTTGGCAAAGCATAGTGTGATTAAAGGTAGTCAGCATGGCTTTGTGAGGGACAAGATCATGCATCACAAATCTTATTGAGTTCTTTGAGGTGGTGACAAGGCAGGTCGACGAAGGTCGGTCAGTGGATGTGGTGTATTTGGACTTCAGCAAGGCATTTGATAAGGGTCCCCATGGTAGACTCATTCATAAAGTCAGGAAGTATGGGATACAGCGAGACTTGGCTATCTGGATTCAGAATTAGCTGGCTGACAGAAGGCAGAGAGTGGTTGTAGATGGAAAGTATTCTGCCTGAGGTCTGTTCTTGGGCCTCTGCTCTTCGTAGTTTTTATAAATGACTTGGACGAGGAGGTTGAGGGGTGGGTTAGTAAATTTGCAGATGACACAAAGGTTGGCAGTGTCGTCGATTGTATAGAGGGCTACTGCAAGCTGCAGCGCGACATAGGCAGGATGCAGAGCTGGGCTGAGAAATGGCAGATAGAGTTCAACCTGGATAAATGCGAAGTAATGCATTATGGAAGGTCGAACGCGAATGCCCAATATAGGATTAAAGACAGGATTCTAGGTAGTGTGGAGGAACAGACAGCTCTGGGTGTGCAGGTACATAGATCCCTCAAAGTTGCCACCCAAGTGGAGAGGGTTGTTAAGAAAGCATATGCTGTTTTGGCTTTCATTAACAGGGGGATCGAGTTTAAGAGCCGCGAGGCTTTGCTACAGCTCTACAAGACCTTGGTGAGACCACACTTGGAATATTGTGTCCAGTTCTGGTCTCCCTACTATCGGAAAGATAGAGAGGCTTTGGAGAGGGTGCAAAGAAGGTTTACCAGGATGCTGCCTGGACTGGAGGCCTTGCCTTATGAAGAAAGGTTGAAAAAGCTTGGACTTTTCTCTCTGGACAGAAGGAGGAAGAGAGGAGAACTGATCAAGGTGTACAAGATAATGAGAGGAATAGATAGAGTCAATAGCCAGAGGCTCTTCCCCAGGGCAGGATTGACGGGTACGAGGGGTCATAGTTTTAAGATATTAGGGGAAAGGCATAGAGGAGACGTCAGAGTAGATTCTTTATGCAGAGAGTCGTGAATGCATGGAATGCGTTGCCAGCGTTGGTGATGGTGGAAGTAGAGTTATTAGGGACATTTAAGCGACTGCTGGACAGGCACATGGACAGCAGTGAGTTGAGGGGTGTGTAGGTTAAGTTACTATATTTTACATTAGGATTCAACCTCAGCACAACATCATGGGACAAAGGGCCTGTTCTGTGCTATACTTTTCTATGAAATACTAATCCACACTCTTCAAAGCTGTGAATCTTTGTAAAGATGACATAACCATTATGATTTAATTTGTTGTTAATCAATATTATTGGTTCAAGTAACTACCCATGAAGTGATATCATATACTGATTGGTTGTTACTATATGATCATGCTCCATGTCTGATGATGAATAATGTATATAAAACTTATGCAAACTCTAAGGTTGTTTGATTCTTTTGATGCCAAGAAGTTGTCATACTTGTGGGTGAATCAGAGTCTGCCAACCCGGAGCTGTAACATACAATAAATGATTGTTTGGATGTTAGACAAAGAGTCATTTATAGGTGTGTTTATTGACCGATCGTGGATCGTGGACCCCTAGATCATCAGACTATTTAGTTTGTACAGAGGGTATCGAGGGACCTTTGGGCAACCTGTCTACTGCAGGATCCATGAGACAGTTAAAATATCCCCCTATAATGATGTGCCGGGACTCGAGATTTATCAGTTTAGAAAAAGTGTCTACCAAATATTTAAGGGGATGAACTGGAGGGCAATAAACATTTAAAACACATACCTTTAAGAATTACAAACCTCCCGTGTATGCCTTTAACACACACTAACAAATTAAATGGGAGATTCTTCCTAACCAATATAGCCACTCCCCTACTTCTGGTATTAAATGATGAAAAATAAACTCAGTCAAAGCCATTCTGCTGTAATTTCAGATGCTCCTTGTCATCCAAGTGTGTCTCCCATAACAAAGCAATAACCACCTCCTTTCTAAGACTAAACGAGAACGTTCTTCCCCTTAATTGGTGAGTGACTTCCCTTGGTATTCCAGGTACACCATTTAATCAAGTCATTAGCCATAACCTTCTGCAATAACATTTAAATTCCAGAGAGGAGGAACCCGAACCATAAACTGGTGAGCCTTAGTGTCACATGATCCACCAAATGTAAAAGCTACATAAAGGTAAAACCACTACATTTAACAAACCTATAAAACTATTGAAAATTAAAACCAAAAACCAAAAAATAAACCAACATATAAAGCGCCAATAGCGCTGAGTAGGGGAACTCACCCCCTGCCCAGAGGGGGCAACTACTCATCCCAAACTGTCCATAAGTCGGCATCTAACCATCCCAGTCACCTTCACTTCTCCCAGCTAGAGTCGCACCGCAAACACAAGCAGAAAAGAGTAAACACCCTACTCAATAGAGGAAAAAAAGGTAAAGATAAAGCTCCAACCAGACTTCCTCCGTTTCTTTTACAAAACGATAAAGACATACTCAAACAACACTACTTATACATACTAAAATTGTTCAAATTAGGTTAATTTGTCCACAAAGTCTCTTGCCTTCTCCGATGTGTCAAAGAGATGTATGGATCCATCTAAGGTGAATAGTAGCACTGCCAGATAACTCGGAGTACTGAATCCCAAGCTCCCTCACTTTTCTCTTGACACCGTCATAAGATTTTCGTTTCTGGATCACCGCCGCTGAGAAGTCCTGAAAGAACATGATCTTATAGCCCTCGGATATTAGAGCCTTTGGATCCTTCCCCTGGACTCTGAAAGCCTCCATGGACTCTCTCCTTATCCCGGTAATGATGGAACTGCACCAGGAGAGGACAAGGACGTTAACCCAGACCCGATTGCCGTGCTGCAACCCGGTGAGCCGTCTCTATCTTCAATCCTCTCATACCAGTCTCCAAGTCAAAGAATTTTGGCAGCCAGTCCTCAACAAATTCTGCTCACCTTCCTTACCCTCAGGCAGATCAATGATCCAAATGTTTTTTCTCCTGCCCATGTTCTCAAAATCATCCATTTGATTGTGCAAATTATGGACCTGCATCTCCAGGGCTTGGATTCTATCCTTGGATGAACTAGCATCAGCTTCCATCACTGTGACCTTGTGCTCCACCTCATCTGTCCGCTTCTTCAGGTGTCTCAGCTGCTGCTCGTGCTTCTGCATCATGAGAGAGATCGGAGCCAGCTTCTCTTCAATCTGTTCCCCAAGCATCTCACGAGATTTCATGAGCTTGTTCACCAGGGCCTGGAAAGTAATCAACTCAGAGGATCCTGCAGGCTGAGCTGCAGACCCAGCCTCAGATGCTCTTCCTCCCTTTTCCGGCATCTCTGAATGGCTGGAAATGCAGATAGGTTAACTTTCAGAGGTTTCTTGGGACTCCATGATCTTTCCAGAGTCCCAAGATATCGCGATGGTCTGGGTTGGGAAGGTTAAACGTTTGTCCTGCTTGTGCTGCGATGCAGAGCTCTGCAGTGCAATCTTCTTAGATCACTGCCATCTTGGATCTCCCCAAAAAGTTTTTTTTAATTAATTGTTTGCAGCCCATAAACAGTGTCTAGCTTATTTCTAACGTAATTTTAAAATTTTAACTTTTGGTTCAATGCCACCGATTTCTCCAACCATCTTGAACAAGGCTCTAGTATAGTGCTATTGCATAAATAGTTCATTTGCTCCCTCCACCACGTGTTATCTGCCCTCATCTTATGACTATATAACTTGATGTGTACCATCACAGAAAACAGACTTGTAGCTTCAGAATAAAGTTACATATCGAATCAACTTGCTACTGGTAGCAAGTTTCCTTCCCAGAAGCAAACTAAACAAATTGAGGTTTAACATAGAACATTACAGCGCAATACAGGCCCTTCGGCCCTCGATGTTCCGTTGCCCTGTCATACTAATCTGAAGCCCATCCCACCTACACTATTCCATGTACGTCCATATGCCTGTCCAATGACGACTTAAATGCACTTAAACTTGGCGAATCTACTACCGTTGTAGGCCATGCATTCCACACCCTTACTCCTCTGAGTAAAGAAACTATCTCTGACATCTGTCTTATACCTATCTCCTCTCACTTTAAAGTTGTGTCCCCTCGTGTTTGCCGTCCCCATACTTGGAAAAAGGCTCTCCCTCTCCACCTTATCTAACCCTCTGATTATCTTGTATGTCTCTATTAAGTCACCTCTCAATCTTCTCCTCTCTAACAAGAACAGCCTCAAGGCCCTCAGCCTTTCCTCATAAGACATTCCTTCCATACCAGGCAACATCCTAGTAAATCTCATCTGCACCCTTTCCAAAGCTTCAACATCCTTCTTATAATGCGGTGACCAGAACTGTACACAATACTTCAAGTGTGGCTGTACTAGAGCTTTGTACAGCTATAGCATAACCTCCTGGTTCCGGAACTCAATCTCTCTATTAATAAAGGCCAAGACCCTGTATGCCTTCTTAACAACCCTGTCAATCTGGGTAACAACTTTCAGGGATCTGTGTACATGGACACAGATCTCTCTGCTCATCTGCACTCCCAAGAATCTTACCATTAGCCCAGTATTTTGCATTCCGATTATTCCGTCCAAAGTGTATCACCTCACACTTGTCCACATAAAACTCCATTTGCCACCTCTCAGCCCAGCTCTGCGTCCTATCTATGTCTCTCTGCAACCTACTACATCCTTTGTCACTATCCACAACTCCACCGACCTTAGTGTCATCCGCAAATTTACTAACCCACCCTTCTAAGCCCTCATCCAGGTCATTTATAAAAATGACAACCAGCAGTGGACCCAACACCGACCCTTGCGGTATGTTGCTAGTAACTGGACACCAAGATGAATATGTTCCATCAACTACAACCCTATGTTTTCTTTCAGCAAGCCAATTACTGACCGAAACTGCTAAGTCTCCCACAATCCCATTCCTCCGCATTTTGAATAATAGTCTACTGTGGGGAACCTCATCGAACGCCTTGCTGAAATCCATATACACCACATCAACCAGTTTATTCTCATCTATCTATTTGGTCACTTTGTCAAAAAACTCAATAAGATTCGTTAGGCACGACCTACCCTTCACAAAACCGTGCTGACTGTCCCTGATCAGATTATTCTTTTCTAGATAGGATTTATAACTATCTCTTATAACCTTTCCCAACACTTTACCAACAACTGAAGTGAGACTCACTGGTCTATAATTACCAGGGTTGTCTCTACTACCCTTTTTGAACAAGGGAACCACTTTTGCTATCCTCCAGTCCTCAGGCACTATTCCTGTAGACAATGATGATTTGAAGATCAAAGCCAAAGGCTCGGCACTCTCTTCCCTTGCTTCCCAGAGGATCCTAGGATAGATCCCATCTGGCCCAGGGGACTTGTCTATTTTCATACTCTGCAGTATTTCTAATACTGCTTCCTTGTGAACCTCAATTTCTTCTAGTCTAGATGCAAGCATCTTCCTCGCCGATATTTTCATTTTCTATAGTGAACACTGTCAAAAGATATTTATTTAGTGCTTCCCCTATCTGCTCTGACTCCACACACAACTTCCCACTATTATCCTTGTTTGGCCCTAATTTAACTCGTCATTCTTTTATTCCTGACATACCTATGGAAAGCCTTAGGGTTAACCCTGATCCTATCTGCCAACAACTTCTCATGTCTCCTCCTGGCTCTTCTGAGCTCTCTTTTTAGGTCTTTCCTGACTTCCTTGTAACCCTCAAGCGCCCTGAGTTTTCACATTTTGTCCTAACATAAGCCTTCTTCTTCTTCCTGACCAGGGATTCCACTTCCTTAGTAAACCACGCTCACGCGTTTTATATTTTCCTCCCTGCCTGACAGGTACATAGTTATCTCGGACACACAGGAGCTTTTCCTTGAATCAGCTCCACATTTTTAATGAGCTCATCCCCTGCAGTTTCCTTCCCCATTCTACGCTTCCTAAATCTTGCCTAATTGCATTGTAATTTCCCTTCCCCCAGCTATAATCTTGCTCGGTAGAGTACACCTATCCCTTTCCATCACTAAAGTAAACCTGACAGAATTGTGATCGCTGTCTCCAAAGTGCTCACCTACTTCCAAATCTAACACCTGGCCAGGCTCGTTACCCAGTATTAAATCTAAAGTGGCTTCGCCCCTTGTAGGCCTGTCCATCTCTGCTCATTCCTGAAGAAGGGCCTGTGCCCGAAACGTCGAATCTCCTGTTCCCTGGATGCTGCCTGACCTGCTGTGCTGTTCCAGCAATAAAGTTTCAACTACATACTGAGGAAGCCCTCTTGCACACACTGGACAAAAACTGACCCATCTATAGTACTCGTAGTGTTCCCAGTCAATATTTGGATAGTTAAAGTCCCCCATGACAACTACCCTGCCTCTCTCATTCCTATCGAGAATCATCTTTGCTATCCTTTCCACTACATCTCTGGGACTATTCGGAGGTTTTGTTCTAAGTTGCACAAAATTTGAGTATTAGTGAATAAAAGATACATTTCTATAAGCTTTCCAGCTTGTATTCATCAAGACCTTGTGAAACAGAGATACCCATGTTGCCTACCTTTCTTGTGGTATTGCAAACCAGTACTCATGCTTCCTGTCTCTCTGGGCATACTGCTGCATAGATGCACTTGCCACTGAGACAAATGTCTTCCGCATTGGCTTCCCGACTCTCAAACACAAGAACCTGTATGATCGATTCCGCCTGTTCTCTTTTGGTAAGGCAATACCTGAGATTCAATGTTAAACAAAGTTAATCCCTTTGTTTCTAACTTCTACTTAAGATATAGCAAATATACGAGATATTTTGACAGGAATTGGCAAAGGTACTATCACCAAATCGTTCATATACATCATGGCTGTCAATAGGCAAATACTCGGTCCCAGTGAGGAGCTCTGACTGACCTGTAGGTGAGTACAAGAGTCGTCCTATTCAGTCTAAGTCCACAGACGAGCATTAGACCCACAGAGGGTTCTAAGAGGAACTGTAGCACATGTTTTAAATACAGGTAAGCCGATGGGCAAGATTCAGTAAGGAATCATTGCTCCAATCATTGGATGTTTTCTTGCCTGTATTTTCTGCTGGCAGATTGTTTCTCTCTCGTACAAGTCAGTCAGTGACTGGAATACCGGCAAACAGTGTAAAGGTGAAATCTACGTTTTAACATTGTACCAAACCTTATATTTCCAAAATATGCTCATCTATCCCTTGAAGGAGACAAAACTGAGAATGCAAACCCTCAGAGGGAAAGGGTGAATACCCCAATGGAGATCATGTTTAAGACATAGCAGGAACATTCAGCAGTAATAATTTTTCAGATAAATACTTGATGGGGCCAAACAATGCATAGCAATGAGGAACATGAAAGTCTAATTAGAAAGACTGTCAGATTTCATCAGTTCAAATATACTGACATCATATACTGGTATCATGCAATAACATATAGAATCATATATCATCTTTTAAAAAAGTGCATTTTGACTTGTCAACACACCAGATGTTCAAAAACGGACTCTAAACTTGATTCTTGAGCTCACCAAACATTCTCGACTTATATCAATTGGAGGAAGGCTGGTTATCATGCAAACTGGACAGAATTCAGTCACAATGCCCTTCCATAGCTGAGCATGATGAAATGCTGATGGATATTAGCAGGGATAATTCCATAGGTTGCAAGATAATTACAGATAAAGATAAAATTGGTCCTCAGGAGAAAGTGCTAAATGGGGAAGGCTAATAATAACAAGGCAGGAATTGGACAATTTACATTGGGGAGAGCTGTTTGAGGGTAAATCCACAGCTGACGTGCGGGAGTCTTTTTAAGGCCAGTTGATCAGAGTTCAGAACCAGCATATTCCCATGGGAATGGCAAGATTCAAGAACCCTAGAGGTCAACAGATACTGTAAGTTTAGAAAAAGCAAGCCAGCTTTAGGAAACTGAAATCAGCTAAGCCCTTGAGGAATATAAAGCAGGAAAGAAAATAATTCCTTTAAAGAAGAATTAGGAAGTATAATACAGGCCCGGAAATGTCCTTGGCAAGTATGATTAAGGAGAATCCTCAGGCAATTTATAACTTATATTAGGAGCAAGGGAGTAACTCAGGAAAGGGTTTGTCCATAGAAGAACAAAGGAGGGAAGTTATGCATGGAGCCGGAGGAAGTGAGTGAAGTCCTTAATGAGTATGCTGCAACATTATTCATCAAGGAGAAGATCATGGCTGATGGTGAAATTAGGGAGGGGTATGTCGATATTCTAGGCCATGTTGTCATTAATTGGGTCATGGTGCTTAGGGCTTTTGAAAAACATTAAAGTAAACAAATTCCTGAGGGGATCTATCGCAGGGTATGGAGAGAGGCAAGGAAGGAGATTGCTGGGATCTTAACGGTGACAATTGCACCCTATTTAGCTACAGGGGAGGTTCCAGAAGATGGGAGAATAACCAATGGTGTTCCTTTATTTTAAAAGGGCAATAAGAATAAAAAAGGAAATTACAGGCCAGTGAGCCTCGCATCAGCGGTTGGGAAATTACTGGAGAACATTCTTCGGGACTCTATTTACTTGCATTTGAAAACGAATAGACTAATTAGAGACAGTCAGCATGGCTTTGTATGGAGGAAGTCTCATGTCACAAAGCTGATTAAGCTTTTTAGAGGAAGTGATTAAGATGATTAATGAGGTTAGGGCAGTGGATATAGTCTATATGAACTTTGTCAAATATTTTAGTAAAGTTCCTCATAGTAGGCTGATCCAGAAGATTAAGTCCCATGAGTTGGTAAACTGGGTATAAAATTGGCTTAGTCACAGAAGATAGAGGACAGTTGTGGAGAGGTGGTTTCCTGACTGGAGGTCTGTGACTAAGAGTGTTCTGCAAGGATGAGTGCTGGGTTCTCTGCTCTACTGCTTGACTGGTAAATTTGCTGATGACATGAAATTGGTGGAGTTGCCGATAGTGGGGAAAGTTATTAAAGGATACAGTCAAACATAGTTGCAGTTTATTCTGGACAAGTGTGAGGTGATACGTTTTGGGAGGTCAATTGCAAGAGGAAAGGATAAAGTAAATGGCAGGATTCTGAACAGCATTAACATAGAAGGGTTCAAGGTAATAGTTCCCTGAAAGTGGCAACACAAATGGATAAGGTGGTAAAGGAAGCTTATAGGCATGGTTGCTTTCATAGTTTGGGGCATTAAGTGTAAAAGTTGGCAAGTCATGTCACAGCTATATAAAACTTTAGTTGGGGTACATTAGGAATATTGTGCAGTTCCAGTCACCACATTCGAGGAAATTCGTGGAGGTTTTTAGAGACAGTGCAAGAGAGGTTGACCAGGCTATTGCCTGGATTGGAATGTATCACCTATAAAGAATGGTTGGACAAACTTGGATTGTTTTCACAAGAGCAGTGGATGCTGGTAGAAGTATATAAATTTGAGACAGGCAGAGTCTTTACTTCAGAGTGGAAATGTCAATTTTGAGAGGGCATGGGTTTAACTGAAAGGGGGAAAGTTTCAGTTTAACTGAAAGGGGGAGATGTGTGAGGTAAGTTTTCATTTTAAAACAGAAAAGATGATATATGTCTGGAATAAACTGCAAGGGGAGGTGACTAAAGCAGATTTGATAGCAACATTTAAGAGACATTTAAACATGAACAGACGGGGAAGGGAAGGATATGTGCAGGCAGACATGATTAGCTTAGAATGGCACTGTGATTGGTGCAAACATGGTGGGCCAAACCGTCTGTTCCATGTTCTACGAACTCCAGTTTACAACAGTTGAATGTGTTTTGCTGAGGCAGTCATGAGGCTGGAATTTACAGCACCTTATACCTTATCCCCAATCTGTGGGCACGATTTTGAAGGGCAGAACATGTAGATTATGACATGTAGTTGGTTAGCCCACCATCTTCCCCTCTATGCCAAACCAAGTTCACCAAAATACAACAGACAGGTAATGAAATCGGCTGCCCACCCGCCGTTTATTTTTAAAAAAAGTAATAGGTTCGAGTTGACCAACCAATTGGCCAAGCATTAGTCTAAACAGACCATTAAATGGATGCCATGGGTGGTAGGGGCAGGTGAAATTCAGAAGGTCCCTTCTGTGGATAAGTTGGAGGGGGAGGGGTTGACTCCATCATTTTGGGGGAGCGCCTTGAGCTCCTTGGCTCTATGCGTTATCCTGCCTTTGTTTCTTACTCCTGTGCACCACTTTGAGGGGGGATGGGTCACAGAATACACCTGTGGCCCTGGAACTGATATAATATTGTATTCAAGTCTGCAGAGCAGGAATCCCTGATAGGGTGAATCGCCAAGATCTTTTCCACATGGTGGGAGTCCAAAATTAGAGAGCATAGGTTAAGGGTGAGGGGGGAAATATTTAAAAGGGACCAAAGGGACAACGTTTTCATGCAGAGGGTGGTGCATGTATGGAATGAGCTGCCAGAGGAGATGGTTGATGCTAGTACAGTTACATTTGAAAGACACCTGGATAGTATATGAATAGTGTTATGAAGGTGTAGTATACCATTAAGAGATTTGAAGGACTTAGCAAGCACAGACATTTGGTCCAGCAGCTAGTAGTACGTTGGGTAGTATGAGACAAAATCAACTTCAAATTCAGCCAGATTAAATTACGCCCCAAGATACAAAACTTCAATCAAGTTCGAACTTAGTATTTTGACAATATTAAAACCAATGAAACAATCTGATGCTTTGGGGTATAAAACTGAAAAAAAAAAACAGTTGGAGGAGAACTGCCAAGCCACCAACATACGCAGACTGCCCGCAGAATAGCTATTTTCAAGGTACCTTTATCTATCAAGCAGAAACCTGAAGAAGAAGAAGTTGGCTAGTTTTGAAATTTTAATTTTTTGGTAAATCTTAATCAAGGTTTTATTGGACCAGTATTAAGAAAGGGAAAGTAAAAGAGAAAGGAGTTGTAAATAGTTGATAGTTAATAATTCTATTAGATTTTTAAAAAAAGTTGTGAATTTTTACCTTAAATAGTGACCTTTGGGATAGTTCTTGGCCTCTCGAAATTTAACAGATTACAGCATGAGTTAAATCGTTTCTGTGCTGCTGGTTTAAATTAGGACGGTTACCGTGTCGTAACAATAGGAAGCGTCTAGAGGGATATGGGTCAAATGCTGGCAAATGGGACAAGATTAGTTCAGGATATCGTGTTGGCATGGATGAGTTGGACCGAAGTGTCTGCTTCTATGCTGTATATCTCTATGACTCTTCTCATCTCTGCACACACCAGCAGCTGCAGCCAGCAATCGCTGGACTCAGATAGCAACTAGTGGTTGCTGGACTCAAACAAGCATCAACATATTTTGCATAGTTTCAGGGTGAACTTGAGCATAAATCCCTCTGCTGAGTCAGCATGGGACGAGTCTGACTGAACCGAAGCCTTAGCTTTGAGGACAACTTTCCTGCTGCATCAGTGGATGGCTCAGGTCAAACCTGAGTGGCAATGTGCAGGGACAACAGGAGCTTGGGGTACGAGAGAACATCTTTCCACTGAGTCAGTAGGAGACTACAGGGAAGGCCTCTCTGCTCAGTCGGTGGGAAGACCAGAGTCAGACCAGACAGGAGCTTGAAGTTAATTTACAACTATTAGAATATGAAGAACCAAGAGAGAATGGATTGCCCTTGATTGGACTGGACTCCTCCAGAAATACATAATGAGGAAGTGGCCACAATATGGGGAGTATGCTGTCATGACAGGGACAAGGGAAAACTTGCTGGGGAAGTCCTCTGGAAGGTTGCCCAAGCACAGAGCTGAAAATGTGTTGCTGGAAAAGCGCAGCAGGTCAGGCAGCATCCAAGGAACAGGAGAATCGACGTTTCGGGCATAAGCCCTTCTTCAGGAATGAGGAAAGTGTGTCCATCAGGCTAAGATAAAAGGTAGGGAGGAGGGACTTGGGGGAGGGGCTTTGGAAATGCAATAGGTGGAGGGAGGTCAAGGTGAGGGAGATAGGCCGGAGTGGGGTGGGGGCGGAGAGGTCAGGAAGAAGATTGCAGGTTAGGAAGGCGGTGCTGAGTTCGAGGGATTTGACTGAGACAAGGTCGGGGGAGGGGAAATGAGGAAACTGGAGAAATCTGAGTTCATCCCTTGTGGTTGGAGGGTTCCCAGGCAGAAGATGAGGCGCTCTTCCTCCAACCGTCGTGTTGCCATGGTCTGGCGATGGAGGAGTCCAAGGACCTGCATGTCCTTGGTGGAATGGGAGGGGGAGTTAAAGTGTTGGGCTACGGGGTGGTTGGGTTGGTTGGTCCAGGTGTCCCAGAGATTCCGAAAAGACCACTCCCTCCGTGACTCCCTCGTTAGGTCCACACCCCCCACCAACCCAACCTCCACTCCCGGCACCGTCCCCTGCAACCGCAAGAAATGCAAAACTTGCGCCCACACCTCCCCTCTTACTTCCCTCCAAGGCCCCAAGGGACACTTCCATATGGTTAAGGAGAAGGGGCCTTGGATGACAAGAGCAGAGCAGTTCTCGTCAAAAGAAAGAAGAAAGAAAGCTTACTTAAGCTTGAGGAAGCAAGGATCTGGCACAGCTTTACAAGATAACAGGGTAGCTAGGAAAGAATTCAAAAATGGACTGAGGAGAGCTTGGAGGGTGCATGAAATAGCCTTGGTGGGAAAGATTTGGGGGGAAATCCAAAATCATTCTACACATACGTGAGGAATAAGAGAATGATAAGAGAGGGGCTAGGGCCGATCAGGGATAGTGGAGGGAACTTGTGCCTGAAGTCTGAAGAGGTAGGGGTGACCTGAAATGACTTTTTCACTTCAGTATTCACTAGAGAGAGAGAGAGAGACCTTGTTGATAGTTTGAACACCATTAATAGGCTTGAATAGATTGATAATCAGAAAGTGGATGTGCTGGAAATTCTGGGAAGCATCAAGATAGGTAAGTCCCCAGGGCCGAACCAGATATATTCAAGGTTACTACGGGAAGTGGTGAATGAGATTGCTGCGCCTCTGGCGATGATCATTGTATCTTCATACTCCACGGGAGTAGTACCGGTTGATTGGAGGGAGGCGATGTTGTTGCTCTTTGAGAAAGAGAATAGTGAAATCCCTGGGAATTACAGACAAGTCAGTCTAACGCTGGTGGTAGGCAAGGTACTGGAAAGAATTCTGAGAGATAGGACTTATGAGTATTTGGAAAAACAGGTAGATTAAAGATAGTTAGCATGGCTTTAAGATGGGGCAGGTCACGCCTCACAAGCCTTATTGAGTTCATTGAGGATGTGATGGGAAATGTTGATGAAGGTCGAGCAATAGATGTGGTGTATATAGATTTCAGGAAGGTATTTGATAAGGTTGCCCAAGGTAGGGACACTCAGTTAGGAAGTATGGGATACAAATTTGGTTGTCTGGATACTGAACTGGCTGGCATAAAGAAGATAGCAAGTGGTAGTGGATGGGAAGTATTCCGCCTGGAAGTTAGTGTCCTGCAGGGATCTGTGATTGGGCCTCTGCTCTTTGTAGTTTTTACAAAGGACTTGGATGAAGAAGTTGAAGGGTGTGTTAATACGTTTGCCAATAACAAAGGTCAGTGGTGTTGTATAAAGTGTTGAGGGCCTTTACAAGACATTAATAGGATGCAGACCTGGGCTGAGAAGTGGCAGACGGAGTTCAAACTGGATAAATGTAAAGTGATTCATTTTGGGAAGTCAAATTTGAATGCTGGATACAGGATTAAAGATAGGATTCTTGGCAGTATGGAGGAATAGTGGGATTTTGGCATCCATGTACATAGATCCCTCAAAGTTGCTACCCAAGTTGATAGTGTTGTTGAGGCGATGTATGGTGTTTTGGATTTCATTAGCAGGGAATTGAGTTGAACAGCCACAAGGTTTTGCCACAGCTCTATAAAACCCTGGTTAGACCACACTTGGAATATTATGTCCAGTTCTGGTCACCTCATTATAGGAAGGATGTAGATGCTTTAGAGAGGGTGCAGAGGAGATTTACCAGGATGCTGCCTTGCTTTAAGAAGAAAGGCTAAGTGAGCTAGGGCATTTTACACTGGAGAGAAGGAAGAAAGAGAGGTGACTTGATAGAGGTATTCAAAATAATGAGAAGTATAGATCGAGTAGATAGCCAGAGACTTTTTCCCAGGGCAGAAATGGCTGTCAGAGATGTACAGCATGGAAACAGACCCTTCGGTCCAACCCGTCCATGCCAACCAGACATCACAACCTAATCTCGTCCCACCTGTCAGCGCCCAGCCCGTATCCCTCCAAACCCTTCCTATTCATTTACTCATCCAAATGCCTCTTAAATGTTGCAATTGTACCAGCCTCCACCACATCCTCTGGCAGCTCATTCCATACACATACCAACCTCTGCGTGAAAAAGTTGCCGCTTAGGTCTCTTTTATATCTTTCCCCTCTCACCCTAAACCTATGCCCTCTATTCTGGACTCCCCGACCCCAGGGAAAATACTTTATTTATATTATCCATGCCCCTCATAATTTTGTAAACCTCTATAAGGTCACCCCTCAGCCTCCGACACTCCAAGGAAAACAGCCCCAGCCTGTTCAGCCTCTCCCTGTAACTCAGATCCTCCAACCCTGGCAACATCCTTGTAAATCTTTTCTGAACCCTTTCAAGTTTCACAACATCTTTCCGATAGGAAGGAGACCAGAATTGCATACAATATTCCAACAGTGGCCGAACCAATGTCCTGTACAGCCGCGACATGACCTCCCAGCTCCTGTACTCATTACTCTGACCAATAAAGAAAAGCATACCAAACGCCTTCTTCACTATCCTATCTACCAGCGAGTCCACTTTCAAGGAGCTATGAACCTGCACTCCAAGGTCTCTTTGTTCAGCAACACTCCCTAGGACCTTACCATTAAGTGTATAAATCCTGCTAAGATTTGCTTTCCTAAAATGCAGCACCTCGCATTTATCCGAATTAAACTCCATCTGCCACTTCTCAGCCCACTGACCCATCTGGTCACGATCCTGTTGTAATCTGAGGTAACCCTCTTCACTGTCCACTACACCTCCAATTTTGGTGTCATCTGCAAACTTACTAACTGTACCTCTTATGCTCTCATCTAAATTATTTATGTAAATGACAAAAAGTAGAGGGCCCAGCACCGATCCTTGTGGCACTCCACTGGTCATAGGCCTCCAGTCTAAAAAACAACCCTCAACCACCACCCTCTGTCTTCTACCTTTGAGCCAGTTCTGTATCCAAATGCCTAGTTCTCCCTGTATTCCATGAGATCTAACCTTGCTAATCAGTCTCCCATGGGGAACCTTGTCAAACGCCTTACTGAAGTCCATATAGATCACATCTACTGCTCTGCCCTTATCAATTTTCTTTGTTACTTCTTCAAAAAACTCAATCAAGTTTGTGAGATATGATTTCCCACACACAAAGCCATGATGACTATCCCAAATCAGTCCTTGCCTTTCCAAATACAGGTACATCCTGTCCCTCAGGATTCCCTCCAACAACTTGCCCACCACCGAGATCAGGCTCACTGGTCTATTGTTCCCTGGCTTGTCTTTACCGCCCTTCTTAAACAGTGACACCATGTTTGCCAACCTCCAGTCTTCCGGCACCTCACCTCTGACTATCGATGATACAAATATCTCAGCAAGAGGCCCAGCAATCACTTCTCTAGCTTCCCACAGAGTTCTCGGGTACACCTGATCAGATCCTGGGGATTTATTCACCTTTAACCCTTTCAAGACATCCAGCACTTCCTCCTCTGTAATCTGGACATTTTGCAAGACATCACCATCTATTTCCCAACAGTCTATATCTTCCATATCCTTTTCCTCAGTAAATACTGATGCAAAATACTCATTTAGTAACTCCCCCATTTTCTGTGGCTCCACACAAAGGCCACCTTGCTGATCTTTGAGGGGCCCTATTCTCTCCCTAGTTACCCTTTTATCCTTAATATATTTGTAAAACCCCTTTGGATTCTCCTTAATTCTGTTTGCCAAAGCTATCTCATGTCCCCCTTTTGCCCTCCTGATTTCCCTGTTAAGTATACTCCTACTTTCTTTATACTCTTCTAAGGATTCACTCGATCTATCCTGTCTATACCTGACATATGCTTCCTTCTTTTTCTTAACCAAACCCTCAATTTCTTTAGTCATCCAGCATTCCCTATACCTACCAGCCTTCCCTTTCACCCTGACAGGGATATACTTTCTCTGGATTCTTGTTATCTCATTTCTGAAGGCTTCCCATTTTCCAGTTGTTCCTTTACCTGCAAACATCTGCCTCCAATCAGCTTTTAAAAATTTTTGCCGAATACCATCAAAATTGGCCTTTCTCCAATTTAGAACTTCAACTTTTAGATCTGGTCTATCCTTTTCCATCACTATTTTAAAACGAATAGAATTATGGTCACTGGCCTCAAAGTGCTCACGCACTGACACCTCAGTCACCTGCCCTGCCTTATTTCCCAAGAGTAGGTCAAGTTTTGCACCTTCTCTAGTAGGTACATCCACATTCTGAATCAGAAAATGGTCTTGTACACACTTAACAAATTCCTCTCCATCTAAACCTTTAACACTATGGCAGTCCCAATCGATGTTTGGAAAGTTAAAATCCCCTACCATAACTACCCTATTATTCTTACAGATAGCTGAGATCTCCTTACAAGTTTGTTTCTCAATTTCCCTCCGACTATTGGGGTCATAATTTTAAGGTTATTGGAGGAAGGTTTCGAGGAGATGTCAGAGATAGGTTCTTTGTGCAGAGAGAGTGCTGGGTGCATGGAATGCACTGCCAGCAGTGTTAGTAGAGTCAGAGATATTAGGGACATTTAAGCGACTACTGGACAAGCACATGGACAGCAGTAAATTGAAGGGTGTGGAGGTTACGTTGATCTTAGATACTTGGCATAACATTGTGGGCTGACGGGCCTGAACTGTGCTGTACTGTTCTATATTCTAAAGGATTCTGGTCAATTCCACTGGAGAGAGAATGTCAATATAAACTCGCATTTACTTTCCAAGACTAGCAATATATGTGTACCGTTCTACCACAGAGATTTCATAATTTCCCGTCCATATTTCACCAATGTCTTCGAGAAGAGATAAAAGTGTTCTCAAAACCTGAACGTCTGGTGCGCTATGTAGATGACCTGCTTCTATAAGTTGAAAGTAAAGAGGAGCATTATCAGTTGATAAGTGAGTTGCTGCAGCTGTTGCATGAATTGGGTCTGAAGGTAAACTCTCAGAAAGCGCAAGTCATGAAGCAGCAAGTTACTTATCTGGGAATGATTCAGTCACTGGAAAAGACAGAAATTGACAAAAGAAGAGTAGAGGCAGTCTGCATACTCCCTGTCCCCCAGGATGTCAAAGGGTTAAGATCCTTCCTGGGTTTAGTGAGATATTGCATATCAATGGATTTGCTACGAAAGTGGCCCCGTTGATTGAGCTATTAAAAAAGAATGCAGCCTGGGAGTGGAAAATGGAACACACACCATTGCAGTTCTAAAGCAAGCACTAGCTGCTCCACCTGCTCTGAAAACTCCAACTGCGACTGAACCATTTTCTTTGGAAGTAGCCACCACAGACACAACCTTCTCGACAGTTCTGTTACAGGAGATACACGGGCAATTAAAACCAATAACATATGCCTCGTGCATGCTTCCACCAATACAGCACGGGTATACAGTCCGCGAAAAACATCTGCTAGCATCTTTTGGGCAGTGCAGCATTTTACCGACATAGTTGGGTTGAACTAACTTACAATATTAACAGATCACCTCCCTATACAGCTAGTATTAGATGGAGGGATCAAACATGGCTCAATTATCAAAATATAATCATTAGATGGACACTGCTGCTACAGGGAAGGGACATCACTGTAAAAAGAGTAAAAGCACCACCATGTTTGCAGACAACTTTGTATATCAGGGAGAAAAACATGAATGTCAATTGATAATAGCAAATGATCCCAAGATCAAAACAAATGACAGGGGGCAAGGTAGGGCTCAAAAGCAGAGGAGGCAAAGGAAAAAGGAACGGAAGAACCACATTTTAAAATTTTTGTGCATGGCTCATCAGTACAGGAAGAAAAAAAGAAAAACTGGGTGTGAAATATACATGGAGGACGACAATGGACAAAGGTATTATGTGGCTCTAAAGCTACTCAGAACCATGTGTGCTTAGACAGCAGAACTAGCAGCCGTTGCATGTGCTTGGCCATCTCGCACACTTGTCCGGCCCGATCGGTTTTATATTCTGATAGCGTGTATGTCTGTCTGTCTGTCATGGACTTACAGAATATTTGCCCCTATGGATGGAGAAGGGTTTTGATTCAGTGGATGGGAAACCCTTTGCATCGGCTCCACTGTTACAATACATCTTTGAAGGAGCACAGGGGAAAGGATGTGGGGTCACAAAGGTAAAAGCTTAATCAAAACTGCCTCCAGAAGGAAACAGGAATGCTGATGCCAAACAAGGCACTGTAGAAGGGCAAGAATGGCTGCCACCATTTGACGAAATCAGTGGCCAAAAAGAGAAACAAGTCAAGATGATGGATTTCGCAGAGGAGCAAAAGAAAGAGAGAAATGAAACAAAAAACTAATAGAAGGATCAGAATCAGACACATTAAAGCATACAAGGGGATTTATGTTCAGGACAGAGTGATTTTATGTGAAGGAAAATTTGTTGTGCAGAGTGGGATGGTGGTAGAGGAAATCAAATAATCTACTGGTACGAGCATAGAATCAGACCAGAGAACATAATTTGCAGCCCATATCAGATGTCATGACCCTTTCTGGGATCAGACAGAGATTCCACATACCTTAAAGACCACAGTCTAGTGGAATTGTGGAAAGGATGAATCGGACACTGAAAAATGCGACATCCAAAATGGTACAACAAAGGTAGCTGGCAGATTGTTCTGCCCTATGTGCTGATAATTAGGAATATCATTTCTTCATCCACAGGCTACATGACAGAATGGAGGGATTAATAGGTTTGGATTTGTCCAAGCCAGAGATAGACAGAACTATATTGGAAAAGTGGGTACAACTGCTGGTGAAAACAGTAAAGGAGGCAAATTACATAGCAGCTCACCAACAGGCAAAAAGAAACAGCAAAACAAAGTTTATTTCGATGCAAAAGCCAGCCCAATAGCATTGAGTCCTGGACAAAAAGTAATGATCAGAATAGACCAGCCCACTTCGAGTCCAAAGTTTGCAGGTCCCTATGAGATAGTGGATAGAGCTAGTCCATCTGTTTACAAGGTATTGACAACACCAGATAAGAGTCGCTGGTATCACATTAATCAGTTGAAGTTAGTAGCAGAGAAACAAGGCAACTGCTATTGGCTTGTGATAAGTGATATAACAATGCTCTGAGATTCCAAGGTCAGGAGAATTAAGAGCAGGACTAGCTGCAGCTATCAGAGGAGACAACTGAAAAATGACCTGATATTGGCGATTCACGTACAAAATGGAACAAAAACAACGAAAGAGAAAGAAAAAGCGTTAAAACAAAAGATTCAACAAAACAGACGATTAGAATCTGAAACAAATTGAGAACAAATTTGGCTCCGTTTATGGAGAACCTGGACTTAAAGTAAAGTGGAAATAAGACCGTCAATAAGAACAGAAATTACACTTGTATATTAGAGATCCAGCCTAGAACGTGGGATTTTGTTGCTATGAATTGACCATGTTTTGGACTGCGGGTGAACTGGCTTCAGAGTACCACAATGGGCGACCATGCCTCAAGTAGCATCAACATTAGAAGACTATCCTGTGACCAAAAACAAACTCAGCTCCGCAGTGCAAGATAACACAGACTAACAAAGGGCATAAAGAGGACTTATATTACATGGGAGTGGATGGGTTGGCAAGTATGGGAAAGACATTGGGCATACCAGAAGGAACAGGGGTGCAAATATCATGTAACAGATTCTGAGGTGACATTGGTGACAATCCCAGAAGGGCAAATCACTCATCAAATTATGGGTCTATTTACTGAGCAACCACCAGGAAATGACAGACAAGGTAAAATTATGGTTCACTGGGACTGCACCTATGTGAACACAAATTGGGGTAGTGATGCAAATTGACTGGGGCAGATATTCAAGGCAATTCAGGGAAATTGGTTGGATCAAAGGATGCTATAGTACAAGAAGGGGGTAGAGAAAGAAGAGACCTTTGAGAGATGTAGACAGAGGTTTTTTCTTGGGAGCCGGGGCCCTTCTTAATTTTTAGGACCGATAGGAAGCCGACCACCACATGCCCCACCCCTGTGAGTGGAACCATACCAGCACCTAGATGTAGCAAATCTTGGTATAAAACAAAAGGTGTAGGCTTCATGCTAGAAGATTAGATTCCCTACGGTGTGGAAACAGGCCCTTCAGCCCAACAACTCCACACTGACCCTCCGAAGAGTTACCCCACCCAGACCCATCTTCCCTCTGACTAATGCACCTAACACTATGGGCAATTTAGTGTGGCCAATTCACCTGACCTACACATCTTTGAACTGTGGGAGGAAACCCATGCAAACATGGGGAGAATACGCAAACTACACACTTTAGTCCCGGTCGCCAAATTACCAAAAATATATGGATGCTTTAGAGAGGGTGCAGAAAAGGTTTGCGAGGAGTTACTTGGTATGGAAGGTACTAACTATGAAGAGAGGTTGGGTAGATTAGGATTGTTTTCATTAGAAAAAAGGAGATTGATGGGGGGGGACCTGATTGAGGTCTACAAAATCATGAAGGGTATAGGCAGTGTAGACAGAGATAAGCTTTTTCCCAGGTTGAAGGATTCAATGTTCACACGTTCACACGTCACACGTTCAAGGTGAGAGGTGAAAAGTTTAAGGGGGATACATGTGGAAAGTACTTTACACAGAGGGTGGTAGGTTAGCATGAACGCTTTGCCTGCAGAGGTACTAGAGGCAGGCACGGTAGATTCATTTAAGGTGTGTCTGGACAGATGCATGAGCAGGTGGGGAGCAGAGGGATACAGATGCTTAGGAATTGGGCAATAGGTTTAGATAGTGGATTTGGATCGGCTCAGGCTTGCAGGGCTGAAGTGCCTGCTCCTAGGCTGTAAATGTTCTTTATTCTTTGTTCCACACAGAAGAGACAGGAAAATCTGTCACTTTGGAATCAAGATATCAGCATGTGCAGGTAGCTTTCAATTTAATTGAAATCGCTGCTCCAGAATGGTGCCCATCCATCACAATTATTTGTTCACCTCCTTGATGAACAGTTGAGCACAAATGAAACCAAGTCCAATGCAGGCAGAAAGAAAAGAGGACTACTGGAATTTAGCACAGTCAGGATATTTGTCAGAAGTAGCAATTGTCAACACCTTGGACATAGCAGAGTTAGAAAGTCAGATATGATTCTTCCTCCAAAAGAAAATGCAGGTAATTACTGGAAAAGTTACTTAGATCAGATACAGACCAATCAAATAGGTCAGGATGCATCACAAGTTACCCTGGGCACTCTAAAATTTTTAAAACCTTTACAGAATACAACAAATTTGATCATTGACACTATGTACAATACTTCTGAGGAGACTCAAGGCTGAGGTGCATGTTGTTTTTCCCCAGCTGGGTGTTAACTATGACTGGTACTAATTTGTCACAACTTCAAGCACACCAAGTTGCAGACTGGGTGTCAGATGAATAGTTAACAAAACAGGTTGGAGAAGAGCAACCTCAATGTCACCTCAGAAGTTTGACCTTAACTAATAAAGTGTTAGGTACCTGTGACAAGGATAAAGGGAAATATCACATTGGGACAGTGCTTCATATTTCCTGCCACAGGAACAATCTGACCAACTCTTTAAAAAGAGTCCATCATGTGGACAAAATCATGAGGGTACTTGGATCTCGTGAAGCAATCCACCATTTATTATAATGGATAACGCTGAGAAAGGAGTTGATCAGTCTAAATGCCACCAACAGGGGTTGGGGAGGTGGGAGGTGGGGGGAATCATGAGCCTGTCGTAAAGAGATTATGAAGCAGAGACTTAGGCTTCAGTATCTAAGACTGTTCAGTATTCATTCTACCTGTAAACAGCCAGTCTTTTCTACAATATGCCCTTACAGAGTAAACGTATTACATAACCACAGCAGTTATGAACTATACCAAGGGATGGAGACAGTGCCCTCTGGAAGGGCACAATGTAGACATTAACAATTTAACCTCTGATCTGGTTATTAGTGAGCAAGTTATGTCTCAGGCAGTAACCAGGATGGTGGTTAAAAGAAAACGTCACAATCCAATGTACTGATACAGATCAAGAGGTGCAGAGGTATGTTACCATGAATTACCACCTATTCTGTACCTGACAGCAGATTGGACACACATTGTGGGAGAGGCAAAGGAATAATCCATCAATGGATTGAACACGCACAAATAATTAGATTGTTGCAGATCGTGGAATAGGCTTTGAAATTGAGAAGGCAATGTTCAAACATATCTACGGGTTAGAGTTCTGTCACATGCTGTAGTAGTGATTCTATGTACATTGGTAATCGCCATCCTCAATGTATGTCACCTTAGAATAAATTAAACTATACGAAGATTGGAAGCAGAGGCTATAATGAAACAGAAGGAACATTATGGAAACACTGAATTCAAATTTTTGATATATACTATACCCTATGCATGATTTTATATATTATATCTACAAGCATGTTTTATACATATTTTATTATATAATGTATATCACTATTGCTGCACAAACAGACAGACGGGGAGACCAATCGGACACATGCTCCTGAAAACAAGATGCTAGCCAGGAGGCTGCAGAAACACAGAGGTACTGCCTGGGGCTAGGAATGCTCAATATAGAAAAAAGCTGCTGACACATGGGGGAAAACAGCTTGTGAACTGAAAATGACCAGAGTCCAGGTACTGCTTGGTACCATCCGTGTTCTTCAAAAAAATTAAGAAAAATGAGGTAATGCAGAAACGTATTTGGACAAGGGGCAATTAGGTAATGCTACCTTGGTCTGCAGCCAATAAGGTAAAGACATGCAATTAACAGATGAACCTCAGCCAACGGGGTAAAGACACCGTGACTTGAGGAAGATAAGAAAAGAGAGGATAAAAGAAGACCCTCTAGGTATACAGGCAGCGATAATTCCAGAAACCAAATCTGACTCCATGTCAGGGATATGAAGAGCAAGAGCAGTGTGTAGCCAGCGTTAGCGCTCCTCAGCAGTAGCAAAACAATTATCCAGATTCGGGTATTATCTTTTATAGTCTGTGACTACTCAGAGTGTCAGAGGACTTGAGTGGGTGTATAAATAGGTTGTTAATTCTTTTTGTGGGAAAATATATATTCTATTATAAATTAAAGTTTATATAAGAAATAATTCAATACATTAATAAAATAATTTGTAAACTTTAAGAATTGGTTCTTCTCCACTCTGCACGAACCAGCAGCTGCAGCCAGCAATTGCTGGATTCACACAACAGCTGGTGATTGCCGGACTCAAACACGCATCAACAAAAGCTAAGCATTCGGGGTGTAAGAAGCATTCCTTTTTCTTCTGGCTTTTAAAAAAAAAGCCAGAAAACTTCCAGCATCTGTTCAATATAGTGATGTTCCATCAACATACTCCATCTCTCAATTCCATATGGAAGAGGTGTTTTGCCCGCTGCTAACTGTAAGAGATACCAAAAACAATAAACTGACCCAATACCAGACTGGACCCCTTTGAGTTATCAATAGGATACAGGAGATTGGCAGTCCAAAACTGAACTTCATTGTGTACATCAAATTGCTGCATGATTCTCTTTGGAAGCTGTACTCACATGGATAGGAACTGAACTATGAAAGTGTCCACATAATTCAAATGCAGAACTTGTTCAAAAGGTTCTGAATTTGTCCAAATTCCTTCTTTTCACTGTCTTCCTGTGGCAAATGACTTCAGTCCTGTCACTGGGAAGGGGTTATCAATGATACTTGGTAATGGCCTACTATGGAGCTCTGTGAAACCTCATGCACTCCCTCTGGGTAGGCCACAGTAACAGAGCATTGCTGAGATCTCAAAATCTTTTATAACAGGAGTGATATTAATTAGGAATTAGAGCATATTTCCTCTTGCTACTTTTATCCTTCTTCCCCCTCCTCCTCCACCCCCAGCCCCACGAGGGCAGAAATATACTTAAAATAGCAACTGAAGGACAAAACAATTGTGAGAGGGAAAACAAAATTGAAGCTGGTTCCTCTCATTCTGAAAATACAAATCATGTTATATCAAATACATACAGGCCCCTAATCTGTTTTCATTGGAAAAGGCGGCGGCTAAAAGGGGTCATACAAGATGATCTTTTTCTAGGATGATGACGTCAGCTTGTATGAGGGGGCATAATCACAAATTGAGGGGGTGATAGATTTAAGACAGATGTCATAGGCAGGTTTTTAACTCAGAGTGGTAAAAGGGCATGGAATGCCCTGCTTGGCAATGTAGTTAACTGCACCACATTTGGGAGATTTAAACAATCCTGAATAAGCACATGGATGATCATGGGATAGCGTAGGGGGATAAGCTTAGATTAGTTCACAGTTCGGCGCAACATCGAGGGCCGAAGGGGCTGTTCTGCGCTGTATTGTTCTCTCTTCTATGGGTGCAGCATCAGCCTCAGAATGTGAATCTATAAAAATATCCACCTTTCTTCAACTACAATCTGTTTCATTGTACCCACCCAAGCATAGAATTTTTAATACATCAATATACCTTCTTCAGATCGTTCTGCAGCTTGCCCAGTTTTTGGATTAATGTCTTTGTTGGCTGCATGTTGCATTGTTTCCCTCTGCTCCTTAGCCTGTTGCATAGCATGGCTTTTCCAGAGTTTTCTGAGTTCCTCGACATCATTTGCAGAATCTGGAACAAGCTCTTCGCCCGCTCTACTGGACTGATCAGTATTTTCCTCCTTGCATATCCCTGATAAGTCAGAAACAGGTGCACTCCAAGTTGCTCTGCACTCGGTGCCCAATCCTTCAGCTTCAGCATCTTTGTGGTCACAAGCCGAAATGTGACTAAAAGTGGCTTGTTGCTCATCCTCAGTTTGGTGTACAGCATGACCATCATCATCAGGGTGGTGTTTATTTTTGGAGATTTCCATCTCCGGGTTTCCACTTCCCTTCATTTCAACCAGCTCATGACATGGAACATCACTATCATGAGTCAACAGACTTTCAGCACTAGTTTGCTTGGTCGCTTTCACTTCCAATGATTCTGTAGATGAAGGGAGGCACTTCTCCCTTGCAGACTGGTTTATGGTTTGCACACTGTCTGATAAGGCTACAGATGACTTATCTTGTCTAAACTCATCAGAGGCCAGTTCTTCTCGGATTGGGGAGAGTTCAGATTCAGTGAACGCATCTTCAAACAAGGATTCCTTTGTGTTTCTGGTAGTTGTGCTCATGCTGCCATTCCTTAGGTCTCGTTTAAAGTCAACTTCAACAGCACTGCTTCGTGCTCTTTCATCTATCTGGTTTGCATTTTTGATTGATCCAGGACGTTCTGGTTCTCTGGCAGAAAAGGAAACAAAAAACAAAAATTCAAATTCCAGTATGGATCTAACTGACCATATTTCTGTGCTTGCATACCAAATACATTTTAGACATTTCACACACAGCAGTTATCCCTCTTAAAGAATTCTTTGTGAATGTTATATCCTTCATCCTCTGACAGTTCAAGCACTGAAAGTTACTCAGTTTTCAACTGTCTGTGCATGGTCCTTGCACTTCTCCATCCATTTTCCATAATTCAGAATTTGCGCATTGAAACAGAAAACATAAATATAATGGGATAGATTATAAACATAAAAACAAGCTCCAAAGTAGATATGAACGGAGTGTTGCGGATTTCGTGATTTAATAACAGTACTTTTCTACTCCTTCTCCTGAAGCGGGCAAATTCAAAGTTACCAACTTTAGACTCAATTTCCTAATTTTCCTAACTCACCTACTAATTTTCTGGCCAGTCACTTAATCTAGCATCCTTCAAGAATCATCATCTCAGCAAGGTCTTCCTGAATTACTTCACCAGTATCTGGTGACCATCTTCATCTATAAGTAGAATCATCTTCACTACTTTTGCCTTCTTTCACGATTCTAAAGATCTCTCATCAGGTTCCTCTACATGAAAAGGTCCCAGCCTCTTCAGTCTTCACTAGTAAGTGTACATTCACAACTCTAGAATTATCTTTGTGAGATGCAAGGTGTGTGATTTATATGTATGTTAATACTATTTATTTTTGACATTAATTTTTAAATTTTGAACTAGTGGCACAAGTTGTGTATGTTCGAAAGGATTGAATGAAGAACTTGGAAATACTACTCCAGCAATGGTGATTTATTTTAATGTGAGATAAAAAGACTTACTGGTGAGTAATAGATTGTTGGGTACTCAGGGGAACTTTATGAGTGAACAGGTCATGTATGGGGCTCCAATTTAGGATGCCAGAAGACCTTTTGATTAGGGGAAGAACCCACAGCTTGGAAAATAAAAACGTCGGTTCAGTTTGCAACGTTCTGTAGGGTCTTGGCTGAAGCTGGATGCATAATATACTTGGACCTGAGATAGTTTAAAAACTGTTTTTAATAGATTACCTCATTATAAAGGAGTTTAGTCAAAGTTCCAGGTAAGAAGTGCTTGGTTAAAACCCTGAAGCGGAGGTTATTTTTCGATTGTATGAAAATTAGATTCTAAGAAATATGAGCAGGAGTCGGCCATTCAGCCACTTAAGCTGCCCCACCATTCAAGAAGATCCTGGCTTATCTGATTCAGGCTGCCACAATTTAACTTTCACTAATTCAGCCTCCATAACTCTCTTGAGTAGAGAATTGCAGACATCTGTCTTAATCCTTTTCTATAACTAGATCTTATAGCTTGAAACTCTCCCCTACCCCAGAATGAAATCATTTCAACATCCAACCTGTGAAGTCCCCTTAGATCCTTCTAAGTTTCACTAAGATCACTGGAGTATATTTCTAAACTCTAATGAATAAAGGTCCTGGTTGAGGCTTGGGCTCATGTCACACTACAGATGATCCCACTCCACGATATATACACACACACACAAAACCTTACATACTCTCACACTCATGCAGACCTTCCCTCATACACATGCTCTCTCTCAAACACACACCTTTCACACACTCACCTATGCACACACCCTCTCACAGGCTTATACTCAGTCACAAATGTGCACATGCATCCACGCACGCACAAGTCTATGGGCTAAATTAGTATTTGCAGATACATTCTATTTTGTTCAAAACACACACAATCTGCAGTCAATACATGTGACATTTTATAAATTCCTACTTTGGAAGTAGAACCAATCTGACTCAAACCTCACACCTTTAGTCCATTGTCTAAGCTGAGAAGTCACTTTAAGTTATCTTGGGAATGTGACTCAAAAGTAGTTCTGGGATTTATATATTAAACCTGCAACTTAACAGCAATCTAGGTTTGTTCAATATATCAGTGGCATGACACTATGGTCTTGTGCTATAAATTCTGTCTACTAGCAACCTGACAAAGGGCGCAGTGCTCCAAAAGCTAATACTTCCAAATAAACCTGATGGACTATAACCTTGTGTTGTGTGATTTTTACCTTTGTACACCCCAGTCCAACACCGGCATCTCCAAATCATCATAAACAAGTCATTCAGGCTAAAATAATTGACAAATCTGTTTAATTTCCAGGAGAGAATTGGATTTAAGACTAAGACTTTAGACCAAAATAAAACACAATTCTAAAAAGGTATAAAGACAGAAAATCTGGTTAAAGTGAACTGGGAAATTAGGTTAATGGTAGTGCAGTGGCATACGTTCAAGGAGACACTTCATATGACTCAATGATCAATTTCAATGACAGAGATTCACAGGGAAGAATGCACTGAGTAACCAATGAATATTCGATCACATTTGAAAAAAAAAAAATTGTACAAATCTGTGAAAGTTAGTATTAAGTCAGACAATCGCAGAGAGTGTGAAAAATAGCAATGAGTAAAATTACAATAAAAATCAGGAAAAATCAGAAGAAGAGTAAGCTAGCCATAAATATTAAATCAGACAATAAGATTTTTTTGTAATATTTAAAAAGGAATGGAGTAAATAACAAGTGCAGGAGCAATAGGGTTGTCATAGTAGGGGATTTTCCTAACATAGACCGGGACTGCCAGGGCACTGAGAGCTTAGATGAGGTGGAATTTAAGTGTGTTTAGGAAGGTTTCTTCAAGCAATATATAGAGGATCCTACTTGGGAAGGCGCAAAACTCAACCTACTCTTGAGAAAACAGGGAGGGCAGGTGATGGAGGTGGTAGTGGGGGAGCACTTTAGGACCAGTGATCATAATTCTATTAATTATAAAATAGTTATAGAAAGGGACAAAAGTGGTCCACAGGTTCAAGTTCTAAATTGGGGCAAGGTAAATTTTGATCACATTAGACAGGACCTTGCAGGGGTTTGTTTGCAGGCAAAGGGACTTCTGCCAAGTGGAAAGCCTTTAAAAATGAGATGGCTAGAGTTCAAGGTCTATGTGTTCTTGTGAGAGTGAAGATCAAGGTTTGCCAGAATAGGAAACCTTGGATGATAAGAGATATTGAGGCTTTGATCAGAAAAAAGGAAGCGTAGTTCAGATATAGGGAGCTGGGATGAAGGGAATCACTGAAGGTATATAGTCAATACAGGAGTTTACTGAAGAATAAAATCAAGAGGGCAAAAAAGGGAACATGAGATAGCATTGACTAAGATGATTAGGGTAAACCCAAACAAGTATTTTAAGTATGTTCAAGGAAAAATAATAACTCGAGAGAGAATAGAACCCTTGAAGGGCCATAGTGGACATGTATGTGTAGAATCGCAGTAGAGGGGAAAGGTTCCTAATGTTTAGCTTTGAGAAAGACAAGGCGACTTGGGAACTTGGGGAAGTTAGTGGGGATATCTTGGGGACAGTCCATATCACAGTAGAGAAGGTATTGGATATATTAGAATGTATGAAGGTGGTTAAATCGTCCGGTCCTGACTAGATAGATCCAAGAACACTGCAAGAGGCTAGAGAAGAATTCCAGGGGCACTGGAATATTTTTGCATCATTATTAGCCATGGATAAGGTCCAAGATTGGAGGGTCGCGAATGCTGCACCATTATTCAAGAATGGCAGCAAAGAAAAGCCTGGGAACTCTAAACCAGTAAACTTATCATCTGTGGTGGGTAAGTTACTTGAGAATATTCTGAGGGATAAGATGTACATGAATCTGGAAAGACAAGGTTTGATTAGGAGTAGTCAGGCTTGGCTTTATGAGTGAGAGATCATCCTTTATATAATTGTTAGAGTTCTTTGAAGAAGTGACCAGGAAGGTTGACGAGGATAGGGTGGTGGATATAATCTATGCGAATTTCAGTACGGCCCTTGATAAGGTTCCACATGCGAGGCTGCTCTGGAAGGTTAGATCGCATGCATCAAGGGTGAGCAGGCAAATTTTATACAAAATTGACTTGATGGTAGGAAGCAGTGGAAGGATGCTTGTCGGACTGCACTAGGCAGGTGCTGGGCCCATTACTCCTGGACCATCTCTGACTGACAGCGGGGTTAGTTTAAGGTTAGAGTGGAACAAATTAAAGGGAACCGGAGAGATAATCTTTTTTAAAGAGGGTGGTAGGCATACAGAACAAGTCACCAGTGGAAGTGGTTGAGGCGGGTACATTAACAACATTTAAAAGGCATTTGGACAAACCCATTGATAGGAAAGGATTAGGAGGATATGGACCAAGTGCAGGGAAATGGGGTTAGCATGGATGGACATTTTGGTCATCATGGACCAGCTTGGAGCCAAAGAGCCTGTCTCTATGTTGCAGGATCCTGACTCTATGACTCTGAGTGGACTGATTTTCCAAAGAGTTAATTGAGGGAATTAAGAATAGAAAATAAGGAAAATGAACAGAACAGACGTTTTACAACTACCTGAATTGTAGAGAACCAAATAACTTCCCGCACACACTTCTAACTTCAGAGCTTGAAGTGAAGAAGGAATGTACAGCAATTATAAATCACCAGGAAAAGGGTAAGAAAATTATTAGAACTAAAAGCTGACAAATCCCAGATCCTGATAAGACTTCACCCAGGGTCCTAAAATAAATGGTTGCAGCGAAAGATGATACGTAGGGTTTTAATTTTCAGACCCTTGGGAATTTTAGAAAAGTTTCCATCAGATTGAGAAATAATGAATGTACTTTGCTGTCAAGAAAAGATGGGCTTAGGAAAGCAGGAAACTTTAGGCCACTTAACCTAAAATGTGTTATTGGGAACATTTAGAGTTCATGGTTATAAAAAGTAATTAGTTAACCGTGATTTTTATTTTTAAAAAAATCAGGTCTGATTAGTTTCTATGGAGGAACCTGACCAACAATATGGATAAAGGAGAACCTGAACACTTAGTGCATCTGAGTTTCCAGAAGGCATTAAATATGATGCCATATCAGAAGTTACTACACAAAAATAAAGAATTCATCCTGGTGTAGAAGGAAAAACATGTTAGGTAACCAATCCTCTATCCAAACTAACTTGTTTTTCCATCTATAGTATCATGAATTCTTTACATGATAATAGCAAATGTCAAGTTTGTACAATGTAAAAACTGGAGTGTCATAGGAATCAGCATTGGGCATTCAACTATTTACAACCCACATAAATGATTCGATGGCTGCTTAATTTACTACTGCTGCAAAGATAGTTTGGAAAGCAAGTTGTAAAGAAGAGGTAAAGAGGTTACAAATAGAGAGGTTAAGTGAGCAAAAACGTTTTGGCAGATGGAGCATAATGTGGCAAAATATGAAAATGACTTCAGCAGGAACAAAAAGAAGCATGTTACGTTATTTAAATTAAGAGATATTAGAACTCTGATGAATGAAACGTGTGCTAGCACATGAATCACAAAAATCTGCAATACAGATACAGCAATCGATTAGAAAGGCAAATAGAATGTTGCCATTTACTGTAAAGGCTCAGAATAAAGATGATTTGGAGATGCCAGTGTTGGACTGGGGTGTACAAAGTTAAAAATCACACAACCTGTTGGACTATAACCTGGTGTTGAGAGATTTTTAACAGAATAAAGATGTTTGCTACAGTTCTAAAGAATCACAGAATCCCTACAATGTGGAAAGAGGATATTCGGCCCATCGAGCGCACACTGACCCTCCAAAGAGCATCCCACTGAGCACCCCCCCATCGCATCCTGTGACCCCACATTTACTATGGCTAATCCATCAAGCTGAACATATCGCTGATTACTATGTACAATTTCAGTATGGTCAATCTACCCAATGTGCTCATCTTTGGACTGTGGGACGCAACAAGAACACTTGAAAGAGAATGTGAAAACTCTCCACAGACAGTGGCCCAAGGCTGGAATCGAGCATGGATCCCTGATGCCGTGAGGCACCTTAATTATTGAGCCACCATACCACCTACAGGGCTTTGTTCATGCCACATCTGGTGTAGTATCTGCAATTCTGGCCTCTTGATTTTAAGAAAGAACATAACTGCAATATGAAGCAGTCTCAAGAGGAGTGACTTGACTTAACCTCAAGGTGGATGCTAAAAAATGCCTCCCCTTCTGGGAGACATGTGACCTTGGAGATACTGAGAAAATGAAGGGTTTCCCATTTAAGAGAGAAATCATGAGAATTGTTTCTCCGAGAGTGACGAGTCTGGATAACTCTCTTTGCCAGAGAACAGGCAGGATCAATAAATATTTGTAAGGCAGTAGATAGATTTTTGATGAACAGAGTCAAAGATTATTGGGTAGGTGTCAGGATCAGATCAATACTGATCTTATTGAATGGTAGAACAGGCTAGAGGAGCTGAATGGTCTACTTTCTAATTTCTTGTTTATATGTAACAACTCATCACTTAACAATCCATTCTGACCATAAGTGATGCTTTGAAATAAGTAAGCCTACAGGTTTCTCAGTCAGTGACGGAGCAAAGAAAAACAGAACCGCCAGACAGCTATTTTACTTTGTTCAGCAGGATTAGAATAGTCGTTTAAATTAGTAATTATTCCTGGGAGCTTCACTATACCATGGTTCATAACAAAGATGTGCACACCATAACTGTTCATGAGAAGTAAACACTGTAGCTTACACAGGCAAAGACTCTTTGACTTTATTGTCCAAAATGTCACTGTACATGGCTGCTGAAAGGACCTCCTCCATGGGACACATGATACCATATTCCTCGCAGCCCCATTCCTTTACGAGAGGATCATGTTTGTGAGGATCAAACATAATGTTGTTGGGTGTCACAAGAAGTACTCCACTGACAGCACCCTGCAATGGAAAAGAAACATACACACTTGTGTGAATCTCTGACATGACACTTTCTCTTTGCCTTACTCCAGCACTGCTTTTGTGCACTTCTACCTCAATAAAAGGCCACGTTGTCAAGAGTTTGCACACTAAGTAGTTAAAATATGCAATGGAATCCAAGTACATAATGTGAGCTACTGCTCCAATGTATTGCCAGTCAAGCTTTGTAGCACCCTTAAACACAGGTGAGGTGCTGGAGGGGTGCTCACCTACAGGAGGACAACAAGAAGGGTAGTAGGGATATTCCGGTTAACTACAGACCAGTGAGCCTGATGTCAGTGGTGGGACAGTTGCTGGAGAAGGTATGGAGGGATAAAATTTATTTATATTTGGAAAAGAATGGACCTATCAGTGACAACATGGTTTCGTGCAGGGGAGATTGCGCCTTACCAACTTAATAGAGTTCTTTGAGGAAGTGACCAAGTTGATAGATGTAGGAAGGGCTGTAGATGTCACATACATGGACTTTAGTAAGGCGTTTGAGAAGATTCCCCATGGTAAACTAATGGAGAACGTGAAGTCACATGGTGTGCAGGGTGTTCTAGCTTGATGGATAAAGAACTGCTTGAGCAACAGGAGACAGAGTAGTAGTTGAAGGGAGTTTTTCGAAATGGACAAAGGTGACCAGTGGTGTTCTTTGTGATATACATAAATGATTTGGAAGAGGGCACTGTTGGTATGATCAGCAAGTTTGCAGATGACACGAAGATTGGTGGAGTAGCAGAAAGCACAGGAGACTGCCAAAGAATACAGGCAAATATAGAGACTGGAGAGTTGGGAGGAGAAGTGGCAGATGGAGTTCAATCCAGGCAAATGTGAAATGATGCATTTTAGAAAGTCTAATTCCAGAGCGAACTATACTGTAAACGCAGGAGCCTTGGGAAAAGTTGATGAGCAGAGAGATCTGGGAGTTCAGGTCCATTGTACATGAAGGTGGCTGCTCAGGTGGATAGACTGGTCAAGAAGGCATATGGTGCCTTCATCAGACGGGGTATTGAGTATAAGAGCTGGCAAGTCATGTTAAAATTGTACAAGACATTGGTTTAGCTGCATTTAGAAAACTGTGTACAGTTCTGTTTGCCACATTATCAAGAGGATGTGCAGAGGAGGTTTATGAGGATGTTGCGAGGTGTGAGCTATGAAGAGAGGTTGAGTAGGTTAGGATTGTTTTCATTAGAAAAAAGGAGATTGAGGGGGGACCTGATTGAGGTCTACAAAATCATGAAAAGAGAAGAGACAGGGTAGATAGAGATAAGCTTTTCCCCAGGGTGAAGGATTCAATGACGAGAGGTCATGCTTTCAAGGTGAGAGGTGCAACGTTTAAGGGTGGTAGGTGCCTGTAATGCGTTGCCAGCAGAAGTAGTGGAGGCAGGCACAGTAGACTCATTTAAGAGGTGTCTGGATAAATGCATGAGTAGGTGGGGAACAGAGGGATACAGATGCCTAGGAATTGGTAACAGGTTTAGACAGTAGATTTGAATTGGCTCAGGCGTAGAGTGCCGAAGGGCCTGTTCCTGGGTTGTAAATTTTCTTTGTTCTCAACTGTTTCACTGAGGTATCATCCTTTGGGTTGAGAGTTGCTGAAGTAAAGTCTCATCTACCTGCCCAAAAACCTCATGTCGCCATTCATACTGGAAGAGGGAAAATTCTCTCCCAATGCTACAACAACATTATTAGTCATTCCATTCATTGCTGAATGGAATGTTGTTGTAAAACATTGCTAAATTTCCATGTATACTATTAATTATAGATCAACATATTCTTCATTTGATAAGGTATTTTGCAACATCATTCTTCTGAGTGAACATTATAATAACACCTGTACCATTGACTGGGGGAGGCATCTTAACTGCTCTGTATAACTGTGGCAACCAAAAACCTCAGAATAAAAAGATAATTGATAAGTTTATGAAACACAAACATAAGCTGGAGTGATTCCTGGGGGTAGATTTCCTTCCCATAGAGCATTATTGGCTATAAAGAATCAAGCCAGACGCAGGAGGACAGGGAAGGACATCAAGCTGTTAAACCACCCAGTAAATTTAAAATGTCATAGTGAAAACACTGGCATCTACAAGACATGAAATACTGCCTAGGTATTTCCTGTACACAAAGCAGCAGGATAAATCCGTCTACTCTTGATCTGCAATAAAGTGATAGAAGGTGTCACCAAGTGCTAACAAACAGCACTTGTTCAACAATAACCTGCTCACTGATGCACAGTTTCCATTCCAGTAGGATCAGTTGTGGAAACAGACTCTTTGGCCCAACCAATCTATGCCAAACAAACCCAAAATGAAAGAAGTCCCACCTGCCTGCTCCAGGCCCATATCCCTCCAAACATTTCTTATTCATACACTTATCAAATGTCTTTAAATGTTGTAACTGTATCCGTTTCCACGACTTCCTTTACAAGTTCATTCCTCACACAAACCACCGTGTAAAAAATAAATTGTCCTTCATATCTTTTTAAAATTTCTCCTTTCACCTTAAATATATGTCCCTAGTCTTGAAATCCCCCCACCCTCAGGAAAAGGCCACTCACCTTTTTGATGCAAAAGAACAGAAAAGTAGTACAGCACAGGAACAGGCCCTTCGGTCCTCCAAGCCAGTTCTGATCATCATGTCCTAACTAAACTAAAAAACAAACCTTTTGCCTTTATTTGGTCCATATCCCTCTTTTCCCTCCCTATTCATGTAACGATCCAGATGCTTCTTAAACATGCCTGCTTCCACCGCCTCTTCAGGCAGTGTGTTCCAGGCTCCTGCCACTCTCTGGATGAAAAGCTTCCTTCATACATCTCCCTTAAACTTTATCCGTCTCACCTTGCCCCCTTGTACTTGAAACTTCAACAATGGGCGGACCCTTTCTATGCCTCTCATAATTCTGTAGACCTCCATCAGGTCTCTTCTCAGCTGCCAGCTTTCCAGTGAAAACAATCCTAGTCTTTCTAACCTTTATTCATCGCTAAGGCTCAAGACCAGACAACATCCTGGTGAACCTTCTCTGCACTCTTGCCAAAGCTTCCATGACCTTCTGGTGTGTGGTGACCAACACTGCGCACAACACTTCAAAAGCAGCCTAACAAAGATTTTATATAACTGTAACATGGTTTGCTAACTCATACTGTAAGTTAATGTTCCAAAGGGTTCTGCTATTTAAGTATAATTCATAGCTAAATTTGATCCTCCAAAATGCATCACTTTGCATTTGTTTGGATTAAACTCCATCTGCCATTTCTGTGTCCAATTCACCTTTCTATATCCTGTTGTATCCTCGCACAACCATCATCACTTTCAGCAACTCTACCAATCTTCATATCATCTGTTAACTTGCTATTCAGACCACCTATATTTTCCTCCAGATCATATGGACATATTACAACCAACAGAGAACCTAAGACTGATTCCTGTGGAACACCACTAGTTCCAGTCTTTCGTCCGAAAAACACCCTTCCACCACTACCCTCAGTCTTCTATGACCAAGCCAGTTTTGCACCTGCAGTCCTCACCTTCTCCTAGTGCTCCACAGGGATTGATTCTGGGTCTGCTTTCATTTATCATTTAACATAAATGATTTAGATGAAAATATAGAAAGCATAGTTAGTATATTTGCAGGTGACACCAAGATTGGTGGTATAGTGGTCAGTATAGAAGCTAATCTAAGATTACAAAGAGATCATAATATGTTGGGTCAATATCACCAACGTGGTGATTTTAATTTTTGTACCGACCTGCTATGTGGGACTTTTATCAAATTAAGGTATAACAAGTACATTCACAGCCCTTCCCTAATCAATTACCTTGAACTTTTTGAAGAGGTGACAATCAAGTTAGTGAGACACGACCTTCCCTATACAAAACCATACTGCCTGTCGCTAACTAGTCCATTTACTTTCAAACGTGCATTTATCTTATCCCTTGATATCTTCTCTAAGAGCTTCCCCACCACAGACATCAGACTCACTGGCCTTTATAGAGTCATAGAGATGTACAGCATGGAAATAGACCCTTTGGTCCAACCTGCCCACGCCAACCAGATATCCCAACCCAATCTAGTCCCACCTGCCAGCACCCGGCCCATATCCCTCCAAACCCTTCCTATTCATATACCCATCCAAATGCCTCTTAAATGTTGCAATTGTATCAGCCTCCACCACTTCCTCTGGCAGCTCATTCCATACACATACCACCCTCTGCGTGAAAAAAATTGCCCCTTAGGTCTCTTTTATATCTTTCCCCTCTCACCCTAAACCTATGCCCTCTAGTTCTAATTTCTGAATTATCCCTATTTCCATTCTTGAACAACGGAACAATATTGGTTAATCTCCAATCTTCTGTAACTTCACCTGTGGTCAACGAGGATGTGAAAATATCTGCCATCAGATATTTCTTCCCTTGCCTTCCGAAGTAACCTGGATTGACCCCATCTGGCCCTGGAGACTTGTCTACCTTAATGCAATTTAGGATACCTAAAACTTCCTCCTTCAATACAATGACATTGTCTCGAGCAATCACACACACATTCCTCCCTGACCTCAACATCAGTCACATGATCTAGTCCTTAACAACATTTGCCCCACCAAAATATGGACCTGTTGAATACAGTGTATGGACAATAGCATTGGGCGGGTGTGTAATCATCTTCTGTATGACAAGGGTCCCCATGAGAGACTGGTGAGCAAGGTTAGATCTCATGGAATACAGGGAGAACTCACCATATGGATACAGAACTGGCTCGAAGGTGGTGGTAGAGGGTTGTTTTTCAGATTGGAGGCCTGTGACCAGTGGAATGCCACAAGGATTGCTGCTGGGTCCTCTACTTTTTCTCATTTATATAAAATGATTTGGATGTGAGCATAAGAGGTATAGTTAGTAAGTTTGCAGATGACACCAAAATTGGAGGTGCAGTGGACAGCAAGAAAGGTTACCTCAGATTACAACAGGATCTTGATCAGATGGGCCAATGGGCTGAGGAGTGGCAGATGGAGTTTAATTTAGATAAATGAGGTGTTGCATTTTGGGAAAGCAAATCTTAGGACTTATATCCTTAATGGCAAGATCTTAGGGAGTGGAGTGTTCCTGAACAAAGAGACCTTGGAGTGCACACTCAGCTTTTTGAAAGTAGAGTCACAGATAGATAGGACAGTGAAGGCGGCGTTTGGTATGCTTTCCTTTTTTGGTCAGAGTATTGAGCTTAGGAATTGGGAGGTCATGTTGCGGCTGTACAGGACATTGGTTAGGCCATTTTTGGAATATTGCGTGCAGTTCTGGTTTTCTTCCTATCGGAAAGATGTTGTGAAACCTGAAAGGGTTCAGAAAAGATTTACAAGGATGCTGCCAGAGTTGGAGGATTTGAGCTATAGGGAGAGGCTGAATAGGCAAGGGCTATTTTCCCTGGAGTGTCGGAGGCTGAGGGGTGACCGTGTGGAGGTTTATAAAATCATGAGGGGCATAGTTGGTTGGATTGGGTGAGTCCAGAATGAGACGGCATGGGTTTAAGGTGAGAGGGGAAAGATATGAGAGACCCCTAAGGTGCAACCTTTTCACGCAAAGGGTGGTAAGTGTATGGAATGAGCTGTCAGAGGAAGTGGTGGAGGCTCGTACAATTGTAACATTTAAAAGGCATTTGGATGGGTACATGAACAGGAAGTGTTTGGAGGGATATAGGCCAAGTGCTGGCAGGTGGGACTAGTTTGAGTTGGGATGCTGGTTGGCATGGACGAGTTGGACCGAATGGACTGTTTCTGTGCTGTACATTTGTATGACTCTATATCCTTCCCCTTGGTGAATATCGATACAAAGTACTCATTAAGAATCTCTCCCACTTCCTGAGGATCCATGCATAACCTCCCTATTTGTCCTTGAGTGGGCCTATTCTTTCATTTGCTACCCTCTTTTTTTCTATTATATGTATAAAAAAACCTTTGGATTCTCCTTGATCCTATTTGCTAAAGACACTTCATTGCCTCTTTTAACCTTCCTAATTCTGAATTTAAGTTCCTTCTTAATTTCTCCATATACCCCTCATTATTTTACAAAACTTTATATGGTCACCTCTCAGTCTTCTACGCTCCACTGAATGAAGTCACAGCATATCCATACTACTTAAACTCTCTATTCTTGGCAACACTCTGGTAAATCGCTTCACATCATAGAAGAGGAAACGCTGGAGGACTTAGAAAAAATAAAAGATGGTTAAATCTGGACCAGAACAAGTATATTCCAGGACTTTGTGTGAAGTTAGGGAGGAAATGGCGGGGCCCCTTGAAGAATAATTTTATAGTTACAAAGGAAACAAATAAAGTGCTGGATAACTGCAGACTGTTTAATGTTAAGCCTTTGTTTAAGAAAGGACATAAAGGGAAGCCTGGGAACTGTAGACCTGAGAATCATATTTCGGTGATGGTTAAGATGTTAGATTTGATTCTGAAAGATATAATAATATCCTTCCATTAACAGGGAGACCAGAACTGGGTACAATAATCCAGAAGAGGCCTCACCATGTCGTGTACAACTTCAACATGACATCCCAACTCCTATCCTTAAAGATTTGAACAATGAAGGCAAGTATGCGAAAGCCTTCTTAGCCACCTTATCTATATGGAATGCAAACTCCAAAAAAATTATGTAACTGGACATATAGGTGCCTCTGTTCAAAAACACGATGCAAGGCCCTATTTTTAGTTATATAAATTTGCTTGTTTTACCAAAATGCAACATCTCACATTTATCCAATCTCCATTTGCTGCTACTCAGCATATTGACCCAACATATCATGATCTCTTTGTAATCTTTAATAAGTTTCTTTACTGACCACTATACCACCAATCTTGGTGTCACCTGCAAACATACTAACCATGATTTCTATATTCCCATCTGAATCATTTATATAAATCATAAATGAAAGCAGTCCAAGAATCAATCCCTATAAAACACTTGAGAAAGTGAGTACTGCAGATGTTGGAGATCAGAGTCGAGAGCGTGGTTGTGGAGAAGCACAGCATGTCAGGCAGCATCCAAGGAGCCCTTCCTGATGAAGGGCTTATGTCCGAAACATCGAGTCTCCTGCTCCTTGGATGCTGCCTGACCTGCTGTGCCCTGTGGAATACTGCTGATCACAGGCTTCCAGTCCAAAAAGCAACTCCCTACCATCACGCCAATTTTGTAAGCAGTTGGCAAGCTCACCCTGAATCAGACAGGATTTAACTTTACTAATTTGTCTCCCTTGAAGAACCTTCTCAAAGGCTTTACTGAAGTCCAAGTAAACAATGTTCATCTTTCTACCCTCAATCCTATTGGTTACTTCCTCAAAAAATTCAATCAAGTTTTGAGACACTATTTCCCTTGAACAAAACCATGCTGACTCTCCCCTCATCATTCCTTGCCTCTCCAAATGCATATAAACCCTATCTTTCAGAATCACTGAACAATTTACACATCACCGAAGCCAGACTCTCAGGTGTACAGTTCCCAGGCTTCTCTTTACCTCCTTTATTAAACTAAGGCTCAATATTAGCCACTCTCCAGTTGTGCAGCCCCTCATCCATAATTACAAATTATACAAATAATTATTCAAAAGGCCCTGTAACTTTCTCCCTAACTTCCCACATACACTTGTTCAGGTCCCGATTTATTCACCTTTTTCTTTTCTATCACCTTCAGCATTTCGCCTTCTATCATGTAAATGGTGTTCAAACATCAATATTTATTTCTGAGATTTCTGGCCTCTATTTCTTTCTCCACAGTAAAAGCTGACATGAAATATTAATTTAATAACTCTCCCATCTCCTGAGATTCTCTACAAAGATGAGCTCTTTAAGGGCCCTACCCTCTGTCTAGTTGCTCTCTTGCTCTTAATGTATTTATAGAAACCCTTTGGATTAACTTTAACTTTAATTGCCAAAGCTCTCTCATATCCTCTATTTGTCTTCCTGATCTCCATCTTAAGAATGTTCCTACATTCTTTATACTACTCAAGGGATTCACATGAACCCAATTGTTTATATCTAACATATGATTCTTTGTATTCTTCACTAGAACCTCACACTCTTTATCGATCCATTGCTTCTAATTCTAACAATTTTACCTTTCACTCTGACAGTAACATAATGACTCTGAACTCTGTGATCACACCTTTAAAGCATCCTTCCTCATTTCATTATAGCAATGGTCCAAACATGAACAGAAGAGCTGAATTACAGAAAAGAAGAGTGTGTGCCCTCTGAAATGGCCCTGCAAGCCATTCTGTTCTATCAATTGCTATGAAGACTCAAAGAAATAAAACTCGGGGGGGGGGGGGGGGGGGGTGGAATTCAAGATGGCAGCAATCTAGGAGGGTCACGGTACTGGGTTCTGCACCACATCATCAGCAGGACAGAGTTAGAAACAGCCAAGTCCCTGTGAGCCACAAAGTGGTAAAAGAGCTATTGAACATAAAAAAATTTCACTTACCTTTGTTTCTGCTACAGGAGAATGCCAAAGAAAGGAGGGAGTTCGCCGAAAGCCACGGCCGCGGCTCAATCCACTGAGTCAGCAGGCTTGCTTACTCACCAGGCCTTGGTTAAGGAGCTCGCCAAATCTCGCGAGGTCCTGGGAAAACAGATCGAAGGAAAAATAGAGGACAAGCTGGCCCTGGTCTCTGCTATGTTGCAAAAGCACAAACAGCAGCTGGAAGACCTGGGGAAAAGGACTGCTGAGCATGAACGTTGAGTCACAGGGGTAGAAGTTGAGACTGATTCATCCAAGAGTTGGATTGAAGCCCTGGAAGCGCAGGGTCTGTGGTTTACTGGATCTGGTGGATGATCTGGAGAACAGGGGTAGAAGGTAGAATCTCCGTGTTGTCGGTCTGCCAAAGGAGAATGGAAGGTGGGCAACCAGTGGAATTTTTTGAAGTGATTGCCAGAATTCCTTAGCTTGGAGGCTGAAAAGGGAAGGATAAAGATTGAGAGAGCCCACCAGGTTGCAGCACAGAGGCCAGGTATGGACCAGCACCCTCGCCCTGTCGTGGTATGGTTCCATCATTATAAAGACAAATAGAGTCATGGAAGCTTCCAGAGCCCAGGGGAATGGTCCAAGGGCATTGCTGTGCGAAGGCTTCAGGGTCATGTTCTTCCAAGATTTTTCAGTGGCGGTGATTCAGAAAAGGAAATCCTACGACGGCATCAAGAGGAGATTAAGAGAATTGGGATCCAGTACTCTGCAAGATACCCAGCGGTTCTTCAGCTTAACTATAATGGATCTGTACACTTATTTGACTCACCAGAGAAAGCAAAGAACCTTGTGGACACGCTAACTTAAACCAGACAATTGAATAACAATGTTGTTTGGGTGTGTCCTTCTTTAGAGAGAACTTGGCCAAGTCTCCTTTTTGTTGGTAATAAGTTGCGTTAGACGATGCTTGGGATGGATAGAGAATGTACCTTTAATTTCTAAGTTATACCAGGGGATGGGTGACATATTTACTTTTAACTTACTTATGTATATTACTAATCTTTCTTTCCTTCTTACTGTCACTTTATCTTTTATTGCTGTGTTGGTGACACAACCCTAGCTAGGAGAAGTTAAGAGGGTGGTTGGGATGGCTAGGAGGGTTTTGCGATGTTTAAGTGTCCCCTTTGGATAGGGGGGAAAATTCCTCTAATCAGTGCTTTTGGCGCTTTTTTTGCTTTTTTGTTTTTGATGTACATAGTTTTATAGATTTGTTGGTTGTAGCTGTTTGAGTATATGTAGTTTTTATGTTTTGTGGATTTTATTTTACTGAAGCTCAGCGATTAGTAATTCCAGTTCTTCCCTCTCTGGAGTCTAAATGTTAATGTAGAATGTTATGACTAAGGATGTGTTCAAGTGGTATACCTGGAACATTAAGGGAGCCACTCGCCGATCAAGAGGAAAAAGGTACTCTCTCCAGTCTTAAAAAGGAAAGGGTGGATTTCGCCTTGTTGCAAGACACACACTTGGATGATGCAGAAAACTTGAAATTGCAACAGAATGGGTATGACCAGGTTTATTTCTCATCTTTCAATACTACAAGTAGGAGAGCGGCTATACTTAGTAGGAAGAATCGCCCATTTAAGTTGTTCGAATATCTTAAAGTCACACACAGGAGATGCGTAATCCTTAAACCTTTGATAGACAGGGAAAAATACGAGACCTTAAATGTTTACTGTCCCCCTGTCCATGCATGCCTGGTAACCGCACTTTCTAACCTGATTAGCCTCGCACCGCAGCATATTATCATTAGATTGCTTACAGTGTGGAAACAGGCCCTTCAGCCCAACAAGTCCACGCCGATGCACAACCCACCCAGACCCATGTGGGGGATTTTAATAGTTTAATAGATTCTACAGTAGACAGATTCTCCAAAGGTCCCCTGATATCTTCACGATCTAAGCAATTAAGGGATGCACGTGTTGTACTAGGACTGGTAAACATTTGGAGATGCCTTTGCCTTACAGACAGGGATTTTACATTTTTCTCCAGCCCACACAAATGTCATACCAAAATTGATCTATTTTTAACTCCCGCAGCGCATTTGGACTCTGTGGTGTCATGTCCAATTGGCAATATCACTACCTCTGATTACGCTCCAGTGTATCTAATGGTCAAGAGTAAGGACACTAAGGTAGGTTCAAGGCTCTGGAGACTGGATCCCTTCATCTTAAGGGAGGGCAAGTTTACTGAATACTTATCCACTGAATTCAGGGCATTTTTCGAATTAATTCAGGCTCAGGCAGTAATCCATCCATTCGTTGGGAAACTGTAAAAGCCCATGCTAGGGTGTTAGTTACTGCCGATTCTGCCAGTAAGAAACGGCAGAAGGGTGAGCAGCAACGCTTGCTCAAAACATAGCTGATGGCAGCCAAGAAGGCATACTTTGATTAGATTAGATTACTTACAATGTGGAAACAGGCCCTTCGGCCCAACACGTCCACACCGACCCTCCGAAGAGCAACCCATCCCCCTACATTTACCCCTTCACCTAACACTACGGGCAATTTAGCATGGCCAATTCACCTAACCTGCACATCTTTGGACTGTGGGAGGAAACCGGAGCACCCGGAGGAAACCCACGCAGACACGGGAAGAATGTGCAAACTCCACACAGGCAGTTGCCTGAGGCGGGAATTGAACCCAGGTCCCTAATGCTGTGAGGCAGCATTGCTAACCGCTGTGCCACCCCATAGGCCCCCGCTGGCTAAATTACAGAGGATCACAGCGCTTCGGTCCACACTGAACTCCATGCTCACACAGACAGCTAAGAAGGAGCTTACATTTGCAAAACAAAGGTTGTTTCAGCATGGAGATAAACCGGGCAAGTACTTAGCATATCTTACCAGGAAAAGGCATCAAGCCTCAAGCCATCAACTCGATCAGGGACATTACTGGAAACCTAACCAGCGATTCTAAAAGGATCAATGTGACATTTCAGAAATTTTATTCTATACCAATCTAAATGTTCTGAGGATGGGAGGGCTGGATAGCATCTTTTTTTCAAGAATTTGGATCTCCTGGGTGTGACTCCCGAACAAGAGTCTCTTCTTTTGGCCTCACTGTCAGTGCAAGGAGTGCAGGAGGCAATGAGGCAACTCCAGAATGGAACGTTACCTCGTCCTGTAGGACTTCCCAGCAAATTTTATAAGGAATTTATAAATATTTGTCAAGACCGATGCTTAGTATGTTCATTTTGGTGGTTATCCTGCCATAACCGTTCAAAAGGGGTTCCGACACCCAATTTATCTGTGTGTCACACTTATTTTGAAGTCTCAACTTCCTAACTTATCTCTGTATACAAGTCCAGACTCCTCAGTCTCCACACCCACTTCAGGGTCCTGAACCTCACGTGGGGGATGTCCCCTCTTGGCAACCGGTCTAAGGCAGAGTGATTGAGACAGATACCGTAGTTATCCTTTATCTTACATATTATGTTCTGGTGCCTTAAATTAGAGGATTCTAACCTCTGAATTCCACTGGGACTCTAACCTCTTTTTCCTCCCATTCTCGTTGCCAAATGTTAGGTTGCCTTCTTGAGATTCTTACACATTTGATACGGCACGGTGGCACAGTGGTTAGCACTGCTGCCACTTAGCGCCAGAGCTCCGGGTTCAATTCCCGCCTCCGGCGACTGACTGTGTGGAGTTTGCACGTTCTCCCCATGTCTGCGTGGGTTTCCTCCGGGTGCTCCGGTTTCCTCCCACAGTCCAAAGATGTGCAGGTCAGGTGAATTGGCCATGCCAAATTGCCTGTAGTGTTAGGTAAGGGGTAAATGTAGGGGTATGGGTGGGTTGCGCTTCGGCGGGTCGGTGTGGACTTGTTGGGCCGAAGGGCCTGTTTCCACACTGTAAGTAATCTAATCTAAAAAAAAAACTGCAATACGCCAACATCTCAACAGCTACAATTTACTTAAGCAAGTATAAGATTTTGGAGGATCACTTAACACTCTCCATGATGCTTGCAAAAAGTGTCAAGCGAGGCTCTCTGAACAAGGGAATGGTCCTCCCTTTATACAATGTTTTATATCATAGTCAGTCATGCACGCAAGACAACGCCTGGCCACTCTCCCACAGTCACATGTCACCCAAAAACAATGTAAAGTGATTAGATTATTTCCAGAATCAATGTGTGATTAGGTTATTCCTTAAACTACAACATTTACAGAGTAGATTAGATTACATTACATTACATTACAGCGTGGAAACAGGCCCTTCGGCCCAACAAGTCCACACCGACCCGCAACCTACCCATACCTCTACATTTACCCCTTACCTAACACTACGGGCAATTTAGCATGACCAATTCACCTGACCTGCACATCTTTGGACTGTGGGAGGAAACTGGAGCACCCGGAGGAAACCCACGCAGACATGGGGAGAACGTGCAAACTCCACACAGTCAGTCGCCTGAGGCGGGAATTGAACCCGGGTCTCAGGCGCTGTGAGGCAGCAGTGCTAACCACTGTGCCACCGTGCCGCCCACAATTCGATTCGATTATCACATCTTGTCTCCCAAGACAGAAAAATGGGACATCCAATTTCTAACATGTCAGCAGAACAAAATAACCATTTAACATCTCATTGCCAAGTGTTAGCAAAAGCACCTCCAAGGACATTGGTTCCAGTCTGGCCCAGGTGTAGACCATCCAATCTGTAATAGACCCACTTCCCCCAGAAATAGTCCCAATGTCCCAAAAATCTTAACCCCTCCCTCCTTCATCTCTCAAGCCACACATTTATCCTGCCTATTCTTTCATTTCTACTCTGACTAGCACTTTGCACTAGTAGCAAATCCTGAGTAGGACTACCTCTGAGGTCCTACTTTTCAATTTGGCTCCTAACTCCCTAAATTCTGCTTGTAGGGTCTCATCCCTATATCATTGGTGCCCACATGCACCACAACAACTGGCTGTTCACCCTCCTCCTTCATAATGTTCTGCAGATGATCTGAAACACTGCTGACCCATGCAACTAAGAGGCAGCATACCATGCGGGAGTCTCGTTTTCGACCACAGAACCACCTATCCACTCCCCTTACAATTGAATCCCTTGTGACTGTAGCTTTTTCCCACTCTTTCAAACAGCACAGCCAGTTACGATGTGATGAACTTGGCTACTGCTGCCTTCCCTTGGTGAGCCATCTCCCCCGAAAGTATCCAAAACGGTACACCTGTTTTGGAGGAAGAGGACACCTGCACAGCCTTCTTGCTCTTTCTCTGCCTTTTGGTCACCCATTCCCTTTCTCCCTCAGCAATCCTAATCTGCGGCATGACCAATTCATTAAACATGCTATCCATGACCCCCTCAGCATTATGTGTGCTTCAAAGCCGTTGCTTCAACAATTCCTGCATGTGAAATCGTCAGGGACATCAGCTGTATCCCTGAGCTCCTACATTGAGCAAGAGGAGCATAACGCAGGTCTGAGATCTCTCGCCATTTTTAATCTTAAACTTAACTTAGTCTTAACTTAGATAAACAAAAAAAAGGAAAGAAAAGTAGTTTTTAAACCAACCACACAAAAAAAAAGTAGAAAAACCTTACCATATCAACATACCACAGAGACCTTTTTTGGGTTAGAGGAGGAGGGTGGTTTGGAGACACTACACGTGGAGTGTCTCGGGTTCAGCTGATGCCCAAACATATCAGTTCAGTCACCGACCCACGACACAATTCGACTGCTCCCACTCAGCTCCTCGCTCTCACCATTCCTGCAGCTGCTGCAACTGGAGGCCTCTGACACTCAAGCTAAGTCCCTTTTACATTGGAAATTTACTTCCCCAACAGCCCCTGGGTCCTCTTTCTTGTTCCTTACGAAAATGGAGCTTCCAGCTCTGCAAGCAAATGTACATACAGAACCTCAACCTGAGCTACAAATCTTCTCAAAACTCGCTAACACCTGCAGGTGCAATAAGCTAAAACTGGCCCCAAGATGGGAAACCAATGCCATCTTACAGAGTGCCACCTGCGAACATGCCTAAGGGAACAGGTACTACCTAAATACAAACCTCCCCTTAACACTCCACTTGCTAAACGAATAGCAGAGCAAAACGGCCACAGAATGCTTAGAGAAATGATTAACAATGCCCACAACAAACTAAATACAACCAGGAAATTTCATGCCAAAAGACTTAACTCACTAATGCGATAGACCATGAATGGGCAGACACAGTAAAATGAGCCATGGGCATTAGAAAAAGGCCAACAGAAAAAATGAAAACACTAGACCTGCAGAAAAATACTGAACAAACGCACACAAAATAACAATACAGACAACACAGAAGCATGGATTTTAAAAAACCTTATCAGACGACCCTTATCAGAAACGAAAAAGCACTCTAAGTGGATTAAATTACGACTTCCGGGATGCGGACAAGAAAGACTTCTTAGCAGCATCAGAAACACCACTGAAAGACAAATTCACAGAGGAAACCCAGCAAACCATGAGACAGACAGTCGCACCAACATTAAGCCGGAAAAAAGGAAACACACTAAATACACAAAGAAAGCACTAGAAGGACTCAAAAAAGATAATAGCAACATTTCCTACCTGCAAACAAAGAACACTTGACAGTCGTTTTAAACTGAACAGACTACATTGAGAAAGAGACTGCTTGCAGATACTGACACTTACCAACAGGTGGCGATAGACCCAACCCCACAATGAGAACATTGAATCACAGCCTTACTCAAAAAAAACCCACAGAAATCTGGAGAATTGAACATTACAGACTTCCAAAAAATGAAACAAGATGGATCCAACGCACCACGCTTCTATGGATAACCCAAAATTCACAAACCAGGAGCTTCCCTCAGACTCATAGTCTCACTACCTAGAACACCAACATACAGATTAGGTAAGGAACTACACCAAAAACTAAAACACTTAGAGGAAGACTCATGCCACTCCATTCACTCTACCCAAGAATTCCTGAAGACCAAAGATACCAAGATAGAAGAGGATGAAATAATGTTCTCCTTTGACATAACAGCTCTGCTCACATCCTTCAACATCAACCTGGCCAAAAAAACACCGATTCCACGATTAGAAGCAGCAAAGACATGCACACACCAAACACCAACTTCATTAGCAAGGACAACATCGTCAAGCTCGTGGATGTATGCCTTAGCACCCATTTCACAGCTCAGTGGTTAGCACTGCTGCCTCACAGTGCCAGGGACCTGGGTTCAATACCTGCCTCGGGCAACTGTCTGTGTGGAGTTTGCACATTCACCCAGTGTCTGCGTGGATTTCCTCCGGATGCTCCGGTTTCCTCCCACAGTCCAAAGATGTGCAGATTAGGTGAATTGGCCATGCTAAATTGTCCATAGTATTAGGTATAAGGGAATGGGTCTGGATGGGTTGCTCTTCAGAGGGTTGGTGTGGACCTGTTGGGCCGAAGAGCCTGTTTCCACATCGTAGGGAATCTAATCTAAAACAAACCTATACGCAAACCAAGGGACACCCATGGCATCTCCAGTAATAGAGGTCTTAGCAGACGCAGTAATGCAAAGACTAGAACAAACAGCTCTGCCAACCATCAATCCAAACTTTGGGTCCACCAAGTGGATGACACCTTTGTCATCACTAAACATCCTATAACTCTATGGGAAGCGATTGCTGGGATCCTTGCTGAGATATTTTTATCACTGATAGTCACAGATGAGGTGCCAGAAGACTGGAGGTTGGCTAACGTTGCACCACTATTTAAGAAAGGTGGTGAACACAAGCCAGGGAACTATAGACGCGGTGAGTTTGACATCAGTGGTAGGCAGGTTGTCGGAAATCCTGAGGAACAGCATTTACACATTTTTGGAAAGGCAAGGATTGACTAGGGATAGTCAACATGGCTTCGTGCGTGGAAAATCATGTCTCACAAACTTGGAGGAGTTTTTTTTTTAAAGAAACAAAGACAGTTGATGAGGGCAGAGCAGTGGATGTGATCTATATGGACTTCAGTAAAGCATTCAACAAGGTTTCCCATGGAAAAACCGGTTAGCAAGGTTAGAGATCATGGAATACAGGGAGAACTAGCCATTTTGATAAAGAACTGGGTCGAAGGTAGAAGACAGAGGATGGTGGTGGAGGGTCGTTTTTCAGACTGGAGTGCCACAAGGATCGGGGCTAGGTACACTACTTTTCATTATTTATATAAATGACTTGGATGTGAACAGAGGAAGCATAGTTAGTAAATTTGCAGATGACAACAAAATTGGAGGTGTAGTGGACAGCAAAGATGATTACCTCAGAATACAATAGAATCTTGATCAGATGGGCCAATGGGCTGAGTGGCTGATGGAGTTTAGATAAATGCGAGGTGCTGCATTTGGGAAAGCAAGTTTTAGCAGAACTTATACCCTTAAATGTATGGTTCTGGGGAGTGTTGCTGAACAAAGAGACTTTGGAATGCACACTCACAGCTTTTTGAAAGTAGAGTCACAGGTAGATAGGATAGTGAAGGTTGCGTTTGGTATGCTTTCCTTTATTGGTCAGAGTACTGAGCTTAGGAATTGGGAGGTCATGTTGCAGCTGTACAGGACATTGGTTAGGCCACTTTTGGAATACTGCATGCAATTCTGGTCTCCTTCCTATCAGCAGAAGGTTGTGAAACTTGGAAAGGTTCAGAAAAGATTTATAGTGATGCTGCCAGGATTGGAAGATTTGAGCTATAGGGAGAGGCTGAATAGGCTGGGGCTGTTTTTCCTGGAACGTTGAGGGTAGAGGTTTATAAAGTCACGAGAGGCATGGATGGGATAAATAGACAAGTCTTTTCCCTGGGGTCGGGGGAGTACAGAACATAGGTTTAGGGCATAGGTTTAGGATGAGAGGGGAAAGATCTAATAGGGACCTACGGTGAAACTTTTTCATGCAGAGGGTGGCGCATATATGGAATGAGCTGCCAGAGGAAGTGGTGGAGGCTCGTACAATTGCAACATTTGAAAGGCATCTGGATGGGTATATGAATAGGAAGTGCTTGGAGGGATATGGGCCAAGTAATAGCAAATGGGATTTGATTAGGTTGGTATGTCTGGTCGGCATGGATGAGTTGGACTGAAGGGTCTGTTTCCTTGCTGTACATCTCTATGACTGTATGACTCCATGACTGCCCAGTCACAAAGTGGCGCAATGTGCCATGTGTTCAAAAATTCAAAGAGTCTTCAATCCCTCCCAAAATCTGTTCTGCTCAGTTCAAGTCTGGGAGAGATCTTCAGTACTCAATTGCATCAGGTGTCCTAACTAACTTCTGACTTTCAAGTTTTAATCCCTGCACCTCAGGAAAATATATCTTCAAGTAAAAGGCCTTCAGTGATAACAGACTGACCTTGTAATGATTTAAGTAAGTACCTTTCATTTGGACCTAGCTTTAACTTTTGTATCTGTATTTTAGTTCAGACATCTGCTGTGATCATTAAAATAGACCTTACTCAGACAGTACCTGGTGTGTATTAGTGAAGGAGACAACTGGGTTCCAACGCAGCCAAATTAAAAAATACCAACCTATCAGAAAAGAGCCTGGGAGTGGGATCAGCTCAAATGGATACAATAGGCTGAATGGCCTTCTTGTGTTCTGTAAACATTCGATAAATTTACTGTCAGTGGGGGCTGAAGATAGAAAGGTCAGGAGATCATTCAGAATAACAGTGAACATTTATTGATAGATTAAAAACAACCAAGGCGACCCTTTCGGTAATGTTGCTCTCAGAGCAAGCATCGAGTTTGTGTTGAATCAACACTGAAGAATTTGCAGCTTGCAAGATTCAACCTGCCGAAACTACTTCTGACAACTCTATACTGAGGGGAACTTTGAGCATGTATAATGACAATAGACCTTTCACAGGCTATGGGTAAATATCTCTTAGCACACATGGTGCGTCAAGGAGATAGTAACACAAGATAAGTTTGAAGATGAAGCTGGTGAAGGCAGTGCTATCTGCTTTACAATCCATTTCTGGGATCATCTCTCGGGTGACCTTTGTGGAAATATTGAATTCTATCTGGTTAGCACTGTTGGCTCAGGTATGATTCCAGCATTGGGTGATCATCTGTTTGGGTTTCTGCAGGTTACTCTGGTTTCCTCCTGCAGTCCAAAGAGGGACAGTTTAGTTGGATTGGCCATGCTAAACTGACCATTGTCTCCAGGCATTCGTAGGCTAGGTGGATTAGTATGGTAAACATGGGGTTACAGAGACAGCATTAGGGGCTGGGTTGGGTGGGATGACCTATGGAGAATCAGTGCAGACTCGATGAGCTGAATGGACTCTTTCCACACTGTAGGAATTTTTATAATCCTGTGATTTTATTTCTCAGAACAAGTGGAGATTTTAAAACCAATGGAGTTAAGGAGACTACTCCATGGCTTCACCCTGTTCCAGTGCTCAATTTGATAACGACTGAATGAAGTTGAAAATTCATTCTCCTCCACTTTGCTTCATCTCACTTGACTGCATTTATTACACAAAATTCTAACTAAGTCAGCATCTAAGGGGTTTTAGATCAGCAAGCCACATTCCGATTGTCTGGCGTACAGAAATGTGTTTCCACATTTCGCTTTTAAATTCTCACCTTAATTGAGAGTCTCGCATACTGTTGAATTTCTCTACAAAGCAAACAAACAAACAAACAGTCTCTCTTATCCACTCTACCCTGTTCTAAATACCTCTAAATGATGATCCCTCATCTTTCAATCATCAATCACTGCCCTTGAACATAGAACAGTACAGCACAGTACAGACCCTTCGGCCCATGATGTTGTGCCAAGCATTTATCTTAATCTAAGATCAACCTAACCTACACACCTCTCAATTTACCGCCGTCCATGTGTTTGCCCAGCAGTCACTTAAATTTCCCTAATGTTTCTGACTCTATTACCACTGCTGCCAGTGCATTCCATACTCCCATCACTCTCTGCGTAAAGAACCTACTGCTGACATCTTCTCTATACCTTCCGCCAATCACCTTAAAATGATGTCCCCTCGTGTCAGCCATTTCTGCCAGAGGGAAACATCTCTGGTTATCTACTCAATCTATGCCTCTCATTACCTTGGACACCTCTATCAAGTCACCTCGCTTCCTTTTTCTCTCCAGTGTGAAAAGCCAGAGCTCACTCAACCTCTCTTCATAAGACAAGCTGTCCAATCTAGGCTGAAACCTGTCTTGGTCGTTGCCACAGAAGAGACTAGTGGTATTTGAGGTCACACATCTGGCTCCTAATTGCCAATTTGTTCAGGATGATAAGTGCTGGTTTAGCAGTAAGATGACATTTGTACTACTGAGGGCCACACCTCCCAGCACCAATGATGGCAATGGGACTACTTACCCTCAGTAACAACTCGTCCCCGCCTCAGATCTCCCACCATCCAGCTCTAACATCCACGGATGCCACCAACATTCACCCAGCTATCACCAGCCAATCATTCTACAGATGTTTTCTCACCTTGGACAACAGTTAATTAGTTGGCCACCACAGGGGAAGATGCCTCAGTTGGTCTCAATTCTGACCCAAGTGGTGGTCACCTCCTGCTTGTGAACACATTCACTGCTTTGGATGCAATGATTCTCCACATTTTGCAACCTGTTGTTTGCAGCATTTCACTCAACATAAAGATAGGATGGTCCTGCTGTAAAAGGAGCCAAGGTCATGAGCATCAATGTCCTGGGATCCTTTCAGCCTGGAGTTGACAACACTGTTAACATCTCAAAAATATTCTGTTCACCCACTGCACGAATGAAGTGACTGTGGTAATATACATCAGAGGGATTATTAGTTTATTCTCGCTTGCCAGATAAGCCAACAGAGCATTACTTGGCAATGTCAAGATAGCAGAATGCAAGGTGCCACTGATTGCACAGATGTTGCTGTGTCGGTACAACAGATAAACGCAGGGATCTATTGATACCACTCCAGGACTACTCAGTTGTGTGGAACTGGGTTCAGGTAATCTTGTAAGTGTTGGTACCCTAATTAGAAATTAGGAACTTCTAATAAACACAACAAAATAATAAGAGCCATTTGCTGGTTTATTTCTCAGGGCACTATCTTGATTAGAAACCCTTTAATATTTAAACAAAGCTCAGCAATTAACTGTCTATCATTTACTGGTGCATTTTCTACAGCAACAGCCACAGAGTCCACTTGTCAACCAATAACCTGTAGAATCAGAATCAGAATCATACTGAATCCATCGTTCCAACTTTTAAAAAATCCAAGGCCTCACTTTGTTTACTTAAATCACCTTCAGTAGCTAGTGTGCCACCTCTGCCTTACAACTTCTCTTCAAAAAAAAAACCGGAAAATATAACCTTTTAAAGTGGCAGCATCCTCACACAATAAATGAGCCAAATAAACAGTTATTGCAGTCAAGAAACAGAATGTTAGAGGAGGCTAGGACTTGTGTGTAAAAGAAATCAACAACAGACAGGGTGCCTTGAAGTAATTTTTTAACATATCAAAAGGCCAAATAATAACCTATCCAAACATCAAGCCCTCAAACAGGGTAGAAAGAAACAGAGCAAAAAATAAAGGAAGACCACTCAGTGCAGCAGATAGTGGGGAAAACACTGACGGAGGATTCTAGAAAAACACTCCTAATTAATTCCAGAAATTAAGAGGTTGAAGAATTGAGAAAAGAAGCAGTGAGACCAAGAGTTGCTCCTGTACATTGACTGTCCAATGCAAGTTAAGCCAGTTCTCATTATGAGACGCAGTTGTTTGTTTTTATTAAAGTGAACAATATTATAGCCTCTCCTAAACACTCAAGAAACTCAACATCTTCTATATTGATGACACTTAATTCTTGCTCACTTGATTGGATAGTGGTAGCTCTCAATTACTTTTTAAGTTTAGAGAAAGAATATCTTTGAAAATTTTCATCTCTTTGATAAGTGATGCCTTTATTCTATGCCAATCTGTTGTGCCATCAGTGTTTTAAAATATCCGTCAAAGCAGAGGATGCTAATGGGGAACAAGGGCTGATAACATAACAAAATGACATCGGCAGCATCCCATTTCGATAGGGGCAGTCAAAATAAGTGTGGTCACCATGGCTACCAAGAGGTAATGCCTCAGTTGCAGGGAGCAGTCTGGAAGGGCACTGCAGTACCCAAGGAGTATGCTACCAATCACTGTTTTCCCTCACTGGCCTTGTACAACCGTCGACATTTGGCATAGCCCTTTCCAGCAACTACACAGAGAGCAGCTGAAGAGAAGGTACCAAGAGGAAGACAACCAACAACACAGTCCCTTAGACCCGGCTGACTACAGTCTGATTGCTGGACCAGTCAACACTAGTAATTATGGAAAGGGATAAGCGTAGTGCAGAAATTACGTGTCTAAACTGGGGGAAGACCAATTTCAATATGCCTGGTGGGACCTGGCAAACATGGACTCGAAGCAGCTATCTGCAGGCAAGTCTAAATCTGAAACGTGGGAGTCTTTTAAAAGTAGTACAGTGAGAATTCAGGGCCAGCGTATTCCTCTAAGAATGAAGGGCAAGGGCCATGGAACACTGGATATCAAGAGTCCGCTAAAGAAAAAGGAGAAAGCATATGTGCATTAAAGACAAGAGAGATCCCTCCAAAATATAGTGCGCGTACAAGGAAATCAGGAAGGTAGAGAGAGGCCATGAAATATCTTTGGTAGACAGAATTAAGAAAAGGTCAAGGCATTCTACAAGTATATGAGGAGTAAGAGGATTACCAGGGAAAGGATAGGACCTATTAGAGACAGGAGGGGCAATGTGTATATGGTGTCATTAGATGTGGATGAGGTCTAACAAGATTACTTTTCATTCATATTCATAACGGAGAATGGCATTGTTGCCAGGGAATTCAGTTGGATTGTGAGGTTAGAGAGAACACATTAAGATTACTAAAGATGATTACTAAGGAAGAAGCATTAGATGTTTTAATGGGCATACAAGTACATATATCCCAAAAGGCACCAGCCCATGGGATCCAAGGCAAGTTGGCAAACTGGATCCAAAACTGGCTTACAAATAGGAGAGAATAGGTGATCGTGGAGTATTGTTTTTGTAATTGAAAGTCTGTTACTAGAGGGGTATCTCAATGTTTGGTGCTGGAATGCTTGCTGTTTGCTGTTATGTTAATCATTTGGATGCGAATGCAGAAGTAGAATTAGTAAGTTTGCAGATGAAACAAAAATTGATGGTGTTGTTCATAGTGAGGAAGACAGTCTCAGTCAGTATCAGTCTTATGATATTGATAAGTTGGCAACTTGGGCAGAACAATAGCCAGTAAAGTGCAACTTGATGCATTTTGGGAGGTCTGAGATGCAAAGGCACATTGGTGTGCAAATCTGAAGATCTCTGAAGCTGCCAGCACAGGTAGATAGTGGTGAGGAAGGCCTACTGGATGCTTGTCTTTATTAGTGGGAGTGTACAACATAGCAAGAAACAAAAACAGAAATTGCTGGAAAAGCTCAGCAGGTCTTGTAGCATCTGTGGAAAGAAATCACAGATAATGTTTCGGGTTCAGTGATGCTTCTTTAGAACTGTTGAGGTTCAGAGGAAGGGTCACTTGACTCAAAACTTGAACTCTGCTTTCTCTCTAGAGATTCTGCCAGACATGCTGAGCAATTTCTGTTTTTGTTTCTGGTTTCCAGCATCGGCGCTCTTTCAATTTTTATTGAAGAATGTTTTGGTACAATTTTATAAAACAACAGGTAGGCCATAGATGGAATACTATCTCAAGTCACCACACTATTGGAAGGACTGGACTGCACTGGAGACGATGCAGAGAAGATTCACTCGGATGTCGTCTGAGATGAAGAGTCTTGGTGATGAGGAGAGACTGGATGGGTTAGTTTTCTTTCACTTGGAGCTGAACAGATTGTTAAATTCTCTTCCCCATGGGAAAACATACCGAAGAGGATATGAGGTTTAAGGTTGGTAGAAAGTGATTTAAAGGAGATCTGAGAAAGAATCTATAACCAAGAGGATGGGAGAAATATGGAATATGCTGCCTGAGATGGTGTTAGAGACAATATACTCTCAACATTTAAGAAGCATCTGGATGAGTTGTTCAAATGCGAGAGCCTAGTAGGTATGAACCACATGCAAGTAAACGGGGTTGGCGTAGTTTGGTGTTTGTTATTCGACATAGACACGTATGGGCCGAAGGGCTTATTGCTATGCTGTACAACTCTATACAATTCCAGATACCTGTTCAACAACTATCCCACACCTCATCTTTCCTTTGTCACTGACCATCTTGCCAGCTGTTTAAAACACAACAGTCAGATAAATACCAGCACCAAACAAACCTAAGTTACAATGTTCCACTCAAAAGTCAAATAATATCGCTATTCATCACTTTCATGATGGACATCAAAACAAGTAGGAAGAGTTGGCCCTTATTTGAGTCTGGTCTGCCACTCAATATGATGCTGAGCACCTACCTTAGTACTCTGCTTTCCCCTGCCTAGATCCCTTTATCTCTGAGAATTATGACATTCTAGCACCTTCCCCACCTGACTTCACCCCCGGTGCACCTCCTCCATTCAGCTGCTTTCCTACTCTCTCTCACACAAGGCATATTTGTCTACACCCCTTTGTGCACACATTGCTGCTCCATTGACTGCTTCACTGTCACAGACAGCCACCATCTTTCAGTGAGGAAACTACAGTGGTTCAGTCCTCCTCAAACATGTCCTCCCTCACACTGGAAGGAAATCAATGTTTTAGATTAAATTAGATTAAATTAGATTAAATTAGATTACAGTGTGGAAACAGGCCCTTCGGCCCAACAAGTCCACACCGACCCGCCGAAGCGAAACCCACCCATACCCCTACATTTACCCCTTACCTAACACTACGGGCAATTTAGTATGGCCAATTCACCTAACCTGCACATCTTTGGACTGTGGGAGGAAACCGGAGCACCCGGAGGAAACCCACGCAGACACGGGGAGAACGTGCAAACTCCACACAGTCAGTCGCCTGAGTCGGGAATTGAACCCGGGTCTCTGGCGCTGCGAGGCAGCAGTGCTAACCACTGTGCCACCGTGCCGCCCACTAATGTTAATTGAAACTACTGTACAATCCTTTGATTAATAATTCAAACAGATGAGCTACAACTAAAATTAAACAATAATAAATCCTGCTAATTGAATGAAACCAAGAATAATTACCTTTCCATCAGTTATGTATCGGCATGTAATTTTGAGAAACTTCTCTGTGAACGCCTCCTCATCCTCAGACATAAACGACATCACTCTCGGAGTCCGGCTGCAGCTGTGTATTTGTGAGCAGCTCAGGTCTTTGGGGTCAGGGTGTTCCACATCCTGAAATCACACAAAGTTCTGCAATTCTTATTAAAATCTCAGGATCTGCAAATCTTACACTAGCCAGGAAGTGTAACTAACAGAGACCAAAGATGGAAAGGGAAGTTAAACTGCTGAATAATAAATAAGATTCTTCATATGATTTTTATTTCCCTCCTATGTTGGCACCAAATTCAATAGTGGTGAAGAGGTAGGAGCAGCAGTGGGGAAAGTGCAAGGAGGTGGTGATGGGGGGTGGGGGGGATGGGGGGAGATGCCAAGGGGTGGAAAAAATACGAATTAGGAGCAGGAGGTGCTATTTGGCCTTTTGACTTTACTCTGCCATTCAATATGATCATGACTGATCAGCCAACTCAGTACCCTGTACTTGCTTTTGCCACCCCAAAATATTCACTGTTTTGGTTTCAACCTCTTGGCGACTGAGAATTCCACAGGCTCATCGCTCTTTGGATGAAGACATTTCTCCTCATCTCAGTCTTAAATAGCTTACCTTGCATCACTGAACTTTGGGCTCTTGTTCTGGACTTCCCATTCATCTTTTCAATGTCTGCTCTGTTTGAACCTTTTTAGAAAGATACCACTAAGAGATGTCCTCATTCTTCTAAATTTCAATGAATACAGTCCTAACTGATCTGTCTCCCTTTAAACGCCTGTCCTGCTCTCCCAAGAATTAGTGTGGGAAGCCTTTTTCTGGCCAAAACATCCTTCTTCAGATCAGAGCATCACCATATTCTAGGTTTTGTCACACCAAGGCTCTGTATAAAACATCCCTTACTCAAATTCTCTTGCTCTGAGGGGCAACATATTATTTACCTTTTTTACCCATTGCTGCACCTGCATACTCACATTGAGAGGTAGTGAGTAGTTTGTATGTAGGGAATGGTGACAGAGAGGGAATATAGACTTAATGGTAAAATTGTAAACAGTATGCAGGGTTAGAGAAAGATGGGGATTCATGTGCATTGATTTTTGAAGTTGACAGGACACATTGAGAGAGTTGCTAACAAAGTAAAGAAAATGAGGAGACTAGGTCAGGGCAGAGCAGTGGGCGTGATCAATATGGACTTCAGTAAGGTATGCAAAAAGGTTCTTCGTGGTGCACCGGTTGGTGAGGTTAGATAACATGGAATAGATAACACCACCATGGTGGTGGTGGAGGGTTTCCTTTCAGATTGGAGGCCTGTGACCCATAGTGTGCCACAAGGATCAGTACTAAATCCACTGCTTTTCATCATTTATATAAATGATTTGGATGTGAATATAAGAGGTATAGTTAGTAAGTTTGCAAATGACACGAAAATTGGATGTGTAGTGGACAATGAAGGAGGTTACCTCAGATCACAATGGGATCATGAGCAGATGGGCCAATGTGCTGAGGAGTGACAGATGGAGTTTAATTTAGATAAATGTGAGGTGCTGCATTTAGGAAAGGCAAATTCAGACAGAACCTTAGAGTGCAGGTTCATCGTTCCTTGAAACTGGAGTTGAAGGTAGACAGGATAACGAAGGCAGCATTTGGCATGCTTTCCGTTATCAGTCAAAGCATTGAATATAGGGGTTGGGAGGTCATGTTGCAGCTATATAGGATATTGGTTAGGCCACTTTTGGAATATTGCATGCAATTCTGATCTCCCTCTTATTGAAAGGATGTTGTGAAACATGAAAGCGTTCAGAGAAGATTTATAAGGATGTTGCCAGGGTTAGAGGGTTTCAGCTACAGGGAGAGGCTGAAGAGGTTGGGGCTGTTTTCCCCTGGAGCATTGAAGGCTGAGGGGTGACCTTATATAAGTTTATATAATCAGGAGGGGCATGGATAGGGTAAATAGACAAGGTCTTTTGTTGGGATCTGGGAGTCCAAAACTAGAGGGCATAGGTTTAGGGTGAGGGGGAATAAATTTAAAAAGGAACCAAGGGACATTTTCATGCAGAGGGTAGTGTGTGTATGGAATGAGCTGTGAGAGGTGGTGGTGGGATCTGGTACAATTGCAACATTTAAAGGACATCTGTGTGGGTATGAGTAGGGTTTAGAGGTGGCAAATGTGACTAGATTAGTTTAGGATAGCTGGTCAGCATGGACGAGTTGGAACCAAGGGTCTGTTTCCGTGCTATAAATGTCTATGACACGATGACTCGATAAATAGGGTTTTCAGCTTCATTAAAAAAGCAGGTATTTAGTACAAAAGAAGGGAAGTTATGTTAACTTTCACAACACTCTGATTAGTCTACAAATGGAGCAGTTCTGGTCACCGTACTTCAGGAATGATGTGTCCTTGAGAAGATAGAGAAAATTTATTGGAATGATTCCAGGGATGAGGTATTATAATTACAAGATTAGAGTGGAGAAGGTTGTTCGCCTTGGGGTAAAGAATATGGATGACAGATTTGATAGAGGTGTACAAAATTATGATAAGAACACATAACGGAGACCAATAAAAACATGTTCCCTTTCATTGAGGGGACAACAACTTGGGGTCATTAGTCTTTTTTTTAACAAGTTTTACAGGGGAAACATGAAAACAGTTTGTTCTAAAGAAAATGAATGGTAACAACCTGGATCTTGTCACCCATGATGGGTAGAAGCAGTTAACCAAAGGGTGCTGAGACATTGGACATCTGCATTCTGTGCATGAAGTTCACAGTCAGTGCGTGTATGATGGGCATCATGAAAGAACCCGGTGTTAAGGAACAGTTAGTCCCAAACATTACATTACTGTAGCATTTTCCATCCCTCCTTCCTCCTCTAACCAAAAAAAAGTGCAGTGGTGAGGTTCAGAGAAAAGCAAGGTTGATAACAAGAGTTATAGCAGATAAAAGAGCACATGCTTAAACAGTTTCTGGAAATTATTGGTGAGCAGCAGGTAAGTTTTGAAAAATTGTTATTGGAGCAAACAGCACCACCAGCTTTAACTTAATATTAAAAGTACTTGCCATTCTAAGGATTAATTAAGTTAAAGGGGTAAGACATGGCAGGAGAACCCAAATCATAGTCTGCTCCTCTTGCTCGATGTGGGAAGCCAGGCACACTTACAGCGACCTGGACCTGTATGTGTGCAAGAAGTGTTGCCAGCTGCAGCTCCTGGAAGCCTGAGTTTCGGAGTTGGAGTGGCATCTGGGGACACTGTACAGCATTCACGAGGTGGACAGTATTGTTAGCACGTATAAAAGTGAGGTGGTCACACTGCAGACTCAGACTCCACAGGCAGAAAAGGAATGGGTGACCATTAGGCAGACCAGGAGGCCCACGTAAGCAGAACAGGAGGACTAATCAGGCAGTGCAGGAATTCCTGTGGCAATTTCCGTGCAAAACAGATATCCTGTTTTTGATATGGTTGAGGAGAATGGCCTCTCAGGGGATAACGCCAGCAGCCAAATTCATGGCGCCATGGTTGGCTATGCTGCAGAGGGAGGGAGAAATAGGCACAGAAATGCTGTAATTACAGGGGATTCAACTGTAAGGAGTTTCTGTGGCTGCAAAGAAGAGTCCAGGATAGTGTGTTGCCTTCTTGGTCATGGATGTGTGAGATAATGAAGGACATTATGGAGAGGGAGAGTGAACAGTCAGTGGTCGAGGTACATGTTGGTACTAATGATATAGGTTTTAAAAAAAGGAATGAGGTCCTAAAAGCAGAATATAAAGAACTAGGAAGAAAGTTGAAATGCAGCACCTGAAAAGTAGTTATTCTAAGACCAGTGCCATGAACTAGTCAGAGTAGAAACTGTAGGATATATAGGATGAATATGTGCCTAAAAAGATATGAGAATAGGCAAAGATGATGAACTTAGAGCTTTGGTTAGTACTTTGAACTATTACATAATTGCAATTATAGAGACAGGATTGGCAGCTGATTGTCCAAGATTTAAATGTTTCAAGTGTGATGGAAGGAGATGTTAAAGGGGTGGGGGAAGTTGCATTACAGGTCGTTGTCCTACAATGCACATTTCATCAATGCAATTTGGGGAACTGGGAAATTATTTAAAACACAAACTCCTGTTAGCTAGTCCATGATTCAAACCCTGGTACTCAGTGTCACGGTGCGCTGAGGACAGGACTCATGTCAACATCACATGGTCAGTTGGCTTGCATGCTTTGTGGTGAAGTGCTTCCTGAAAGGTACACACAGGTAGTGTCTCCACCCATTCTCCTCCCCTAACCAAAAAGGATCTGTGCGCTGGATTAATAAGATGACCAGTCTTTTTGTTCCCCCTCTCTCTTAGTTTTCAGTAGGCTTGTTGGGAATTTAGAACAGTGGGATTGGAGATTATGGCAGTTGAATGTTCCTCCTGCAGAATGTGGGAGGCAAGGGTCGCCACTAGTGCCCCTGCTGACTATATCTGCGGGAAGTGTACCCAATTCCAGCTCGTTGAAAACCGTGTTAGGGACCTGGATGAACTTCGGATTTTTTATCCCCCAGAGGTGGAGGGGATTATTAAGAGGAGTTACAGGGAGGTAGTCACACCCCAGGTAAAAGAAGGGTTACCGTCAGGGGGCGGAAATGGAAGTAGCAGGCAGTGCAGGGATCCCCTGAGGCTGTTCCCCTCAACAACAAGTAAACAGTTTTGGATACTGCTGGGGGTGTTGTGGAGGGGCGGGGGTGGAAAGAGAGAGCAACTTATCAGGGATAAGCAATGGGGCACAGGTCTCTGGCACACAGTCTATCCCTGTTGCTCAGAAGGAAAGAGTGCAGCTTTAGTCAGGGGTACAGACAGGAGGTTCTGTGGGAATGAGACTCTGTAACAGTTGGCGTGTTGCCTCCCAGGTGCTAGGGTTTGTGATGTCGCGGATCATGCTTTCGCGATCTTTGCAGGGGAGGGGGAACAGCCCCATGTCGTGGTCCACATAGGCACCAATGGCAAAGGTCGGAAGAGAGATAGGGATTTAGGGCAGAAATTCAGTGAGCTGGGGTGGAAGCTAAGAGTGAGGACAAAGAAAGTTGTTATCTCTGGTTTGTTAACCATGCCACGTGCTAGCAAACATGTGGCTAAACGTGTGGTGCAGGAGAGAGGGTTTTGGATTACTGAATAATTGGGGCTCTTCCTGGGACAGGTGGGACCTCTACAAATAGGATGGCCTTCACCTGAACCAGCAGGGTACCAATATCCTTGGGGGGAAATTTGCTAATGCTCTTCAGGTGGATTTAAACTAATTTAGCAGGGGGATTAGGAACCTGAATTGTAGTTCGAGTTTAGGAGGTTGAGAGAACGAAAGTTCGAAATAAAGTGTCAGGGTTGCAAGACGGCACCGGAAAGCAAAAAGTTGATTTGAAGTGTGTCTATTTCAATGCCAGGATCATCCGGAATAAGGTGGGTGAACATGAAGCATGGGTTGGTACCTGGGAATTCAATGTTGTGACTCCCCTGATAGTCAGAGGGAAATTGAGAAACAAACTTGCAAGGAGATCTCAGCTATTTGTAAGAATAATAGGGTGGTTATGGTAGGGGATTTTAACTTTCCAAACATAACACTATGGCAGTCCCAGTCTAAGGGTTTAGATGGAGAGAAATTTGTTAAGTGTGCACAAGATAATTTTCTGATTCAGTATGTGGATGTACCTACTGGAGAAGGTGCAAAGCTTGACTTACTCTTGGGAAATAAGGGAGGACAAGTGACTGAGGTGTCAGTGGGGGAGCACTTTGGGGCCAGCAACCATAATTCTACTAAATTTAAATTAGTGATGAAAAAAGATAGACCAGATCTAAAAGTTGACATTCTAAACTGGAGAAAGGCCAATTTTGATGTTTTAGGCAAGAACTTTCAAAAGCTGATTGGAGGCAGATGTTCACAGGTAAAGGGACAGCTGGAAAATGGGAAGCCTTCAGAAATGAGATAACGAGAATCCAGAGAAAGTATAATCCCGTTAGGGTGAAAGGAAAGGCTGGTAGGTATAGGGAATGCTGGATGACTAAAGAAATTGAGGAAGGGCTCATGCCCGAAACGTCAATTCTCCTGCTCCTTGGATGCTGCCTAACCTGCTGCGCTTTTCCAGCAACTCATGTTCAGCTCTGATCTCCAGGATCTGCAGTCCTCACTTTCTCCTAAAGAAATTGAGGGTTTGGTTAAGAAAAAGGAGGAAGCAGATGTACGGTATAGACAGGATAGATCGAGTGAATCCTTAGAAGAGTATAAAGAAAGTAGGAGTATACATAAGAGGGAAATTAGGAGGGCAAAAAGGGGACATGAGATAGCTTTGGCAAATAGAATTGAGGAGAATCCAAAGGGTTTTTACAAATACATTAAGGACAAAAGAATAACTAGGGAGAGAATACAGCCCCTCAAAGATCAACAAGGCACAGAAAATGGGGGAGATACTAAACAAGTATTTTGCAAGAGTATTTACTGTAGAAAAGGATATGGAAGATGTGGAAAGTAGCAAAATAGATAGTGACACCTTGCAAAATGTCCATATTACAGAGGAAGTGCATAAAGGTGTTCCTGAGAATTCTGTGGGAAGCTAGAGAAGTGATTGCTGGGCCTCTTGCTGAGGTATTTGTATCATCAATAGACACAGGCGAGGTGCCGGAAGACTGAAAGTTGGCGAAAAGGACAAACCAGGGAACTATAGACCAGTGAGCCTGATGTCGGTGGTGGACAAGTTGTTGGAGGGAATCCTGAGGGACAGGATGTACATGTATTTGGAAAGGCAAGGACTCATTAGGGATAGTCAACATGGCTTTGTGCGTGGGAAATCATGTCTCACAAACTTGATTGAATTTTTTGAAGAAGTAACAAAGAGGATTGATGAGGACAGAGCGGTAGATGTGATCTATATGGACTTCAGTAAGGCGATGGACAAGGTTCCCCATGGGAGACTGATTAGCGAGGTTAGATCTCATGGAATAAAGGGAGAACTAGCCATTTGGATATAGAACTGGCTCAAAGATAGAAGATAGAGGGTGGTGGTGGACGGTTGTTTTTCAGACTGGAGGCCTGTGACCAGTGGAGTGCCACAAGGATGGCACCTTTATGCTGGGCCCTCTATGTTTTGTCATTTACATAAATGATTTGGATGCGAGCATAAGAGGTACAGTTAGTAAGTTTGCAGATGACACCAAAATTGGAGGTGTAGTGGACAGCGAAGAAGGTTACCTCAGATTACAACAGGATCTTGATCAGATGGGCCAACGGGCTGAAAAGTGGCAGATGGAGTTTAATTAAGATAAATGTGAGGTGCTACATTTTGGGAAAGCAAATCTTAGCAGGACTTATACACTTAATGGTAAGGTCCTAGAGAGTGTTGTTGAACAAAGGGACCATGGAATGCAGGTAGATAGGATATTGAAGGCGGCGTCTGGTATGCTTGCTTTTATTTGGTCAAAGTATTGAGTACATGAGTTGGGAGGTCCTGTTGCAGCTGTACAGGATATTGGTTAGGCCACTGTTGGAATATTGCGTGCAATTCTGGTCTCCTTCCTATCGGAAAGATGTTGTGAAACTTGAAAGGGTTCAGAAAAGATTTACAAGGATGTTGCCAGGGTTGGAGGATTTGAGCTATGGGGAGAGGCTGAGCAGGCTGAGGCTGTTTTCCCTAGAGCGTTGGAGGCTGAGGGGTGACCTTATAGAGGTTTACAAAATCAAGAGGGGCATGGATAGGGTTACTAGACAAAGTCTTTTCCCTGGGTTTGGGGAGTCCAGAACTCGAGGGCATAGGTTTAGGGTGAGAGCGGAAAGATATGAAAGAAACATAAGGGGCAACCTTTTCATGCAGAGGGTGGTACATGTATGGAATGAGCTGCCAGAGGAAGTGGTGGAAGCTGGTCCAATTGAAACATTTAAAATGCATTTGGATGGGTATAGAATAGGAAGGATTTGGAGGGATAAGGGCTGGGTGCCAGCAGGTGGGACTAGATTGGGTTGGGATATCTGGTCGGCATGGACGGACTGGACCGAAGGGTCTGTTTCCATGCTGTACATCTCTATGACTCTGACATGGATAGAGCAGGAACAGGAATGACTGTTGCAGGTTCCGGGATTTAGAGGTTTCAGTAAGAACAGAGAAGATGGTAGAAGAGGTGGGGGTGTCGCACCGTTAGTCAAGGACAGTATGACGGCTGCAGAAAGGACGATGGAGGACTCATCTACTGAGGTAGTATGGGCTGAGATCATAAACAGGAAAGGAGAGGTCACCCTGTTGAGAGTCTTCTATAGGTGTCCGAATAGTTCCAGAGATGTAGAGGATAGTAAAGATAATTATCAATAGGAGCGACAGTGACAACTTTCCAAATATTGCTAGGGAAAACACTTGAAAGGGATAGGTATACACCAAAGGGCAAAAGCTACAGCTGGGGGAAATGGGCACAATAGAAATATGGAGTTTATTCAAGGAACAGCTACTGTGTGTCCTTGATAAGTATGTACCTGTCAGATAGGGAGGAAGTTGTCAAGCGCAGGAGCCATGGTGTACTAAGGAAGTTGAATCTCTTGTCAAGAGGAAGAAGTTAGGAGGAGACGTGAAGCTCAGTTAGGGAGACAGAGTTACAAGGTAACCAGGAAAGACCTAATGACAGAATGAAGATGAGCGAGGAGGGGACATGAGAAGTTGTTGGCAGGGAACACCCGAAAGCTTTCTACAGGTATATAAAGGGATAGAAGAATGGCTAGAGTAAAATTAGGGCCAATCAAGGACAGGTAAAAACAATGACTGCAGATGCTGGAAACCAGATTCTGGATTAGTGGTGCTGGAAGAGCACAGCAGTTTAGGCAGCATCCAAGGAGCAGCGAAATCGACGTTTCGGGCAAAAGCCCTTCAGATTCCTGATGAAGGGCTTTTGCCCGAAACATCGATTTCGCTGCTCGTTGGATGCCGCCTGAACTGCTGTGCTCTTCCAGCATCACTAATCCAGAATCCACAATCAAGGACAGTAGTGGGAAGTTGTGTGGAGGAATAGGGAAGGAGCTAAATTAATATTTTTCATCAGTATTTTGTCAGGGTTGGAGGGCTTGAGATACAGGGAGAGGCTGAATAGATTGGGGCTATTTTCCCTGGACCATTGGAGGTTGAGAGGTGACCTTATAGAGGTTTATAAAATTATGAGGGTCATGAATCAGGCAAACAGACAAGGTCTTTTACTGAGTAGCCCAAAACTAGAGGGCATAGTTATAAGATGAGAGGGGAAAGTTTTAAAAGGCATCTCAGAAGCATTTTTTTTTAAACAAAGTGGGTGGTGCGTGTATGGAATGAGCTACAGAGGAAATGGTGGAGGCTGGTACAATCACAACATTTAAAAGGCATCTGGATGGTTATATGAATAGGAAGGGTTTAAGAGGAAAATAAGCCAAATGCTGGTAAATGGACTAGGTTAATTTAGGATATCTAGTTGTCATGGAGAAGTTGGACCTATGGATCTGTTCCCATACTGTACATCTCAATGAATCTATTAATTGGTCTTAATCTTACACCAAATACTAAGTCCAGAGGTTCACCGCTATCAATTTGATTTTTACGCCTGGATCCTCAATCTATCTGCTCAAGAAAATGGAGCATACTTTTGACCAAGATCTTGAATGCCACAGTTCAAAAACAAATCAAAAATTGGAGTCAACATGGAGACAGTAGTAGTAATTACACTGCAGGACAATTAATTCAGAGGCTTAGATTCAAAATCTAGAGATTAGAATTTTGTTTAACGGGTAGTAAATAGAAACTGAGTTTTGTATTTTTCAAGGTGCAATTTAAATTAACGCATAGAATTTGACTTCTGATCTTAAAGCTTCAGATTCTTGAGTCAGTGGCACAGACTTTCTGCAGCTGACAGCGAGATATCAGAATGGTGTGTTGCCTCCCTGGTGCCAGGATAAAGGATATTTTGCAGAATATTCTCATAGGCGAGTATGACTAGGCCATCGTTGTACCCATTGGTACCAATGACATAGGAAGAAGAAAGGGCAAGGTTCTGAGGAGAGATATAGAAAATTAGGCAGGAGGTTAAAAGTAGGTCTTTGAGGGTAGTAATATCTGGATTATTCCCACTGCCACATGCTAGCAAGAGTCAGAAAAGCAGGAAAGAGCACATGAATGCATGGGTGAGGCGTTGGTGCAGGGGAGAAGATTCACATTTTTGGATCATTGGAAGCTCTTCTGGGATAGAAACAATCTAAATAAAGAATAATGGGTTGTATTGGAATTGGAAGGGGACTAATACACCAGTGGGGAGATTTGCGTGTGCTACTCAGGAGGTGTGGCCCGAAGAGATAGTGAGAATAGAGGCTGGTACAGTTGAGAAAAGGAATAAGTTGACAGAAAGGAGCAAGGCAGAGAACGAGGTAGGACTAATAACTTAAACTGCAATTATTTCAATGCAAGAGGCCTAATTGGGAAGGCAGATGTGCTCCGGGCATAACTGAGGATATGGGACTGGGATGTCATAGCAATTAAAGAAATGCGACTCACAGAAGGACAAGACTGGCAGTTTAATGTTCCAGGTGCTTTACGAAGGACAAAAACGGAGAACAGAGAGGGGAAGGAGAGTGGTGTTTTTTGTTAGGAATAATGTTATAGCTGTACTTTGGGAGAATATTCCGAGTACTATGTCCAGTGAAGTTATTTATGTGGAACTGAGAAATAAGAGAGAGAGATGATCACCCTACTGGCATTGTTTTATAGATCACCCCAATAGTGAGTAGGAAATTGAGAAGCAAATTTGTAAGGAGACCTCAGTTATCTGTTAGATAATACAGTTGTAAAGGTAGGGGATTTTAACTTTTCAAATGAAGATTGGGACTGATACAGTGTTGAGGGCTTCGATGGAGAGGAATTTGTTAAGTGTGTACAAGAAAAGTTCTTGATTCAGTATGTGGATGCACCTACCAGAGAAGGTGCAAAACTTGACATACTCTTGGAAATAAGGCAGAGCAGGTGACCAAGCTGTCGGTGGGGGAGAACGTTGGGGCCAGTAAACATTATTCTTGTTTGCTTTAAAGAAGTTATGGAAAAGGATAGACCTGATCTATAAGTTAAAATTCTGAATTGGAAGGTCAATTTTGACAGTGTACTCTAGACTTTTGTGACAAGCTAAGGAAGTGGTTGCTGAGCTCCTTACTGACATATTTTTATCATTGAGAGCCACTGGTGTGAGATTCTGAAAGACTAGAAGCTGGCTAATGTGGTACCATTATTTAAGGAAGATGGTAAGGAAAAGCCAAGGAATTACGGAATGGTGAGCATGATATCAGCAGAGGGCAAGTTGTTGGAGGGGATTAGGAGAGATAGGATTTACAAGTAATTGGAAAGGTAAGGACATATAAGGGAGAGTCAACATGGTTGCATGTGTGGGTAATATTGTCTCACTTACTTGAAGAACTAACAAAGGATTGATGAAGGCTGAGTGGTGAATATTGTCCACATGGACAATGCATTTGGCAAGGTTCCACATGGTTGACTGGTTAGCAATGTTAAATCACATGGAATACAGGGAGAACTAACCATTTGGATAAAAGTTTGGCTTGAAGATGGAAGACAGCAGCACGGAGCAGTGGGGCGGCATGGTGGCACAGTGGTTAGCACTGCTTACATTTTTTACATTATATTACATTACAATGTGGAAACAGGCCCTTCGGCCCAACAAGTCCACACCGACCCGCCGAAGAGTAACCCACCCATACCCTTACATTTACCCCTTACCTAACACTATGGGCAATTTAGCATGGCCAATTCACCTGAATTGTGGTGAATTGGCCATGCTATTGACCATGAATTTTGCATGGCCAATTCACCTAACCTGCACATTTTTGGACTGTGGGAGGAAACCGGAACACCCGGAGGAAACCCACGCAGACACTGGGAGAATGTGCAAACTCCACACAGACAGTCGCCTGAGGCGGGAATTGAACCCGGGTCTCTGGCGCTGTGAGGCAGCAGTGCTAACCACTGTGCCACTTGCTGCCTCACAATGATCGGTTCAATTCCCGCCTCAGGCAACTGTCTGTGTGGAGTTTGCACATTCTCCCAGTGTCTGCGTGGGTTTCCTCCGGGTGTTCCGGTTTCCTCCCACAGTCCAAAAATGTGCAGGTTAGGTGAATTGGCCATGCAAAATTGCCCGTAGTGTTAGGTGAAGGGGTAAATGTAGGGGAATAGGTCTGGGTGGGTTGCTCTTCGGAGGATCGGTGTGGACTTGTTGGGTCGAAGAGCCTGTTTCCACACTAAGTATTCTATAATAACAGAGGATGGTGAACGAGGGATGCTTTTCAGAATGGATTCCTATGATCAGCTATGGATCATTGTTGGGTCCATTGCTTTTTGTAATTTGTATAAATGTTTTGGATGTGACATCCACTGCTATTTTGTAGTTCCTTGGCTTTTCCTTACTACCTTCCTTAAATAATGGCATCACATTAGCCAACATCCAGTTTTCTAGCATCTCACCAGTGGCTATCAATGATACAAATATATCAGTAAGAAGCTCAGCAATCACTTCCCTAGCTTGCCACAAAGTTCTATCATGTAATCGCAAATTGCAGTTTTCAGGATAGCAAGAAGACTAAAGATTGACAGTGCCACCTACTAAAGGTAAAACAATAACAGAGAGCAGTGGTTATCAATGATCCATTTGGGCAAGGAAAATCAGGCAGGACTTATACATTTAATGGTGCCGGCCTGGGGAGCAATGCTAAGCAAAATGTCCTTTGGGTGTTAAGTTCATTGTTCATTGAAAGTCACAGGTAAAAAAAGGAAAGTGCAGGAGGAGTTTAGTATGCTTGCATTGAATATAGGATTTGGAAGGTCATGTTGTAGCTCTGTAGAAACATGGAAACATAGAAAATAGGCACAGGAGTAAGGCCATTTGGCTTTGAGCCTGCACCACCATGGAATACGATCATGCAATCTCTGTATCCCATTCCTGCCCTCTCCCCACACCCCTTGAACATTGTTTAGGATACTTTTGGAATACAACATTCAATTCTGATCTCCCTGATAGAATAAAAATGTTGTGAAACTTGAAAGGGTTCAGAAAAGATTTACAAGGATGTTGCCAGGGTTGGAAGGCTTGAGCTATCAGGAGAAGCAGAATAGACTGGACCTATTTTCCCTGGAGCATCCGAGGATGAATGGTGACCTTAGAGGTTTATAAAATCATGCAACGGATGGATAAGGCAAATAATGTCTTTTCCCCAGGGTAGGGTATCCAAAACTATAGGGCATGGGTTTAAGGTGAGAAGAAAAAGATATAAACAGGACCCAACGGGCAGCTTTTTCATGTAGAGGCAGATAAGTGTATGGAATGAGCTGCCAGAGAAGCTGGAGGCTGGTACAATTACAGCATTCCAAAGGCATCTGGATGAGTGTATGAATAGGTAGAGTTTAGAGGGGTATGGGACAAATGCTTACAAGAGGGACTTCATTTTAGGATATCTAGATGGCATGAACGAGTTGGACTGAGGGGCTGTTTCCATGCTGTACATCTCCACGACTCTAGAGATTGTAAACAAGCTAAAACAGCTCATTAATAGAAACCATTTGTCAAAGCCAACAAGTGTGTCTGTCAATCTGCTGGAAGTGGATGCCTAAGTATTCACTACTGCAGCAGGATGCTGGTTTAGAGAGTTGTAATTTGAATATGAGCAGAAGCTTGTTTGAGGGCTTGCTCCAACACAGGCTGACTGAGGGAACAAAGTGTCAATTATTTAACTGGCTGATAGAGTCAGAAATTTGGTGCCAGGAAATAAGAGACAGAAAAATGATATGGCTCTGGCTTACCTCTGCTAAGTGGCATTGTCAACCTTTAGTCTTCTTGCAATCCTGGAAACTGTCTATCTCTGAATATAATCGCAAATTGCAGTGTCATAGAGATGTACAGCACAGAAACATTCAGTTCAACTCATCCATGTTGACCAGATATTCTCAATTAATCCAGTCTCATTTGCTAGCACTTAGCCCATATCCTTCCAATTCATATAGCCATCCAGTTGCCTTTTAAATTCTGTAATTATATCAGTCTCCACCATTTCCTCCTATAGCTCATTCCATACAATGCTTCACCCTCTGCATAAAAACTTTGCCCCATAGGTCTTTTAAATCCCCTTTTAAATCTTTTCCCCTTATTCTATGCTCTCTAGCTGTAGGGAAAAGACCTTGTCTGTTTACACCCTTCATTGTTTTATAAACCTTCATAAGGTCAACTCTCAGCTCTGACTCTCCAGAGAAAATAGACCCAGCCTATTCAGTCTCTCCCTACAGCTGAAATCCTCCAACCCTGGCAAGATTCTTGTAAATCTTTTCTGAACCCTTTCAAGTTTCACAAGTCCTTCCTATAGGAGGGAGGCCAGAATTGTACGTAATACTCCAAGTGGCCAAACAAGTGGCCAAACCAATGCCCTGTGCAGCCACAATGTGATCTCCCAATTCCTCTATTCAGTGCACTGACCAATAAAAGGATACCAAATGCATTCTTCACTATCCTGTCGACCTGTGACTCCACTTTCCAGGAATTATGGACCTGCACTCCAAGGTCTCTTTGTTCAGCAACACTCCCTAGGACCTTACCATTAAGTGTATTAGTCCTGCCTTGAATAGCCTTTCCAAAATGCAGCAGCTCATATTTATTTAAACTGAACTCCATCTGCTCACCTGATAAAGATCCCATTGTACTCTGATGTAACCTTCTTCACGATCCATTACACCACCAATTTTTATTCTTCAGCTTATTAACTCAATCAATACTTCAATCCTGCTGTCTGAACTACAGACATGGAATCATGCCAGGGAGGGGGAGAAAATTTTGTTGGACGTTCTGCTTCAGGAGACAGCCACATCCCTTAGAGCCACATCCCTTAGATTGATGAACTTTAGAGTTGGTCCATTGTTAGGGAAGGGAGGATGGGACTTGAATCAGGCAGGTAAGAGTATTTAGCACAGAATGATGGAGGAGTCCCAGCCTTTCATTTTGAACCACTGGTGCAATTTATGTGGGAAAGAGGACTACATGATGAAGGGTTACACTATTTTTGTATCATGGAACAGGATATCTTTTATGTGGCAAGGAGTAAAAAGCAGTTTGATAGTGGTAGAGGCAACTAGAGATAGACTCCCTGTTCCAGACAGCATTGTCCATCAAGGTGAAAGACGCTTTGTCATGACCAGAACGGCATTTGGAGTGGGACGGAAGAGATTCAGTTGTCATGCTCCATGTAGGAACCAACATCAGAAGAGCTAAAAATTATGCAACACTAAAAAAGATGAATGGCTTAGGGTTCAAATTCAACAGGACCAGTGCTTCCTGGTCAAGTTGACCACCTCCAAAATATGGGTCTCAACCAAACTTGGAATCACAATGATTCGGCTGACATGTTCCCCTTCCTCTGAAAATAATTACATCATCATCAACAGTGCAGGAGGATTTTAGGAACAAAAAACGGTGGCTCAGTGGTTAGCACTGCTGCCTCAAACTGCCAGGCACCTGGGTTTGATTCCAACTTTGGTGGATTTTGCATGTTCTACCCATGTCTGCATGGGTTTTCACCAGGTCCAAACCACAGTCCAAAGACAACCATGGTAAATGTAAGGCTGCGTCTAGTTGGGATGCTCTTTGGAGAGTCAGTGGTCTGAAGGGCTTCGTTCCACACTGTAATAATTCTATGATTCTAACGTTCACCAGACACTTGGGGAGGTCTAAGGTATAGTTGGTAATCCAGCATGGATGCAAGGCAGTCTCTGTATGAGGGGATGGAGGGGCAAGGAGTACGTGCAATGAGTGAGAGGTGGGGAGAAAGTCTATAATAAATTCAAGTGAAATAGGGTCTGCAGCAAATGAGAGGTGGAGGTGAAGGATATCGGTGAGTAAGGAGTGGGTATCTATCAATAAAGGACAATGGGCAATATATGCTGACGTATCCAGTAACATCCACATCCCATGAGCAAATAAAAAAATGTGCTAAAGCTGAAAATATTTTCTGAACTGTCAAAGTCTCTGAATTGTTATATGAGCTGAGTTATGGAAATTAGAGGATTAAATCTGTGGATTACAGTGGTGTGGGAAGAGGGGACCACCAGCAGAGAAAAGAAAAAGCTGCTGATATGGGTTAACTCCAATTCAAACCAGGCTAGATCAGCCTCCTCACAAATAAGATAAGTAAGGTAATTAACAGGACTGAAATGGGGGCTATGGTTTAAGCAAGATTTAGAAAGCCAAAGATAAAATTCGATACAACAGATTGAATCAAGGGAAAAGCGGAGTTCTGAAGGGTCACTTGACCCAAAGCATTAACTCTGATTTTTCTCCACAGAACTCTGCCAGATCTGTTGAGATTTTCTAGTCATTTCTGTTTTTGTTTCTGATTTCCAGTATGCATAGTTCTTTTGATCTTTGTCAAGATAAAGCTATCCTCGATCAAAGATTGAGATGATGAGGCAATATTAATCGTAGAGATATACAGGACAGAAACAGACCCTTCGGTCCAACTTGTCCATGCCAACCAGATATCCTAAATTAATCTAGTCCCATTTACCAGCAATTGGCCCATATCCCTCTATACACTTTCTACTCACAGACCAGCTAGGTGCTTTCTAAATGTAATTGTATTAGCCTCCACCACGCCCTCTGGCAGCTCATTCTATAAACACACCAGCCTCCGCGTGAAAAAGCTGCTCATTAGGTTCCTTTTAAATTTTTCCCTTCTCATCCAAACCTATGCCCTCTAGTATTGGACACCTCCACCACAGAGAAAAGACGTTGACTATTTACTCTATCCGTGCACCACAATTTTATAAACCTCTGTAACATCACCTGTCAGCGTCCTCCAGGGAAAATAGCCCTAACCTATTCAACCTACAATACATTTCCTCCAACCCTAGCAACATCCTTGTAAATCTTTTTGAACCTTTTCAAAGTTTCACAACATCCTTCCTATAAGAGGGAGACCAGACTTGCAAGCAATATTCTGAAGATTGCCAAAGCAATGTCTTGTACAACCATAAAATGACTTAACTCTTCTCCATGGACTGACCAAAAAAAGCTAGCAATTATTTGCTGGCCTATAGACTACACCTATTAGTGACTTTTTTTATCACCCCTTAGAATTTCTAATTTCCACCTAAATGGATTCAGCTTTATTTATTTATATCATCTCTAACCACCGCCCTGATGTCATCCTTAAATATCAAAGCTACACCGCCTCCACCTTCCTGTCTGGCCTTCTGAATAGTTTGATACCTTACCATTAAGTGTATAAGTCCTGCCCTGAACTGCCTTTCCAAAATGCAGCACCTCATATTTATCTAAATTAAACTCCATCTGCCACTCCTCAGCCAATTGGCCCATCTGATCAAGATCCCATTGTACTGAGGTAACCTTCGTTGCTGTCCACTATACCTCCAATTTTGGTGTTATCTGCAAGCTTACTAACTATACCTATGTTCACATATTGCCATTGAAATAAATGACAAAAAGCAGTGGATCCAGCACCGAACCTTTCAGCACACTGCTGATCACAGGCCTCCAGTCTGAAAAGAAACCCATTACCACCAGTCTTTGCCTTCTAACTTCAAGCCAGTTCTGTTTTAAATAACTAGTTCAATCTCTATTCTGGCTAACCCGTCCATCATGAAGAACCTTGTCAAACACCTGACTGAAGTCCATGTAGATCACATTCACCAGTCTGCCCTCATCAATTCTCTTCATTGCTTCTTCAAAAAAACACAAATCAATTATTGAAACATGATTTTCCACACACAAAACCATGTTGATTATCTCTAATCAGTCCTTGCCTTTCCAAATATAAGTCAATCCCGTCCCTCACGATTCCCTCTAACACCTTGTCAGGCTCACCGCTTTTCCAACCATCTTTCTTAAATAGTGGCACAATGCCAGCTACCTCCGGTCTTCCTGCACCTCACCTGTGGCTAGTGATGATACATTTACCTCAGCAAGGGGCCCAGCAGTCACTTCCTTCGCTTCCCACACAGTTTAAGGCTTGAACGAAAGAATCGGGAAATCTCTTCTGAGAAGATGTGATTGTAATACAATTGCACAGTACTGAGGGAGTGCAGCATTCTACCAGGTAACCTTTCAAAATAAAACCTTCAGAAGTTTTTTTTAGGCAAACAATTCTTCTAAAAAAAAAACCTCAAAACTCCCACTCATTTCTGGTTTAAACAAAGCAATGCTTACTATACATGAGTCAAACAAAACAAATATTAAACACAATTCTGGCTAAGTGCCCATACTCGCAAACCCAGCAGCAACACAATTCAAGCATGAACAAACAGGTAAACTATGGTCAATTATAAACCACAAATGACACCTTAAATAGCAGTTGCAACGATGATATTTCTTACAAATTGGATTAACAGTCCACTCAGCATATATGTCATCAATCTCAGGTGAGATTGAGACAAGGAACAGGTAGTGGGTCTTTGGAATTATCTTCCCCAAAAGGCTTTGGATGCTCAATCATTGAGCAGGTTCAAAAACAGAAATTGATAGGTTTCAGTAAGCTAAGCATGTCAAAGGAGATGGAGATCACAATGGAAATTGATCAACTAGTAGGTTCAGTAGGTGAAATAGCCTGCTCAAGTTCCAAGCCTCACTAACTTAACGAGGAACATATTTGCATTGGAGGCTGGTCAAACAAGGCGCACCCATTCATTCCGGGGATGGAGGTACTTTATGAAGAAATTTTGAGTCGATTGGACCTGTACTTGAGAATGAGAAAGGACCTCATTGAAATGCACATTATTCTTAGGGGGCTTGACAGGGTAGATTCTCATGGGCAATCGTGAACAGTTTAAAATAAAGGGTCTCCCACTCATACAGGGGAGTATAAATTTCTTCTCGCAGTGTCCTTGGAAGTCTCTACCCTAGTAAGCAGTGGTGGCGGATTATTTGGAGATGCCGGTGTTGGACTGGGGTGTACCAAATTAAAAATCACAACATCAGGTTATAGTCCAACAAGTTTAATTGGAAGTGCACTAGCTTTCAGAGCACTGTTCCTTCATCAGGTAGTCGTGGAGGACACAATTATAAGACACAGAATTTATAGCAAAAGTTTACAATGCGATGTAACTGAAATTATACATTGAAAAAATACCTTGATTGCTTGTTGAGTCTTTCATCTGTTCGAATGCCATGATAGTTTCACTTCTTTTATGTGTAAATCACAAAATTTTTTTTATATAAAAGTTGCATTCGCAGATTAACTGTAACAATTGGTGCGAGCAAGACAATATGTTGAAGGTGTTAGTCCCGTGTTCTCTGTCTGTACCATAATGTTTAGACTGATTCTAATCTAAAAAGTCAGATAACAGAGTCTTACATGAATTCATGCAGTTTTTGAGCAAAGTACAATGTAACTCTGAAAGCACAAATTCGCCCCACAAACATATAGGTATATGTGTGCATGTCTGGCTGGGTTGGGGGGCTGAGTGTCAGAGAGAGTGTATATATGTGTGTGCGTGGTGTGTGAGCGAGCATAGAGTGTCTTAAGTCTGTGAGGGGGTGTGTGCGTGCGTCCGTCTGTATGTCTGCGCCCGTCTGTGTGTCAGCGTGTGCGCGCGCGCACACGCGTTGGTGTGTCAGTGTGCGCGTGCATCCGTCCATGTGTCAGTGTGAGTGCTTGTGCGCGCACCCGGTGTGTCAGTGTGCGCGCGCACCCGGTGTGTCAGTGTATGTATGCGTGAGTGCGCGCGCGTGCGTCCATTTGTGTGTCTGTGTGTGTGCGTCCTTTTGTCAGTGTGTGCGCTCGTGCCGTCTGTGACAGTGTGTGCGCGCGCCCGTCGTGTCAGCATGTGTGCGTCTGTCCATGTGTCAGCGTGCGCGCGCGCCCGTGTGCGTGTCAGTGTGCACGTGCGCGACTGTGTATGCGCCTGGCCGTGCTTCAACATGTGCGTGCACCCGTGTGTCAGTATGTGTGCGTGCGTGCGCACCCGTCCGTCAGCGCGGGCGTGTGTCAGAATGCGCACGCGTGCCGGTGGGGGGAGGAAAGAGTGTGTGGTTGTGTGCGCGCCCGTCTGAGTGTCTCTGTATGTGCGCGCACATCCGTGTGTCAGTGTGTGCGCGCGCCCGTGTGCGAGCCCTTCCGCGTGTCAGTGGGCGCGCCCTTCCGCGTGTCAGTGGGCGCGCCCGTCCGCGTGCGCATGTCAGTGGGCGCGCCCGTCCGTGTGCGCATGTCAGTGGGCGCGCCCGTCCGTGTGCGCATGTCAGTGGGCGCGCCCATCTGCATGTGTGCGTGTCAGTGCGCGCGCCCGTCTGTGTGTACCCGTGTGCATCAGTGCGCGCGCCCGTCCATGCATGTGCGTCAGTGTCTGTCCGTGTGTGTGTCAGCGTCTATCCGTCCGTGTCAGAGTGCACGTGCGCGTCCATCAGTGCACGCATCAGTGTGTCAGTGGCAGTGTGTGCTAGTGTGTCCATGTGTGTGTCAGTTCATGTGTCCATGCTTGTCAGTCTGTGTGCGCGCGTGCCAGTGTGCGCATGCGTCCATCCGTGTGCGCATGCCCGTCCGTGTGCGTATGAGTGTATGTGTGTGTGTGCGTGCGTGCGTGTACAGTGCAATGGCGGTTACCTGTAGTGTGACATGAACCCAAGGTCCCGGTTGAGCCCCTCCCATAGAGTACAGGGAGGTGGCGGAGTAATTTAAAATTCAATGTTGTTAGACAGAATCTTGACAGATAAAAAGGTGTTGAGTGTCATCAAGGGGAGACAGGAAAGTGGAGTTGACACCATAATCAACTACTCCATAATCTGAGTGGAGGAGCAGGTTCTGGTGCTGAATGGCCTTCAGTTGCTGCTACTCCTTATGATCTTAGATGACCTGGCATTGTATCTCAAGTGGTTTATTCAGTTTTGAGACTCCATGCCAACAATGAAAAGACAAACATTAGTCTTGGTTAACATGCCTTCAAAAATCTAGATAACTTGCTCATTTCCTCAATGTTTTGTGTGGAACCTATTTACAATTAAAGCTTCCAAAAATATGCAAATATGGTGCACACTATCCCTTCAAAACAGAGTATTTTTTGTAGCAATTCATAAAAATGTAATTAACTGCTGTATCAACTATGTTCTCATAGGTGAAATTAAAAGAAACTTGAAAATGTGCCAAGCTATAAGCAATTGCTTGTCCATGTGTAGCAACTCTTTAACAGCTGCAACTCCTGCTGTAATATCAGCCCAAGGCAAAGTACCTGTCATGGACTACTTAACATATATATTCAAATAACCTTTGCAGTGAAAGTTGCAATACATGCTACAGCTACTCAATTTTGACCTTGTTGTAACTACTTTTGTGGAAGACAGCATAAATTGCTACTGTGTGTAATTTTAAAAAATACTGAAAACTATTGTTTTCATAAAGATACCCAAGGACTCCATTTAGAAAGAAACCAAACCAAATTTACTTCATATAATTACGAGCTCAAACTACTCTTCACCAATTTCCTGCTGTGAACACACACAGGACCTGTAACCATTTGCCAAATGAGAAATAAAGAACAAGCATAATAACATCGCTGAACAGACACTTATCAGGACAGACACAGTCATGAAACTAATGGTCTATCAATCTAACATCACAAGTAAAAACTAAAATAAAAGCAAACAGATTGAAAATACAGACAAAAGTGCTGTAGAACCGGTTTAGCAGAGTCTGTGCAGAAACAGAGTTAATGCTTTCAATTCAGTTTGACTCTTCCTCCAAACCATTCCAAAGCACGCAGGCAGGTAGGTTGAACAGGTAAACACATAGTAGATTAAACTTATTGCCAAAAAGTGATACATATTGTTTGGAAGTACGAGGATAGGCAAAATAAAATTAAGAATGCAACTCTGAAGTGGACAGGAGTGCACCGAAATCTAAACAATTTACCTCGGGTGGGAAAGTTTCTAGAAACAATTATTCAGGTTATAATAGTAATCACATGGAAAAAGGTCTATTAATTAGGAAACATCGGTATGGATTTCTGAAGGGAAAAAATTGTGCTTAACTAACTTATTGGAGTTTTTGAAAACAAGAAAGTAACATGGCTAACAGGGGCAGCACGCGGTGACTTAGTGGTTAGCACTGCTGCCTCACAGAGTCAGAGACCCAGTTTCGATTCCGGCCTCCGGCGACTGTATGTGGAGTTTGTACATTCTCCCAGTGTCTGCATGGGTTTCGTCTGTGTGCTCCAGTTTCTTCCCACAATAGGTGTAGGTTAGGTGAATTGGCCATGCTAAACTGCCCAGAGTGTAAGATGCATTAGTCAGAGGGAAACGGGTCTGGATGGATTGCTCTTCGGAGGGGTGGCGTGGACTTGTTGGGCCGATCTAATCTACTGATAGCTTCAATTTTCCCGATTATATATAAAAATGATTTCGATCATGGTGTGCAGAGGTGATACGAAATTTGGAAGAACAACAAACTGAGAGGGGCAGCATGGAACTCTAAAAGGGATGCATAAGGTGATGCACTTTGGCAGGAAAAACATTGAAATACATTAGAAAATGGAGGAAAAATTCTAAAAGGGATGCAGGAGCAGAGGGACATAACTATAACTGCACATATGACAGAGGTCAAAAAGTGCAGTGCTGGAAAAGCACAGCCAGTCAGGCAGCATCCGAGGAGCAGGAGAGTCATGTTTCGAGCATATTCTCTTCATCAGGAATGTTGGGCTGAGAGATAAATGGGGCTGGGGGGCAAGGCATCTGGGAACAGTGGATGAAGGTGTGGGGTGATGGCGATAGGTCAGAGTGGAGGGTGGAGTGGATAGGAAGATACACAGGTAGGACAGTTCAAGACGGTGGTGCAGAGTTGGAGGGTTGGATCTGCAATAAGGTGGGAAGAAGGGAGATGAGGAAACTGGTAAAATTGACATTGGTCCTGTGTGGTTGGAGGGTGCCCAGGCAGAAGATGCGGCATTCTTCCTCTAGGCATCAGGTGGTTGAACTTGGCAGTGGAGGCGGCCCAGGACTTGCATGCCCTTGGTGGAGTGGGAGGTGGAGTTGAAGTGGGACCTTGGGACCTGCCAATTTCCTGAAGAGCAGCTTATGCTTGAAACATGGACTCGCCTGCTCCTCTAACCGGCTGTGCTTTACCAACATCACACTTTTTGACTCTGACTCTAGCATCCTGTATCACTGAAGGTGGCAAGACCAACAAGGAAAGCAATGAAAAAACCATTGAGTATCCTCAGTTTTATTAAAAAGGTCATGGAATTCAACAGTATAGGTAATGCTAAACATATATAAGACAGACTTGCTAGACCTCAGCTGGAGCACTGTGTACGGTTGTAGGCACCACATTATAGGAAAGATGTGAACTCACTGAAGAGTGCGGAGAAGCAATTTACTAGAATGGTTTCAGGTGAGAGAAACTTCAGTTATGAAGATAGATTGAAGGAGGCGAGACTGTTCTCCTTGGAGAGATGCTTTCAAAACCATGAGCAAGTTGGATAGAGTAGGAAATGTCAGCATGGGAGAGGCTGTTCTCACCCCAGTACTCTATGAATCTAAACCCACTTCTACAGCAGACTTTAAGCCATACATTTAAATCCCTAATTGTTTTTTAAATACTTCTGTTAATTTATTTATAGTTCAGGTAATCTTATATACAGAGGTCATGCAAATTAATTTGGCATCTAACTCTACATATGAACTCTACATATGAGCTTCTCCTGCTCGTACCTAAATGGGTCACGAACACTGGGTTCTCTCCTTCCCACAGTAAGTTCCATTCCAGTCCTGAGTAGATGTCTCAAGGAGTCGCAGGGGCACAAAAAGTTATCCAGACTCAACAGAAATCTGCATTTATCCCCATCCTCTGTCTCTGGGTAGGACTATGTTCCTTTTTACTCCCTCTGTTTGAATGGCTTCCTGTATTGCCGTACCATGGTCAGTTCAATGATCCACTCAGTAGACTCTGGTACGAGGCCATTGAACCTTTTGGATAATTCCAAAAGCTGAGTATCTTCCAGCACTTGGATACCATTATCTGCCACACTGTTCTGTCTTTATCCACAGATGAAATCAGAAGATCTTATCCAAAAGGGTGTGAAATAGTATCTATATAACTTCAACCCGTATCCTGTATTCTTGATGTATCAGGTGTCTTCAGTCAAACCTCCACTTTGACAAGTCTAAGACAAAACTCCTCAAGATAAGTAACCATTTAGTAAGTCTGCATTTCATAATTTAATTACAATATTATGTACCCGGTTTTAAGGGATCCCAAAGCACTCTTATTACCCACTCCCTCACAATATGCTTGCAAAATTCTCTTGTGTTTGCTTTCATATCCCATGGAGGAGAAAGTGAGGTCTGCAGATGCTGGAGATCAGAGCTGGAAATGTGTTGCTGGAAAAGCGCAGCAGGTCAGGCAGCATCCAGGGAACAGGAGAATCGACGTTTCGGGCATAAGCCCTTCTTCAGGAATGGGGAAAGTTTGTCCAGCAGGCTAAGATAAAAGGTAGGGAGGAGGGACTTGGGAGAGGGGCGTCGGAAATGTGATAGGTGGAAAGAGGTCAAGGTGAGGGTGATAGGTCAGACTGGGGTGGGGGCGGAGACGTCGGGAAGAAGATCTCAGGTTAGGAAGGCGGTGCTGAATTTGATGGATTTGACTGAGACAGGGTGGGGGGAGGGGAAATGAGGAAACTGGTGAAATCCGAGTTCATCCCTTGTGGTTGGAGGGTTCCTAGCCGGAAGATGAGGCGTTCTTCCTCCAACCGTCGTTTTGTTGTGGTCTGACGATGGAGGAGTCCAAAGACCTGCATATCCTTGGTGGAGTGGGAGGGGGAATTGAAATGTTGAGCTACAGGGTGGTTGGGTTGGTTGGTCCGGGTGTCCCAGAGGTGTTCTCTGAAACGCTCCGCAAGTAGCCGGCCTGTCTCCCCAATATAGAGGAGGCCACATCGGGTGCAGAGGATGCAATAGATGATATGTGTGGAGGTGCAGGTGAATCTGTGGCGGATATGGAAGTTTCCTTTGGGGCCTTGGAGGGAGGTGAGGGGGGAGGTGTGGGCGCAAGTCTTGCACCTCCTGCGGTTGCAGGGGAAGGTGCCGGGAGTGGAGGTTGGGTTGGTGGGGGGTGTGGATCTGACGAGGGAGTCACGGAGGGAGTGGTCTTTACGGAATGCTGATAGGGGAGGGGAGGGAAATATATCCTTGGTGGTGGGGTCCGTTTGGAGGTAGCGGAAATGACGGTGGATGATGCGCTGTACATGGAGATTGGTGGGGTGGTAGGTGAGGACCAGTGGGGTTCTGTCCTGGTGGCGGTTGGAGGGGCGGGGTTCAAGGGCGGAGGAGCAGGAAGTGGAAGAGATGCGGTGGAGGGCATCGTCGACCACGTCGGGGGGGAAATTGCGGTCCTTGAAGAAGGAGGCCATCTGGGTTGTGCGTTTTTGGAACTGGTCCTCCTGGGAGCAGATGCGGCGGAGTCGAAGGAATTGGGAGAATGATCCCATGATCCCATATCCCATGATCTACTACACTTTTGTTGTTCTTTAAACACTATCTCTGGTGACTGAACTTTGAAATAACTCCTTGAATAACTTCTTTCCCATTTTCGGCATTGCTTATTCAAACCTCTTCATCCAAACTCAAGTATTTCCTCGGGTGGGTTATGGGGGAGGAGGTGTTGCACAGATTTGTTAGATGGGATTTCTGTGCAGTGCTTCAATATATTTCACTTCATCAAACATGCTGAAAAAACATCCATTCAAATCTCTTCCATTCTGCAGCTGCTCTCCTGTCTTTGCCCACATTCAGAATTTTGCAGAACAGGAGGCCACTCAACACAGTATCTATACTGGCTCCCAAAACTGCTACCAGCTAGTCCCACTTTCCAGTCCTATCTCCACAGAGCACTAAAATCACCACTTCCAAACATAGATCTAGCCATCTTTCAAAACCTTCTGTGGAATATGTCTCCATCATTCTTTCAGACACAGTATTCCAAAATTATAAAAACTGCAAGTAAGGGTGATTCTCATCTGACGCCTCTTGACATTCTTGGTATTCTGACTCCGGTAACAATGGCTTTAAGAGGTTATTTTGTCCTTGCTTTCTTTTTGAGAGACGCTGTAAGGCTGAGGTGCTGAGCACTTCCAAGACCACTTGAGTAAACAGCTTTGGAGGCTTGGATTTTTAAAATAAAACAATGCCTGAATGGGTGTCGCCAGCTCTCTCAGATCAGGATTTCTGAGTTTTGGTTTCTCAGTAGGATCAGAAGCTTTTGGGGTCTCACCAGCATACTGGCCGCTACAACTAATTACTGGAACCGACAATTGGAAGCAGCAGGAACAGAACCAAATAAGTTCCAATAAACGGAACCAACCTTCACAGTGTCAGATGTTTTCTAAATGTCCAAATATATAAAATCCACAGCACTACTCTCATCCACTGTCTGTGTCACCTCATCAAAAGAACTTAATTACATTTGTCAGTCATGACCCTCCCTTGACAAAGCCATGTTGTATCAAACTTATTTTTTTTCCAAATATATAAGTATGTGCAGCATTACAGGCTCCATTAGTTTTCCCACTATTGATATCAAACTAATGCGTCTGTAATTTTCTGCGTTATCCTTTGCCCCCGTCTTAAACAAATGCGTCGCATTTTCAATCGTCCAGTGCTCTGGGACTAATCCTATGTTCAAAGTGGCCAGGAAAATTTGTCAATGTCATCACAATTTGCTCCCTTACCTTTCTCAACAAACTAGGATGCATCCCACCTGTGCCTGGTGATTCCCCTACCTGTTGCCAACTTTTTTAGCACCTCTTCTTTACCTATCACAATACTACTCAAACTGCTGAACATTCACATTTTCAACTAGGCGTCATCAACACCTTCAAATTTGGTAAGAATGAAGCAACATTTTCATTTAATACTGTTGCCATATCGTTTGCTTCAGTGAACACCTTACCCTTATTCCTCACTAACATTTTATTCATCGTATGCTTGAACAACATTTTATTATTTCTTTTTCGCAGCCTGCCATCCTTTCCTCATGCTTCCTCAGCCTTTGCCTCAAGAAATGTGTCTTGATTTTATTGCTATTTAATAGGGATTTGTTTGTTCTGGTCTTTTGGGGAGATGTTGTCAACCTGGTACCAAGGTGTCTACTCCATGGAAAAGCAGAGTACAGAAGAACCTCGATTATCTGAAGGACATGGGTGGGGAGTATTTTGCTCGGTTAATCGAATGCCAGATAATCGAATGCCAGATAATCGATCCCGGATAACATAGGTAGCCACACATCGGATCATTACGATCTTGTTCGGATCATCCGAAATTCAGTTAATTGAATGCCGGATAATTGGAGGTTCCTCTTTGTAAACAGCATTTTTTTTAAAAAAGTAGACAAAAGAAGCACGAGTGGATGAAGTCAGGTTTACACAGACCCAGGGTTTTAGTTGTGCTTGGAGGTGTTAAAGTTGGGGTTTCTGGAGTTGAAGTTGCAAGATAGATCTCTGCTGCTAGATTCATTCTAATAGTGTTCCTTCTCATGGACTGGAGAATCTAGGAAGTGAAACAAATCTGTTTTGTGAATTTGCCTTTGCGAATTTATGGGATGCTGCAGTTTGTGCCCGAAACATCGATTCTCCTGCTCCTTGGATGCTGCCTGACCTTCTGTGCTTTTCCTGCACCACACACTCTACTCTAATCTCCAGCACCTGCAGTCCTCATTTTGGCCTATACTGGATCAGTTGATGAGTTATTTTGCTAATTATTCTGATAGAGTTCAAGTTATGCCAATTCTAATTTTGTTTTTATTTTAACTGTGGTGTAAGAATAAAGTGTACTCTGCTTAAAGCCTAGTAGTTTGACCAATCGAATCATATCTGGAACGCAGTGCCTTACAACTCGCCTTTAAATAAGTTAAAAGTTCAGATCTAAGTTTAACTCCTTAATAAATTGAGGGGATTTCATATGGTCCATAACAATATTATTCAGGTATGCATATGATATCATATCATTAATTAATTACCCAGGGTACTGTAACTTTGGATACCCCGTATTTACTATTCATGCCCCTAGTCTTCTTCTGAAATTCTAAAATCCTCCCATTTTTCATCCACTATTTTATCCGTCAAAGATCAGAAGTTACACAACACCAGATTATAGTCCAACACGTTTACCTGAAATCACAAGCTTTCAAAGCACTGCCCCTTCGTCAGATGAAGTGAAGAAAAGCATACAGGCATAAAATTTATGGCCAGAAAGAAAGATCAATGGACAGAGAGATCAGAAAATCTCACATATAGTATAATGGAACAAAATGTGTGTTTCAATTAACATGCTCCTGGTCAATTTTTATACCTCTAAAATATGATCTTTCACAGCTTGGGATTTTAATCATTTGCTTATTTTTACACTTTTCCAACTTGTGCATATTTCATTCTTCCCCCTCTCCCATTCTTACCAGAGGTTTCTCAGACTCGGTTTCTGAAGAGGTTGGTGACAAAGGGCTGACTGGACTCAATGGTGGTGAACTGTCCACACTGGAAATGTAGTCTGGATCAGGAACGTAAAGAATCTGCATGATAGCACAAGAGTGTGTAAAAGGATGATGTACTCAACAATTTTATACAACCCTCATTCACCACTATAAACTCCCTTTAAAATTAAAAGTGCTCACTGGAATGCCTGATTTACAATTCAAATTGAATTTTTAAAACAACTGCACGTTCCACTTAATCATTTTTAAATATGTTTCTGCAACCACAAGTGGGAGACTCCGTACATGAGCTGAATACAACATAGACAAGCTGGATCAGCCAACCCCAATGGTCTGAACATAAAACTGAGCTTAGGGCATGAGCAGAGGGGAGAACAGAGGAGTAGAATTTCTTGTTCCCTTCACTTTACCAAAGGCCCTGCTGCAAATGTAATTTATAGACATTGCAGGTAGGCCAAAAGAAGGTTCATACCAAATGCACGTCCTGCACAATTAAATGTGCTCACCATCACAATGGAGGAACATGATTTGTAAGACTTTATTGCTAGGAAAGATTGAAAAGACTGATTTCTGGTCAAAAGGGAAAGCTCAGGGTGGCCTGAGAGAGAGAGATCTTGATGTTGGTGAAAGGTTTTCTAGGGTAGACTTGCCCTAGAAAGTTAAAAATCACACAACACCAGGTTATAGTCCAACAGGTTTAATTGGAAGCACACTAGCTTTCGGAGTGACGCTCCTTCATCAGGTAAGGTATTTTCTACCCTTCTAGGGTAGAAAGGTATTTTCACTAATCGGACAGACCAACAACAGAGGTAATAAATGGGTCACTACATCCATCAGGGAATTCAAAATGTCAGTAAGAATGTGGTTAGAATACAGAAGCTACTCATAAGTAGACGAAGCAAAGCACATTGTTACTCTTAAGAGGAAGTCAATAAAAATACAAAGAAATAATTTATGCAGATAGGTGAATTTCCATTAAGTTTAACAGCTTGCTTCACTTCTGTATGTTTTTGCTCATTTAATGCCATACAGGGGTAGCTGCTCACCAATGGAGATGGCCAAACACCAGCAAGCTTAATTGACAGGGTGGGAATTTGTATCTGCTTCCCAAGACAAAAGTATTAAACAATCACATTCACTAGTTGAGAAGCACTCCACAGGAAAACTCTGTCCTCAAGTAAGAGGAGAGGGACAAAAATTAAAATCAAAGGACTAATGAAAGGCTGGCATTTGTCACTGGACTAGAACATGAAAGGTGTGTTGTGATATTGCAACTGGATAAAGAACTGCGTAAATCTGATCTAGTAAAGCATTCACATCACAGAACACAGTGGTGTTAAGGTAATGTTACTGGACTCGTAATCCAAATGCTCTGGATCTGAATTCCAACATGGCAGCTGGCGAAATTTAAGAAAATTAAAAGCTAGTGCAGCTAGTTCATGAATGTGAAGGAAATGGTCAAAAAGTGACTCCAGACACATAGTAATGTGGTTAAATGTCCTCTGAAATGGCAAAGCACGTTCATTAAACCAATATACCAAAAGTCAAAAAAGTTGAAACCAGACAGATGATCTGGCATCACAAATCACTTTATACATAACATCAAGCATCTTGGAACTAGTGCCAAACTCGGGAGTTGTCTCAGACTATTCAAGCAACAGCAGCTAAACTCAGAATTGTACCATGTGGACACAATATCCTAAACATCATCCCTGGATCTGTCTTGGCCTACCAGCAGGACAGGCTCAAAACAGGTGAGGTCAGAGTGCTATACAGATGCAAAGGGGTTGCCTTGGGAGTCCTCAATATTGACTCTGGATCCCATGAAGTCTCATGGCATCAAGTCAAACATGGCAAGGAAGGTTCCTGCTGATGACCATCTACGTATTGCAACGCCCAGATAAATGAAGCAATACTCATCCTTGTTGAATAAGTTACGGCCTTCCTGCATCTAAGCCAGGTTGACTACCCTTGACTAGTCCATGCCTTTCTAAGTGAGAACTTATCTGATCTCGCAGGATTGATTCTAACAATGTGCCCTATGAAGAAAGACTAACTGGCACCATCTCCAATTGACTGACCACCTGCCCTCTCTCCCTGGAGTTCTACATCGGGGTGAACCCTAAACCCCCTTTCCTCAGATATTCTCTCTAACATTGTCCTGTACAGGGCAAAGGTGAAACTTGTCGCAGTTAAACGTGTGGGTGGGGTGGTGTGGGTGTGTAGAAAGGTAGCAGCAGTTTTACTGTACATCTTTGGACTGTGGGAGGAAACTGGAGCACCTGGAGTAAACCACGCAGACACGGGGAGAATGTGCAAACTCCACACTCTGCCCAAGGCTAGAATCGAATCTGGGACCCTGGTGCTGTGAGGTTGCAGTGCTAACCACTGGACCACTGTGCTGTCTGGTTAATGTTTTCTATACCATCTCCAAAACATTCACATCTTCCAGAGTGTCAAACAAACTGTACCGAATATTCCAAATGTGGCAGAACTAAAGTTCTACACAGCTGCAATGTGACTTGCAATGTTTATTGGTGATACCCCAATCAATGACAGTAAACATCTACCACTTTATCCACTTATTAGATTAGATTACTTTAGATTAGATTACTTACAGTGTGGAAACAGGCCCTTCGGCCCAACAAGTCCACACCGACCCGCCAAAGCGTATACCACCCAGACTCATACTCCTACATTTACCCCTTCACCTAATACTACGGACAATTTAGCATGGTCAATTCACCTAACCTGCACATTTTTGGATTGTGGGAGGAAACCAGAGCACCCGGAGGAAACCCACGCAGACACAAGAAGAATGTGCAAACTCCACACAGTCAGTTGCCTGAGTCGGGAATTGAACCAGAGTCTCTGGCGCTGTGAGGCAGCAGTGCTAACCACTGTGCCACCGTGCTACCCACAAGTTGCTACTTTCAGGGAATTGTGGACTTGCATACCTAAATCTCAGGTCAGTGCTTCTGAAGGTTCTGCGATTTACTGTTTACTTTCAAAATGCATTAGATCTTCCAAAATGCATCACCTCACATTCGTCGAGATTAAACTCCACCTGCCATTTCTCCGCCCAAGTCACTGGTCTATCTATATGCAGCCGTACCCTCTTGCAGTCATCATCACAAAGTGCAGCTGCCCAATTTCTTTGCGTCGGCCACAAGCTTACTGATCAGAACACCTATATTCTCTTCCTTGGTATTGGTAAGAACAGGAGTCCCAGCACGGATCACTGCTGAACACAACTGGTCACAGATCTCCAGTCAGAAAGCATCATCGCTACTCTCCAACTTCTATGAATGTGCCAGTTCTGTATCCATCTTACTAGCTCACCACCGATCCCCTGTGACTTCACCTTTTATATCAGCCAGCCATTGAAGATATCCACCGCCCTGACCTCAATCATCTTTGTTACTTCTAACATAAGGTCACACATGGAGACGTTCACAGATAATTTCGCAACGTTCAGCACCATTTGAGACTCTTCCAACACTGAAATAGTCTGGGCCCATATGTGGCAAGAGTTGAATAACATTCAGCCATGAGCTAGTAAATGGCAAGTGACATTCACACCACCCAAGTGCCAGGCAATGGCCATATCCAAGAAGAGAGAATCTAACCATTGCTCCTTGACATTCAATAGAGTTACAACTCTGAATCCCCAGTATCAACATCATAGGGATTACCATTGAGCAGAAACTGAACTGGATTAGCCATATAAATACAATGGCGACAAGAGCAAGTCAAAAGCTGGGAATACTGCAGCAAGTAATTTACTTCCTGATTTCCCAAAACCTGCCCTCTCTCAACAAGTCAAGACGACTGCAGCTCTAACAACACTCTAGAAGCTCGACTCCATCCAGGAAAAAGAGATCTACTTAATTGACACCCAATGCACCACCTTCAATATTCACTCCCTTCACTGCCAAAACACAGTAGCAGCAGTGTGTACCATCAACAAGGTGCACTAAGAAATTCACTATGCCTCCTTTAACAGTAACTTCCAAACCTTCAACCTCTACCATCTAAAAGGAGCAGGGCTGCAGATGTACGGGAACATAATCAATTCTTCAGTGCCATTTGTACAAATTTCCTGAACCCCTTCTTTATCAGCATTATGAGGGCAGACCTAAAGTCCATGAACTGCAGCAATTCAAAAAGATGATCATCTTCTCAAAGCGAATGAGAGATGGGCATTAAATATTGACCCATCAGTGATGCCCTTCTCCAGTGAAATAAAATTAATACAAGTTTAAGCAGCACATCTGAATACACTAGCTTAGTAGAATGTACAAGTCCAGCATGGTACATGGGATCAATGGGTTCAAATATACAGTGTGTGGATGAATTTTGTATTTAATTGAGAGGAGATGATCTAATTGAGCAGTTTAACAAAGTGAAAAAGCGTTGAAACGGTGGTTACAAAAGAAACTATATCCTCTCATGGACATGCTCATATCAAAAAGACAAAATCTTGAGCCTGATCATTCAGTATAACGTTCAACCATGCAAAAAGTGTTGAAATGCTGAAACCTCCCCGTTGAAGATCTGGAAGTTAACCATTTGAACACTGTTTGGTATTGGTGTTAATCTGGTCTCAACCGAGCTTAGTGCATCGAAGTGCCTGGTGCTATACTTACTTACTTACAAAATACAAACTCATTTTGGAAATAACTGGAGCAGAAGATACTGCAATGTTACACTAGTTAACTGTCAAAGTAATAAAATTAAACAGCTTGCACATTATACACAAACATGCAGTAGAATTGTATCTGAAAACAATGGTAAAAGCAATAGAATCTAGTACCTGGCCTGGAACAACTGCTCTGGCAAACAGTTTATTCAGCTGCACCAGCTCATTAGGTGCAGTGTCAAATTTGAGTGCAATACTATTCAAAGAGTCCCTTGATTCAACCTGTTAAATAAAACACAATTTGTTAAAGACAAAATTCAGGAATTACACTTTGATGTAAAAGCAGATAGACAGCAGCATATATTTTTCTAGTTTACTATTTTTAACCCTTTTCAGCTCTCTACCACAAAAACCGAGCTATTAATCTATTTGAAAATAACCAATTAGAGATAACAAAATGTAAAATAACTTTAAAGAAGTTGGCAGAGCACTTCTTTCGTTTGACAATTGTAATGACACTAATGCCTTTAAGGACCGCATTTTGTCCTTTTTTTTAAGAAATGAAGAAATATTAAGGCGGAGGTGCTGAGGGATCTGCTCAAAGCCAACAAAGTAAATAAAATTTGAAGGCCTCACAAGTTAAGTTGGAACAAAAAAAAGCAGCTGAATGGGCGGTTTTGAGTTTCCACAGAATCAGGACATTTAGATTGAGTTTTCTACAGTAGCTGGGGTCTTATTCTTCTATTACAGGTGAAAGCTGGGAATGTCTTCTTGTTGCTAGAATTGCACGTGAGACAATCTATTTTACTGAACTTGTCTTTGCCAAGGATGTGGCCATGGATTGCTACCTAATATTAGAATAATTGGTTATTTATACAATTTTGAAAATATGTTGCTGGAAAAGCGCAGCAGGTCAGGCAGCATCCAAGGAGCCGGAGAATCGACGTTTCGGGCATGAGCCCTTCTTCATTCCTGAAGAAGGGGTCATCCCCGAAACGTAGATTCTCCTGCTCCTTGGATGCTGCCTGATCTGCTGTGCTTTTCCAGCAACACATTTTCAGCTCTGATCCCCAGCATCTGCAGTCCTCACTTTCTCCTATTTATACAATTTTGTTAAGCATTGATGGTTATAGTTAAGCCACTTATTTTATTTTATCTTTTTAACTGTAGTATAAAAATAAAGTGTGTTTCGTTGGAAGTTGAGTAATTTGACCAATCGAATTATATCTGGAACAGAACACCTTATGCTTACTTTTAAAATAAGAAACAAAATTAGGGCTTGGGCTATCTTCTCAATATGTTTTGAAGGGATTTGATCTGGTTCCATTACAAACTGGGGGCTCTTGTTGGGATCAACATCTCTAATTCCAGGTTGGGTTTAGGATTATTGGACTCAAATACAATGAGTGGTGAGTGTCAATATTCACTTTTCAGGTGTTCAATTTGGTTGGTTTAAATAGGGTGTGCCTTGGGAAAGTTCGTGGTCATATCTTGGGGACAGTCCAGATCACAGGTTGGATGTAATAGAATGTATGAAGGTGGATAACTCTCCTGGTCCTTACCAGATATATCCAAGAACACTGCATGAGGTTAGAGAAGAAATCGCAGGGGTCCTGGGTGATATTTTTGCATCAATATTAGCTACAGTGAGGTCCTGGAAGACTGGAGGGTAGCCAATGTTGTGCCTTTATTCAAGGAGGGCTGCAAAGGAAAACCAGTAAGGCTAACATCTGTGACAGGTAAGTTACTTGAAAAGATTCTAAGGGATATGATACACATGCATTTGGTAAGACAGGGTTTGATTACGAATAGCCAGCATGGCTTTGTGCGTAGGAGATCGTGCCTCACAAATCTGTCAGAGTTCTTTGATGGCCTGACCAAGAAGGTTGATGTGTGCAGGGTGATAGACGTAGTTTATAATGGATTTCCCCAAGGCTTTTTAGAAAGTTCCACATGGTCGGCTATCCTGGAATCTGGGGAGCTGGCAAATTGGATACACAATTGGCTTGATATAGGAAGCAGAGGGTTATAGTGGAAGGATGCTTGTCAGACTGAAGGCCTGTGACGAGTGCAGTGCCTCAGGGTCAGTGCTGTTTTGTTATCTATATCAAATGACTTGGATGAGAATGCATAAAACATGATTAATCAAGTTTGCAGATGACACTAAAATAGGTGGCATCGTGGACAGTGGGGAAGGCTTGTCAAAAATTGCAGTAGGGCCTTGATCAGCTGGGTAAGTAAACTGAAAAATGGCAAGTGGAGTTTAATATTGATAAGTGGGAGGTCTTGTATTTTGGAAAGTCAAATCAAGGTAGGAGTTCCATGGTGAATGGTAGGGCCTTCAGGAATGTAGTGGAACAGAGGGATCTTGGAGTTCATGTTCACAGTTCTCTACAAGTGGAGTCACAGGTAGACAGGGTTGTGAAGGTGGCTTTTGGCACACCGCCTTCTTCAGTCAGGGCATGGAGTAAAGAAGCTGGGAAGTCATATTGCAGTTGTACAGGACATTGGTGAGACCATATTAGGAGTACTCTGTTCAGCTTTGCTCATTTTGCTATAGGAAGGACATGATTTAATTGGAAAAAATGCAGAAGAAATGTATAAGGATGTTGCCTGGACTCAAATGATCTGAGTTATTGGGAAAGGTTGGACAAGCGAGGGCCTTTATCCTAGAGCATAGGAGGATGAGGAAAAAAATCTTACAAAAGTATACAAGATCATGAGAGACATGGATAGGGTGAGTGCACTCAATCTTTTTCCCCAAGGCCCGGGGAGTCCAGAACTAGCGGGCATAGGTTTAGCATGAGAGGGGAAAGATATAAAAGAAACCTACTGGGCAACGTTTTCACACAGTGGGTGGTACATGTATGGAATGAGTTGCCAGAGGAATTGCAACATTTAAGAGGCATTTGGATGGGTACATGAATAGGAAGGGTTTGGACGGATATGGGCCGAGTGCTGGCAGGTGGGACTAGATTGGGTCGGGATATCTGGTCAGCATGGACGGGTTGGACCAAAGGGTCTGTTTCCATGCTGTACATCTCTACGATTTTAATAAAAGGGAACCCGAGAGGCAATACTTTACAAAGAGGGTGGTACGCATATGGAATGAACTGCCAGTGGAAGTAGTTGAGGCAGGTACATTAACAACATTTAAAAGGAATTTGGACAAAACATGGATAGGACAGTTTTAGGAGACTGTAAACTATAAAGCGTTGATGGACATTTTGGTCGTCTTGGACGAGTTTAGGCCAAAGTTCCTGTCCCCGTGCAGCAGGACTACGACTATTGTATAATAATGGCTCTTTCAGTCACTACATGTTTCCTGGGGTTGGAAGAAGTCACTTCGGGAGTTTCACAAAAAGTGAGCAATTGGAATAGGCAGACATGCTGGAGTCAAGGTTGCCTCTGCCCTTGTGAAAAAGGCACATAATTGCAGCAATAGCTAACCATTTACAATTGTTGGTGATGCCATCTGAATCTTCAGAAATAGCTAAAATTCAATTGTAAATAAATCAGCTTGATCATGTAAAAGAAATGAAACAGTTTGATTTATGATCGAGTCTGGATGGGATGCCCTCGTTGGGCCAAATGGACTGTTTCCAAATTATAGGGTTTCTATGATTCCACGATTTTGGAGAAGTTCATATATTCGCTTCCTGAAGTAGTGCAAACTCACGTGGAAGAACAGAGTTAAGTCTGTAAGATTAGCAGCAGAAATGGCAGATGGATGATTTAAGGTAAAGAGAAATCCTCAGGTGGTAGGGGAAAAGGAAATGTCATTGAAGGTAATAAAGAAAGATTAACACAGGGTAAAAAGGAAACTCATGAAGGGGAAAAGAGAAGGCAAAATGCTCAGGTACTTCACTGTAATAAAATAGACCACATTAAGTTGCAGGTGGTTGAGAAAAAGCAAAGGGATGACACATGTGGGAAAACAGGATAAGCCAGTCAGTTTTGGTGAAGTGGTAATGAAAAGGACAGAAGAAGCTAAAAAGCTGTACCAGAATGTGCAACCTGGTCAGGGTTGGTTGAGAAGGAAATGCTAGATCTCTTTAAAGAATCTACGTGTGTTGGTAAGTTTACTCGTGTATACCAGGAGGTGTAGGTAAAGAAATTAAGATTTTAAGAGATATGGCAGCATGCCAGTCTTTGATGGTGAGAGATGGGAAGATATGCAGTTTAGGAGGAGTATTGCCAGACAAAGTGGTAATATGTGGAATTCATGGTGAGAAGGTAGCGGTGCACGTTCACAGAGGATGGTGCATGTCCCTGTTAAATACGTACCTCATGAGTCAGCGGTCGCCATTTGCAGTAGCTGGAGTGGTGACAGTGTGGACCAGTGGGCTACCAGGAAAGTAAATTTTCCTCTTAAAGAGTTACCTCATGAATAGGTGGAGTGATGGCTCAACAGGAGTAGACATTGACATGGGGATCGCGGGGCACTTAAACTGATATATTCAGGCTGTGGCAAAATCCAAGACAGTACATGTGTAGTGTCTCCCAGCCATCCTCCTCCTCTGAACAAAAGAAAGACCATGTGTGGAGGGTTGGTAAGGTAAGGATTTTTTTTGTCCCCATTTATTCAATCTCTCTTGGCAATTTAGAGCAGTGTGATGGAGTCTAGGGCAGTTACATGCTCCTCTTGCAGGATGTGGGAGGTCATCACTAGTGCCCCTGCTGACTTCGCCTATGAGAAGTGCACCCAACTCCAGCTCCTCACAGAACACGTTAGGGGACTGGAGGTAGAGCTGGATGAACTTTGGATCATTCAGGAGGCTGAGGCATGATTGACAGGAGTTATAGGGAGGTAGTCACACATACGTTATAGGATAAAGGTAGTGGGTCAATGTCAGGAGAGGGCAAGTGAATAGGCAGACAGTCGAGGGACCCCCTGTGTCCGTTCCCTTTAATAACAAGTATATAATTTTAGATACATGGCGACGGGGTGTGTGTGTGTGTGTCTTTGTCTCTCTGTGTGTAAATGTACCAGGGGAAAGCCACAGCGGCCAGATTTCTAGTACTGAGCCTGGCTCTGTGGCTATGAAGGGAAGGGGGAGAATAGGAGAGCGATAGCAATAGGAGATTCAATTGTGAGAGGGACAGACGGGAGATTCTGTGGTTGCGAGCAAGACTCCCGGATGGTAGGTTACCTCCCGGGTGGCAGGGTCAGGGATGTCTTGGATTGAGTCCACAGGATTCTTAAGGGTGAGGGAGAGCAGCCAGAAGTCGCAGTACGCATTGGTACCAGTGACATAGGTAGGGAAAGGGAGCAGGACCTTAAAAGAGAACATAGGGAGTTAGGTTCTAAGATCAAAGGCAGGACGAGCAGAATAGTAATCTCAGAATTGCTACCAATTCCATGTGCTTGTGAGGGTAGGAAAAGACAGCAAGTGCAACTGAACACCTGGCTGCAGGACTGGTATAGGAAGGAGGGCTTCAGATATGTGGACATTGGGATACCTTCTGAGGAAGATGGGACCTATAAAAGAAGGATGGGTTGCACCTGAACAACAGGGGCACCAATATCCTGCGTGGGAGGTTTGCCTAAGCTCTTCAGGAGGATTTAAACTAGATTGGCAGGGGGGTGGGAACCTGAGCTATGGATCAGGTGATGGAGTAGGTAGTGAACAGCCAGATACAGCATGCAGAGAATCTGAGGAGAGATAAGTACTTGATAGGGCAAAGGTGCAGTCAGTGTGATGGGTTGAAGTATGTCTATTATAATGCAAGAAGTATCAGGAATAAGGGTGTCAAACTCAGAGCATGGATCAGAACTTGGGACTATGACGTTGTGGCCATTATGGAGACTTGGATATCACAGGGGCAGGAATGGTTGTCGGATGTTCCGGGGTTTAGATGTTTCAAAAGGAATGGGGGCGGTGGAGAGGAGGTAAAAGAGGTGAAGAAATGGCATTGCTAATTAGGACAGTATTACAGCTGCAGAAAAGGTGGTCATCAAGGAGTATTGTCCACTGAGTCAGTCTGGGTGGAAGTCAGAAACACAAACAGAAGTTACTTTATTGTGAGTTGTCTATAGGCAGCCCCAACAGCTACAGAGATATGAAGGAGCAAATATGGATGCAAATTTGGAAAGGTGCAGAAGTAAAAGGGTTGTCATTATGGGTGACTTGCACTTCCCTAATACTGATAATACTCCTTGTGCAAATAGTTTGGATAGAGCAGTTTCTGTCAGATGTGTACAAGAAGGGTTCCTGATGCAATATGTAGATAAGCCGACTAGACGGGAAGCCATATTGGATTTGGTGCTTGGCAACAAACCATGCAGGTGTCGGATCTCTCAGTGGGAGAGCATTTCTGTGACAGTGATCACAAATCCATGACCTTGACTGTAGTCATGGAGTGGGCTAGGAGCAAACGGCATGGGAAAGTATTTAATTGGGGGAAGGGAAATTACAGTGCTATTAGCCAGGAACTGGGGCACCTAAATTGGGAAGAGGGGTTCTCAGGGAAATGCACGACAGAAATGTGAAGGCTGTTTAGGAAGCATCTTCTGATAGTGCTGGATAGATTTGTCCCACTGAGGCAAGGAAGGAATGGTAAGTTGAAATGGTAAGGAATGGTAAGTTGGGTCACAAGGAATGTGGAACATCTAGTCAAGATACAGAAGGAAGCTTACTTAAGATTCAGGAGGCAAGGATTAGACAGAGCTTTAGAAAGTTACAAGGTTGCCAGGAAGGAACTAAAAATGGATTTAGGAGAGCTAGAAGGGGGCATGAAAAAGGAGGAACAAATGGATGGCTAGAGTGATCAAGGATAGTGGCGAGAAATTGCACCTGGAGTAGAGGAGGTCCTTAATGAATACTTTGCTTCAGTATTCACTACTGAGATAGACCTTGACAGTTCTGAAGACAGACTGATATGCTAGAACAGGTTGTTGTTAGGAAGGAGGACGTGCTCAAATTTTTTAAAAGCTAAGGATAGATAAATCCTCTGGGCCAGATGGGATATACCCTAGGTTACAACAGGGAGGGAGTGATTTTTGACAGTGATTTTTGCGTCTTCACTGTCCACTGAAGTAGTGCCAGATGATTGGACAGTGGCAAATGTTATTCCTTTGTTCAAGAAAGGAAATAGGGATAATCCTGGGAATTACAAACCAGTTTTAGGTCATGGTTGGCAAAGTATTGGAGAGGATTTCGAGACACAGGACTTCTGATTACCTGGAAAACCACAGTTTGATTAGAGATAGTCAGCATGGCTTTATAAGGGACAGGTCATCCTCCCAAACCTTTGAGGACGTGACAAAATGCGTTGATGAGGGTAGAGCAGTGGATGTATTGTACATGATTTTAGCAAAGTGTTTGATAAGGTAGGCTCATTCAAAAAGTAAACAGTTATGGGATACAGGGAAATTTGGCTATCTGGATTCAGGATATGCTGGCCCATACAAGACAGAGGGTGGTGGTGGATGGAACATATTCAGCCTGGAGCTCGGTGACCAGTGGTGTTCTGCAGGGAATGGTTCTGGGACCTCTACTCTTTGTGAATTTTATAAATGACTTTTGGATGGGGAAGCGGAATGGTGGGTTTGGAAGTTTGCCGATGGCACAAAGTTTAGTGGAGTTGTGGATAGAGTGGACGGCTGTTGTAGGTTGAAAAAGGACATTAGGAGAAAGTGAGGACTGCAGATGCTGGAGACCAGAGTTGAAAAAGGTGGTGCTGGAAAAACACAGCAGGCCAGACAGCATCCGAGGAGCAGGAGAATTGATGTTTCGGGCATAAGCCCTTCTTCAGGAATGAGACTAGTGTGCCAAGCGGGCTGAGATAAAAGGTAGAGGGGAGGGAATTTGGGGGAGGGGCGCTGGGAATACGATAGGTGGAAGGAGGTGAGGGTGAGGGTGATAGGCCGGAGAGGTCGGGAAGAAGATTGCATGTCAAGAGGGCGGTGCTGAATCCGGGGGTTGGGACTGAGATAAGGTGGGGAGGGGGAGGGAGGGGAAATGAGGAAGCTGGAGAAATCTGCATTCATCCCGTGTGGTTGGAGGGTTCCTAGGCGGAAGATGAGGCGCTCTTCCTCCAGGCGTCGTGTGGCCAGAGTCTGGCGATGGAGGCGGCCAAGGACCTGCATGTCCTTGGTGGAGTAGGAGGGGGGGTTAAAGTGTTCAGCCACGGGACGGTTGGTGCGGGTATCCCAGAGGTGTTCCCTGAAACGTTCCGCAAGTAGGCGGCCTGTCTCCTCAATGTAGGAGACACTGTTGCCCATCTTCATTGTGGTCTGAGAGTCAAGAAATCAAAGATCCAGTTGCAGAGGACAAAGCAGGGAGCTAGGTGAGGGTGCAGCAGCTCTATAAAGCCATGGTTAGATTACCACACTTAGAATATTGTGTTCAGCTCTGGTTACCTCGTTCCAAGAAAGATGTGGAAAGTTTAGAGAGGGTGCAGAGGGGATTTATCAGGATGTTGCCTGAACTGGAGGGTGTGTCTTATGATGAAAGGTTGAGGAAGCTTGGGCTTTTCTCACTGGAGAAAAGGAGGATTAGAGGTAACTTGAAAGAGGTGTAGATGTTCAGAGGCATAGATAAGAGTGGATAGCCAGAGACATTTTCCCATAGCTGAAATGGCTATCATTAGGGTGCATAATTTTCAGGTAATTGGAACAAGGTTTAGGGAGATGTCAGAGGTTGGTTCTTTGGTGGGTGCGTGGAATGCACTGCCAACAGTGGTAGTAGAGTCATTAGGGACATTTAAATGACTCTTGATCAGAAGAAGGAAGATAGTATAATGAAGGGTATGTTAGTAGGATAAAAGGCTTGCATAACATTGAGGGCTGAAGGGCCTGTACGGTGCTGTACTGTTCTAACAGCAGTGTTCCATTATGTAATATAAGTTTACAGAATCCAGTGAAAAGTGGTGAAGTGGTGGTTGGAATAATACAGAAATTCTTGATTCTGGAAATACAGTTTATCCTTCGTAATGATATAGCTGGATCACAGATGGGACCGATGTCTTTGTAGTTGCAAAGGCAGTGTAACATCAGGCAACTATGGTGTTACAGGAATACTTACTGACTACAGCTCCGCCTTCAATACTATAATCCCAACCACACTAATCTCCAAACTCCGGGACCGAGCTCCCTGCTTCGTCCTCTGCATCTGGATCTTCAATTTCTTGACTCTCAGACCACAATGAAGATGGGCAACAGTATCTCTTCCATGACAATCCTCAACACTGGAAACCTGCAAGCTCGTGTACTCAGCCCCCTACTGTACTCCACGTACACTCGTAACTGTGTGGCCAAATGTCATCCAAACTCCATCTGCAAGTTCACTGATGACACTACCCTTGTAGGCCACATATAAAACAATGAGACAGAATACAGGAAAAAGACAGTGCTTGGTGGCTTGGTATAAACATAACAATCTGTCCCTAAACTGAAGAGCTGATCATCGACTTCAAAGAGGAGGAGGGCACACCTCTATCCACATCAATGGAGTGTAAGTGGAGATGGTTGAGAGTAGTGGCAATAACCATCAATCTATCCTGGGCCACCTGTATTGATGCAATGTCAGGAAGGTACAATAATGACTCCTCTTATTCAGGAGGCTAAGGAAATTAGGCATGTCTACAAGGACTCTCACCAAGTTTTATTGATGCACCACAGAAAGCATTCTACCTGTATGCATGACTATTTGATATGCTAACTGCTTTGCCTCGGATCATAAGAAACTGCAGAAAATTGTGAACACAGCACAGACTATCATGCAAACCAACCTTCCATCTGCTGATTCCATATACACTTCTCGATGCATCTGAAAGCAGTCAACATGATCAAATATCTATTCAATCCCAGTTATAATCTCTTTCAACCTCCCCCATGAGGCAGAACTTACATAAGCGTAAACACATACCGACAGGTTCAAGAACAGTTTCTTCCCTGCTGTTATTAGACTTCTGAATGGACCTCTCAAAATTTCAAATCTAATGTTGATCTTACTTTTTGTGCATCCTCTTTTCAGTCCCAACTTTGCATTCCTTGCTTTGTTCAATCACCCTACGAACTTTGTATGTTATGATCGGCCTGTTTTGCATGCAAAACAGATTTTTTTCACTGTATTTAGATACATGTGACAATAATAGATCAAGTCACATCAAAGTATACACTGGGATTTTCCTGATGTCTGGTAACAAGGTCACCAAAGCCACAGGTTGAAGTAAGAGGAGAAAACAAGGAATAAAGAGACGAAGTTGAAGTTCCAATTATCAGAAACTATGTTTAATCAGTATTTGAGAGAAAACAAGAACAATTATCTGAATTATAACAAATGAAAAAACTAAAGCAGTTCTATCAAAAAGCACACAGAAGAATCTGTGTGTATCCCAGAATCTTACTATCTTGACAATCAAGTTATAAGGAGGAAATGGAGACCATGACATATTCAGGCAAATGGAAAATAGGCTGAGGTTCATCAAGTTGTATTGCCGAATGGTTACAGAAAGGTGATGTTGCAGGTAGATGTGAACTACCAGCAGAAGTCATTTAGGAGTAAGGAAAACTCAAGCCAAAATACAAAAACAATTTTAATTAGCCTGGACTGTATAATCGGTGAATTTTGCCGGGCATGTCTTACATGTCAAATATGGGAAAAACCCTCAAGCAGTGATAAAACCAACACCCTTAATATCTCTTCCCACATTTGAGGATCCTCTCAGAAGAGTCTTGTTTGATCGTGTAAGACCAATACCTAAAATAAAAAGTGGGTATCAGTATTTGGGCGGCACGGTGGCACAGTGGTTAGCACTGCTGCCTCACAGCACCAGAGACCCGGGTTCAATTCCCACCTCAGGCGACTGACTGTGTGGAGTTTGCACGTTCTCCCCGTGTCTGCGTGGGTTTCCTCCGGGTGCTCCGGTTTCCTCCCACAGTCCAAAGATGTGCAGGGTCAGGTGAATTGGCCATACTAAATTGCCCGTAGTGTTAGGTAAGGGGTAAATGTATGGGTGGGTTTCGCTTCGGCGGGTCGGTGTGGACTTGTTGGGCCGAAGGGCCTGTTTCCACACTGTAATCTAATCTAAATTTGTTGACCATAATGGATATGTCTACTATATTTCCAGAGGCTATCATGACTAAATGAATGTTGGAAAGTTACTCAAATAGAGACTCCCCACAGAGATACAATCAGATCAGGGGTCAAATTTTAGAACATAGAACTTAGAAATGTACAACACAGAACAGGACTTTCAGCCCACGATGTTGTGCCGCGGATTATTCCTAATCTTAAAAAAAACCTAACCTATGCACCCCTCAATTCACTGCTACCCATGTGCATGTCCGGCAGTCACGTAAATGTTCCTAATGATTCTGCATCCACCACCACCGCTGGCAACCCTTTCCATGGATTCAAAACTCTATGCATAAAGAACCTTTCTTCTAAGATCTGAAAACTATGACCCCTCGTACCAGTCAATCGTGCCCTGGGGAAAACTTTCTGGCTATTGAGTCTATCCATACCTCTCATTACCTTGTATACCTCGATCAGGTCACCTTCCTCCTCCTCTCCAGCGAGAGGAGTCTGAGCTTAGTCAACCCTCTCTTTATAAGACAAGCCCTCCAGTCCAGGCAGCATCCTGCTAAACCTTCCTTGCACTGTGTCCAAAGCCTCTGTATCTTTCCTATAATAAGGCAACCAGAACAAGACAATATTCCAAGTGTGGTCTCACCAGGGTCTTGTACAGCTGCAGCAAAATCTTGCAGCTCTTAAATTGGATCCCCCTGTTAATGAAAGCCAAAACACCATATGCTTTCTTCACAACCCTATCCACTTGGGTGGCAACTTTGAGGGATCTGTGCACTTGAACACCAAGATCCCGCTGTTCCTCCACACTGCCAAGAATCCTGTCTTTGATTCTATATTCAGCATTCTAGTTCGACCCTCCAAAAAGCATCGCTTTGCATTTATCCAAGTTGAACTCCATCTGCCATTTCTCAGCCCAGCTCTGCATCCTGTATGTTGCGCTGCAACCTGCAGTTGCCACAATCGACAACAACTCCAACCTTTGTGTCATCTGCAAATTTACTAATCTACCCTTCAACCTCCTCATCCAAGTCATTTCTAAAAACTACAAAGAGCAGAGGCCCAAGAACAGAGCCCTGCGGGATACCACTCAACACTGACCTCCAGGCAGATTACTTGCCATTTACAACCACTCTCTGCCTTTTGTCAGCCAACCAATTCCGAATCCAGACAGCCAAATCTCCCTATATCCCATACTTCCTGACTTTATGAATGAGCCTACCATGGGGAACCTTATCAAATGCATTGAGGTCCACATACACCACATCCACTGCTTGACCTTCGTCACCTCAAAGAACTCAATGAGATTAGAAAGGCATGACCTGTCCCTCACAAAGCCATGCTGACTGCCTTTAATCACACTATGCTTTTCCAAATAGTCATAAATCTATTCCCTCGGAATTCTTTCCAAAATCTTGCTGACCACAGACGCAAGACTGACTGGTCTGTAATTGCCAGGGATTTCTCTACTCCCCTTCTTGAAAAGAGGAACAACATTCACCTCCCTCCACTCTGGTACCACTCCCGTGGAGAGTGAGGAAGCAAAGATCTTCTCCAGTGGCTTAGTAACCTCCTTTCCCGCTTCCCGGAGCAGCCTACGATAAATCTGGTCTGGCACGAGAGACTTATCTATCATACTGTTTGCCAAAATTTCTAGCACATCAACTTAATCAATCTTGATCTGTTCAAGCCTGTTTCCTAGCTCCTTTAGTTCTCATTCACAACAAGGTCCCCACCGAAGCAAAAAACTCAGTTAGGGCTGCCCCTATCTGCTCAGGCTCCACGCACAAGTTCCCTACGCTATCCCTGACCAGCCCAACCTTCTCCCTGATCATTCTCTTATTCCTCACGTATGAGTAAAACGTCTTTGAGTTCTCCCTAATCCTTCCTGCCAAGCCTTTTTCGTGCCCCCTCCTGGCTCTCCTCAGTCCAATTCTGAGCTCCTTTCTAGTAAGCCTGTAATCCTCTAAAGCTGTGCTCGATCCTTGCTTCCTCCATCTTACGTAAGCTGCCTTCTTCCTTTTGTCAAGAAGCTCCTCTGTTCTCATCATCCAAGGCTATTTGACATTACCTCTGCTTGCATGTCTCAGAGGAACAAATTTGTGCATTACTCGCAACAACTGCTCCTTAAACAGCCTCCACACGTCCGTTGTGCCCTTTCTGTGGAACAATTGCTCCCAATCTGTACTTCCCAACTCCAGTCCGATAGTGTCAGTTTCCTTTTCCCCAAGTAAATATCTTCTCTTGGTAACTGCTCCTTTCCCTCTCCAAGGCTATGTTAAATGTGAGGCAGTTGGGGTCACTGTCACCAAAGTGTCCTCCCACTGCGAGGTATGACACCTGTCCTGGCTCATTGCCAAGCACCAAATCTAAAATGGCCTCTCCCCTTGTCAGCCTGTCTACATACTGAGTAAGGAAACCCTCCTGAACACACCTGACAAAGATGGCTCCATCCAAACCATCTGCACTAAGGAGGTTCCAGTCAATATTAGGAAAGTTGAAGTCATTTTGCATCTATATTATGAATAGTTTGGAAATAAAACCATTAAAATCCACTGCATACCATCCAGCATTACAGAGAGGAAAAGAACGGTGGCATCAAACTTTAACAGCCATCTTAATGGCTTATAGTCAAGACTAGCTAGAGTGTTGTGATAAAGGAATTCCATTTGTACTTTTTGTAATTAGGAATGCACCAAATCAATCTAACCAAATTCAGTCCACTTAAATTACTTTTTGGACATGAGATCAGAGGACCATTGACATTAAGAAAAAAACAGGTAAATCAGAATTCAGGGACCACATATTTGGATTACATGTCAAATTTTAAGGCAACATTAGATAGAGCTGGTGAGTTGGCTAGATACCATTTGAAAGTAGTACAGCATCAAGAAGCAGACAAAAAAAAATCAAAAGTTTTATTAATACAGATAAAGTGTTAGTGTTACATCCAGTGGTAGATAAACCTTTAAAGGCAAGGTTTATAGGGCCTTATCAAATCAAAAGGAAACTGAATGAGGTGAATTAATCACTAAGAATGCCAGATAGAATGAAATCTCTCTGCCATGTGAATATGCTCAAAATATATTTTGAAAGGAAAGGAAACCAAAAGAAGAATGTAGTACTGGTTACAGTGTGAAAAACCAAGTTCAGATGATTCTGAGTTGGACACGCCTCTAAGTAAATTGGACAATGAGGCAGTTCTCAAAAATTGAGATTAATTAGTGAATTATCTTCCAGAGGAAAATTGAAATGGCCTGAAAGTGTTATTATAATCACATGGGGAGAGATGAGGGAATAAGCTGGGAAATAATAACCTGATTATGCATGATGTGGATATAGGAACTGCTCCAATTAAGTAGCATCCTTGTTGACTTAAACATCTGAAGTTGGCAAAAACTCAGAGAGAGATTGACCACATGCTCAAAGACAACACAATCGAAGTGAGTTGCAAAAAAAAAGGTGGAGCTCACTCAATCATTGGGTACCATTACCATGTGTAGACCAATCACAAAGCCAATGAAGTTACAAAATCTGATTCCAATCCTATTCCACATTTGGGAGACTGAATTGAGAAGATGGGACAAGGATCTTATATTTCTAAATTAGGTTTACTCAGAATATCAGCAGGTGTCTTTATCCAAGAGACTAAAGGAAATTTTGTGACACCAAATGGACTGGATAAATTTAAAGTCATGGCTTTTGATATGAAAAATGCACCAGTTACATTTCAAAGACTAAACAATAAAGTCATTTTGGGATTACTCATTTGTGTGGTATACATCGATGATCTGCTGATTTTTAATCATACATAGAAGGAACATTTGGAGCATTGATCAACTTGGGCAGATAGGATTGATGATAAACCCAAGAGCGAGTTCGCAAAAGCCCAAGTCACTTTTCCTGGTCACGTCATTGGACATGGACAAATGGCCCCATGGGATGTGAAAACAAAGGTTATTGGGGAATTTCCATACAATTAATGAAGAGGGAAGCACTACGATTCCTGGGACTGAGGATTTTTGTTGGAAGTTTATACCAAATTTCAGCAGTGAGGGTACTCCATTGATTGAATTGTTGAAAGAGGGCAGAAAATTTCAGTAGACGAAGGAATGTCAGAAGGCATTCGATGGCCTGAACCTGTATGGCTAACCAGTGTTAGCCACACCTAATTATGCAAAGCCAAAGTGGTTATCAATGTAAGTGATGTGGGTATTGGTGCTGTTGTCTTCCAAGACAACAAAGACCTATTGCGTATTTTCCAGAAAATTGAACAATCAGCAGCAGAAATAGTCCACAACTGACAATGAGATCTTGAGTTTAGTGTTATCATTGCAACTTTTCAACATTTCAAATGCCAGTAATGTGACTAAGACAATTATAGCCACTAATCATAAATTTAGTTGGAGCTTATTATTGCAGCCATTCAATTTGAAAATTAAACACATGGCAGGACGAGAGAATATAATTGCCAATGCGTTGCCATGACACTGACAACTGAAGATGGAGGTGTTTAGTGGCGATAAAAAAAGATTTAAAACGACTGTAGTTGTGAATGTTTGTATGCTTGGAGTCAATTTGTGTTGCACTGTACGAATAGTGTAAGGCTAAAGGTTTTTAAAGTCTTTGCATATTGATGGGTCATTTGTTTTTGGGGCGGGGGGGGAGAGAGAGAGGTGTGATGATACTTTGGCTTTAAGCGGTGTATTTTGTCCTTTTTTTAAAAAAGGGATGTAAAAACGTTGAGACAGCAATGGTGAGCAGTGTGCTTAAATCCAAGAAATTAAATAGTTTGAGGGGCCTTGGGCTTTTTTCCAAAAATATTAGAACAATAGAAGCAGCCTGAATGAGTGGGATCAAGCTCCCACAGAACCAGGATTCTTAGTTTTAGTTTCCTGCTATTGCTGGGGCCTTGAAGATAGGTGTGGAAGGTCTTATTGCTCTTTGTTACAGCTAAAAGCGAGGGTTCTCTTCCTGGTGCAACAATTATGTGTGAAACGATCTATTTTACTGAATTTGCATTTGCTTAAGTTGTGTTAATGGGATGTTATTGTATCGGAACAGTTATGCATAAAACTTTGTGAAGCATTTCAATTGAATTACACTTAAGCTAACTTATTGTTATTTTGTCTGATTTTAACTGTAATGTAAGAATAAAGTGTATTTTGCTTAAAGTTGAGTAGTTTGACCAATTAAATTGTATCTGCAACAAAACTTCTTATACTTATCATTAAAATAAGAAAATGTTCAGATCTATACTATCATCTTAATATATTCTTGAAGGGGGTTTGGTGTGGTCCATAACACAATCAATAAAATAGGGACACTGGAGAAAGACTTGCATTAAGTGACACATTAATACAAATTAACTTAATGAAATGTCACAAAGTATTTCACAGGAACATTACAGACAAAACATTACACTGATCCACAGGAGACAGTGGGTTAGATAAACAAAAGCTTGGTTTAAATGGTTGGTTTTAGGAAGTGTTTGAGTGTGGAATGTATGGAGGAGAGGAAGAGAGGTGTGTGAATTTCTGAGTGGGGACGGGGTAAGGCAAGTGAAGGTTTGCTAGCAGCAGTGGAATAATTATAATTTGAAATGATCAAGAGGCCAAAATTATGAGAGTTCGGGTATCTCGGAGAAACGTGGGTTGGAGAAGATTAGAGATAGGGAAGGGCAAGGCCCTGGAGGAATTTGAGAACAAGGAATAGAACTTTAAATAATATAATGACATTGGTCGACTGGGAGTTGATGTATGTCATTGTGCAGGGAGTTGAACTTGTTGTGAATTTAGGCTTGGAGAACAGTGTTTTAGATTACCTCAAACTTACAGAAGGTGGACTGTGGGAGAGCACCAGAAGTACATTGAAATGGTGCAGGCTAAAAATAACAGACATGAATTCAGAATTTCGTAGCAACAGGAGAGGGGCTGGGACAAAGTCAACCAAGTGGAAATAGCTCAGGAATGGAGTTCAGAGTGGCAACTGAAAACAATGGCTTAGAGTCTTCCCAATATTTAATTAGAGTAAATTTATGCTCATTCAGTGTAAGTTATCAGGTAAACAGAATCAGTTATTAAAAAACAATCTTAGATCACAAAATTAAATCAAACCTCTAGCAAGTTTAGATTAGTTTACTTACAGTGTGGAAACAGGCCCTTCGACCCAACAAGTCCACACCGACCCGCCGAAGCGTAACCCACCCATACACTTACCCCTTCACCTAACACTACAGGCAATTTAGCATAGCCAATTCACCTGACCTGCACATCTTTGGACTGTGCGAGGAAGTCGGAGCACCTGGAGGAAACCCACGCAGACACGGGGAGAACGTACAAACTCCACAGTCAGTCGCCTGAGGCGGCAAGTTCAGTGAGACAAAAACAGATTCAACTTATACTAAATCTTTCACCATCACAGATCATGCCAAAGCATTTAATATTTAAAGAACTACTTTGATTCAAATATCAAAGCCAATTTACACAAAACAAGACCACACAAACAGGAATGTAACATATCACCATGTCTTAATTAATCTTAACCTGTTTAAGAGCAGAGTTAAAATTGAATACAAGTGTTCCAAAACATAACATGGTGGAGCAAGTAAATGTACTGCAGATGTTTTATCTCTTGTTCAAGACGACAGAAAATAAATCACTTTTTTAAAGAAATATTCACTCCTGGGACATTACTGGCTGGTCGGCATTTTATTGCCCATCCCTAACTGCCCTCGAGAAGGCAGTAGTGTGTTGCTACTTAATCCACCGCATTCCACATGTTCTAGGCTAACCCACAATGCCTTGAAGGAGGAAATTCCAGGATTTTTGACTCAGCAAGTGAAGGAACAGTGACATATTTCCAAATCAGGATGGTGAGAATAGCTTGGAGGGCAACTAGTAGGTGGTGGCGTTCTCATGTACTGTTGTGCTTGCCCTTCCAGATGGAAATGGTCGTGGGTTTGGAAGGTGCTATCTGAGACACTGATGAATTTTTGCAGTGCATCTTGTAGATAACATGCACATCTGTTATTAACCGTTGATGGTGGAGGGAATGAATGTGGTGAATCAAATGAGATAACGAGAATCCAGAGAAAGTATATTCCTGTTAGGGTGAAAGGAAAGGCTGGTAGGCAGAGGGAATGCTGGATGACTAACGAAATTGAGGGTTTGGTTAAGACAAAGAAGGAAGCATATGTAAAGGTATAGACAGGATAGATCGAGTTTGTTGTTTTTATTTCTGACTTGGATGAGGAGGTTGAGGGGTGGGTTAGTAGATTTGCAGATGACACACAGGTTGGAGGTATTGTCAATTGTATAGAGGGCTACTGCAGGCTGCAGCACGATAGAGATAGGATGCAGAGCTGGGCTGAGAAATGGGAGATGAAGTTCAACCTGGATAAATGCGAAGTGATGTATTTTGGAAGGTCGAACGTGAATGCCGAATACAGGATTAAAGACAGGATTCTTGGCAGTGTGGAGGAACAGAGGGATCTGGGTGTGCAAGTACATAGATCCCTCAAAATTGCCACCCAAGTGGATAGGGTTGATCAGAAAGCATATGGTGTTTTGGCATTCATGAACAGGGGGATCGAGTTGAAGAGCCACGAGGTTTTGCTACACTCTTCAAATCCCTGGTGAGACCACACTTGGAATACTGTGTCCAGTTCTGGTCGCCCTACTATAGAAAAGATACAGAGGCTTTGGAGAGGGTGCAAAGAAGGTTTACCAGGATGCTGCCTGGAGGGCTTGCCTTACGAAGAAAGGCTGAATAAGCTCGGACATTAATGTTGGGAGAGAAGGAGGAAGAGAGGAGACATGATCGAGGTATAAAAGATAATGAGCGGAATAGAAAGAGTCAATAGCCAGAGACTTTTCCCCAGGGCAGATTTGATTGGTACCAGGAGTCAGAGGTAGAAGATATTAGGAGGAAGGTATAAAGGAGACGTCAGAGGCAGGTTTTTTACGCAGAGTTGTGAATGCATGGAATGCGTTGACAGCTGTGGTGGTGGAAGCAGAGTCATTGGGGAAATGTAAGCAATTGCTGAACATGCACATCGATAGTAGTGAGTTGAGCGGTGCTTTGGTTGAAAGTTACTATCTTTCACATTAGGATTAAACCTCGGCACAACATAGTGGGCCAAAGGGCCTGTTCTGTTCTGTATTTTCCTATGTTCTAATCCTTCAAAGAGTATAAAGGCAGTAGGAGTATACTTAAGAGGGAGTGCAAAAAGGGGACATGAGATAGCTTTGGCAAATAGAGTTAAGGAGAATCCAACGGGCTTTTACAAATACATTAAGGACAAAAGGGTAACTAGGGAGAGAATAGGGCCCCTCAAAGATCAGCAAGGTGGCCTTTGTGTGGAGCCGCAGAAAATGGAGGAGATACTAAAGGAGTATTTTGCATCAGTTTTTACTGTGGAAAAGAACATGGAAAATATAGAAAGTAGCAAAATAGATGGTGGCACTTTGTAAAATGTCCATATTACAAGAGGAGGAAGTGCTGGATGTCTTGAAATGCATAAAGGGGGACAAATCCTCAGGACCTGATCAGGTGTACCCTATAACTCTGTGGGAAGCTGGAGAAGTGATTGCTGGGCCTCTTGCTGAGATATTTACATCATCAATAGTGACAGTTGGAAGATTGGAAGTTGGCTAACATGGTGCCACTCTTTAAGAAGGGTGGTAGGGACAAACCAGGGAAATTTAGACCAGTGAGCCTGACGTCGGTGGTGGGCAGGTTGTTGGAGGGAATCCTGAGGGACAGGATGTACATGTATTTGTAAAAGGTAAGGACTCAATAGGGATAGTCAACATGGCTTTGTGCATGGAAATACATGTCTCACAAACTTGATTGATATGGACTTCAGTAAGGTGTTCAGCAAGGTTCCCCCTGGGAGACTGGTTAGCAAGGTTAGATCTCTGGGAATAAAGGGAGAACTAGCCATTTGGATACAGAACTGGTTCAAAGGTAGAAGACAGAGGGTGGTGGTGGAGGGTTGTTTTTCAGACTGGAGGCCTGTGACCAGTGGAGTGCCACAAGGATCGGTGCAGGGTCCTCTACTTTTTGTCATTCACATAAATGATTTGGATGCGAGCATAAGAGATACAGTTAGTAAGTTTGCAGATGACACCAAAATTGGAGGTGTAGTGGACAACAAAGAGGGTTACCTCAGATTACAACAGGATCTTGACCAGATGGGCCAATGGGCCGAGAAGTGGTAAATGGAGTTTAATTCCGATAAATGCTAAGTGCTGATTTTGGGTAAGCAAATCTTAGCAGGACTTATACACTTAATGGTAAGGTCCTAGGGAATGTTGCTGAACAAAGAGACCTTGGAGTGCAGGTTCATAGCTCCTTGAAAGTGGAGTCGCTGGCAGATAGGATAGTGAAGGAGGAGTTTGGTATGCTTTATTTTATTGGTCAGAGTATTGAGTACAGGAGTTGGGAGGTCATGTTGCGGCAGTACAAGACATTGGTTAGGCCACTGTTGGAATAGTGTGTGCAATTCTGGTCTCCTTCCTATCTGAAATATGTTGTGAAACTTGAAAGGGTTCAGCAAAGATTTACAAGGATGTTGCCAGGGTTGAAGGATTTGAGCTATGGGGAAAGACTGAACAGGCTGGGGCTGTTTTCCCTGAAGCATTGGAGGCTGAGGGATGACTGTATCAAGGTTTATAAAATTGAGGGGCATGGATAGGATAAATAGACAAAATCTTTTCCCTGAGGTGGGTGAGTACAGAACTAGAGGGTATAGGTTTAGGGCGAGAGCGGAAAGATATAAAAGGGACCGAAGGGGCAACCTTTTCACGCAGAGGGTGGTACGTGTATGGAATGAGCTGCCAGAGGAAGTGGTGCAGACTGGTACAATTGCAACATTTAAAAGGCACTTGGATGGGTATATGAATAGGAAGGGTTTAGAGGGATATGGGCCAGGTGCTGGCAGGTGGGACTAGATTGGGTTGGCATGGACGGGTTGGACCGAAGGGTCTGTTTCCATGCTGTACATCTCTATGACTCTAAGTGGGCTGCTTTTGGAGTCCAAAACTAGAGCTCATAGGTTTAAATATGAGAGGGGAAAGATCTAAAAGGGACCTAAGGGGCAACTTTTTCACACAGGATATGGCGCTAGTATCATCGTGCAAAGAGGTGGTGGTGGGAGGCTGGTACAGTTGCAACATTTGTAAGGCATCTGGATGGGTTTAGAGGGATATGGGCCAAATGCTAGCAAATGGGACTAGATACATGCAGGATATCTGATCGGCACGGACAAGCTGGAGAGAACGGACAGTTTTTGTGGCCATATATCTGTGACTGCTGTTACCACAGGGTCAATCCTACAGAAACAAATAGGCTGCATTTTTGGCAAGGGTTGGCAATTTGGCAAAGGCTGCATGGGATGTTCCAGGGCTATTCTACAGAAGATAACTTTTTCAATGGGGTGTGCGTGGTGGTGGCCATCAAGGGTAGGGGCACTGTAAGGAGGGCTAATAGATCCACGACCAAAATGGGTCCCCCTCCATGCAATTTAACATCTCCCTAATTATAAACAATTCTCAAAAGGTGTAGAACTCTCAGGACCTATCCCGTAGCCAGTTGCCAATCTTGCTTTCACTCACTGTGTATTCAATGGTTCCTTTGGGCTTCTGGAAAGACATACGACGGACATCCTTTTTCTCCTGGGTTTTTTTCTGCTCAGGATCTGAAAGTAGAGGAGGCAATATATGAGTTAGATCCAGGTTTGCATCCTTTAGCTGCTCACATGCTTTTGCATCCAGTTTGTCCAAGGGATGAGTTCATTTTTCACTGGGCTCATAATCATAAGCAATGCTTCTCACTCCACAGTGATCATAAATTAAAACCTTCCCTCTCCTATCCTCTCATCCACTTGGGTCTCAGTTTAACCTTTAACCAGCGAATAAAGCAATACACATTCAGCATGCAGGGAGATCAATGAACATAGTTCATGGTTCACCTTCACAGTCAACTCATTTGAATCCATTCTTCATTTGCCAACTACTATCCCTACAGGTGAGTACTTATCTCTTACACAACTGAATTAAAGTTTGATCTTCCATACCAGGACATTTCATATCCTTGCACATTAGCCCACTAGTCCTTTCTAAATAGGTACAGCAAGCCTATTATCAACCCCGGCACCTATGGGACCAGGACTGTGCCGGTTGGTCAAATATTCCAGTTCATCAAGAAGTACACACAAAATAAAAACATATACTAGGTATTAGGAATGTAATGCAGGGGGTGTACATATCACACTTATACTTTATTTACTGCATAAATCATTTGAACAATAATGCAACATTGCCTTAAATAAAAAAATCTACTGGCAGAGTCTTCTCACTTAAACCCTTAACTACTTGGATATCGTGGAGATTGTGATAACACTGTACTGCATTTCAGGTGTTTTTTTCCTACTTTATCAAGTACATTTCATAATGTGCTGGCTAAAACAAAGTTTGTTGTATTACTATTATTAGGAAAAGTGAATTTCTTCATCATATAAATGCACAGTTGTTATTAATCATAATAAAAATGCTTAAATTCGTACGACTAGCAAGACTTAAAACAACCTAAACCTTATTTCTATGTTATCTTAAATGTTTTGCAACAAAATGGTTCAACAATACTGATTTCATGAAAAATATATGTTGTTACTTATGACCACAACAGCATAATGACAATGGCCCATGTTTCATCTCCAATATGAAGGACAACAGTGGCTCAATCACTACTACTCCTGTCTCTGAACCACAGAGTTTTATGTTCAGGTCTGAGATCAGGCTCGAAATAAACCATGTGAGAGAGTACTGAGGGACCACTATACTGTCAGGCTGTCACCTTTCAGAGGAGACACCAAACCAAGGCCTCAAATGCCTGCTCAGGTAGATACAAAAGATGCAACAGCACTATTTAAGAGCAAGGCCACTTTTCCCTCATGAATTGTGATAACATTTATCCCTCAATCAACATCACAAAAAACAAATTATCTGGTCATTAAATGGTGAAACACATGGAGATAAAAATATGTTGAGGTTGAATGACCTTCCTCAGAACTGATGGTGGTTTACATGAAGACAGGATGGGGAAAAGGGGGTAAGCAGTAAACAATAGGTGGGGTAGAACCTAAAGAGAGAGAACAGTTGGACAGAGGAAGGATTGGATAACAACCCAGCCAGGAGCGCGAATAGTTATTGATGGGGACAATTAGTGGCTAACAATGGGTTGTGTGTAATAGCAGACTATGTGGTAACAAGCCTGGTGTATGGGGGTTGGGGTAAGGACATAGGAGCGCTCAAGCCTTAAAATTGTTGAAATCCATATGGAGTCTAGAAGGCTGCAGGTTTCCCAACTATGGGGGGTCAAAATTTGGGAGTACCATTCTTACTTTTGGAGGAGACATGTCTACTTTGCACCCCAAGGATCTGACTTATTACCGTCTCCTGATAAATGAATGAAAGAAATCTATGGGACGTGGGTGTTGCTAGCTGACCAGCATTTACTGTGTGGAGATGTCGATGTTGGCCTGGGGTAGACAAAGTCAGAAGTCACACGACGCCAGATTATAGTCAAATAGGTTATTTGAAATAAGCAGCTTTGGGCGTAACCCCTACACCTGACAAAGGAGCTGTGCTTCGAAAACTTCAGATTTCAAGTAAACCTATTGGACCATAACCTGGTGTGGTGTGACTTCAGCATTTATTGCTCTTTAGATGGTGGTGGCAAGTTGCCCTTTTGACCCTACGCTAGAGGTTGACCTACAATATCCTCAAGGAGGGAGGTTCAGGACTTTGACCTAGCAACAGTGGGTTAACTATGATGATATGGAATGGCGATCTATTTCCAAGTCAGGATGGTGAGTGGCTTGGAGTGGAACTTGAAGGTGGTAACGTTCCCACGTACCGGCTGTTCTTGTCCTTCGAGATGGAAGTGGACATGGTTTAGAAGGTGCTATCGGAGGATCTTTAGTGAATTTCTACAGTGGAACTTGTAGGTAGTACATACTGCTGCTGTTAAGTGGTTGAGGGAGTGGATGTTTTTAGATGTGGTGCTAATAAAGAAGGCTGCTTTGTCCTAGATGACATTAAGCTTAAAGTGTTGTTACAGCTACACCCATCCAGGCAAAGTGGAAAGTATTCCACCATACTCTTGACTTATGCCTTGTAGATGATGGATAGACTCTGGGAAGTCAGTTAGTGAGTCACTCACTGCAGTATTCTCAACCGCTGATCTACTGTTACAGACTGTGTTTATGTGGCAAGTCCAGTTGAGTTTCTGATCAATGGTAACCCGCAGGATGTTGATAGTGGAGGATTCAGTGATGGTAACACCATTGAATGTCATGGGGCTATGGTTAGATTTTGTGTTATGGTAATGATTACAGTGGCACAGTGGCTGATGCTCAAATTCCAGCTGATTAACTCCAAGTCAAAGCTTCTCAAACTGCAAAAAGTTGCTACTGATGTGGTCACTATGGATCATACCAGAATTCAGCAGCTCCCATATACTACATGTTCAATACATTGCCTTCCCAGCCACTTCTACTCTATTCTATTTAACTAACTATGATGTTAATAGCTGAAAACTTGAATTCCTTAACTGTCTTCTTCAGCTATAACAAAGTTTCTTGATTTAGGGTTTTAGTGGTGGTGGTGGGGGGGGGGGAATGGGGATGTTAAAAAGTAAACAATAGGTGGAGGTAGAGCCCAAAGACATAGAACACTTGAATAGACAAAGGGGCACAGACTTGGAGGGATGAAGGGCCTATTCTTGTGCTAGATTGCTCTTTGCTCTAAACCACATGGCAATTAAAATAGACATGGAAGAAATACCCAGCAAATCACTTAACTGCTTACCTGTGGAACCACATTTTAAATCAAATAGTTGGAAATCAATGGAAGCATCTCTGCTGTCGCATTTTAAAAAATCTCCCTCATCACTTCTTTTCCCATGCAGGCAATCCTTGCTCTTTCTGAAAATGTTTTCACTGCTCACTCCTGCACTCACTCTCTCTCCTCTGAACTTCACAAAGTTGCTGACCCTACTCACTTGCTTCCACTCTTTGTGAAGCTGCTGTTTACTTGCAAGCAGCTCAGTTGAAAATTCTCAATGTGGGTTGTAAACTTTCACTTTCAACTTGCAACAAAAATCCTCACTGGCCTTCGAGCAGCAATGGCTGAGTTTCAATATCAGTTTTGAAAACTGACATAACAGTTGAATTTACAATAACAGCTCTTCCACAACACAAGGAAACTAACTAGTAAAGTGGATTAACTTAAGAGCATTGATCAGCAAATGAGAATATAATATTGTTGCAATCACCGAGACATGGCTGAAGGAAGAGCAGGACTGGCAGTTCAACATTCCAACATATAGAAGTTTCAAGTGGATGGGGTGGTGTGAGACACATAATAAGATCATTGCATTACTGATAAAAGAGACCATGGCAAAAGTAATGAGAGAGGATGTCTTTGAAGGCTCTTCAAATGAAACCATCTGAATGATCAGAAACAATAAATAGCGATCACTTTGCTGAGATGATGCTACAGGCCTCCTAAAAGTCAAAGGGTGACAGAAGAACAGATAGGTAGGCAAATCACAGAGAGCTGTCAGAGGAATAAGGTTATTGTGGGAGGGGATTTTAACTTTGTTAACATTAAATGGGATTGCCCTAGTGAATTTTTAAAGTGAATGCAGGAGAGCGTTAGTCTGACTAGTCTGACTAGAGATCGAGCAGTGCTACACCTTATCCTAGTAAGTGAAGGCAGTCAAGTTTTTATAAATGACTTAGATGAGGGGTGGGTTAGTAAATTTGCAGATGACACAAAGGTTGGAGGCGTTGTTGATAGTTGCTGCAGCTACTACAGGCTGCAGTACGACAGACAGGATGCAGAGCTGGGCTGAGAAATGGCAGATGGAGTTCAATGTGGATAAATGTGAAGTAATGCATCTTGGAAGGTTGAAATCGAATGCCAAATATAGGATTAAAGACAGGATTCTTGGCAGTGTGGAGGAACAGAGGGATCTGGGTGTGCAAGTACATAGATCCCTCAAAGTTGCCACCCAAGTGGATAGGGTTGTTAAAAAAGCATATGTCCAGTTCTGGTCACCCTACTATCGGAAAGATAGAGAGGCTTTGGAGAGGGTGCAAAGAAGGTTTACCAGGATGCTGCCTGGACTGGAGGGCTTGTCTTATGAAGAAAGGTTGAATAAGCTTGGACTTTTCTCTCTGGAGAGAAGGAGGAAGGGAGGAGACCTGATAGAGGTGTACAAAATAATGAGAGGAATAGATAGCGTCAATAGCCAAAGATTTTCCCCAGGGCAGGACTGACTGGTACGAGAAGTCATAGTTTGAAGATATTAGGAGGAAGGTATAAAGAAGACATCAGAGGTAGGTTCCTTATGCAGAGAGTTGTGAATGCATGGAATGCGTTGCCAGCTGTGGTGGTGGAAGCAGAGTCATTTAAGCGACTGCTGGACATGCACATGGATACTATATTTTAAGTTACTATATTTTATATTAGGATTAAATCTCGCTACAACATCATGGGCCAAGGGGCCTGTTCTGTGCTGTGCTTTTCTATGTTCAATGTTCTAAGTGACTGAGATTTCATTTTGGGGATACTGATCATGACTCTAAGTTTCAAAATTTTCAGTACCAGAATTTGAAGAGTGGCAAATGTTATTCCCTTGTTCAAGAAAGGGAACAAGGATAATACTGGGAATTACAGACCAGTCAGTTTTATGTCGGCGTTGGACCAAGTATTAGAGAGGGTTCTAAGAGACAGGATTTTTGAGTTGAAAACACATTGTTGGATTAGAGAGAGTTTTGAGAAGGGGGCAGATCATGCTCTAAAGACTTATTGAATTCTTTGATGATGTGACATAACACATTGATGAAGGTAGAGCAGTGGATGTGGTGTATATGGATTTTAGCAAGGCATTTGTTAAGGTACACCATGGTAGGATCATTCAGAAAGTGAGGAGACATGGGATATAGAGAAATTTGGCTGTCTGGATGCAGAATTGGCTGGCTCATAGAAGACAGGGTGGAAGTAGATGCAAACCATTCAGCCTGGTGTTCGGTGACCAATGGTGAACCACAGGGTTCGGTTCTGAGACATCTGCGATTTGTGATGTTTACAAACGGCTTGGATGAGGAAGAGAAGGGTGGGTTAATAAGCTTGCTGATGACACGAAAGTTGGTGGAGTTGTGGATAGTGTCAAGGGCTATTGTAGGTTACAACAGGACATTGACAGCATGCAGAGCTGGGCTGAGAAGTGGCAGATGGAGTCCAACTCTGGAAAAGTATGAAGGGATTCATTTTGGAAGGTCAAATATGCATGCTGATTAAAGCATTAAAGACAGGATTCTTGGCAGTGTTGATGAGCAGAGGTGTTACGACATGGGGTAGACCCTCTTCCTCAAATTTAGACCAGCAACACAGAAAAGATTTATCGCATGCATAGTCTGAAAATTCAAATGGCCAATAACTATTTAAAGCCAAAATTAACCACTTTACTTGTTAAGGTATAACAGATAATAATTAACAAACAACTATTTACAACCCCTTCCTCTAACCGATCTTTTACCTTCCTTTCTATAATACTAGTCTGATAAAATCCCCCAAATAAGATTTACTAAACATTCAAGTTTTCAAAACCAGCCAGTTGTCAAATCTTCTATTTGGATCTTCCTGCGTCTTCTTTTCTTCTTCGGGATTACGCTTCACAGGTCACAGATCGATAAAGGTACCTTTAAGAAAGCTATTCTCTGGGCAGTCTGCAGATTGGCATTTCTCCTCCCAACTGTTCAATTTTCCCGTCTTATACCCCCAAAACATCAGATTGTGTAATTGACTTTTAAGATTGTCAATGTACTAAGTTCAAACCTGATTGGAATTTGGTATTTTTGGGGGTATAATTTAAATTGATTGACCTAATTTGAATCTGTTTTGTCATTTCCAAGCAACCAGCTAATCTCGCTTTCAGCCAAATGTTACATTGTAACTTTATTCAGAACACTTAGTACTGTGTCAGGTAGTTCCGCTAGATTTTTTTTTAAAACTTTAAAAAGGTACAGTACACCCACATCTTCATTACAGAGGGATCATGGGTCCAGGTCCAAGTTGATAGCACTGTTAACAAGGCATATGTTGTTTTGACTTTCATTAGCACGGGAATGGAGTTTAAGAACTGCGAGGTTATGCTGCAGCTCTATAAAGCCCTGGTTAGACCACACTTGGAATATTGTGTTCAACGCTGGTCACCTCATTAAAGGAAAGATGTGGAAGCTTTAGACAGGGTGCAGAGGATGCTGTCTGGACTGGAGGGCATATTTTATTAAGAAAGGTTGAGGGAGCTAGGGCTTCTCTCACTGGAGCAAAGAAGGGTGAGAGGCGACTTGATAGAGGTGGACAAGATATTGAGAGGCATAGAAAGAGTAGAGAACCAGAGACATTTTCCCATGACAGAAATGGAAATCACGATGGGGCATAATTTTAAGGTGACTGGAAGAAAGTTTAGGGGAGATGTCAGAGGTATGTTCTTTACACAGAGAGGGGTGGATGCATGGAACGCACTGCCACTGTTATCCCGTTCTCCACCTCAGAGACACAGTAGTTTTACCTCCATCTTTATTCCAGGCCCTGGAGGGAGAGAGAACAATTGCCCACGTGTATAGGGACATGAGTTTGTGGTCTTCTCTGGAACAGCAGTTTCTCAATGAATTATATAGTCATTTTACAGAGAGGAGTATCCAGATAAGGAAACATACATATTGATTGGGTGACCGTTAAAATCAGCGAGTGTCAATAGTAAAGATTAAACCATCTGCTGTTACGCAAGGAATAACTGACTTCACACAATGAATACTTTTTACCTTGTTAAACTGACCTCACATACTGAATGCTTGCAATATTGTTAAATAACTCTACATGATTGCTTTTCCACCTTGTTAACCCTTCATCCTTGTCTCCAGCACCCCATGGTTAACTGTAAGCTCTTATCTGATCTGAGTCATGTTCAGCTGAACCTCTTGTTTCACAAAACTCAGAACTTAACTCTTTCCCTGCCTGCTTATACCCTATTCACATTCTCACCAGTGGTGGTAGTAGTGTCAGATACATTAGGGAAATTTAAGTGACTCTTGGATATGCACATGGATGATAGTAAAATAAAGGGTATGTAGGTTAGTTTGATCTTAGAATGGGATAAAAGGTCAGTACAACATCGAGGGCTGAAGGGCCTGTACTGTGCTGTACTGTTTTATGTTATATATGCTATGTCTCTTTTTGCAAAGATAGGCAGGTGGGCTGAGGAGGGTTTACCTTATTACCAAGAAACAAAGTAGGGTCACATGGTGTAAAATCTGTGTGGGTAGAATTGAGGAACTGTAAATTTAAATAAAAAGCATAGTTGGGAGTTATGTACAGGCCTCCAAATAGTAGTCAGGAGCTGAGGCACAAGATACACCAGGAAATAGAAAAGAGATGTAGGAAAGACAAAGTTACAGTCATCATGCAGAATTTCAATATGCAGGTGGACTGGGAAAATCAGGTTGGTAGTGGTTTGCAAAAAAAAAAAAAGAGGAATCCATGGAATGTCTATGAGATGGCTTTTTGGAGCAGCTTGTGGGGCCCATGAGGGAACAGGCAAAACTGGATTTAGTGTAATACAATGAGGCAAACTTGGTAAGGGTGCTTAAGGTGAAGGAACCCATAGGAGGTAGGGATCATAATATGCTTGAATTTACTCTGCAATTTGAGAGGGAGAATATAGAGTCAGAGGTAACGGCATTACAGCTGTATAAACACAATTACACAGGCATGAGGGAGAAGCTGGGTTGAATTAAATGGGAAAGGAGCCTAGCAGGAAAGACAGTTGAACAGCAATTGCAGGGGTTCTGGGAGTAATTCAGGACACAGCAGAGATTCATCCCGGGGAAAATGGTACAAGGATGAGGAAGTAAGCATGGCTGACTATGGAAGTCAGGGACAGCAAAAAAGCAAAAGAGAAAGCACATAATGTGGTAAAGGGCAGTGGGAAACCAGACGATTGGGAAGCTTACAAAGATCAACAGAGGGTAACAAAAAAAACAAAGGAGGGAGAAGATTAAATATGAGAGCAGGTTAGCCAGAAGAATGGAAGAGTTTCTTTAAATATATAAAGGGCAATAGAGGCAAAACTGGACTTTAGGCCACTGGAAAATGATGCTGGAGAGATGGTAATGGGAAATAAGGAAATGGTGTGGAGGAACTGAATAACTACTTTGTGTCAGTCTTCATGGTGGAAAACACAAGTAATATCCCCAAAAAGTCAAGAGAGTGTGAGGGGTAGAGCTGAGTATGGTTGCCAACACCAAGGAGAAGAACATAGAACATAGAAAAATACAGCGCAGTACAGGCCCTTGGGCCCTCGATGTTGCGCCGATCCAAGCCCACCTAAACTACACTAACCCACTATCCTCCATATACCTATCCAATGCCCTCTTAAATGCCCATAAAGAGGGAGAGTCCACCACTGTTACTGGCAGGGCTTTCCATGAACTAACGACTCGCTGAGTGAAGAACCTACCCCTAACATCAGTCCTATATCTACCCCCCCTTAATTTAAAGCTATGCCCCCTTGTAATACCCGACTCAATACGCGGGAAAAGGTTCATACTGTCGACCCTATCTAACCCCCTAATCATCTTGTACACCTCAATCAAGTCACCCCTAAACCTTCTTTTCTCGAGTGAAAACAGCCCCAAGTGCCTCAGTCTTTCCTCATACGGTTTTCCTTCCATACCAGGCAACATCCTGGTAAACCTCCTCTGCACCCGTTCCAATGCCTCCACATCCTTCCTATAGTATGGCGACCAAAACTGCACACAATATTCCAGATGCGGCCGTACCAGAGTCTTATACAACTGCATCATGACCTCAGGACTCCGGAACTCAATTCCTCTCCCAATAAAAGCCAGTACGCCATATGCCTTCCTCACCGCACTATTTACCTGGGTGGCAACTTTCAGAGATCTGTGTACATGGACACCAAGATCCCTCTGCTCATCCACACTACCAAGTATCCGACCATTAGCCCAGTACCCCATCTTTTTGTTATTCTTCCCAAAGTGAATCACCTCGCACTTAGCTACATTGAATTCCATCTGCCACCTTTCTGCCCAGCTCTGCAGCTTCTCTATATCCTGCTGTAACCTGCCACATGCTTCCTCACTGTCAACAACTCCTCCGACTTTCGTATCATCCGCAAACTTGCTCACCCAACCTTCTAACCCCTCTTCCAGGTCATTTATAAAAATGACAAACAGCAATGGTCCCAAAACAGATCCTTGCGGAACACCGCTAGTGACGGCACTCCATGAAGAAACTTTGCCATCAACTACTACCCTCTGTCTTCTTCCATCCAGCCAATTCCTAATCCAAACCTCTAACTCACCCTCAATGCCATATCTCCGTATTTTCTGCAGTAGCCTACCATGGGGAACCTTATCAAACGCCTTACTAAAATCCATATATACCACATCTACCGCTTTCCCCTCATCAACCTCCTTCGTCACCTTTTCAAAGAATTCAATAAGGTTTGTGAGGCACGACTTGCCCTTCACAAAACCATGCTGACTATCCTTGATCACATTATTCCTATCGAGATGTGCATAAATCCTATCCCTTACAATTCTCTCTAAGACTTTGCCCACAACAGAAGTGAGACTCACCGGCCTATTAGTTACTAGGGCTATCCCTACTCCCCTTTTTGAACAAGGGAACCACATTTGCTATCCTCCAGTCTTCTGGGACTACTCCTGTAGACAAAGAGGACATAAAAATCAAGGCCAATGGCTCTGCAATCTCCTCCCTTGCTTCCCAGAGAATCCTAGGATAAATGCCATCAGGCCCAGGGGACTTATCTATTTTCACCTTTTCCAGGATTTCCAACACCTCTTCTCTACATACCTCAAAGCCATCCATTCTACTTATTTGTGCCTCAGTATTCTCATCGACAACAATGCCCTGTTCCTGAGTGAATACTGAAGAAAAGTATTCATTCAGTGTCTCCCCAATCTCTTCCGCCTCCACATGCAACTTCCCCCTACTATCCTTGACTGGACCTATTCCTACCCTAGTCATTCTTTTATTCCTAGGTGCTAGAAAAACTGAATGGCCTGAAGGTAGATAAATAACCTGGACCAGATGGACGTCACCCCAATGTTCAAAGAGAAACTACTGAAGAGACAGTAGAGGCATTAATGGTGATCTTCCAGGAATTACTAGAATCAGGAAGGGTCCTACAGGAGTGGAAAGTTGCTAATGTGACACCCCTTTTTAAAAAGGTATAAGTCAAAATATGGAAAATTACAGATTAATTAGCATAACCTCAGTTGTGGGTAAGATCCTGGAATCCATTGGGATGAGATTTCTGAATACTTGGAAGTATATGGTAAAATAGGGGAAAGTCAGCATGGTTTCATCAAGGGGCAGTCATGCCTAACAAACCTGCTAGAATTCTTTGAGGAAGTAATTAACAAATTAGATTAAGGAGAGCCAATGGATATGATCTACCTAGACTTCCAGGAGGCCTTTGACAAGGTGCTACACGGAGCCTACTGAGTAAAATAAGGGCCCATGGTGTCAGATTGTAGTGCTGGAAAAGCACAGCAGGACAGGCAGCATCCAAGGAGCAGGAGAATCGACATTTTGGGCATAAGCCCTTCATCAAGAACGATCTCCAGCATCTGAAGTCCTCACTTTCTCCATGGTGTCAGAGACAAGGTGTTAGCATGAATAGAAGCTTGGCTGTCTGACAGAAAGCAGAGAGTGGGGATAAAAGGATCTTTCTCAGGATGACAGCTGGTGACAAGTGATATTCTGCAAGGTTCAGTGTTGGGACCACAACTTTTCACATTATACATTACGATCTAGATGAAGGGACTGGGGGCATTCTGGCTAAGTTTGCAGTTGATACAAAGATAAGTACGGGTCAGGTAGCATTGAGGTGGTGGAGAGGCTGCAGAAGGATTTGGACAGGGTACGAGTGGGGGCAAAGAAGTGGCAGACGGAGTACAACATGGGAAAGTGTTGGTAGGAAGAATAGAGGCATAGAGAGAAAATGAGGACAAAAATTCAGAGGCGTAGAGACTTGGGAGTTCTAGTCCAGGATTATCTCAAGGTTAACTTGCAGGTTGAGTCAGTAATTAGGAAGGCAAATGCAATTACGGCATTTATTTTGTGAGGAGTTGAATATAAAAGCAGGGGTACTTCTGAGGCTCTAGTCAGACCACATTTGGAGTATTGCATTCAGTTTAGGCCCATTATCTCAGGAAGGATGCACTGGTCCTGGAGTGTGTTCAGAAGAGGTTCACAAGAATGGTCCCAGGAATGAAAAGTCTAACACAGAGAGCATTTAAGGACTCGGTTTATACTCGATGGAGTTTAGAAGGATGAGGGTAGATCTAATTGAAACATACACAATACTGAATGGTCTGGACAGAGTAGATTTTAGGAAGATGTTTCCATTGGTAGAACAGACGAGGTCCTGAAGGCAAAGCATTAGAGTAAAAGGAATGGAGATAAGGAGAAACTTCTTCAGCCACAGAAGGCTGTGAAGGCCAGGTCATTGTATATATTTAAGACTGAGATAGATAGGTTCTTGAGTATCAAGGGAATTAAGGGTTACAGGGATAAAGCAAGAGAACGGGGTTGAGAAACTTATCAGTCATGATTGAATGGTAATGAAGGGCTGAATGGCCTAAGTTCTGTGCTACTATGTCTTATGGTCTACAGTCTTGCATTCTCTGCTGCTTCTTCATTTGACCCAGAGCGTTCCACTGTCTGCTCACCCTTCCCAATATCCTTCTTTTCATAGCAACTTAAAAGCTGCCGACTGGCAATATCTCTAACCTTGCTCCCTTTCACCCATTTTTCCATTCTCTGTTGTGGTTCTGTTCGCCGAGCTGGGAATTTGTGTTGCAGATGTTTCGCCCCTGTCTAGGTGACATCCTCAGTGCTTGGGAGCCTCCTGTGAAGTGCCTCTGTGATAAAAATCACTATAAATGCCGGAGGAAACATCACAGAAGCGCTTCACAGGAAGCTCCCAAGCACTAAGGATGTCACCTAGACAGGGGGCGAAACGTCTGCAACACAAATTCCCAGCTCAGCGAACAGAACCACCACAACGAGCACCTGAGCTACAAATCTTCTCCCAAACTTTTTCCATTCTCTCAATATTGGAACAAGTAGTGCATATTCATGTTCAACTTGCAGTCAGGTCTCTCCTCCACCTTCTCACATTGAACCTTGTGTGTCTCGTCTATGCTGCTACTCCATTTATTTCATACCTTTTGCACCTAATGCAATCCAGATAGCAAAATACCTTCCATCGTTTTCCTTCTTCTCTGCCCTTGGTTTCTGATGAACTGAAGATATTCTGATGAGCACATGAATTAACTTCCTCAAACGGGAAACAGCAACAAATCAAATTCAAAGTCAAACAGGTTCAAGTAGATGTACTTTCCTCGCACCTCGACCCTGTATTAAAAACTCCTCTCATCTCCTTTAAAACTTCCCTCTCTCACCTTAAACCTATGCCAACTACTATTGTACATTTCCAACCTGGGAAAAAAAGACTCCACATCCATCCTATCCACACCTCTCAATTTTATACACTTGTATCAGGTTGCTCCTCAGCTTCCAAAAACATCAAAGGTGGGCTAACCTCTCCTTATAGCTAATACATTCCAATGCAGGCAACATCCTGGTATACTACTTTTGTCCCCTCTCCAAGGCCTCCACATCCTTCCTACGGCATGGCAACCAGAATTACACACAACACTTCAAATTGGGGGGGCGATGTGACTACAGTTGCTTTGGTTGGGTTTCCCAACGGCTCACTTGCATAGTCACCTCTACAACCTTTTTACTTTTTCCTCCGCCGGTAGAGTTGGTCGAACCTCCACGTGGATTCCCCTGGTAACACCCTGGTAGAGGAAGCGCGATTCGATGGCTGGTTTTAACTGTTTTAATGTCGCTATTGGCTTTTATTCAGCTTGGAGCAGTTTTAACTTGTTTTTAGACTGATGCATGAGCATAACTCGATCCAGGCCAGCTAATACAACTTGAGAAGGAATACCCGCTGTTGACCCGCATGGGTCATTTATCTTAGGATAATTCAAAATTAATTATTGGTAGAATGGCTTTGGAGTTAAATTCTCCCATTTCCAGTTGGGTGGACAACTGGGAAAATAACCACATCTTCATGTGCTAAATGTCCGAGCCATAAAATGACTCCGTCGTCCGTCCATACCCAGACAGAAGAGACCCAGATGCTCTCCCAATCTGAGTTCCTCTGAGCAGACGTGGGAGACTCAATTCGAATGTGGTTGATAATTAGAGTGAAAATTTGATACAGTCTAATGAGAAGGTCCCTCCTAGACTTGATTCTTTAACAACTAAAACCTTTCATAATTCTAATTTTAAAGGGCCTTTTAAATTCATGAGAGAGCTTGGAAGCGAGGATGAGATTAATACCCCAGCAGAGCCATTAGTTATAATTCCAACAGAACAGACCAAAAGTAAAATAGATATTATTAAATACCTAATATTAGATAATTTTAACTGTGATTACTGTTGTAACATCTTCAATACAATTGGACAGTTTAGAAAACACGTAAATAGTTGTAGAGGTATAAAATCAATTCGGGTAAAACGTAGTGTGATTGGGAGAGTGGCTACCATACGTCAGCCTGTGATCATCCCAAGTGCAAAGGAAACAAAGGAATTGAGCTAAACAAGATCTTACAATGTGAAATTTGTCCCCTAACATTTTCTACTACTATAGGTCTAGGAAGTATGAAAGGTACAAACACACCGCCTTAAGAAATGTAAAAAGAGGTCAAAATACAAGTAAGAAAATAAATACTTCGGTTAAAAATTAACAAGGAGTATGGTCCAGTGAAGTAGTAACAATGCTACAAGATCTGGAAAAGCAATACTCCAGTAATAAATGCATTAGTAAAATGATAGCTGAACAGTTAAAAATTAAAACAGCGACACAAATATCAAACAAAAGAAAGCTTTTTAGCAAAACAGATAGGTAATAAAAAGAATGATGGAGAGAGAATTAGAATTAGAAATTAAATATAAAAAGGAAAAAGGAAATGAAACCGAAGAGCAATTAGTGCAATTGGAAGAAATACAAACTTATCAAATTAGACAAAACTCGTGTAGCGAAAAGGAAGACAACATAGGTAATATAATTAAAAAGCCTATTAATAATCTGGATAGAGGATAATATTGCTAAGAATAAATGTAATAGTTGATTGGAAATATTAAAATTATGGATGAAATTACTACGCGTTGCTAACTATTAAGAAAAAGGAACCGAAAAGAAAGGAAAGTTGAAAGGAGGAAGATTGGAGAGGAAATAAAAATAGCTCCCAAATTAATAATGCAAGGAAAAAATATAGTTAGAGAAAAAAAATAAATTGAGAAACACAAATGTTATTTAAATTTAAACGACAATATCTAGCAAGGGAAATAATGGGAGTCCCGATTAGCAGAATGTGCCCTCTTAAACAAGAGGATCTCAAGGAGTACTTCAATAAATTATCCGTCCCTAATGATAAGGCCAACATATCAAAACTTGCAAAATATAAAAGATGGCTATTTATAATGAGGACCAAGAAAAAATTTCCCAGATTATTTTCTATTTGGATAAAAACAGGAAATATTCCCGATTGTCTTAAGGTCAGTAGAACAATGTTAATTCCGAAAACGAACAATGTTGAGGAACTTCAATTGACAATTGAAGACCCATAAGAATTGGACCAATATTATTAAGGATTGTTTACTAAAATTCTGGCAAACTTAGTGAAATGGAAGAATTAAATAAACGCCAAAAGGGATTCCTTGCTAGTGTCTCGGGCTGTGATCAAAATATTAAAATTTTAAGTAACATTGTAAAATGATCCAAGAAAAAGCAGCAAGAATTAGCGATAGTTTTCATTGATTTAGCGAAGGCAGTCGATGGTCTTGAATAGACTCTCTCTTCCAGTGGAATTTATTAAACTGATTACAAATTTATATACTGTTATTGAAAGAAATAGATGCAAGACAAATAAAATAAAGATTTTAAGAGGTATGAAATAAGGTCACACATTCTATTTAATATATCATTAGATCCTCTCATCAGTATGCTGGAGGAGGGTAATAAAGGAATCTTTTTAGATTGAGAACAAGAAACTAATCATTGTGCATCATTAGCATTTGCTGATTACATTGCAGCAATAAGTAGATCTTATGAAGGAATGTCTTATAATCTAAAGATAGTACAAACATTTTGGAGAAACACAGGGCTAGAAATATAAGAATGAAAGGAATCCATTTTATATATAAAAATAAAACTTTCATGTATAATAGTAATAGGAAATGGAATCTGAATAATAACAAAATCCAATAAATAGACCCCGGAAATACAGAGAAATATCTTGGGCCAAATATTGATCCAGGGGTAGGAAAAGGAATATCTAACTGGGAAGAAGTGCTAGGAGACTGGATCGTCAATTTAAAGAAATCATTATTGAAACCTATGGAAAAGGTAGAGCTACTTAAAACATATCTTATTCTGAGACACTATTATTACCTCACTTTATTAGAAACCCAAAATTATCCAAGTAAATTAGATCTAATAATTAGAGGTTTCATAAAAGAAACATTACATTTGCCAGAAGTTTTAACAAATGTCATCCTGTATGCACGCGACAGAGATGGAGGATTAGGAACTAACAAATCGACATTAATACCAATGTAATGTGTAAATACGAGGCTTTTAAAAGAACTCTGGACAAAATGTTATTTCAATAACTGAAATTTCGGAGAAGTTGACAGAATTAAGACATATGAAAAAACTAAGGAAATTTGGAATCCCCAGATAATTGGATTATCGGCTGTAACTTCAGAAAATCAGATAATGAAAAGTCAAGAAGAGATAAGTGGAAATTATGATAAATGGAGGGATATAGAGATGCAAAAATGGATGGTGTTGCCCTGTTAAGGTATGGGCATCCATTACTTTTAAAATGACAATATTTCTAATGCCTGAAAAAAAATGGATTATTATATATGAAGACATCTAAAGTTATAAATAGTTATAAATAAAGTTATTACGAATGAACCTTTATCCCACAAGGACATTATCCCATGGAAGACACTTGAACAATAAAAAATGTAGGAGCTGTGGTATATCAGCAGAAACAATTCCCCACGTATCAGGATGGTGTCTCTCAGCTGGAAATATGAGGATAAAAAGGCATAATAAAATAGCAGAAAAATTTGTTAATTTTGTTAAGAATCATGGGTGGATCACCTATGTTGAACTCCGATTAAAAGATATCCGAGGGAAACTCTGGACACCCGAAGTTACTCTATCTAAAAATGGTCATGAGCTGCTGATGGATATTACGGTGCGTTTTGAAAATGAGAACAAATCTTTGGAGCAAGCATGGACGGAAAAGGAAGAGAATTACCAACATCTGAAGGAGGAGATATTGGACCTTACACATGGTACGAGTGTATCCTTTCTCTGTTTTGTAGTAGGAGCCAGAGGAAAATGGTATGACAAGAACAATTTGTTGATGAAGTCACTGGGCATAGGTTTAAGACGTTCACCCATGATACTTCTAACCTTGCAATTTCTTTGAAGTTAGAACTGCTTCGGATTTTTATGGATAAATAATGGACTTCCTTTAGGCTCTTGAATGTTGATTTTAAAATTATACATTAAAATCTAAAATGTTAAATAGATTTTAGTCATTTTAGTCTGCTTTAAATTTAATTCATATTTTAAAGTTTTAGTAATAAAGTAAATTTTAATCACACACTAAGTTGGTGGGTAATTAAAATTCACATGAAACAACAGACAATGCAAGTCAGGTAACTAGCCGGTTGGTCTTGTAACCTATGCTCAATCCCTTGCTTGATGTTTAGCTCCACAACAATAACCCATCCCAAGATTTATAATGGTGTACCCCATGTTGACGAGCGAAGTGGAAAAAACTTGGAACAGACACAATTCCCGTTATTGATGATGAGTGTTCAAAATAGCCCAACTAAAGTCTTATACAGCTGTAACATGACTTGCCAACTTTTATACTCAATACCCCTATCTATAAAAGGCATGCATGCCATACACCTTCCTTACTACCTAATCCACTTGTGTTGCCACTTTCAGGGAGTCTTGGACTTGCACCCCAAAATAACTCTGTACATCAATGCTCTCAAGGGTCCTGCCATTTACTGTATCTTTTCCTCTTGTGTTTGACCGCCCAAACTACACCACCTCACATTTGCTAAATTAAAACTCCATCTTCTATTTCTTCGGAAAACTTTCCAACTGAAAAATTCCTGCCATATCGTTTGACAAACTTCCTCACTATCCACAACTTCACCAATTTTCATGTCATCTGCAAACTTACCCATCAGAAAATCTAAGGTTTTGTCCTTATATATATCACATAGAAGACAAACAGAGATCCCAGTACTGATCCCTGCTGAACACCAACTCCAGACAGAAAAATATTTATCCACAACTACCCTCTGTCTTCTATGACCAAGCCAATTTTGTAATCAACTTGTCAACTCACCATGCAAATAAAACTTTTGGATCAGCATCAAATCCTTTACTAAAATGTACGTGTAGATAACATCCACTACGTTACCCACAATTATCTTTGTCACTTCCATGAAAAACTCAATTAAATTTCTAAGATCTTTGCTAAACAAAGCAGGGGATGTGACCACCCCTAATAAGTCTATTCATTTTCAAAGAGGTAAATCCAGTCCCCAAGCACATTCTCCAATAATTTAGACTCAATAATTTATACTGTGTATACAGCACAGTAACAGACCCTCCAGTCCAACTTGTCCATGCTGACCATAACCTAGTCCCATTTGCCAGCACTTGGCCCATATCTCTCTAAACCCTTCCTATTTATATAGCCATCTAGATGTCTTTCAAAATGTTGTAATCGTACCAGTTTCCACCACTTCCTCTGGCAACTCATTCCATACATGCACCAACCATTGCGTGAAAAAGTTGCCCTCGGAACCCTTTTATATTTTTTCCCCCCTCAGCCTAAAATTATGCCCTCTAGTTCTAGACTCACATCCCAGGGAAAAGACCTTGCCTATTTATCCCATTCATGCCCCTCACGAGTTTATAAACTTCTGAGGTCAGCCCTCAGCTGCTGATGTAAAGCTCACTAGTTTACAATTTCCGGGATTAACCGTTGCCCTTCTTAAACAAAGGAACAAAATCAGCTATTCTCCAGTCTTCTGAGACTTCACCCAAGGCTAAAGAGGATACAAAGATCTCTGGCAAGACCCCAACAACCTCCTCCCTTCCCTCTGTCAATATCCTGTGATAGGTCCTATCCTTATCTACTTTCATGTTTTTCAAGGTGCACTTCTTAAAACCAACAAGACAGAGTCAAAGAGCTGATTTGGGTAAAGGATAATTACAACACGATGTTCCAGGACATATTGATGTTAAGGTGTTGCATAACTATCTTAAAATTTATGGAGCTATGATCACTGTACCAAAAATGCCCCCCACTGAAACTTCAGTACCTTGCCAGACTCAGGTCTGGGCATCAAAGGTTTCGTACAGCCTCTTACCTCGTTGGACTATTTACCTATGTTTCAAAAAACTCCCCCTGTGTTAACAAAGTTTGCCCCATCTAAGTCTCTGACACCCTGAGTCCCAGTCAATATCATGAATGTTAAAATCACCCACTACAACAACCCTGTTGTTTTAGCATCTCTCCATGATTGACCTATATATCTGTTCTTCTGTCTCTCACAGGATTGTACTCGAGGCCTTCGAACATCCAATCATCATGACCGAATCTTTGTTCTTCCTGAATTCCACCCATATTGCCTTGTTGAATGAATCATCCAATATCTCCTCTCTTCTTACAGTTGCAACAAACCTCCCCAGCATTTTTACATCCTTATCAAGCCTGAAACATTTAAACCATTAATGCTGAGCTGCCAATTTTGTCTTTTCTCAACCGAGAGTTGAATATGACTTTTCTATGTTGAAGATGTTGGTACAGAATGTATCCTGAGTGGGGGATTTCAACGTCCATCACGAAGAGTGGTTCCGCAGTAGCACTATCAATAGTGCCATTCAAGTCTAAAAAGACACTGCTGCTAGACTAGGTTGGTTGTGGGTTGAGGGTTAACCAACAAGGAAAAACATACTTGTACCCATCCTTAACAATCTTGTACCAGATGTGTCCATTGCAGTACTGCTAAGAGACACAACGGCCCAGGCCCTATTAAGACAATATCCTGCCTTCACATTGATAATACATTATATCTTATTGTGTGACAATAGCACCCTGCTCAAATAGGACAGATTCCAAACAGATCTAGCAGCTCAAGACTGGACATACACAAGTTATTGTGGGCAAACAGGAAAATCATACTCCAACACAATATGCAACCTCATGGCTCAGCACAACCCAACCCAACTTTACTATTACCACCATAACAGGGGATCAGCCCCAGTTCAATGGGGAATGTAGGAGAACATGCCAAGAACACTAGGCATACCCAAAGATGAGATGCCAACCTGTTGAAGCTTACAAATAGCACTGCTTGCATGGCAAACATCATAAACAAGTGACAGAGAGAGCTAAGTGATCTCACAACCTATGGATCAGATTTAAGCTTTTCAGTCTTGCCATATCCATTCATGTATGGAGGAGGACAATTAAACAAGTCACTGGAGAAAGCTCAACAAATATCCCCATCCTCAATAATCAGGGAAACAGCACGAGTGCCAAAGATGATGCTAAAGTGTTCATAATAATAATCAGCCGGAAGTGTCAAGTGAATAATCCATCTCATCCACCTCCAGAGGTCTCCAGAATCACAGGTGCCAGTCTTCAGCCAACTCAATTCACTCCACATGATATCAAGAAACTGTTGGAGCACTGGAGACTGCAACAGCTATGGGCCCTGACAACATTCGAAACAACTGAAGACTTGTGCTAGAGAACATTCTGCATCCCTGGCTGACCTGTTCAAGCTTAGCTACAGTAGTGGCATTTATCTGGCAATGTGAAAAATTGCTCAGGCATGTCCTTTATACAAAAAGCAGGAAAAATTCAACCAGACCAATTACCACCCTAGTTTTGATCATTACTAAAGCGATGGATCGACAATGCTAACAAATAGCACATGCTCAATGACGCCAAGTTTGGGTTCCAACAGGACCACTCAGCTCATGAACCCATTACAGCCTTAGTTCAAGCATGGACAAAAGACTTGATTCCGGCAATAAAATGAAAGTAATTGTAGTTGATAAATTGAAGTAACAAGACAAAGAATGGACAGAAGCAAACTACAAACTCAGAGGAACAAAGGAAATCTTGCTCACAGATCCTTGAAGGTGGCAGGGGATACTTACTTTTCATTTGAGGCATAGATTATAAGAGCAAGGAGGTTTTGTTGGAACTGTATCAGACATTGGTTAAGCTGCAGCGGGAGTACTGCATGCAATTCTGGTCTCCACATAATAGGAAGGATATGAATGCACTGGAGGAGATGCAAAGGATACTCACCAGGATGTTGTTTGGAATGGAGCAACATAGTTATGAAGAGATGCTGCATAAGCTCAGGTTGTTTTCCTTGGACCAAGGAAGCTAGAGTGGGAACAGATAGAAGTGCTTGAGATGATGAGGGGCATGCACAAGTGAATAGAACGCAGCCATTAATTTTCAGGTGAAAGGCAGGAGGCGGATCTGAGGAAAACATTTTACATGCAGAGAGTGGTAGCAGTCTAGAATGCACAGCCTGGGAGGGTAGTTGAGGCAGAAAACCTCACAACCTTTGAAAAGCACTTGGATGAGCACGTGAAATACCATAACATTCAAGGCTGTGGCGCCGAAACTGGAAGATGCGACTAGTATAAATATAGTCTAAATTTGGTGGTACAGATATCTGGGCCAAAAGGCCTCTATGACTCTATGATATCAAGGCTGCATTTGATGCCACTTGCATCAAGGCACCCTAAGCAAAACTAGAATCAACGAGTATCGGGAGGGAAATTCTCCACTGGTAAAAGTCATACATGATACATAGGAAGATGGTCCTTGCTGTTAGAAATCAGTCATCTCAGCTCCAGAATATCTCTGGAGGGTTTTCTCAGGACTGTGTCCCAGGCACAGGCATTTTTGAATGAATCAATGACCTATCACAAGATCAAATGAGAGGAGATGAGATTCCCTCGAGTCTGGAAACAGGGCCTTCAGCCGAACAAGTCCACAACAACCCTCAGAAGAGCAACCCCCAGCTAGACCCATTCCCCCACCCCATATTTGCCCCTGACTAATGCACTCAACACTATGGGCAATTTATCATGGCCAATTCACCTGACCAGCAGGCACGGTGGCACAGTGGTTAGCACTGCTGCCTCACAGCGCCTGAGACCCGGGTTCAATTCCCGCCTCAGGCGACTGACTGTGTGGAGTTTGCACGTTCTCCCCGTGTCTGCGTGGGTTTCCTCCGGGTGCTCCGGTTTCCTCCCACAGTCCAAAAGATGTGCAGGGTCAGGTGAATTGGCCATGCTAAATTGCCCGTAGTGTTAGGTAAGGGGTAAATGTAGGGGTATGGGTGGGTTTCGCTTCGGCGGGTCGGTGTGGACTTGTTGGGCCGAAGGGCCTGTTTCTACACTGTAATGTAATCTAATCTAACCGGAGTACCCGGGGAAACCCACGCAGACACTGGGGAGAACATGCAAACTCCACATAGACGACCGCTCAAGACGGGAACCAAACCCGGATCACTGCCGCTGTGAGGCAGCAGTGCTAATCACTGAGCCATGCTGCTCTATGCTTCGTGTTCATAGATCACTGCACCATTCGCAACTCCATATGTACTGAAGCAATCCAAGCTCAAAATGTAGCAAGGCCTGGGCAATATCTAGGCTCGGGCTGACAAGTGACAAATAACATTCATGCCACAAATTGCCAGATAATGCCACCTTCTCTGATGGGAGATAATCTAACCTCTGCCCCTTGACATTCAATGGTGTTAGCATCACTGAATACCCCACTATCAACACCCTAGGAGTTGCCATTGAACAAAAATTAAACTGGGCCAGTTATATGGATATTGTGGCAACAAATACTAAGGTCAGATACTAAGAATATTGTACCTCCTAATTCCTCAAAGACTATCCACTGAATCCCACAGCATAAGTCAAGAGTGTAGTCAAATACTAACTGCCTGGACAGCAGCTCCAATAACTCAAGAAGCTTTATACCATCCAGGATAATACAGCACCCTTGATTGATACCATACTGCAAATTTCCCCTTCTCGTGCACAGTGCTACGACTCAGCATCATACAAGGTACAATACAGATATTCACCAAAGAATCCATATTAGGTTGCACCTGTCAAACTCAAAAGAACAGCAGTAGAAACATGGAAACACCACCACCTGTAAGTTCCCCTCCAAAATACTCACCATCCAGGCTTGGATATATACTGCTATTCCTTCAGTGTCTTTGGACCAAAAATTGCACCTTTCGTAGATGGAACGCAGCGATTCGAAATGGCAGGTCACCACCGACTTCTCAACAATAACTAGACATGGGCAATAAATGGCTCAGGCCAGTGACTCCCATGTCCCAAGAATGAATTTTAAAAATTAAGGGAAGATAATAGGGAGGCATTGAGTTTTTACAGCATGAAGAGAGTCCTTCAGCTTATCATGTACACACCAGTAATCAAGTGTTTATTTATTCTAACCCCATTTTACTGGTTATAGAACTTGGCCCATAGCCTTGTATGGTATGGAATATCAACTGCTCATCTGAACATTTCTTAATATTTGGAGGGTTTCCATTGCTACTGCCCTTGAGAGCAATGAATTCCAGATATCTAAAACCTACTCATTAAAGCTGTGCCCCTGACTATTGATCCTCTCTACTAAGGGGAAAGGTTTCATCCTTGTAACTTAGTCTATCTCAATCAGGAACCCTTCAATCCTTTCTATTCTGAAGGAAAATGATCCCAGCTTTCTTCATAAAAAGAATCAGGCAAGAGTCTCAGAAATTGCGATAAACCATTTCAATTTGAGATAAAGAAATATTTCTTCACTCAAATGGTGATGAACCTGTGGAATTCTTTATCACAGATTTAGATTTTTGATATATTATTTTAAATGCATGCTGGATTTTCTGCATAAGGGGTTTGGACAGAAAACCGGTATAGAAGGTTGAGATAGAGAATCAGCATGATCATATTGAATGGTGGAGCAGGCTTGGAAGGCCAACACAGCAGCCTACCCCTGCTCCTATTTTCAATAGGTGAATTACTCCTGAACAGGATGGTAACGAGAATTGTATGCCATATTCCAAAAGTGACCTTACTAAACTGAAATACAGCTGAAAAATAACTTGCTGATTTTTATACTATGTCCTAAACAATGAAGGCAAGCACACCATATGCCTTCTTGACCATTTATTGGAAACTCTGACCTGTGTGCTCAGATCTTTCCGTAAGAGTTTTGCTAGGGGTGCCAGCTACGATGCCTGCAAAACACCACTCGTCACTGATCTCCAGTCTAGCCTTCCAACACTTACAAGGCCCCAGCAAACTTCTTCATCTGCCTCCCTCAGCATACAGGGGTAGATCCCATCAGGTTATGTGGACTCCTTTACCTTAATACTTGTCAAAATACTCACCTTGTTTATCATATTGACATGTTCTTAAATATTAACATACATTTCCCAAGACTCAGCAACCATCATGTCCTTCTTCGTGAATAACAATACAAAATTAAGAACCTCACCCATCTTCACCAGTCCCATGCATAAATTCCTTTCTTTGCCCTTGAGTGGGCCTGCCCTTTCCCAAGCTACACTCTTGCTGCATATACACGTACAAAATGCATTGGGATTTTTCTTAGTCCTGATTTCCAAAGACATTTCATGGTGTCTTTCAGCCCCCCTCATTCCTTGCTTTAGGCATTTCCTGCTATCTTTTATATTCTTCACGAGTTCTGTCTGTCTTCAATTTCCAAACTATCATACCTTGTTTTTGTTTTGACTAAACTTTCAATTTCTCTTGTCATCCAGTGGAAGGTGCCCAAATTTTGCCATCCTTATCCTTCATTTCGCAGGAATATGCTGGTCTTGAAATCTAATCAACTGGCTCTAAAGGATTCTATACGCCAGATTTTTCAAGTGAGATAGAGAAGGATGCAAATGTGGTTGGGAATTGCATTACTGCTAAGAGAGGACAGCTCGGAGGATTCATTCAGTGAGGCCATACGCAATTTACCCTCAAACAGCCACCTCAAATCTACATGCCCCAGTTCCTGCCTAATATTGTGGTAGTAAGCTTTACCCCAGTTTAGTACTTTCATCTGAGGACTACTCTTATCCTTATCCATAAGCAACTTAAATATTGACAGAATTATTGGGATGGTTACCAAAATGCTCCTCCATTGAAATTTCAATTGCCTGGTCGGGCTTATTCCACAATTCCAGCACTACTATAGCCCCTTCTCTAGTTGGATAATTTACATATTGTTTCATAGTTTCATAGCAATAGCAGCAGGTGGGCCATTTGGTCTGGCAAGCTGCTCCGCCATTCATTAAGATATATCCATCGTCGCAGCTCCTCCTACCTGCACTATCCCCATAATCCTGAATTCCACTACCATGCAAAAATGCTTCCAATGTGTCTTGAATATATTTAATGAAGCTGCTTCTACTGCTTCCTTGGGCATAGAATTCCATAGATTCACTACTCCCTCCTCATCTCTGTCCTAAATCTCCTCCCCTTGATCTTAAGGCCATATCGCCTAGTTCTAGTCTTAACCACCAGTGGAAAAAAAACTTACTGTCTCTACCTTACCTATCCTTTTCATAATTTTGTGTGTTTCAATAAGATCCCCTCTCATTCTTCTAAATTCTAGCGAGTATAGTCCCAAGTGGCTCAACTTGTCCTCATAGCCCCCTCATCTCTGGAATCAATCTGGTGAATCTCCTCTGCACTACCTCCAAAGCCAGTATGTCCTCTCTCAAGTAAGGAGATCAGAACTGTGTACAATACTCCAGGTGTAGCCTCACCAACACCTCGTACAACGACAGCAGAACTGTCCTGCTCTTTAATTTGATCCCTCGAGCAATGAAAGCCAATATTCAGTTTATCTTCCTGATTACCTGTTGCACCTGCAAGTCAACTTTCAGCGATTCAAATATGAGCACTCCCAAGTCCTTCTGCACAACAGCATGCTGCAATCTTTCACCATTTAAATAATACCATGACCTACTATTTTTACTGACAAAGTGGAGAACCTCACATTTACTGACATTATAGTCTACCTGCTAGACCCTTGCCCACTCACTTAACCTATCTAAATCTCTCTGCAGACCCTCCACAGCCTCTGCGCAGTTTGCCTTTCCACTCAACTTAGTATCATCAGAAAACGTGGATATGTTACGGTCGGTCTCCCCACACATATTTGGTGTTGCAGGCCCAACACTAACCCCAGCGGCATCCCGCTCACCACTGATCTCCAATCAGAGAAACACTCATTTATCCCAAAGCTCTGCGTTCTACTGGTTAACCAGTCCTCTATCCATGCTAGTACATTACCGCAACTCCATGCATTCTTATCTTACAGATGAGTCTTTTATTCGGCACCTTATCTAATGCCTTCTGGAAATCTATGTACATATACCTGTTCCCCTCCATCCACCACACTTGTTACATTCTCAAAGAACTTCAGTAAGTTTGTCAAACACGACCTTCCCTTCCTGAATCCGTGCTGCATCTGCCTGATGGAACCCTTTCCATCCGGATGTCTCACTATTTCTTCTTCAATGATAGCCTGCAATATTTTCCTGACTGCAGATGTTAAGCTAACTGGCCCAAAGTTACCTGCCTTTTTGCCTACATCCTCTTTCAAAAAAAAAAGTGTAACATTCGCTGTTTTCCAGTCCACTGGGATGCTCCTGGAGTCCAGTGAATTTTAGTAAATTACCACTAATGCATCAACTATAATTTCTGCCATTTCTTTCAGCACCCTGGATGCATTCCATGAGGACCAAAAGAACTTAGCTACCTTTAGTCCCTCAAATTTGCTAGACACTACCCCTTTGGTGATAACAGTTGGATTAAGTTCCTCACCTCCCATCACATCCTTAACATTATTCTTTGGCACATTAGACACATCGTCCACTGTGAAGACTGACACAAAATAGTTATTCAAGGCCTCAGCCATTTCAGTATTACCAAATATTAATTCCCCTTTCTCATCCTGAAAGGGACATATGCCCACTTTAGCCACCCTTTTCCATTTTATATATTTACAGAAACTTATCCTACCGGTTTTTATATTCTGTAATTGTTTGCATTCATAATCTATCTTTCCTTTTTTCATTGCTTGCTTTGTAGTTCTTCGTTGCTTTTTAAAGTTTTCCCAATCTTTCTGTTTCCCACTACTATTGGCTATTTTGTGAGCCTCAGCTTATAAGTGGATGCCTTCTTTTATTTCCTTGGTTATTCAAGGCTGGTTCTTCCCATCCTTGCTATCCTTGTTTTTGACCGGAATATACTTTCCTTGAGCACTGTGAAAAATCTCTTTGAAAGTCCTCCACTGTTCTTCAATTGCTCCACCATATAACTTGTGTTTGCAGTCTAGTTTAGCCAACTCCTTCCTCATCCTATTAAGGTCTCCCTTGTTTAAGTGTAATACCCTGGTTTTAGATCATACTATTTCACCCTCCATTTGTATCCAATTTTGATCATACAGTGATCACTTTTTCCGAGAGGCTCCTTAGCTACAAGATCATTAATTTTACTTGCCTCATTACACAGGACCAGATCTAACACTGCCCACTGTCATGTAGGTTTGGTAACATTCTATTCAAGAAAGCTATCACGGATGAGTTCTATGAACTCCACTTCAAGACTCCCTTTACCAACTTGATTCTACCAATATGCATGTAAAAGTTCCCCATGACTACTGACATTCCATTCTTACATGCATCAGACATTTCTTGATAATGCCTGTGCCACAGTAGCATTATTGGGTTTCAAAACATCTACCTCACCACAACTAACAAATCCCTGCCCCCTTCCAAACCCATGACTCTAAGTGAGGCCCAGTCAATAAATGAAAATCAGAGGTAAAAGAAAATCACCTACTACAACAATCCTATTGTTTTCACTTTTTCATATTCTGTCCATGTTTCCATTCCGCTATCATATGCTCACTGTTGGGGCCTGTAGCACAATCCTAAAGTGGTTGCACCATTCCTATTCTTGAGTTCTACCAACATGGCCTTACAGGATGAGTGCAACTATGATATTGCCCTTCATCAGTAACAACTCCCTCATCTATTTTACATCCCCTCCAACTTACATGAAACATCAGAATCCAAAAACATTAAGCTGCCAGTCTTATCTCTCTCTCTCTATCAAGTCTCTGTCATAGATTCATCATAATTATACATAGCAATCCAAATTCCAAGTTCATCTGCTTTTTCAGTCTACCGCTTGCAGTAAAACAGATACAGGCAAAGTGAGAACTGCAGATGCTAGAGATTAGAGTCGAAAGTCTGGTGCTGAAAAAGCATAGGTCAGGCAGCATCCGACAAGCAGGAAAATCAGCAAAAGCCTTTCATCAGGAATGAGGTTCCCAGCACAGAATTCCCTCTTTCTATTCTATGGACTCCTCTAAACGGTAATTAGTTCAGTCAAGAGACACAGTTTTGCAAGCATGCTGGCAGGCAGAGGTTTGAGTCCTCTGCATGGTACTGGAATTCAAGTCTATTGGGTGGGTTGATTTGATGTTCAAGTACCTCTGCACTGTGCAGAGGTTTGAGCTTTCTGTGTTTAACTGGGGTTTGGGTTGTGTGTGTTTGATTGGGGTCCAGGCCCCCGTGAGGAGTAAAGTGAGAAAGGGGTTAAAGTCCCCTAGTGGTGAAATTTGAGGCTCCAAGTCTTTGTTCTGGGGGAAAGAGTGTGGCATGGATTGCGGCGCCATGTGGTCCACTGCAAGGGCTTTGTCTTGTTAAGTGTAATTTCAGTGAGAGGATGCAAAATAAAAAATGCGGAAATTAAGGTTGTACTAATACTTGGGTCAGAAAAGACAGTTTCAATGTAAATTGAGCCGTGCTGTGAGTGTTTGATGTTTAAAAATTTTGGCTTGTTAAAATACTGGTTCAGAAAACTCTTAACTAACTGTTTTGCCTTGCATGAATCAGGATCTCAATTCAATGTGTTTTGTGGGCTAGGTAATGGGGCAGATTTTGTTTCTACACTGAAATTGTCCAATATTATGTCCTTTTTAAAATTATCAAACTTGTAACTTTAAAACAAATTGGTTGAGTGCCTTGAGCCCCTGATTTCTACAATGCCTGTTCCAAAAAAACTGTTGGGTCAGTGGTCAGGCCTAAACCAGATGGGAATATTGTATTACAATATCTTTGCTGCCGCTATGTTTTTAATGCAGAGTTTTCACAAAGAGAAGAGTACATTGAGTTTGATGTTTTGTTAAGATTTTAGAGAATATTAGAACTGGAGGCTGAGCTGTTTCAGTTCTGTTCATTATTGTTAAGACTTCATTGGCCCCCTTCATATTGCAAATTCAAAGAATGTTGATCTCTACCAAAGTTGCCACTGTAATTCCAACTGCTTTATTTGGGAAATTTCATTTGGAGAACATTTTTAAAATAGTCTGCATTTGTTTCCAACGAATATTTGAGATTTAAATCTGAACTGAAACTGCCTCTTCAATTGCTAAAGCACAGGAAGCATTTTGTTGTTTTCTTGCTGTTCCAGAATTTTGAAATACTTTTCCTGACAGCTTTCACATTCACCAAGTATCAATTTGTTAAAGGAAAATAATTTTTGAATAACCTGAATGGAGGCACCAGAGGATTTGATTTTAGGACTGTTGATTGTTGTTTGTAACTGATTGAATTGTTTAGGTAGTACAATTTAGAAGTTTATGGATTATATAAAACTTGATAATGTCATAAATAGTGAACAGAGTAACAGACTTCAGGAATTCAAAGAATGTTGAAATAGGCAGACAATTTAGTGTAGTTAAATGTGTGACTGTCTTCATGGTGATAACCACCTTGGCAGGGAAAATGCAAAGATACTTTCAGCAGCTAATATCGTCTCTAGAGTTTCTCCATTCACAGGTAAAGCATGCCTTCAGATCACCATCCACCCCTCCACAACCTGATCCAATCAGCTCCTCGGTCATGAGCACGAAAAGCGAAGAAGCTAACAATAGTGAAGAGGAGGTCTGTACGCTTTTTGTCAGTGGCCTTCCTACAGACATTAAACCACCACAGTAGGAGCAGAAGCAAAGAATACCGCGTTCACCTAGCCTGCAGGTACAGCTGCTGCACTGCACAGTCAGATGTGCTGGTATCCACCATCTGAAGCATCTCCAGAAGGGTGGAAGTCTTTTCAGTTCTGTGAAGTATTTAACTGTCCTTATTAAAGAATTCAGATTTCTCTGAGGAGTGATGCGGGACAGACAGACTTTTGTTTTCAGATTGGACTTTACTGAAGGAGATTTTGGAGAACTGGCTTGTTTGCACTAGACTTGGAGGGAATGGAGTGGTCACCAAGGAGCGTGGATTTACGAACTTCACGGGTGAATTTGTTTTCCACATGGGAGGATTCTTCAAACTTTAATTACTATAATGGACTAGTAACTTTTGTTGTTATAATAATTGTATGCTGTGTGTCAATAACTTGCTTAAATACTGGCCGCCAAGTCTTATGAAAGCTGGTAATGCAATTGATTATCATGAAATGATAAGGAGGAAATGAGAATGTGTATAGGGTATAAGCAGGTAGGGAAAGAGTCAAGTTCTGAGTTTTGTGAAACAAGAGTTCAGTTGAGCATGCCTCAGATCAGACAATAACTTACAGTTAACAACAGGCTGCTGGAGGAAAGGATAAAAAGGTGGAAAAACATTGTGTAGAGCCATTTAACAATATTGGAAGCATTCAGTATGTCAAGTCAGTTTAACAAGGTGAAAATTACTCATTATGTGAAGACGGTTAAGTTTAAAAACATTCATTGTTTAACAGCAGGTGGCTTAATCTTTACTATTGACACTCGTTGATTGTAATGGTCACCCATTCAATATACATGTTGCGTTATCTGGATGCTCTTCCCTGCAAAATGATTATATAATTCCTTGAGAAACTGCTGTTCAAGTGAGAAGACCGAGAACTCATGTTCCTGTGCATATGGGCAATCGTTTTCTCTCCCTCCAGGGCTTGGAATAAAGAGGTAAAACTACTGTGGCTCGGGGGGGGGGGGGGGGGGAAGGGATGACAGAGGGAAGCCTGCATCCAATGAATGAATAAACACAAAACATTTGCAGGTCCTTGGTCTTTTGTCTGCAGATGCTTCATTCCAAGTTGCTTCCTTGGCAGGTCATTTTGGTGATGGCTTTACACTCTCAAAGTAGAGATGGAATTTCTCAAACCTAATTCAACAAGAACAGGAATTGAACTTGTTCTAACTGGTGTCATTGTGATTTGCCATCTATCCAACTCACCCCCTATCCTGACAAAGAGGTCTTCAGATCATGAACTATTCTGCTTTGATTACTACCACCCCCCGCCCCCAGTCCCAGTCCCAGTATCTTGCATACATGGATGTGCTTTCCTCTGAGCTGGCCTACTTTCTGCTATTAACTCTCACTCTTCATCCATATCAATTCATTTTATTTACCTTTACCTTATGTTTGGGGCATCTTTACCATGTTCCACATTCTTCTCTTGTTTTTAACTGTATACAATCCATTTTCCACACTAGATAGCTGGTTTGCAATGCAGAATGATACCAACAGTATAGGTTCAATTCCTGCATCAGCTGAAGCATGTCTCTCCTTCTGAGGTGTGGTAACCCTTAGGTTAAACCACCTTCAGTAGTCTCTCTGTTATTGGAGAGGAGCCCTGTGATCCCCTGGGATTATGGGAACTTAATCTCTGGCTATGGTTTAGGTTTTTTTTTAAAGACAATTCACTGTGTCATATGCAGGTCAGAAGTAGAATGCTGTATTCCCCTCCTTAAAAACAAACGACCACGCTGAAATTATATTGTAAAATAGCAACCAGCGCTTCAATCAATTAAACTCAAATATCCAGTTCTTTCTTCAACGATGATACTTAATTGCAGTTTTTTGTGTATGCGAATCGTACAGAGGACCAGCACACAATGTCCAGCAATTTGTGACGATCCCCAACTCAAAATAAAACTGCAGCTTTATAAATATATCAACAATTGCAGACGCTGTGTTAATATTCACCTTTCCGGATGCAGACCGTGGCGGGGTGGAGCCAAAGGGAAAGTGTTAAAGATTTAATTTGCCAACTGTTAGCATTCATTTCCCTATCACACGCACCTCCACGAAAAAAAAGGTAAAGTAGCAAATACGCAAAAGAAAGTATTAAATCTAAATGAATTAACCTAAACTCGAAACTATCGACACAGGGGAAGCAGCGCAATTTCAAAACCGGAGCCGAGTGTTGTAAATTTCCGCAGAATGAACAGCGCTTGCTCTATTTTCCGAAAGACACCAGGCTGCTTTAAAAGGGAAAATAAATGAACAGACATCGAAGCAGCTCGGAAGAAACTGCAGAGCCCAGGGGAGGAGGAGGAGGAGTTCATCAGGACAGAGGGGTGACAATACAGCAGCCCCTAAGTCAGAGATGGGGAAACTAGGCAAAACTTTATGTAGACTTTGCCGGAGTTGGAGATAAGTTAGGGAATTACTTGCCGGCGGTAGTGGGCGGAACTGAGACTGGAGGCCCAGAGTCTGCAGCGTCCTTCAGCCAGTCCAGGAACTGTACCTCCCTGAAACCCCGAACAGATCCACTGCCCAGCCTCTCCATGATCTCAACACAGTAACCTCAGACTCACTGCCTTCCTGTCGCCATTTTTCACTTAAGCAACTAATAGTACTACGCACCAACTTCCGCTAGCCAGATCGTCGGAGAGCACGGCGGAGCGGACAGTGCATGTCGCCATCTGGAACTCCCGCTGCACTCATTCCGATGTTTTTACATGGTGCTTGGATGCCTCCAGATGACTTTTCTCAATAGTTACTCGGGAAAATATAGGGTTAAAACCTGTTCTAACTTTAAAATTGACTCCTTTACCCCAATCTTAAAATCCTCATATTTTACCCCGCCTTCTCACCTACTGCGCATTAATAGTCACAGCGCAGGAAACAGACCCTTGGATCCAACAAGTCCATGCCAAACATAATCCCAAACAAAACTGCATATTCCTGGCCCATATCCCTCCAAACTTTTCCTATTCGTGTATTTGGCCTTTAAATGTTGTAATTGTATCCACGACTTCCTCAGAAAGTTCATTCCACACTGGAAAACCCTCTGTATGTAAAAAAACTAATTTCTTTTAAAAATCTTTCTCCTCTCACCTTAAAATTGTGCCCCATAGTCATGAAATTCTTCATTTTAGAGAAAGGACTTGATATATACCACATTTATGTTATTAACATCTATCAGGTTCTATCTCAACTTAACATGCTCTAGTGAAAGAAGACCCAGCCTATCCAGCCTTTCTTTATGATTCAAACCTTTCATACCCGGCAAAATCCTGGTAAATCTCTTCTGAACCCATTCCAACTTGACAATATCCTTCCCATAACAGGGCAACCTGAACTGGTCTAAGTACAGAGGAACACAGTCGTGCAGTATTTTGTTCAGTTAATCAAATTCCGGATAATCAAATGCCAGATAGCATAGTTTAGCCGACCATTGGGATCTTGCCGATTAATCGAAGTTCCTCTGTATTCCAGAAGAGATCTCACTGTTATCCTGTACAACCTCAACGTACTGTCCCAATTCCCATACTCAAAGAACTCAATAATGGCGGTGTACCAAATGCTTTTTTAACCATTCTGTCTATATGTGATAGGAGAAAGTGAGGACTACAGATGCTGGAGATCAGAGCTGAAAAATGTGTTACTGGAAAAGTGCAGCAGGTCAGGCAGCATCCAAGGAGCAGGAGAATCGACGTTTCGGGCGTAAGCCCTTCTTCAGGTCTATATGTGATGCAAACTTTAAAGAATTATGTACCTGCACCCCTTGGTCCCTCTGTTCTGCAATACTACCTAAGGCCCTACCGTTAATTGGATAAGCCGTACCCTTGTTTGTTGTACCAAAGTGCAAAAACTTGTATGTATTCAGATAGAACTCTGCCTGCCATTTTTCAGCCCATTGATCCATATGATCAAGATTCCTTTGTATTCTTAGTAAACCTTCCTTACTGTCTACTACACCACCAATTGTGGTGTCATCCACAAACTTCCAAATCATGCCTTCTATATTCTCATCCAAATCATTTATATAAATGACAAACAAAAGAGGACCCAGAACCGATCCCTGTGGAATACCGCTGGTCACAGGCCTCCATTCCGAAAAACAATCTTCCATATTAGTCTCTGTCTCCTGCCGTTAAGCTAATTATGTATCCAAATGGCAAATTCACCTAGAATCCCATGTGACCTAACGTTACCGATTAGTTAACCTTGCAGAACCTTATCAAGGACTTTACTGAAATCCAAATAAACAATGTCTACTGCTCTGCCATAATCAATCTTTTTGGTAACTTCTTCAAAAAACTCTGAGACATGATTTTCCACACACAAAACCATGATGATTATCCCTATCTAAATGTCCATATCTTTTATAATCACATCCAACAATTTACCCACAGAAGTCAGACTCAGTGCTCTATAGCTTCCCAGTTTCTCCCTGCAAACTTTCTTAAGCAAAGATACAACATTAGACACCTTACCCGTAGTTATAGATGGTGCAATTATTTCTGCAAGGAGTCTTATAATTTCCTCCTTTACTTCCTACAAAATGCTGGGACACATTAGATCAGGTCCCAGAGATTGTCCACCTTCACATTCTGTAAAACTTTCCGAAATTCCTCTTCTGTAATGTGAACCATTTTTAAACCATCAAAGTTTATTTTTCGGCATTCTCTAGACTCCATTTCTTTCTCCACTGTCAAAACTGATGCAAAATATTCATTCAGTATTTCTCCCATCTCCTGGGGTTCAACACAAAGACGACCTCCTTGATATTTAAGAGGCCCTGCCATCTCTCTAGTTACCCTCTTGCTGTTGATGCATTTGTAGAATCTCTTTGGATTATCCTTAACCTTATCTGCCAATGCTATCTTATGTCCCTTCTTTGCCTTCCTGATTTCTCTCGTAATAATGCCCCCACACTCTATATTGATTAAGAGATTCAATTGAACAAAGATATCTATATCCAAAATTAGGTTCTCTTTTATTCTTGACGAGAACCTCAATATCTTTATTTGTCACGTTCCTTAATCTTACCAGCCTTATCCTTCACTCTAATAGAAACAAAATGCCTCTGAACTCTCATCATCACACTCTTGAATACCTCACACATGTCAGACTTCCTTTATCTGCAAACGGTCTATTCCAACCAACCTTTGAAAGTTCTTGTCTCATAACCATTAGAATTTGCCCTAGTCCTATTAAAAGCTTTAACTTTTATGGAAGGCTTATTCTTTTCCATAACCATTTTGAAGCAAATAGAATTATGATTGCGGGACCCAAACTGTTCCTCCACTTTTACTCCAGTCACCTGCCCAGCCTTATTGCCAGAAAGAAGATCTAGTTTTGTTCCTTCTCTAGTAGGAGCATCCCACATAATGGTAAAGAAAATTTTCTTGAGAGGATCTGACAGATTCTTCACCATCTAAACCTTTAACTCTATGGTAGTCCCAGTCAATTCAAATCCACCGACTCCCATAGCAACCTGGACTACACCTCTTTTACTCACAATTCCTCTGCCATCAACGCATCTGCACCCAGGAGGACCAATTCTACCATAGAACATCCCAGATGGCCTCCTTCTTCAAGGACCAAAATTTCCCCTCCCATGTGGTCGACGATGCCCTCCAGCGCATCTCCTCCACCTCCACCCTTGAAGCCCACCCCTCCAATTGCAACAAGAACAGACCCCCCCGGCCCCCGGTCCTCACCTTCTACCCCACTGACCTCCGGATACAATGCACCAACCTCCACCATTTCCGCCACGGACAAACAGACCCCACCACCAGAGATATATTTCCTTCCCCACCCCATCTGCATTCTGCAGAGACCATCTGCTCCTTGACTCCCTTGTTAGGTCCACCACTCCACTCCCAGCACCTTCCCTTGCCACCACAAGAAGTGGAAAACCTGCCCCACACCTTCGCCCTCACCTCCATCCATGGCCCTAAATGATCCTTCCATATCTGACATACATTTACTTGTAATTTCACACACGTCATCTACTGTGACCATTGCTCTTGGTGTTGTCTCCTCTATATTGGGGAAACAGGACACCAACTTGCAGAATGTTTCAGAGAACATCTCTGGGACACATGCACTAAACAACCCCATTGCCCTGTGGCTGAACATTTTATTTCTCCTCCCACTCCACCAAGGACATGCAAGTCCTGGGCCTCCTCCACCACGAAACTCTAGCCACCTGACACTTAAAGAAAGAACACCTTATCTTCTACCTTGGGACCCTCCAACCACACGGCATCAATGTAGATTTCACCAGTCTCTTCATTTCCCTACCCCCACCTTACTCTCGATCCAACCTTCTAACTCGGCACAGCCCTCTTGAATTGTCCCACCCGTCCATCTTCCTTCCCACCTACCCGTTCCACCCTCCTTTCTGATCTATCAACACCGACCCCCATCTCCATTTACCTATCGGATTCCCAGCTAACTTCCCCCAGCCCAACCCCCCTCCTATTTATCTTTCAATCTCTTAGGCCACCCCCTTATTCTTGATGAAAAGCTTATGCTCGAAACATCAACTCTCCTGTTCCTTGGATGCTGCCTGACTGGCTGTGCATATCCAGCATCTGCAGTCTTCAATTTCTCCTAGTCCCAGCCAATGTTTGGAAAATTGAAATCCTCCATTATTACAACCTTATTATGCTCAGAGATATCTGAGAGCTCTCTACATATTTGTTTCTCAATTTCTCTCTTATTATTGGGGGAGCCTATGGTACAACCCCATCAAAATTATTTTTTCTTTCTTATTTGTAATTTTTACTCATATATCTTCCCTAGGTACTGCAGTAATGTATTCCTTAATCAAAAATACCACACCTCCTCTATTTATGCCTCCTTTTCTATCATTCCTATAGCATCTAAAATCTGTAACATTGAACTGCCAGTCTTCTCTATCTCTCAGCCAAGTTTCTGTGATAGCTATGATGTCTCAATCCCATGTTTTTAAACATATCCTGAATTCATCAGCCTTACCTGTAAGACCCCTTGCATTGAAATAAATGCAATTTAGTTTTTCAGTGTTACTACATATTCTAACTCATTATCATCTTTCTTTTCTAATTGACTTCCTCTCCTTACATTCAGAACTTACTCCATCAATCCATTTACACTGCACTTAGAATTCCTCCACTTGCTTTCTCTATTAGTATGAAGTCTCCCATTATATCATGAGCAAATCTCCTTGCTAAAAATTGGTCCCTTTCTACTATAGGTTAGACCCATCTTTGTACAGATACTTTCTATCCCAAAAGACCTTCCAGTTGTCCAAAAACCTGAATCCCTCAACAATACACCAGCTCGTCAGCCATTGATTTACCTCCTTTAACCTTTTGTTGCTTCCTTCATTTAAGTTTGACATTGGAAGTAAATAAGAAATTACTACTTTTAAGGTTTTATGTTTTAATCTTCTACCTATCCTCTTAAACTCACTCTGTACTGCTTTACTGTTTTCCCTAAAATGTCATTCCTATCAATGAGTACAATAATTTCTGGCTTCTCAGTCTGACCTTTAACAATATGCTTGACAAGTTTAGAAATGTCATCAATCCTAGCACCAAGAAAGCAACAAACCATCCTAAATTTATGCTCACTGCCACAGAATCAGCTGTTTATGCGCTGACAGAAGAGTCCCCTTTAACAATAATTCTATTAAATCTTGTCAAACACTGCCTAATAACTGACTGGCTCTTCCATTTTCCTTGGACAGACTATCCCCTTCAACAGTTCCAAAAACTGAATGTCTATTTGATATAGAAATAGCGGCCAGAGACTTTAGAACTACCTTTTTACCTTTCCTGACAGTTACTCATCTATCTGAATGATCCTGATGGGTAATAACTTTTCTAAATTAACCAGCCATCTTACTCTGTACCTTATATATGGCTTTAATAACAATATCTTTAGTCCACACAATCTGTCAAGTTACAGCATACTTTTATGGCAGTGGACATTCTGGAACCAGCTGTTATGGCCCAGAGGTTGGGCTGACACCAGTACACCATCAAAGCTTTACCTCCCATTTACCTCAAAGTTAAATTTATCTCAATTTCTGTCAAAGTGGCTTTGGGACTTTTCAGCATTTTACTTACTAGAATAGAGCAACTGAAACAGGCATGTTTTTTGCTATGGGTACTCCAACACTGACTGTGATTTGCTGGATAGTATCTGTTGTGATGGATTCTACCTTGAAAATCTGGCCAGAAAGGTCATGTGACAATAAATGGGCAAATTACAAGGATTCCAATGCAGAACAGAAGACTTCCAGCCTACATGTACATCATTGTGTGTTTAGATCGATCTGAATCTTCTACATCCTAGTGCAATCTCTGAGCTGTCTCTCTTTCTCTCTCATACACACGCACAACTTTTCCAGGTTTTTTTATTGCAGGAACAAGATGCTCCAGTCAGAATTTAGGTAAATTTTGCAATATTTCTCCATTAATGCGAAAGTAATGCTGGAACCTACTAGGTTTTTTGAAAACGGCATGAATGTACAGCTGTATGTGCTTTAATGTTATGACTCTGCTGAGTGTATTGTCTGACATAGAAAAAAAGTGCAAGGAGTTGCAAGTTACAGGTTCAATCCTTGCTCAGCCTTTTCTGTACAAATCCATAAGGAGACATCATCAACGAAAGGAAGCTCAAACAAAAATGCTCCCTTTTTGAAAGACAAAATGAACAAACTAGGGCGCATAGGACAGTAATTTAAAATTGAGATATGAAGGCACTTTTTTCTTCCAAAAGGTAGCAAATATCTGGAAGTCCCTACTGTAGAAAGCTGCGGAGACTAGATTATGGAAAGCATTTCACAATGAGGTATGTACATTTTGAAATATCAGGAAGTTGAAGGCTATGAGTTGCTGGCACAAAAGAAATGTTGAGGTCTGGGATAAACCAACAATGACCTTATTGAATGGCATGACAGGAATGAGGGGTCAAATGGCCGGTCTTTTTATTTATATTCTTTTGAACCTTGTTGACAGAACAGACATCTAGTTAGAGTGATCATTCTCATGATTAAGCTTGGACTCATGGTGGAAGTTAAAATCACCCACAACAACCCTGGTGTTTTAGCATCTCTCCATGATTGACCTATATATCTGTTCTTCTGTCTCTCACTGGATGTTCAAAGGTCTCTAGTACAATCCTATCATCATGACCGAATCTTTGTATTTCCTGAATTTACCCATACTGCTTTGTTGAATGAATTGTCCAATATGTCCTCTCTTCTTACAGTTGCGACAAACCCCCCCACCATTTTTACATCCCTCTCTATCATGACTGAAATATTAAAACCATGAAATGCTGAGCTGCCAATTTTGTCTTTCCTCAACCGAGAGTTGAATATAATTTTTCTATGTTGAAGATGTTGGACACAAAAATGGTACAGAAGTATCCTGAGTGGGGGATTTCAACGTCCATCATGAAGAGTGATTCCGCAGTAGCACTATTCATAGTGCCATTCAAGCCCAAAAAGACACTGCTGCTAGACTGAGTCGGTGTTGGGTTGAGGGGGAACCAACAAGGAAAAACATACGTATACTCATCCTTACCAATCTGCTTGTAGCAGATATACGTGTCCATTACAGTACTGCTAAGAGAGACCACGGAACAGTCCCTATTGAGACAATATCCTGCCTTCATATTGATAATACATTATATCTCATTGTGTGACAACATTACCATGCTCAAATGGGACAGATTAGGAGAAAGGTATACGGGAGATGTCAGAGGTAGGTTCTTTATGCAGAGAGTTGTGAATGCATGGAATGTGTTGCCAACGGTGGTGGTGGAAGCAAAATCATTAGGAACATTTAAGCGACTGCTGAGCATGCACATGGACAGCAGTGAATTGAGGGGTGCATAGATTAGATTAGATTAGATTACTTCGTGTGGAAACAGGCCCTTCGACCCAACAAGTCCACACCGAACCTCCGAAGAGCAACCCACTCAGACCCATTCCCCTATATTCACCTAACACTATGGGCAATTTAGCATGGCCAATTCACCTAACCTGCACATCTTTGGACTGTAGGAGGAAACCCACGCAGACACAGGGAGAATGTGCTAACTCCACACGGACAGATGCCTGAGGTGGGAATTGAACCCGGGTCTCTAGTGCTGTGAGGCAGCAGTGCTAACCACTGTGCCACCGTGCCCGGTTAGATTATTTTATTTTAGTTTAGGAATAATCCACAGCACAACATCGTGGGCCAAAGGCCCTGTTCTTCTCTTTAGGGAATTAAACTGTCATTACTTGGTCTGGCCTGTATGGAACTCCAGACCCGCAGCAATGTGATCATCACTTAACTGCCTCCTGGACAATAACATTGTCCTAGGTAGAAATGTCCACCTTTTGTGAATGAATATTAAGAAACAAATCTCACCCAATTTTGTGTCATCAGCAAATTTTGAAATGTTGCAAATGATCCTTCATCCAGGTAGATAATTTTTGTATATCATGAACACAAGCCCTGATCCTTGTGGTATTCCCCACTGGTCACTACCTGCAACTTGGAAAAAGATCCACTTATTCACACTCCCTGTTTTCTCTCTGTAAACTAATTCTTGATCCATGCTGATGTATTACCCACTATCCCATGTATTTTAAGTCTGCCCACTAACCTCTTAAGTGGGATGTTATCAAAAACCTGCTGAAAATCCAAAAAATGCCACATCCACTGGAGTCTCCCAGTGTTCTACCTTGCCAAAAAAATCCAGCAGTTTTGCAAAGCATAATTTGCCCTTCATAAACACATGCTGTTTTTGTCTAATCCTATGAAGGGGTTTTCAAATATTTCACTAAGAAACCAGAAATTGCTGGAAAAACTCAGCATGTCTGGTAACATATGTGGCGAAAAATCAGAATGAAGATCTCAGGACCAGTGTGCCTTTTTCAGAACTGATTGTAGCTAGAACGCATTTGGTGTATATATTAAACAAGGGTAGAGTGAAGGTGGAGGAATAAATGATAGGTGAAAGTGGAGCCTAGAGAGAGAAAAACAGTTGGGCAGACAAAAGGAATTAGTGAAGCTTAGTCTAGGAGAATGAGTTACTGCTATTTGGGAGCATTTCCAAACATTCTGTTATGACATCTTTAATAATGGACTCTTGTATTTTCTCCAACACTGATGTTTGGTGAACTAACATACAATTGACTATTTTTCTCCCCCTTTTTAAGTAGTGGGGTGACATTAGCTATCCTTCAAACTGTAGGAACTGCTCCAGAGTCTCTAGAATTTTGGAAGATGACCAAGATTGCATTCAATATTCCAAAGCCTCTTCCTTCAGTACTTTAGGATGCAGATCATGCTGATATTAATTTCCACAGTACTATTTTTCTATGAATACTGATTTATTTCAATCCCATATTCACACTTGATACTTAGTTCCCAAACACTTCTGTTATTTGTGCTTTCTTTTATGAAGACAGAATTCTTCAATTCTGTTGAATTCTTCTGCTATTCCTCAATTCCCCACTACAAATTCCCTGGATTCTGACCATAAGGGACCTATATTTGTCTTTACTAATCTTTTTTCTCTTCACATATTCAAAAAGATTTTACAGTCAGTTTCTATGTTGTTTACAATTTTACTCTCATATGCTATTTTCCCCTACTTGATCAATTTTTTTAGTTCTCACCTGTTGATTCCGAAATGCTCGCAATCTTCAGGTTTCCAGCTTTTGCTGGTAGCTTTACATGTCAACCTTTGAGATCTAAAGCTATGCCTATTTTCTTTTCTCAGCTATTGCTGATTCATTTCCATACTCTTATTTTTGCATCAGACAGAAATGAATAATTCTTGTAATGAATGCATGTCCTATAAATATGAAGCATTGCCTATTCACCAAAAGCCCCTTCTATAAGGTTCCCCACTCAAATTTTGCAATTCATGTCTTCTACCCTGATTGTTTTCTTTGTTTCGATTCAGGACCTTAGTTTCGAATTCAACTTCTTCACACTTCATCATAAGAGTTCTATCACATTATGACCACTCTTCTCCAAGAGAGCCCACAAAACAAGATTGTTTAATAATCCTTTTTCATCTCACAGTATCATGTCTACTGTTGATCTGAAAACAAACTATCATGTACACACTTCGGGAAATCCTGAAATGGTTTGATTTATTCAATCTATAGGTCATTCTGCTATAATGCGCGTTTCATTAACACAAATTTGCTGCAATATGATTGATGAATTGGGGGCACTGCTTCTGAAGTATGAACTTTTAATGTGATTATATCACCAACACTTTAAGCACTTTTTCTAAAACACAATTCTTCTATAACACATAGCTGCACACGAATGCAACCAGTGCGTTATAGAAGAACTACCTGCACATGTAAATTAAAGTCACCCATTACTACAGTAGGAAGCTTAGCGCATGTATCCCTGATTTCTTGTTTAATAACTTCTCTTAATTCTCCAGTATTGTTTTGGGCCTACAAACAAGCTCCAACAATTTCTTCTGCATCTTGATGTTTCTGATCTTCACTCCCACAGCCATGTCTTTGTAATTGCAATTGTACCCTAATTGTTTATACTGAGTTGCACTGCTAATTCACGTACCTTATTGTGAATGCTCTGTGTATTAAAACACAATTCAAGAAAGAGTGTAAGGAGGTATTGCTAACTCAAGCCTAATCAGTTTAATATCAGAGCTGGTTAAGTTGTTAGAAATAATAACCAGGAGTTAAATGTGACAGGTCACTATTAAATGCCCTCTCCTCCAAACTTGCCAATGGAGAGAGGGCACAAAATACTGTCTGCTAAGAGACCAGGTGGCAAAGCAGAGAGGACCTTGGGATATTTAAGAGAAAATAGAGAAAGTGAAGTCACATGGTGTTCAGGGTGTTCTAGCTAAGTGGATAAAGAACTGGTTGAGCAACAGAAGACAGAGAGTCATAGTTGAAGGGAGTTTCTTGAAATGGAGAAAGGTGACCAGTGGTGTTCCACAGCGATCAGTGCTGGGACCAATGTTGTTTGTGATATACATAAATGATCTGGAAGAGAGCACTGTTGGTATGATCAGCAAGATTGTAGATGACACGAGTAGCAGAAAGCATAAGGGACTGTCAAAGAATACAGCAGAATATAGATAGACTGGACAATTGGGCAGAGAAGTGGCAGACGGCGTTCAATCCAGGCACATGTGAGATGATGCATTTTGCCAAGTCTAATTCTACAGCAAATTATACAGTGAATGGAAGAGCCTCGAGAAAGGTTGATGAGCAGAGAGATCTGGGAGTTCAGGTCCATTGTACCCTGAAGGTTGCTGCACAGGTGGATAGAGTGGTCAAGAAGACATATGGTGAGCTTGCCTTCATTGGACAGGGTATTGAGTATAAGAGCTGGCAAGTCATGTTAAAATTGTACATGACATTGGTTCGGCCACATTAGAATACTGTGTACAGTTCTGGTTGCCACATTATCAAAATAATGTGGATGCTTTGGAGAGGATGCAGAGAAGGTTTGCGAGGATGTTGCCTGATATGGAAGGTGCTAGCTATGAAGAGAGGTTGAGTAGGTTAGGTTTGTTTTCATTAGAAAAAAGGAGATTGAGGTCTATAAAATCATGAAGGGTACAGACAGGGTAGATAGAGATAAGCTTTTTCCCAGGATGAAGTATTCAATAATGAGAGGTCACATTTTCAAGGTGAGAGGTGAAAAGTTTAAGAGGGATACACACGGCAAGTACTTTACACAGAGGATGGTGGGCAGCTGGAACATGTTGCCAGCAGAGGTGATAGAGGCAGGCACGGTAGATTCATTTAAGATGTGTCTGGATAGATGCATGAGTAGGTGGGGAGCAGAGGGATACAGATGCTTAGGAATTGGGTGACAGGTTTAGACAGTAGATTTGGATCAGCTCAGGCTTGGAGGCTGAAGGGTCTGTTCCTAGGCTGTAAATTTTCTTTGTTCTTTAAAATGTTTACATTGTGGTAGGAAGTCAATTAATACCCACTTAACAGTCTGATCCGAATGCCAGTGGTATGAAACCAGCAGCAAGCAGGCCTGTTGCCATGTCTGGCAAGTGAACCCATGCATGCTGTTTGTGGTCTCCTTTTGATGATGGAAGGAGATGAGGGCTTGTTAATTTAAAAACACTAGGTGTCTCACTAAGCAACTTGGCATCATTAAGGGAAGGAGGGGAAGTCTCCTCAGAACTGCACCACTACCGATGCTGACAACCTCCTGATTATTACCCCTCTGCCATTTCTCCCCTGTAATCCCTTCCTTCTGGCTGGGACCACTTGTAGGTGTTACCTGGGCAGCAACGACTACCTTCCTGGTGGAGCTGCTGAGTAAAAGAGCTGCCCAATTCTGATTGGTTGGCAGCTCAAAGCAGGCAGGACATCCTGCTCATGGGGTTTTGATCCCATAGAATATCCACTAAATGCTCTATTACCTGCTCATATTTTGGCAACCTTTCCCCAAAAATGTGATGTCTGGGAACCCCTGTCACCTCATTCAATCTCTGCCAACATATCTTCCCAAATTGAGGATTATGAAGTCACAAGTTCTGCACACTCTTTATATTCATCAACTGGGACTTGGCTACAGTGTTCCTCTGCCCCCACTCTTCACCAAATATGTTTTTTCAAAGAACAGACAAGAACCTAAAACATGACAGATGTCTAACCCGACCCTTCCACCACTCTTGCCACCAGTTCCTATGAAACACAAAGTGGATGGAAGCCAGAATCAATCGCCCACTTTGACAAAGGGTCAGTTAGACTCGAAACATCAGCTCTTTTCTCTCCTTACAGATGCTGCCAGACCTGCTGAGATTTTCCAGCATTTTCTCTTTTGGTTTCAATCGCCCACTTGTCAATTTTCAAATAAATAATTTATTTGATTTATTCTACAAACAGGTTGGGCAAGTGGTTGTCTTCAAACTGAGATAGGGGTCATTTAGCCTCCCAAAATATGCTGTTGTTGTGGCCATGACTATCTGCAATGAATCAGGTTTCCTGGAGCTCCATGTCCTGTAAAAGACTGATAGCAGACCACTTCGAGGAGAATGGCAATATTTAGATTGGTTGGAGTTGCACAGTTAGTTTCTCATTTTGCCCTTGCCAAACCAATGTGTATTATAATTCAGCTGAAACAATGTGATGTGGGATAGGTAACTATATAAACATGATGAAATGTGACCAAGAAGCAGGGTAGAGAATCTAGTGACCAGTAATAATCTGCAGTCAGGATACATTGCACGCTGATACATTCTTTCCAACACACTGTGGATACTAGAAGATATAAAGCAAAGGGTATAGTCCGACAGGTTTATTTCAAAGTTCAAACTTTTGTAGCACTGCTCCTTTGTCAGGTAGCTAGTGGGACAGGATCATAGGACACAGAATTTATAGTAAAAGATCAATGTGTCATGCAACTGATGCGATGTACTGAACAAACCTAAATTGCAGGTTGTCTTTAGAATGGGTTGCAGGTTTCGAATGATTAATATGTAAATCCCAGAACTTCATTCCAGTCACATTCCTGACGTAACTTAAGGTTTTATTAAAAAAAAGTTGACATCTCAGCTCAGACAATGCACTAAAGGTTGTGAGGTTAGAGTCCATCTGTATTCCAACCTTGAGTCAGACTGGTGCTGTTTCCAAAGTAAGGATTTATAAAATGTCACATGGACTGACTGCCTGCAAATACAAAGCTGCAAATGCAAATTCACTCCATAGACTTATATGCGTGTGTGTAGTCTCACACACTCACACACAAGCACACCTACATACACACTCTTACACATGATCACACTCACGCAGACTCTCATACACACACCCTCTAACAGGCATATATTCTGTCACACTCATACACACACTCTATCAAGCACACACGCATGCACACACATACAAGTCATGGAGTCACAGAGATGTACACCAAGAGATGTACAGCATGGAAACAGACCCTTTGTTCCAACTCATCCATACTGACCAGATATCCTAAACTAATCTAATCCCATTTGCCAGCACTTGGCCCATATCCCTCTAAACCCCTCCTGTTCATATATCCATCCAGATATCTCCTAAATGCTGTAATTATACTTGCCTCCACTGCTCCTCTGGCAGCTCATTCCATACACACACCATCCACTGTGTGAAAAAGTTGCCCCTTTCTTCTCTCACACTAAACCTATGGCCTCTAGTTCTGGACTCCCCCACCCCAGGCAAAAGACCTTGTCTATTTACCCTATCCATGCCCCTCATGATTTTGTAAACCTTCATAAAGTCACCCCTCAGCTTTTGACGCTCCAGGAAAACAACCCCAGCTATTCAACCTCTCCCGAAAATTCAAATCCTCCAACCCTGACAACATCCTTGTAAGTCTTTTCTGAACCCTTTCAAGTTTCACAACATACTCCGATAGGATCTATGAAGTGAATTGCATTTGCAGATTTGTATTAGAGATATATTCTATTTTGTTCAAAAAACACACAATCTATAAGTAGTCAGTCCATGTTACATTTTATAAATTCATACCTTGAACATAGAATCAGTCTGTCTCAAGGTTGGAATACAGAGAGACCTTTGATGCATTGTCTGAGCTGAGAAGTCAACTTTGTTTTATAAAACCTTAAGTCATCTCGGGAATATGACTGGAAAGAAGTCTTGGGATTTGCATATTAATGAACTGAAACCTGCAATGCATTCCCAACTGATTAAAGACGTAACAGCAATCTAGGTTTGTTCAATATATTGCATCACTTGTATGACACATTGATCTTTTACTATAAATTCTCTTTCCTATGATCCTGCCCCACTAGCTACCTGATGAAGGAGCAGTGATCTGAAAGCTTGTATTTTGAAATAAACCTTAACCTGGTGTTGGACCTTAACCTGGTGTAGTGTGATTTTTAACATAATTTTGACTGTCAGTTGCAGAACACTCCTTGTTTCAGTTCGATTCCTGCCAGGTTGCGGTGCCTTATTAATGTACTGCTGGTGTTCAAAATCATAAGGAGTCTTGAGAGAGTATATAGAGAAATCGGAACCATGAATGGAAGGATGGAGAGCCAGAAGATAATGATTGAAAGCAATTGGCAAATAATGACAATACAAGGAGGAACCTTCTTTATGTAGTTCGTGGTTTAGAAGTGAAAATAAGTGCCTAGAATTATGGTGGAGGAAGATTCAATCAGGGCTTTCAAGACAGTTTGATCAGAAACCAAAATAAAAAGGGAAATTGGGGAAAGGGCAGGGGAATTAGATCAACTGGGTTATGCTTGTGTGACATGGTGGTATTCTATGCTGGAAATAGTCTGTCATTTTATACTATTAGAAGAAAAATCAGAGGATGCCTGAATAGAAATAAAAACACATGACCATATGGACTGATTTTTTCAGAGCGTCCTTGAATCAAATTTACTGGTTTTAGAAAATGATAGAATTATGATAGAGCGACTGGGCTTGTATACCCTTGAGTTTAGAAGGCTGAGAGGGGATCTGATTGAGACGTATAAGATTATTAAAGGATTGGACACTCTGGAGGCAGGAAGCATGTTTCCGCTGATGGGTGAGTCCCGAACCAGAGAACACAGTTTAAAAATAAGGGGTAGGCCATTTTTTTGATTACTTAGATTAGATTACTTTATAGTGTGGAAACAGGCCCTTCGGCCCAACAAGTCCACACCGACCCGCCGAAGTGCAACCCACCCATACCCTTACATTTACCCCTTACCTAACACTACGGACAATTTAACATGGCCAATTCACCTGACCTGCACATCTTTGGACTGTGGGAGGAAACCGGAGCACCCGGAGGAAACCCACGCAGACACGGGGAGAACGTGCAAACTCCACACAGTCAGTCGCCTGAGGCGGGAATTGAACCCGGGTCTCTGGCGCTGCGAGGCAGCAGTGCTAACCACTGTGCCACCGTGCCGCCCACAACAGAGTTGAGGAGAAACATCTTCACCCAGAGAGTGGTGGTTGTGTGGAATGCTCTGCCCCAGAAGGCTGTGGAGGCCAAGTCTCTGGATACTTTCAAGAAAGAGTTGGATAGAGCTCTTAAGGATAGTGGAATCAAGGATTATGGGGATAAGGCAGGAACAGGATACTGATTGAAGATGATCAGCCATGATCATAATGAATGGTGGTGCTGGCTCGAAGGGCAGAATGGCCTACTCCTGCACCTATTATCTATTGTCTATTGGATCAGCACAGCATAGAAAGAGGCCATTCAACCTTTCCCGATGATACTGACTCCTTTGGAGTTATTCCCAATTGCCCATTCTTTTTCAATAATTTGCCTCCTTCTAGATATGTATTTTATCTAATTTTATTTTGTAGTAGATTATTGAATCTATATTCACCAGCTTATAAATCAGTGCTTCCCAAACCCAAGCACTGCAGTACTGAGCACTGGTCATTTTATTTAAGGAAAGTTTTATTTAAGTAGATGAACAAAATGTTTACTCGATTAATACCTTATACTTTGACGAAAGTGGACAGGTTGAGATTGTAGACACTTATGTTTACAAGAGTTAGAAGTGACTGAATTGAAAAATATAAGATCCTGAGAGATGTTGACAGTGTGAGTGGGAAGAGGATGTGGAGAGTCTAGAACTTGGGGTCACTATTTGAAATTCAGGGGGTTGTCCATTTAAAACAGAGATGAGATAAATTTTCTTTTTCTCAGAAGATTGAGAGTCTTTGGCAATCTCTTCCTGAAAGGGTAATGGATGTAGAGTCTGATTATTTTTAAGGCAGAGGTGGATACATTCTTCGTAAGCAAAGGGATGAAAGGTTAATGGGGGTGGTCAGGAATTTGAATTTAAGGCTACAATCAGATTAGTTAGAATCTTATTGAATGGTGAAACAGGCTCGAGGAAATGAATGGTCTACCTCTGCTCCTTGTTTATGTGTTCCTTTGTAAATTCTAAATGCATCAAACACAATTCAGGCTTGTGTTATTTCTCATTCTTCTGTCTTACACCTGTCCATCTGATAATCAACCTCTGTCTCTAATTCCTTAACATCTTTATAATATCTCTGAAACCGCCTTTATGAAATTTTCAAGACAAAAGGAAGATATTGCACATGATGGAAATCTGAAATAAGAACAAAACTGTGAAAAACCTTAGAAGCTCAGGCAGTATCTGTGAAGAGAAACAGAGTTAATGTCTAAGATTGTCAACGTTTCATTTGAACTGAGGAAGAACAGAAATATTAGCATTTTAAGGACAATGAAAGGGGGAGGAGAACAAACGAGATGGTCATAATAGGGTTAATACCAAAGGAAATTAGCTGTGGGCCCTGTGAGGTTGGCTGACTAATTGACACCCAGGGCACATGGAGAGGGCATAGTGGGAGCACAAACACAGGCCTCCTGAGAAAGGGGCAGCAGCTTTTATACACCAAAAAATAATTGCTATGTCACTCTGGTGTGGTTCTTCAGTGATCCCAGTGCTCCACCAGAGCTCAGGTTGCTGGAATGCTGAGTGCAAGTATCCACAGCTATAACGGCTGCAAATAGAGCCAGCAGCAGTCCACGATTGCACATCTGCAATATAATCTTGCAGCAATCTAAGACTGTTCTGCCCCAATCCAATCTTGAAGCTCTGCAATCCAATCTGCAGCAGTCCAAGATGGCATATCTGCAATCCATCCTGCAGCAGTCTCAGCCTGCAAAACTCCGATTCAATCCTGTAGCAATCTAAGCCTGCACAGCTGCAGTCCAGGTTGCATGGCTGCAAATTTAGATTGCATGGTTACATTTCCAGCCCAACTAGATATAGCCCCAGTCTGCATTTCTGCACTGCAAGTCTGGCATGGATACAAAACAAGATAGTACGAAGCCACACCAGACTTAGGCTGCCGATATGCTGGCAGGGCTGCAAACCGAAACTGAAATAATTCCACATAGGCTGGTATCCTATCACCAAATCACCTTATATTTATATTAGCACTTGACACTGACTTAGCTTACTCAGAATCAGCTCTCACAGTAAACAGGATGTCTGATACTCCAGCTTTTATCCATCAGCCAAGGCACCCTGATTGGTTCAGGATAACAGTCCCAATCAGGGAACTCATATTCTCGTGGAAGAATTTAATTCTTTTCTTCAGGCAGCAAAGGTGTTGAGATGGTGATATCTGCCGTGTCCATTTCAAATTCAGAGGTATCTTTAATGCTTGATGGAGAAGTGACTCTAAGGGTTCCGGAACAGTTAGAAAGGCTGTTGAGGAGCCAGGCACATTTTGCTCCTGTACTGTTTGCAAGTTTGCAGCTTTCATATGGTCCACATTCTTTTGCAGGGCCATTGATCTACCCAAAATTTGTACATATGACCTTGGGTCAACCATGCCTCTTATCCATACAGGGCTGTTTCTGTGGTTCACCAAACTTCATACCTTGAAGTAAACTGTCTCTCTTATTTAACAAAGTCTTGTGTCTAGAACTGACATTCCTGATGTTATTTCACCTTCTCTTCCTGGTCTGGGAAGATCAGATTTAACCTGGTGTTGGGTCTTCTCCCCAGTGGCAACTCTGCTGGAGCTATTCCTGTATTTGCATGAGGGGTGGTTCTATAATCAAATAGAGCCGGGATAGTTTGGGATCTAATGAAGCTGCAAACTGTCGTTTTAAGCCTGCCTTCAAAGTTTGGACTGCTGTTTCTGCCAGACCATTGAATGATGGATGATAATGCAGGTATCCTCATTCAAAACCTGTACGATTTGATGTTGAAAGACTGTCAGGGAGGCCAAATAGGAAATGAGGGTGCATTGAATTGCCTCCTGCTGGCTTATACACCAGTGCTGATACCGCTACTGGAAGAGTCCGTAATGTCTTAAATGTTCTGAATACACTTCCAGTCACAGCTGAAAGTATCAGACTTTGGATGCCAAAGGAAATATTCAAATTTGACTTTCAGAAATATTCAAATTCCCAACTGGTAAACACAGATCTGTTATCTGTGTCTAACATTTCTGGAGGATTGTGTATTACAAAAGATGCATGCAGTTTTTCAATTGTCATCACTCTATGCACGTCCAACTACTTTCAGTGGGCGTCAATGACTAAGAACATTGAGCCCATGAAGTACTTGCTTAGTCGATGTTTCCCTGGCCAATCCCACAAATGTAGGAAGCACTGGGCACTGCTCCACCCACACAGCTGCATCAACATCCAATCATGGCCCCCAGACATAACCTCTCGCCAACATCTTCATTTTGGAGATGCCTGGTTAACCCTGGTGGAGTTCAGCCAGTTTCTGGCAGCGACTTTTGTTTGGAACAATCACTCTTGCTCCCAATAATGTTATGCTGTCCTGAAATGTAATCTGGTCTGTCCAGGTCCAAAAAGGTTTTAGTTCTTGTTTTGAAGGCCTTTTGGTTTCCGTCATCACTACCAGCTGTTTTAGTTTTGCCAGGAGTAGATCCTTTGGCATCCAAAGTCTGATACTCTCAGCTGTGACTGGAAGTGTATTCAGAACATTTAAGACATTACGGACTCTTCCAGTAGCGGTATCAGCACTGGTGTATAAGCCAGCAGGAGGCAATTCAATGCACCCTCATTTCCTATTTGGCCTCCCTGACAGTCTTTCAACATCAAATCGTACAGGTTTTGAATTAAAGCCCACTGCTGAATTTGGCCTGAAGCTATAGATGGCACTGCATTCGCATTTGTAGTCTGTTATTATTTCAAATATATGTCCTTAAAGGTATTGGTGGAACTCCCTGACTCCAAATATGAGTGCAAAATCTTCCTTCTCTATCTGGGTGTATTAGCACTTTGAATTAGCCAAAGTTAGGGATGCAGGCATTATTAGGCATTCCTCTCCATTTGGTCACCTATAAGCTAATATTATCTCAGTAACATACAGGGAGGTAATGAGCTGAAAATGTGTTGCTGGAAAAGCGCAGCAGGTCAGGCAGCATCCAGGGAACAGGAGAATCGATTCTCCTGTTCCCTGGATGCTGCCTGATCTGCTGCGCTTTTCCAGCAGCACATTTTCAGCTCTGATCTCCAGCATCTGCAGACCTCACTTTCTCCTACAGGGAGGTAATGCCAGGTCGACATGTTAATGCAATATCTTGCTTGGGATCCTAATTTGACAACACCTTGACAGTTGTTTCTTCACTTTCCGAAAGCTATGGCTAGGCTACGTGACCAATTCTAATACGCTTTTTAAGACTTGATGCAAAGGTGCCAGGTTATTTATGAACTTTCCATAAAAAATCACCATCCTAGGGAAGACCAGTGCAGACGTGAGAGGCAGGACTCCCTTGATCACCATCACTTTATTTTCTGATGGGTACAAGCTGGTCTTATCAGCTCTGTAGCCCAGGTGGGTCACTTGGGGTGCTTAGCATACACATTTTTCCATTTCCTGGCATATGTCCACCTGGCAGAAATATCTACAAGCTATGTCCAAGTCCTCTAAGTGCGTCTTATTGGTCTTCCCAGTTATTAGCATGTTACCTAGACAAACGGTGACCTTGGGTAGACATGTAAAATGTTCTCCATTGTCTGCTGAAAAATTGCAAAGGCTGACAATACCCCAGATGGCAGTCTCATTTAACGCTTATGGGTATTAATTGTACCTCATGTCCAGCTTCATGATGGACAGATGTTCTGCCAGTTTTGTATACAGGTAGTTCTCATTTTATGCACTTTTATTAAGTGCAATTTGTCTGTAATACGATTTGTGAATTGCTGACCTTTTTTATAAATGAACTTGAGTTCACTGTTACAAGATTCTCATCCCCGCACTAGGTGTTGTTATGCGTGAAGGACTGGACTCTGCGTCAGTATCACATGATCACTGCACTCATGTATTTTCTCGTAAAGAGCTTCATGAAAGGTATTGTGAAATGTTTGTGCCAATGGACTTGGAAAAGCATCATGAAAATGTCTCTACAGCCTGAGGACAAGAAGCTGGGAGCAATCTGTTATTTAAAACTTAAAGAGTTGAGATAGAGCGAAATTTCACTGAAATTTACTAACAATAAAAGGACAATGTTGAGGAGCAGTTTGAAATTTGGCTTTATTGTGTGTACTAAGAACTTTTTTGCTCCCTTTTTGTTTAATAAATATGTTTAAATGTTGAAGACTATCTGCAGATGAATGCAAATCTGTTTAAGTGGCTGATTAATATGGTAACCAACTGCAAAACAAATACCAATACAAGGGCTTGGAAATGGTCAGTCAGCTGCTCAGAGTGGTCAGAGTCAAAAAACTCTGCACATAGTAGGTGAGGGAGACAAAGGTGGCACACTATTACTTTTGGTGCATGTGTGGAAATGTCCTGGGGGGGGTGAGTAGGCTGCGCAGAAGAGATTCAGAGTTTAGTCAGGATGAGATGTTACCGAGGATGAGACTGAGTGGGGAAAATGTTGCAGGAAACAGTGGGTAAAGTAGCAAAGATAGAGTGAGTGTGAGGTATCAGCAAGAAGAGGTGGCACTTTCAGAGTGGAGAAGGTCATTAATCTTCTTCCTACATTCTGTGCATTCCTTCATATGGTTGAGACTGTACTAGCCTGGATGGTAACCCTGGTTCAGATTGGTGTGGTTCCAGTAGAATGGCATACTCTGTTGGCTTGGAAGAAAATGACACCCTGTCTTTGCACTTCCCCATCCCCATCAGCAGCATCTCCATGTACTTGCCCACAAAAGGAGGCACCAATTTTCCACTGTCTGCCATGTTCAGGGCCAACGTCAGGACCATGCAGGGCACTTCTGGACTGACAGCTCTTGTCTGGGTGCACAATATCCTTTTAAAGACAATGATGCACCACAGATGTTGGTCAATCCTGGGATATCCAGGAAGGGATGAGTTGTTTTGGAACTGGCACTTGGTAGAATGGTGTTAGAATGTTTTAGAGCAGCACCAAAAGGTGGGGTAGTAATAAATCAGGTGGGTTTTGTTAAATAAGGGGATAGATGTCCCCAAGGATCATGATGTGAAATCTTCCAAAAACCTTCACAAAACTGACACTTAGCAAAATAAATTAAGATTCTGGATTAGTGGTGCTGGAAGAGCACAGTAGTTCAGGCAGCGTCCGAGGAGCAGTAAAATCGATGTTTCGGGCAAAAGCCCTTCATCAGGAATACAGGCAGAGAGCCTGAAGGGTGGAGAGATAAGTGAGAGGAGGGTGGGGATGGGGAGAAAGTAGCATACAGTACAATAGGTGAGTGGGGGAGGGGATGAAGGTGATAGGTCAGTGGGGGGGGGGGGGGGGGGGAGGGTGGAGTGGATAGGTGGAAAAGAAGATAGGTAGGACAAGTCATGGGGACAGTGCTGAGCTGGGGGAAGGGGAAATGAGGAAACTATTGAAGTCCACATTGATGCCCTGGGGTTGAAGTGTTCCGAGGCGGAAGATGAGGCGTTCTTCCTACAGGCATCTGATGGTGAGGGAGCGGCGGTGAAGGAGGCCCAGGACCTTCATGTCCTCGGCAGAGTGGGAGGGAGAGCTGAAATGTTGGGCCACAGGGCAGTGTGGTTGATTGGTGCGGGTGTCCCGGAGATGTTCCCTAAAGCGCTCCGCTAGGAGGCATCCAGTCTCCCTAATGTAGAGGAGATTGCATCGGGAGCAACGGATACAATAAATGATATTGGTGGATGTGCAGGTAAAACCTTGATGGATGTGGAAGGCTCCTTTAGGGCCTTGGATGAAGGTGAGGGAGGAGGTGTGGGTGCAGGTTTTGCAATTCCTGTGGTGGCAGGGGAAGGTGCCAGGATGGGAGGGTGGGTTGAAGGGGGGCATGGACCTGACCAGGTAGTCACGGAAGGAACGGTCTTTGCGGAAGGTGGAAAGGGGTGGGGAGGGAAATAATTCCCTGGTGGTGGGGTCTGTTTGGAGGTGGCGGAAATGTTGGCGGATGATTTGGTTTATGCGAAGGTTGGTAGGGTAGAAGGTGAGCACCAGGGGCATTCTATAGGTAGGGTGGAAGGAGAACACTGGGGTGTCCATGTCCCCCTTCAACCCACCCTCCCATCCTGGCACCTTCCCCCGCCACCGCAGGAATTACATAACCTGCGCCCACACCTCCTCCCTCACCACCATCCATGGCCCTAAAGGAGCCTTCCACATCCATCAGCACTGTCCCCATGACTTGTCCCACCTGCCTATCTTCTTTTCCACTTATCCACTCCACCCCCCCGACCTATCGCCTTCATCCCCTCCCCCACTCACCTATTGTACTCTATGCTACTTTCTCCCCACCCCCACCCTCCTCTCACTTATCTCTCCACCCTTCAGGTGGAGGAAAGGGGTTCCCCTGTGGCCACCCGAGAATCAGGTTCCGTCTCAAAGAGCTCCCCAAGCACAATGGACGGGTCATAGAAGCACTCAGGGCTGTCCTGGAAGGGGAGGGGAGGGGCAGAGAAAGGAGCAGGAGCAACAGGTACAGGAGCCCCAGCACCCCACCCAACAGCAACTCAGAGATATGACGAGAGCCTACTCAACACGTGTACCTATGCCCACTGGAATATGATCTCTGGAAGAGGCCATGTGACAAGACGACAGTAAGTGGGGTAGAGAGCAGCAATTTCCTGGATACAGGGGCTCCTGGCACTTTAGCATAATCAGAAAATCCCACCAACTCACCCCTGTCCAATGGGATCCTGTACAGCTTTGTCAGATTCACAGGTAACGCGCAGGTCAGCTCCTTCTCCATCCCATTAGCTATTCATCTGGGGAAACTACATACTAAGTGATGTGTGTCTTAATGATATAAGAGCAGGAGGGAATGGGGATCCTAGGGGCGGATTTTGTCATAACCCACAAGATCCTAGTGGACCACAGGAGTGGTGTGCATGGGAACTGAGGAGAAGGTAGTGGTGATCCCAGAAAAAGAGGAAAAGGGGGCCATGTGGTGTACAAAACCAGAAGAGGATTACGATCTGAATCATTTGTAACCAATACCCCATTTGCTAACAATACCCCAGAAGAATACCAGGCTAATATGCGGGATAACCTTAGGGCTATCGCTACATATAAGCATGACTGTGGGATGGTGAAGGGAGTAGAAGTCAGAGTAGAGGGGGACTCCATGACCCGACTGCAGAAGCAACATCCCAAGGGGTATAGGCCATCTTGGAAATGGCCTTAAGGGCTTTGGTTAGACATGGGGGTGTTAAGGCCCATAGTCACCCACATGAACCTTTTGCTTTGGCCGGTCAAATAGCCAGACAATTTCTGGAGAGCCAAGGTGGACTACAGGGTGCTGAACAAGAACATCCCTGCATGTGTACACACAGTCACCGCTGCAGCCGACCTCATCAGTAGCATCCTGGCCTCAGCACGCTTTTTATGGTTCTGGGTGTTTCTAATGGGTTCTGGTCTATCCCTGAGAAATGAGAGGACAAATACAGTTCACTTTTACATTTAAGGGGCAGAAATACAGCTGGACATGTCTCCCCCAGGGTTTCCATTACAGTCCTAGCATTTTTCACTAGTGTATGGCGAATTGTCTAAAGGGATTAAGCCAGCCCTAGCAGATAGTACAAAATGAAGATGATCTGCTGCTCTTCACTGACACCCAGGAAGTCCTGGCTGAGCTGCTGGAGTTGTCGAGATGGGAAGAGTTTAAATTAAACCCAAAAGAGGTTCAGGTGGACCAACAGGTCAAATTCCTAGGACTGACAGTGCAGGTAGGGGAGAGGGCGATAGACAAAACTAGATGGACGGCAATTCAAGAACTGCCCAATCCAACCAATCAAACACGGGTAAGATCCTTCCTGGGGTTCAGTGGGTATTGTAGGGACTTCTTACAGTACTAGGCAGCAGCAGCAGCCCCCCTGCTCCGGCTCCTCCACAAGGGGATGGGCTGGGAGAGGGACGGAAGAGGAATAAGAGCTACAAGTCAGTGTTTTGCCAGCACTGGGGCTATTGAAGAGGGGACGCATTTCGTCCTAGAGATAGCCGCAAGCAGGGATGGCCTGAGTGCAGTGCTGCTATAGAAGCAGCATGACCAGCTTAGACCGGTAGCTTACTTTTCTCGGGCACTCACAATGGTGGGGAAACATCTGCTAGCTACCTACTGGGCAGTAAAAAGAGCAAAGGTTTTTACTAGGACATCCCTGATATTCCTCCTCACCCCACATTCCGCCACCCAAATGTTGATTGATGGGAAAATCAAGGATGGGTCAGTGAGCAATGCATGCATTGTTTGCTGGGCCCTGCTACTGTCCCTAATGGAATTGAGAGTGAAGGGTCTGTGCGAGCCTAAGCTCGCAGCTATCATGGTTTACACTGAGGTACCTCACCATTCAATCAATGGGGTGTGGGACGTGGACGCAGGGTTTAAGGCGGGAGTTCATCCTACAGGCTGCGAAATCTATGGCTCCAGCACAGTAACAGCTGGGGTGTGGGATCTATGACTATAAGGATCATCCTGCTATTAAACTCCATAGTGCTATGAGCACCCAGCATGCTGAGCTGGCGGCGGTAGCCTATGTGGTTATCTACTCATCAGAATCCTCCACTCCTTACACCATCGGCTCTGTTACGTGCAACACGTGCATGGAATATCTGGCCATCTGGTCCCGCCAAATGTACACCTCGGCAGACAGCAAGCCCATCGTGATTAAACCCTTGCTAGAAAAGACTGTGACAGCGCTGGGGATGGGAATGGATATATACATCCTGAAGGTTAAGGTGCAGTCCAGGACTGAACCCCAGGCTAAGAGCAACCAGCAGGCCAACGTTCTAACAAAGTAGGATGCCAGGACAGGGATCTTCTGAAATCCACATTTCAGGGTCAGCTAGGGATAGTGGCAAGAATACTGGAAGCATTGTTCTAGCCCTGACCCCAGATCTGAAAACAGTCCAGACACAGGACCTCGCCCCAAAGGAAATTCTGGATACCTTGGCTAGGGAGAAAGGACAGAAGGTCCGTACAGTGCATTCAACATAAATGAGGGTATAGTTTTTAAGGAGGATCAATGGGGGTGGTTCCGCAGCAGTACAGGAGTGAGTAACTCCACCAGGCCCATGAGGGTCCAGGGGCAGGGCACCCTGGGCCGGAAACCACCTGGTGGAGGTTGGAGCAGACAGGGTGGTGGCCAAGGTTAAGGGAGGATGTCTGCAACTTTTGCACAGCCTGTCTGGTGCATGTGGCAACTAATTGCAACCTCCAGAGAACAAGGCAGTACTAGGGCACATTACAGGGTTAGAGGGATCCTGGAAATCCATCCAGACAGATTACAAGGGCCCGCTACCACTGAACTGGAAGGATACAAGTACTATCTAGTCCTGATGGATGTATTCTGTAACTGGATGGAAGTCATCCCTTGCTGAACGGTCAACGTAAAGGGGACGGCTAGAATTTTAGTTAGAGAAGTGTTCTCCCGGTCAGGGCTTCCACAATACATGGAATCAGACCAGGGCAGTCATTTTACGGGGCAGGTAATGCAGGTCACCCTTAACGTTCTGGGAATAGAGGGAAGTGGCATGTGGCCCACAATCAGCAGTCTTCAGGGATGGTTGAGGATGAATTGAATGATAAAGGCAAGGCTGCAGAAGGAGGGGGGGTATTCACCAAAGAAATGGACAGAGGCCCTGACTCTCATCATAATGGAGATTCGAGACAGCCCAAGTAAGGTACATGTCCGCGAGCTCATGGCAGCAGGGATTATGTACACCCCCTCCCACATTCTAGCCCTGGTGGTCAGGGAAATCAACTGGGACCAATCTGTAAAAGATCTGTACGATCATCTAAAACAGATTGACTGGCAGGCGGCTTCCAAAGGGGCAAGCAAACTGGGGTAACCAGTTGCTGTTTGAACTCTGCAGGCTGCAGGAGTGGGAAGTGGGGGAACGAGGTCATTGTTCAGAATTATGCCTGGGTGGGAGTGTTTGACCTGCTGTACAAAGGCCCATATAGTATAATGGACATAGGAAGTCCAATGGTGTATGCGGTAGAGCTATCCTGTGGATTAAATGGTTTCATATCAACCAATGCTAGTTGGTCAGGCCCAGGAAGACCACCACACCGTGACAACCATGGAGAAAGGCAGGCCGCGATGACAGTCCCGGGGCTAGGCTCGGGTGAGCTGTCTCACAGGGCCAGTTAACCTGTCATACTACGGGATTTAGATCAATCCACAGTTGGAAAGAGGGAACACTACAAACTCCTAAACCTAGGTGCCCTGGTCCCCAGTATACTGGCCAACCCAAGGCCGCAGGGTCGGGATGGTCAGATTCTAGCGTGGCTACCCGCAAACAGGTGGCATTGCACAATTTGAGTTATCTCCAGTACGAGGGAATACGTTCCAAGACTTACTGTGGAAGCCCAAAACCAGCAATAGTAGCAAACCCATTCATTTAAATGGGAAATTTACCTCCCGGGCAGTCCCCAGTCCCTCGTCTAGAATGTTCCATGTAATATGTTCAGGCTGCAGTAAACCGTGGTACCTGAAACCGTGGAAACCAACTCTGTGGATATGGCGGTCGCCCTGTATAGTACTGTTTTGGAATTGCTTTGCTTCTATTTGATGTGTTAGGATTTGGGCAAATCTTATGGAGTTTTGTGTTATTTTTATACATTTAAGCTTTGGTGAATATACAGCTGAGGGCGAGGCCAGGTTGTGTCTTACAGGGTAAAACCTTCAGGAATGGATTAAGTGCTGTTACTGGTCACTCTGATCGGAGTCAGCACGGATGCGGGGCAATACGGACAAGTCCCTGGTCTACAGGTCTTTTAGTGGGGGGCAGGGGGGGGTGGTCAAAGTCGCCAGTGTTAGTACCAGAGATGGCACACCCAGCACAGAAGGAATCGTCTCTTACATCCACCAGGGGAGGTGGCCAGGATCGGCTGGGTCGAATTTGACTTGGTACTCTAGTCACCTATGGGGAGGCATCCATTCCATGCCCGAGGATAAAAATAGCGGCTACCCCAGGTTAGGAAGGCAGAAGGTAAATGGGAAATGTCTCAGTTGTAAGAGGGACATCCTACTGGGTAGATAGTGGTGACTCAGGAAACTGAGCAGGGACACCAGGAGCCAGACCACTCACTGGGAGCAACTGGACAATGACGCCTATTGACGATCATAGGGATCCAGGGAGGGGAGAGTGTCTGCTAGGATAAATGGTGCAATCTGAACAGGGAATTGATGTCTGCATGTGGGAGTCGGAAAGGATCTGTTCAGCAGTGTGTCCATTGCTTTCAATTGGCAATGGGTAGGATATTGGGAAAGGGATCCAATGGGATCAGAAGATGGACTCCTGCGTGGTCCTGAAACCCCCTAGCACCTTTATGCCACTAAACTCATCATGCTCCTGAAGAAACCCGCAGATAGACATAGATAGGTGTCCCCCCACCATCAAGGGCCCCGCGAATGGCCTAGTTCTAATTCCGACTGACAAACTGCTGTACCAAGGTGTGCACTATGCTGTCGTATCAGTAATACTAAACTTAACTGAATTCCAGATTGGAGTGGTGCTGGAAAAGCACAGCAGTTCAGGCAGCATCCGAGGAGCAGGAGAATTGACGTTTTGGGCAAAAGCCCTTAATCAGGAAAAGAGGCAGAGTGCCTGCAGAGTGGAGAAATAAATGAGAGGAAGGTGGGGACGGGCGAAAGTAGCATAGAGTACAATAGGTGAATGGGGGTGGGGATGGAGGTGATAGGTCAGAGAGGAGGGTGGAGTGGATAGGTGGAAAGGAAGATAGGCAGGTAGGACAAGTCATGGGGACAGTGCTGAGCTGGAAGTTTGGAACTGGGTGAGGTGGGGGAAGGGGAAATGAGGAAACTGGTGAAGTCCACATTGATGCCCTGGGGTTGAAGTGTTCCGAAGCGGAACTTCCAGCTCAGCACTGTCCCCATGCCTTGTCCTACCTGCCTATCTTCCTTTCCACCTATCCACTCCACCCTCCTCTCTGACCTATCACCTTCATCCTCACCCCCATTCACCCATTGTACTCTTTGCTACCTCCCCCACCCTCCTCCCTGACCTATCACCTCTATCCCCACCCCCATTCACCTATTGTACTCTATGCTACTTTCTCCCCGCCCCCACTTTCCTCTCATTTTTCTCTCCACCCTGCAGGCACTCTGCCTCTATTACTGATGAAGGGCTTTTGCCCGAAACGTCAATTCTCCTATTCCTCGATTGCTGCCTGAACTGCTGTGCTCTTCCAGCACCACTCTAATCTAGACTCTGGTTTCCAGCATCTGCAGTCCTTGTTTTTACCTAAACTTAACTGAAGTCCATCTACTGGAGTGGTGATCAAGGGAGACCAGGCAACTGTACCAGGCCTTGATTGGGAAATGCCCTGTAAGAACAGGACATTTTTAAGAACTGGACTTTGGAAAAACTGACAAAACAGACCTCTGTTTCTGCTGCAGAGAACGTTAATCAATTAGGTTTGGGAAGACAGAGAAGGGGTGTGGGGGTGTGTGTGTGTTGGGAGGGTGGGAACGGTGTCTGGAGTGACTTGGCCACAGCTTATAGTACTGGGTCATCAGTTCTCAATCTAGCCCTACAGATTAAGGTTTTGAAGGACCAACTCCACAAAATTCTAGAGGAGGAAAACACAATGGGGGGGAACAGAACTCTGGGAGGACCAGACCTTTACAGTCTACCTAAAAGAGATTATTGCTGAGCTGGAGAGACATGCCGAGATGGTGAACATTCTAATTCAGGAGAACAGGAATGTCTTGGAAGACACCACAAGGAATGAGGTATGTGTGCTGTATGGGGCTTGATTGGGTGAAGGCCACAGTAACCTGGAGGACATGCAACAGAGCCAAATCTCTTCCTGGATTAGCAACAAATCCTTCGGCAATTCACTCAGCCCATGCCAGCTCCACCTGGCCTCAGAGGCCTTCCCTGTCCCTGTAGATTGTGGGCGGCCTCACTGCACTCATTACACTCTAATGGGGATAATTGTGTGGTTGCTGATTATTACTGCAGCCTCGTGCCCTGCGCTAGGCTGGAGAATATTGGAGTCATTTATGGTGGGGTACCAGTCCTTTTCAAGATGGTCTCACCCAATATCATAAAGTGGGAGCACTCTATGATGGGAACTGACTTGTTAGGTGCTGGAGCTGGGGTGCACGTGACTTACTGTGTCCCCAGGACTTGAATGCTTTCTCAAAACCCCGGTGAGTTTCAGGCTGTGGACATGGAGCCTATAAAATGAACTATGATGGCGATGGCACAGGATCATGTTCATTCACAGGTGGCATACTTAGGCAGTGGGACCTATTGAATCACCATGAGCATGTCCAGCTACTGATAAAAGAAGCACCCTGCATGTCCAGTGAGCAATAGCACATTTTGTCTTAAACCTCAGGCGAAAGTTCAAGTAGCCCAGGAACACATGACCCTGATTCCTTAACCCTCCACAATTCACCTCACTGTCAGGAACAACTTCACCAACCTGCTGAATTATGTGACCCACTTTTGATACTCTATTTCCTCTGCCAGAATACCTCAAGTCCCTGTTCAGGGCAGTAGAAATGTCCCAAAAGCACCTCTATACCCTTGATCAAACTACAGGGTAGATTGGCGGAGAGATAACCAAATTGACAGCATGGTCATCGTGGGACATGGGGTTGGATGTTGAAATTTAGGTGATCTCCCACAGTTAGGTTTTACACCAATTAGGGACTGTTCTGTATCTGTTATAAGCCAGCTGTCGGGCTAGGTGGCAAGCTTGCAGGACCGAAGCATCTACAACAAACCTGGCATTCCGTGTGGAGAGTGTGGCGCTGGAAAAGCACAGCAGGTCAGGCAAATCCGAGGAGCAGGAGAATCAATGTTTTGGGCATAAGCCCTTCATCAGGAATGAGGCTTGTGGGCCAGAGGCTGAGAGATAAATGGGAGGGGGGATGGGGCTGGGGGGAAGGTAGCTGAGAATGCGTTGGAAGACATTCCATGTTAAGAAGGGTGGTATTCTGTGGGAAATATCAGAACCAATCAATGTGAATGTTTGTGATACAATTGTAGTGTGTGTGATATACCCTTTCATAATCCAATCTGTTTCCTTTTTCAGACAGGCCATGCACCGTGTCTAGGCAGAGTAGGTTAGGTAACCTGGGAAGCTGGTTTTGAGATCTCAATGATGTTTGCCCACCCAAAGTGATACTCTGCATGCAGAGTATCAAATGGGGGATTGTAAAGTGGAGCAAAAAATCCCCATCATCTTGAGGATATACCCTGGGCAAAACTCTGAACTTTGGAGCTAAGTTTGTGGAAAGTACTTTTGACTAAAATTCACTGAACATTGGACTCGAGGCTATGGGCCTCAAACGAACCAGGGAAAGCTGGTTGGGACAGATTGCGTAATATGCAAGCACAAGAACAGCTGTCTGGACCAGGGGTTGGCTTGCAAAGCTAAAGGAAGACCCCTATTCATGCCCCAACTTAAAACAATGAAATCCGGACTGCAGGTCAAAGCAACTTCAGCCCTTCTGGAGCCTACAGAGGTACAGAGCCATTCAACCTTCAATAAATGTTTGGGCACAGAAATACTGAACAGTCCACACCAGTGTGCCACTTGTAAACCTGTTTTGTCTTTGACTGTAAGAGCCTTCATACCACTAGATGAACTTTTAACAAGCACCTATTCAAGGGAAATACTGGATATTCCAAACCATTGAGAAACAATTTACACCCTATCCAGTAATCAGGAGGCTCATTTAGCCTCAAGAGAAGGAACCATAGCTCAGCAATTGAAACCAGATTTGGCAGGAGATAAGGACCCTGCAGTTGGGTATAACTGGGAGTCCAGATCTCTAAAACAGAGAGAAGGAGAAAGAGGTCACCAACCAGAGCAGCACCAGCAACATCCACCATCATTCAGGACAACAGGGAAAATCAGCACTTGCAGTCTGCAGCAGAACCCAGTTACGACAGGAAACTATGCAGAAGAGCAAGCCAAGCCCATCTTCTACACCAGGGGTGAGCCCAAGGTCATTGAGATCCTCTGTCCCAACTAAGCTACCGAGGATAAGAGGAGGTGGACTTTGGGGCCAACAGTGCAAGGCATTCCAGGGAAAGGAAGCAAGGTAGGACTCTGGGATTCATGAATTTTGTGTTCTCTCTCTCTCTCTCTCTCTGCCTTTTCTATATCACCCATTAATTATCAGTTACTCACTGTGATTTTAAACATGTAGTATCAAGTCAGGGCTGCAAGGATTGACGGGGGTTTAAGTTAACTGTCAGACAAGTCTCAGACATTTGATTTTAATACATAATAGTTGGGTTTTGAAATATTAATATTTTTTTCCCGTTGTTGTACATACATTCAATTTGTTTATTATCAATAAAGTTAGAGTTTTCTTTGCCTTTAAAGCATCTGCCTCCTGTGTTTTCCAACACATCACATTCCACTACATAAGCCCAGTGTGTAAACCAGGGAGCTGGGTGAGCAATAAACCAGGCAGCACTCCCTACAGCACCATGGTACAGGGAGTGATTCAAGGGGAAGAAAATAGAAATCTAGTTGTCATCAAAGGTAGGATAATTAGGGGAATGGACATGGTTCTATGTGGCCAAGATTGAGAATCATGAAGGCTGTGTTGTCTGTTTGGTACCTGGGTTCAGGATATCTCATTTGGGCTGCAGAAGAATTTGGAGTTGGACAGGAACGATCTGATTATTTAGGTACCAATGATTTTGGTAAAAAAAAAGGTGGGATGCTGTTGAAAGAATATGAACAGCTAGGGCCTAAATCAAAACGTAGAACCAAAAAGGTAATAATCTTTGGATTACTGCATGAGCCATGAGTTAATTGGCATACGGTCAACAAATTAAAGAAGTAAACGTGTAGTTCAAAAACTGAGAAATGAGTTTGAATTCATGGTGCATTGGCACCTTCACTGGTGAAGGTGGTCAGGCCTCACCTGAATTATGCTGGGATCAGAGTTCTAGTAAATTAGCACGATAGAAAGGACTTTACACAAAATAGTTGGGAGAGGGGTTGTGTGTGGGAGGGATAGTGGGTTCAGTTGCATGGGAAATAAGAAAATGAAAGGTAAAGAGAAACGAAGGATTTCAGGTTAGTGATGGGCTGATTGTTACTAGAAAATAAAAGGACAGAATGTGTGAACGTCATAACGCATCAGTCCAAGAAAATTTGAAAAAAGAACAAACTTAAATGCTTTTTACTTTAGTGCATGAAGCATTTGGAATAAGGTACATAAACTGAGGGTGAAGTCGGGATAAAAAAATTTGATTTCAGAAACATGGCTACAAGGAGATAAAAATAAGAACTTATGGTTCTGTTCGCCGAGCTAGAAGTTTTTGTTGCAAACGTTTCGTCCCCTGGCTAGGCGACATCATCAGTGCTTGGGAGCCTCCTGCGAAGCGCTTCTTTGATGTTTCCTCCGGTGTTTATAGTGGTCTGTCCCTGCCGCTTCCGGTTGTCAGTTTCAGCTGTCCGCTGTAGTGGTTGGTATATTGGGTCCAGGTCGATGTGTTTGTTGATGGAGTTTGTGGATGAATGCCATGCCTCTAGGAATTCCCTGGCTGTTCTCTGTCTGGCTTGCCCTATGATAGTAGTGTTGTCCCAGTCAAATTCATGTTGCTTGTTGTCGTGTCGTTTCGTGGCTAGTTGATGTTCATGTATGCGGATTGTTAGCTGTCTTCCTGTTTGTCCTATATAGTGTTTTGTGCAGTCCTTGCATGGTATTTTGTACACTACATTAGTTTTGCTCATGTTGGGTATCGGGTCCTTCGTTCTGGTGAGTTGTTGTCTGAGCGTGGCTGTTGGTTTGTGTGCCGTTATGAGTCCTAGGGGTCGCAGTAGTCTGGCTGTCAGTTCTGAGATGCTCCTGATGTATGGTAGTGTGGCTAGTCCTTTTGGTTGTGGTATGTCCTCGTTCCGTGGTCTTTCTCTTAGGCATCTGTTGATGAAGTTGCGCGGGTATCCGTTTTTGGCGAATACCTTGTATAGGTGTTCCTCTTCTTCTTTTTGCAGTTCTGGTGTACTGCAGTGTGTTGTGGCCCTTTTGAATAGTGTCCTGATGCAGCTTCGTTTGTGTGTGTTGGGGTGGTTACTTTCATAGTTTAGGACTTGGTCTGTGTGTGTGGCTTTCCTGTATACCCTTATAGTGAATTCTCCGTTCGGTGTTCTCTATACCATCACGTCTAGGAATGGGAGTTGGCTATCCTTTTCTTCTTCTCTCGTGAATCGGATTCCTGTGAGTGTGGCGTTGATGATCCGGTGTGTTTTTTCTATTTCCGTGTTTTTAATGATTACAAACGTGTCATCGACATATCTGACCCAGAGTTTGGGTTGAATTTGTGGTAGGACAGTTTGTTCTAACCTTTGCATGAGTGCCTCTGCTATGAGTCCCGAGATTGGTGATCCCATGGGTGTTCCGTTGATTTGTTCGTATATCTGGTTGTTGAATGTGAAGTGTGTTGTGAGGCACAAGTCCAGTAGTTTAAGTATGCCGTCTTTGTTGATAGGTTCAGCGTCCTGTTTTCTGTTCTGTATGTCCAGGAGGTTGGCTATTGTTTCTCTGGCTAGGGTTTTGTCAATCGAAGTGAACAGTGCCGTCACGTCGAATGATATCATGGTTTGTGGATGTTGGGATGCTTCTGTAGTTCAATATTTGGTCCGTATGTGTTGTTTTCCTGTAGACGCTGGTTTGAAGTTCCCCGTTGGCTGTTCGCTCTGTTGTGACATCTAGGAATGGCAGTTTGTTGCTGTTTTCCTCCTCTTTAGTGAATTTTATGCCAGTAAGGGTATTATTGATGGTCTTGAAGGTTTCCTCTAACTTGTTTCGTTTAGTGATGACAAAGGCATCATCCATATAGCGGACCCAGAGTTTGGGTTGGATGGTTGGCAGAGTCTCTGCATTACCGTCTCTGCTAAGAACCCTGATATCGGAGGGTGTTTGGTTGGTTTGCCTGTAGGTTTTATTGTAAAAGGTGAGGTGAGTGGTAAGGCATAGGTTCACGAACTTGACGATACTGTCCTTGCTGATGTAGTTGGTGGTATTTGATGTATGTACCTTTGGGTCTTCTAATAGTGTAGTCAGTAGAGTAGTCAGTGTTTCCTTGGCCAGTTTGATCTTGATGGACGTGAACAGGGCTGTTACGTCAAAGGAGACCATTATTTCATTCTCATTCTCAAAGACACCAAGATAGAAGCCACAGAAGACTCCTGCACTAACTGCATACCTCTCCTAACTTTCCTGGAATTTACCCATCTATCTGACTGTATCTGCAACTTTTCTCACTTCCTATAACTGCTATTCATCACACCCCCTTGCCCTTGTAAATTCTTCATTGCCACTAACTGTTGCTCCAACCAATCCATTCGATCTGATAGGATTCGCAACCAACAACATTTATTATAGACATAATGCTCAGTAACATGTAAACTCTCTTGAAACCCCCACATCTAACAAGAACAGCATATCACTCTACTAAAGGCTATTTTTGTTCCTTCCAATCTACAGACCCAAAAAATAGCACCGTCTTATTGCTGTATAAAATACTGCTCTGGGCGAACTTACTACTTCTGGCTCATATTTTTAAAATTTAATCAAGAGACAGATTGCAATAAAATATATAATCAAGAAAGAACCTATTCTACTCACTATTGCAAATTTACAACAAGGCTATACTTAAAACTGTTCACGTATCTGTTTCTATACTGTGACGTCTCCCAAATAGATTCCTCCAAGATCAGTTGTGACTTTTGCTATTTGTTACTTTTTCCTAGACGAACTCTGATGTCCAGCGATACATGAAGTCAAACAGCAAAGACAGTAACTGTGCAGATTCACTGTGTCAATTAACAGTTTGGGTTTCTCTCTCTCTCTCTCTCTCCCTCCCCCACCTTTCACTGACCATGTGCTGCCTACGGTGTGTCCTTTTCCCTTTTAAAAGTGCTTCCAAAGTTTTTTCCTCCAAAGTTCCAAAACAATGCAACAGCATTTAAAACAATAATTGCTGCTCCTGGAATTTGAGGAAATCACCTCCAGCACCTAAAATACCTCAAAAACGAGCTGCTGTCACAGCCACAAATTTTTACCGTCTTCCATCTTGGATTCGGCAGAGATAAAGTGATGATCTAGGCTCAGATGATTCAGAGTCAATTTGGACACAGGTGAGAAAGCAGCAAGGAGGGAATACATTGGTAGAAGTAATGTACAGATCCAAACAATACCTTTATTAAAGAAAAAGCTATAGACAACAAATAAAAGAAGCACATGAAAAGAATAGAGTAATAATTATGAATGACAATACCCTTCATGTTAGACAGTCATAGATTCATCTAGTATGGAAGCAGACCCTTCAGTCTAACTCATCCATGCTGACCAAGTTTCCCAACTTAAAGTAGGCTCATTTGCCTGCATTTGCCCCATATCCTTCTGAACCTTTTGTATTCACGTTTCTGTTCAAATGTCTTTTAAATATTGTAACTGCCTCCACCACATCATCTGGCAGTTCATTGCATATATGAAGCCTACCTGTGAAAACGTTGTCCCACAGGTCCATTTTAAATCTTCCTCTACTCACCTTATAATTATGCCCAGCAGTTTGAACTCTCCAATCCTGGAGAAAAGACCTTATCTATGCCCTTCATAATTTGATAAACCTCTGTAAGGTCACCCCTCAACCTCTGACATTCCAATGTTCCTGGATGTAAGCTGTTAACTACACAAGAGAAAACAATCCATTCTCACTCAAATTACCCACTCTTGTCATCCCATTCCCCAAGTGAACTGGATATGCAACAAATTAGTTTTAAGTGGTGGTAAGTCTGATAAAGGAAGGTGAATAAAAGGTGTGAATCTCATGATAGGTAAGGTACAGAAAGAGATATAACTTGCGAGACAGAAAGAAAGAAGCATAAAAGAGAAAGTCAAAAAAGGATGACAAATTTTTAAATTTGACATGATTAAAAACTCCCTGAAGACTCCACAATCTGAAAGAATGAATTATCACACTTTAATTTTTGGTTAACCTGATGTTGGTCGGGAGTTTATGACCTCTTTAAAACAATACTTACTTCATGAATTAGCAGTCTTAATTACTTATGCTGGGTTTAGAATCATAGAATCATAGAGATGTACAGCATGGATACAGACCCTTCGGTCCAACCCGTCCATGCCGACCAGATATCCCAACCCAATCTAGTCCCACCTGCCAGCACCCGGTCCATATCCCTCCAAACCCTCCCTATTCATATACCCATCAAAATGCCTCTTAAATGTTACAATTGTATTAGCCTCCACCACATCCTCTGGCAACTCATTCCATACACGTACTCTCACCCTAAATCTATGCCCTCTAGTTCTGGACTCCCCGACCCCAGGGAAAAGACTTTGCCTATTTATCCTATCCATGCCCCTCATAATTTTGTAAACCTCTATAAGGTCACCCCTCAGTCTCCGACGCTCCAGGGAAAACAGCCCCAGCCTGTTTAGCCTCTCCCTGTAGCTCAGATCCTCCAACCCTGGCAACATCCTTGTAAATCTTTTCTGAATCCTTTCAAGTTTCACAACAGTTTTCCGATAGGAAGGAGACCAGAATTGCACGCAATATTCCAACAGTGGCCTAACCAATGTCCTGTACAGCCGCAACATGACCTCCCAACTCCTGTACTCAATACTCCGACCAATAAAGGAAAGCATTCCAAACGCCTTCTTCACTATCCTATCTACCTGCAACTCCACTTTCAAGGAGCTATGAACCTGCACTCCAAGGTCTCTTTGTTCAGCAACACTCCCTAGGACCTTACCATTAAGTGTATAAGTCCTGCTAAGATTTGCTTTCCCAAAATGCAGCACCTCGCATTTATCTGAATTAAACTCCATCTGCCACTTCTCAGCCCATTGGCCCATCTGGTCCAGATCCTGTTGTAATCTGAGGTAACCCTCTTTGCTGTCCACGACACTTCCAACTTTGGTGTCAAATGCTAACTTACTAACTGTACCTCTTATGCTCGCATCCAAATCAGTTTAACTTGGATTCTTGCAGCTTCACGACATTTGTTGCAGGGTAAAGTGAAGAAAATAGCCAAATGGTACTTGCACAAAAGTAGCAGTGGAGTGCACAATCTGAGCAACTACTCCTCAATATGTGCAATGAGCTGCATTTGTCTACTGGTCCTCACTCGAAGATGCTGCACATTTATATGAAAATCATTGTAAAGAGAATTAACATCTCTTTTTGATTAGATTTGATTCCCTACAGTGTGGAAACTGCCCTTCGGCCCAACCAGTCTACACTGAACCTCCGAAGAGTAATCCACCCAGACCCATTTCACTCTAACCAATGCACTTAACACTATGGGCAATTTAGCATAGCCAATTCACCTGACCTGCACATCTTTGGACTGTAGGAGGAAACCAGAGCACCCGGAGGAAACCCACGCAGACACGGGGAGAATGTGCAAACTCCACATAGACAGTCACCCGAGGCCGGAATCGAACCTAGGACCCTGGTGCTGTGAGCCAGCAGTGCTAACCATTGAGCCACCATCCTGCCCCTATTCATTATTTTTGCAACAAAAACTGACCTGAACTATAGTTTGACACAAAGACATCACTGAAGTTAGGCCATGCTAACTTGCCCATAGTGTTAGGTGCATTAGTCAGGGGTAAATGTAGGGGAATGCGTCTGGGTGGGTTACTCTTTGGAGGATCGGTGTGGACTTGCGCAAAATGGCCTGTTACAACACTGTAGGGAATCTAATCTAATCTTAACATTCTTGTATAAAGCAAATGATATTGAAAACTGATAACCATTAAGGCAGCATTGTATGGTGCCCCTGCTGGTTTCACATATTCACATGTACACATGCAATCACTCTGTATTCATGTAAAGAAATTAAGACATTTGATTGTTGTGCTGATTTTAGATTGTTTTCCCCCAGTTCATTGCCATTTCAAGTTTTCTGCTATTCCCTCTTGCATGGGGTTGGACAGACTTGCATGGTTTTAATGACAAACAATCTCAATAGATGTTAAGTTGGCAGTGCAGGATGTCCCAGCTTTAAGTTGACCCACTCAACATAATTTTGTTTTAACCATATTTTGTTTTTAATGACTGTTTGCTTGCACTCTGTCTCCAGTGCCAGCTGAATGTTACTTCCACAGCATGTCCGTGTTCCCTTAAGTAAGGTTATCAGTACATGTACACATTACTCCAGGTGTGGTCTCACCAATACCCTACATAGCTGAAGCATAATCGCACTAATACAATGAGCTTCCTAAATATTTGCTATGCCTATGTACTAACATTTTTAGATTCATACATTCATACACCCGGATCCTTTTGCTTCTTAGAGTTCTACTATCTTTCTTCATTTAAATTTGCTTTTTTCATAAAAATCGACAATTTCACATTTTCCCTCAATGTACTGCAATCTTTGTCTACTCATGTTTGTACCACATTCCTCTAACAACAAAAAGCAACATGTTTTTTACCTTCATAATCACTTGTTGTATCTGCATGTTACTTTCCTGCTTAGTACCAATTTAACAACTACACATGTCATCTATTCATCCAAGAAAGGCTGAATAAACTTGGGTTGTTTTCTATGGAGCAGAAAAGGGACCAGATAGAGCTGTATAAGAGGGGCACAGACAGAGCGAATAGAAATCAGCTGTTAACTTTGGTCAAATGGTCATTAAAAAGGCTGCATAATTTTAAGGTGAAAAGCAGGGGGTTTAGAAGGGATGTTAGGAAAACATTTCTTTTATCAAGGGAATAGTAAGCGCTGTCTGGGAAAGTGGTTGAGGTTTGTAATCTGGTAGGTAAAAACAATGACTGCAGATGCTGGAAACCAGATTCTGGATTAGCGGTGCTGGAAGAGCACAGCAGTTCAGGCAGCATCCAAGGAGCTTCGAAATCGACGTTTCGGGCCAAAGCTCTTCATCAAGAATAAAGGCAGTGAGCCTGAAGCATGGAGAGATAAGCTAGAAGAGGGTGGGGGTGGGGAGAAAGTAGCATAGAGTACAATGGGTGAGTGGGGGAGGGGATGAAGATGATAGGTCAGGGAGGGGAGGGTGGAGTGGATACGTGGATAAGGAGATAGGCAGTTAGGACAAGTCCGGACAAGTCATGGGGACAGTGCTGAGCTGGAAGTTTGGAACTAGGGTGAGGTGTGGGAAGGGGAAATGAGGAAACTGTTGAAGTCCACATTGATGCCCTGGGGTTGAAGTGTTCCGAGGTGGAAGATGAGGCGTTCTTCCTCCAGGCGTCTGGGGTGAGGGAGCGGCGGTGAAGGAGGCCCAGGACCTCCATGTCCTCGGCAGAGTGGGAGGGGGAGTTGAAATGTTGGGCCACGGGGCGGTGTGGTTGATTGGTGCGGTGTCCCGGAGAAGTTCCCTAAAGCACTCTGCTAGGAGGCGTCCAGTCTCCCCAATGTAGAGGAGACTGCATCGGGAGCAAAGGAGACAATAAATGATATTAGTGGACGTGCAAATAAAACTTTGTTGGATGTGGAAGGCTCCTTTAGGGCCTTGGATAGAGGTGAGGGTGGAGGTGTGGGCGCAGGTTTTACAGTTCCTGCGGTGGCAGGGGAAAGTGCCAGGATGGGAGGGTGGGTTGAAGGGAGGCGAGGACCTGACCAGGTAGTCACGGAGGGAACAGTCTTTGCGGAAGGCGGAAAGGGGTGGGGAGGGAAATATATTCCTGGTGGTGGGGTCTGTTTGGAGGTGGCGGAAATGTTGGCGGATGATTTGGTTTATGCGAAGGTTGGTAGGGTGGAAGGTGAGCATCAGGGGTGTTCTGTCCTTGTTACGGTTGGAGGGGTGGGGTCTGAGGGCGGAGGTGCGGGATGTGGACGAGATGCGTTGGAGGGCATCTTTAACCATGTGGGAAGGGAAATTGTGGCCTCTAAAAAAGGAGGCCATCTGGTATGTTCTGTGGTGGAACTGGTCCTCCTGGGAGCAGATACGGCGGAGGTGGAGGAATTGGGAATACGGGATGGCATTTTTGCAAGAGGTAGGGTGGGAAGAGGTGTAATCCAGGTAGCTGTGGGAGTCGGTGGGTTTGTAAAAAGTGTCAGTGTCAAGTCGGTCGTCATTAATGGAGATGAAGAGGTCCAGGAAGGGGAGGGAGGTGTCAGAGATGGTCCAGGTAAATTTAAGGTCAGGGTGGAATGTGTTGGTGAAGTTGATGAATTGCTCAACCTCCTCGCGGGAGCATGAGGTGGCGCCAATGCAGTCATCAATGTAGCGGAGGAAGAGGTGGGGAGTGGTGCCGGTGTAATTATGGAAGATCATAATTACACCGGCACCAGCCGGTGCCGGTGTAATTATGGAAGCTGTGGATAGGAGATCTCCTGAGGTGATGAAGTTCTGTATGGTCTGGAAGATGATGGTTTGGTGATGGGGGGGTGGGGTCATGGTCGAGAGGGCAGTAGGAAGAGGTGTCCTCGAGTTGGCGTTTGGCTTCAGCAGTGTAGAGGTCAGTGCACAATCTTCAAATCTACTTGGATGAATACTTGAACTGTCATAACATTCAGGGCTCTGGGCATTGTGCTGGAAGGTGGGACGAGTGCAGATTTAGTGCAGCCTAAGTGGTACACTAGCACAAAAGAGGAGTTGAACCTGGGGAAGAGCACTATGTTCTTGTAGGATGACAGGGCAGACTTGAAGGGCTGAATGGCCTAGACTTGTTCCTACTTCTTACATTCTTCTGTCAGGAAGGTTTTGTTGCTTTAAATCTTGGATAACTGTTGGTGATGTATGGTTTCTGTACGAAGCTCCCTCCGAGGATTGCTAAACTTTGGAGGTTTGGAGCTTCAGCAGATGTTGGGCTTGGAAAAAAATTGTAGGAAGATTAGTATGTAACTTCTTTCCAACCCAGATCATAAGGCTTGTTTATAAGTTGATTGGAATTTTAAAATTCTGGTAGCTTTCAATGCCAGAGAGCTTGCTGTGCTAGTCACTGTTATGCAGTTCTGTTGTTGAATGGGGAATTGGGGAACTGGATTGTGTTCACTGCTGAAAAGAATTAATCACTCATGGCCCAGCCAGAAAGACCATGTATTAGTTGCCTTTCTGAATTCCTGGTGTCATCAGATTTTCAAACCTGTGGAGGACGCAGTAGACAATGTGACAGGATGCTACTGGCTCCATCAGAATAGTACAGGCTGCCGATGGCTTGCTACAGAGGCCCAATGTCTGCTCAGTAGCATTTCTGGTAGGCAAATTCCCTGTCTGCTCAGAGCTCACACATGAACCAACAAGAACAAGTGGTCAGCAGGCAGCCCGAGGCACCCAGAAAGACATCACCTTGTTTCCTGTTGTGGCTGAAATGCCAATGTTACAGCAGCACACTGAAGAATATCATGGTGGGGCCGGGACACCAAATCTATGTGGCATGCTAGAATGTTGGCACTCCAACTGCACATTGAGGGCATCGAAGTCCTTCAGTTTCTGCTACACCCCTAAACTTACATGTGGTCCCCGCTGAATGATTTGGCAGGTGGGTATGGTCAAGTGATCTATGTCAGTTAGATGCACATTCAGGTGGGCAAAGTCAGGTAGACCTGATCAGTAGCAGTATGGGATGTCTGTAACTCTGGTTAACTCCACTAACTAATACCAGTTGCTTCCCTCTTGCAAGCTCTGCAGCAAATGAAGGCAGGCTATAAAATAAGGTACAGCTGATTACGGTGTGGAACTGATAAACTACAGACTCCGTGCCACTAGCTTAAAAAGGGTCTCTCAACCAAAGGAAGAAACATAAAGGGCTCCTGCTTTGCAGTATGTTTCAGTATCAGATTGGAAATTAAACATGTTGAGGAATGTGAAACACAATCCAACTTATAAATAATAGATGTGACTTCCAACTCATTAAAGGGAAACGGTCTCTTGCACATTTCTGAAGTCTGATGGCAGTCATGGTTGACGTGGTAAGTGAAATGATACGTTTGTATCTGTGAGACCCATAATCAGAGATGGAAAAAGTAAATATTTGTAGCAACAGTAGCCTGCTATGAGTAACAGATCATGATGCCCATGTCAGAGATACACTGTCCATCCCTTTTTTAAAACCTATTCTTGAGATAATACAATTGTTTTCTTAACCCTGAAATTTTCGCTCTCACATTGGGAAGCAGAGGTAGCTCATTTCCCCATTTCCTGTTGATGTAAATCCATGCTAGTTCTGCTGGGGAGGTTTTTAAATTAATTTGGTAGGGTGATGGGAACCCCAAAGTGCTTAGGTGGGTCAGATTTAGATCAGGAAATGGGATGTAGAATATTAATTAGTGATTGAGTTAGTGACTCGGAAAGACAAAAGAAATGAGAATTAAAAAGCATCCAGCAAAGTAAATTGACAGATTTGGGCTATTTATTTTACAATGCAAGAAGTATATCAAACAAGACAGATAAACTAAATGCACAGACACGTGGCAGCATGATGTCGTTGCTATAATGGAAATCGGGCTAAAGCAGGGACAGTATTAGCAGCTCAATATCCCTGGGTGTTAGAGTTTTCAGGCAGGACAGAGCGAGTGATAATAAGTCAGGATAGAGGAGCATTGGTTATAGAATCAATTACAGTTGTAAGAAGGGATGATACTAAATGGCTTAACCATTGACAGATTGAGCTTAAGCATAGAAATGAGGCAGTCACACTCTCGGAGTATACTACAGTGGGAGGGAGATAGAAGAACATACAGGTCAACACATTTCTGCCAGTTGGAATAAGAGATAGACACGCAAGAGGCTGGAAGAACACAGCAAACCAGGAGGATAGAGGAGTGGGAATCCTTGAAAATGGACCAGGACCAGATAGATTGTACCCTGGGATGCTGAAGGAGGTTAAAGAGAAAATAGCAGATGCTTTGAGGATTATTTTCTAATCTTTACAATTCACAGGTGAGGACTGAAGCAATGCAAATGCGGTTCCATTATCTTAAAACGGTACACAAGAAATGCCAAACAACTGTAAGCCAGTTAGTCTTACTTCACTGGTGGGCAAATTGTTGGAATCAATCCTAAGAGATTAGATAAACTGTCACTTAGAAATGCATGGGCTCATCAAGGATAGTCAGCATGGCTTTACTAAGGGAAGGTCATGCCTTATAAATTTGACTGAATTCTTTGAGGATGTGACAAAGAGGATCTATGAGAGTAGTGAAATGATGCTCGCTACATGGATTTGAAAAGGTCCATGTGGCAGACCAATCAGAAAGTTAAATACCCATGGGAGACAGGATAATGTGTCAAATTTGATTCAACGTTGACTCAGTAACAGGAAACAAAAAGTAATGGTCACTGGCTGCCCTTGTGGATGGAAAGCTGTTTCAAGTGATGTTCTGCAGAACTCCGTGTTGGAGTTTATACATTACAATTTGGAGTTGAATGTGGGAAGCACAAAAAATGGTCATGTAGTGGATAGCATAGAGGATAGCTTCAATCTCTAAAATGATATGGTTGGGTTGGTGGAGTGGGCAGGAAAGTGGCAGTTGGAAGTTCAACTTTGATATATGTGAAGTAATGCATTTAGGGAAGTCAAACCGTAAAAGGGAATACACAATAAATGGGAATGTAGTAAGACATCTTGGCGTGAAAGTGCACAGGTTCCCAAAGGTGGCAGTGCAGTAAAGGTTGTAAAGAAGATATACAGAACACCCTTTTTCCTTGGCAGAGATATAGAATACAAAAGTAGGGACATAATGATGAACCTGTAAAGACACATGTGAGGCCACAATTTACAGGAATGACATAATTGGTCTGGAGAGAATGCAGACAAGACTTACGAGAATGTTGTGTGGGCTGGAGTATTGGAATATAAGGGGAGATTGGAGAAGTTGATGTGTTTTCCTTGAATCAGTGGAGGCTGGGGTGACATGATTGCGATACATAAAACTATAAAAAAGTACATATGAGGAATCTATTTGGCAGAGAATTAAAAAAACCAGGAAACATAGTTTCAGGCTTACTTTTAGAAGGATTAAAGAGGATGTAGATTAGATTACTTACAATGTGGAAACAGGCCCTTCGGCCCAACAAGTCCACACCGACCCTACGAAGAGCAACCCACCCAGACTCATTCCCCTACACTTACCCCTTCACCTAACATTACGGACAATTTAGCATGGCCAATTCACCTAACCTGCATATCTTTAGACTGTGGGAGAAAACCAGAGCACCCGGAGGAAACCTACGCGGACACGGAGAGAATGTGCAAACCCGAGGCCGGAATCGAACCTAGGTCTCTGGCGCAGTGAGGCAGCAGTGCTACCACTGTGCCACCGTGCCATCCGGGCAGACGGTGGTGAGTGTCTAGGATTTGCTGCCAGAGGTTCTGGTGTAGGCAGAGATCCAAAACTCTTTTAAAGGTACCCGATTTAGACCTTAAGTGCTGTAAGCTACAGGGCTATCGGCCATCTGCAGGAAGATGTGATTAGATAGGGCATCTAACTTCAATTATCATTTCTCTGCCCATATCTGTAACTGATCTATATCCAGTCTATCCTTTCACAACCTTCTACACTATCCACAACTCCACCGATTTTTGTATCGTCTGCAAATTTGGTAACCCAACCATCTACATTTTCATGTAGGTCATTTATATAAATCACAAACAGCAGAGGTCCAGTATGGATCCCTGTGGAACGTCACCAGTCACGGACCTCCAGCCTGAAAAATACCCTTCTGCCACTGCTCTCTGTTTTCTGTGGGTACGCCAATTCTGAATCTACGCAGCCAAGTCACCATGGATTCCATGCATCTTAATCTTCTGGATGAGCCTACTATGATGGACCTTATCAAAAGCCTTACTAAAATCCATTTAACAACATCCACTGCTCTATCTTCATCGATCACCTTCATCATCTCCTTGAAAACTTCAATCAAGTCAGTAAGACGTGACCTGCTGTGCACAAAGCAATGCTGACTGTCACTAATTAGGTCACACATTTCCAAATGTGTGAAAATCCTATCCCTAAGAAGACAGAGAGTCAGGATAAGATGATATTTTCAGAATGGCAACTTGTAATTAGTGGAGTGCCACAGGTTTCATGACTGGGGCCACAATTATTTACAGGAGAAAGTGAGGTCTGCAGATGCTGGAGATCAGAGCTGGAAATGTGTTGCTGGAAAAGCGCAGCAGGTCAGGCAGCATCCAGGGAACAGGAGAATCGACGTTTCGGGCATAAGCCTGAAGAAGGGCTTATGCCCGAAACGTCGATTCTCCTGTTCCCTGGATGCTGCCTGACCTGCTGCGCTTTTCCAGCAACACATTTCCAGCACAATTATTTACAATACATTAATGACTTGGATGAAGAAAGTGATTGTACTCTCACCAAGTTTGTGAATGACACAAAAAAAGTGGGCAGTAGTGAAAATGCATAAAGAGTCTGCAGAGGGATATGGACAGATTTTTGCCTGCTCCTGCTCTATAGAACTTATCTCTTCCTCCCTTAACTAAATTTTTTCTCCGTGTCCAGTCCCTTCCCACTAATATCTGTGATTCTTTTGATGCTTTATATCAAGTTCAGAATTTCGCATTTGTGGACTCTGGCCGTCTCCTCTTTACCATGGACATGCAATTCCTTTACAAAGTCATTCTCCATCAGAATGGTCTTAGGGTCTCAGTTTCATCCTGGAAAAAAGGGCTGAACCATTCCTACCCAGCACCATCTTCCTCCACTTGACAAGCTCATCCTCATTTTGAACAACTTCTCCTTTAATTCCTCCCACTTTTTTCAGGTCAAGTGGGTGACCATGGGTATTGGCATAGGACCCAGTTATGCATGCCTTTTTGTGGGATAGATGGTATAGTCCTTGTTCCAGTTTTACTCTGGCTGCCACTCAAGTTTTTCTCCTGTACATCAATGACATCATTGGTGCTGCTTCCTTCTCTTGTTTGGAATTGCAAAAATTTATCTATTTTGATTCTAACATCCAAACTGTTCTTATCTTAACCTGGTCCATTTCTGACTCCTCTCTTCCCATCTGTGACATCTCTGTTTCTATTTCTGAGGATAGGCTAGCTACCCACCAACCTCTACAGTTACCTTGACATTACATCCTCACACCTTGCTTTCTGTAAAAACTCTATTCCATTCTCCTATTTCCTCTGTCTCCATCATGTGTGTTCCGATGATGCCAACTTTGACAAGGAGGCCTCCAAATTGCTATCTTCTTCGACCGAAGATTCCTCATGACTGTTGTTGACAGGGCCTTTAGCCATGTCCTACCCATCTCCTGCACTTCAGCCCTCACCCTCACCAGTGATTTATCTGCACCATTCAATCTACTGCATTTGTTGCTGACAATGTGGTCTTCTTTATATTGGGGAGAAGAATCAATGATAGGGTCCTCCTCAACCTCACCTACCATCCCACCAGATGCACATTCAAAGGATTGTTAGTGCCACCATTTCTGCCGCCTGCAGTGGGATGCCACCACTTCTCCCTCCCCTGAAAACAAGAAATGCTAGAGATCGCAGTAGGTCAGACAGCATCCATGGGGAGACAGCAAGGTGATGTTTCAAATCTAGATGAGTCATTTCCTCCCCTCCTTTGTTAGCCTTCCGCAGGGACTGTTCCATCTGGGACACCCTCTCAATTCTCAAAGTGTCCCCACAGCCTCATTGCACATTCTCTTGCAATCGCAGTGTACCACCTGCTGCACTTCCTCCCTCCTCAGTATCCAAAATCCAGGCACACATTCCAGGTGAGCAGTGATTTATCTGCACCATTCAATCTACTGCATTTGTTGCTGACAATGTGGTCTTCTTCATACTGGGGAGAAGAAGCATGGAGAAGGCATCCAGTTTGAAGAACACCTACATATTTTATTGGCAAAAATGACCATGAGCTTTTGGTTGCCTGCCATTTCAACATACCAGTGTTCCCTGACCAACATCTGTCCCTGGCTCGCTGCAGTGATCCAGCTAAGCTCAGCGCAAGCTGGAAGGCCAGCACCCCAAACCCTGTAGCCTTATGGATTCAAAAATAAGTCTTAAACCTTTAGGACTTGAGCACCTTCTCCCATATACTTACACCAACCCTCAAACACCAGACCTTGACATCACATAGACTCATACCACAAACAACTCGTTGTTAGCCACTAATGGTCTCAATTAGCAGCTATTCAGTTTCCCAGCCTGTTCGTTACCTGTTACTTTATCTGCCCAATTGCTTTTCTCTCTTTCTCTCTCTCTCTGGGCTTCATCTCCACCCATCGTTTTACTCCTCAATCCTCACACCATGCCCCCACCCCATCTTTTGCACAAAAATTTATCTTGAGGATTCGAGCAGTCAGGCAATATGGGCAGAGTTCAGAAATAGGAAAGATGCGGTAAAAATGCTGGGGCTGTACCACAGGCCTCCCAACAGCGAGCATGAAATAAAGATACTAATATGTAAACAGATTATAGAAAGATGTAGGAGCAACAGGATGGTGATGATTGGAGATTTTAATTTTCCCAATGTTGACTGGGACTCACTTAGTGTTAGAGGTCTAGATGGAGCAGAATTTGTAAGGAACATCTAGGAGGGTTTTCCAGAGCAGTATGTAAATAGTCCAACTCAGGAAGGGACCATACTGGACCTGCTGTTAGGGAATGAGTCTGGCCACTTGATTGAAGTTTCAGTAGGGGATTACTTTGGTAATACTGATCACAATTCCATAAGATTTAGAATACTCATGGACAAAAACCAGAGTGCTCCTAAAGGAAGAGTGCTAAGTTAGGGAAAGGCCAACGTTAGGAAAATTTGGCAAGAGCTGGGGAATGTGGATTGGGAGCAGCTGATTGAAGGTATATCCACATTTGATATGTGGGAGAATTTTCAAGAGAGGTTGATTAGCGTGCACCACAGACACGTCCCTATGAAAATGAGGGATAGAAATGGCAATATTATGGAACAATGGATGACAGGTGAAATTGTGAGACTAGCCAAAAGGAAAAAGGAAGCATTCATAAGGTCTAGTCAACTGAAAACAGACACAGTTTTGGAAGAATATCAGGAAATTAGGACCAATTTAAAACATGGAATTAAGAGGGCTAACAGAGGTCATGAAAAATCTTTAGAAAACAGGGTTAAGTAAAATCCTAAAGCCTTTTATTCATAAATAAGGAGCAAAATGGTAACTAGAGAAAGGGTTGGCCCACTCAAGAACAAGGGAGGAAAGTTATGCGTGGAGTCAGAGAAAATGGGTGAGATTCTTAATGAGTACTTTGCATCGGTATTCACTCAGAAGAGGGACATGAGGGTATTGAGGTTGGGGTAGATGTTTGATTACTCCAAATCAAGTTGGCATAAGGAGAGAGGAAGTATTCTAAAAGGCATTAAGTTGGACAAGTCCCCAGGTCCGGATGGGATCTATCCCAGGAAAAATGTTAGGCAGGAAGAATAGAGGAGCTGAATATTTTAAAATGAGAAAACAGTGCAGAAAGCTGCAGCACAGAGGAATTTGTATGTCATCATCCACAAGTCCCAAAAAGCTACAAACCAATTTCAATGGGTAATAGGGAAGGCAACTGAAGGTTGGCATTAATTTTGAAGGAAATGGAATATCAAATTAGGGAGACCTCGTTAAATTTATACAAGGCTCTGGTCACACCTGGAATATTGTGAATAATTTTGATCCACTTATCCAGGGAAAAATGGACTGGCTTTGGAGGCAGTCCAGAGGAGGTTCACTGGGTTGATCTCAGATATGAAGATATTCTCTTATGAGGAGACATCCAGTAGGTTTAGTTTGTACACATTGGAATTTAGAAGAATGCGAAGTGAGCTTCCTGAAAAATAGAAGATTAAACAAGAGCTTGACAAAATAGATGTGGAGAGGCTGTTTACCCATGCAGGAGTGTCTCCGACTAGCAGGCAGAAGATCAGAATAACAGTCACTCACTTAAGACAGAGATGAGGAAGAAATTTTCTCTCAGAGGGTAGACTATCAGTAAAATTCTTTATTGTTGAAGACTGTTGAGGCTGAACTGTTAAGTACACTCAAGACTGAGATTTCTAATCTGTAAGGGAATCAAGTATTATGGGGAAAAGGCAGGAAAGTAGAGTTGACGATTATCTAATCAGCTATGGTCTCATTGAACAGAAGAACAGACTCAATGGATCGACTGGTCAATTTCGACCCCTATGTTTTCTAGTCTTCATTTCCATCACCAGCACAACAAAATGACTAGCTCCCCAAGAATCTAACTCCTCAATGTTGAAAGGTTGAAATAAAACTTCAGCAAGCTGCCTCCTGTGTCCCCACCAGCTCAGATATTGACAGCTCAGTGGGAAAGTTTGGTTTAGAAAGTTTGGGAACATGATCTGATGAGCACCTCACTATGACAGCTCTGCAGCTGGCCAAGGCCTCCTGGAGGACTGCCAGAGAGCAGAGATGTGCTCAGACCCAGGCAGAAGACGACAAAATGGTTTCAAGAATCAGGGTTCAGGCACATAATCAGGGAGGAATGGGAGTGGTGGACAGGTACATTGGAGATAACATCCCTCACTGCCCAGAAGCTGTGGTAGTGTAGTTATGCTCTGGGAACAAAGTTGCCTCAAGCATGTGACCATCAGTTTGCCACCATGTATAGGTTGGCAGCTGCCATGAAGGGTCAGGTGCATAGTTGTGCACTTCATCCCCCTGTCACTTGGCATCAAAGCCAAATATATGGCAACAGGGGAGCAGGGGATTTGGTTAACACTTGACATGCCCTTCCTCAGAAGGAGACAAGACAGTATTAGGAGGAACCTCAGGTACAAAATTAAGAAACAGGTCCTCAAGGGTCATAATCTCTGGATTAATCCCTGAGCCACGTGCCAATTGGCTTAGGGATAAGAAAATTAGGGAAGTAAGGGCTAAGGAGTGGTGTGAGAAAGAGGGGTTCCAATTCATGGGGCATTGGGATTAGTTTTGGAACTGGGAATCTGTAACGATGTGACGGTCTCCACCTGAACCGATCTGGGACCAGTGTTCTAGCAAAAAGAATAAATAGGGTGGTCACTAGGACTTTAACCTAATAAGTCAGGGGGAAGGGAAAGGGAAAAATGACAAATGATGGTAAATAAAAAGGTAAAGCAGCAAGTTAGCATGTGTGTAGGAGGGTTTAAGTTCAAGGCAGACTGAAAGAATCAAAAAGGAGATGTTGGAAATCATGAGGGTAAGACAGCTAGCATAAAGGAGCATTCGTAACAAGGTTGATGAGTTAACAGTACAAATCATCACAAATGGATATGATTTGGTAGCCATTACGGAAACACGGTCATAGAATAGTCCCAACTGGGAGTTAAATATCCAGGGATACCAGACTATTTGGAGGGACAGACAGGAAGGTCAAAGAGGTGGTGCAGCTCTGATTTTCAAGGACGACATCAGGGCAGTGCTGACAGATGATACAGTTTCTATGGAGAATGAGGTTCAATCCATTTGGGTGGAAATTAGAAATTATAAGAGGAAAACGTCACTGGTCACCAAATAATAACACCACATTGGGGCAGGTAATTAACAAAGAAATAACTAATGCCTGTAAAGATGGTATGGCAATTATCATGGGGCATTTTAATCTACACGTAGATTTATCCAACCTGCTCGGTCAGGATAGCCTTGAGCAAGAGTTCATTGAGTGTATCCTTGAATAGTTTTCTTGAACAGTAGGTAATGGAACCAACGAGGCAGCAAGCTATCCTAGATCTGGTCCTATGTAATGAGACAGGAATAATTAATGATGTCATAGTTAGGGATCCTCTTGGAAGGAGTGATCACAGTATGGTTGAATTTAGAATACAGATGGAGAGTGTGAAGAAAAGATTCAATACTACGGTCCTGTGCTTGAACAAGGAGGACTACAACAGAATGAGGGAGGACTTGGCTAAAGTAGATGGGAAATTGAGATTTTATGGTGTGACAGTTGACGAGGAGTTGAAGAATTGCAAAGCAATTTTTAAAGTGCTCAGCAAAAGTACATTCCAGTGAAAAGAAAGGACTGCAAGGAGTAACCTGCCATGGGTGTCTAAGGAAATAAAGGAGGCTATCAAATTGAAAGAGAAGGCACACAAAGTAGCCAAAAAGTGCATGAAACTAGAAGTTAAAACTTTAAAGGTCAACAGAAAGCCACGAAAAGAGCTTTTAAGAAAAGTAAGATTGAACATGAGAAAAAACTAGGAGACAGTGAGAGCTGCGGATGCTGGAGATCAGGGTCGAAGAGTGTGGTCATAGAAAAGCACAGCCGGTCAGGCAGCATCCAAGGGGCAGGAGAATTGACTCTTCGAGCATAACCTCTTCATCAGGAATGAGGGTGTGACCGAGCAGGCTGAGAGATAAATGGGAGGGGGGTAGGGCTGAGGGTAAGGTGGCTGTGAATGTGAAGGTGAGGAGGGTGGAACGGATAGATGGGAAGGAAGATGGACAGGTAGGAGGTCAAGTGGGCGGTATTGAGTCAGAAGGATGGATCTGGGATAAGGTGGGAGGGAGAGAAAATGAGCAAACTGGTGAAATTCATATTGGTCCTGTGTGTTTGGAGGGTCCCAAGAATTTGGAGGGTTGGATGGTAAGGGTTTGGCTGTGGAATAGGCCCAGGACCTGCACATCCTTGGCGGAGTGGGAGGGGGAGTTAAAGTGTTTGGCCACGAGGCAGTGGTGTTGTTTGTGCATGTGTCCTGGAAATGTTCTCAGAAGCGTTCTGCAAGTAGGCGTCCTATCTCCCCAATGTCGAAGAGACCACATCAGGAGCAACGGATATAGCAAATGGTGTGTGTAGAATGCAGGAAAACTCTGACAGATGTCGAAGACTCCTTCAGGGCCTTGGAGGGAGGTAAAGAGGGAACTGTGGGTGAAGGTTTTGCAATTTTTGTAGTGGCAGGGGAAGGTGTTGGAAGGGGAGGGTGAGTTTGTGAGGAGCATGGACATACCAAGGGAGTCACGGAGGGAATGGTCTTTACGGGGCGCAGATAGGGGTAGGGAGGGAAATATATCCCTGGTGGTGGGGTCTGTTTGTAGGGGTTGGAAATGGCGGAGGATAAGGCGATATATCCGGACATTGGTGGTTGGAGGGGTGGGGCCAAGGGTGGAAGTGAGGTAAGTGCATGAAATGTGCTGGAGGGCATCTTCGACCATGTGGGAGGAGAAATTGTGGTCCTCGAAGGAGGCCATCTTGTACGTTCTGTGATGGAATTGGTCTTGGGAGCAGATGTGGTGGAGGCAGAGGAATAAGGGATTGCATTTTTACAGGAGGCAGGATGGTAGGAGGCATAGTCTAGGGCAGAGGAGGAGGAATTGGGAATAATAAAGACAGACAGCGAAAGTTTCTGCAAATATATAAAATGAAAAAGAGTGGCTGAAGTAAACATTGGCGCTTTAGAGGATGAGAAGTTAGTTATGGGATACGATGAAATGGTCAAAGCATTGAACAGGTATTTTGTATTGGTCTCCATTGTGGAAGACATTAATAATATGCCAGTAATTGACAAAGAGACAAAGGTAGGTGTGGACCTGGAAACAATCATTAATACAGGAGAGGTAGTGTTGGGCAAGCTATTGGAGCTAAGGACTGATAAGATTCCTGGTCCTGATGTAATGCAACCCAGGTTACTAAAAGAGGAGGTGGGAGAAATAGCAGGTGCACTGGCGATAGTTCTCCAAAATTCCCAGCAGTTTGGAAAACAGCAAATGTGATGCCACTGTTTAAAAAGGGAGGGAGACAAAAGATGAGGAATTATAGACCAGTTAGCTTAACCTCTGTAGTGGTGAAGATGCTTGAGTCTATTATCATGGAAGAAATAGCAAGGCATCTCGATAGAAATTGTCCTGTTGGGCAAACACAGCATGGGTTCATGAAGGACAGATCATGCTTGACATTCTATGAAGACATTATGAGCAAGGAGGACAATGGGGACCCAGTGGATGTAGTGTACCTAGATTTCCAAAAGGCCTTTGTCAAGATGCCGCACAAGAGGCCGCTGCATCAGATCAGAACGCTAGGCATTAGGGGTAATGTATTCGCATGGATAGAGGATTGGTTGATTAACAGAAAACAAAGCATGGGGATAAATGAGTGCTATTCAATTAGAAAATGGCCGCCTGAGTGAAGTCTTAATGAAGTGCCCAGAAGATTTTTAGGGAGGTCTAAGGGCTATCAAAGGAGCCAAGGCCACCTTATATGTTGACCAGGAAGTAATTCCGCAATTCATCAAGGCCTGTCAAAAGTAGAGTCAAACATCAGCAAATTATAAAGTGATGGAATTGTTACACCAGTCAAGTTTGCAGAATGGCAGCATCAGGAGAATCGATGTTTCGGGCATAAACCCTTCTTTCAGGAATGAGGAGGGTGTGCCAAGCAGGCTAAGATAAAGGTAGGGAGGAGGGACTTGGGGGAGGGGCATTGGGAATACGATAGGTGGAAGGAGGTTAAGGTGAGGGTGATAGGCCAGACAGGGTTTGGGGGCGGATTGGTCGGGAAGAAGATTGCAGGTCAAGAAGGCGGTGCTGAGTCTGAGGGTTGGGACTGAGAAAAGGTGGGGGGAGGGGAAATGAGAAAGCTGGAGAAATCTGTATTCATCCCTTGTGGTTGGAGGGTTCCTAGGCGGAAGATGAGGCGCTCTTCTTCCAGGCGTCATGTTGCCATGGTCTGGCGATGGAGGAGGCCAATGACGTGCATGTCCTTGGTGGAGTGGGAGGGGGAGTTAAAGTGTTCAGCCACAGGGCGGTTGGGTTGGTTGGTGCGGGTGTCCCAGAGGTGTTCTCTGAAACGTTCCGCAAGTCGGCGGCCTGTCTCCCCAGTGTATAGGAGGCCACATCGGGTGCAGCGGATGCAGTAAATGATGTGTTTGAAGGTGCAGGTGAATTTCTGACGGATATGGAAGGATCCCTTGGGGCCTTGGAGGGAAGTGAGAGGGGAGGTATGGGCGCAAGTTGTGCATTTCTTGCGGTTGCAGGGTAAGGTGCCGGGAGTGGAGGTTGGGTTGGTGGGGGTTGTGGACCTGACGGGGGAGTCACGGAGGGAGTGGTCATTCCAGAACGCTGATAGGGGAGGGGAGGGAAATATATCCTTGGTGGTGGGGTCTGTTTGGTGGTGGCAGAAATGACGAAGGATGTATCTGAAGGTTGGTGGGGTGGTAGGTGAGTACCAGTGGGGTTCTGTTCTGGTGGCGATTGGAGGAGCGGGGTTCAAGGGCGGAGGAGCGGGAAGTGGAGGAGATGTGGTGGAGAGCATCGTCAACCACATCTGAGGGGAAATTGCGATCTTTGAAGAAGGAGGCCATCTGGGTTGTTTGGTATTGGAATTGGTCCTCCTGGGAGCAGATGCGGCGAAGGCGAAGGAATTGGGAATATGGGATGGCGTTTTTACAGGGGGCAGGGTGGGAGGAGGTGTAATCTAGGTAGCTATGGGAGTCAGTCGGTTTATAGTAAATGTCCGTGTTGAGTCGGTCGTCTGAGATAGAAATGGAGAGGTCTAGAAAGGGGAGGGAGGAGTCTGAGATGGTCCTGGTAAAGTTGAGGTTGGGGTGGAAGGTGTTAGTAAAGTGGATGAACTGTTCAACCTCCTCGTGGGAGCGCCGATACAGTCATCGATGAAGCGGAGGAAAAGGTGGGGGGTGGTGCCAGTGTAGCTGCGGAAGATGGACTGTTCCACATATCCAATGAAGAGGCAGGCATAGCTGGGGCCCATGCGGGTGCCCATGGCTACTCTTTTGGTTAGGAGGAAGTGGGAGGATTGGAAAGAGAAGTTGTTCAGAGTGAGGACCAGTTCAGTCAGTCGAAGGAGGGTGTCAGTGGAAGGCAACTGGTTGGTTCGGCGGGAAAGGAAGAAGCGGAGGGCTTTGAGGCCTTCATGATGGGGGATGGAGGTGTGCAGGGACTGGATGTACATGGTGAAGATCGGTGCGCCAAACTACCACCACACCTCCCTTGTCTGCCGGTTTGATGGTGAGGTTGGGGTTGAAGCAGAGGGAGTGGAGGGCTGCACGTTGCGAGGGTGAGAGGTTGGAGTAGGTGAGAGGGGTGGACAGGTTGAGGTGGTCAATGTCACGGCGGCAGTTACTATGAAGAGATCGAGGGCGGTAGGAGGCTAGCACGGTGTGTCCAGGTGGATGGGGTGTGTTGGAGCCGGGAGAAGGGGTCATCAGAGGGTGGGCAGGAGTTCTGGTTGAAGAAGTAGGCGCGGAGGCGAAGGCAGCGGAAGAAATGCTCAATGTCTCGCCGCGTGTTGAATTCGTTAATCCAGGAGCATAGAGGGATGAAGGTGAGGCCTCTGCTGAGGACTGATCTTTCATCCTCAGAGAGGGGGAGGTCTGGAGGGATGGTGAAAATACGGCAGGGCTGGGAGCTAGGATCTGGTGTGGGACTGGAGCTGGGAGTGGGGGAGGGGTCAGGTGTGGGGGCAGGGTTAGGCATGGGGGTGATGATCGGCATTGGGGCGGAGACACATGCGGCGTGGTCGTTGTGCAGGCGACTCATGTCACTGGGGGTGGACGTAGATGCGGCGACGGCAACTCCGGGGGCAGAAGTGACTGTGGCAAATGCAGAAACGGTGTTGTTCCTTGTGGTTGTGGAACCTGCGGACGCCGCGAATCTGTCGGCGATGGTCTTGTAAAGGACCCCCACCCCCACTGACCACGCAGCCTCCGCAATCGCCGTCGAGACAACCGCCTCCACGATCGCCAGGAAGACCATTGCCGACAGATTCGCGGCCTCCGCGGGGTCCACAACCACTGGGAACAACACTGTTTCTGCATTTGCCGCAGCCACTTCCGCCCCCGGAGTTGCCGTTGCCGAATCTACTTCCGTCCCCAGCGACATCACTTGCCTGTACAATGACCACGCCGCATGCGTCTCCCCCCCACGCTGATCCCTGCCCCCCACCTACCCCGCCCCCACGCCTAACCCCGGCCCCAGTCCCAGCTCCAGTCCCACACCAGGTCCTAGCTCCCAGCCCTGCCGTATTTTCACCATCCCTCCAGACCTCCCCCTCTCTGAGGATGAAAGATCAGTCCTCAGCAGAGGCCTCACTTTCATCCCCCTATGCTCCCGGATTAATGAATTCAACACACGGCGTGACATCGAACAATTCTTCCGCCGCCTTCGCACCTACTTCTTCAACCAGGACTCCCGCCCACCCTCTGACGACCCCTTCTGCCGCCTCCAACACACCCCATCCACCTGGACACCCCGTGCTGGCCTCTTATCCGCCCTCGATCTCTTCATAGCCAACTGCTGCTGTGACATTGACCGCCTCAACCTGTCCACCCCTCTCACCCACTCCAATCTCTCACCCTCGCAACGTGCAGCCCTCCACTCCGTCAGCCCCAACCTTAACCTCACCATCAAACTGGCAGACAAGGGAGGCGAGGTGGTAGTTTGGCGCACTGATTTTTATATTGCTGAGGCTAAACGCCAACTTGTGGACACTTCCTCCTACTGCCCCCTTGACCATGACCCCATCTCCCACCACCAAACCATAATCTCCCAGACCATCCATAACCTCATCACCTCAGGGGATCTCCCATCCACCGCCTCCAACCTCATAGTCACACAACCCCACACGGCCCGTTTCTACCTCCTGCCCAAAATCCACAAACCTGACTGCATCGGCCGACCGATTGTCTCAGCCTGCTCCTGCCCCACCGAACTCATTTCTGCACACCTTGACACGGCCCTGCCCCCCTTAGTCCAAGAACTCCCCAACTGCGTTTGGGAGACCACCCATGCCTTCCACCTCCTCCATGATTTTCGCTTCCCCTGCCCCCAACGCCTTATCTTCACCATGGACATCCAGTCCTTACACACCTCCATCCCCCATCATGAAGGCCTCAAAGCCCTCCACTTCTTCCTTTCCCGCCGAACCAACCAGTACCCTTCCACTGACACCCTCCTTCGACTGACTGAACTGGTCCTCACTCTGAACAACTTCTCTTTCCAATCCTCCCACTTCCTCCAAACCAAAAGAGTAGCCATGGGCCCCAGCTATGCCTGCCTCTTAGTTGGATATGTGGAACAGTCCATCTTCCGCAGCTACACTGGCACCACCCCCCACCTTTTCCTCCGCTTCATTGATGACTTTATCGGCGTTACCTCGTGCTCCCACGAGGAGGTTGAACAGTTCATCCACTTTACTAATACCTTCCACCCTAACCTCAACTTTACCTGGACCATCTCAGACTCCTCCCTCCTCTTCCGAGACCTCTCCATTTCTATCTCGGACGACCGACTCAACACGGACGTTTACTATAAACCGACTGACTCCCACAGCTACCTAGATTACACCTCCTCCCACCCTGCCCCCTGTAAAAACGCCATCCCATATTCCCAATTCCTTCGCCTTCGCCGCATCTGCTCCCAGGAGGACCAATTCCAATACCAAACAACCCAGATGGCCTCCTTCTTCAAAGACCGCAATTTCCCCTCAGACGTGGTTGACGATAGTCTCCACCACTTCCCGCTCCTCCGCCTTTGAACCCCGCCCCTCCAATCGCCACCAGGGCAGAACCCCACTGATCCGCACCTATCTCCCTACCAACCTCCAGATACATCGTATCATCCTTCGTCATTTCCGCCACCTCCAAACAGACCCCACCACCAAGGATGTATTTCCCTCCCCACCCCTATCAGCATTCCGTAAAGACCACTCCCTCCGCGACACCCTCATCAGATCCACAACACCCACCAACCCAATCTCCACTCCCGGCACCTTCCCCTGCAACCGCAAGAAATGCAAAACCTGCGCCCACACCTCCCCCCTTCACTTCCCTCCAAGGCCCCAAGATATCCATCAGAAATTCACCTGCACCTCCACACACATCATTTACTGCATCCGCTGTACCCGATGTGGCCTCCTATACATTGGGGAGACAGGCCGCCTACTTGCGGAACATTTCAGAGAACACCTCTGGGACACCCGCACCAACCAACCCAACCGCCCCCGTGGCTGAACACTTTAACACTCCTTCCCACTCCGCCAAGGACATGCAGGTCTTTGGCCTCCTCCATCGCCAGACCATGGCAACATGACGCCTGGAAGAAGAGCGCCTCATCTTCCGCCTAGGAACCCTCCAACCACAAGATATGAATGCAGGTTTCTCCAGCTTCCTCATTTCCCCTCCCCCCAGTCCCAACCCTCAGACTCAGCACCACCTTCTTGACCTGCAATCTTCTTCCCAACCTCTCTGCCCCCACCCCCTCTCTGGCCTATCACCCTCACCTTAACCTCCTTCCACCTCTCGTATTCCCAACGCCCCTCCCCCAAGTCCCTCCTCCCTACCTTTTATCTTAGCCTGCTTGGCACACCCTCCTCATTCTTGAAGAAGGGCTTATGCCCGAAACATTGATTCGCCTGTTCCTTTGATGTGCCTGACCTGCTGCGCTTTTCCAGCAACACATTTTTAAGCTCTGATCTCCAGCATCTGCAGTCCTCACTTTCTCCCAGTTTGCAGAATGGGCAGCACTCATCATACTGATTATTAAGCAAATGGTAAACTGCTTCTCACGGCTAGATAAATACCCAATCCCTTGTAACTAGGACATGTACACAAATTGGGGGGTGGGGGGTGCAATCCTTCATGAAGGTGTAGCTGTAATTGCAATCAGATGAGAGGTTGCAGAAGTATGCCACAATTAATACTCATAAGGGTTTGTTCCAATATACACGACTGCCATTCAGAATATCATCAGCCTGCATCTTTTCCAGATGATGGAGAACATTTCACATGGTCTACATCAGGTTACTGTCATCTTGATGATGTACTAATAATAGGCAAGACCAATAAAGAACACTTGAGAACTTGGACATAATGTTTAAACGTTTCTCCTAGGCACGCGTACACCTTAGAAGGGAAATATGTGTGTTTCAGACACCCCGAGAGACGTAATTGGGTTACAGAGTTGACAAAACTGGGTAATATCCATTGGAAGATAAAGTGAAATCAATCAAAGGTGACCCGGCTCTCATGTCTCTATTGCAGTTTTAGATTGTTCCTTGGGTTGGTGAATTATTACAGAAAATTCATTCACCTGGTCTTCATCTTGGCACGTTTACACCTGCTACTGAAAAAGGGTCAGCCTTGAAAATAGTCACTCGGTCAAGAAGTAGCTTTAGGGAAGTGAGAAAGGAGCTATTGTCATCTAAGGTTTTGGCCCACCATGATCCCGAGCAAGAGGTGGTGCTGATACACAATGCGTCCCCTTATGGCACTGGAGTAATGTCAGCTCACGGTGGCCCAATGGATAGGAACACCCAATAGCATATGTTTCCCAGACTTTGGCTGATGCTGAACGCAAATATGCCCAGATAAAGAAGGAAGGTTTGATGGTCATCTTTGGCATAAAAAAAGTTCCATGAATACCTCTACAACATAAATTTGTCATAGTAATGGACCACCAACCCCTACTATAGGACGAATTAAAGTAGACGAAGTCATGCTTCCTAGACTCGAATTCAGTGGTGCGCCCTAATTCTCAGTGCAAACAGTTATAAGTTAGAAAACCATCCAGGATGCCAAGTCGCAAATGTAGGTGTCTTGAGCCACCTCCTACTGGCAGAAACACCACTGACAGTTCCTCCACGGGTAATAGTTCATTTGGGATACCCTTCTAGTCACCCCTGAAAATATACAACAATTGACACAAAAGGATCCTGTCCTGGCAAAACTAAAACAGCTGGCAGTGAAGGGGGAAACAAAAGACCACCACAACCAGAATTTAAACCTTTCTGGAGCTGGTGAAACCAGAATACAATAGAGGACGACATATTATTGAAAAATATCATGCTGAAAAAACACAGCAGGCGAGGCAGCATCCGAGGAGCAGGAGAATCGACGTTTCGGGCATAAGCCCTTCTTCAGCCCTTATGCCCGAAATGTCGATTCTCCTGCTCCTCGGATGTTGCCTGGCTTGCTGTGTTTTTCCAGCATGACATTTTTCAACTCTGGTACTCCAGCATCTGCAGTCCTCACTTTCTCCTAGGCGACATATTATTACACGGATCAAGACTGATTGTCTTAAGTAAAGGTCGCCACCAGGTAATGGTTGTACTCCACCAGAGCATTCCAGGGGTTTCCAAAATGAAACTGTTGACAAGATGTTATTTCTAGTGACCAGGACTAGATGCCAACATAGCAACATTGGTGGGCCAGTCCCCAGAATGCCAACAAACACATACATTACCACGAGTAGCTCCCTCACATCCATGGAAATGGCCGTGTAAACTCTGGACTTTGGTAGATGTCGACTTTCATGGTCCTTTCATGGGCTTAATGTTCTTGGTTATTGTTGATGCCCATTCAGAGTGACTGGACATGGATAGAATTTATTCAGGGATGACAATTGAAAAGCTATGAGCAGCGTTCGCAATACAGTCTCACAGACAATGGGACATCATTGACCAGCAAGGAATTTTAACATTCTTGAGGTCAAATGACATTTAGCATGTTTGGACAGTTCCATACCATGCGTCATCCAATGGTCTGGCAGAAAGAGCAATCCAAACATTGAAGGAAGGCTTGAAGAAACAGTCTACAGCTTAATTCAATACCAAACAGTTTGGGTTCCTGTTGAACAATAGGATTACGAGGAGAAAGTGAGGTCTGCAGATGCTGGAGATAAAAGTTGAAACTTTATTGCTGGAACAGCACAGCAGGTCAGGCAGCATCCAGGGAACAGGAGATTCGACGTTTCGGGCACAGGCCCTTCTTCAGGAATGAGCAGAGAGTGTTCAGCAGGAGAAGATAAAAGGTAGGGAGGAGGGACTTGGAGGAGGGGCGTTGGAAATGTGATAGGTGGAAAGAGGTCAAGGTGAGGGTGATAGGTCGGAGTAGGATGGAGGCGGAGAGGTCAAGAAGAAGACTGCAGGTCAGGAAGGCGGTGCCGGGCTGGAGGGATTCGGCTGAGACAAGGTGGGGGGAGGGGGGATGAAGAAACTGGTGAAGTCCAAGTTCATCCCCTGTGGTTGGAGGGTTCCCAGTCGGAAGATAAGACGCTCCTCCTCCGACCGTCGCGTTGTTGTGGTTTGGCGGTGGATGAGTCCAATGACCTGCATATCCTCGGTGGAGTGGGAGGGGGAGTTGAAATGCTGTGCTACAGGGTGGTTGGGTTGGTTCGTCCGGGTGGCCCAGAGGTGCTCTCTGAATCGCTCTGCAAGTAGGCGGCCTGTCTCCCCAATATAGAGGAGGCCACACCGGCTGCAGCGGATGCAGTAGATGATGTGGGTGGAGGTGCAGGTGAATCTGTGGCGGATATGGAAGTTTCCTTTGGGGCCTCTACTACAAACCAACCGACTCCCACAGCTACCTGGACTCTACTACAAACCAACCGACTCCCACAGCTACCTGGACTACACCTCCTCCCATCCTGCCCCCTGTAAAAACGCCATCCCATTCTCCCAATTCCTTCGTCTCCGCCGCATCTGCTCCCAGGAGGACCAGTTCAAAATACGTACAACACAGATGGCCTCCTTCTTCAAGGACCGCAATTTCCCCCCCGACGTGGTCGAAAGTGCCCTCCACCGCATCTCCTCCACTTCCCGCTCCTCCGTCCTTGAGCCCCGCCCCTCCAACCGCCACCAGGACAGAACCCCACTGGTCCTCACCTACCATCCCACCAATCTCCATGTATAGCGCATCATCCGCCGTCACTTCCGCCACCTCCAAACAGACCCCAGCACCAAGGATATATTTCCCTCCCCTCCCCTATCAGCTTTCCGTAGAGACCACTCCCTCCGCGACTCCCTTGTCAGATCCACACCCCCCACCGACCCAACCTCCACTCCCGGCACCTTCCCCTGCAACCGCAGGAGGTGCAACACTTGCGCCCACACCTCCCCCCTCACTTCTCTCCAAGGCCCCAAAGGAAACTTCCATATCCGCCACAGATTCACCTGCACCTCCACCCACATCATCTACTGCATCCGCTGCAGCCGGTGTGCCTCCTCTATATTGGGGAGACAGGCCGCCTACTTGCGGAGCGATTCAGAGAGCACCTCTGGGCCACCCGGACGAACCAACCCAACCACCCTGTAGCACAGCATTTCAACTCCCCCTCCCACTCCACCGAGGATATGCAGGTCATTGGACTCATCCACCGCCAAACCACAACAACGCGACGGTCGGAGGAGGAGCGTCTTATCTTCCGACTGGGAACCCTCCAACCACAGGGGATGAACTTGGACTTCACCAGTTTCTTCATCCCCCCTCCCCCCACCTTGTCTCAGCCGAATCCCTCCAGCCCGGCACCGCCTTCCTGACCTGCAGTCTTCTTCTTGACCTCTCCGCCTCCATCCTACTCCGACCTATCACCCTCACCTTGACCTCTTTCCACCTATCACATTTCCAACGCCCCTCCTCCAAGTCCCTCCTCCCTACCTTTTATCTTCTCCTGCTGAACACTCTCTGCTCATTCCTGAAGAAGGGCCTGTGCCCGAAACGTCGAATCTCCTGTTCCCTGGATGCTGCCTGACCTGCTGTGCTGTTCCAGCAATAAAGTTTCAACTAACAATAGGATTACCCCTCACACAACTACAGGGATAGCTCCAGCAGCGTTACTGATGGGAGAAGACTCTGCACCAGGTTAAATCTGATTTTCCCAGACCAGTGGGAGTGGGGAGTGAAACAGCAGGAGGAACACCAATCCTGGCCAAATGCCTTCTCCAAGGCACGTATAGCGCACATGTATAGGGTGACTTGGTGATAGGATACTGGCCTCAATGCAAGATAAAGATAAAGATAAACTGGTTATTTGGAGAGTTTCCTCATTCTAGGGTCTGTCTCTGAGGTCGCTGGTTAGAGCCATGAGCATTCAAATGAAGAGTCACTTGTATCTGTGCAGTGATTTCAGGAATATAAAAACTGACAAGAAAAGTGTCTTTAAAAATAAGGAAAAAAAGAGGTCAAAGTGAACATAGGTCCCATAGGAATTTAATAGGAGGAGATAGTTAGGTGAAGAAGGAAATAGCAGAGGAGCTAAACAAATATTTTCCATCAGTCTTTACTTCAAAACAACCCTTTAATACTAAAGAAAAAGGGGCACAATCACACCATCACTAAGTAGTATTAGACAACCTCATGGGGCTAAAGGCAAATATATCCTCTGGCCCTAATGGCTTGCATCTTAGGATCCTCAAAGAAATAGCGACAGAGATGCAGAGGTTGTAATTTTCTAAAACTTCTAGGATTCTGGAGAAGTACCAGAGGATTGCAAAATCTGCCAACGTGAAAACCCTATTCAAAAACATATTGATGAAAAAAGCCATTTAGCCTAACATCTATTAAAAGGAAGTAAAGCATTAATCTAATCAAGTAGAGTCAAGTAGAAAATTATTCCGAATTAATTTTTTACAGGTATTTCAGGAAGTCTCAGAGTAAATGGAAGGAAACCATTAGATGTTTTGGATTTGAACAGCCAGAAAGTGTTTATCAAGGTAACTCACAAAAGCTTAAATGACAAGAACCAATGTTGTTGGAGGTAGTATAGAACATAGAACACAGAACAATACAGCGCAGAACAAGCCCTTCGGCCCTCGATGTTGCACTGACCTGTGAGTTAATCTAAGTTGAAAAGTGTGGTGTTGGAAAAGCTCAGCAGGCCAGGCAGCATCCGAAGAGCAGGAGAATCGACGTTTCGGGCATAATCCCTTCTTCAGGAATCCTGTTGCGCTTTTCTAGCACCACACTTTTCAACTCTGGTCTCTAGCGTCTGCAGTCCTCACTTTCTCCCTGTGAACTAATCTAAGCCCATCAACCTACACTATCCCATTATCATCCATATGCTTATCCAAGGACTGTTTAAATGGCCCTAATACGGCTGAATTAACTACATTGGCAGGCAGGGCATTCCACGCTCTTACCACTCTCTGAATAAAGAACCTGCCTCTAACATCTTTCTTAAATCTATCACCCCTCAATTTGCAGCTATACCCCTTCATACAAGCAGATGTCATCATCCTAGAAAAAGACTCTCACAGTCCACCCTATCTAATTGTCTGATCATCTTGTATATTTTTATTAAATCGACTTTAAGCCTTCTTCTCTCCAATGAGAACAGATCCAAGTCTCTCAGTCATTCCTCATAAGACCTTCCCTCCAGACCAGGCAACATCCTGGTAAATTTCTGCACCTTTTCCAGTGCTTCCACATCCTTCCCAAAATATGGGGACCAGAACTGTTCACAATATTCCAAGTTCTACCACACTAGCGTTTTGTATAGTTGCAGCATGATATTGCGGCTCTGGAACTCAATCCTTCTACCAATGAAACCTAACACACCGTATATCTTCTTAACAGCACTATCAACCTGGGTAGCAACTTCCAGGGATCTATGTACATGGACACCAAGATCCCTCTGCCCATCCACACTACCAAGAATCTTTCCATTGACCCAGTATTCTGCCTTCCTGTTATTCTTCCCTAAGTGAATCACCCCATATTTATCGGCATTGAACTCCATTTGCCAGCTTTCAGCCCAGTTCTGCAGTTTATTCAACTCTCCCTGTAACCTGGAACATTCTTCCATACTGTCCACCACTCCACCGACTTTAGTTTCATCTGCAAACTTACTAACCCATCCACTTATGCCTCCATCCAAGTTGTTTATAAAAATGACAAACAGCAATGGTTCCATAACAGATCCTTGTGGCACACCACTAGTAACCAGACTTCCATCAACCACCACTCGTTGCCTTCTTACAGAAAGCCAATTTCTAATCCAAATTGCTAAATCACCTTCAATCCCATTCCTCCACATTTTCTCCAGTAGCTTGCCCTTGTGGAACCTTATCAAATCTATATTAATCGTCTGATCATCTTGTATGTTTCTATATTGCTGAAGTCCGCATACACCACATCTACTGCCCTACCCTCATTCAGAAGCTTGGTCACGTTCTCAAAAACTCAATGAGATTTGTGCCCTTGGTGAACCCGTGTTGACTATTTCCAATCAAATTATTGCTTGCTAGATGATTATAAATCCTATCTCTTATAATCCTCTCCAAAACTTTTCCTACCACAGACGTAAGGCTCACTGGTCTATAATTACCTGGGTTATCTCTACTGGCCTTCTTGAACAAGGGCATAACATTTGCTATCCTCCAGTCCTCTGTTACTAAACATGTAGACAATGATGACTCAAAGATTAAGGCCAAAGGCCCGGCCATGTCCTTCCTCGCTTCCCAGAGAATTCTTGGAAAGCTCCCATCCAGCCAAGAGACTTATCTACTTTAACACCTTCTAGAATTAATAACACCTCCTCCTTACTAACTTCAATCCTTTCAAGTCTAATAGTCCGTATCTCATTATTCTCCTCTGCAATATTTTCCTTTTCCTGAGTGAAAACAGATGAGAAATATTCATTTAGCACCTCTCCGATCTCCACAGGGTCCACACACAGCTTCCCACTTCTGCCTTTGACAGGCTCTATTCCTACCCTCGTCATCCTTTTATTCCTCACATATCTAGGGTTCTCTTTTATTCTACCTGCTAAAGACAGCTCATGTTCCCTCCTTGCTCTTCTTAATTCTCTCTTTACATCCTTCCTAATAACTTGTAACTCTCCATCGCCTCATCTGAATCATCTAGCCTCAACGTCAAATAAAGCCTCCTACTTCTGCTTAGCACGAGATACGATTTCCTTAGTATACCACAATTCCCTTACCTCCCTCCCACTTCCTCCTTGCCTGACAGGGACATACTTATCAAAGACACGAAATATCTGTTCCAAAAACCAGCTCCACATTTCAATTGTCCTCATCCCTTGCATTTTGTTGCCCCATTTTATGCCTCCTACATCTTGCCTAATTGCCTTTTAATTTCCCTTCCCCCATCTATAACTCTTGCCCTGCGGCATTTACCTATCCCTTTCTATCGCTAAACTAAACATAACTCTCTCCACTACTGGTGGTATGACACAAGGATCTATTTTGGGACCATTGCTTTGTCATTTTTATAAATGGTCACTCTCTCCATATTGTTGCGTACAATTGCATAGATTGAGAGTTTACCCATTGGCACGGAACAGCAAGTGGGGATAAGGGTTTTTTTTTGCAGGTTGGCAATCTATAACAGAGATCAGTCTTGGTACTGCTATTACACATACTTGGAGGAAGGGAGCAAAAGTGCTGTAGCCAAATTTGTAATGACACAAAAATAGATGGAAAGGTAGTATGTGAAAAGCATGCAAACAATTTACAGACATTTGAAGGAGCTGGAGTTGGACTGGGTGGACAAAGTTAAAAATCACACAACACCAGATTATAGTTCAACAGGTTTATTTGGGGGCACTAGCTTTCAAAGGGCTGCTTCTTCACAATAAGGAAGCAGCGCTTCGAAAGCTAGAGTCTCCAAATAAACCTATTGGACTATAGCCTGGTGTTGTGTGATTTTTAACTCAGTTTACAGAGAGATATTGATAGGTTACATAGTGGGAAAATTGACAAATGGAGAGTGATTAGGAAATTGTGAATTTGTTCATTTTGGAAGGCAGAACTATATTGAGAAAAATTACAGAAAGCTGCAGTACGAAAGGACTTGAGAGCACTTATGTACAAAACACAGAGAGCTAACACATGGGTGCAGCAGGTGATCAGAAATGCTAACAGAATGTTACCCCTAATTGCAATGGGATTGGATTTCAATTGTCGGGAAGACTTACTGCTGGTGAGACTACATCTGGTGTACTGTGAGCAGTTCTGGTCGCCTTATTTAAAGAAAGGTATCACTCCATTGGAGGCAGTTCAGAGAAGGTTCTTAAGGATGATCACCGTATGGATTCCAAGCAAAGATTAGGAATCGACTCAGTGAAGCTTTGAAGAATGCAATATTGAAACATATAGAATTATATGGGGCTTGACAAGGTAAATGCTGAGAAATATTTTCCTCATGGAAGAGTCTAGAACCAGAGGGCACATTCTCAGAATAAAGTGGGACCAATTTAAGATTGAACTGAGGAGGATTTGAGAGTCTTTGGAACATCTTACCACAAGATTACAAGTAGATTGGTACAGAAGCAGATAGTGAAGGGGACTGCCAGGAAAGCAGCAGAATAAAGGTAGATTGGAGAGTTGGGCAGGGAAATGGTAGATTGAGTTAAATCTGGGCAAATGCGAGGTGATGCATTTTGGAATTATACGGTAAATGGAACAGTCCTGGGGAAATTTGATGTACAGAGAGATCTGGGTGTTCAGAATCAATGTAACCCGAAAGTGGCAATGCAAATCAATAGAGTGGTCAAGAAGGCAAACGGCATGCTTTCCTTCATCGGACAGGGTAGAGTACAAGAATTGGCAGGTCATGCTACAGTTGTTTAGAATGTTGGTTTAGCCACATTTGCAATACTGTATATAGTTCTGGTTGCCACATTATCAAAAGGATGTGGATGCTTTGGAGAGGGTGCAGCAGAAGTTCACCAGGATGTTGTCTGGTACGGTGGGTGCTAGCTATGAAGAGAGGTTGTGCAGGTTAGGATTATTTTCATTAGAAAGGTGGAAGTTGAGAGGGAACCTGATTGAGGTTTACAAAATCATGATAGGTGTAGACAGGGTGGATAGCAAGAAGTTTTTTCCCAGAGTGGGGGCCATGTCAGGACTCAAGGTAAGAGAGGAAAAGCTTAAGGGAGATATAGGTGGAAAGTTCTTTATGCAGAGGATGGTGAGTACTTGGAACATGTTGCCAGCGGAAGTGGTAGAAATGGGCACTATTGCATCATCAAAGATGAATAGGCAGGCAGCAGAGGGATACAGATCCTTAGAAAATAGGTGACAGGTTTAGTTGGAGGATCAGCATAGGCTTGGAGGGCAGAAGGACCTGCTCCCTTGCTGCAAATTTTCTTTGTTCTTGTTCACAAAGGTATGGGGGAATAGTCCTTGTATATATTTAAGGCTGAGATAGATAGATTCCTAATCAGTAGCAGTTACGCGGAAAGCCCAGAAAATCAGACATGAAGAATGTCAGATCAGTCTTGTTCCTGTTGAACGGCAGACCGTGCTCAAGAAGCTGAATAGCCTATTCCTGTTTATGGCCTTATTGTCTTAGGAACAGAGATATGTTTCCAAATGAAGATGGCGAGTGGCCTGGAGGGGAACTTGCAAGTGGGTGGCAAACCCATGAATCTGTTACTGTTGTCCCTTTGTATGGAAATGGTCAGAGTTTAGAACGTACTATTCAAGGATCTTTTGACGAGTTTTGGAGTGCACCACTGCTGATACTGAGCATTCACGGTAAAGGAAGTGGATGTTGTGCCAATCAATTGGACTTTGTTCTGAATGGTGTCAAGCTTCTTGAGTGTTGTTGAAGCTGCACACATCCAGGCAAGTGGGGAGTATTCCATCACACTACTGACTTGTGCCTTGCAAGCATGGATAGGCTTTGGGTAGTCAGAAGGTGAGGTACTCGCTGCAGGATTCCAAGCTCTGACCTGCTCTAATAGCCATTGTATTTATATGGTGAGTCGAGTTGAGTTTCTGGTCAATAGTAACTCCCAGGATGTTGTTAATAGAGGATTCAGTGATGATAACTCTATTGAATGTCAAAAGGCATTGACTTCTTATTGGAGAAGTTCTTTGCCTGGCATTTGTGTGGTGCAAATAATACTTTTCACCCCAAGCCGAGATAATTTTCAGGTCTTGTTGCCTTTGAACATGGACTAATATCTGAGGAGTTGCGAATGGTGCTGAATATTGTGCAATTATCAGCGAACATCCCAACTTCTGACCTAATGATGGAGGTCATTAATAAAACAACTGAAGATGGTTGGATGGGGGATACTAGGGCATTTGAAAACAATGGGCTTTTCCCCCCACATTTTTCAGAAACAGTTTCATTCTTAGCAATCAAAATATTGGCAGGCTAGGAGAGACTTGGAGGTAGGAGACAATGTGCTGAAATCTTCAGAAGACATCCAACTGAAGTTGACACCCCTGACAACACATTCTCGCATCAATCTTATGAAATTACTCAAGATTCACCAGTCTTTAACAGTAATGTTTGGATGTCCATTCCCCACTCTGCTCTGATCCATCATGACTAGCTTATCAGTAAGAGTTTCTGAGGTCATTAACTTCACGTTATTCTTCCTTGATGATAAAGCTCTTGCACGTTCATAGGTTGATGCAAAGTGTCCATAAACCATTGTTTTAAAGCAGTGTTGCCCAATTTTTGTTACCCTGTGACACCTGTTTCAAGACTTGAAAGTTGCCTTGACTCCTCAGTGAGAGCTGGGACAACACAACAACCCATTTGAGTGTGATCACATCTATTGTAATGTGCACTGAACTCCACTGCAACTAGAATCACAGAATTCCTACAGTGCAAGAGACTATTTGGCCTATTGAGTCTGCACTGACCCTCCAAAGACCATCCCAACTAGATCCAGCCCCTCAACATATCCTTGTAATTCCACATTTACCAATGTTAATCCACCTAACCTGTCATCCCCTAAACACAACGGCCAATTTAGCAGGGCCAATCCACCGGATCTACACATTCTTTGGACTGTGGAAGGAAACCAGAGCACCTAATGGAGAGCCGAACGGCCTGTTCTGTGCTGTATTGAAATCCATGCAGACACAAGCAGTCACCCAAGGCTGGAATCAAACCTAGATCTTTGGTGCTATGAGGCAGTAATGTTAACCACTCTGCTACCATGTTGCCCAGTACCATCCAACACTACCAGTACTGTAGGAACAAATTGTTGTAGATGCTGGAATCTGTACTGAAAACAACAAATGCTGAAGATTACTTCAGCTGAGGAAGAGTCATCTAGATTTGAAACATTCACTTGCTCTCTCTCTCTCTGTGGATGTTGCCTTTGTGGTGTGATATTCAGCATCTATTGTTTCCACTACTAGTACTATCTCAGGTCTTGTGAGACCTTAAACATTTGCTCGTGACCCCATTACTTTAAAACTTCAGTTTTTGGAAGCAACTTCTTAAAGTTGCATAATTTGTAAAGACACTCATAATATTACTTATGTTTACCTATGGCACAGAGCAATCTTCTTATGAATGGGTGGAGGAGAATTGGTTTCCAAATATCCACGTTATTCCTCATTTTAATGACAAAATTATGCTATTTAATGCAGTTTACATAAAACAAGACATAATGAGAAATAGACATGGAAACATCATGTCTACTAACAAAACAATAGTTCATCCCTCTCAGTGTAATTCCTTATCCATTAGCCACACTCAAATACAGATGTGAAATCCGGACTGGTAACATCCCGCACAGTGATGATATGCCTGCACTGAATAGACTATCTATGTCAATCCAAAGGGAGTTTCTTGAAATGGAGAAAGGTGGTGTTCCACAGGGGTCAGTGTTGGGGCCACTGTTGTTTGTAATATACATAAATGATCTGGAAGAGGGCACTGTTGTTATGATCAGCAAGTTTGCAGATGACACTAAGATTGGTGGAGTAGCAGAAAGCATAAGGGACTGTCAAAGAATACAGGAGGATATAGACAGACTGGAGAATTGGGCGGAAAAGTGCCAGATGGATTTCTATCCAGACAAATGTGAGGTGATGCATTTAGGCAAGACTAATTCTAGAGCAAATTATACAATAAAAGGAAGAGCCTTGGGAAAAGTTGATGGGCAGAGAGATCTGGGAATGCAGGTCCATTGTACCCTGAAGGTTGCTGATAGAGTGGATAGCGTGGTCAAGAAGGCATATAGTATGCTTGCCTTCATTGGACGGGGTATTGAGTATAAGAGCTGGCAAGTTATGTTAAAATTGTACAAGTCATTGGTTTGGCTGCATTTGGAATACTGTGTACAGTTCTGGTTGCCACATTACCAAAATGATGTGGATGCTTTGGAGAGGTTGCAGAGAAGGTGTACGAGGATGTTGCCTGATATGGAAGGTGCTAGCTATGAAGAGAGGTTGAGTAGGTTACGTTTGTTTTCATTAGAAAAAAGGAGATTGAGGGGGAACCTGATTGAAGTTACAAAATCATGAAGGGTATAGACAGGATGGATAGTGACAAGCTTTTTCCCAGGGTGAAGGATTCAATAACGAGAGGTCACGCTTTCAAGGTGAGAGATGAAAAGTTTAAGGGGGATACACACGGCAAGTACTTCACACAGAGAGTGGTGGACGTTTGGAACACGATGCCACCATAGGTGGTAGAGGCAGGCACGGTAGATTCATTTAAGATGCGTCTGGACAGATGCATGAATAGGTGGGGAGCGAAGGATACAAATGTTTAGGAATTGACTGACAGGTTTACACAGTACATTTGGATTGGCTCAGGCTTGGAGGGCCGAAGGGCATGTTCCTGGGCTGTAAATTTTCTTTGTTCTTTATTTGGGATACTCATGTCTTGCAACAGTAAGTAAAGAATTATCAACCAGGCTGAGGGTTAAGTTTTGCTGCATTCTAAAGCAGTTCATTATCCTCACACAGACTCCAGATTTTTGCATTTCTTATTGTAGTAAAGTGACGTGGACAAAACTCATTGTCTGTAATGTCAGGTATGAAACCTGTACAGCCATAACATGTCATCTCAACTCCTGTAGTCCATGGTCTGGCCTGGGTGGCACAGTGGCTATGTGGTTAGCACCACTGCCTTCAAATCAAATGCCTTCTTCACTATGCGCAACGTCACTTTCAAGATATTATGTACCTGCACCCTCAGTCTCTCTGTTCGATAACAATCTCCAGAGTCTTACCATTAACTCATATGGCAAACAACAGTGCAATCAGCACTGATCCTTGTGGCACACACTGCTGATCATAGACCTCCAGAATGAAAAACAACTCTTTACCACAACTCTCTGTCTCCTACTGTTAAGCCAAATTTGTATCCAGTTGGGTCCTATGTCTATCATGGAGTACTTTGTGAAAGGCGCTGCTGAAGGCCATGTAGACAATGTCTGTCATGCAGCCCTCATCTATCCTCTTCGTCACCTCTTCTAAAGACTCAATCAATTTTGAGAGTCATGGTTTCCAATGCACAAAACCATATTCCTAATTGGTCCTTGCCTTTCCAAATATACGTAGATCCTGACTTTCAGAATTCCCTCCATCAACTTATCCACCACTGACATCAGGCTCCCTGGCTTTTCCTTTCAGCCTTTCTTTAATACAGGCACAATATTAGCCATGACTCCAGTGTTCTAGTATCTTGCCCATAGCTGTTAAAGATACAAATATCACCCACAATTTAGTCCTTAGCTTCCCACAATGTCCTGGGATATATTTGATTAGGTCCTGGGGGATTTATCTACCTTTTTGCATTTTAAGACTCCAGCACTTCCTCTTCTGTAATGTGGACTCTTTTCAAGATGTACTTACTCGAGTTCCCTAACTTTCTTGGTCAAAAGGTGTGGCCCTGGAAAAGCACAGCAGGTCAGGCAGCATCTGAGGAGCAGAAAGTCGATATTTTGGCCATAAGCCCTTTATCAGGAATGTGGGAGTGGGAGTGGGAGTGGAAGGTAGCTGGGAAGGCAATACATAGATGCAGATAAGGTGTGGTAGTGATAGTGATAGTTGGAGGGGAGGGTGGAGTGGATAGGTGGGAAGAAAGATGGACAAGTAGGACAGGGTCAAGAGGGTGGTGCTGAGTTGGAAGGTTGGATCTGAGATGAGGTGGGGGGAGGAGAGATAAGGAAACTGGTGAAGTCGATGTTGATGCTGTGTAGTTTAAGGGTCCCAAGGTAGTAGATGAGGCATTTTTCCTCCAGTCGTCGGGTGGCTTGGATTTGGCAGTGGAGGATGCCCAGGACTTGTATATACCTGTCGGAGTGGGAGAGGGGGTTGAAGTGGTCAGCCACAGAACGATGGGGTTGTTTGGTGAGTGTGTCCCAGAGCTGTTCCCTGAAACGTTACACAAGTTGGCGTCCTGTCCCCCAAAGTAGTAGATGAGGTGTTTGGATGTGCAGTAACATCTCTACCGGATGTGAAAAAGTCCTTTGGAGCCTTGGATGGAGGTGTGGGAGGAGATGTGGGCTTTCATGTTTTTCTGACACTTAGGATCTCACCTATTTCCTTTGCTCCATATATAGATGACCATATTAACCTTCAAGGGGCCTTATTCTCTCCCTAATTACTCTTTTACCTTAAATATACTTTTAGAATCTCTTTGAATTTCCCTTTACTTTATCTGCCAAAGCAATTGCATGTCCCCTTTTTGCTCTCCTAATTTCCCTCTGAAATGTACTCCTACATCCCTTCCTGACATACAGTATTGATATTAATGCTCAGTGCTGATATATTGGAGAGAACACCGAACTGATATAATGCACAAAATTGAGTGATGTCACAGAATACAGTATTGATATTGTGCACAGCATGCAATGCTGATACAATAAAATTACAGTGCCGATAGAGTGCACAGAATTCAACACATATGTAACAAAACATAGTGCTAATAAGTTGCACAAAATAAAGCACTAATATAAAACACAGAACACAGAGCTGATGTAATATATGGAATACAGTACACATATAACACAGCACTAGTATAAATACAAAAGAGAGCACTGACATAACCTACATAAAACAGTTCTGACATAGTGTACAGAATAAAGCACCGTCATAACAGAATACAGCACTGACACGGCACATAATGAGGTGCTGATGTAGTGCATGGAATATAATGCTGGTACAAAGGATACAACATTGATACTATGCACCAAATAGAGTGGTAATGCAATGTATAAAGACAGCGCCAGTACAACCTAGAAAATACTAACAGCACTGATATAGCACATAGAATCAAGTGCTGATATTGCACACAGAATACAGCATTGATATAGCGCACACAGAATACAGCATTGATAGAACAGGCGGAACACAGTGTTGATATAACACAGAATGCAGCACTAATGTATTACTCAAAATACAGCATTGATATGGCTCGCAGAATGAAGTGCTGATACAGCACTCAAAATGTACTGTTAGCTTAATTAAAAAACACTAAAATAACACAGAAAAGAATGCTGATATAGCATGCAGAATGCTAATGTAGTGCACACAGTGCCACTACACTATAATGAACAAAATAACACATGGAATGCAACACAGATAGAATACATGGAACACAGTGCTGATATACAACACAGAATACAGCACTGATATAACAGACAATACAGCACTAATATAGTGCACAGAATACAGTGCTGATATCATGAGCAAGATATAACGGCAGATTACAGTCCTGATATTGTGGATAGAATAAGGTGTTGACATGACAGAAAACAACATTGATCTCGCTGATATAACACACAGGACATATATTTGATATCGCGCACAGAAGAAGGCACTGATATGATAGAAAACAGCGCTGACAATGGTGAAAACAGTGCAGCACTGTTATAATGCTCAGAACATAACATTGATATAATACACAGAACACTGCTGATATAATGTACAAAATACATCACTCATACAACACAATGTACTGCAGAATATAGCATTAGATTAGATTAACTACGGTATGGAAACAGGCCCTTCGGGCCAACAAGTACTGACCCTCCGAAGAGTAACCAATGCAGACCCATTCCCCACATATACCCCTGACTAATGCACCTAACACTATGGGCAACTTAGCATGGCCAATTCACCTAACCTGCACATCTTTTGGATTGTGGAGGAAACCGGAGCACCCGGAGGAAACCCACGCAGACACGGGGAGAAAGTGCAAACTCCACACAGACAGTCGCCCGAACCCAGGTCCCTGGCGCTGTGAGGCAGCAGTGCTAACCACTGAGCCACCATGCCGCCCCAACACATCCACACAAACCCTCCGAAGAGTAACCCACCCAAACCCATTCCCCTACATTTACCCCTGACTAATGCACATAACACAATGGGAAATTTAGCATGGCCAATTCATATGACATGCACGTCTTTTGGATTGTGTGAGGAAACCAGAGCACCCAATTAATATAATGCACAGAATACATATTGACCAAACACAGAATACAGGGGAATCTTGATTATCTGAAAGACATAGGCGGGGAGTATTTAGTTCAGTTAATCAAATACCAGACAATCGAATGCCACATAACATAGTTTAGCCAAGCATCTTGCGGTCTTGCCAAATAATCCAAAATTTAGATAATTGAATGCCAGATAATCAAAGTTCCTCTGTATAGTGCTGATTGAACGGTGCTGACACAGACCACAGAACACAGCACTACTATAATACAAAAAATACAGCTCTGATGTGTGCACAGAATTTAGCACTGCATTAACATAAAAAATAGCACTGAAATAATGTTAAATAAGACATACAGAAAACAGCACTGACATGGTGCACGGAAAACAGTCCTGATATTGCATATTATGACTCGGATCGTGGTTTCGGATCCTTGAGGGGAATGGGGAGCAACCCCAAGTCGTGGTCCACATAGGCACTAATGACATAAGTAAAAAAAGGATGGGGATTTAAGGCAGAAATTCAGGGAGCTAGAGTGGAAGCTCAGAGCGAGAACAAATAGAGGTGTTACCTCTGGTTTGTTACCCGTGCCACGTGCTAGCGAGGTCAGGAATAGGGAGAGAGAGGAGTTGAACACGTGGCTACGGGGATGGTGCAGGAGGGAGGGTTTTGGATATCTGGATAATTGGGGGCTCATTCTGGGATAGGTGAGACCTCTACAAACAGGTTGTCTACACCTGAACCAGAGGGTACCAATAACCTGGGGCTGGGGGGTGAGGGTAGAGGAATTTGCTAATGCGCTTCAGGCGGGTTTAAACTAATTCAGCAGGGGGATGGGAACCTAAATTGTAGTTCTAATGTCCAGGAAGTTGAGACTAGTAAGGTCAGAAATAAGGTTTCAAGGTCACAACAGCAAGCAGGAAGGTGGTTTGAAATATGTTGACTTCAACGCCAGCAGCACCAGAATAAGGTAGGTGAACTTGCAGCATGGGTTGGTACCTGGGACTTCGATGTTGTGGCCATTTCAGAGACATGGCTAGAGGAGTAACAAGAATGGTTGTTGCAGATTCTGGGATTTAGATGTTTCAGTAAGAACAGAGAAGATGGTAAAAGAGAGGGAGCTGTGGCATTGTTAGGGAAGGACAGTATTACGGTGGTAGGAAGGATGTTTGAGGACTTGTCTACTGAGGTAGTATGGGCTGAGGTTAGAAATAGGAAAGGAGAGATCACCTTTTTAGGATCTTTCTATAGGTCACCAAATAGTTCCAGAGATGTACAGGAAAGGAACGAGATGAACAAGGTAGATCTTATGGGGAAGTTTAACTTTTCAAATATTTACTGGAAATACTGCAGTTTAAGTATTTTAGATGGGTCAGTTTTTGTCCAATGTGTGCAGGAGGGTTTCCTGACACAGGATGTAGACAGGCCAACAAGAGGTGAGGTCACATTGGATTTGGTACTGGGTAAGGAACCTGGCCAGGTGTTAGATTTGGAGGTAGGTGAGCACTTTGGTGATAGTGACCACAATTCAGTTATGTTTACTTTGGGACAAGAGTTACAACTGCGGAAAAGGCAATTACGATGCAATTAGGCAAGATTTAGGATGCTTAGGATGGGGAAGGAAACTGCAGGGGATAGGCACAATTGAAATGTGGATCTTATTCAAGGAGCAGGTACTGTGTGTCCTTGATAAGTATGTACCTGTGAGACAGGGAGGAAGTGGTCGAGCGAGGGAGCCATGGTTTAGTAAAGAAGTTGAATCTCTTGTCAAGAGGAAGAAGACGGCTTATGTGCAGGATAGGCATGTCCCGTTGAAGGCAAAGGATAGGAAGGGCAAGATTCGTGAACCACAGATGACAGGAGAAATTGTATGACTAGCCAAGAGAAAAAGGGAAACGTACATAAGGTCCAGGCAGCTGAGAACAGAACGGGCCCTGGAGGAATATCGGAAGAGTAGGACAAGTCTTAAACGAGGAATCAAGTGGGCTAAAAGGGGTCATGAAATAGCTTTAGCAAGTAGAATTAAGGAAAATCCCAGAGCATTTTATTCTTATATAAGAAGCAAGCGGGTAACTAGAGAAAGGAACGGTCCACTAAAAGATAATGAAGGAAGGCTATGTGCCGAACCTGAGAGAATGGGTGAGATTCTGAATGACTACTTTGCATCAGTGTTCACTGAGGAGAGGAACATGATGAATCTTGAAATTAGAGATAGAAGTTTGATTAGTCTGGATCACGTTGGCATAAGTAGGGAAGATGTGTTGGGTATGCTAGAGGTTATTAAGGTGGACAAATCCCCAGGACCGGATGGGATCTATCCCAGGTTGTTGAGGGAGGTGAGAGAGGAAATAGCTGGGGCCCTGACAGATATCTTTGTGGCATCCTTAAATACAGGTGAGGTGTCGGAGGACTGGAAGATTGCTCATGTTGTCCCCCTGTACAAGAAGAGTAGTAGGAATATTCCGGGTAACTACTGACCAGTGAGCCAGATGTCGGTGGTGGGGAAGTTGCTGGAGAGGGTACTGAGAGATAGGATCTATTTATCTTTGGAAAGGAATGAGCTTATTGGTGATGGGCAACATGGCTTTGTGCGGGGGAGATCGTGCCTTACCAGCTTGATAGAGTTCTTCGAAGAAGTGACCAAGTTGTTAGATGAAGGAAGGGCTGTTGATGTCATATACATGGACTTTAGTAAGATAAGGTTCCCCATTGTAGACTAATGGAGAAGGTGAAGTCACATGGTGTGCAGGGTGTTCTAGCTAGGTGGATAAAGAACTGGTTGAGCAACAGGAGACAGAGCGTAGTAGCTGAAGGGAGTTTCTCAAAATGGAGAAATGTGACCAGTGGTGTTCCACAGGGGTCAGTGTTGGGGCCACTGTTGTTTGTAATACACATAAATGATCCAGAAGAGGGCACTGTTGGTATGATCAGCAAGTTTGCAGATGATACAAAGATTGGTGGAGTGGCAAAAGCATAAGGGACTGTCAGAGAATACAGGAGGATATACATAGACTGGAGAGTTGGGTGGAAAAGTGGCAGATGGCTTTCAATCCAGACAAATGTGAGGTGATGCATTTAGGCAAGACCAATTCTAGAGCAAATTATACAATGAATGGAAGAGCCTTGGGAAAAGTTGATGGGCAGAGAGATCTGGGAGTGCAGGTCCATTGTACCCTGAAGGTTACTGCACAGATGGATAGAGTAGTCAAGAAGGCATATTGTATGGTTGCATTCATCGGATGGGGTATTGAGTATAAGAGCTGGTGAATCATGTTAAAATTGTACAAGACATTGGTTCGGCCACAATTAGAATACTGTGTACAGTTCTGGTCGCCACATTACCAAAAGGATGTGGACACTTTGAAGAGGGTGCAGAGGCTTACGAGGATGTTGCCTGGTATGGAAGGTGCTAGCTATGAAGAGAGGTTGAGTAGGATAGGTTTATTTTCACTAGAAAAAAGGAGATTATGGGGGGACCAGATTGAGGTTTACAAAGTCATGAAGGGTATAGACAGGATGGATAGAGACAAGCTTTTTCCCAGGGTGAAGGATTCAATAACGAGAGGTCATGCTTTCAAAGTGAGAGGTAGAAAGTTTAAGGGGGATACACACTGTCATACTTCACACAGAGGGTGGTGGGCATTTGGAATGCATTGCCAGCAGAGGTGGTAGAGGCAGGCACAGTAGATTCATTTATGATGTGTCTGGACAGATGCATGAGTAGGTGGGGAGCAGAAGGATACACGGTGGCACAGTGGTTAGCACTGCTCCCTCACAGCGCCTGAGACCCAGGTTCAATTCCCGCCTCAGGCGACTGACTGTGTGGAGTTTGCACGTTCTCCCCGTGTCTGCGTGGGTTTCCTCCGGGTGCTCCGGTTTCCTCCCACAGTCCAAAGATGTGCAGGTCAGGTGAATTGGCCATGCTAAATTGTCCGTAGTATTAGGTAAGGGGTAAATGTAGGGGTTTGGGTGGGTTGCGCTTTGGCGGGTTGGTGTGGACTTGTTGGGCCGAAGGGCCTGTTTCCACACTGTAATATAATCAAACCTAATCTAATCTAGATGCTTAGGAATTTACCGACAGGATTGGCTCAGGCTTGGAGGGCCGAAGGGCCTGTTCCTGGGCTGGAAATTTTCTTTGTTGTTTGTTGAGATGAGACATAAAGGCTCAGGTAAGGTGCGTGAGAGTTACAAGTTAGCCTGGAAAGAGCGAAAGAGAGAGCTAAGAAGCCAGGAGGGAACATGAGAAGTCATTGACAGATAAGATCAAGGAAAATCCTAAAGCTTTCGATCGGTATATGAGGAATAGAAAATTGATGACAGTAAGATTAGGATCAATCATGGACAGTCGTGGGAAGTTGTGCGTGGAGTCCGAGGAGATAGTAGAAGAGTTAAATGAATATGTTTTTGTCAGTATTCACACTGGAAAAAGACAATGGCTCTTCTCCTATCTCCTCGGACTCCACACACACAACTTCCCACGACTGTCCATGATTGATCCTAATCTTACTGTCATCAATTTTCTATTCCTGATATACCGATCGAAAGCTTTAGGATTTTCCTTGATCTTATCTTACTGTCATCAATCTTCTATTCCTGATATACCTATCGAAAGCTTTAGGATTTTTTTGATCTTATCTGTCAATGACTTCTCATGTTCCCTCCTGGCTCTTCTTAGCTCTCTCTTTCGCTCTTTCCAGGCTAACTTGTAACTGAGATACAGGCTACTAGACTAGAGGGGATTTGAGAGTCACAAGGAAGAAGTGCCAGCAATTCTAGAAAGTGTGAAAATAGCTAAGTCCCTTGGACTGGATGAGATTTACCCTACGATTTTCTGGGAAGCCAGTGAGGAGATTGCAGAGCTTTTGGCTTTGATCTTTAAGTCGTCATTGTCTACAGTAATAGTGCCAGAAGACAGGAGGATAGCAAATGTTCAAGAAGGGGAGTAGAGGCAACCCTGGTAACTATAGACCAGTGAGCCTTACTTCGGTTATGGGTAAAATGTTGGGAAAGGTTACAAGAGATAGGTTTTATAATCATCTCAAGAGGAATAAGTTGATTAGGGATAGTCAACATGGTTTTGTCATATCTCACAAACCTTATTGAGTTCCTTGAGAAGGTGACCGAACAGGTGGATGAGGGTAAAGTGGTTGATGTGGTGTATATGGATTTCAGTAATGTGTTTGATAAGTTTCCCACGGTAGGGTATTGCACAAAATATGGAGGCATGGGATTGGAGGTGATTTAGCTGTTTGGATCAGAAATTGGCTAGCTGAAAGAAGACAGAAGGTAGTGGTTTATGGGAAATGTTTATCCTGGATTTCAGTTACCAGTGGTGCACTGCAAGGATATTTTTTGGGGGCCACTGTTGTCATTTTTATAAATGACCTAGATAAGGGTGTCAAAGGATGGGTTAGTAAATTTGCGGATAACACTAAGGTCAGTGGAGTTGTGAATAGTTTTGAAGCATATTGCAGGTTACAGAAGGACATAGATAAGCTGCAGATCTGGGTTGAATGGAGGCAAATGGAGTTTAATGCAGAAAAGTGTGAGGTGATTCACTTTGGAAGGAGCAACAGGAATAAAGAGTACTGGGCTAATGGTAAGATTCTTGGTAGTATAGATGAGCAGAGAGACTTTGGTGTCCATGTATATAGATCCCTGAAAGTTGCCACTCAGGTTGATAGGGTTATTAAGGAGGCATATGGTGTGTTAGCTTTCATTGGTAGAGAGATTGAGTTTTGGAGCCACAAAGTCATATTGCAGCTGTACAATACTCTGGTGTGGCCGCATTTGGAGTACTGCATATAGTCTGGTCACCGTATTGTAGAAAGGATGTGGAAGTTTTGGAAAGGGTTCAGAGGAGATTTACTGGGATGTTGCTTGGTATGAAGGGGAGGTCTTATGAGGAAAGGCTGATGGACCTGGGGCTGTTTTCATTAGAGAGAAGAAGGTTGAGCAATGATTTAATTGAGATATATATGATAATCAGAGGGTCAGATAGGGTGGACAGTGAGAGCCTTTTTCCTAGCAGGAGGGGACATAGCTTTAAATAGATGATAGGTGATAGATATAGTACAGATGTCAGAGGTTGTTTCTTTACTTAGAGAGTAATAGGGGCATGGAAAACCCTGCCTGCAACAGTAGTAGACTTACCAACTTTAAGGTCATTGGATTAACATATGAATAAAAAAGTGTAGGATAGATGTGCTACATAGTGGTTCCACAGATCGAGGGCCAAAGGGCCTATACTGCGTTGTAATGTTCTATGTTCTATAATCCAGAGGTTATAATGTACAGAATACAGTTATGATACATTGCAAATGATAGAGCAGTTATATAATGCTAAAAATACAGCACTGATATAACACACAGAAAACAGCACTGATATAGCGCATAGAATAAAGAAACTGATATAAACATTGAATATAGCATTGATGTAACACACAGAAAATAGCCCTGATATAATAAACAGACACAGAGCTGAATACAATGTACAAAACACACCATGCATATAACACAGAATGTAGTGGTCATAACACACAGAATACAGCACTAAGACTGAACAGAATACAATGCTGATATGATGCACAGAATATAGCAACGATATAAGAGAAGTCAGCGTCGATATAACAGACAGAATAAGGCAAAGACATGACAGAACACAGAACTGACATAGCATGCAGAATACTGCACTGAAGTATTAGAATAAAACACTGATATAACATACAAAGTGCAGCAGCACTGATTTAGTGCCCAGAATACAGCATGGCTCTAATATCCAGAATAGGTTGCAGATATCGCACATAACACAGCACTGATATAATACAGAATGCAACATTGAGATAGCACACAAAGCAGTGTTAATATTGTGTACAGAATATAATGCTGTTACAATGCACAGCATAGAGTGCTGATATAATGCAAAGAATACAGCACTGATATAGCATGCAAAATATAGCACTGATATAACAGAATATAGCACCAATATAAAACACGAAGTGCAGCACTAATTTAGTGCACAGAATACAGCATTGCTTTAATACACAGAATACATCTTTAATGTAATGCATAGAATACAGCATGGCTATCGTGCTCAGTCTACATCGCAGAGATACTGCACATAACTGATATAACACACAGAATGAATAACGATATAACACAGAATACAGCACTGATGTAGCACACCGAAAGCAATGCTGATGTTGTGTACAGAATACAATGCTGCTATAATGCATAGAGTATAGCACTGATGTAATGGAAAGGATATGGCACTGTTATAATACACAGAATGCATCACTGATATAAGAGAATACAATGCTGATATAGCATGCAGAATTCCGGTATAATCTTAAAAATACAGCACTGATACAATACAGAGAATACAACACTAATGTAGACCACAGTGATGCTATAGCATACAGAATGAGGCATTGACAAAATGTACAGAACATGGCATTGACACAGCACACAGAATACAGTGCTGATAAAACACACATAATGCCATGCTATTATAAAGTTACAAAACACACACCAGGTTATAGTCAGCTAGTGCTTCCAAATAAAACTGTTGGACTATAACCTTCTGTTGTGTGATTTTTCAAGAAAAGTAGAACTGCATTAGCTGTCTTCAGGTTGCTTGTGACCTTCAATGTTGCTCCGACCTGTGAAACCGATCTGAAACCCTTCTAATCTACACTATTCCATTATTATCCATATATTTATTCAATGACCATTTAAATGCCCTGAAAGTTGGAACCCCTTGCCACAGACAGTTTGGGTTGAAGTCCTTGTGTATATATAAGGCTGAGATATACAGTTTCTCGATCAGTAGAGGAATCAAGGCTCCCGGGGAGAGGCAAGAGAGGGGATCCACTACTGGACAGCAGAGACTTCACTGATGAGTATTCTGGGAGAGGTTGGCTCAGTCACCACAACTGATCAGCAGAGTGAGGAAGAGCCCACTGTTAAGGAATGGTAAGCCCCAAACATTACATTATTGTAATGTTTCCATTTTTCCTGGTTCTCTGACCAAAATAAAAGAGACAGAGAGAGAGAGAGGGAGACAGAGAGAGACAGAGAGGTTGAGTGAGGCTGTCAGGACATTTGTTGTAGCCTGGAGGGTATTTGGGCTGTTTGTAAAGATTTCAATGTAATTTAAGCAATCACTTCTTACTGCCAGTTGATATAAGAAGATATAGACTGTAGGGAAACAGATGGTAACGTCTTGCAAAATGTCCAGATTACAGAGGAGGAAGTGTTGGATGTCTTGAAACGGGTAAAGGTGGATAAATCCCCAGGACCTGATCAGGTGTACCTGAGAACTCTGTGGGAAGCTAGAGAAGTGGTTGCTGGGCCTCTTGCTGAGATATTTGTATCATCGATAGTCACAGGTGAGGTGCCGGAAGACTGGAGGTTGGCAAACGTGGTGCCACTGTTTAAGTAGGGCGGTAAAGACAAACCAGGGAACTATAGACCGGTGAGCGTGACCTCGGTGGTGGGTAAGTTGTTGGAGGGAATCCTGAGGGACAGGATGTACATGTATTTGGAAAGGCAAGGACTGATTAGGGATAATCAACATGACATTGTGCGTGGCAAATCATGTCTCACAAACCTGATTGAGTTTTTTGAGGAAGTAACAAACAGGATTGATGAGGGGGAATGAGCCATTTGGATATAGAACTGGCTCAAAGGTAGAAGACAGAGGGTGGTGGTGGAGGGTTGTTTTTCAGACTGGAGGCCTATGACCAGTGGAGTGCCACAAGGATCGGTGCTGGGACCTCTACCTTTTGTCATTTACATAAATGATTTGGATGCGAGCATAAGAGGTACAGTTAGTAAGTTTGCAGATGACACCAAAATTGGAGGTGTAGTGGAGAGCGAAGAGGGTTACCTCAGATTACAACAGGATCTGGACCAGATGGTCCAATGGGCTGAGAAGTGCAGATGAAGTTTAATTCAGATAAATGCGAAGTGCTGCATTTTGGGAAAGCAAATCTCAGCAGGACTTATACACTTAATGGTAAGGTCCTAGGGAGTGTTGCTGAACAAAGAGACCTTGGAGTACAGGTTCATAGCTCCTTGAAAGTGGAGTCGCAGGTAGATAGGATAGTGAAGAATGCGTTTGGTATGCTTTCCTTTATTGGTCAGAGTATTGTGTACAGGAGTTGGGAGGTCATGTTGCAGCTATACAGGACTTTGATTAAGCCACTGTTGGAATATTGTGTGCAATTCTGGTCTCCTTCCTATCAGAATGGTATTGTGAAACTTGAAAGGGTTCAGAAAAGATTTTAAAGGATGTTGCCAGGGTTGGAGGATTTGAGCTGTAGGGAGAGGCTGAACAGGCTGGGGCTGTTTTCCCTGGAGCATCGGAGGCTGAGGGGTGACTTTATAGAGGTTTACAAAATTATGAGGGGCATGGATAGGGTAAATCGGCAAAGTCTCTTCCCTGGGTCGGGAAGCCCAGAACTAGAGTGCATAGGCTTAGGGTGAGAGGGAAAAGATATAAAAGAGATCTAAGGGGCAACTTTTTCACGCAGAGGGTGGTACATGTATGGAATGAGCTGCCAGAGGAAGTGGTGGATGCTGGTACAATTGCAACATTTAAGAGGCATTTGGATGGGTATATGAATAGAAAGGGTTTAGAGGGATATGGGCCGGCTCCTGGCACGTGGGACCAGATTGGGTTGGGATATCTGGTCGGCATGGACGGGTTGGACCGAAGGGTCTGTTTCCATGCTGTACATCTCTATGACTCTAAGTGTGGGCTTGGATTAATACTGAACTTCATTGAGTAAGGCAAACATGGTAAGATTCTTTTATCTTTCTCAATGTATAGGGGCAGAGATGGCAGTTAGGGCAGTGGTGTGCTCTTTTTGTTAGATGTGGGAGATCAGGAATTAGTCTAATGTCCCTGCCGATTGTCTCTGTAAGAAGTGATACCGGCTGCAACTCCTCACAGACCACATTCAGTTGGAGCAGCAGTTGGATATACTGAGGAGCATACGGGGGAAGAAATGTGGCAAACACTAGATAGAGGAAGGTGGTCACATGGAATATTCAATCAGGTAGGTGGATGATTGCCAGAAGAAGCACGCAGGTAGTGGTACCATAACTGGATCAGGCAAGATCCAAGCGAGCGAGATAGTGGCAGGAAACTCGCTAGTTAGGGGCTGACAGATGTTTTTGTGGCCATGTTCGAATCTCCAAGGTGGTGTTGTTGCTTCCCTGGTGTCAGAGTCAAGGATGTCTCTGAGCAGTTGCAGGTATGGACAGAGAAATGGCAGATGGAAATTGATCCAGGCAAGTGGGGTGGCACAGTGGCTCAGTGGTTAGCACTGCTGCCTCACAGCGCCAGGGACCCAGGTTCGATTCCAGTCCCGGGCGACTGTCTGTGTGGAGTTTGCACACTCTCCCTGTGTCTATATGGGTTTCCTCCAGGTGCTCCGGTTTCCTCCCACAGTTCAAAGATGTGCAGGTTAGGTGAATTGGTAATGCTAAATTGCCCATAGAGTTAGGTACATTATTCAGGGGTGAATATGGGGAATGGGTCTTGGTGGGTTACTCTTTGGAGGATCAGTGTGGACTAGTTGGGCCGAAGGAAATCTAATCAAAGTGTGAGGTTCTGCACTTTTGGAGATCAAATGTTACGGAAAAGTATGCAGTTCATGATAGCTCCCTGAATAGCATTGATGCATGGAAGGATCTTAGGTTTAAGGCCATAGCTCCCTGAAAGTGATCACGCAAGTAGTTAGGGTAATGAATAAGACATATGGCATGCTTGCCTTTATTAGTCGAGGAATTGAGTACAAGAGTCAGGATGTCATGTTGCAGTTTTATAAGGATTTGTTTAGGCTTCTCTTAGTATACTGTTTTGATATCTCGTCTCCACATTAACAGGAAGGATGTGTTAGCTTTAGAAAGGGTACAGACAAGGTTTAACAGGATGCTGCCTGGATGAGAGGGTATGAAACAGTAAAAAGAGGCTAGAAAAACTCAGGTTATTTTCTCTGGAGCATTGAAGGCTGAGGGGAGATTTGATGGAAGTTTATAAACAAATAGGATGGTGTACACCTGAACCAGAGGGGTACCAATATCCTGGGGGAAAATGTGCTAATGCTATTTGGAAAGTTTTAAACTAATTCAGCAGGGGGATGGGAACCTAAATTGTTGTTCTAGTGTCCAGGAGGTTGAGAGTAGTGAGGTCAGAATTATGATTTCAAGGTTGCAAGAGTTCACCAGCAAGCAGGAAGATGGTTTGAAGTGTGTCTACTTCAACGCCAGGAGCACCAGAATAAGGTGAGTGAACGTGCACCATGGGTTGGTACCTGGGACTTCGATGTTGTAGCCATTTCAGAGACAAGAATAGAGCAGGGACAGGAATGGTTGTTGCAGGTTCTGGATGTAGATGTTGCAGTAAGAACAGAGAAATTGGTAAAAGAGAGGGAGGTGTGACATTGTTAGTCAAGGACAAAGTTATGGTGGCAGAAAGGATGTTTGAGGACTTGTCTACTGAGGTAGTATGGGCTGAGGTTAGAAACATAAAAAGAGAGGGTGTCCTGCTGGGAGTTTTCTACAGGCCTCTGAATAGTTTCAGAGACATAGAGGAAAGGACAGCAAAGATAATTCTGGATAGGAGCAACAGTAACAGGATAGTTGTTATGGGGGATTTTAACTTGCTAAATATTGTTTGGAAATACTATAGTTCAAGGACTTTAGTTGGGTCAGTTTTTGTCCAATGTGTGCCGGATGGTTTCCTGACACAATATGTAGACAAGAGCTGAAAATGTGTTGCTGGAAAAGCGCAGCAGGTCAGGCAGCATCCAAGGAGCAGGAGAATTGACGTTTCGGGCATGAACCCTTCTTCAGGCTTGTAGACAAGCCAGCAAGGGATGAGGTCACATTGGATTTGGTTACAATCTGGTGTTAGATTTGGAGGTAGGTGAGCACTTCGGTGGCAGACACCACAATTCAGTTATGTTTACTTTAGCGATGGAAAGGAATAGGTATATAACGCAACAGGTATTGCTGGGGGAAAGGCAATTACGATGCGATTAGGCACAATTTAGGATGTGTAGGATGGGGAAGGAAACTACAGGGAATGGGCACAATTGAAATGTGGATCTTATTCAAGGAACAGCTACTGTGTGCCCTTGATAAGTATCTACCTGTCAGGCAGGGAGGAAGTGGTCAAGCAAGGGAGCGATGGTTTACTAAAGAAGTTGGATCTCTTGTCAAGACGAAGAAGGCGGCTTATGTTAGGATGAGATGTGAAGGCTCAGTTGAGGTGCTTGAGAGTTACACATTAGCCAGTAAAGATCTAAACAGAGAGCTAAGAAGGGCCAGGAGGGAACATGAGAAGTCATTGGCAGGTGGTATCAAGGAAAACCATAAAGCTTCCTACAGGTATATCAGGAATAAAAGCATGACTACACAAAGATTAGTGCCAACCAAGGATGCTAGTGGGAAGTTGTGCATGGAGTCCGAAGAGATAGGGGAAGTGCTAAATGAATATTTTTCATCAGTAATTCATACTGGAAAAAGACAATGTTGTCGAGGAGAATACTGAGATTTAGGCTACTAGACTAGATGGGATTGAGGTTCACAAGGAGGAGGTGATAGCAATTCTGGAAAGGGCTTGAAGTGATTTATCCTAGAGTTCTCTGGGAAGACAGGGAGGAGACTGCAGAGCCTTTAACTTTGATCTTTATGTTGTCATTGTCTACAAGAATAGTGCCAGAAGACAGGAGGATAGCAAATGTTCTCCCCTTGTTCAAGAAGGGGAGTAGAGACAACCTTGGCAATTATAGACCAGTGTGCTTTACTTTGGTTGTTGGTAAAGTGTTGGAAAAGGTTAGAAGAGTTATGATTTATAATCATCTCGAGAGGAATAAGTTGATTAGGGATAGTCAACACGGTTTTGAGAAGGGTAGCTCATGCATCACAAATCTTATTGAGTTCTTTGAGATGGTGACCAAACAGGTGGATGAGGGTAAAGCGGTTGATGTGCTATATATGGTTTTAAGTAAGGCGTCTGATAATGTTCTCCACGGTAGGCTGTTGCTCAAAATACGGCGGCAAGGGATTGAGGGTGATTTAGCGGTTTTGATCAGAAGTTGGCTAGCTGAAAGAAGACAGAGGGTGGTGGTTGATGGGAAATGCTATTCTTGGAGTTCATTTACTAGTGCTATACTGCAAGGATCAGTTTTGGGACCACTGCTGTTTGTCATTTGTATAAATGATCTAGATGAGGGCAATTGAAGGATGGGTTAGTAAATTTGCAGATGACATTAAGGTCGATGGAGTTGTGGATAGTGCTGAAGGATGCTGCAAGTTACAGAGGGACATAGATAAGCTGCAGAGCTGGGCTGAGAGATGGCAAGTGGTGTTTAATGCGGAAAAGTGTGAGGTGATTTACGTTGGAAGGAACAACAGGAATAAAGAGTACTAGGCTAATGGTAAGATTCTTGGTAGTATAGATGTGCAAAGAAATCTCAGTGTCCATGTGCATAGATCCCTGAAAGTTGCCACCCAAGTTGATAGGGTTGTTAAGAAGGCATATGGTGTGTTAGCTTTTATTGGTAGAGGGATTGAGTTTCGGAACTATGAGGTCATGCTGCAACTGTACAAAACTCTGGTGCGGCTGCACTTGGAATATTGCATACAGTTCTGGTCACCGCATTGTAGGAAGGATGTGGAAGCTTTGGAAAAGATTCAGAGGAAATTTACTCGGATGCTACCTGGTATGAAGGGGAGGTCTTATAAGTAATAGCTGAGGGACTTGAGGCTGTTTTTGTAAGAGAGAAGAAGGTTGAGATGAGACTTAATTGAGACATACTAGATAATCAGAAGATTAGATAGGATGGACAGTGAGAGCCTTTTTCCTCGGATGGCAATGGCTAGCTTGAGGGGACATAGCTGTAAATTGAAGGGTGATAGATATAGGACAGATGACAGAGGTAGTTTCTTTATTCAGAGAGTTGTGGGGTATGGAACACACTGCCTGCAACAGTAGTAGACTCACCAACTTTAAGGGCATTTAAATGGTCATTAGATAAACATACAGATGAAAATGTAACGCTGTAGGATAGATGGGCTTCAGATCGGTTCCACAGGTCGGCGCAACATCAAGGGCTGAAGGGCCAGAACTGCGCTGTAATGTTCAATGTTCTATAAAATAATGAGATGTATAGATAGGGTTGATAGTCATAATCACCCCATCCACCCTGTGATGGCCTGCTACCTGCCCTTAACCTCTTCATTTCAAACCACCACCATGACATCGACTGCCTCAACCTGTCCAACTGCCTCACCCACTCCAACCGCCCCATGGCCGAAGATTTCAACACCCCCTCCCACCCTGCCGAGGACATGCAGGTCCTGGGCCTTCTCCACCTGACGCCTGGAGGAAGAACACCTTATCTTCCACCTTGGGCACTTTCAACCCTAGGGCATCAATGTGGACTTCACCAGTTTCCTCATTTCCCCTCCCCCCACCTTAACCCAGTTTCAACCTTCCAGCTCAGCACCGTCCTCATGACCTGTCCCACCTGTCAATCTTCCTTCCACCTATCTGCTCCACCGTCCTCTCTGATCTATCACCTTTACCCCCACCTCCATCCACCTGTTGCACTCTTAGCAACATTCTTCCCAGCCCCACACCCCTCCCATTTATTTCTCCACCCCCAAAGCTCCCAGCCTCATTCCTGATGAAGGGCTCTGGCCTGAAACATCTATTCTCCTGCTCCTTGGATGCTGCCTTGACCTGCTGTGCTTTTCCAGCAACACAATCTTGACTCTGATCTCCAGCATGGGCAGTCCTCACTTTCTCCTTGTCATAATCTTCTTCCCCAATGTTGAAATGTCTAAAACTAGGAGGCATACATTTAAGATAAGAGGGGAAACATTCAACGGAGATGGAAAGGGTAAGGGCTTGTTTCACAGAGAATGATAGATTTGTGGAACGCACCATCAGGGTTTGTGTTGGAGGCAGATAAGATATGGGAGTTTAAGAGATTTTTCGACAAGCACATAAATATTCCACGAATGAGGGATATGACCAAGAGCAGGCAAAAGGGATTAATTTAATTTGGCATCACGTTCAGCACAACACTGTGGGTGAAAGGGCCCGTTCTTATGCTGTACTATTCTATTTTCAGTCAGTTCAGCCACAATCCGACTGAACAGTGGAGCAAGCTCCATGGGCCGAACGGCCTCTGCCTGTTCCTATTTTTTATGACCTGTGATCTTTTATTCTTATATGATTGTTGGAAAATTTCAGGAAAATTATAAAATTGAAATAAATTTCAGGCTCAGGTAAAAAACAGGCTGCAGGTTAGGTGAATTGGCCATGCTAAATTGCTCATAGTGTTTAGGGGTGTGTAGATTAGGTATATTAGTCAGGGATAAATACAAAGTGGGGGAATGGGTCTGGGTGGGTTACTCTTTGGAGGGTTGATGTGGACTTGTTCAGTCGAGAGGCCTATTTCCATACTGTAGGGATTCTAATTCTAACTTTGGTTGACATTCCAAGAGGGTGCTGCACTGTCAAAAATTTCCCCTTTCAGGCAAAACATTCAATGCATATCCTGAAAGCTTCAGGAACCCTGTTCTGGTTAAGTTGCTTTTCATATACTGCTTGAATAAAAGCACTTTGTTGACTGTTTTGAAGTTTTTAATTATCCCTCAGCTGTACATAAAGCTTTGTCACGCCATTTTCTCTCTCAAACATCTCAGTTACTGCTGGTGGGAAAATTACATGTTGAAACCTCCATCTAATTGATACAGGAGTCATGTAAACTGCCAGCCATCTCTGAGAATCCAGGTCTTTTTAAACATTGCTTTTGCTTTGGTTTACCTGGGAATAAACTGTTCATGGCAAAATCGAAAGAATCTATGTGAAGCACAAAATTTGAATGGGAATTTACTGAGTCACTCATGAAATGCTCAGAAGCTGTCAGGCAGGACTTTGGATATTGTTAAGAGGGAAATAAATTGTGTCACTCCAATTCCATTTCAAGCAGACATTTTATTAAATATTCATCAATACTGTAACTAAATATCTGGAGAAGTGTTACATTAAAGATTCCCCTTGTTGGATTATGAATTTTAAAAAGAAAAAATCTGGTAGTTTTAGGATTCAATAGATTTTTATGCTGGGAAAAAAAAAATACTACAATATCTTCAAACAAATTAAAGTGGAATTTCAATTTTCCAATGAAAGAATGTCAAATTATCGAAACAGAGCTGGCTCCTGCCTTCTCTTTTTGATATTTGTTTTATTTTCACCCTAACCTCAACTGTGAATATCTGTTCAAAATTCAAATGTTTGAGTCACCTAAATAAATATTCCAAAGATGAGTAGTTATTTTAAACATTAACTATTCCTCTTTTAACAAACACCAAACAAAGCACTTTATTTATCATTTATTTATTTGTTATTAATAGTTCTCATGAGTAAATTGACCGCCGCATTTGCTTCACAGTTGGAAACTATGCCAATTAAGCCATTTGTTGGTTGTGAGGCACCTTGAGACATCATGGGGACATGATAAGAGACCATTCAAGGTAAGCTTTTCTTTTCATCTGAAGTTAATTCAGATTCTATCTGTACACCAGTGAGGCGCTCACAAAGCAACAGAACACAAGTAAGGATTGAATAGCAACCAAGATGAATAGCTATTCCCTTTCTCCACAACAGCCTCAGTTAAGATCACAGCAGCTTGGATGCTGCCTGAACTGTTCTGCTCTTCCAGCACCACTAATCCAGAATCAGTTAAGATCAGCTAATTTAAACACAGAATAGGGATCAGATCAGGGCTGAGCCAGCATGTCTGACTTAATATTACAACAGGAGGTGGCACTAATCAGTGTGTGTGACAACGCTGTGGCTCTAAGATGTTATTTTGTCCTTTTTTTTAAGAGAGGTTTTAAGATAGAGGGGTGAGCTGTTAAGTTGAAGAGCCAGTAAACAGCTTGTAAGGACTTGTTTTTTTTTAAAAATTGGAACAATAGAAGTAGTCTAGTTGGTGTGGCCAGCTCTCACAGACCAGAATCTCTAGTTTTCAGTTTTTTAGATTTGAAATTCAGCATCAGTTGCTGACGGAGTGTCAACAAGATTGGAAGCTGCAGTAAATGTGTCATGGCAACTCCTTCCAAGTTTTCACTTGTTTTTTTTTTCTCCCTGCTGCTGAGTTACATGTGAGAAAATTGAGTTTCTGAATTTGCCTTTTTTCCAAGGATTATGTCAATGGAATGGTACTATACTGGTTACTGTGTCTGTTACTCTGTTAAGTATTTGTGGTGAAACGGTTAAAAATTATGTCCCAATACATGTGTGAATCTAACCGGAATGGAGGTGTTGCTTAGTCCCGTGTGAATCTTCTTATCTGTATGTAACCAGAATGGAATGTGTTTTTTAGCCTTGCTCTGCTGTTCACATGAATGTTTATATCTGGAAGGGAGTATATCAGCTGGAAAAGTCTCCAGTTCGGTGAGTCTGCTCCGGGGTTACGTTTAACCGCCGAGCGTGGGTTGTTGGCAACCGCTCTACGAGAACTGACGGCTCCCAGTTTTGGTAATATGTAGAGTGAGTATAAGCCAGACCCGTTGTTTGGACCTGGTTGTGGCAACGATGCGGGGAATAAAATGCCCATATTCTAGCAGACTCGCCTCTTGGTCGTTTGTTCTGTGTCAGACTACTCTCCTACGAACCTGACCTTGAGAATTTTTTAAAACATTTGGCGTAGTCGAGCAGGGTCAATCGCAATTGAGGAGAGATTTTGATACAGAACAATGTTTTGGAAAAAGACTAAGAAACCAGAAGAACAAACTGTGGAGGTCCCGACCGTCCCGGGATGGCGTGGATGTGGGCATGTACGTGGCAGTTTGTTTGAGAAAGGATCCCAGTCCTGCCGAAGAACCCCTTGCCTGGGGTACAGCGGAGGATGTGGGCATGTCCAAAAAGCTGAAGCGGAGTTAACAGAATTGAATGGGATTGAACTGAACTGAACTGAGTGGAACTGAAGTGAATCAAATTGAACGGAACAAAATGGAACTGAGCTAAATTGAATTGAAATGGACGGAACTGAATTGAATTACACTGAATTGACTGAACTGAAATTAACTGAAACGAATTGAACTGAATTAAGCATAATGTAACACATGTATTGGGCCAAGCAGTGGAATGTGGTGTAAAATTCCAAGCAGTGGAATGTGGTGAAACGGTTAAAAATTATGTCCCAATACATGTGTGAATCTAACCGGAATGGAGGTGTTGCTTAGTCCCGTGTGAATCTTCTTATCTGTATGTAACCAGAATGGAATGTGTTTTTTAGCCTTGCTCTGCTGTTCACATGAATGTTTATATCTGGAAGGGAGTATATCAGCTGGAAAAGTCTCCAGTTCGGTGAGTCTGCTCCGGGGTTACGTTTAACCGCCGAGCGTGGGTTGTTGGCAACCGCTCTACGAGAACTGACGGCTCCCAGTTTTGGTAATATGTAGAGTGAGTATAAGCCAGACCCGTTGTTTGGACCTGGTTGTGGCGACGATGCGGGGAATAAAATGCCCATATTCTAGCAGACTCGCCTCTTGGTCGTTTGTTCTGTGTCAGACTACTCTCCTACGAACCTGACCTTGAGAATTTTTTAAAACAGTATTCTAATAGAGTTGGTGTTATTCTAAATTCCTCTTTCTTTTGTATTTTAACTATAGTTTTTAAATTAATTATATTTTGCTTAACGTTGAGAAATTTGACTCATCACATCACATCTGGAATATAGCATTTTACATTTGCCTTAAGAAAACATTAGGGTCTTGGATTTTAAGGGGTCTGGTCCATAACAATTACCACATTAAAAAAGCCTTTGAAACCTATTAACAGGACTGAGTTACTATAGCGATGTGCTTTACAAGACAATTTGTCATGTTTAGCACACATATAAAAATGAATGAGGTCTTGGGGAGATGATGGTCCAGTGATATTAACACTGGACTATTAATCCAGAGACCCAGATAATATTGTGGGACTGGTTCAAATCCTGCCATAGCAGATGGTAGAATTAGAATTCAATTAAAAATCTGGAATTAAGTCGAAGGATGATCAAGAATCCACTGCTGATTGTTTGAAAAACAAATCTGGTTCACTAATGTCTTTTAGGGAAGGAAATGGCATCCTTACCTGGTCAGGCCTACATGTGACTCCAGATCCACAGCAATGTGGTTGACTCTCAACTACTCTCGGCAATTAGGGATGGCCAATAAATGCTGGCCTAGCCAGTGTGGATTATTAAAAAAAACTCAATTTGTTTTATTTTAAAGTGTAACCTGACTGTTTATTTTTTAAAGGTACAGTAGTGAGTACAGTGTGTTCCTTTTTGAATTATATGTTTTATTGAAATCTGTCTCTTGATTAAACTTGGAAAGTATAAAACATAGGTACTATGTTATCCTGAGCAGTGTTTTTAGAGCAGCAAGAAGTATTATTTTCTGGGTCTGTAGGTTGTTAAAGTGCAAAGATGACCTTTTGTAGAGTAATGTGCTATTCCAGTCCAATGTGGGAGATTAGGGAGAGTTTCCATTTTACTGATGATTATGTCTGCAGCAAGTGTGTTTGGTTGCAATTCCTATCGGATCAATGGATCGATTGGAGTGGCAGTTACAGGCAATAAGGAAATTATGGAAGCTAGAGAGTGCGATGGATGGCAGTTGCAGGAAGGGAGAAAAACCACAGATACAGTCAGGTAGAGGGAGGCAGGTCATGCAGGCCACGCTTTTTTTTGGAAAATGTAGGGTGTGATGGACTCTCAGGGGAATGTAGCATTGACAATCCGGTTTCTGGTACCAAGACTGGCTCTAATGTAATGAGGGGTACATCAAATTCCAAGCAACCAATTGTGATAGCAGAGTCTCTAGTCAGGCACATACAGATGTTTCAGTGGCCAACAGCGAGAAATTAGAATGTTGTGTTGCCTCCCTGGTGTCAGGTTCAAGGATGTCTCAAGAGAGTATGCAGAATATTCTCAAAGGGGAGAGGGACTGGGGGAGGTTGTTGTGCAGGTTGGAATTAATGACTTAGTAAGAGAAAAGGATGAGATTCTGAGGAGAGAATATAGGAACTTAGGCAGGAATTTAAAAAGGAGGTCCTCGAGGATAGTAATATCTGGATTATTCTAGTGCACAGAGCTAGTGAGAATGAGAATTGGAGGTAGAACAGATGCATGGCTGAGGAGCTGGAGCAGGAGAAAATTATTCATATTTTTGGATCATTGAAATCTTTTCTTGAATAGAAGTGACCTTTTTCAGGAGAATGCATTGTACCTATATAGGAAAGGGACTAATATACTGGTGAGGAGATTTGCTAGAGTTGCTCAGGGGATTTATACTGGGGGGTGGGGGGAAGAGAGAGAGAGAGCAAGAGAGAGACAGACAGCGAGGAAAGAGATCAATCTGAGAGGAGGGGGAGTGGCACTTTTAATTAGAAGTAACATTACAGCCGGAATTGGGGAGAATATTCCTGGGAATGTGCCCAGGAAAGTTATTTGGGTAGAAAAATCAAAGGGATGACCACCTTATTGGCATTGTACGACAGAGTCCCCGATAGTCAGTGGGAAATTGAGAAATAAATTTCAATTGCATGTAAACATAATAGGGTGGTAATGGTAGGGAAATTTAATGCTCCACATACCGATTGTGACTGCCATGATGTTGAAGAGTCATAGAGTCATAGGGATGTACAGCATGGAATCAGACCTTCAGTCCAATTCGTCCATATCAACCAGATATTCCAACCCAATCTAGTTCCACCTACCAGCACCCGGCCCATATCCCCCCAAACCCTTTCTATTCAGACACCCATTCAGATGCCTTGTAAATGTTGCAATTGTACTAGCCTCCACAATTTCCTCTGGCAGCCCATTCCACACATGCACCATCCTCTGCTTGAAAAAGTTGCCCCTTAGATCTCTTTTAAATCTTTCCCCTCTCACCCTAAACCTATGCCCTCTAGTTCTGGACTCCCCCACCCCAGGAAAAAGACCTTGTCTATTTACCCTATCCATACCCCTCATGATTTTATAAACCTCTATAACATTACCCATCAGCCTCTGACGCTCAGGGAAAACAGTCCGAGCCTATTTAACCTCTCCCTACAACTCAAATCCTCCAACCCTGGCAACATTCTCGTAAATCTTTTCTGAACCTTTTCAAGTTTCATGACATTTTTTTGATAGGAAGGAGACCAGAATTACACACAGTGTTCCAACAGTGGTCTAAACAATGTCCTGTACAGCCGCAACATGACCACCTAACTCCTGTACTCAATACTCTGACCAATAAAGGAAAGCATACCAAATGCCTTCTTCACTATCCTATCTACCTGCGACTCTCCTTTCAAGGAGTTATGAACCAGCACTCCAAGGTCTCTTGCTCATCAACACTACCTAGGACCATATCATTAAGTTTGGCTTGGATGGAGAAAAATTTGTTAAGTATACAAGAAAATTTTCTGATTCAGTGTATCTACTGGAGAAGTTGCAAAACCTGACCTACTCTTGCAAAATAAGCAAAGCTGGTGATTGCTTTGGGGAGGACTTTGGGGCCAGCAACCATAATTCATAGTTTTAAAATAGTGATGGAAAAGGATAGACTGAATCTAAAAGTTGAAGTCCTAAATTGGAGGAATGCCAATTTTGATGCTATTAGGCAAAAGTTGATTCAGGGGAGATAGGTAAAGGGATAGCTGGAAAACGGGAAGCCTTTAAAAATGAGATAACGAGAGTCCAGAGACTGTAGGTGTAAGGAGTCCTGGATGACTACAGAAATTGAGGATTTGGTCAAGAAAATGAAGGAAGGATACGTCAGGTACAGATAACAGAGATTGAGTGAATCCCTATTAAAGGACAAAGGCAGTAGGAGTATCCTTAAGAGGGAAGTCAGGAGGGCAAAAAGGAGACATGAGATAGCTTTGGTAAATGGGGTTAAGTAAAATCCAAAGGGATTCTACAAATATATTAAGAACAAAAGGATAACTAGGGACAGAATAGGGCCCCTTAAAGGTCAGCAAGGGCCTGCCCATGTGTGTAACTACAGGAGATGGAGGAGATACTAAACAGGTATTTTGCATCAGCATTTACTGTGGAGAAGGACATGGAAGATAGAGAACATGGGGAAATAAATAGCGATATCTTGAAAACTATTCATATTACCAAGGAGGTGGTGTTGGATGGCTTAAAAGGCATAAAGTGGTTAAATCCCCCGTACCCTCAACCTCTGAAGGAAGCTAGGGGAGTGATTGCTGGGTCCCTTACTGAGATATTTGTATCACTGATCACCACAGATGACATATCAGAATACTGGAAGTTAGTTAACATGGTGCCACTGTTGAAGAAAAGTGGAAAGAAAAAGCCAAAGAACTATAGACCAGTGAGATTGACATCGTGGTGGGCAGCAAGTTGTTGGAGGAAATCCTGAGGGACAGAATTTACATGTATTTGGAAAGGCAAGGACTGAATAGGTCAACATGGCTTTGTGCATGGGAAATCATGTCTCACTAACTTGACAGAGTTTAGTGAAGAATTTAACGAAAAGGATTGATGAGGGCTGAGTGGTGGACAAGATCTATATGGACTTCAGTAATGTAATATTCCTCATGGTAGATGGTTAGCAAGGTTAAATCACATGAAATACAGGGAGAACTAGCCATTTGGACACAAAGCTGGCTCAAAGGTAGAAGAGTAGGTGGGGTGGAGGGTTGCTTTTAAGGATGAACGGCTGTGACCAGTGATGTGTCACAAGGAGGTATAGTTAGTAAGTTTGAAGATGACACCAAAATTGGAGGTGTAGTGGACAGTGAAGGTTACCTCTGAGTAAAATGCGATCTTGATAAGAAGGGCCAAGGGGCCAAGGAATGACAGATGGAGTTTAATTTAGATAAATGTGAGGTGCTGCATCTTGGAAAGACAAATCAGAGCAGGACTGAAACATTGAATGGTAAGGTCCTGGGGAATGTTACTGCATAAAGAGACCTTGGAATGTAGGTTCTTAGTTCCTTGAAAATGAAGTTCAGGTCGACAAGATAGTGAAGAAGGCATTTGGTATGCTTGCCTTTATTGGTCAGTGCATTGAGGAGAGGAGTTTCGATTAGATCAGATTAGATTCCCTACAGTGTGGAAACAGGCCCTTTAGCCCAACCAGTCCACACCAATGTGGGGGATCATGTTGTGGCTGTACAGGACATTAGTTGGGCCACTTTTGGAATACTGCCTGCAATTCTAGTCTCCCCACTATAGGAAAGATCTTGTGAAACTTGAAATAGTTCAGAAAAGATTCATAAAGATGTTATCAAGGTTGGAGGGTTTGAGCAATCGGGAGAGGTTGTCGGAAGCTGAGGGGTAACCTTATAGAGGTTTATATACTCATGAGGGGCATAGAGAGGGAAAATTGGCAAGATCTTCTCCCCAGGGTTGGAGGAGTTCAAAAGTAGACTGCATAGGTTTTCGGTGAGAGGGGAAATATTTAAAAGGGACCTAAGACACAACTGTTACACACAGAGTGTGCTCTATGTATGGAATGAGCTGTCAGAGGTAGTGGTGGAGACTGGTACAATTACAATACTACAAAGGTATATGAATAGAAAGGGTTTAAAGGGATATGTGCCAAATGCTGCCAAATAGGACTAGATTTATCATGATATCTGGTTGGCATAGATGAGTTGAACCAAAGTATCCGTTTCCATGCTGTACATTTCTATGACTCTGTGACTCTACATAGCTAACCTCAGAAAAATTAAAGATTGATGAACAACAATTACAACTGAATTGCAGCAGCTTGAATTTACTAAACATACCATAGCATGAGTGGGCGGCACAGTGGCACAGTGGTTAGTACTGCTGCCTCACAGCGCCAAAAGACCTGGGTTCAATTCCCGCCTCAGGCAACTGTCTGTGTGGAGTTTGCACATTGTCCCCGTGCTCCAGTTTCCCCCCACAGTCCAAATGTATGCAGCTTAGGTGAATTGGCCATGTTAAATTGCCTGTAGTGTTAGGTGAAGGCTTAAATGTAGGGGAATGGGTCTGGGTGACTTGCTCTTCGGAGGGTCGGTGTGGATCTGTTGGGCTGAAGGGCCTGTTTCCACACTGTAAGTAATCTAATCTAATTTTAGGTCTCTTTTATATCTTTCCCCTCTCACCCTTAACCCATGCTCTCTAGTTTTGGACTCCCCAACCGCCAACGTTCGAGGGAAAACAGTCCCAGCCTGTTCAGCCTCTCCCTATAGCTCAAATCCTCCAACCCTGGCAACATCCTTGTAAATCTTTTCTGAACCCTTTCAAGTTTCACAATATCTTTCCAATAGGAAGGAGACCAGAATTGCATGCAATATTCCGGGTTCAAGTGTGTTCGAGGTCCTGCTCTGAGGCTCAGAAGGGAAAGGGGGAGAGGAGGAAAGCGCGGGTTATAGGAGACTCTATAGTTAGAGGGACAGAAGGCAGTTCTGTGGACATGGGTGAGACTCTCGGATGGTTTGTTGCCTCCCGGGTGCCAGGGTCCGAGACGTCTCAGACCGGTGTCTTCAGAATCCTTAAGGGAGAGGGTGTGCAGCCAGAAGCCGTGGTGCACGTTGGCACCAACGACATAGGTAGGAAGAGGGGTGGGGAGGTCATTCAGGAGCTCAGGGAGTTAGGCTGGAAGCTAAAAGCGAGAACGGACAGAGTCGTCATCTCTGGGTTGTTGCCGGTGCCACGTGACAGTGAGGCAAGGAATAGGGAGAGAGTGCAGTTGAACACGTGGCTGCAAAGATGGTGTAGGAGGGAGGGCTTCGGGTATTTGGACAATTGGACTGCATTCTGGGGAAGGTGGGACCTGTACAAGCAGGACGGGTTGCACCTGAACCAGAAGGGCACCAATATCCTGGGGGGTAGGTTTGCTAGCACTCTTCGGGGGGGTTCAAACTAATTTAGCAGGGGGATGGGATCCGGACTTGTAGTCCAGCAAGTAGGTTAGCTGTTTTTCAGGATGTCCAAGAATGTAGGGAGGCTGTGGAGAAGGTAGCACTGACAGGGAATACTTGCGGACACAGAGATGGGTTCAAGTGTGTATACTTCAACGCAAGGAGTATCAGAAATAAGGTGGGTGAACTTAAGGCGTGGATCGGTACTTGGGACTACGATGTTGTGGCCATCACAGAAACATGGATAGGAGAGGGACAGGAATGGTTGTTGGAGGTTCCTGGTTACAGATGTTTCAGTAAGATTAGGGAGGGTGGTAAAAAAGGAGGGGGAGTGGCATTGCGAATTAGAAATGGTATAATGGCTGCAGAAAGGCAGTTCGAGGGGGATCTGCCTTTGGAGGTAGTATGGGCTGAAGTCAGAAATAGGAAAGGAGCAGTCACCTTGTTGGGTGTTTACTATAGGCCCCCCAATAGCAGCAGAGATGTGGAGAAACAGATTGGGAAGCAGATTTTGGAAAGGTGCAGAAGACACAGGGTAGCAGTCATGGGCGATTTCAACTTCCCAAATATTGATTGGAAGCTCTTAGATCAAGTAGATTGGACGGGGCAGTGTTTGTGCAGTGTGTCCAGGAAGCTTTTCCAACTCAGTATGTAGATTGTCCGACCAGAGGGGAGGCCATATTGGATTTGGTACTCGGTAACGAACCGGGACAAGTGATGGGCTTGTTAGTGGGTGAGCATTTTGGTGATGGTGACCACAATTCTGTGACTTTCACCTTGGTTATGGAAAGAGATAGGTGCGTGCAACAGGGTAGGTTTTACAATTGGGGGAAGGGTAAATATGATGCTGCAAGACAAGATCTGAGGATAAGTTGGGAGCATAGGCTGTCAGGGAAGGATGTCATTGAAATGTGAAACTTTTTCAAGGAACAGATACGACGTGTCCTTGATATGTATGTACCTGTCAGGCAGGAAAGAGATGGTCGTGTGAAGGAACCTTGGTTGACGAGGGAGGTTGAATGTCTTGTAAAGAGGAAGAAGGAGGCTTACATAAGGTTGAGGAAACAAGGTTCAGACAGAGCGTTGGAGGGATACAGGATAGCCAGGAGGGAGCTGAAGAAAGGGATTAGGAGAGCTAAGAGAGGGCATGAAAAATCTTTGGCGGGTAGGATCAAGGATAACCCCAAGACCTTTTTTGCGTATGTGAAAAACATGAGAATGACGAGAACGAGGGTAGGTCCGATCAAGGACAGTAGTGGGAGGCTGTGTATTGAGTCAGAAGAGATAGGAGAGGTCTTGAATGAGTACTTTTCTTCAGTATTTACAAATGAGAGGGACTGTATTGTTGAAGAGGAGAGTATGAAACAGACTGGTAAGCTAGAGGAGATACTTGTTAGGAAGGAAGATGTTTTAGATTAGATTAGATTAGATTAGATTACAGTGTGGAAACAGGCCCTTCGGCCCAACAAGTCCACACCGACCCGCCGAAGCGAAACCCACCCATACCCCTACATTTACCCCTTACCTAACACTACGGGCAATTTAGTATGGCCAATTCACCTGACCCTGCTTTGGACTGTGGGAGGAAACCGGAGCACCCAGAGGAAACCCACGCAGATACGGGGAGAACGTGCAAACTCCACACAGTCAGTCGCCTGAGGCGGGAATTGAACCCGGGTCTCTGGCGCTGTGAGGCAGCAGTGCTAACCACTGTGCCACCGTGCCGCCCACTTAATGTGTTGGGCATTTTGAAAAACTTGAGGATAGACAAGACCCCTGGGCCTGACGGGATATATCCTAGGATTATGTGGGAAGCAAGAGAGGAAATTGCAGAGCCGTTGGCAATTATCTTTTCGTCTTCACTGTCAACGGGGGTGGTACCAGGTGACTGGAGAGTGGCGAATGTTGTGCCCCTGTTCAAAAAAGGGAATAGGGATAACCCCAGGAATTACAGGCCAGTTAGTCTTACTTCGGTGGTAGGCAAAGTAATGGAAAGGGTACTGAGGGATAGGATTTATGAGAATCTGGAAAGACACTGCTTGATTAGGGACAGCACGGATTTGTGAGGGGTAGATCTTGCCTTACAAGTCTTATTGAATTCTTTGAGGTGGTGACCAAGCATGTGGATGAGGGTAGAGCAGTGGATGTAGTGTACATAGATTTTAGTAAGGCATTTGATAAGGTTCCCCATGGTAGGCTTATGCGGAAAGTCAGGAGGCATGGGATAGTGGGAAATTTGGCCAGTTGGATAGAGAATTGGCTAACCGGTCGAAGTCAGAGAGTGGTGGTAGATGGTAAATATTCAGCCTGGAGCCCAGTTACAAGTGGAGTTCTGCAGGGATCAGTTCTGGGTCCTCTGCGGTTTGTAATGTTTATTAATGACTTGGAAGAGGGAGTCGAAGGGTGGGTCAGTAAATTTGCAGACGATACGAAGATTGGTGGAGTTGTGGATAGTGAGGAGGGCTGTTGTCGGCTGCAAAGGGACTTAGATATGATGCAGAGCTGGGCTGAGGAGTGGCAGATGGAGTTCAACCCTGTCAAGTGTGAGGTTGTCCATTTTGGAAGGACAAATAAGAATGCGGAATACAGGGTTAACGGTAGGGTTCTTAGTAAGGTGGAGGAGCAGAGGGATCTTGGGGTTTATGTTCGTAGCTCTTTGAAAGTTGCTACTCAGGTGGATAGAGCTTGTAAGAAGGCATGTGGTGTATTAGCGTTCATTAGCAGGGATTGAATTCAAGAGTTGTGAGGTGATGTTGCAGCTGTAAGGCCACATTTGGAGTACTGTGTGCAGTTCTGGTTGCCTCATTTTAGGAAAGATGTGGAAGCTTTGGAGAGGGTGCAGAGGAGATTTACCAGGATGTTGCCTGGAATGGAGAATAGGTCGTACGAGGATAGGTTGAGAGTGCTCGGCCTTTTCTCACTGGAACGGAGAAGGATGAGGGGTGACTTGATAGAGGTTTATAAGATGATCAGGGGAATAGATAGAGTAGGCAGTCAGAGACTTTTTCCCCAGGTACAACAGAGTGTTGCAAGGGGACATAAATTTAAGGTGAAGGGTGGAAGGTATAGGGAGAATGTCAGGTAGGTTCTTTACCCAGAGAGTGGTGGGGGCATGGAATGCGCTACCTGTTGGAGTGGCAGAGTCAGAATCATTGGTGAACTTTAAGCGGAAATTGGATAGATACATGGATAGGTGCTTAAGCTAGGACAAATGTTCGCCATAACATTGTGGGCCAAAGGGCCTGTTCTGTGCTGTATTGTTCTCTGTTCTATGTTCTATTCCAACAGTGGCCTAACTAATGTCCTGTACAGCTGCATCATGACCTCCCAACTCCTGTACTCTGACCAATAAAGGAAAGCATACCAAATGTCTTCTTCACTATCCTGTCTACCTGTGATTCCACTTTCAAGGAGCTATGAACCTGCACTCCAAGATCTCTTTGTTCAGCAACACTTCCTAGGACCTTACCATTAAGTGTATAAGTCCTGCTAAGATTTGCTTTTTTGCTTTTCCAAACTACAGCATCTCACGTTTATCTGAATTAAACTCCATCTGCCACTTCTCAGCCCATTGGCCCATCTGGTCAAGACCCTGTTGTTATCTGAGGTAATCCTCTTCGCTGTCCACTACACCTCCAATTTTGGTGTCATCTTCAAACTTACTAACTGTACTTCTTATGCTCGCATCCAAATCATTTATGTAAATGACAAAAAGTAGAGGACCCAACACCAAGCCTTGTGGCACTCCACTGGTCACAGGCCTCCAGTCTGAAAAACAACCCTCCACCACCACCCTCTGTCTTCTACCTTTGAGCCTGACCATATAATCTTTATAATAGCCTTTCTTGGTCATTAATTTCCTTCAGGAAAAGTAATTTATCAACTGGCCTACATGTGACACCAGACTCATAGCAATTGGAAATTCCAGATGTATAATAAGTTCTATCTGAGTCAGTGATGCCTACACCTTCTGAATGAATTTTAAATATTAAAAGAGTATAGGTGTCTCAGAATGCATGAAGAGGATATTACAGAAATTGGGAGGGGTGAGGCCATGAAACGGTACTCGTGTGAAAATCAATGTATAACTTAAGAACGGTCATGTGGACTCAAAGAATTAGTTGTGTTTTTCTCTCTCCAGAAATGCAGTGGAGTTTCTTCAACAATCTGTTTTTATTTCAGATTTCCAGCATCTGCAGTATTTTGCTTATATTTGGATATGGAAACAAGTCTGCACTGCAGCTGCAGCCAAATAGACTAAAAGCACCTCAAGGTACAGAAAGAGGCAAGTGTTAGTCTAAATCAGAAGCACATTTGGACACATTGGTTAGCTTAATAGTCTAGTGAACACTGAGGAGGTACTGCATTTAGAAGGTGATGCTAAACCGAGATCCAATTTGTCCATTCCGGTCATCATAAAAGTTCCCATGGCACTATTTCAAAGCACAGCAGGAAGAAGCTAGTAGAGTTCCTTCAGAGAACATTTCTGATCATTGTCACAGTGCTGTTCAGAGCATCTTATTTGTGTACAAATTAAATTATAACATGAACAGCATTTTAAAAACACTCCTTCAATGGCTCTAAAATGTTCTGGAACATTCTAAACACATCACACAAACAATGCTTCATTGCTTTTCTTTTACTTTAAAAATGCAGTGTTTTGAAAAACGTGATAACACTTTGAGTGACCCAGCATCAAAGTTTTATGGAAAAATATAGCAAGAAGGTGCCCACTCAGCATTTTGAGCCTTCGCATCTATTGAGCTTTGTGGACTGCTTTCACTAATTAGCATAAGATGGCTGATGGCTTGCCCATTACTGAATAGCAAAAGATGACTGCTCACAAATATTGCTGACAACAATATTTTTCCTCTGTGAACTAAAACCATCAGAAAATAAAATTACCAGTGTCAAGATAAAAATATTGGAACAATAGAACAGTCACAGCTAGTACCTTCTGTCAGCCATAGATAAAACAATGGCAACTTTCCAGGTCAGACCTAACCATATTCGAAATTTAATTCAACTCTGAAAACCAAACATAAAGGAATTCTTGATCTTACATTATTAATTGTTTAATCAATAATTATAGAACCAAATTAGTTCATAAAAGGATTCAAACCAGACAACAAATGGTTAATGATAACCACAAATCTCTCTCTATCTTTTTCCTCTCTCTTTCTCTTTTTAAGAAAAAGAATGACAACTGCAAACCTCTCTAAGATATAGAAATTTCAACTGGAATGTGTCAAACCACATAACTGTGTTGGAACTGATCAAAAGTAAATATTCTTTTGTTTTACCTGTAATGAGAAGTTTCTAATTATTTGTCAGTTCTGGTAAAAGTTACTCAGACAGAAAATAGCATAAACATTTCAAAAACTTACAAGTTCAAAAATGCCCAGCTATGAGAGAGCCCATCATAGAGCAACAGCTCAGCTTTGCTGTCCAATAGTACATTCTAACTTAAAATGTATAAAGACACACATTGTAGGTCTGTGGTATTCTTATTAGAATTATTTTAATGATTTTCTGTATTCTGATTTTCTGTATTTAATTTGTTAATTATTCGGTATTTGGTTCTGTTTTTTTGTGTGTGTAGTTGAGACCTTTTTTTTTATTCTGCATTCAGTATCAATGCTATCCAAATAAAGTGCATATTTTGAGTCTAATGCCATTGAAAGATATGAGTTCTATCATGGACCATCAATGATAGCAAATTGACCTTGTACAAAATCAAAACCTCGTGGCTCAGTATAACTCTCACACTATCATTATCATCAAGCCAGGGGATCAATTATGATTGAAAGAGGTGTGTTGTGGCATACCTAGAAATGAGGTAAAAGCTGCAACCCGATGAATTTCAAACTTGCTAAAAACGAGACATGAAGTTGTAGCTTTTTTGGATGAGGAATGAAGAAATAAACTTGAACAAAGGGACACCAATTTATACAGCCTGAGAAGGGGATTCTGATTGGTTGGGCCATTGTTGGCATGGTAATTGGCAAGAACTGTTAACTATCAACAGTAGTTCTCAGTCAAGGCAGGCAGACTCTAATTAGTCAGCGTTTTGCTCAGGGAACGCAACAGCGATTAGGCAGCCTCCATGGCATTTTTTGTTCATTTGAGAAAGGTATATGTATTCCTTTTGCCAACATAAGAAGGTCTCATGTGTAAATATAGCATCTCCCCCCAGCTCCCACCCAACCCCTCTACATCTCCTTATGCTTTCTTTAGAGTTTCAATAAAGTGAATTGGTCATATGAGAGTTTCAAATTCCTGCCAACACTGAAAAAAAACTTCAAGAATTATATAAAGCCAAATTACTGTGGATGCTGGAATCTGAAACCAAACGAGAAAATGCTGGAAAATTTCAGCAGGTCTGACAGCATCTGTAAGGAGAGAAAGAGCTGATGTTTCGAGTCTAACTGACCCTTTGTCAAAGGGTCAGTTAGATTTGAAACGTCAGCTCTTTTCTCTCCTTACAGATGCTACCAAACCTGCTGAGATTTTCCAGCATTTTCTCTCTTTGGGTTCAAGAATTATATCCTTACTGTTCATATTCATAGGCTCAGAATGTTGTCACAATGTTGACCTGTTGTCAGCTATTTCAAATGGAAGTATTGACCTCACTTATGAGTGTGTTGGGCAGATCTAACTTTTGGCAAAACCAAGAGCAGCTTGGAGAACATATGAGAGAAGATTTGTACTCTATGCTCACTGACATCCTTTGATGAAACACAAAAGAAAACAAAACCAAGATGCCCCAGCAATGCTGGAACTCAGATGACATCGCTGCAATGCATACAATAACTGTTTTCAAAATGCTCACGGTTTCCACTCACAAACCCAGCGCCATTTGTGGGCTCAGGCATCAGATATTTCATTCAGGATTAGAGTAAAACATTTGTTCTATTCTTCTCCATATCCCCTGGCTTGATGATAATGATATTGCTCAGAATTTAAAGAAAACAAACTGATAATTTCTTCATGAGTTAATTTGCTGAATGCAGTTTGCATTGACAGCATCACGTGAATAGCTTTGTAGAAAGTGACTCTACTCACAGGATAAACACCACAATCTGCAGGACCTACGAATGTTCTGAGATCACAACCAATGTCTGCACGGGAACAAGACACTTTTACATGTATTGCCACATTAAAACACATGCGTTTTGCTCTTGCAAGTCGCATAGCCTGCAGTCCAAGGCAGAACATCTTATATGTTCGTAAAAACTTGTTTCACCAAAATGTACTTCCTTTGTGAAGGAATAGCTACAAGAAAAACAGTTCCATTAGATTTTTGTTATAGCTCATCAAGATTTTTTTTTTAATCCTCATAGAGCATGGTCTGTACCGATGACCTCCAGACAGTTTTCCTTCGGGTTGAGTTTGGGTACCTTGGGACATGACTGGACATACCTTTGATTATGCTCACAGCTGGTTATCATGCTAACAGTCAGTGTTCACCTATTAAGGGAGAGTCAATGACTTAGTGATATTATTGCTAGATTATTAATCCAGAAACTCAGCTCCTATTCTGGGACCTGGATTTGAATCTTGCCTTGGCGGCAATGATGGAAATTGAATTCATTAAAAAAAAATCTGGAATTAAGAATCTACTGGTGACCATGAGATGACTGTCAGAAGAACCTACCTGGTTTACGAATGTCCTTCAGGGGAAGAAACCTGCTATCCTCACCTGGTTTGGCCTACGTGTGAATCCAGACCAACAGCAATGTGATTGACTCTCAATTGCCCTCTGAAATGGTGACATTTAAGAGGTATCTGTGTGATTACTTGAATAGGGAGGTGATACAGACCAAATAAGGAAGGGAAGGTTTTTATTTATTTAATTAGAGCACAATGATCGGCACAGGCTTGCAGGACCAAAGGGCCTGTTCCTGTACTGTACTTTTCTTTTGTTCACATTAAGAATCACCTCCATTGTGTTGTGTGGTACCATCACCATGCTAAATGGGACAGACTTCAAACAGATCTCGTAACTATAGACTAGGCAACCATAACGCACTGTGGGCCATCATCAGCAGCAGAACAGTACTCCAATGCATTTTTCAAAATCATGGCTTGGGGTATTCCCACTCAACTGTTATCATCAAGCCTGGGAATTAACCATTGGTCAATGGAGAGTACAAGAGAGCATGCCATGAGCAGATCCATGCATACTTAAAAAATGAGGTGTCAACCTGGTGAAGCTACAAAACAGGACTACTTGAGTGTCAAACAGCATAAGCAGCAAGTGATAGTCAGAGTCAAACGATTCCCCAACCAAGGTATCAAATCTAAGATCTGCAGTCCTGCTACATCCAGACAGAAATGGTGGTGGACAGTTAAACAACTCATTGGAGTAGGGGGCTCCATAAATATGCCATCCTCAATGATGGAAGAGCCCAACTCATAAGTGTAAAAGATAAGGCTGAAGCAATCATAGCAATCTTAAATCAGAAGTGCCATTTGGATGATCCACCATTGCCTCCTCCACTGGTCCTAGCATTACAGTTACCAGTCTTCAGCCAATTCAATTCACTCCACATGATATCAAGAAACAGTTAGAATCACTGGACACTGAAAAGGCTATGGGCCCTGACAACATTCCCGCAATTATACTGAAGACTTATGCTCCAAAGTCCAAGCTGTTCCAGTCCCGTACCAACGCTGACATATGCCCAACAATGTGGAATACTGTCCAAATATAAAAAGCAAGAAAAATCCAACCCAGTCGAATACCACCTCATCAGCCTACTCTCGATCATCAGTGAAGTAATGGAAGTATCACTGATTGTGCTATTGAGCAGCACCTACTTATTGAAGCCAAATTTGGGTTCCACTAGGGCCGTTCAGCTCCCGACTTCATTATAGCCATGATTCAAAGATGGACAAAAAGGGCTGAATTCCAGAAAAAAAATGAATAAACTGCAATGCTAGAAGTCAGAAACAAATACAGAAATTACTGGAAAACCTCAGCATGTCTGGCAGCAACTGTATAGAGAGATCCGAATTAACATTTCAGGTCCAATAACCCTTCTTCAGAATCCCAGATTCCAGAGGCAAGATGGGAATTAAGCCCTTGACATCAAGGCATTCAACTGAGTGTGGCATCAAGGTGCCCTTTGGAAGACTGGAATCAATAGGTATTGGGGACAGACATTTAATTGGTTGGAGTCACACCTGGCGCATTGGAAGACGATCATAGTTATTGGAAGTTGGTCATCTCAGCTCCAGGACATCTCTACAGGTATTCCTGGGGGGTAGTATCCGAGGTCCAACCATCTTAAGCTGCTTCACCAATGACCATGATAAGGTCAGAAGTGAGGGTGTCCGCTGATGACTTGCACAATGTTCAGTACATTCACGACTCCTAAGATACTGAAATGTTCAAATACAACGAGATCCAGACAATAATCTGACTTGGGCTGACAGGTCACAAATAACATCTGTGCTACACAAATACACATCACCAATAAGAAAGAAAATCTAATCACCACTCACTGACTTTCAATCAACATCCTTGAGGGTACCATTGACCAGAAACTCAACTCGACCTACTATGTAAATACATCAGCTACAAGAAGAGGTCAGGGGCTAGAAATACTGCAGTATGTAACTCACTTCCTGACTCCCCAAAGCCTGTCCATCATCTACAAGGCACAAGTCAGAAGTGTGATGGAATATTTTCCACTTGCCTGGACATGTGCAGCTTCAACAACATTTCAGAACCTTGATACTATCAAAGACAAAGCAGTACGTTTGACTGGCACTACATCTACTTAGCAGCAATGTGTATTATCTATAAGATTCAGAAATTCTCCAAAGAGCCTCAGACAGCATCACAACCATTTCCATCTAGAAGGGCAACACCAGTTGATACTTGAGAACATTAACATCTAGAGTTCCCCTCCAAGTCACTCATCATCCTAACTTGAACATGACCATTCCTGATGTAAGGCTTATGCCCAAAATGTCGACTTTCTTGCTCCTTGGATGCTGCCTGAACAGCTGTGCGTTTCCAGTGCTCCTGGGTCAAAATCTTGGCATTCTCTCCTGAACAGAAATGTGAGTCACCCCATATCAGGTGGACTGCAGCAATTCAAAAGGCAGCTCACCACCACTTTCTGAAGGACAGCTAAGGGTGGGCAACAAGTGCCAGTGATGTTCACATGAATGAATAAAACAAAATTCATAAAGTAAATAATTATACATATAGTAAAGAAGCAGCGAGTCACTAATCGCCCTGGAAACAGGCCAACAAGGTTGAATTTCATATTTCAATGGCATCAGCTAAGTGAAGGGTTGAAAACAACAGCCATGTGTAAGAGTCCTGTCCTATTCTGAACACAGACAGTTTTCTATGTTGGGAGGTGCCAGTGACCAGCTGATCTCAGAGCTGGGCAGAACCTCAATTATCCAGCATTTGATTATCCAAATATTAGACTATCCTTCAATATCGCAAGGTCCCAATGCTCTTCTAAACAATGTTATCCGGCATTGGATTATCTGGCATTGGATTATCCAGCAAGATCACAAGGTCCCAATGCTCAGCTAAACTATGTTATCCTGCATTCGATTATCAGACATTCGACTAACTAAACAAAATACTCCCTGCTCGTGTCCTTCAGATAATCGAGGTTCCTCTGTAAATGGTTGTGATCAATTTCTATTGTTTTTATTGTACAATCAATGATGAAAGCCAACATTTCCATGAAAATGGCAACATTTTAAGCATCAGGGGTTCTGAGCGTTATCAGGCTTTGCTACATATGGCTGCTCTAAAATTGGTAATTCTGAAAGGAGCAGTTCTAAATTCAAGATCACCTGTAGGTCATACAGGACAGTTTAGAGATTATAGTTTGTTAAAGAATGAGAAAATACATTGACAGAGTTGGAGGGGCTTATGCCCGAAACGTCGATTCTCCTGCTCCTTGGATGCTGCCTGACCTGTTGCGCTTTTCCAGCAATTTTTCAGCTAATTGTTGCAGTCAGGATTTGGAAATCCTTGGGTGCTAAGAAAGTATGAAGGTTTCAAGCTCTTTATAAGAGAAAGCTGTAAAGGGATAGATGGACTTTAAGCATTCATGCTTCACAGCAGTTGAGAGAGTATGGGGTTGAAGAGCCCACAAGCGGTATTTGCTTGATGTACTTGACCAAAATTGGATTCATTGGGGTAATACTCAAGAGCAGGACTGGCTTGGAGAAGAGCTGAAGTTAAGCATGCAAATTAGTATGCAGTACAGTTTCTGAGTCAAAGGCATGGTGAACCTGAGGCAAGAGGATGAACTACCATAAAAAGAAGTAGAGTGAGTTTCAAGAACAAATCAGCAAAACTGAACAATTGTGATCCCTTGTGAAACTTCACGGGATTTGATAGCTGACTGTGGTAGGTAGGGAGGAGGTTACTGAGAAATCCAATGGATCTGACTTGATCATATTTAATTAGTTTGCTGGGATGGTACAGACTATTTTCCATGTGTACCACTCATGAATTTTGGATGTTAGCAATAACTTACACATGCATTATAGTACATATTACTGATCTAACATTATAAAGTTTATTGTTGTCTGTTTAAATCTGTAGAATCTTGTGGCTTTATTTTCTTAGTATAACTCTGGGATCCCATATCTTGTTCATTTTATAAACATAGGTTACTGGGCCCTAACCAGATTGTTACATAAATTTGATGGTCTTATCTTTAATCATAAATAATACACATGCTGATGTCAGACAAATTGTAACAGAACTTTTCTTCAAATCAATATCATCATCAGTGAGAGATATCAGCACAGCTTATTTTTCAATTGAATTAGTAGGTGGATCCAATTTTCATTATTGCCCTTTCAAGCATCGAGATATGACTGGTACCTACAATGATTGTAACGAAGTCAGCCGGATGGACATCATAGAATATGAGATTCCTGATTGGGCCGGTTAATCAGGTTCGATCAGAGTTCCCAGCCTGACAAAAACGAACATGTTATTAACAAATGCAATAACTCTAGTATGTTGGCTAGATCAGTTTTTGTCCAATGTGTACAGGAGGGTTTCCTGACACAGTATGTCGAAGGGCCGACAAGAGGGGAGGCCACAGTGGATCTGGTGCTTTGTAGTGAACCAGGGTAGGTGTTTGATTTAGTTGTAGGTGAGCACTTTGGAGAGAGTAACCATAATTCAGTTATGTTTAGTTTAGCAATGGAAAGGGATAGGTTCATGCCACAGGTCAAAAGTTATCCATGGGCCAAGGACAATTATAATATGATTAGGCAAGAATTAGAATGCATAGAATGGGGTAGCAAAATGCAGGGGATATAGACAATGGAAATGTGGAGCTGGTTTAAGGAACAGATATTGCGTATTCTTGATAGGTATGTCCCTGTCAGGCAGGGAGGAAGTGATAAGGCAAGGGTACTGTGGTTTACAACAGAAATTGCATCTCTTGTTAAGTGGAAGAAGAAGGCTTATGTGTTGATGAGACAAGATGGTTCAGATGAGGTGATGGAGAGTTACAGATCAGCTAGGAAGGATTTAAAGACAGAGTTAAGAAGAGCAAAGAGAGGACACGAGCAGTCCTTAGCAAATAGAATAAAGGAGAACCCGAAAGCTTTCTATAGGTATGTGAGGAATAAAAAGATGACTAGGGTAGGAATAGGGCCAGTGAAAGACAGAGGTGGGAAGTTGAGTGTGGACCCTTTGGAGATCAGAAAGGTGCTAGACGAACATTTCTCATTGTTTTTCACGCAGGAAAAGGAGAATATTGTAGAGGAGAAGAATGAGATATGGTATAATAGACCAGACAGGATCGAGGTTAGTTACGAAGAAGTGTTATCAATTCTAGAAGGAGTGAAAGTAGACAAGTCCCGGGGCTGGATGGGATTTATCCGAGGATTCTCTGGGAAGCTAGGGAGGAGATATCAGAGCCTTTGGCTTTGATACTTGAGCCGTTATTGTCTACAGGTTTAGTACCAGAGGACTGAAGGATTGCAAATGTTGTGCCCTTGTTCAAGAAGGGCAGTAGAGATGATGCAGGTAATTATAGACCAGTGAGCCTTATTTCAGTTGTAGGAAAGGTTTTGGAAAGGATTATAAGAGATAAGATTTATAATCATCTAGCAAGCAACAATTTGATTTCACATAGTCAACATGGTTTCATCAAGGGCAGGTCGTGTCTCACAAACCTCATTGAGTTTTTTGAGAAGGTGACCAAGCATGTAGACGAGGGTAGGGCAGTTGGCATGGTATACATGGACTTCAGTAAAGCCTTTGATAAGGCTGCACATGGTAGGCTGGTGGAGAAAATGCAGAGGCATGGGATTGAGGGTGATTTTAGCAGTTTGGATGAGAAACTGGCTTTCTGAAAGAAGGCAGCAAGTGGTGGTTGATGGAAAAGATTCAGCCTGGAGTCCAGTTATTAGTGGTGTGCCACAAGGATCTGTTTTGGGACCACTGCTATTTGTCATTTTTTATAAATGACAGACACAGGCATAGGTGGATGGTTTAGTAAATTTGCAGATGACACTAAAGTCAGTGGAGTAGTGGACAGTTTGGAAGAATGTTACAGGTTGCAGGGGGACTTGGATAAACTGCAGAATTGGGCTGAGAGATGTCAAATGAAGATCAATGCAGCTAAATGTGAGGTGATTCATTTTGAAAAGAATAATAGGAAGGCAGAGTACTGGGTCAATAGAAAGATTCTTGGTAGTGTGGATGTGCAGAGGGATCTTGGTGTCCATGCACATAGATCCCTGAAAGCTGCCAACAGGTGGATAGTGCTGTTAAGAAGGCATATGGTGTGTTAGATTTCATTGGGAGACAGATTGAGATCCAGAGCCGCAATATCACGCCGTAACTATACAAAACGCTAGTGTGGCCACAGTTGGAATATTGCGTACAGTTCTGGTCCCCATATTTCGGGAAGGATGTGGAAGCATTGGAAAAGGTGCAGAGGATATTTACCAGGATATTGCCTGGCCTGGAGGGAAGGTCTTATGAGGAATGGCTGAGAGACTTGGGTCTGTTCTCATTGGTAAGAAGAAGGCTAAGAGGGGATTTGATAGAGACATACAAGATGATCAGAGGATTAGATAGAGTAGACAGTGAAAGTCTTTTTTCCTAGGATGATGACATCAGCTTGTACGAGGGGGCATAACTACAAATTGAGGGGTGATAGATTTAAGACAGATGTCAGAGACAGGTTCTTTACTCAGAGAGTGGTAAGGGTGGAATGCCCTACCTGCCAATGTAGTTAATTCAGCCACATTAGGGAGATTTAAACAATCCTTGGTCAAACACATGGATAATGATGGGGTAGTGTAGGGGGACGAGCTGAGAATAGTTCACAGGTCAGCGCAACATTGAGAGCTGAAGGGCCTGTTCTGCGCTGTATTGTTCTATGTTATATGTTCTAACAGATGACAGGGGCAAAAAAAAACAGGTGTCAGACATCTTGTTCACTCTTACAGCTCGTTCCAAAAGAGCTGGACCAATGTCAAGGACTCTCCATGTGTAAATAAAGGTGGTTTAATGACAGGGTACCCAGGAGAAAGTGAGGACTCCAGATGCTGGAGATCAGAGTCGAGTGTGTGGTGCTGGAAAAGCACAGCAGGTCAGGCAACATCCGAGGAGCAGGAGAATCGATGTTTCAGGCATAAGCCCTTCATCAGGTACCCAGCTGCTGTGGAGTTATTTCAGTATCCACCTGACATCTTCTAACCCTGATTAACATAGAGAAACTCACACTTTTCTCCAGATGGAGGCATAATCAAGGTTTGATTCAAAAATGTTAGAAGAAGATATTAAGCAGCATGTTGATCAGAATTCAGTTTAAAATCTTGGTACTGCTACTGACCCAAATCTGCAGAAAAAACAGGAGAAAATGACAAGCAAATCCCACCACCATAATCAATGGAGGAAAGGAAAAATGTTGATTGAAGGAAGAGAAGAACATTTAACATGCATTTTGTGGCATTGAAGTCTGACAGGTGAGAGTTCGGACCACCACAAGGATTCACACCCAACCATGACACTGACAATGAGCTAATTTTGGAATTGCCATCTTCAAAATAATTTTAACAAGTTAACTTATCACATTGCCTGGAAGCACCAGAGAACAATAGCAACACTTAAAAAAAGACTTTGGATAGGTACATGGATGGAAAGGGTTTAAAGGGGTATGGACTAAGTGCAGGCAATTGGAACTAGTTGACTGAGAACCATGGGCAGCATGGGTCAGTTAGGGCTGAAGGGCCTGTTTCCATGCTGTATTCCTCTGTGATTCTATAACTGCTGCAGCAGTCAAGCATGGCACCATGCTTTGCTCCTGTACTGAGGAACTATGCTGAGATATTGTACTGAGACACTGTACTGAGGACTGTAATGACACCCTCTACTGAGACACTATCCAGTGAATCTGTACTCAGGTGCTGTATTGAGACACTATTCTGAGATACTGTCTATGTTAGTGTATGTGGCATTGTACTGTGACAGTGTACCATGACAACGGGCTTTGTAACAGGAGGAGAGATGGTGGTATTTTGACAATGTAAATGATTTTGTAATCTAGAGCCCCGACTAATGCTCTAATGCTTTAATATCACCAAAAATTGATTCGAGATTTGAATTCAATAAAAATCTGGAATTGAAAATCTCGCCTAATCGTGGCCATGTATCCACAATCAATTGTATAAAAACTCATCTGGTTTCTGCTGTCCTTAAGGGAGGGTAATCCACCAACCATATTTGGCAAAGTTCTGACTCTTAACTGCCCTACGAGTAACTCGAGATTGGTAATTAATGCTGACCCATCAGGAAACATTTTATGATTATTTCTTCAGAAAGTCACTTTGCTTATAGCTGAGATAGAGAGCACTGGCTTCTCAGCTCTGCATAATCAGTTACTGCAGTCCCAATGACTGTCAAACAAGGGATATGGAGGTGGTAGAAGTAGTGATAATTGAGGTGAATGCTGGTAAAATAGTTAGGCCATGCAGCTGACATATCTCAAGTGAGTAAATGTCATCTGTCATGTGCATTTGTTCACAAGCTCCTACCTGACTGCAACCTTGTTTGAAACCCTGTCCATAAATCTGCTGAAACCCTGTTCCTAACACTGCTTGAAACCTGCTTGTAACTCTATTTATAACCTGTTTATACCCTGTTTCTATTCCTGTTTATAACCCTTCTTGTAACCCTGTTGCCCCATTCTCACTGACCAGCAGATAGTTAGAAATCTGTTATGCCACATAAAAATGTAGGTAGAGTTGCAACATAGTAGCACTTTAACATAAATACCATATTACATTTATTGAAACAGATTATCAAATGAATTTCACACACGCAGATGGTAGTGTGTCCAATACCTATTGCATGTTGGAAAAGTTGATCATGTTGCCTGTAATAGAATTGACCTACCAATAGTATAATATCTCTTGAGTTCTGTCCGTCTAGTGTTACGTCTCTGTGTGTTGACAGCATTTTTCCCCTTCTCCTCTGAAGCAATTGTTTTGAGGATTTTGCCAGTTTGGGATGTTGAATCCTCAGTTGCCATTGGATCGTCAAATCCTTGAGAGCTCATGTCTACTGACTGGGACTTTTTCTTTAGTCTACAACATAGCAAGAAGAGAGATGCTGTTCAGTAGAAACAAATAAGAATGATCTATTTTCTATCTTTTCTTAATTACCTTATGATATTACAATAAGTAATAAGGAACAAAATTAATGATGTCATCATATTTGACTTCTGGTTTTCTGAACACAATCTAAATTCACAATGATATTTATTAACCAGCTACAGATTATCTGGGAAAAAGTGATCATAATGACATTAAATTAAGTTTGATATATCCCAATCTAAAACTAGAATCATAAACTGAAACAAATTACACAGGTATGACAGGAGAGTTGGTTATAGCAAATTGAATAACCAGAATAAAAAATACTGGTGTATGAACAATTGGAAAATGATCAACCAAACTACAGTGCATTAAACAACAACTATTAGTCTAACAGCACAGTTCCAAAGAGTATGTAGACTGGGGAATCTTGAGGATGTATGTGCAGCAATCTTTGAAGATAGTGGGACAAAGTGTCAGCTACGTGAATGGCTGGGATCCTGGTTTTCATAGAGATATTTAGTACAATTTGAAAGAAATTATGCTGAGCGTTTATAAAACTTTGGTCAAGCCCCAACTATAATATTGCGTCCCATTCTAGTCACTACACTTTAGGAAGCATGTAAGGGTGCAGTACAGTGTAGATGGACCAGAATTTTGCCAGGGAGGGGGATTTTAGCAACAATGTTGAAGAAGCTGGGATTGTTCTCCTTGAGTAAAGCTAAGATCTTATAGAGGTGTACAAGATCAAGAAAGTTTTAGTATAAGTACACAATGCAGAACTATTCCTTTACACTACTTTTTCAAATCTTTGGTGGGGGAGGAGATGGGGTTGAAAGGCACAGATGTAAAGTTTCTGAGCAAGACATACAGGGAGAATTGAGAGGATGCAGTGAGTGGTAATTGTAGACGCTCGTGCTAATACAAAAATATGTTTAAAAAAAGTGCCAGCAGTGAGGTAAGAGCATCAAGCATCAAATATGTAGACCTCGTGCTAAGTCTAACATGGTAAATAGTTCAAAGTACGTTGAATAATCTTAAACAATCTGTGAAATGAATGCAATGCACTCAGTCGACACCAGAGTGAATGCCAGGTCAGCAGGTTGTTGGAGCTCTTGCCGATTCTTTTCATTCTCCGTTTTTTATGTTTGCTATTTGGTTTGGGACTGTGGACAGCAGACTGTTTTGTAAGGGAGGAAGGCAGGCAGGCTGTTATTCGCTCTTGGAGTTGGGTCTTGGGTTTGGTTGTGAATTGTTACTTGCTGGAGGATGCTCTATGAATGCTTCAAATCCAGTGTGGTTTTGTGCTTGGGCAGATGGCAGATAATGGGTGTTGCAGCCTCACAGGGAGATAGCTGGTCCAGCAGGGAAGGTGCTAGGGGCATTAGTGGTGGTGGTGGAGTTCTGACATGTTTTTTGACTGTGTTTAACTCAAAGAGATTGTGCCTGAGAAAAGTGCAGGTCAGAGGTTTGATTGCTCCCTAGTTGTCCTATAGAATTTCAGTGATACAAATTTTAAAAAAAATTCTTTGAAGACTAATGGATGCCATGCATTGGTGTAATCAGAAACCAAGCAAGATACGAGCAGCACAGTGGTTAGTACTGCTGTCTCACGCCACCAGGGACTTGGGTTTGTGTCCACTCTAGGACGAATGTCTGTGTGGAGTGCACATTCTCCCATGTCTGTAAGGGTGTTCTCTGGGTGCTCCAGTTTTCACCCACAGTCAAAAAATGTACAAATTAGGGGGATTAGCTATGCTAATTTGCAGGTTAGGTCTGGGTGAGATCATCTTTTGAGGGCCAGATTTGGCTGAATGGCTTGCTTCCACCCTGTAGGATTTTGATGATTCTGTATCACCCTAAATGTCAGTGATGTTCGAGATTGTGGAGACTGCTCCAGTAAACTGGCTAGTTACAACTCATTTATTTCTTTGTCTTTTGATGTATCCCTTAACTGTGTCTACCTGACTGTCTGTGTGTTGAGGAGGGGGGAGCTAGAATTGAGTTAAATCAGAGACATTAATCAGATTGCCTTGTGGTTTAATTTTGCTCTTTTAAAGCTACAGTATTATTACTACATTGTTAAATCTTCTGTTTACATAATTAACCTGGTGCTGGCTATTCTAAAAGTGTGTTAAGGAACCATTGAGGTCAATTTGGAAGGTCATTGGGTATTTTGATTTTACTGTATTGTGAATAGAAAGTAGGAAGCTGATTTGATTCAGCGGTCCGTCTTCATGTTGTAACAAGATGGGTGGCAGGGAGGAGACTCAAAAACAATGGGAAAATGGTTAATGGAACAACACAGTGAGAAGCATTTCAGCCACGCCACAACTTGATAATGCAACAGTGCAAAAGCAAGGTCTGAGGAGGGAGAGCTGTGAGACACAGGCCAGCTGTGTGGAAGGCCCCCATCAAGCTAAGAAATGGAAGAACTGGAGCCAATGATTCACTCGATGTGGGAACTCTTCTTTCGCAACTGAAGCAAATAAAGAACTAGTTTGTTCTTTTATCAATGTAATTGTTAGCATTATGATGTTGAAGGCAGGGAGTAAATGAAGATCCAGTCATTTACAAGGAGGTTGCTGAAGTATGCTGCAGTATTCAGTAAAATATTATCATTGAGCAAAATGTAAAATCAAAGGCAAGAAAGAGCAACTTCTTCATTCTTCAATTATCTGTATTGTTTATCAGATAACTCTATAGATAGGACATTAAAAGATTACCTAATGGGAGATCTGGCCCTGGCCAGAGTCCAATCTGATCAGGTTTCTCACCAGCCAGAGAACATTTGACTTCAACAGGAGCAGTACATTTAGTAAGGCAAACTGAAGTGAAGAAAGATGACAAAGTTTTTATTGGCAAATTAACCAGTTGGCCTATAAGCTGGTGCTATAATCCAACAGGTTTATTTAAAACCGCAAGCTTTTGGATCTCCATTCCTTCCTCAGGCAGCGGTCCAGAGAATACTGGGAGAGAACAGTGGGAGTGGTAGAGTCAGAATCATTGGTGACCTTTAAGCGGCAATTGAATAGGTACATGGATGGGTGCTTAAGCTATGACAAATGTTCGGCACAACATCGTGGGCCGAAGGGCCTGTTCTGTGCTGTATTGTTCTATGTTCTAATACACCAGACACAAAATATATAAGTAAAAGATCAAAGGGTCATACAACTTCAATGAATGTATTGAACAAACCAAGATGGCTATTATTTATTTGATCAGTTAGATTAGTGATGCAGGTTTTGACAAATTAATATGTAAATCTCAGAATTTTTCTCAAGGAACTTTCCCAAGATAACTTAAGATTTTATTAGTATAAAGGTGACATCTCAGGTCAGACAATGTATTTTAGGTGTGACGCTCTGTTCTGGGTTTGTTTATGTCCCAACCTGGAGTCAGATTGGTTTTATTTCCAAAGTAGGAATTTATAAAATGCCACACTGACTGACTACTATGTTGTCTACAGATCATTTGTTTTTTGAACTAAATAGAATGTATCTGCAAACATAAATGCAAATTCACCCCATAGGTTTGTGTGAAGGGGGTGGGGGGCTGCAGAGAGTGCATGTGTCGAGAGAGAGGGAGAGAGAGAGAGAGAATGTGATTGTGCTTGAGAGGAAGTGAGTGTGAGGGAGTATATGCCTGTGAGAATGTGTGTGCGACAGTGTGTGTATGCAAAAGGATCTGTGTGAGTGTGTGTGCCTGTGTCCGTGTGTGAGAGTATGTACAGTGTCATACCTGTAGTGTGACATGAACACAAGATCCCAGTTGAGGCTGCCCTCGTAGGCACCGAACTTGGCTATCAGCCTCTGTTTGGTACTTTGCATTGTTGCGTGTCCCAAAGTCCACCTTGGAGGACATTTATTTGAAGATCCAAGGCTGAATGTCCTTGACCACTCAAGTGTTCCCATATTAGTGGGGAACATCCTTGTCTGGCGATTGTTGTGCAGTGTCTATTCATCTGTTGTCATAGCCATCTAGGTTTGTTCAATACATCTGTACAAGTTGTTTGACCCTTTGATCTTTTACTTGTAAATTCTGTGTCCTATGTATTCTTTCTCATTAGTTGCCTGAGGAATGAGTGGGCTTCTAAAATTCTGCAGTTTCAAATAAATCTGTCAGGCTCTAACCTGGTGTTGTTGATTTTTTGTCCAATACCAGCACCACCACATCATTTATTTGCAGTGATGCAACGGTTTTAGAGATCAAACCCACATACACAACATCGACACAACAGTGCAAGTGAAACATAACTGAAGTCAAAGAAGTGAGATGAAAGGACAGTGGACAAGAGGCTACATCAGCACAAAATATCTCCTGCCTGTGGCATGTCATACCTGCAAGAAGACTGACCATTTTAAACCAGTCTAGTGCAGTCACAGGTTTGAATCCTAAAACAGAAGGAAAAACGGTTAAGAATGAGCAAATCCAAGAGAGCGAAGAGCCATACAGCAGTGAAATAACAATCCTCGGAGAAATCAAGGTGTCAAAGGGAAGTGTTGGCATAAAAGTAATTGGGGACCAGATGAATTTTATGCTTGACACTTGGGCAGAATCATAGAACATAGAACATAGAAGAATACAGCGCAGTACAGGCCCTTCGGCCCTCGATGTTGCGCCGATCCAAGCCCACCTAACCTACACTAGCCCACTATCCTCCATATGCCTATCCAATGCCCACTTAAATGCCCAGAATGAGGGAGAGTCCACCACTGCTACTGGCAGGGCATTCCATGAACTCACGACTCGCTGAGTAAAGAACCTACCCCTAACATCTGTCCTATACCTACCACCCTTAATTTAAAGCTATGCCCCCTTGTAATAGCTGACTCCATACGTGGAAAAAGATTCTCACTGTCATAGAATCCTACAGCATGGAGACAGGCCCTTTGGACCAAATTGATCCATGCCAAACAGAATGTCCATCCATGCTAACTCTATTTTGCTGTATTTGGCCCATATCTTTCTAAACCTTTCCTATCTATGTATTTGTCTAAATGTCTTTTAAATGTTATTAATGAACTCTCCTCAACTTCGGCTAGAAGCTTATTTCAAATGCGTACTACTCTCTGTGTACAAAAAAGTTGTCCCTCAGGTTCCTTTTTATTCTTATACATCTCAACAAGTCTCCTCCTCAGTTTCCTATGCTGTAAAGAAAAAAGTTCTAGCAATATCCTTGCAAATTTCTTCTGTGCTCATCTTGGTTTAATAACATCCTTCCTTTAGCAAGGTGAACAAAACTGAACACAATACTTCAAGTGTGGCCTAACCAACGTAACTTGCCAACTTATATATAGAGGTACCTTGATTATCCAAATTTCAGATTATCCGAAGAAGATCTCAAGGTCCTGATAGAACCATTATATCAAAGAGATGTTTCAACACTGATCACGTCTTTTGTTAAAAATGAATTTAAAATGAATCCAGCTTATTGAAATGCTGCCGAGAATAATCCTAGACATCGATAGGAGCCCAGGCATCGTCTCAAAAAGACTGACCGCCAGCCCTATCTCCCTCTTCTCCCCATACTTTCCCTGGAGTTCTACACAGGGGTGTACCCTAAATCCCCCTTCCTCAGATAATCTCTCCAATATTATCCTGTGCAAAGGTGGATCTTGTCAAAACGTTGTGTGCGTGTGTATGTGGATGTGTGTGATTTTTTGAGACTCACACCCCAAAGGCAGCAGCAGTCTTACTGTTGGTGTCCAGTCCTGCTGCCCTGGAGAGGGGATGGAGGGTGGAAGGGGGGCTTACGGGGACTGACGAGGGTTGGAGGGGATGGACAGGGTGGGGGGTACGGGACGGCTGGGGGGCAGGGATGCAGACAGCGGTGGGGTGGGGGCGTGGAGTTGGATGCGGTTGTGGGGGACCGGGGGTGGACAGGGTTGGGAAGGGGCAGACAGTAGGGGGGGTGGTCAGTGTCTCGCACACAGTATGCTGCAGCTTAATCTCCTAAACAGGGTGCGGACTTCATAAGTGTCAAATCCATTGAACCTATTGGGGGTGGCGGGGGGCTTCAGCAATGCTGCAGGTCCCTGGCACACAAGTGTGTCTCTGCTCAGAAATAAACCCTGAGATAGACAGAGGGAGCAAGGCAGACAGAGCGAGGAAAAAGGAAACCTCAGAAAACTCGGAGCCCCAGAGGAGAGGCATTGAATCAACTAACCGAATAGTCAATCATCTGAATGAAATAGCGCCTGCCCATCTTGTTCGGAATAATCGAGGTTCCTCTGTACTCAGTGCCCCGACTAAAGGAGGCCAGTGTGCCAAAAGCCTTCTTCACTGCCCTGGCTACCTGTGACTCTACTTTCAGAGATCTGTGTGCCTGAACTCCAAGATCCCTCTGCTCCTTAAGGCCCTACCATGCACCATGAAATTTCAGCCTTGATTTCCAAAATGCATTAACCTCACACTTATCTATATTAGCTATATTTGCCATTTCTTGACCTATACTCCCAGCTGATCAAGGTCCTTCTGCAATTCCTGACAACCTTCCCCACTGTCTACGATACCGCTTATTTTAAGTATCATCTGCAAACTTACTAATCATGTCTTGTACATTCTCATCCAAATAATTGATATAGATAACAAACAGCAATGGGCTCAGCACTGACCCCTGAGGTACACCACTAGCCACAAGCCTCCAGTCTGACTAGCATCCTTTCACTATTACCCTCTGCTACCTATCATTAGCTTTCCTGGTCACTTCATCAAAAAACCCAAACAAATTTGAGGCATGATCTCCCATGCACAAAGCCATGCTGACTACTCCTAATCAAACCCTGTCTTTCCAAATGCATGTGTATCTTATCCCTCAGAATCTTCTCAAGTAACTTACCTACTCTCTGGTCTATAGTTCACAGGATTCCTTTTGCAGCCCTTTCTTGAATAAGAACACAACATTCGCTACATTCTACACTTCTGGGACTTCACCCGTGGCTAACGATGATGCAAAAATATTAGCCAGGGCTCCTGCAATTTCTCCTCTAGCCTCTCACAGGATTCCTGGATATATCTGGTCAGGTCTTGGAGACTTATTCCTCCTTGTACGTTCTAATACATCCAAGACCTCCTCTGCTGTGATATGGGGTGTCTCCAAGATATCACCACTAACATCCCTAGGTTCCCAAGTCTTCATGTCTTTGTATAAGTCTTTTCAGGTACAGTAAAATGGCCAAATCAAGGAGCTCTGCGGCCATCCCCTATTGAACACGAGGGATCAGGAGGTATTGAAATAAAAGTGACGACCTGTAAACTAAAATTGAAGATCAGTATAAAAATCAACACTGAGGGTGTACATGTGATTCAAAACAAAGAATGCTTGGACTTGGTGCAGGATTCGGCCATTTAGCCCCATCTAGAACACAGCTCTACCCTTCAATAAGATCCGGTAATGGCCTCAATACCATTTTTCAGTGGGCTCCCATAATGTCTTGTTGATCAAAAATCTAACTATCCCTTCAATAAATTAAATGACGCATTCTCCAATATTAAGGAAGAGAATTCCAGAGAGTAATGATTCCCTGAAAGAAGCAGTGTTGTCCTCACTTTGGTCTTAACACAGCTGATGTCTCGGAATCCTTTTTTGAGGTATTTTAGGTGTTGGAGGTGATTTCCTCAAATTCCAGGAGAAGCAATTTCTGTTTTATATGCTGTTGCATTGTTTTGGGACTTTGGAGAAAAAAAAAAGTCAAAACAACGGCACTTTTAAAAGGGAGAGGCAAAGGCAGCACATGGTGAGGTCAGTGCAGGGGAGAGAGAGAGAGAAAGGAACCCACACTGCTAACTGAACCTGTGCAGTTACTGCTTTTGTTGTTGAATTCATGTATTGCTGGACATTGGAGTGCATCTAGGAAAATTAACAAACAGTGAAATTCACAACTGATCTTGGAGGAACCTGTTTGGGAATGCAACCTTGGGGAGTCTGCAGTAGTGAATAGAGTGGGTTCTTTCTTGATTATATGTTTTATTGAGATATGTCTCTTAACTAAACTTAAAAATAAATGCCAGAAGTATTATGTTAGCCTGGAGCAGTGTTTTCTGGAGGAAAAAGCAGGGCTATTTTCTGGATCTGCAAATTGGAAGAAGCAAAAATGGCCCTTAGTAGAGCGATATGCTCTTCTTGTTGGATGTGTGAGTTTAAGGAGAATTTACATGTTACTGAGGATTATATCTGCAATAAATGCTGTTGGTTGCAAATTCTATCAGACCGAATGGAATGGATGGAGCGACAGTTAGAGGCAACTTACAAGAACAAGGGGGTGTGATGGATGGCAGTTACAGGAAGGGATAAAAGCCGCAGATACAGGATGGGTTAACTCAAGGAAACGTAAGAGAGGTAGGCAGGTAGAGTGAGAGTTTTCTGTGGCTATCCCATTTCAAACGTATGCTGTTTTGGAAAATGTAGGAGGTGATGGATTCTCAGGGGAATGTAGAATGAGCAGCCAAGTTTCTGGTACTGAGACTGGCTCTAATGCAATGAGGGGTACGGTGGGTTCCGAGAGATTGATTGTGTTACGGGATTCTCTAGTCCGAGGCACGGACAGATGTTTCTGTGGCCAGCAGCGAAAAATCAGAATGGTGTGTTGCTTCCCTGGTGCCGGGACCAGGGATGGTTCAGAGAAGGTACAGAATACTCTCAAAGGAGAGAGGGACCAGCAAGAGGTCATTGTACACATTGGAACTAATGGCATTGGAAGGGAAAATGTTGAGATTCTGAAGGGACAATAAAGAGAGTTAGGCAAGAAATTAAAAAGGAGGTCCCCGAGATTAGTAACATCTAGATTTTTCCCAGTGCTACGAGCTAGTGAGGGCAGGGATAGGTGGATAGAGCAGTTGAATGCATGGCTGAGGAGCTGGTGTAAGGGAGAGGGATTCACATTTTTGGATCATTGGAATCTCTTCTGGGGTAGAAGTGACCTGTACAAGAAGGATGGATTGCACCAAAATTGGAAGGGGACTAATAAACTGGCAGGGAGATTTGCTAGAACTCTCAGGAGCATTTAAACTCGTGAGAAAAGAAGCGAGTCAAACAGTCAAGGCAGGCAGGGACAAAGCAGAGATCAAGGCAGAATTGATCAATTAAACTGCATTTATTACAATGCAAGAGGTCTCACAGGGAAGGCAGATGAACTCAGGGCATAGTTAAGAACATGGGACTGGGATATCATAGCAATTACAGAAATATGGCTCATGAATGGACAGGACTGGCAGCTTAATGTTCCAGGATACAAATGCTATAGGAAGGACAGAAAGGGAGGCAAGAGAGGTGGGGGAGTAGCTTTTTTGATAAGGAAAAGCACTACAGCTGTGCTGAGGGAGGATATTCCCGGAAATACAACCAAGGAAGTTATTTGGGTTGAACTGAGAAAAAAGGGGATGATCACCTTATTGGGATGTATCATAGGCCCCGAATAGTCAGAGGGAAATTGAGAAACAAACTTGTAAGGAGATCTCAGTTATCTGTAAGAATAATAGGGTGGTTATGATCAGGGATTTTAACTTAGCAAACATAGACTGGGACTGCCATAGTGTTAAGGGTTTAGATGGAGAGGAATTTGTTAAGCGTGTACAAGAAAATGTTCTGATTCAGTATACGGATGTACTTATGAGAGAAGGTGCAAAACTAGACCTACTCTTGGGAAATAAGGCAGGGCAGGTGACTGAGGTGTCAGTGGGGGAGCACTTTGGGGCCAGCGACCATAATTCTATTAGTTTTAAAACAGTGATGGAAAAAGATAGACCAGATCTAAATGTTGAAGTTCGAAATTGGAGAAAGGCCAATTTTGATAGTATTAGGCAAGAACTTTCAAAAGTTGATTGGGGACAGATGTTTGCAGGGACGGCTGGAAAATGGGAAGCCTTCAGAAATGAGATAACGAGAGTCCAGAGGATATGCCTGTTAGGGTGAAAGGAAAGGCTGGTAGGCATAGGGAATGCTGGATGACTAAACAAATTGAGGGTTTGGTTAAGAAAAAGGAACCATATGTCAGGTATAGATAGGATAGTTCAAGTCACTCCTTAGAAGAGTGTAAAGGCAGTAGGAGTATAGTTAAGAGGGGAAAAAGGAGGGCAAAAAGGGGACATGAGATAGCCTTGGCAAATAGAGTTAAGGAGGATCCAAAGGGTTTTTACAAATATTTTAAGGACAAAAGGGAACTTGGGAGAGAATAGGACCCTTCAAAGATCAGCAAGATGGCCTTTGTGTGGAGCCGCAAGAGATGGGGGAGATACTAAACAAGTATTTTGCATCAACGTTTACACTGGAAAAGGACATGGAAGATATAGAATGCAGGGAAATAGATTGTGACATCTTGAAAAATGTCCATATTACAGAGGAGGAAGTGCTGGATGTCTTGAAATGCAAAGAAGTGGACAAATTGCCAGGACCTGATCAGGTGTACCTCAGAATTCTGTGGAAAGCTAGGTAAGTGATTGCGGGGCCTCTTGCTGAGATGGTCACAGGTGAGGTGCTGGAAGACTAGAGGTTGGCCAACGTGGTGCCACTATTTAGGAAAGATGGTAAGGACAAGCCTGAGAACTATAGACCAATGAGCCTGACGTCGGTGGTAGGCAATTTAGATTAGATTACTTACAGTGTGGAAACAGGCCCTTCGGCCCAACAAGTCCACACCAACCCGCCGAAGCGCAACCCACACAGACCCATTCCCCTTCACCTAACACTACGGGCAATTTAGCATGGCCAATTCACCTAACCTGCACATTTTTGGATTGTGGGAGGAAACCGGAGCATCCGGAGGAAACCCACGCATACACAGGGAGAATGTGCAAACTCCACACAGAGAGTCACCTGAGGCGGAATTGAACCCGGGTCTCTGGCACTGTGAGGCAGCAGTGCTAACCACTGTGCCACCGTGCCTGAGGGACGGGATGTATATGTATTTGGAAAGGCAAGGACTGATTAGGGATAGTCAACATGGCGTTGTCCATGGGAGATCATGTCTCACAAACTTGATTGAGTTTTTTGAAGAAGTAACAAAGTGGAATGATGAGAGCAGAGCAGTAGAAGTGATCTCGATGGACTTCAGTCAGGCGTTCGACAAAGTTCCCCATGGGAGACTGGTTAGCAAGGTTAGATCTCATGGAAACAGGGAGAACTAGCTATTTGGATACAGAACTCGCTCAAAGGTAGGAGACAGAGGGTGGTGGTGGAGGGTTGCTTTTCAGATTGGAAGCCTGTGACCAGTGGAGTGCCACAAGGATCAGTGCTGGGTCCACTACATTTCGTAATTTATATAAATGATAAGGATGTGAGCTTAAGAGGTATAGTTAGTAAGTTTCCAAATGAAACCAAAATTGGAGGTGCAGTGGACAGCGAAGAAGTTACCTCGGATTACAATGGGATCTCTATCAGATGAGCTTATGGGCTGAGGAGTGGCAGATGGAGTTTAATTTAGATAAATGCAAGGTGCTGCATTTTGGGAAAGCAAATCTTAGCAGGACTTATATACTTAATGGTATGGTCCTAGGGAGTGCTGCTGAACAAAGAGACCTTGGACTGCACGTTCATGGCTCCTTGGAAGTAGAGTCGCAGATAGATAGGATAGTGAAGAAGGCATTTGGTATGCATTCCTTTATTGGTCAGAGCATTGAGTACAGGAATTGGGAGGTCATGTTGCAGCTGTATAGGACATTGGTTAGGCCACTGTTGGAATAATGCATGCAATTCTGGTCTCCTTCCTATTATTGGAAGGATGTTGTGAAACTTGAAAAGGTTCAGAAAAGATTTACAAGGATGTTGCCAGGGTTGGAGGATTTGAGCTATAGGGAGAGGTTGAATAGGCTAGGGCTGTTTTCCCTGGAGTGTTGAAGGCTGAGTGTGACCTTCTTGAGGTTTATCAAATCATGAGGGGCATGGATAGGTTAAATAGACATGGTGTTTTCCCTGAGGTGGGGGAGTCCAGAACTAGCAGGCATAGGTTTAGGGTGAGAGGGGAAAGATAAAAGAAACTTAAGAGGCAACCTTTTCACGCAGAGGGTAGTGTGTGTGTGGAATGGGCTGCCAGAGAAGTGATGGAGGCTAGTACAATTGTAACATTTAAAAAGCATCTGGATAGGAAGGGTTTGGAGGGATATGGGTGTTGGCAAGTGCGACTAGATTGGTTTGGGATATTTGGTTGGCATGGACGAGCTGGACCGAAGGGTCTGTTTCTGTTATACATCTCCATGACTCTATGATGTGCAGGAAGTATATGCAGCTGCAGCTCTTGTTAGACCGCATGACAGCTCTGGAGCTGTGGAATGACTTATCTTGGAGCATATGTGATGTTGAGGATGTCATGGAAAGCATGTTTAGTGAAATGGTCATATTGTGACTTGGATTGTTGAGGGAGAATGGGAAAGGTTGACCAAAAGGCAGAGAAAGATAGGAAGGAAGCGCAGGTGTCCCCTGCGGTCATCTCCCTCCAAAACAGGAATACCATTTCAGGTATTGTTGGGGGAGATGTGTTCACCAAGGGGAAGGGAGCAGGAGCATTGTCCATTGCAACAGGGCAGAGGGCAGGAAAAAGAATGGAAGGGCTATAGTCATAGTGGATTCAATTGTAAGGGGAGTGGCTAGGCGATTCGGTGGTCGAAAACAAGACTCCCGAATGGTATGGTGCCTTCCAGGTGCATGGGTCAGGGATGTCTCAGATCGGCTGCAGAACTATCTGAAGGGGAAGGGTGATCAGCCAGTTGCCATAGTGCATATAGGGACCCATGATATAGGTTAAATGGTACCTCAAAAATGGTATGAGGTCCAACAAGCAGAATTTAGAGAGTTAGGAGCCAGGTTACAAAGTAGGACCTTAGAGGTAGTAACCTCAGGATTACTACCAGTGCCACGTGCCAGTCAGAGTAGAAGCAAAAGAATAGGCAGAATTAATACCTGACTTGAGAGATGGTGCAGGAGGGAGGGGTTCAAATTTTTGGGACATTGGAATCGTTCTGGGGAGGTGGGACCATTACAAATTAGATGGTCTACACCTAGGCCGGACTGGAACCAATGTCCTTGGGGGTGCCATTGCTAACGCTGTTGGCGAGGGTTTAAACTAATGTGGCAGGGGGTTGGGAACCAAATGAGGAGATTAGTGGACAGTGAGGAGGTAGTAACTAAGGCCTGTAAGGAACAAGATTATGTTGTCAGCATGACTAAGGGTAAGAGTAGGCAGGGAGCAGATGATGAACACAATGGGACTGGTAGTCTGAGGTATATTTGTTTTAATGCAAGAAGTGTTGTAGGTAAGTTGAAACTTTATTGCTGGAACAGCACAGCAGGTCAGGCAGCATCCAGGGAACAGGAGATTCGGCGTTTCGGGCACAGGCCCTTCTTCAGGAATGAGCAGAGAGTGTTCAGCAGGAGAAGATAAAAGGTAGGGAGGAGGGACTTGGAGGAGGGGAGTTGGAAATGTGATAGGTGGAAAGAGGTCAAGGTGAGGGTGATAGGTCGGAGTAGGATGGAGGCGGAGAGGTCAAGAAGAAGACTGCAGGTCAGGAAGGCGGTGCCGGGCTGGAGGGATCCGGCTGAGACAAGGTGGGGGGAGGGGGGATGAAGAAACTGGTGAAGTCCAAGTTCATCCCCTGCGGTTGGAGGGTTCCCAGTCGGAAGATAAGACGCTCCTCCTCCGACCGTCGGGTTGTTGTGGTTTGGCGGTGGATGAGTCCAATGACCTGCATATCCTCGGTGGAGTGGGAGGGGGAGTTGAAATGCTGTGCCACAGGTTGGTTGGGTTGGTTCGTCCGGGTGGCCCAGAGGTGCTCTCTGAATCGCTCCGCAAGTAGGCGGCCTGTCTCCCCAATATAGAGGAGGCCACACCGGCTGCAGCGGATGCAGTAGATGATGTGGGTGGAGGTGCAGGTGAATCTGTGGCGGATATGGAAGTTTCCCTTGGGGCCTTGGAGAGAAGTGAGGGGGGAGGTGTGGGCGCAAGTCTTGCACCTCCTGCGGTTGCAAGGGAAGGTGCCGGGAGTGGAGGTTGGGTCGGTGGGGGGTGTGGATCTGACAAGGGAGTCGCGGAGGGAGTGGTCTCTACGGAAAGCTGATAGGGGAGGGGAGGGAAATATATCCTTGGTGCTGGGGTCTGTTTGGAGGTGGCGGAAGTGACGGCGGATGATGCGCTGTACATGGAGATTGGTGGGGTGGTAGGTGAGGACCAGTGGGGTTCTGTCCTGGTGGCGGTTGGAGGGGCGGGGCTCAAGGGCGGAGGAGCGGGAAGTGGAGGAGATGCGGTGGAGGGCACCGTCGACCACGTCGGGGGGGAAATTGCGGTCCTTGAAGAAGGAGGCCATCTGTGTTGTACGTATTTTGAACTGGTCCTCCTGGGAGCAGATGCGGCGGAGACGAAGGAATTGGGAGAATGGGATGGCGTTTTTACAGGGGGCAGGATGGGAGGAGGTGTAGTCCAGGTAGCTGTGGGAGTCGGTTGGTTTGTAGTAGATGTCCGTGTTGATTCGGTCGCCTGAGATAGAAACAGAAAGGTCTAGGAAGGGGAGGGAGGAGTCCGAGACTGTCCAGGTGAATTTGAGGTCGGGGTGGAAGGTGTTAGTGTAGTGGATGAACTGTTCAACCTCCTCGTGGGAGCACGAGGTAGCGCCGATACAGTCATCAATGTAGCGAAGAAAAAGATGGGGGGTGGGGCAAGTGTAGTTGCGGAAGATGGATTGTTCCACATACCCTACGAAGAGGCAGGTTGTAGGTAAGGCAGATGAGTGCAGGGCTCGGATCAGTACCTGAGAGTATGATGTTATTGCTATTACTGAGACTTGCTTGAGGAAAGGGCATGATGGGCAACTAAATATCCCAGGATATCAATGCTTCAGGCAGGTAAGAGAGGGAGGTAAAAGGGATGGAGGAGGTGTGTTGCTGGTCAGAGACGATATCACAACTGTGCTGAAGGAGGGCACTAAGGAGAACCCGAGCAGTGAGGCCATATGGACAGAGCTCAGAAATAGGAATGGGTGCGGCAACAATGTTGGGGCTGTTCTACAGGCCTCCCAACAGCGAGGGTGAGATATAGGTAGTATTATGTAAACAGATTATGAAAAGATGTAGGAGCAACAGTGTGGTGTTGATAGGAGATTTTAATTTTCCCAATACTAACTCGGATTCACTTCGTGTTAGAGGTCTAGATGAAGCAGAATTTGTAAGATGCATCCAGACGTGGTTTCCAGAGCAGCATGTAAATAGAACCGACAGTGTGTTGCTGGAAAAGCACAGCAGGTCAGGCAGCATCCGAGGAGCAGGAAAATTGAAGCCTTGGGCCAGGGCCCTTCCTGATGAAGTCCCAAGATTTCGATTTTCCTGCTCCTCGGATGCTGCCTGACCTGCTGTGCTTTTCCAGCAACACACTCTCGCCTCTGGTCTCCAGCATCTGCAGACCTCACTGTCTCCCAGTATGTAAATAGTCCAACTTGGGAAGGGGCCATACTCGACCTCGTGATGGGGAACGAGCCCGACCAGGTAGTTGAAGTTTCAGTAGAAGATTACTTTGGGAATAGTGATCACAATTCCTTAATACTCATGGACAAGGACGAGCATGGTTTGAAAGGAAGAGTGCTAAATTGGGGGAAAGCCAACTATACCAAAATCTGGCAGGAGCTGGGGAATGTATTTTGGAAGCAGCTATTTGAAGGTAAATCCACATTTGATATATGGGAGGTTTTTAAAGAGATTTTGTTTCGAGTGCAGGAGAGACGTATTCCTGTGAAAATGAGGAATAGAAATGGCAAGATTTGGGAACCATGGATGACAGGTGAAATTATGAGGCTGGCTAAGGGCAAAAAGGAAGGAGACACAAGTTCTAGGCAACTGAAAACACAAAGGTTGATGCAGGTTCCGGGATTAGATGTTTTAGTAAAAACACACAAGATGATAAAAGAGGGGGAGGTATGGCATTGTTAGTCGAGAACAGTGTTATGATAGCAGAATGGACGTTTACTGAGGTAGTACAGGTTGAGGTTAGAAACAGGAAGGAGGTTACCCTGTTGGTTTCTACAGGCCTCTGAATAGTTCCAGAGATGTAGAGGAAAGGACGGTAAAGACAATTCTGGATAGAAACGAGAGTAATCAGGTAGTTGTTATGGGACAGATTAACTTTCCAAATATTGACTGGAAATACTATAGTTCGACTACTTTAGATGGGCTAGTTTTTGTCCAATGTGTGCAGGATGGTTTCCTGACTGAGTATGTAGACAAGCCAACAAGGAATGAGGCCACAGTGGATTTGGTACTGGGAAGTGAACCTGGCCATGTGTTAGATTTGGAGGTAGGTGAGCAGTTTGGTGACAGACACCACAATTCGGTTATGTTTACTTTAGTGATGGTAAGGGATAGACATATACTGGAGGGCAAGAATTATAGTTGTGGGGGGAGGCAATGAGAATGTGATTAGGCAAAATTTAGGATGCATGGGGAAGGAAACTGCAGGGGATGGACACAATTGAAATATCAATTTTATTCAGTGAACAGCTACTACATGTCTTTGAAAGTTATGTACCTGTCTGGCAGGGAGGAAGCGATTGAGCAAGGGAGCCGTGGTTTACAGAAGAAGTTGAATCTCTTATCAACAGGAAGAAGAAGGCTTATGTTAGGATGTACAGAGCTAAAAATCACTCAACACCAGGTTGTAGTCCAACAGGATTAATTGGAAGCACACTAGCTTTCGGAGCGACGCTCCTTCATCACTATCACCTGATGAAGGAGCGTCGCTCCGAAAGATGGTGTGCTTCCAATTAAACCTGTTGGACTACAACCTGGTGTCGTGTGACTTTTAACTCTGTACACCCCAGTCCAACACTGGAATCTCCAAATTATGTTAGAATGAGATGTGAAGGCTCAGGTAGGGCGCTTGAGAGTTACAAGTTAGCCAGGAAAGACCGAAACAGAGAGCTAAGAAGAGCCAGAAGGGAACATGAGAAGCCGTTGGCAAATGGTATCAAGGAAAACTCTAAAGCTTTCTATTGATATATCAGGAATAAAATTATGACTACAGAAAGATTAGGGCCAATCAAGGATAGTAGTGGGAAGTTGTGTGTGGAGTCTGAGGAGATAAGGGAAGTGCTAAATGAATAATTTCATCAGTACTCACACTGGAATAAGACAATGTTATTGAAAAGAATCCCCCACTCCAACCTATCACCCTCACAAAGCGCAGCCCTCCAATCCCTCTGCTACCCCCCTCCCCCACTCCAACCTCTCACCCTCACAACGTGCTGCCCTCCAATCCCTCTGCTCCAATCCCAACATCACCATCAAGCCAGCAGATAAAAGGGGCGCAGTGGTAGTCTGGCGCACTGACCTCTACATCGCTGAAGCCAAACGCCAACTCGAGGACACCTCTTCCTACCATCCTCTCGACCATGACCCCACCCCCCATCACCAAACCATCATCTCCCAGACCATACAGAACCTCATCACCTCAGGTGATCTCCCACCCACAGCTTCCAACCTCATAGTCCGGGAACCCCGCACTGCCCGGTTCTACCTCCTTCCCAAGATCCACAAGCCTGACCACCCTGGCCGACCTATTGTCTCAGCATGCTCCTGCCCCACTGAACTCATCTCTACCTACCTCGACACATTCCTATCCCACCTAATCCAGGAACTCCCCACATACGTTCGAGACATACCCACGCCCTCCACCTCCTCCAAGACTTCCGTTTCCCCGGCCCCCAACACCTCATCTTCACCATGGATATCCAATCCCTCTACACCTCCATCCGACATGACCAGGGCCTCCAAGCTCTCCATTTTTTCCTATCCCGACGTCCCCAACAGTACCCTTCTACCGACACTCTCATTCGTTTGGCCGAACTGGTCCTCACCCTGAACAATTTTTCCTTCGAATCCTCCCACTTCCTCCAGACCAAAGGGATAGCCATGGGCACATGTATGGGCCCCAGCTATGCCCATCTCTTTGTTGGCTACATAGAACAGTCGATCTTCCGTAATTACACCGGCACCACTCCCCACCTCTTCCTCCGCTACATTGATGACTGCATTGGCGCCACCTCATGCTCCCGCGAGGAGGTTGAGCAATTCATCAACTTCACCAACACATTCCACCCTGACCTTAAATTTTCCTGGACCATGTCTGACACCTCCCTCCCCTTCCTGGACCTCTCCATCTCCATTAATGATGACCGACTTGACACTGACATTTTTTACAAACCCACCGACTCCCACAGCTACCTGGATTACAACTCTTCCCACCCTACCTCTTGCAAAAATGCCATCCCGTATTCCCAATACCTCCGCCTCCGCCGTATCTGCTCCCAGGAGGACCAGTTCCACCACAGAACACACCAGATGGCCTCCTTCTTTAGAGACCGCAATTTCCCTTTCCACGTGGTTAAAGATGCCCTCCAACACATCTCGTCCACATCCCACACCTCCACCCTCAGACCCGACCCCTCCAACCGTAACAAGGACAGAATGCCCCTGGTGCTCACCTTCCACCCTACCAACCTTCACATAAACCAAATCATCCGCCGACATTTCCGCCACCTCTAAAAAGACCCCACCACCATGGATACATTTCCCTCCCTACCCCTTTCCGCATTCCGCAAAGACCGTTCCCTCCGTGACTACCTGGTCAGGTCCATGCCCCCCTACAACCCACCCTCCCATCCTGGCACCTTCCCCTGCCACCGCAGGAACTGCAAAACCTGCACCCACACCTCCTCCCTCACCTCCATCCAAGGCCCTGAAGGAGCCTTCCACATCCAAAGTTTTACCTGCACATCCACTAATATCATTTATTGCATCCGTTGCTGCCAATGCGGTCTCCTCTACACTGGGGAGACTGGACGCCTCCTAGCAGAGCGCTTTAGGGAACATCTCCGGGACACCTGCACCAATCAACCACACCGCCCTGTGGCCCAACATTTCAACTCCCCTTCCCACTCTGCCGAGGACATGGAGGTCCTGGGCCTCCTTCACCGCCGCTCCCTCACCACCAGACGCCTGGAGGAAGAACGCCTCATCTTCCACCTCGGAACACTTCAACCCTAGGGCATCAATGTGGACTGCAACAGCTTCCTCATTTCCCCTTCCCCCACCTCACCCTAGTTCCAAACTTCCAGCTCAGCACTGTCCCTATGACTTGTCCTACCTGCCTATCTTCTTTTCCATCTATCCACTCCACCCTCCTCCCCGCCCTATCACCTTCATCCCCTCCCCCGCTCACCTATTGTGCTCCATGCTACTTTCTCCCCACCCCCACCCCCCTCTAGCTTATCTCTCCACGCTTCAGGCTCACTGCCTTTATTCCTGATGAAGGGCTTTTGCCCGAAATGTCGATTTTGCTGCTCCTCACATGCTGCCTGAACTGCTGTGCTATTCCAGCACCACTAATCCAAAATACAGGCTACTAGACTAGGATTAAGGTTCAGAAGGAGGAGATGTTAGCAATTCTGGAAGTAGTTTCTTTACTCAGAGAATAGTAGGGGCATGGAATGCATTGCCGACAACAGCAATAGACTCGCCAATTTTAAGGGCACTTAACTGGTCTTTAGGTAACCATGTGGATGAAAATAGAATAGTGTAGGACAGAGGCTTCAGATTGGTTCCACATGTCCCCGCAACATCAAGGGTTGAAGGGTCTGTACTACACTGTAATATTCTATGTTCTCAAGCTTTTGAACAGTATCGGGAATGTAGGACCAATATGAAATGAGGAATTAAGAGGGCTAAAAGGGGTCATGAAATGTCGTTATCAAACAGGGTTAAGTAAAATCCCAAAACCTTTTATTCATATATAAGGAGCAAGAGGTAACTCGAGAAAGGATTGGCCCACTCAAAGACAAAAGAAGAAAGCTATGTGTGGAGTCAGATAAAACAGTCTTAACGATACTTTGCTTCGATATTCACCAAGGAGAGGGACATGATGGATGTTGAGGTTAGGGATAGATGTTTGATAAACAAATGGAAGACTTTCTTGCTGAAAGGTACTGGTTTACAACATGTAACATACAGGGCCATAATGCAGTCTCATTGAATCACAGTTACAGAAAGCACATAGAGGCCGTTCAGCCCATTGCATCTGTGTTGCCTCTTTGCCTCGTTGAAAGAACATTCATGCCAAATTCACATTCCTGCTTTTTTGTTCAGGATGCATTAAGGTCCTCAGGTGCTAGCTCAAATCCTTTCCAACATGATCCATGCCATTAGCTTCCAGGACCTAATCAGAAACAGGACTCCAAATGCCAAAAACACCAACAGAAACATTTCACCACATCTCCCAATTTGTGATCTTGTATTGTTGATTAAGTTGTTTTCATCTCCTAATGTAATGTCTTACCTTTTACTGTTTCAGTGAGATCAGTTCTACCTTTACTAAACTCAGTTGATAACTGAAGTCCTTCAGATCTGTTGACATCTTGATAAACCTCCTCTATACATGACGTATCTTTTACTAAATGTGATACAAAGAATAAAGAACAGTACATATAGAAACAGGCTCTTTGGCCCACCAAGACTGCACCAACACATGACACCTTTATAACCTTGCATCTACGCTTTCCATCTCGTTCTATCTGTTCATATATCTGTCAAGATGACTCTTAAACATTGCTATTGTAACCACCCTCACAAAGTCCTCTGGCAGCGCATTCTAGCACTTACCACCCTGTAAAAAAACTTACCTCACATCTACATTTAACTTATGTCTCTTAGTAGTTGACATTTCTATCCTGGCAAAAAGACTCTGACTATCCATTCTATCCATAATTTCATTTTTTTTTATCAGGTTGCCCTTCATCCTCTAAGATTCAAGTGAAAACAAACCAAGTTTGTCCAATCTCTCCTCATGGAGGAGAAAGTGAGGTCTGCATTCCTGAAGAAGGGCTTAAACCAGAAACGTCGATTCTCCTGTTCCCTGGATGCTGCCTGACCTGCTGCGCTTTTCCAGCAACACATTTTCAATCTCTCCTCATAGCTACTAAAATCAAAACTAGGCAACATTCTGGTAAACCATTTCTGGACCCTGTCCAAAGCCTCCACATCTTTCTGGCAGTGTGGCAACTCCACACAATATTTCAAATGTGGCCTAAATAAAGTTCTGCACAGCTGCAACATGACTTGCCATTACTCCATGCTCGGATTAATGAAAACAAGCATGCCATTTATCTTTTTGACCACGTTATCCACTTGTGTGGCCACTTTCAGGAAAATGTACATCTAGATTCCTCTTTATGTTTACTCTACAAAGGATTCTGCGATATACTGTATACTTCCCTCCTGGATTAGATATTCCAAAATGCACCACCTCACATTTGTCTGGATTAAACTTTGCCTGCCATTTCTCTGCCCAAGAATCCAGCCTATCTTTATCTTGCTTTATACTCTGGCAATCCTTCTAATTATCCGCAGCTCCCACATCATTGTGTCATCCACAAACTTACTAATCAGGCCAGCAACATTCTCCTCATTTATATATTTTACAAATGACAGAGGTCCCAACTTTGATCCCTGTGGAACACCACTGATTACAAATCTCCGGACAGAGAACATTCTTCTACTGTCCAACTGAATCAGAACTGCTCTGGGGTCAGTGATTCACCCCAACCAAATATGTGCTGTAGTGGGTTGTATCTATTCAGGGATACTGTCACCATCTGGGAGGGCATGCCATCTGTCAGCTTTATGTCATACAGTCTTGCATAAAAGGAATCTCTAATCCTCAAAATGTCAGACTTAGATAACATTACCAAGCCATCTTCTTCACAGAGCTCTCCTGTGCACCTTCCAGAAGAAGAAACTTGAGCACATCTCACCTTGCTCTACCTAGCAATCCTGGACCGGAATTTTATCTTGCAGGCTTGCTGTCTCTTCATCTCTTTGAGACTCTCCTTGATATTAATCCCCACAGCAGGAGTAGATTCTGCAGGATTTTCTGGAGTTGGCACAATTCATTACTTATTCATTTGCCTTCTGTACATTTTTGAGATGACAAACCTTTTTAAGTTTCCTTGACTGTTTCTGACCAGTGTGCTGGAGACTCAGAGGAGATTCACAGTTCTCCAAATTCTGTAATTTTTTTTGAATTCCTCAAAATGTTTTGTGGTCAATAGTTTCATATTCAGCTTGCACATTCCCTCCCACCTCTCTGTTCCTCAGGTGACAGTTGGCAAGCACGTTGAACAGAGAAGAACATTGCTTAAAGAGTGGCACGGTATCTCAGTGGCTAGTTCTGCTGCCTCACAGCACCAGGGACCCTGGCTTGATTTCACCTTCGGATGACTGTTTGCATGGGGTTTGTACATTCTCCTCATGTCTGCAAGGGTTTCCTCAGGAAGCCTTGGTTTTCTCCCACAGTCGAAGGTTGTGCAAGTTAGGTGGATTGGCCATGCTAAGTTGTCCTAAGTGTCCAGGGATGTGCAAGTTTACCATGGGAAATGCAAGATTACAGGAATAGGATAAGGGAGATGGTCTAGGGTAGAATGCTCTTTGGAGGGTAGGTGTGGACTGATGGCTGTTCTGCTTCCATATTTTTGGGATTCTACCATTCTACATCAGAGGATCTGACCAAGAATGCTTAGGATACAAACATGAACTGTATCTTGGCAATGAGAGAACCATCTACCCATGATCAGGTGTATCTGTGCTTCATCCGACCTGCAGGGGATGAAGCATACATTGTGCAGCATTACATCTTTTACAGTTTTCATTAGGAGTTTGCTGTCAGTCCGTCCAGATTCTTCAGTTCTATCAATGATGCAGTTGAAGTGACCGGCCAGAATGACCAGCCTGAGGGTTGGCCAATTGCATAATCTTTACTGCTGGGGCTTACATGTTATTTATCATTGGGGGAGCATTTCTGTACACAGTGCCTGCTATGAAGTGGTGCCTGCCAACCACTTCCTTGGCTTTGTTACCTCCCTGCAGCATAATACTCAGGCCAAAGGGATGACAATCATTGCCTTCTGTCCAAATTCGTGGCTCATGAGTCCACAAGCTTGACAACTTCTCGTAGCTGCTGACGTGCACAATCTTGCACTCCTGTTGAAACAGGAGGTCCATTTTAACATTGGCAAGTAGGCTAATGTGGAAACACTGCGCTGTAGCTTTAATACTATGTACATTTACATAGGCAATTTTAAAATCCACGCTAATATTTTAGTTTACCATACATTGTTCAAGAGTTCAAAAAGAATAAACACAATCCTGTTGATGAGTAAGCTCTGACATTCTGTAGTATGTGTGAACTGTTGCACTCTTGAAGGGATGAGATAGCTGTCCTGGAGGTGTTTTCCTCCCAGCCAGGTGTCATCGGGGGGAATACACAGCCAAGAAGATCAGGTTTATTATCTGGCTCTGAATTGGGAAGAAATGTTATGACATTCCAATCCTTGTCCAGACTGTTGCTGCTGCCAGTTGCCCAGAGCAAGGTTATGGTGAATGTTTTGCAGCTCCAGGCTTCCTGAAGGGGGATTTTGCCAGGTCTCTCATGAACTCCAGTATTTCCCTGGCTGGGGTTTCCTCATCTTTTTTCCCCCCCCCGAGTTGGTAGTTTGCTGCTTCATCTGTTTGCAACTATCTTTCTGCAGGTCTTCATCAGATATGGAGGAAACACTGGAGCAGCTGACACTTTTCACTCTGCCCTTGGCCTGTGAAGCTTTTGAGGTTTCTCCGAACAGTCTGCCTTCTCCACCATTGACTCTGTTTTCTCCAAAGGAGTCTGCGCTGGTTGATCCTTCCACACAGTGTCCTTCTCTACTTTTTTGTATGCCTTGCCCTCCTTCTGACAGTCCTGTACCTCAGTTGCCTTGTTGGACAGTGGTGCCTTAATGTCCTTTAGTACTGCTCACAGTACTACCATTGGCTATTTAAGCAAACACAATTTTTTAATTGCAAAAACATATTAAATTCATTTTAAAAAATTCACAGCTATGAAAGCTTTCCTTCTACTTTGGCAGAGAGACCTTAGACTGTGGTCTGTCCCCAATGCATCTTGGCAGCGGCTGCCCCAAGCTTTAGTGTATCCCTTAGCACATAGTTCTGGAGCCTGAAATGTGTCAGTTTGCAGCACTTGGTCAATGTTAGCTCTTTGCACTAAAAGACCAATAAGTTTCAGACACACTCGGTCATTCTCCTTTGGAGATGATCGTGACAGAAGAGCAATGAAGAAGGCATTCCTGACAGAGAATGACAGAGGAGGCACACAACATTCCAGAAGATATGTAACCTGGCTATAATTTCAAGTGACTAAATTCTATTTTATGTTAGATGAGTGGGACTTATATTTATTGGAACAGCATACCATACTTGTTTTATTCTGGAATAGTTTTTAATTACAAGGGATTTATTCAATTTGTTAACAGGTTAGATATTTTGTTCACCGTTAGAGTTAGATAAACAAATTGTTACATGCTGATTTTAGAGTGTAAATGATTTGTCTTACTTAACCACTGGAAGTTGGTGAAAGGCAGGTTAGATAGTTTTTCACACTCTTTTTATAGATTATGGGGGTGAGGTGCTCCTCTTTGGGTGTTTCAGTTTTAATCCTCAGAGGAGGGTCAACCTCTGCTTTATAACACCTCCCCCTCAGTTGCTTCGAGGGTGTGGTGAAGAGAGAGGATCTGTTGGGTAGTTTCCTTTTCTCCACCACCCAAGCGATGTCTTGATAGTTGTTACAAAGTTCTGGCAATAAGGCATTCTGCCAAATGACTTTGGTAGCCTGCTAGGGAACCCCAACAAGATCAAGCCCCAGGGTCTCAAGGATGCTACATGCTGATCAAAGGTTCATAGAATTGTAAAATCACTACAGTCTCGAAGCAGGCCATTCGACCTAACAAATCCACACCTTCTCTCTGAGAAGCATCCTACCCAGAGTCACCTTCATATTCTGTAACTCTGTATTTCCCATGGCCAATTGAACTAAGCTGCACACCTTTGGACTAAAGGAAACCAGAGCATCTAGAGGAAACCCATGCACACACAGGGAGAATATGCAAACTCCACACAGACAGTTCATGGGTAGAATTGAACCTGGGTCCGTAGCACTGCAAGGCAGCAGTGCTAACCACTGGGCTACCATGCTGCCCAGGTATTTTCTTTCACAAATTTTTCCCATGAGGGTCAGATGATGCAGAACTGTCCAAATACACAGAGCATTCTGTGGCAACAAGACCAGACCTATCCTTCATAACACCGGGGACAGGCAGAACCTCGGTACGTAGTGACACTTGGTGTTTGCGTACTGAGGTCTACGCACAGCTTGATCCAGTCATACATGAAAGTAGCCATCAGGAAGAGGACAGCATTGGGTGCATTCTTCCTCTCTTTTTCAAGAGTTTTATTTATCATGTCCCTTTGGATCCAGTTTATCTGTCCAGTTTCTGCCTCACCTTCACGATATGCTCCTTGTTTGGCACACACCCTGGTCTCTCTGAACCACACACTCAGCACCTTCAGATAATCTGTCATGACAGAGAATTGTATAAAGGATCGATCAGTCCAGTTCCCCATGTCCTCACTCATGCTTCAATTTACTACAGCCCCTAAGACCAGTTTGAAATGGCTGTAGATGACAACAGATCTGAGCAGAAAATGACAATGTCATCCATGTACAGGTAGGCCTTGACCTGCAATATCCCAATTGATGGTTAAGTAGTGGTTTCTAAAGCTTGGTCATGATCTCATTTGTCTCTATTTAGAAATCCAAACAATCCATACACATTATTTATCACCTGACCAACTTCTCTGTCAGATTTAAGGATATGTATGTTGGACAGCGAAGTCTTCCTGTTAATTTATACTTTTTAAGATTATGTCATTTTCTGTAACTGTCTTTACATACTATAAGTTTAAATTCTTCATAAAGATTCAAAAGAATCAGGAAGCCAAAACTGATTCTTGAATAGACCATTGCTAACCACTTCCCAATCTGATAACATTTACCAGTCAGCCTTCACTTTCCACGACTGAGCCAATTCCACATGATTATTGCCACTACTCTGTATTTCCACTAATGTTCACTTTTTAAAAATTTATTGCTTTGCTGGCTGGGCCAAGAATTATTTCCTGTCCCTAATTGTTCTTGATTGATTATCAAATGACCCCAAAATTCCTCTGCTCCTCTGAGCTTCCTAATGTCTGTTGGCTTGTCAGGGTTTAGATTAGATTAGATTAGATTAGATTAGATTACATTACAGTGTAGAAACAGGCCCTTCGGCCCAACAAGTCCACACCGACCCGCCGAAGCGAAACCCACCCATACCCCTACATTTACCCCTTACCTAACACTACGGGCAATTTAGCATGGCCAATTCACCTGACCCTGCACATCTTTTGGACTGTGGGAGGAAACCGGAGCACCCGGAGGAAACCCACGCAGACACGGGGAGAACGTGCAAACTCCACACAGTCAGGTTGAATTCCATCTGCCACTGATCTGCCCAGCTGACCATTCTGTGTATTTTCTCATGTAAACTAACACCTTCCTCCTCATTTGCAACCACCTGGCTAATCTTTATGTGTCCTCTGCAACCTTATCCCTCCCACACCCTTACCTATAGCATTTATTAATATCAGAAACCGTAGGCACTGATCCCTGTTGTACATCAATGCACAATACATTCTAGTCACACAGCTTTCTGCCACCACCCCCTGCTTCCTGTGCATCCAACTAACCAAGTTACGCTGGATCCCAGTAGCTTTTAACTTCTTTAGCTTTTGCATGTGGACTATGGCAAAGACCTTGCTAAAATCCATATAGACTACATCAACTGCCCTATCCTCATCCAAACATTCTGCAACCTCCTCAAAATATTTCACCAGATTTCTTAGGTTGTCCGCTTTATGACAAAACCATGTGGACTGTCCTTGATCAAACCTGTCCTTTTTAAATGGTGATTATTTCAGTCCTTCATTATTTTCACCAAAATTTCTCTATCATGATGTTAGACTGACTCATCTGCAGTTCCATTGTCTATGTCCACTATCCTTCTTATAAAGTGGAACTCTATTAGCTGTCTTCAGTCCTTTGACACCTCCCATGTGGCCAGAGGTAATTAGAAATTTGGGTCAGGGCGACTGCAATTTTCCCACTCATCTACCACAACAGCTTGGGATGCATGTCCTGACCTGAAGATCTATCCACCATTAAATCTGCCAAAACCTCCAATACCACTACACTTTTAATATCGATCTGCTCAAGAACTTCATAGTATGTCTTCCCAAATTCTGCACTTACACCATCCTTCTCCTGAGTGAAGACAGATGGGAAGTATTCATTTAACACTCTACCATCGTCCTCCCGCTTCACTTGGTCTCTATTTGACCTATTCTTTCTCTGGTTGTTCTCTTCCCTGACATACATGTAAACTATTTTGAGATTCTCCCTAATCTTACTTGCCACTGTTTTCTGACTCCCCTCTTTGCACTCTTAATTACTTATTTGAATTCCCCTTGTACTTCCTACACTTCTCTAGGACCTCCATATTTTGTTCCCTTTGTCCCTGTTTTACATCATTCTGATCCTTTTTATCCAGTCCTGAATATTCCTAGATATCTATGGGTTCTCTCAACTTGTTGCTCTACATTTCAGCCTACAGAGAACATGTTGGGCCTCGAATAATTAACTAACAACTATTTACAACTCCTTCCTCTACTATCCTTTCCTTTCTCTTCTATAATACTACTCCGATAAAGCCCCCTATTAAGATTTACTGAAAAATTCAAATTTCAAAACCAGCCAGCGGTCAAATCTTCTCTTTCTATCTTCCTCTGTAGATTTGCTCTCCAGGTCGGTGTTGATGTTTTTCTCCGTGCAAACTCCTTTTCTAGACAGGTACCTCTCTAAGTGTTCTGACTAGCAGCCTACATCTGTTGAGTTTTTGGCAGTTCTCAATAATTTCTATAATAATTGCTGTACATTTACCCTCAGGTAGCTGTTCTCAGTTTATTTTGGCTAGATCCTGCCTTATTTTAATAAAATCTATCATTACCCCAATCCAATATCTATTTTACAAATCATGTTTCACAGTTTCTAAAACAAACTTAAAACATATGGTCTGTTTGTTATCACTAAAAGGTTCCCCCACTGTCACCTTGAATACCTATTCAGATTCATACCATGGAATTGGTACCGGAACTGCACTGTCCCCTGTAGAACTATCTATCTGTTGACATAAAATGCTCTCCTGAACGCACTTCAAGAAACTTGCCCACTCTAAATCCTTTATAATTTATTGTCCCAATTAATAGTAGGGTAGTTGAATTAACCACATTATTATTTTTACATGCCTTACTGAATTGACTGCTAATACAACTGAATGGCTTTCTAGGCAATTTCAGAGGACAATTAAGAGACAACCACATTGTGTGGCTCTGGAGTCACATGTAGGCCAGATAAAGCCAGCAGTCTCCTTCCTGAAAGGAGTGTCCTTTCTGGAAATTAACAATGGTTTCATAGTTATCATCAGACTTAATTCCAGATTTTTTATTGAATTCAAATTCCAGTATTTGCTGTGGTGGGATTCAAACTCAGGTCCCCAGAACATTATCTATGTTTTTGACATCAGAAATTAAGACCATAAGGCTATTACCATCCCTTTCTTAATAAAGATCAAATACTTTCTAAAAATCTATATATTTGATACCTACTACCTTAATCAATCTCTCTAACACAGCAAATAAGGTTAGGAGGTAATGGTTTTGAATATATTTCTCTTCACTACTGTTAGGTTTACCAGCTAAATCTCTTGATTAATCAACTTCCCTTTCTTGATTACTGGCATGATATTGCCAGTGTTCTTGTCCTTCAACATAACACCAGTATCCAATAAGGATTGTAAGACTGTGACCTCTGTTTGTTACTCTTGCTATTTCCAGAACCTAGCATACATAAATAACTTATCAACTTCCAGTAATGCAAATACTTTCGATAAACCTGCTCAATCTTCTACCCAGTCCTGAACTCCCATCTTCTCATTTCATCTAACCTTCTTGTCATCCATTCCCTTTGTAACTACGGATGTAATGTGCCCATTTGATACTTTTCCCATTATCTTTGTTGAAAGATGAAGATTTCACTTTTAGTTCAACTTGCTTCCTAAATAAGCTCTCATTCTGGACAAAGCCAAGCTGAATAGATTCAGGAAACAGATACAGGGATACACAATTAACACATGCAGCTTTCCTCTAATGCAGGAAACACATAATTCTCTTGCTGCTACCTCATTAGGATGACCACAGGATATTACCAGAGCTAAATTTCAGCCTGGGCGGCACGGGGGCACAGTGTTTAGCACTGTTGCCTCACAGCGCCAAAGACCCGGGTTCAGTTCCCACCTCAGGCGACTGACTGTGTGGAGTTTGCACGTTCTCCCCGTGTCTGCGTGGGTTGCCTCCGGGTGCTCCGGTTTCCTCCCACAGTCCAAAGATGTGCAGGTAAGGTGAATTGGCCATGCTAAATTGCCTGTAGTGTTAGGTAAGGGGTAAATGTAGGGGTGGGTTGTGCTTCGGTGGGTCGGCGTGGACTTGTTGGGCTGAAGGGCCTGTTTCCACGCTGTAACGTAATGTAATGTAAATATTACATTGCCTCAGCAGAGGACCCAGGTTTGTACCATTTAAAGGCAGTTTTCCTTACTTCAAACCAGGCTGCACCTCTTAAAAGAGATGGTGCATTCTGGCTGCAGTGGGAAGAATCTCCAAACAGGAAGTACACTGAATAGTAGGAAAAGATATCACAGAATGTCTTTCAAGATTTCCTGTAGCCTTTGAGCAGAATATGGACAGGAGGAAAGAGGTCATCTACCCCAGGATAAGAGGCCTTCCAGACAGACAATGAGAAGACACAGAAAAGAGAAACACAGAAAATAGTAGCAAAAGTAGGCTATTTGGCTCTTTGAGTCTGCTCTGTCATTCAAAATGATCACGGCTAATCTTCAATCTCAATATCATATTCACCAAAATCAAAAAAAGTTATCTCTTCCTTGAATATTTTTACTTATTTGGCCACTAAATTTGCTTCTCTAATTTCCTGTTTAATGTCTTCCCCAACGTTACCACGACTGTTTGGGGGTTTATATACAAACTTCCCTATCATAATCTACCCTTTAGTATTTCTAAGCTCTACTAGGTATTACTTCATTACAGCCAATAACCTTCCTCACAAGCGTATTAATTTCCTCTTTGACCAGCAAAGCCAAGCTACCTCCTTTTTATTTTTGTCTGTTGTTTATAAAAACTGAATACTTCTGAATATTCAGTTACCATCCCTGGCCCACTATGCAGATACATCTCCAAATTTCAACTGTTCATAAATCTATTTCTTTAACTAATTCATCTACTTCATTATGAAGACTTTGCATATTAACACTTCAGGCGTTAAGACTTGTCTTTTTACGTTCTTGGTCCCAATCACATTATTTTATATCACAGTCCTATTTGATTCTTGCCCTTGAATTCTCTGTCTTTCACTTTACCCATTTTCCAATCTGTCTTTTGTTTCTACCTTTGTATCCCTCTTTTCAGTCTCCTTGTATAGGTTCCTAAGCATGATTTGTTTTTCAAAATCCCATGCTGGTCTTATCCAATCCTTTAATGCTTTTCAAATGTTCTGTTCATAGAATCATAGAATTCCTACAGTGTGGAAATCGGTCCTTCGGCCCAACAAGTCCACACCAACCCTCTGAAGAGTAACCCACCCATTCCCCTACCCTATTATCATATATTTACCCCTGACTAATGCACCTAACCTACACATCCCTGAACACTATGGACAATTCAGCAGGGCCAATTCACCTAACCTGCACATCTTTGGGCTGTGGAAGAAAATGAGCACCTGGAGGAAACCCACGTAGAGAGTTGTCCAAGCCTCGAATCGAACCCGGGTCTCTGACGTTGCTAATCATAGAACATAGAACATAGAAGAATACAGCGCAGTACAGGCCCTTTGGCCCTCGATGTTGCGCCGATCCAAGCCCACCTAACCTACACTAGCCCACTATCCTCCATATGCCTATCCAATGCCCGCTTAAATGCCCTTAAAGAGGGAGAGTCCACCACTGCTACTGGCAGGGCATTCCATGAACTCACGACTCGCTGAGTAAAGAACCTACCCCTAACATCTGTCCTATACCTACCACCCCTTAATTTAAAGCTATGCCCCCTCGTAATAGCTGACTCCATATGTGGAAAAAGGTTCTCACGGTCAACCCTATCTAAACCCCTAATCATCTTGTACACCTCTATCAAGTCACCCCTAAACCTTCTTTTCTCATATGAAAACAACCCCAGGTGCCTCAGCCTTTCCTCATACGATCTTCCTACCATACCAGGCAACATCCTGGTAAACCTCCTCTGCACCCGTTCCAGTGCCTCCACATCCTTCCTATAGTATGGCGACCAAAACTGCACACAATACTCCAAATGCGGCCGCACCAGAGTCTTATACAACTGCAACATGACCTCAGGACTCCGGAACTCAATTCCTCTACCAATAAAAGCCAGTACGCCATATGCCTTCATTACCGCACTATTTACCTGGGTGGCAACTTTCAAAGATCTGTGTACATGGACACCAAGATCCCTCTGCTCATCCACATTACCAAGTATCCGACCATTAGCCCAGTACCCCATCTTTTTGTTACTCTTACCAAAGTGAATCACCTCACACTTAGCTACATTGAACTGTATTTGCCACCTTTCTGCCCAGTTCTGCAGCTTATCTATATCCCGCTGTAACCTGCCACATCCTTCCTCACTGTCTACAACTCCTCCGACTTTCGTATCATCCGCAAACTTGCTCACCCAACCTTCTAACCCCTCCTCCAGGTCATTTATATAAATGACAAACAGCAATGGTCCCAAAACAGATCCTTGCGGAACACCGCTAGTGACTTCACTCCAAGATGAACCTTTACCATCAACTACTACCCTCTGTCTTCTTCCAGCCAGCCAATTCCTAATCCAAACCTCCAACTCACCCTCAATGCCATACCTCCGTATTTTTTGAAGTAGCCTACCATGGGGAACCTTATCAAACGCTTTACTAAAATCCATAAACACCACATCTACCGCTTTCCCCTCATCCACCTCCTTAGTCACCTTCTCAAAGAATTCAATAAGGTTTGTGAGGCATGACCTGCCCTTCACAAAACCATGCTGACTATCCTTGATCACATTATTCCTATCCAGATGTTCATAAATCCCTTACAATTCTCTCTAAGACTTTGCCCACAACAGAAGTGAGACTCACCGGCCTATAGTTACTAGGGTTATCCCTACTCCCCTTCTTGAACAAGGGAACCACATTTGCTAGCCTCCAGTCTTCTGGCACTACTCCTGTAGACAACGAGGACATAAAAATCAAGGCCAATGGCTCTGCAATCTCCTCCCTTGCTTTCCAGAGAATCCTAGGATAAATGCCATCAGGCCCAGGGGACTTATCTATTTTCACCCTTTCCAGAATTTCCAACACCTCTTCCCTACATACCTCAAAGCCATGTGTCACCCCACACAGCTTTTATAATAGATTTGAACACTGCTGTTAGGAAACAGCCATCACAGCCCCACAGATCAAGATACAAGGCTACAAGAAGTTTAACAACCTCTCAGAGGTCTCCAAGGTGAGTTAATAAGTGTTCCAATGAAATGTCTTGCGACTAAACCATCAGCCTCACAGCCTCTAAATCAGCCACATAACCTCAAATTTAATAAGATCCTGTGGAGTTTTGACAGGGTTTATGTGAAGAGGATGTTTCCTTTCATAAAGGATCTAAAACTTGTGGGTCACTGTTTAACAATAGTTGTCCTTTTAACAATAAAGTGCCGCAAAATTCTTTTCTCTTCAGAGGATTGTGCATCTTTGGAACTCTTTCCTTGTAAGGGTGGCGGAGGCAAGAACATTTACATTTATTTTACCCAAATGTCTTTCCTTTATGAACACAGTAATGTCAATGAGAAGTACTGTTAGCCAGAAACATGATGTTGAAAAGGGGTTACTGATAACTATCATTTGTCCCATTAAAATTATACTTTTAGCAAAATTCTGCACAATTTCCAAGATTATGTTCCAGCTAATGAATAATCCTGAAAGCGTCAATGAACCAAAGTAACAATCATCATTTACTAGATTAGAGATTGCAATCCGATTAAGTGCTTTTTTAAATCAAGTAAATTGGACCAGTATGATGAGATGACCATTTTTTGTTTGCTCAGTCTTGACAGCAGATGGTCCTATTCTACATCTATCACCTTAATATTAGCCCTGTGATGGGAACAGGAAGGGCAGACAAAATTTGTCCAATTTTAATAGCTAGGCTTCAACTGCCTGGCAGTGGGCATTATTCTTTCCATACACCAACTCTCACCATCCTGCCAAAAATTGCATTGTGAACACTCTGGTCAAGAAAGCACCATTCATACAATTGCACATATGCCAACACCCTTTGCACTGCACGCACCAGATGTTTCTATTCCTCAGAGCTATTGAGAGATTTCATGGAGAAGGTACAATATCAGAGAGAAGGGCGTGATGGCAGGAAATAGTTGAGTGGACCAAGGCACAAGGGGACAGGGTATTCAGGTGCCGCCAGCATTAGAACCGGCAAGGCTGGTGGACCAGTGGGAAAGGAAGACAGCAAACTCTCTGACTGCCATTGCCCACAAATTCAACCTTAGTGGACATTAGAACATCAATACATTTGATCCCATGATTCATGTGTATAGTTCCATCAATAAAAACAAAATGAACAAAATCACAAATATCACCATAAAAGAGCACCAGCCCAAGTCCTGTGAGTGCAAAGACTTCCTGGAGGTATTCATGCCTTCTGCAGATGCAGCATCACAATTTGTAGGGGTGATCTACACTTGCTTACAACAAAGATCCTGGTTTGCTCACACAAAATGGCTGACAAACAGGAAGAGGTAGCCTGCCTTAGAATTAAAACACAAGATGGCTGAGGGGAGATAAACAAGACTGTTCCACCCTTTATAGAGTCATAGAGACGTACAGCATGGAACAGACACTTTGGTCCAACTTGTCCATGCCGACCAGATATCCAAAATTAATCTAGTCCCATCTGCCAGCACTTGGCCCATATCCCTCTAAACCCTTACTATTCACGTACCCATCCAGATGCCTTTGAAATGTTGTCATTGTACCAGTTTCCAACACTTCCTCTGGCAGCTCATTCCATACACACACCACGCTTTGCATGAAAATGTTGATGACAACTTGCATCACTTTACTGACAGTCGAGAGTAGACTGATAGGGCTATAATTGGTCAGGTTATATGTGTCTTGCCTTTTATTGTTGAGCAGTTTTCCATATTGTCAGGTAGATGCCAGTATTGTAACTGTACTGGAACAGCTTGGCTAGGGAAGTGGCATGCTGCAGAACACAACTCTTCATTGTTTTTGCCGGAATGCTGTCAGGCCTCATTGCCTTTGCAGAAGTGAATGTCTCCAACCATTTCTTGATATCATGTGGAGTGAGTCAAATTGGCTGAAAGCTAGTATCTCTAATGCTGGGGAGGACTGGAGGAGGCATGAGATTTTATAGTATAATACAAGATCATATAGATCTGATATGAGATTATGTAGATGTGATATGAGATAATAGAGCTGAAGGGTGAAAGACAGAACCTATTCAATTAGAGTTCTGGACAACAGGAGAAGTTCAGTCCTAATGGGTTTATTTACATCAAATGATGGTGACAGTGGAGTCAATTGACAGGCATATTGCAAAGCTACAGATTTATGATAATGGGACATTTGCACTGTCTGCATTTAGACCAGGAGTGAAACAGTGTGCAGGAAAGGGATGCAAATTAACTCTTTCAATTTGTAGAAAATAACTTTGTTGATCAGGGTCTTGCAGTCCAGGGAGGGAGGGAGCAGCTCTGGAAATAAAATGGGATATGTTTTACTGAAGGAGAATTTGCTGGAGAGAGTAGACATAATCTCATCAAATTCAAGACAGTTAATAAAAAGGGGATGTGGCAACTGAGTCTGGCAAGACTAAAAATGAGATTTCAGTGGGATAGAAGGTTGAAAAATGGGAGGAGAAACATGAATTGAACAATGGGAGGCCATCAAAGAAGGAATTATTTGTGAACAAAGTTGAGACATTTGCATGAAGGACAAGGAAAGAAAATCTGAAAGTCAAGCTCTCCCAATGATTAAAAAGGTAAAAGTTAAAATGAAACAGGATAAAGAAGCTTGTGAAAAGTTCACAGCATAACTGAGAAACAAACAGGAGTAGAAGGTTCAGATGAGAACTATAAAGCACAATAGGATAAATGAAAAAACTGCATAAGAATATATTAGCAACAAATATAAAATGAAAAACAAAAATCTTTTTATAAATACAGTTGGTAAGAAAATGAAAGGATAGGGCTGATTTGAGATCAAAAAGGGATTTTGAGGATGACATGGATTTAACTTGTCTTCTGCAGAATGGAGCAGTAACAGAGGTGGCGATGGTGAGACTAGGTAACATTAAAATTGATCAAGAGGAGGCACTCAATAGTGGTCTATGGTTAAAAGGTATCTGGTCTAAGCATAAGGCAGGAGGTAATTAATGGAAGTAAAGGTGGACATTGTAGAGACTCTAGCCACTATGTTCTAAATTCTTCTCAGGTGTGGTGGAGGATTGGAGTGTTGCAAATATTGAAGCTCCGTTGAAGAAAGGGGAAAAAATGTGAACATAATGCCTCCAAATTGATTAGCCTAATACTGGTACTAGGGTGATATCTGGAGACAAAAAATGAGGACAAAGTCAACTGGCATTTGGAAAAGCAGAAAATTATTCCAAACATGGCACAAAGATGGCCATCAAAATATGCCGGCGCACGTGCAAACGGTGTAAGCCAGAGTATGTCAGAATGTGCAGTTGATATCTCACACACATTGATGGATGCTTCATTAAATGGGAATAATTCTAGTTCTGTGCACTGGAAGTACAGAATTCCAAATAAATCACAGCTGCAGATTTGGTGTCTGTTGCAGTTCTTTTGTGAAGGGAAAAGTTTGCTGTCTGCAAACTATATTCAGATAGCTACAAAGAACAACCTAACAACAGGAAAGGAGCAGAGCAATATTTTTCTTTCTAAAACAGTCACAGATTGATTGGTTTTACTCCCAGGACTGTAGATACATTAAAACAAATAACAACAAACAATATAGTACAGATACAGGCCCTTTAGCCCTCCAAGCATGTGCTGACACATTTTGCCCTTCCATGCTAAAACTGTCTTCACTTACAGAATCCACATCTCTCTATTTCCTTCCTATTTAAGTATTCATTCGGGTGTTTCTTAAATGCTGCTCTTATGTATGCTCCCACCACCTCGCCTGGCAGTGCATTCCAGGCACTCAGCACCCTTTGTGTGAAAAACATGCTCTGCACATCTCTTTTAAACATTCCCCCACCCCCGCAACTTGAACCTATGTCCCCTAGTAATTGACCCTTCCACCCTGGGAAAATGTCTCATACTTTCCAATCTATCTTTGCCATTCACAATCTTATGAACTTTGACCAAATTGACCCTCAATCTCCTGCATGCCAGCACAAACAAACCCACTCTATCCAAACTTTCTTCACAGCCAAAATCCCATGTACCAGGCAATATCCTGGTAAATGTTTTTTGCATCCTCTCCAAGGCATCCACATCCTTCTGGTCATGTGGTGACTAGAACTGTACGCAATTTTCCAAGCATGGCCTAAATGAAGTTCTATAAAGCTACAACATAACTAGTCTATCCTTACACTCTGTGTCCACTTCAATGAAGGTAATCATGCCAAGGCCATTTTTACAACCTTCAGTGATCTGTGGATCTGCACACCCAGATCCTACTGCACATCTAAGCTCCTAAGGGCTCTGTCATTCACTGTATAATTTCCATCTGCACTTAACCCTCCAAAATGTATAACCTAACATTTAGAATCATGGAGTCATAGACATGTACAGCATGGAAATAGACTCTTCGATCCAACATCTCCATGCAGACCAGATATCCCATCCCAAATCTAATCCCACCTGCCAGCACCAGGCCCATAACCCTCTTAATACTTCCTATTCATAAACCCATCCAAATGCCTTTTAAATATTGCAATTGTACCAGCCTCCATCACATCTACTGGCAGCTCATTCCATAATGTACCACCCTCTGCGTGAAAACGTTGCCCCTTAGGTTTCTTTTATATCTTTCCCCTCTCACCCTAAACCTATGCCCACTAGTTCTGGACTCCCCCACCTCAGGGAAAAGACTTTGTCTATTTATCCTATCCATACCCCTCATAATTTTGTAAACCTCTATAAAGTCACCCCTCAGCCTCCGACGCTCCAGGAAAAACAGTCCCAACCTCGCCTATAACTCAAATCCATAGAAGAGTATAAAGGCAGTAGGAGTATACTTAAAAGGGAAATCAAGAGGGCAAAAAGGGTTCATGAGATAGCTTTGGCAAATATAATTAAGAAAGAACCCACACTACTCACTATTACAGACCTTCTATAGGCCACACTTAAAACTATTCACTTATCTGATTCTGTGCTGTGACTTCACCCAAACAGTTCCTCCAAGATCAGTTGTGAACTTCACTGTTTGTTAATTTTCCCAGACGAACTCTGATGTCTGGTGATACATGAATTCAAACAGCAAAGCCAGTAACAGTGCAGGTTCACTGTGGTGTCAGTTTCTTTCTCTCTTTCTCTCCTGCACTGACCTCACCATGTGCCTCCTTTGTCTGTACCTCTTCTTTTTGAAAACTCATATTGTTTTGACTTTTTTTTCCAAGTTCCAAAACAATACAACAGCACATAAAACAATAATTGCTGCTCCTGCAAGTCAAGGAAATCACCTCCAGCACCTAAAATACCTCAGAAAAGGAGTAGTTGTTACAGCCAGAAATTTTTCTCATCCTCCATCTTGGATTACCCAGAATCCTTCATTGTCCAGATTAAATTCCATCTGCTATTTTTTTTGCCCATTCCTCCAACTGAACTATATATCCTGCTGTATTTTCTGACAATCATCCTCACTATCCACAACACCACCAATCTTTGTACCATCCGCAAACTTACTAATTAGACATTTCTGTCACTGTTCTTTCTGATCCTCATTCTATTCATAGGCCAGGAGGCCTATCTCCACCTTGGATACCCATTCAGGTGTTAGTTCCAAGCCGTACCAACCTGCATTGTGATGAGGCAGCACCAGATTTTACCCTGGCAGCTGCTGGTGCATCGCAGTGATGTCGCACTACTGCTTTGCATTTTTGCGCATGCTGTAGCATTAATAATAATCTCAGCAACAGAGAAACATGGGCTCATAAAAAGTAAGTCAGCACAAATTTGTTGCATGCAATCTGCAATTAACTAACATGATCAAATAATGATGAAATAATAGATGGTTGTCAGGAGGGGTTTGGTGGGTGTTTGGTATATTGACTGAGCAAAGATGCTCGATAAAGCACCACATGGTAGACTTATGAGCAAAATTGAAGGCCATACAAGTACAAGCTTAGTGGCCAGTGTGTGTATAAATGCACGTAGGGGCAGAAAGCAGACAGGGGTATCTAATACTGTTTGCAAACTGGGGAAGTATATACTAAGCTCCCCAGGGCTTGTGTTACTCCTGTATTCTGATATACAAGGCTGAATCTTCTAATTTTAGCTAAGTCCAAGTTACATCACCTTTTTTGGCTGGGTTCTCTCCAAACTTTGCCAAACTCGCCTCATTAGTGACCATATGTCTTACTCATGCACCATTCTTCAAACAAGTCACCACTCAATGGATACCTGCCAAAACACCAGCATCACTGATGTCCATGCCATCTTTAAAAGTCCACTGAACACCTAGATAAGCGGCGTCATCCAAAGCTGCCATTGTTACTCAAGGACATATTGAGAATATGTTGGAGAAAGGGAAGATGGCACTGCAATTCTTTGTCAGGGACCTGGAGGTCCTGGTGTTGGATGTTGCAAAGGAAGATGAGTTGCCTTTCTGGATGACCAGCAAAGCTTGGCAGCCTGATCCAAATTCACTCCCCACGTTAATGCTACGTCGATGATACAGAGATACAGAAAACAGTGCTGTAAGAAGGTAAATGATTTTCTCCCCTCCACAAGAGTAATGGCCACCATCTTCTCTCTGATACCTCACACTCTATCTCTGCTCCTGCATTTACCTACCAGCAAGTTTCATGTTCTACCATGCTTACCTTTGTCCTCAGCATCTTCCCTCAATCACAGTCACCCACCCCAACATCCCACATCACTAATTTTACAAACCTCTATGCTGCTTGCTCATTGGGAACACCTCAATAACTTTCACACACCTGCACCAGTACTAACAGCTATGCCAACCACTTTCACATCACTCACCCATTCCTCTTTCCCTCATGCCAGGGATAAACAGCCCATAAGACAGATGGGTGGAAGGAAACTAACACTTGACAAACACATTGACTTAGATCCAATATACTGCCATTACAAAAAACTACTGGAACCAGCAACCAGAAGCAGCAGGAACTGAGCCAAATAAATTCCAGAACACATAGTACAGCAGTGCTTCACAGGAGACTTCAAAACACTGAAGATGTCACCTAATCAGGGGACAAAATGTCTGCAAATCAACTTCCCAGCTTGGCAAATATACCCACAACCACAGCAACTTGACTCCCTAGTCCATATATGGAAAGAGTCCGGCTCCTTGCAGAACATGACCACACATCATTTCACTGCAACTCTCACAGTAACCCCGCTGTCAGTATCATTTATTGCATGCCACTTCTAACCATTGGCCAAAATATTTACTGTTTTCCCTTGTAAGTACTAGTTGGACATCTACAACCTCTCCATAGAAAAAGTGTACTCTGCTACAAGGCACCTCCTCAACATCTGAGGATAACTGCATCAAGGCCTCAGAGAAGGCTTCAGCAATGCTTTCTCCTGGACTCCCCACCAACCCAAATACTGACACCTTGGTGGGAAGTTTAGGTTTACAAACTTTATGAGCAAACAATCTGATGATCTCAACACTGGCCAAGGAAGAAACGTTTTAGGTCATTGGCACGTAGAGGACTGCTGGAGACCAGATACCTGCTCACCCCAAGGCAGGAGAGCACTCAGTCATGTCAGCAGTCAGGGACTTTAACCACATGTACAGAGAAGAGCATGAGTGGCAGATACGTATGGAGGATACATGGTCCAGAAGCTGCAGCAATGCAATGAGTTATGGAATTGGCTGCCGACAATGACAGCCAAGTCTACTACCTTTAAAGTCTTTTCACACACCAGCACTCTATATACATCTATTGGTTCCCAGGGGAATGGTGAGAGAAAGACAGGAGACTTTGACTCTACTCTTGGCATCTCCTCCTCCCAAGAAAACAAGGTAACGTCAGCAGGTATCCACTTGGAGAAGGAACCACTCACAGGCCCCTCAAAAGTCTCCACTTCCACTCTGCCTAGTCTTCTCCAACCCTTGCAAGTTCGAGCCAAGGAACATTCATTTTCTTCTAGTACAAAGATTCTCAGCAAGTTTTAAATATCTGAAGCTATTATTAAAGATGTTATAACAGGGCACTTTGATAACTTCAAGTAATCAGGCAGCGTCAACAGCAACTCATGTTTAACTGATCTATTAGAGTTTTTTGAAAAAATAACTTGTGCTGTGAATAAAGGGAAACCAATTAATGTATGCACTTCGATTTTCAGAAGTTAAATTGCCACCAAATATTACTGTGGAAATAAAAGCTTATGGTGTCGGGAGTGATATTGGCATGTATAGAAATCATTGAATCATACAATACATAAGAAGTCCTTCAACCCATTTAGTTGTACCACACAAAAATACACACCTACCTACACTTGTCTGGCTTTCCCGCACCAGGCTGATAGCCTTGAGTGTTGTGGTACTTCAAGTATTTATCCAAGCACTTTATAAAGATTATCAAGTTACCCACCTTAGCCATCTCCCAGGCACTGAATTCCAGACCCCCACCACCTCCTCAAGTCTCCTCTAAAACCTCTGCTTTTCACCTTAAAATTGTTCCCCTTTGTTTTTGACCCGTACATGAGGGGAAACAGCTGCTTTCTACATACCCACTCCAAGCTCTTAAACCTCTATCAGGTCCCCACTATTCCAAAGAAAACAACCCAAGCTTATCTTGCTTTGCTTCATGACAAAATGCTCCATCCCAGTCAACATCCTGGGTGAATTTCCTCTGCATGTCCGACAGTGCAAGCACATCATTCCTGTAGTGTGGAAACCAGAACTGTACACAGTGCTCTAACTGTGACAACTCCAACATAACTCCCCAGTTCTTATCATTCATGTTATAACTGTCAAAGCTAAGTAGCTTCTTAACTACCCTATCCACCTGCCTTGTGACATTCAGAGATTTGAGGACAAATGCCCCAGGATTCCTCTGCACCCTAGAGTTTACTAGTAGATTAGATTAAATTCCCAACAGTATGGAAACAGGCCGTTTGGACCACCAAGTCCACACCAACCCTCCGGAGAGTAACCCAACCAGACTCATTCCCCTACATTTACCCTTGACTAATGCACCTAACACTACCGGCAATTTAACATGGCCAATTCACTTGACCTGCACATATTTGGATTGTGAGAGGAAACAGGGGTACTCAGAGGAAGCCCACGCAGACATGGGGAGAATGTGCCAACTCCACATAGACAGTAGCCCGAGGTAGGAACTGACCCAGGTACTTGGTGCTGCGAGGCAGCAGTGCTAACCGCTGAGCCACCGTGCTACCCATTCAGCCACCATGCCGCCAATATACTGGCATTCATTCAGTACTCCCTTGTCTTGCCTTTTCTTTCAAGTGCATCACCTCACTTTTATCAGAGGTGAATTCCATCTGCCACTCATCTGCACATCTGACCAATCCACTTATATCCTCCTGTAATCTAACATCTTCCACCGCACTGTCACTTAGTCAATCTTTTAGGTAGTTTTGGAAAATGTAGAGGTGATGGACTCTCAGGGGAATGTAGCATGAACAGCAAAGTTTCTGACACTGAGAATGGCTCTAATGTAATGAAGGGTGCATCACGTTCTAAGCGATCGATTGTGATAGGGACCTCTTTAGTTAGAGACACAGACAGATATTTCTGCAGTCGGCAGTGAAAAGTCAGAATGGTGTGTTGCCTCTCTGGTTCCAGGATTAAGGATATCTTGGAGATGGTGCAGAATGTTCTCAAAGGGGAGAGGGACCAGCAGGAGGTCATTGAAAACATATCACTAATGACATAAGGAGGGAAAAGGATAAGATTCTTAAGGGAGAATACAGAAAGATAGGCAGGAAATTAAAAAGGAGATCCTCGGGGGTAGTAATATCTGGATTACTCCCAGTGCTATGAGCTAGTGAGGGTAGGAATAGGAGGATAGAGCAGATGAAAGCATGGCTGAGGAGCTGATGCAGGGGAAAAGGGTTCACATTTTTGGATCATTCAAATTTGTTCTAGGGTAAAAGTGACCTATATAAGAAGGACAGTTTGCACCTGAATTGGAATGGGATTAATATACTGGTAGGGAACTTCAGTAGAGCTGCTCAGGAGGATTTAAATTAGTAAGGTTGGGGTTTTGGGGGAGGGATCCTGAGGAAATAGTGAGGAAAGAGATCAATCTGAGACTGGTACAGTTGGGAAAAGGAGTGAATCAAATAGTCAGGGCAGGCAGGAACAAAGCAAGGTAGCACTGATAAATTAAACTCCATTTATTTCAATGCAAGAGGCTTAACAGGGAAGGCAAATTAACTCGGGGCATGGTTAGGACCATGGGACTGGGATATAATAGCAATTACAGAGATGGAGCTCAAGGATGGACAGGACTGGCATATTAATGTTCCAGGATACAAACGCTATAGGAAAGATAGAAAGGGGTTGGGGCAAGAGAGGAGGGGAAGTAGTGTTTTTGATAAGGGACACCATTATGGCTGTACTTGGGGAGGATATTCCTGGGAATATACCCATGGAACTTATTTGGGTGGAACTGAGAAATAGTAAATGATGATCACCTGATTGGGATTGTATTATAGATACTAGGCAGGAAATTGAGAAACAAATTTGTAAGGAGATTTAAGTTATCCATAGGAATATTAAGGTGGTTATGGTAAGTGTTTTAAGTTTTTGAACATAAACTGGGTCTGCCATTGTGTTACGGGTTTAGATGGAGAGGAAATTGTTGAGTATGTAGGATGTTGTGAAACTTGAAAGGGTTCAGAAAAGATTTACAAGAATGTTGCTAGGATTGGAGGATTTGAGCTACAGGACAAGGCTGAATCAGCTGGGTCTGTTTTCCTTGCAGCATCTGAGGCTGAGGGATGAACTTATAAAGGTTTATAAAATCATGAACAGTGTGGATAGGGTAAATAGACAAGATCTTTTCTCTGAGGTAGGGGAGTCCAGAACTGGAGGGCATTGGTTTAGGGTGAAAGGGAAAAAAATTAAAAGGGACCTAAGGGGCTCCTTTTGCACGCAGAGGGTGGTGCGTGTATGGAATGGCTGCCAGAGAAAGTGGTGGAGGCTGGTACAATTACAACATTTAAAAAATACCTAGATGATCAATGCATAGGAAGGGCTGAGAGGGATATGGGTCAAATGCTGCCAAATGGGACGAGATTAGTTTCAGATATCCGGTCAGCATGGATGAGTTGGACCGAAGTATCTGTTTCCATGCTGTACATCTCTATGACTCTATGATTCTACCTGCAAACTCATCCCCCCTCACGTTCTTATTCACATGATTTATGAATATCACAAACATTAAGGGACTCAGTACTCATCTCTATGATATGCCATTGCGCACTAGATTCCTGTCATACAAATAGCCTTCAACCACTAACATCCGTCCCCTGCCACTAAACTAATTTTGGATTGTAGCCATGATGCAGAGCAGCCAGTGTTGGACTGGGGTGGACATAGTTAAAACTCACACAACATCAAGTCCAACAGTTTTATTTGGGAGCTCGAGCTTTCAGAGCACTGCTCCCTTATCAGTTGCTTGTGGAGAATAAGATAATAAGACACAGAACTTATAGCAAAAGATTACAGTATCATGAAACTGAAATGATGTATTGAAAGAACCTGGACTGTTAACTCTTTCATCCTTTAGAATGGGTTGCAGGTTTAGGTTCATTAATATGTAAATCCCAGAACTTCTTTTAAGTCATCTTCTCGAGATAATTTAAAGTTTTATAACAAAAGGAGATATCTCACCTCAGACAATGCATTAAAGGTATGAGGTCTGCATCCCAATCTTGAATCAGACTGATACTATTTCCAAAGTGGAATTTATAAAATATTTCATGTATTGACTGCCTGCAGATTGTGCATCTTCCAGCAAAATAGAATGTATCTGCAAATATAATTCTGCAAATACAAATTCACCCCATAGACTTATTTGTATGTGTGTGTATGCGCGCGCAAATGCATTAGAGTGAGAGAATGTGTGTGATAGTGTGCATGCATGTGAGAGAAAGTGTGTTTGTGTGTGAAAGCTTGGTAAAGTCTGTACGTGGGTGTGATGGGCTCCGGATACTACCATTACCTGGGGGAACACCACCTACAGGGAATGTGGCAGGTACTCATGTGATTTGGTCAATGTTGTCTATCTCATATGCTGCAGGGAAGGGTCCCTGAAGCATGGTACATTTGCGAGATCAGACAGGTGCTACAACAACAGATGAATGGATACAGTCCAACAATCAACAGACAGGGATGTTCCCTCTCACTCGAGGAGCACTTCAGCGGTCAGGGACATTCGGCCTTGGATCTTCAGGTGACCGTCCTCCAAGGCGCACTTATTAATATAAATACTTTGAATAACAATAGACTATAATTTAGTCTGGACACTCAAAGGATTTGCTAATAGTTCAATATTAAATACTGAAAATGCCGTGTCTTTCTCCTACCTAGGAGAAAGTGAGGACTGCAGAAGCTGGAGAAACAGAGTCAGAAAGTGTGGTGCTAGAAAACCACAGCAGGTCAGGAAGCATCCAAGGACCAGGAGAGTCAAAGTTTCAGGCATAAGCCCTTCATCAGGAATGTGGAGGGGGATAAAGGCTGAGAGATAGATGGGGGTTGTTGGTGGTGGGCCTGGGGGCCGGGGGATGTGGGAGGAAGGTAGGTGGAATGGTGATAGGTAGATGCAGGTGGGAGGTAATTGTGATAAGCTGGTGGGGAGGGTGGAACGGATAGGCAGAAAGGAAGATGGACAGGTAGGACAGGTCAAGAAGGGAATGGCGAGTTGGAAGGTTGGATCTGGGATGAGGTGGGGGAAGGGAAGATTTGGAAACTGGTGAAGTCAATGTTGATGCTGCGTGGTTGTATGGAACTGAGGCAGCTGATGAGGCGTTCTTCTTCCAGTTGGCGGGTAGCTTCATTTGGCAGTGGAGGAGGCCCAGGATTTGCATGTCATTGAGGTGGGTGTGAGGAGGAGTTAAATAGGTGGCCACACGGTGGTGGGGTTGTTTGGTGCATGCAGAGATGTTCCCTGAACTACTCCGCGAGTTGGCATCCTGTCTCCCCTTTGTAGATGAGACCACATCGAGAGCAACGGATGCAGTAAATGAGGTGAGTGGACGTGCAGTAAAATTTCCATCAGATTTGAAATGATCCTTTAGGGCCTTGGGCTGAGGTGTGGGCACAGGTTTTCCACCTCATGTGGCAGCAGGGGAAAGTGCTGAGTGTAGAGGGTGGGTTGGTGGGGAGCATGGACCTAATGAGGGAGTCACAGAGGGAATGGTCTCTGTGGAATGCAGATAGGGGTGGGGAGGGAAACATATTTTTGGTGGTGGGGTCTGACTGTAGGTGTCAAAAATGACAGAGGATGATGCACTGTATCCAGAGATTTGTGGGGTGAGGACCATGGATTCAATCCTTGTTTGCGGTTGGAGAGGTAGCGTTCAAGGGCAGAGGTGCAAACATTGGAGGAAATGTGATAGAGGGCATTGTTCACTACATGGGAGGGGAAATTATAGTCCTTGAAATAGAAGGACATCTGGGATGTCCTGGAGTGGAATTGCACCTCCTGGGAGCAGATACGGCAGAAGTGAAGGAACTGAGTGTAAGGGATCATATTTTTACGGGGGAGGTGTAGTCAAAGTTGCTGTGGAAGTCGGTGGGTTTAAAATAGATGTCTGTGTTGAATCCGTCACCGGAGACAGAGACGGAGAGGTCCAGGAAGGGGAGGGTGGCGTCGGAGATGATCCGTGTGAACCTGAGGTAAGGGTGGAAGGTGTTGGTGAAGTTGATGAACTGTTCAACCTCCTCATGGGAGCACAAGGTGACGCAGATACAGTCATTAATGTAGTGGAAGAAAAGGTAGGGATGGTGCTGGTGTACCTCTGGAAGAGGGACTGTTCCAAGTATCCTATGAAGACGCAGGCATAGCTGGAGTCCATGCAGGTGCCCATGGCTATCCCTCTCGTTTGTAGGAAGTAGGAGGATGGCAGTTGAGTGCAACAGCTTCAACAGCAAAAAAAAAGAAATTGCTGGAAAAACTCAGCAGATCTCACAGCATCAGTGGAGAAAAATCAGAGTTAACATTTCAGATCTAGTGACCCGTCCTCAGAATGATATTCCTTATAGCATCCACAGTTCTTTCAGTTTTATTGTGTGCAACAGCTCATCGGGCACTGCCTCCATGATTTCATTCAGTGCATCCAAATACCACCAGTCACAATATTCAAATGGTGCAGTTCACTGTTATTGCACAATTAGTGGCATCTCAATCTAGGTTCAAAAACATACGTTCTACCAAAAAGTGATAGTACCTGTACTTTTATATACTATGTACTAGCATATTCCTTGTTTTCAAAATAAGATGGGAATAACTTTTCCCTGTGTGCACTGAGGTTGAAATTTAGAACAATAATGTAAGCTTAATAGAGGAGGAAATGCTGAAGAATGCCTCTCTTGCCATAGGGATCAGTGGGTAACATACATCAAGCGTTAGCTTGTTTCATATCATTGTCTCCTATATATTAGAACAAAGAACAACAAACAGTACAACACAAGGACAGGGCCTTTGGCCCACCAAGACTGCACCAACACATGATGCTGCTCTAAACTAAACATCTTTTACCTCTATGCTGTCCTTATCCTTCTATTCACTGCCTATTCATACATCTCTCAAGGTGCCTCTTAAATATTGCTATTATATTCACCTCCACCACCTCTTTTGGCAGTGTATTCTACGCACCCTCTATGCAAAAAACCTGTCTCTTACATCTTCTTTAATCTTGCCCCCTTTACCTGAAACCTATGTCCCCAAGTAATCGATTTTTCTATCCTGGGAAAAAAAAGACTGAGTATTCATGTTGTTCATAAGTTTGTAAACTTCTATCACGTCACCCCATATTCTTCGATGTTCAAGTGAAAACAAACCAAGTTTGTCCAATCTCTCCTCATAGCTAACATCCTCCAAACCAGGTAACATCCTGGTAAACCATTTCTATACGCTTCCCAAGGTCTCCACATCCTTCTGGTAGTGTGCCAACCAGATCTAGAAGCATATTCCAACATGACTTGTCAACTTTTATAGTCCATACCCTGACCAATGAAGGCAAACATTCTGTACGCCTCCTTGATCACCTTCTCTATTTGTGTTGCCACTTCAGAGAACTGTGGATCTGTACACCTAGATCCCTCTGTATGTTTATGCTGCAAAGGGTTCTGGCATTTATTGTATACTTCCCTCCTGGATTATATCTCCCAAAATCCATCACCTCTCATTTGTGCATATTAAACTCCATCTGTCATTTCTCTGCCCAAGTCTCTAGCCTATTTATATCCTGCTGTATCCTCTGGCAATCTCCTCACTATCTCTGCATCATACCCAATCTTTGTATCATTTGAGCACTTATTGATCAGCCACCTACACTCTACTCCAATTCATTTACAAAAATTGCAAACAACAGGGATCCTAGCACTGAACCTTCTGGAACACCACTGGTCACACATCGCCAATCTGCTTCCACTGTTACTCTCTGTTTCCTATGACTAAGTCAGTTCTGCATCCATATTCATGACTTATTCCAGTGGCACACTAATGCAACAAAGACACAGCCTTTACAGTGTTGATAATGCTTGGTGGTAGGTTGTATTGAGGTGTAAGAACACAGGAGCAGGAGTAGGTCATTCAATTCCTTGAACCTGGTCTACCATTCTATCTCATGGTTAATCATCCACCTCAATGCCATATTCCTGCACTATCCCCATACCTATTATAGAATAATACAGCATGTAAATGGCCCTTTGACCCACCATGTCTATGCTGACCAACAAACACCAAAATGTTATACTAATTCCATTTACCTTCACTTGGCCCATAGACCACTTTACCTTAGCATTTTAAGTAATGATCATAAGTACCTAATGTTATTAGTAACTTGAAATCTATCAGTCTGTCTTTTGTACTTAATTAAAAATGAACTTCCACAGCCTCTGAATTCTGAATATTGACACCCTCTCAGTGAAGAAATTCCTCCTTATCCCAGTCCAAATAGTCTCAGAATGAAAGGCAAGCTGTCTTCTGTGGGTTTACACCTTCAGCCACGGAAATGATCTTTTCTGCATCTACTCTGCCTGCTGTTTTAAGAATTTTGTAAGTTTCTATGTCATCCTTTCTCATTCTTTTAACCTAAACAAATCCAGGCATGGTCTCCTCCTTCTCTCATCAGAGGACAGTTCCACCGTCCCAGGAATCAATCTGGTGAAACTCCTCTGCACCTTCACTATGGCTATTAAGTTATAAGTTTATAGATATCTTTTGCAATATTTTCAGTTCACTGTTTTAGTATTTTAGTATTCCAGACTTTTATAGCTCAGTGCTTTAGATAGCAATGTCCTATATTTTAATGGTTAAGGATTCAGTAACATGGAGATTGATGGTCTGCCAGCATTGACACTTCAGCAGGATCCCTTAGACTTCCAGATGAGTAGCACAGCAGCAAGTTAATGAACTGAACATAAAGTGTACAGCTTATATGGATTCATAGAGACATTAAATATAAAAAAGAAAAAAAGTCACTACATTAGAACTTTATAAATAATTTATAAAACAGCAGGGGACTACAGCTGACATTCTTGGGAACTGCTTTTCAGCAATGCTGTAAAGATCTTGGAAAGGATTCAGAGAAGGTATACTGGGACACTACTGACAGATGCAGACGGACAGGTCAAACCGTGAGTTTATTGGGGTCTTTAAGATGAAGAGCTGGAAATGTGTTGCTGGAAAAGACAAGTCTTGCTTAATCAACTGGAGAAAGCCAATCCTTCTGGCAGATTAACCTGACATCATCAATTTAAAATTGGTGAAAGATACAGGGAGATGATGAAAATAATTTTCCATGGAGTTTTTGAACAGTGAAGTTCATAAGATGTTTTAACCTGCATGCTCAATTTCAGATAAACCAGAGCCTGGATGATTTGATTGTTAGAGATCAAAAGAAGGTTTGTTTTTTCAGGGAGAAGGTGCAAAGTATTCACACTTACAGATGGTGGTAGCATTATCAGAGCTTACCATATATACCCAGAGTATTCAAAAATTCTGGAAAGGTTTTGTAGGTGAACAGCTTATAAAAAAGTTGTGCTATAAATAATCAATAATAAAGGGGTGAAAGGCAGGAGATTATGAGGAAAACACTTTTACCAAGAGGGTGATGAGGGTCTGGAATACACTGCCTCAGATCGTAGTTGAGGTGGGAAACCTGGAGAAAGTGAGGACTGCAGATGCTGGAGATCAGAGCTGAAAAATGTGTTGCTGGAAAAGTGTAGCAGGTCAGGCAGCATCCAAGGAGCAGGAGAATCGACGTTTCGGGCATAAGTCCGTCTTCAGGAATGCAGGAGAATCGACGTTTCTGGCATAAGCCATTCTTCTAAACGTCGATTTTCCTGCTCCTTGAATGCTGCCTGACCTGCTGCGCTTTTCCAGCAACACATTTTTCAGAGGTGGGAAACCTCACAACGTTTAAAAAGTTGATGGGCATTTGAATTGTCATCATGCTGGGCTCAGCGTGTGAAAGAAAGACGAGTGTAGGTAGCAATATACTTTTGGTGGTGTAGATGCGATGGGCTGAAGGATGTCTTCTGTACTGCATAATCTCTCTCTCTATTCTCCTCCAGCCCCAGAATAATCCTACCCTCTTTGATCATTCTAACATTAGAAGCTCATATCTCGGTCTCAACTCTGGAAACCTCGTCCCTCTAAGGCACTCCTCAAAACCAACCTTTAACTAACATTTTAGTTGCCCTAATATTTCTTTATGTAGTTGAAAGCCATATTTTATTTTATAATGTACATGTAAAGCATCTTCGTTCTTTCCTTTACTTATTCATTGTTGATCTTGTGCATGTCAGTGGTCTCATGGCAATATGCCAAAGTGGTGGGAAATTATTTGCGAAGGGGTTCTTGATATTTTCCTGGGCTTCGAAGCCAAGATGTATCTCCTTATTTAGTGTAAAATAGAGTCTCAATGCACACTGTTGTAAGTACCTCCACTGATTAGACAAGGTAATCACCTTGGTCTTGACTGTGCTGATCCAAATTGGTGATAAAAATACTTTGCTCAGCTGGTTTACTATTCTGAGCCCAGAGTGAAATCTGGCTTATCATAGAGTCATAGAGATGTACAGCATGGAAACAGACCCTTCGGTCCAACCCGTCCATGCCGACCAGATATCCCAACCCAATCTAGCCCCACCTGGCAGCACCCGGCCCATATCCCTCCAAACCCTTCCTATTCATATACTCATCCAGATGCCTTACAAATGTTACAATTGTACCAGCCTCCACCACTTTCTCTGGCAGCCCATTCCACACATTCTGTATGAAAATGTTGCCCCTTAGGTCTCTTTTATATCTTTTTCCTCTCACCCTAAACTCTAGTTGTGGACTCCCCACCCCAGGGAAAAGACCTTGTCTATTTATCCTATCCATGCCCCTCATGATTTTATAAACTCTTTCAGGTTACCCCTCAGCCTCCAAAGCTACAGGGGAAACAGCCCTAGCCTACTCAACCTCTCCTTCTAGCTCAAATCCTCCAACCCTGGCAACAGCCTTCTAAGTCTTTTCTGAACTCTTTCAAATTTCACAACATCCTTTCAATAGGAAGGTGACCAGAATTGCACACAACATTCCAAAAGTGGCCTAACCAACATCCTGTACAGCCACAACATGACCTCCCAACTCATGCACTCAAAACTCTGACCAATAAAGGGAAGCATACCAAATGCCTTCTTCACTATCCTATCTTTATCTTCTCTGTCTCTACACACATATCTCTCTATCTTCATATGGCTTTCTAATAATTAGTATCATTTCCTTGGTGAATGCAACTGTTTTATTTTCCTCCTTAACTTTCACCCACTTGATGCATAGGTGGGTGTGGGAAGTTTTTTGTATTCTCTATAGTAAAGACAGCTGCAAAATGGCTGTCCAATTCATTAGGAGAATGGCTGTCCAATTCGTTAGCCATTTCCTTTATTGGTTCCCTCCATTCAGTCCCCAGAGGACCAAAGTTCACTTACTCCTTTTTCTTTAAATATCTGTAGAACCCTATTGTATAGCCAGCTTTCTTTCTAACTTTATTTTCTCTCACATTATTTTTTTCCAACAAGGCAAAAGAGGCATATTGGACTCGAAGTGTTAACTGATTCTCTCTTCACAGATGCTGCCAGACTTGCTGGTTTCTTCAGAATTGTTTTATTCAGTTTTTAGTCAGCAATTCTGTCCTACCTTTTACAGATGATAATCATCTGACCTGCAACCAACCTTCATGGAATTCTATGCATTTTCTTTCAATTTGATACTAATTGTATGAGTTACCTTCCTCATGTTATGAAGTTGAAGGCGTGTACTGTACCTTTAAGAGAGAGTGAATGCTGTTTTCCACTGAGAGCTTACAAGCAGCTGTGATATGGCTGTCTCAGAGTGTACTGGAAAATTGAAAATATGTCCCATTTGGCTGTGAAATAGATACCTGAACTGGTTGCTGTTTTGGCAACAATTTGTATTGAACCAATCAGCTTAAATTATGCCCGAGGATACTAAAACCCAGTGGGATTTGAATTTATTGTTTTTGCCAATCTTGAACCAATGAGACAATCTGATCTTGAGGGTCTAAAAAACAGGCATTTGAAAGTTAGACAGAGCAATTGCCACTGACAGAGTAACTGCCATCAAGATAGACTGCCATTCAAAAACACTCTTGATCAAAGGTTCCAAATTCATATGAAACATCTTTGCAGTAAAAGAAAGAAGATGGCCAGAAGAAGACAGACACCGTCTTCTTCAGCCAGAAGAAGACAGACACCGTCTTCTTCAGTCAGAAGAAGACAGACACCGTAGATGACAGCTACTGCTGTGATTTTGAAATTAACTTGATGTAATTTTACTAATTTTTTTTATTGGAACAGTATATTGTCATAGAGTTGGAGGCAGATAATAAGCAGTAATGAAAAAGGGAGTTTGGAGTTGTGAATAGTTGTTGCTTAATGTTCACTTTCAGAGTTAAAGAATAAATTGATATTATTTTCTTTAAATAGTGGAATTTGGGAGTTCTCTGTTACTCATACTTTTAAAAGATTGCAGGACAAGGTGAGCTTTTCTCAGTTTGTGGTTTAATTAACAGAAGGGTCATAACAGTTTGGGGCCTCCAGTCAGTGATTTGGACAGGTTTAGACAGATCCAGTCTGAGATTTGGACAGATTTAAACAGATTTGGAATACAGTAGATCTTAGTAGATTTAAACACTTGCCAGTTAGTATCCTAGATCTTTAACTAAAATGTAGGTGAGACAATTTGTTTAATTTTGGTTACTTGTAGTTAATTAAATTAAAAGTGAGAGAAATGGCTCTTAAGATTGCTAAAGGAGTTCTGGGATTTGAAGATGATTCCCAAATTTGCTAACAAAGTTTAGAAAGACAGAAGTAGGCCATACGTTTAGAATTAGAAAAGAGGTTAAAATTGGGTTCAACCAGGGACAAAACTAAAGCTGAAATTGTAAGGGAGTTAGTCAAGCACTTAGGTTTGTCAGAGAAATAGTCAAGCGCAGTAGAGTTAGAAAAACTTAAATTACAATTGCAGAAAAGGGTGTTATGAGATAAAGAAAGGGAAAGAAGAGCCACGAGAGGGGAAAAGAGAGAGAAAAGAGAGAGAGAGAGAAAGAGAGAGGGAGGAAAAAGAAAAAGAGAGAGAGGAAAAAGAAAGGTAGAGAGAAAAGAATCTAAGCTGAGCAAAGAGAGAGAGAAAGAGAAAGAGAAAGGGTGAGAGTATTTGAAATTCTGAAGTTACGAATTAGTCAGGAAAGTCAAGTTAACAGGATTGAGATGAAGAGAGAAGGTAGTGATATATACAAATATGTTAAAACATTGTCATATTTTGATTAGACAGATGTCAAAGCCTCCTTTATTTCATTAAAAAAATTGGCTAGGCAGATGGAGTGACAGAGAACTTGTAGGTAATGCAGTGCTGTCAGATGACGGGTCAAGAGATTATGCAGATGACAAACAGCCTATTTTGAGTGTTTAAGAATTGGTACCAGAGCATATGGACAACGGTTCAGAAACATAAAAAAAGAACCAAGTCAAACTTAGGTTGAGTTCAACAGAAAGGAGAAAGTGAGGACTGCAGATGCTGGAGATCAGTGCTTAAAAATGTATTGCTGGAAAAGCGCAGCAGGTCAGGAGGCATCAAAAGAACAGGAGAATTGACGTTTCAGGCATAAGCCTTTCTTCAGGGCTTATGCCTGAAACGTCGATTCTCCTGTTCCTTTGATGCTGCCTGACCTGCTGCGCTTTTCCAGCAACACATTTTTAAGCTCTGAGTTCAACAGAAGTAATTTTGATAGATGGGTGCAGGCCTTAAAAATAGATAAAACTGATGATACTCCAAAAGAGATTATTCTGCTGGAGGAGTTTAAAAACGCATTTCCAAAGATGATAAGAATTCATGTGGATCAACAGAACGTTCAAGAAGTGAGAAGAGCAGCAGAGTTGGCAGTTGAATATGCATTATTGCACAAGGCAAAATTTAGCTTCCAGCAAAAATTTCATCCTGTGAGTGGGAGGCGATGGCCTACTGGTATTATTGGTGAAAATGAGGACAGCAGATGCTGGAGATCAGAGTCAAGTTTAGAATGGTGCTGGAAAAGGAACACCCGGAGGAAACCCACGCAGACACAGGGAGAATGTGCAAACTCCATACAGACAGTTGCCTGAGATGGGAATTGAACCCAGGCCTCTGGCACTATGAGGCAGCAGTGCTAACCACTGTGCCACCGTGCCTGCATCAACATTCGAAACTAAAAGTTTAGGATTAGGTTACTTTCTCACAGTTACTTTGGTTTCTTGTTGATGAGTTTAAATTGCTATCAATAGTAAACTTCTGTGAAATCTTCAGACCAGATTTCAGATTCCCACCCATCTCTAAAATCTTCACTGACACTTCCAAAGTCACTTGTTTCTTTGTAAATAGGAGAGACCATGTTCTCCTTTACTTTAATTCTGCAGTTCCAAACAATCGCATGATCAATCCTTTGCAACCCAGTACTCTCCAATTACTAAGTTTCTAGATCTCATAATCTCTGGAACATCGAACATAAAACCATACAGCACAATACAGGTCTTTCGGCCATGATGTTGTGCCAAGCATTTATCTTAATCTAAGATCAACCTAACCTACATCCCCCTCAATTTACTGCCATCTATGTGCTTGTCCAGCAATCCTCAAATGTCATTAATGTCTCTGACTTTACGCAGACAGTGGTGGGTGTGGAATGCACTGCCAGCAGTGGTAATAAAGAACCGATCTCTGACATCTCCCCTACACCTTCCTCCAATCACCTTAAAATTATGGGCCCTTGTGACAGCCATTTCTGCCCAGGGGAAAGGTCTCTGGCTATCTACTCTATCTATGCTTTTCATTACCTTGTAAACCTCTAGGTAAGCAAGGACTTCTAGGCAGAATACCTTCCATCCACTACCACTCACGGTCTTCTTTCAGCTAGCCAGTTCTGTATCCAGACAGCCAAATTTCCCTATATCTCATAGCTCCTAAACTTTCTGAATGAGTCTAACATGGGCAACTGGATCAAATACCTTACTGAAATCAATATACACCACATCCACTGCTCAACCTTTGTCAACTTGTCACGTCACTTTCTCAAAGAATTCAATAAGGCTTGTGAGGCAGCACCTGCTCCTCACAAAGCCATGCTGACTATCTTTAATCGTACTATGTTTTTCCCAACAGTCATAAATTCCATCCTTCAGAATCATTTTTATCACCTTGCTTACCACAGACGTTAGACTGAACTGGTCTGTAATTCCCAGGGATTTCCCGATTCCCTTTCTTGAACAGAGGAATAAAATTTGCCGCCGTCCAATCATCTGGAAGCGAGGATGCAAAGAACATTGCCAGAGGTGCAGCAATTCCTTTCCTTGCTTCCTGTAGTAACCTTGGATATATCTGGTCTGGCCCTGGGGACTTATCTATCTTGATGTTTCCCAGAATTTGCAGTACATCCACTTACTTAAAATGGATTTGTTTAAGCCTATTAACCTGGTCCATGGTGTTCTTATTATCAACAAGGTCCCTCTCTTTAGTGAATATTGAAGCAAAAAAACTCCCCAACCTCTTCAGACTCCAGGCACAAGTTCCTCCACTATCCTTGGATAGTGGACGGCACGGTGGCCCAGTGGTTAGCACTGCTGCCTCACAGCGCCAGAGACCCGGGTTCAATTCCCGCCTCAGGCGACTGACTGTGTGGAGTTTGCACGTTCTCCCCGTGTCTGCGTGGGTTTCCTCCGGGTGCTCCGGTTTCCTCCCACAGTCCAAAGATGTGCAGGTCAGGTGAATTGGCCATACTAAATTGCCCGTAGTGTTAGGTAAGGGGTAAATGTAGGGGTATGGGTGGGTTGCGCTTCGGCGGGTCGGTGTGGACTTGTTGGGCCGAAGGGCCTGTTTCCACACTGTAATCTAATCTAATCTAATCTAATCTAATCTAATCTAATCCCTGATCAGCCCTACCCTCTCTCTGATCATTCTCTTATTCCTTATGTATGTGTAGAACACCTTTGGGTTTTCCCTAATCCTTCAAGCTAAGGCTTTTTCTTTTGTGCCCCCTCCAAGCTCTCCTCAGTCCATTTTTGTGTTTTTTTCCTTGTGACCCTGTAATCCTCAAAGCTGTGCCAGATCTCCGCTTCCTTTTTCCTCCTGACAAGAAACTCCTCTTCTCTGGTCATCTAAGGCTCCTTCACCTTACCATTCCTTGCCTGACTCAGTAGGACAAAGTATCCAACACTCGCAACATGTGGTCCTTAAACAGTCTCCATATTTCTGTTGTGCATTTCCTGAGAACAATTGTTCCCAATTTATACTCCATAGGTCCTGTCTAATAGCAGCATAATTTCTCTTCCCCCAATTAAATACCTTCCTATACTGTCTGCTCCTATCCCTCACCATGGCTTTGGTAAAAGGTGAGGCAGTTGTGGTCACTGCCACCGAAATGCTCTCCCACCGAGAGGTCTGACACCTGTTCTAGCTTGTGCCTAGCACAAAATCCAATATGGCCTTCCCCCCTAGTCGGCATACTTAAATATTGAGTCAGGAATCTTTCTGGACACAGCTGACAAAATTGGCTCTGTCTAGACCATCTGCACTGAAGAGTTTCCAATCAATATTGGGGAAGTTGAAGTCACCCATAACAACAACTCTGTTATATCTCCACCTTTCCAAGATCTGCTGTCCAATCTGTTATTTCATCTATAAAAGTGTTCTCAACATTATTCCTATACTATTCTCACAAACTCACATTACCTCTTTCTGTATACCTCTACCTACAGTATGGCTACTGTGAGGGTGCCTAAATACTCCAACAAGTGACTTATTGCTTTTACTAATTATTAACTGTGCACAAATCGATTCAACACCTTGAGCTCGAACTAAGGTTATATCTTTCTATTGTACTAATATGTTTTTAATGAATAGAGCTACTCCTCCATCACTTCCTATCCTTCTGCATTACTATGTCCCCTTGAATGTTCAAGTCCCACCTTTTGTTAGCTTTCAGCTCTATCGCTGCAATGGTTATTACTACATCATAAATATTTATTTCTATTTGAGCTGTCAGTTTATCTATTTTGTTATGAATACTATTTGAAATCAGAGAGGGCTTTTAGTTCCAATTTTTTGCTCATGTCAATTAAGGAACCAGTCTGTCTTGAGCCACTGGAATCAGAAATATGGATAGAACCAAAAATGAATAACAATCCACTGTGACTGATCTCTCTGTCCCACACACAACAAGCTCCACAATACCACAAATTTGCCCAAACTCTGTGCAATCATGAATATCCACACTATACCTAGAAATCAGCTACTACTGACATTGAACTGAAAAGTAATAGTAGATAACTAACCCCCAACATTTTATTGACGTTCATACTGAAAATTATGTGGACAACTTAGTCAATTCCTATTTATTTCCAACTGAAGAGACTGACAAAGTAAAGCTAAAAATGATATTAGAGACAGCGACAAAAAGATGTCAATGTCGAGACTTCCAGAGAAATCTAGTTCATATTATTCATAATGACAACATGACAACATATCACTGCAATATCAGTTTAAAGAAAACAGAAGGTTTTAACGCATTTCTGACTGATTAAAAAATTGGGGCCAAGTTCCCTTTTACAAGAAATACAAATTTTCCTTCCTCAAAGAATCTACTCTATTAATTTCTTGCCAGTTTTAAAGCCCTTTCCTGAAACATAATTTATTCCTTGTTCTGACACATCAAGACAAAATAAAAGCAATCTCAGTAATTATGGTGGCTTGAACAATTAATTGACAACTTCCTTCCTGAAGAGTTTAGCTGAACATTGTACTTTCTGACATGAACAAATCAGCCTGTTAAAGCTTTTGTAATGACAATTTCATTAGTCATATGAACAGCTTCCTTGTCCTGATTGTATCAAGCTTCTTGACTGATTTTAGAACTGCACTCAACCAGGCATGTGAGGTGTATGACATCACATTCCTGACTTGTGCCTTGTGGACAGTCTTTGAGGACTCAGGATGTGATTTATTTGTGACAGGATTCCTAGCCTTTGACATCTTCTTTTACAGGCAGTACTGATATGGCTGTCCAGTTCAATTTCTGGTCAATGGTAATCACCACAATGATGACAGCAGAGGATTTAATGAAAGGAATGCCATTGAATATCAAGAGATAATAGTTAGATTTGCTCTTCTTAGAGATGGTCACTTTTCAGCCCAAACCCCCTGAATATTGCCCAGATATTGATGCATATACACACGGACCTCTTCAGTATTTGTGGCGTCGTGAATGGTGCTGAACATTGTACAATCATTGCTGAATATCCTCATTCTGACCTTATGATTTGGGGATGCAGGGTTTGCAGGGTGAAGGTGAAGGTCATTGATGATGCAGCTGAAAATAGTTGGGATGAGGACACTACACTGAGCAACATTTACTGAAATGCCTTGGAGCTGAGATGACTGACCTCTAACAACCACAACTATCTTCCTTGACTCCAACCAGCAGAGCTTTTCCCTGATTCCCACTTGCTTCATTTTTGCTAGGGGCTCCTTGATGCCACACTTGATTAAATGTGGTCTTGATGTTCAGAGCAGTCACTCTCACCTACTTCTGGAGTAGGGTGATAATAAAAATAATAATAAACTAGCTACTTACTTGCTTAACAAAATACCCAAATGCTGAACTCTATCATCAATCATATGTTAAGATTAAAACAAAAGCAAAAACAAAAGGTTAAAATGATTGAAAGAAACACAGATATTTTGTGGCTTTTAGTCAAGCTGGACTTGTTTCAACTGATCATAAATTGAGTTTATACCAAAGAAGAGAAATCTGTTGTTAACCTTATTAAACTTAGATCATCCAAGATAATCATTTCTTGTTGACAGGGTAATATTGTTTCATTAACTTTCTTTTATGATCATGCTCTTTATGTTACAAGACGTATTAAGGGGGATACTGAAAAACACTGAATTCAATTTAGATTATTCTTGAAAGCAATAATGGTGATTTGATTTTTAAAAAAATCATACATTTAAGTTTCTATTAGAGGCCACATAAGTCAGACACATGAAAAAGATTAGTAATTATACAAGTATAAGCAAAGCAAAACTGTGTTCCTATTTATAGCATTAATATCTCCATCAATAACAAGAATGTTCTTCCTCAGTATAGGAAACCAAAATGTCATACAATACACAAGATGTGGACTCACCAAGGCCCGGTACAACTGCATCAAGACCATCCTACTCCTATCCTCAAATCCTCTTGCTATGAAGGCTAACTTGCAATTATCTTTCCTCACCACCTGCTGCATCGCATATCAGAATAATAGAATCATACTATAAGAACAGGACTCCATCCCATCATGACTACATTCAAACGTACACTGCAACTTCCACTTGTCCCACTTTCCCACACTAGGCCAATAGTGATGAACATTATGACACAGTGTTAATCCAAGCACTTTTTAAAGGTTGTTAGGCAACCCACTTCAACTACCTCCCAGGCAGTGTATTTCAGACCCCCACCATCCTCTGGATGAAAAGACCTTTCTGGAATTCAAGGGGAAGAAACTAACCAGGGAAAGAATAAGGCCTATGAGGGACTGAGTGGGGCTTGAAGCCAGAGGACACTGATAAAGTGTAAAATGGGGACTTACATCTATCTTTACATGGGAGAAAGACAATGTAAATTCAGACTTTGAGAAGATAGACTGTGAAGTTCTTGGAAAATTGAATTAAGATGCAAAGAGGTATCAGAGTTTTTGGCAGATTAAGAGTGGACAAATTCCCAGATCTGGATGATCCCAGGCTGTTGTGGGACACAAGGGGAAAAAAATAACAGGGGCCTGGACCCAAATATATAATTGTCTATGTCCACAGGGGAGGTACCAGAAAATTGGATTTTCCAGTGGTTCCACTTTACAAGAGTGGTAGAGATAGCTTAATGAACTATAGACCAGTGACTTGTATATCAGTGGTAGTCAAACTATTGGAGAAAATAGTGAAGGAGAAAATGAATCTCCATTTAGAAAGGCAAGGTGGGATCAGGAATAGTCAGAGGACGATCATGCCTAACAAATTTGGTGGAATTTTTCAAGGAGGTGACCAAGTGTTTCGATGAGGGTGGAGTAGTTGATATTGCTCATATATTTTCAGCAAGGCCTTCAACAAAGTCCCACATGGGAAACTGATAAAGAAAGAAAATGCACATGCTATCCAGGGTTGGCAAGTTGGATCCAGTGGAAGAAGACAAAGAGTTATAGTGGAACAGTATTTGTGTGACTGGAGCCCACTGTGCAGGGATCAGAGCTGGGTTCCTTACTTGATTGTGATATTCAGGAGAGTACAAAGGGTCAGCTGGATGGATCAGTCGCAAGTTTGACCTTGACATTTTTTGATGTGAGGTGATACACTTTGGAAGAAGGGGCAAAACAAGGGAGTACTCAAAAAATGGCAAGATAATAAGAAACCCAGAGCAACACAGGGGTATTGTACACAGATCCCTGAAAGTGACAGGACATGTTAATACAATAGTTAAAGCTGCATACAGGATGCTTGCCTTCATTGGCCATGGCAGAGATTATTTTGTGTTTCTTTCTCCCTAAAAGCCTTTCTCGGCGTCTTTGGCAGGACCAGGCCCAGCCACCTGAGCACATGTGGCAGCGGAGGCAACAGAGACAGCTCCTTCTGGCATTGGCAGCGGTGAGACTTGTAGGAGAGGACTGCAAGCCCAGCGTGGCAGGTGAGCTCAGCTCAGAGGAGACAGCAAAGCCACCATGGGAGAGGGTAAGTTCAGCATGGAGGAGAGCAAGATCAGAGCTGGGGACAGTGAACCCAGCATGGAAGGCACAAACCGTGTGGCGTTTTTGATAAGGGATAGCATTACAGTTGTACTGAGAGAGGATATTCATGGAAATACATCCAGGGAAGATATTTGGATGGAACTGAGAAATAAGAAAGGAATAATCACTGTATTGGGACTGCATTATAGACCCCCTAATAGTCAGATGGAAATTGAGAAACAAATTAAGATCTCAGTTATCTTGTCAGAATAATAGGGTGATTATTGTAGGGGATTTTAACTTTGCAAACATAGACTAGGACTGCCATAGTGTTAAGGGTTTAGACGGAAAGTAATGTGCTAAGTGTGTACAAGAAAATTTTCTGATTCAATATACCTGCTAGAGAAGGTGCAAAACTTGACGTACTAGAACATAGAACATAGAAGAATACAGCGCAGTACAGGCCTTTTGGCCCTCGATGTTGCGCCGATCCAAGTCCACCTAAACTATACTAACCCACTATCCTCCATATACCTATCCAATGCCCGCTTAAATGCCCATAAAGAGGGAGAGTCCACCACTGCTACTGGCAGGGCATTCCATGAACTTACGACTCGCTGAGTGAAGAACCTACCCCTAACTTCAGTCCTATATCTACCCCCCCTTAATTTAAAGCTATGCCCCCTTGTAATACTCGACTCCATACGCGGGAAAAGGTTCACACTGTCAACCCTATCTAACCCCCTAATCATCTTGTACACCTCAATCAAGTCACCCCTAAACCTTCTTTTCTCTAATGAAAACAGCCCCAAGTGTCTCAGTCTTTCCTCATACGATCTTCCTTCCATACCAGGCAACATCCTGGTAAACCTCCTCTGCACCCGTTCCAGTGCCTCCACATCCTTCCTATAGTATGGCGACCAAAACTGCACACAATATTCCAGATGCGGCCACACCAGAGTCTTATACAACTGCATCATGACCTCAGGACTCCGGAACTCAATTCCTCTACCAATAAAAGCCAGTACGCCATATGCCTTCCTCACCGCACTATTTACCTGGGTGGCAACTTTCAGAGATCTCTTGGGAAATAAGGCAGGGCAGGTAACTCAGGTGTCAGAGGGGGAGCACTTTGGGACCAGCGACCATAATTTTATTAGTTTTAAAATAGTGATGGAAAAGGATAAATCCGATCTAAAAGTTCAAATTCTAAATTGGAGAAAGGCCAATTTTGACGGTATTAGGCAACAACTTCCAAAAGCTGATTGGGCTCTGAAGTTCTGGAAAATGGGAAGCCTTCAGAAATGAGATAACAAGAGTTGAGAGAAAGTATATTCCTCTTAGGTGAAAGGAAAGGCTGGTGGGTATAGGAATACTGGATGAATAACGAAATTGAGGGTTTGGTAAAGAAAAGGAAGGAAGCATATGTGAGGTATAGACAGGATAGATCGAGTGAATCCTGAGAAGAATATAAAGGCAGGTAGGAGTATACTTAAGAGAGAAATCAGGAGGGCAAAAAGGGGACATGAGATAGCTTTGGCAAATAGAATTAAGGAGAATCCAAAGGGTTTTTACAAATACATTAAGGACAAAAGGGTAACTAGGGAGAGAATAGGGCTCCTCAAAGATCAGCAAGGCGGCCTTTGTGAGGAGCTGCATGACTTGGGGGTGATACTAAACGAGTATTTTGCATCAGCATTTACTATGGAAAAGGACATGGAAGCTATAGAATGTAAGGAAATAGATGGCGACATCTTGAAAAATGTCCATATTACAGAGGAGGAAGTGCTGAATGTCTTGAAAGACATAAAAATGGATCAATCCCCAGGACCTGATCAGGTGTAACTTAGAACTCTGAGGAAAGCTAAGGAAGTGATTGCTGGGCTTCTTACTGAGATATTTGTCTCATCAATAGTCACAGGTGAGGTGCCGGAAGACTGGAGGTTGGCTAACATAGTGCCACTGTTTAAGAAAGGTAGTAAGGGCAAGCCAGGGAACTATAGACCAGTGAGTCTGACGTTGGTGGTGGGCAAGTTTAGATTAGGTTCCCTACAGTGTGGAAACAGGCCATTTGACTCAACCAGTCCACACCGACCCTCCGAACAGTAACCCACCCAGACCCATTTTTCTCTGACTAATGCACTGAACAGTATGAGCAATTTAGCATGGCCAATTCACCTGACCGGCACATCTTTGGACTGTGGGAGGAAGCCAGAGCACCTGGAGGAAACCCATACAGACACGGGGAGAATGTGCAAACTCCACACAGTCGCCCGATGCTGGAATCAAACCTGGGACCCTGGTGCTGGGACCCTGAGGCAGCAGTGCTAACCACTGAGCCACTATGCCGCCCATAAGTTGTTGGAGGGAATCCTGAGGGACAGGATGTACAAGTATTTGGAAAGGCAAGGACTGATTAGGGATAGTCAACATGGCTTTGCGCATGGGAAATTGTGTCCCACAAACTTGATTGAGTTTTTTGAAGAAGTAACAAACAGGATTGATGAGGGCAGAGCGGCAGATGTGATCTATATGGACTTCAGAAAGGTGTCCGATAAGGTTCCCCATGGGAGACTGATTAGCAAGGTTAGATTTCACAGAATACGTGGAGAACTAGCCATTTGGATACAGAAATGGCTCAAAGGTAGAAGACAGACGATGGTGGTTGAGGGTTCTTTTTCAGACTGGAGGCCTGCGACTTGTGGAGTGCCACAAGGATTGGTGCTGGGTCCACTACTTTTCGTCATTCTTATAAATGATTTGAATGTGAGCATAAGAGGTATAGTTAGTAGGTTTGCAGATAACAACAAAATTGAAAGTGTAGTGGACATCGAAGAAGGCTCCCTCAGATTACAATGGAATCTTGATCAGACAGGCCAATTGGCTGAGAAGTGGCAGATGGAGTTTAATTTAGATAAGTGTGAGGTGCTGCATTTTGGGAAAGCAAATCTTAGCGGGACCTATACACTTAATGGTAAGGTCCAAGAGAGTGTTGCTGAACAAAGACACCTTGGAGTGCAGTTTCATTGCTCCTTGAAAATAGAGTCGCAGGTAGATAGGATAGTGAAGAAGGCTTTTGGTATGCTTTCCTTTATTGGTCAGGGTATTGAGTACACATGTTGGGAAGTCATGTTGCCGCTGTACAGGACATTAGTTAGACCACTGTTGGAATATTGCATGCAATTCTGGTCTCCTTCCTATCGGAACGATGTTGTGAAACTTGAAAGGTTTCAGAAAAGATTTACAAAGATGTTGCCAGGGTTGGAGGATTTGAGCTATAGGGAGATGTTGAATAGGCTAGGGCTGTGTTCCCTCGAGTTTCAGCGGGTGAGGGGTGACCTAATAAAGGTTTATAAAGTCATGAGGGGCATGGATAGGATAAATAGATAAGGTCTTTTCCCTGGGGTGGGAGTCCAGAACTAGAGGCTATAGATTAGATTACCTACAGTGTGGAAACAGGACCTTCGGCCCAACAAGTCCACACCGACCCTCCGGAGAGCAACCCACCCAGACCCATTTCCCTACATTTACCCCTTCACCTGACACTATGGGCAATTTAGCATGGCCTATTCACCTGACCTGCACGTCTTTGGACTGTGGGAGGAAACCGGAGTGCCTGGAGGAATCCCACACAGACACGGGGAGAATGTACAAACTCCACACAGACAGTTGCCCAAGGCAGGAATCGAACCCAGGTCTCTGGCGCTGTGAGGTAGCAGTGCTAACCACTGTGCCGCCTCTAGCTTTAGGGTGAGAGGGGAAAGATATAAAAGAGACCTGAGGGGCAACTTTTTCATGCAGAAGGTGGTACGTTTATGGAATGAGCTGCCAGAAGGAGTGGTGGAGGCTAGTACAACTGCAACATTTAAAAGGCATCTGGATGCGTATATGAATAGGAAGGGTTTGGAGGGATATGGGACAGGTGCTAGCAGGTGGGGCTAGATTGGGTTGCGATATCTGGTCGGCATGGACAAGTTGGACAGTAGGGTCTGTTTCCGTGCTATACATCTCTATGCCTGTATAACAGCGCAATGAGAACCCAATGAGAAGGAAAGTGAGTCCTGTGGCGATGTCAGTGAGTTAGGTCCAGCAGCAAAAGATGCATCAGAGAATCAGCAATTTCATTGTTGACTGTATCTGGCATCGGTGGTGGCAAAGCAGTGGTGGGAGGGCACCATGAAAACATCTACCACGGCAATGGTCTCTGATATTGACCTTGCGCAGTCAGTGGCAAAGGTGAATTGGCCCATCAGCGAAAGATGGCGCTTGAGAATTGGTGACTTCAATGTTACTTGGGTCAGGTAAGGCCGTGGTGGTTCTGAGAGCAAGTGAACACTGCAGATGCTGGAGATCAAAGTCGAAGAGTATGATGCTGGGAAAGCACAGTCGGTCAAGCAGCATCCCAGGAGCAGGAGAATCAACGTTTCAAGCATAAGCTCTTCATCAGGAATGACAGGGTTGGGGCTGGGAGGAAGGAAGCTGAAGTTGGGGGAGAAAGTGATAGGTCGGACAGGAGGGTGGAGCAGATAGGTGGGAAGGAAGATGGATAAATAGGACAGGTCAAGAGGGCGGTGCCAAGTTGGAAGGTTGGATCTGGGATAAGATGGGGGGAGGGAACATGTGGAAAATAGTGAAATCCACCTTGATCCCGTGTGTTTGGAGGGCCCCAAGGCAGAAGATGAAGCGTTCTTCCTGCAGGCGGTGTAGGTTTTGTGGTGGAGGAGGCCCAGCACCTGCATGTTCTTGGTGGAGTGGGAAGTGGTGTTAAAGTGTTCTGTCACAGGGCAGTGGGGTTGTTTTTTGCGTGTGTCCTGGAGATGTTCTCTAAAGACTTCTGCAAGTTGGCGTCATGTCTCCCCATTGTAGAGAAGACCACATGAGAAGCAATAGATACAGTAGATGATGTATGTGGAAGTGCAGGTAAATCTCTTACGGATGTAGAAAGCTCCTTTGGACCTTGGATGGAGGTAAGGGAAGATGTGTGGGCGCAGGTTTTGTAATTCTTGTGGTTGTAGGGAAAGGTGCCAGGAGGGGAGGGTGGGTTGATGGACCTAACAAGTGAGTCACAAAGGGAATGGTCTTTACAGAAAGCAGATAGGGGTGGGGAGGGAAATATATCCCTGGTGGTGGGGTCTGTTTGTAGGTGGCGGAAATGGCATAGGAAAATGAGATATATCCAGAGGTTGGTGGGGTGGAACTAAAGGACCAAGGTGGTTCTGTCCTTGTAGTTGGAGGAGTGGGGTTCTGAGTCGGCTCAAAACTCATAAGCAGATGCACTTCGCTTTAAGACAAAATGACAACTTATACTTTAAACTATTAAAATGGCACTGGATTGTGGTGAGAAATTAAAGCTTTTAAATGTATTTTACTGCTTTTTATTCTAAAATACACACGTCAATAAATCATTCATTCAATAAAAAGCAGGGAGATCACATAGGAGCTGCATAGAACTTTGGTCAGGCTATAGTTGGAGTAATGGGTGCAGTTCTAGCCACTGCACTGCAGGAAAGATGTGATTGCACGACAGGAAGTTGAAAGGAAATTCACCAGGATGGAACATTTCAGTTATGAAGAGAGGCTGGATAAGCTGGAGTTGTTTTTTTTTTGGAGCAGAGAAGGTTGAGGGGGGCTCCTGCTTGAGGTGCACAAAATTACACAGGGAGAGGACAGGTTGAAGAGAAATCAGCTGTTCTCCTTAGTTGAGGGGTCAATAATAAGAGAGTGAAGGACAGAAGTTTTAGAGGGGACCTGAGGAAAATATTTATCACCCAAAGAGTGGTGACGGTCTGGAATGCACTGCCACTGGAGTGTTGTTGAGGTGGGAAACCTCACCCCTTTCTAAAATTTGGATGAGCACTTAAAATGTCATAACATTCAAGGCTATGGGCCTAGTGTGTGAAAGTGGGCCTCAATTAGGTGGGAGATACATTTTTGGCGGTACAGACTTGATGGGCCAAAACGTCTCTTTGTACTTAATTCTATTAAGTTCTCTGTAAAGCTCTTGCCTTTCACCTTAGAAGTATTCCCCTCTTGTTCCATGCCCCTCAAAATCTTATTCCCCTTATCAGGCCCAAAGAGAGCAAGTGAAAGTGAGTACTGCAGATGCTGGAGATTAGAGTCAAGAGTGTGGTGCTGGAAAAGCACAGCAGGTCAGGCAGCATCCGAGGAGCAGGAAAATTGACGTTTTGGGCAAAAACCCTTCATCAGGAATGAGGCTGGGAGCCTCAGAGGCGGAGAGATAAATGAGAGGGGGAGGTGGGGCTGGGGAGAAGGTAGCTGAGAGTGCAATATATGGATGGAGGTGGGGGGTAAAGTTGATAGGTTGGAGGGGAGGATGGAGTGGATAGGTGGGAAGGAAGCCGCCAACCATCCTCCCCTCCGACCTATCACCTTTACTGCCACCTCCATCCACCTATTGCACTCTCAGCTACCTTCCCCCAGCCCCACCCCTCTCCCATTTATCTTTTCACCCCCAAGGCTCCCAGACTCATTCCTGATGAAGGGCTTTTGCTACTCCTCGGATGCTGCCTGACCTGCAGTGCTTTTCCAGCACCACACTCTTGGCTCGAAAGAAAACAACCTGAGCTCATCAAGCCTCTCTTTATAGATGAAAGGCTAGCTAGTGGGACCTGCACTCCAGAGGTCTTGATGCCAGGGGAAGGTTCTTCGGAGTCCTATCAGGTGCCCAAATGGTACATGATGTAACATTGTCTGTTCTTGTATGAGTATGTACTGGGAGAAGGGAACAGATTTTTGGGGATAACAGAGGAATGGACCAGGTTGTTACAGGGGATAGACTTAAAGTACAGAGAGAATATTCAGTATTTTTTGATGGTGGCATCATGCTGGAGGTAGCAGAAATAGTGGAATAGGTGGGAAGGACAGAAGGACTCTGTTAAATACAGAGAGAGGCAAGAGGATGTAAAGTGAAGTGAATTTGTGACTTGGTGGGTGAACAAGGAGCAGCACTACCAAAGCTAGTGTTTCCAAATAAACCTGTTGGAGTATAACCTGGAGTTGTGTGATTTTTAACTCTGTCCACCCCAGTCCAACAGCAGCTCCTCCACTTCTTGGCCAATATGGCTCCTGATGGCTCCTGGACTTTCCCGAAAGACTTCCGGGCATATTAGTTAGACTTCAGTCAGGCAGGTATTTTCTAATTGAAAGATTTTGAACTAATCAAAGGGTGAATCTTTCACAACCAATGTTGCCCCATCAAGCTTGGTCATGAGCCTTTTTACTACAATCATTGCTAACTGGACCAGTTGCTTTGCAGAAGAGACCAGAATCAAAGCTGTACCCTAGATCTGCAAAGGTTCCCCTATATCAATTCTCAGCTTAGCTGAGATCTTGCACTTAAGAGGTGGAGTCCAGAACCAATTTTGACAAAAACTAGTTGTGCAATCACTGACACACTGCGTTGGTTGCAGCCTCCATTAGAACTGAATGAAACATTCAATCAGACATTAAGTTTTTGATTTGATTTTAATGTTTCTAAGCAATTTAACTGTTTCAAACCAAATGCAGGTGGATGTTCAAGGGTACGAACTCACCTGGATATCCTCTTGTATATTGGCCTATGAGTTATCTTTTTTAATTTAGGTCTGATAGGACTCTTTTGCCCTCTGAAGTCCACGTACTGGTAGCAACTATAATTACTTGTCACCCGAATCTGGAGGAAAATAACCATTTGGTTGAGGCTTGGCTTTGTCTTGGGGTTTTGCTGTGCGCTGATCATGAGCACCTCTGATTAGATTATGTCTTGAGGGAGGCCATGCAATTTCCTGTGCTCAAGTAGTGTTCTCCAATATCAGTCAGACTGGTAAGGGTATCCACTTCCATTGGAATACCTTACAACTCTTATGCTCCACTTGCCGCATTTTCCAATGATAAAGTCAGTTGTAGCTCCTGTTTGAAGTGCAGTTGAGCTACAGCTATTAGGCAGTTTTGCATAATTACATGATTAATCTCATATACCAAATGGTCTCTAAGCATCTCATTAAGGGTTAAACCAAAGTCACAGCCTTCTGTGGGTTATCTTAACGAAGTCAAAACTCCTGGTATGGATTCATCTGCTCATCAAATTGTTTAGTAAAAATGATAGCATCGCAGAGTTAGAGGAAGCTTGGGGGTTGTAATATTCTTTAACTATATTAATCAATTCTTGGAATTTTTTTAGTATCTGGTGCCTTAGGGAAAGTTAGGCTCCTAATAACAGGAAAAGCTGCAGCTTCACAGGCTGTCAGGAGAATTACTTATTGCTTACCATCTGCACAAAATGGTTTGTCTGGAAAAAATAACACACTCTTTCCACACACTGGGCTGAGTCATTGATGGCACGGTTGAATGAGTCAAGCTTCACAAACAAAGGCATGATGCAAAAAAAAACGCTTACCCCTACTCAAAGACAACTATTGTAAATGTGTTTCTTCAGGATAGTGTTTTACGCTAGTCGTTACTGAAATAACTCCACAGAGGTTGGTACCCCATCATCAAGTCACCCTTTGTTTACACATGAATAGTCCTTGACTCGATTACTGTCTCTTCAGAGTCAGCTATCAGAGTTTCAGTTTCTCTGAATTTTTTTTTTACTCGACACTAGTCCAGCTTCTTCAGAGCCAGCTCTCAGAGTGAACAGAACCTCTGACACTCCAGTTTTTTTTTTCTTTTTTTATATACCCAATGTACTACTGCCTAACTCCGGTCATGCTTATTTTTCCCCAGCACCCATGTTGTCTGTGTGTGCAGGTGCGAGACACAGTGTATAAATCTTTGTTCAATTTCCACCACCCAAGTGGCCAGTGACAAGCAGTGCCCTTCACATCAAAGGGCAATGCTGTGTGATCAAACTGTGAAGGGGAGGGCAGAGACGAAATCAGAATAGAGTTGGACGGGAAAATAATATACTCCACTCCCTGCGGTGCCCACCTCTCCCTGAACAGCTCAAGGGAGTTGGTGGACACCGCATGCTCCTCCTCCAGAGACTCTAACATAACCACAGATGAAGGGCAGGCAGTCGGCCCTAATGACCTCCTCCACGGCCCAATGCCTGATCCTGTTTATGGCCAGTTTGGCCAGGCTCAGGAGCAATCCCACAAGGAGGTCCTCAAACTTGCCCTCCCCCTTCCGTACCATGTGCCCAAAGATCAGGAGGGTGGGACTGAAGTGTGACCAAAAACAGAGAAGAAGGTTTTTTAGAAAATCAAAAAGGGAGTGCAAGCGCCCACACCACATTTGGGCTGGGAGTCCATGAACCACCACAATCTGCGGTTTCACGGAACCGCAGCGCGCAGCACCCTCCACCCCAGATCCCCGAGAGAATGCGGGAGGACTCCCACATAGAGAACCCTCCACTGGGGAACCCCACCGCCCGGTGGTAAATGGGCAGGCCAAGGTGTGTCCGGTGGTGGATGAGGGACAAGACATGGACGGTGTGCAGCAGCATTCTGTACAGGGCCTATTGTGATACTTCCTTAAATGGGGCAAAACTAAAATTCCAGAGGCGGCTCAGGTTGTGGGGCACAGGTACCCAGGAGAAGTACGGGACCTTGGGGACATTGTGAAATGCCGTCAGGGCAGGGGTGAGCGCAGACAGGATTCCACCGCACACCTGAGCATCCACCAACTGTGCACTATGTCAGGTCCGAGCACCGCGTCGAACAGCAGTGGCCATGAACTGGACGTCTACTACTGTCCTGCTCGCTATGTCCTGCGGCAGCGTCCTGCCCAGACCCCCGCTACCCAGCACATCCCCGATCCTGGTCACCCTCGCCGCCACAGCCCTCTCCTCCAACAGCCACTTGAACTCACGACGCTGAAATTTTAAATTTTTTTTCTTACCCCCACACTACCGCCTAACTGCAGCAGTGCTTATTGTTTTCCCCAGCACCCATGTTGTGTGTGTAGGTGTGAGACACAGTGAGAGACACAAGGTGCACGATTCTTTATTCAGTTTCCACCACCAGGAAGAAAGGAAACACCCATGTGGCCAGTGACAAGCAGTGCCCTTCACATCAAAGGGCAATGCTGTGTGATCAAACAGTGAAGGGGAAGGAAGGGATTAAATCAAAATAGAGTTGGCGGGGGAAATAATGCACTCCACTCCCTGCGGCGCCCACCTCTCCCTGAACAACTCCAGGATGTTGGTGGAAACTGTGTGCTCCTTCTCCAGAGACACCCGGGCTCTAAAGTAACCGCGAAAGAGGGGTAGACAGTTGGCCCTAACGACCTCCCCCACGGCCCACTGCCTGGACCTGTTTATGGCCAGTTTGTCCAGGCCCAGGAGCAGACCCACAAGGAGGTCTTCTGACCTGCCCTCCCTCCTCCATACCGGGTGCCCAAAGACCAGGAGCGTGGGACTGAAGTGCAACCAAAAGCAGAGGAGGAGGTTTTTAAGAAAATCAAAAAGGGAGTGCAAACGCCCATACCCAATATGTACATGGTCCACGGACTCCACAGCGCCACAGAACAAGCAGTTGGGCTGGGAGTCTGTGAACCACCGCAATCTGCGATTGCAGGGGACTCCTGCGTGCAGCACCCTCCACCCCAGATCCCCGAGAGAAAGGGGGAGGACTCCCGCGTAGAGAGCCCTCAACTGGGGATCCCCACCGCCCGGTGGTAAATGGGCATGCCAAGGCGTGTCTAGGCGGTGGATGAGGGACAAGACATGGACGGTGTGCAGCAGCATTCTGTACAGGGCCTACTGCGATACTTCCTTAAAAGGGACAAAACTAAAATTCCGGAGGCGGCTCAGCTTGTGGAGCACAGGTACCCAGGAGAAGTACGGGACCTTGGGGGCCAATGTGAAATTCCGTCCGGGCAGGAGTGAGCGTAGACGGCATTCCACTGCACACCTGAGCATCCACCAACTGGTGCTCTACGTCAGGTCCGAGCACCACCGTTTTAAGGCGTCAAACGGCAGTGGCCACGAACTGGACATCTACCACTATCCTGCTCGCTGCCCAGACCTCGCCACCCAGCTCGTCCCCAATCCCGGTCACCCTCGCCGCCACGGCCCTCTCCTCCAAACAGCCACTCGAACTTGCGACTCTGAATTTTTTTTTTTATTCCAATGTTTACTTTATTTCAAAACACATTATGTGACAAACTCGTGGAATTTTAGCTTGTGCCCTCAATCTCATCCACAGCTTCAAAACTAATAGGCTAAGTATTTTTCCTTTCAGGTTGAAAATAAATTGTATTTATAAATAAGGTACTTTTGAAGAAGATTTAACTTAAGGATTGCTGCAGTTAATCTGGGCTTTAATTAATATGAACTAAATATTATAACACTTTCCTTCCGGTTACATATAGCATAATGCAGAAAATTGTAACAATTATCGAAATTTGTAATCTGTCAGCTAGGGCTCCATGATTGGACTAGATTAACAGCCCCAATTAAGAAACTCATGTTCTATAAGGTCCAGCTGGCCAACCTTGTTACAATTACTATGTAAGTTTTTGCTTGGAGCAATTCTAAAATTTGTAGACATCTAAGCGAGGTTAGATGCCCAGCTGTCACCTTTCCCCGTGCTCACTCCCATTATGAGTAGTTGTATTCTAACTTCTGCCGCTCACCAAACCCCATCATATTGAAGTAATTAAGGGTAATTGAGGCCAGTTCACTAGAATATTGTCCAGAGGTACAGTACACCGACACCTTCATAACAATAATAGACAGACAGCCATCATACAGTCCGTTGTTAATGGTCCACGAGGAAAGGTGTGAATGAAGGGGGGATTCATTTAGTGAACGGGGGTACCCTGTGTATATTGGAAGTGTCTTCCTCACCATAACGTCACCCGCAACAGAACCCAACAGAATTGCCCAACAGAACCTGATCCCTTAGGCTTCGTGCTGTTAAAAGGAAGCCCTGGAGGCCAGTGATTGTTGGCAAGAAGGAAGTCCGCAAGTGGTATTTGCTTGATACAGTTGAGAAAATTGGAGCTTAGAGAAATTTCAATTCGTGAAGCTAACTGTTTGAGAAAGCCTGAAATATTGTCAGGAATTGAATGTTTGTGAGTAGTCTTCAGCATTCTGTTGAACCTGGAATTGGGAGAAGAAACAGAACTACAAGGATGTGAGAATTAGTTGAGACGGGCTGAGTCAGAAAGGCTTTGTAAAGATTCAATGCTAGATAGAACATAGAAGAATACAGCGCAGTACAGGCCCTTCGGCCCTCGATGTTGCGCCGATCCAAGCCCACCTAACCTACATTAGCCCACTATCCTCCATATGCCTATCCAATGCCCGCTTAAATGCCCATAATGAGGGAGAGTCCACCACTGCTACTGGCAGGGCATTCCATGAACTCATGACTCGCTGAGTAAAGAACCTACCCCTAACATCTGTCCTATACCTAATCCCCCTTAATTTAAAGCTATGCCCCCTTGTAATAGCTGACTCCATACGTGGAAGAAGATTCTCACTGTCGACCCTATCTAAACCCCTAATCATCTTGTACACCTCTATCAAATCACCCCTAAACCTTCTTTTCTCCAATGAAAACAACCCCAAGTGCCTCAGCCTTTCCTCATACGATCTTTCTACCATTCCAGGCAACATCCTGGTAAACCTCCTCTGCACCCGTTCCAGTGCCTCCACATCCTTCCTATAGTATGGCGACCAAAACTGCAAACAATACTCCAGATGCGGCCGCACCAGAGTCTTATACAACTGCAACATGACCTCAGGACTCCGGAACTCAATTCCTCTACCAATAAAAGCCAGAACGCCATATGCCTTCTTCACTGCACTATTTACCTGGGTGGCAACTTTCAAAGATCTGTGTACATGGACACCAAGATCCCTCTGCTCATCCACACTACCAAGTAACCGTCCATTAGCCCAGTACCCCATCTTTTTATTACTCTTACCAAAGTGAATCACCTCACACTTGGCTACATTGAACTCCATTTGCCACCTTTCTGCCCAGTTCTGCAGCTTATCTATATCCCGCTGTAACCTGCCACATCCTTCCTCACTGTCTACAACTCCTCCGACTTTCGTATCATCCGCAAACTTGCTCACCCAACCTTCTAACCCCTCCTCCAGGTCATTTATATAAATGACAAACAGCAATGGTCCCAAAACAGATCCTTGCGGAACACCACTAGTGACGGCACTTCAAGATGAACCTTTGCCATCAACTACTACCCTCTGTCTTCTTCCAGCCAGCCAACTCCTAATCCAAACCTCCAACTCACCCTCAATGCCATACCTCCGTATTTTTTGAAGTAGCCTACCATGGGGAACCTTATCAAATGCTTTACTAAAATCCATAAACACCACATCTACCGCTTTCCCCTCGTCCACCTCCTTAGTCACCTTCTCAAAGAATTCAATAAGGTTTGTGAGGCACGACGTGCCCTTTACAAAACCATGCTGACTATCCTTGATCACATTATTCCTATCCAGATGTTCATAAATCCTATCCCTTACAATTCTCTCTAAGATTTTGCCCACAACAGAAGTGAGACTCACCGGCCTATAGTTACTAGGGTTATCCCTACTCCCCTTCCTGAACAAGGGAACCACATTTGCTAGCCTCCAATCTTCTGGCACTACTCCTGTAGACAACGAGGACATAAAAATCAAGGCCAATGGCTCTGCAATCTCCTCCCTTGCTTCCCTAGGATAAATGCCATCAGGCCCAGGGGACTTATCTATTTTCACCCTTTCCAGAATTTCCAACACCTCTTCTCTACATACCTCAAAGCCATCCATTCTACTTAATTGTGACTCAGTACTCACATTGACAACAATGTCCTGTTCCTGATTGAATACTGACGAAAAGTATTCATTCAATGTCTCAATAATAATGTTAAACCTGAATGTCCCAGTCTAAGATAATAAATAGTGAAAATGGTTTTGAATTATTACCTTACCTGTTCAGTATACCTATTTAGATATGAGAGCTTATGTTTGTTTGGTTTAGGTTTGGAGAATAAAGATTTTTAATATTCATTTAAATTAAACCTGCAGCTTTTTTTTTAAACCCATGGTGCTTCAACATATCCTTTTTTTAAAAAAGATTATGGTTTATCAGGACAGATCATGACAAAGATCCAGCCTGTCCAGTATTCTTGTACTAAAATCATAATAAAGTGGGGGCCTGTCTGGGATCACAACACTTCCCTGATGGTTAATTTCACATCTTTCTAAACTATCTCTAACATTTCTTACTTGTTCCTTATTGCAAAGTTGATGTTTGTAAAATGCTAAGGGGAAAGCATTATGTGGGCCCTTTAAACAATGGTGTTTGTTCCTGTAATTACAGATTTAAAAAAAAGATGTTTGTGAACAATTGTTGGAACAGAGAGTACCATTTTGGAACATTTTGTATCGAAAGGCTGCACAGTTAGCAGGCCAAACCAGCTATTTTTATCAAGACAAAAGTCTTTTTTAAATTTAGCCAATCAATTTAAACCAGGCACTTAGGTACCAAAAACCGATTAAATTTAGATCTGATAGTAATGATCCTATGTTGGCAAAACCATGTAAGAAATATAATTATGATATCACGCGTATAAAAGAAAGGGCAGTTGGGCAAAGATCCAAGAACTAACAGCCATTTGCCAGAACTAAGAGGTCTCAGCTCTTGAGAAATTGGCTCTCATGATCATCTATATATTAGAGAAAGCACCATCTAAATAATAACAGTACCAACAACGGAGAAGATGTCCATAACAGAAGAACAACAAAGTAGTTATCTAATGACAGAAGAACAACAGAGGAGGCACAAAACATTACGGAGGACACATAACCCTACTATAATTTTGAGAAACTATATACTGCATTTTGTGATTTGAGTGGGAGTTATTTTTATTGGAACAACACACCATCTTGTGTTATTCGGGAAGTAGTTAGATGGGATTTGTTTGGCCTGTTAATAATTCAGTTAATTTGTTCACTGTTAGAGTTAAACAAATTCTTAATTGTTGATTGCAAAGTCAGTGTCAGCGATTTCTTTTATTTAACCACTGGAAGTTGCTGACCCCTTCTTACACTCCTTTTAACAGATCATAGGACGAAGCGCTCCTCTTTGGGTGTTTCAGTTTATTTCTGTGAGTGGGGGTCAACCTCTGCTTTAAAAGAATCCTTTATTGCCTTTAGATATAGCTAAATTTAAACAGTGTACACTATCAGTACATTATTAGTGAGTTTTGAGAAGATTTGTAGCTCAGGTTGAGGTTTTGGGTGTAGATTTGCTCACTGAGCTGCAAGGTTCATTTACAGACGTTTCGTTACCTTACTAGGTAACATCTTCAGTGGGCCTCAGGCAAAGCAATGCTGAAAATTCCTGCTTTCTATTTATATGTTTGGGTTTCATTGGGTTGTTGATGTCATTTCCTGTGGTGAAGTCACTTCCTGTTCCTTTTCTCAGCAGGTGGTAGATGGGGTCTAACTCGATGTGTTTGTGATAAAGTTCCGGTTGGAATGCCATGCTTCGAGGAATTCTCGTGCGTGTCTTTGTTTGGCTTGTCTCAGTCAAAGTGGTGTCCTTCCTCATCCGTATGTGAGGATACTAGTGAGAGAGGGTCATATCTTTTTGTGGTTCGTTGGTGTTCCTGTATCCTGGTGGCTAGTTTTCTGCCTGTTTGTTACAGTCCTTGCACAGTATTTTGTAAATGACGTTAGTTTTGGTCATTGTCTGTAGAGGATCTTAGATACGAGGGCCTGTTTCCACTCTGTAAGTAATCTAATCTAATCTTGATCAGTTCTCCTCTCTTCCTCCTTCTCTCCAGAGAGAAAAGTCCGAGTTTAGTCAAACTCTCTTGAGAAGACAAGGCCTCCAGTCCAGGCAGCATCTTGGTAAACCTTCTTTGCACCCTCTCCAAAGCCTCTGTATCTTTCCTATAGTAGGGCGACCAAAACTGGACACCATATTCCAAGTGTGGTCTCACGAGGGACTTGTAGAGCTGTAGCAAAACCTCGCAGCTCTTAAACTCGATCCCCCTGTCAATGAAAGCCAAAACACCATATGCTTTTTTAACACTTGGGTGGCAACTTTGAGGGATCTTTGTATTTGCACACCCAGATCCCTCTGTTCCTCCACACTGCCAAGAATCCGGTCTTTAATCCTATATTCAGCATTTGAGTTCAACCTTCCAAAATGCATCACTTCGCATTTGTCCAGGTTGAACTCCATCTGCCATTTTTCAGCCCAGCTCTGCATCCTGTCTATGTCATGCTGCACCGTGCAATAGTCCTCGATACTATCAACGACACCTCCAACCTTTGTGTCATCTGCAAATTTACGAACCCACCCCTCAACCTCCTCATCCAAGTCATTTATAAAAACTACGAAGAGCAGAGGGCCAAGAACAGAGCCCTGCGGGACCCCACTCAACACTGACCTTTAGGCAGAATACTTTCCATCTACAACCACTCTCTGCCTTCTGTCAGCCAGCTAATTCTGAATCCAGATTGCCAAATCTCCCTGTATCCCATACTTCCTGAATTTATGAATGAGCATACCATGGAGAACCTTATCAAATGCGTTGCTGAAGTCCATATACACCACATCCACTGCTCAAGCTGTCTTGTCACTTCCTCGAAAAACTCAATATGATTTGTGAGGCATGACCTGCCCCTCACAAAGCCATGCTGACGGTCTTTAATCACACTATGCTTTGCCAAATAGTCATAGATCCTATCCCTCAGAATTCTTTCCAAAACTTTGCTGACCACAGACGTAAGACTGACTGGTCTGTAATTGCCAGAGATTTCCCTATTACCCTTCTTGAAAAGAGGAACAACATTCGCTTCCTTCCAATCCTCCAGTAGGACCCGCATGGAGAGTGAGGAGGCAAAGATCTTCGCCAGCGGCTCAGCAATCTCCTTTCTCACTTCCCGGAGCAGCCTAGGATATGGCCCTAGGGACTTATCCATCTTAATGTTTCCCTAAATTTCCAACACATCAACTTCATCAATCTTGATTTGGTCAAGCCTGTATCCCAGCTCCTCAAAGTTCTCATTCACAACCAGGTCCCTTTCCTTAGAGAAAACCGGAGCAAAATACTCATTTAGGGCTTCCCCTATCTGCTTAGACTCCACGCACAAGTTCCCTACGTTATCCTTGATCGGTCCTACCTTCTCCCTGATCATTCTCTTATTCCTCACGTATGAGTAAAATGCCTTTGGGTTCTCCCTAAACCTATTTGCCAAGCCTTTTTCACGCCCCCTCCTGGCTCTCCTCAGTCCATTTCTGAGCTCCTTTCTAGCAAGCCTGTAATCCTCTAAAGCAGTGCTAGATCCCTGCTTCCTCCACCTTACGTAAGCTGCCTTCTTCCTTTTGACGAGATGCTCCTCTCTTCTCGTCATCCAAGGTTCCTTAATCTTACCCCTCCCTACCTGTCTCAGAGGAATAAATGCGTGCATCACTCGCAACAACTGCTCCTTAAACAATCTCCACATGTCTGCTGTACCCTTTCTGTGTAACAATTTCTCCCAGTCTGTACTTACCAACTCCTGTCTGATAGTGTCATAATTTCACTTTCCCCAATTAAACGGGCGGCACGGTGGCACAGTGGTTAGCACTGCTGCCTCGCAGCGCCAGAGACCCGGGTTCAATTCCCGTCTCAGGCGACCGACTGTGTGGAGTTTGCACATTCTCCCCGTGTCTGCGTGGGTTTCCTCCGGGTGCTCCGGTTTCCTCCCACAGTCCAAAGATGTGCAGGTCAGGTGAATTGGCCATGCTAAATTCTCCGTAGTGTTAGATAAGGGGTAAATCTAGGGGTATTGGGTGGGTTGCGCTTCGGCGGGTCGGTGTGGACTTGTTGGGCCGAAGGGCCTGTTTCCACACTGTAAGTAATCTAATCTAATCTAATCTAATGTAATCTAATCTAAATATCTTCCCTTGGTAACTGCTCCTTTCTCTCTCTAAGGCTATGGTAAATGTGAGGCAGTTGTGATCACTGTCACCAAAGTGTTCTCCCACCGCGAGATCTGACACCTGTCCTGGCTCATTGCTGAGCACCAAATCCAAAATTGCCTCTCCCCTCATCGGTCTGTCTACATACTGAGTAAAGAAACCCTCCTGAACAAACCTGACAAAAATGGCTCCAAAACCATCTGCACTTCGGAGGTTCCAGTCGATATTGGGAAAGTTGAAATCACCCATAACTGCAACCCTGCTACCTATGCATTTTTCCAGAATGTGCCCACCTATGCGTTCTTCAATCTCTCTACTGCTATTAGATGGTCTGTAGAAAACCCCTAATGAGGTGGCTGCTCCCTTGTTGTTCCTGACTTCCATCCATACTGACTCAGCAGACAGATCTTCCTCAACAACCTTCATTTCTGTAGTTGTGATGCACTTTCTGATTAGTAATGCTACACCCCTTCCTCTTTTTCCACCCACCCTGTTCTTTTTAAACGTTCTAAACCCTGGAACAGCAAGCAACCATTCCTGCCCCTGTGAAACCCATGTCTCCATTATGGCCACAACATCGTCTCCCCAAATACTGATCCAAGCTCTGAGTTCATCACTCTTATTTCTGACAATCCTTGCATTGAAGCAGACACATTTTAACCAATCCCTCTGTTTCATCACAGGAGAATCGTTCCTAATAGATTCACTACATTCTGTCACTGCCCCATCTGCAATGGCCCCCTCTCAGATTCCCACCCCCTGCCAATCTAGTTTAAACCCTCCAAAATTACACAAGCAAATCTCCCACCCAGGACATTTGTGCCCCTCCAGTTCAGGTGCAACCCGTTCTTCATGTACAGGTCCCATCTTCCCCAGAAGGTATCCCAAAGGTTGAGGTATCTGAAGCCCTCCCTCCTGCACCAGCCTTGCAGCCATGTGTTAAGCTGCATTCACTGACTGTTCCTCACCTCAGTATCTCGTGGCACCGGTAGCAAACCGGAGATCACCACTCTACTCGTCCTGCTCTCAGCTTCCAACCTAACTCTCTGTAGTCATTTTTCAGATCCTCAATCCCCTTCCTGGCTATATCATTGGTGCCAATATGTACCATGATTTCTGGCTGCTCACCCTCCCCCTTCAGAATCCTGTAAACCCGGTCGACAACATCCCGGACCCTGGCACCAGGGAGGCAACATACCTTCTGGGAGTCCTGTTCCTGACCACAAAATCTCCTTCCAGTCTGTCTAACTATTGAGTCCCCTGCCACTAGTGCCTTTCTATTCTCCCCCTTCCCTTCTGAGCCACAGTGCCAGGCTCAGTGCCAGAGATCTGACAACTGTGGCTTACCCCGGTAGGCTGTCCCCACCAGCAGTATCTGAAATGGTATACTTGTTGCTGAGGGTAATGGCCACAGGGGATCCCTGCTCTGACTGTCAGTTCTCTTTCCTTCCCCTGACTGTAACCGGCTAATGAGAAATTAGCGGACTGTGTTCATTGGATACCCATTCTTTTTGAATACATGGTCTAGGTGATTTTCATCTGCTCTGCATAGTTCCTCTGTGCTGCAGTGTGTGTTGGCTTGTTGAAATAATGTTCTGATGCAGCTTCGTTTGTGAGTGTTGGGATGATTGCTTATGTAATTCAATATTTGGTCTGTATATGTTGTTTTTCTGTAGATGCTGGTTTGAAGTTCGCTCTACTGTGACATCGAGGAATGACAGTTTGTTGTTGTTTTCTCGTCTTTAGTGAATTTTATGCCAGTAAAGGTATTATTGAGGGTCTTGAAGGTTTCCTCTAACTTGTTTTGTTTAGTGATGACAAAGGTGTCATCCACGTAGCAGACCCAGAGGTTGGGTTGGATGGTTGGCAGAGTTGTTTGCTCAAGTCTCTGCATTACTGTCTCTGCTAAGAACCCTGATATCGGAGATCCCATGGGTGTTACATTGGTTTTTCTGTCGGTTTTGTTGTTGAAAGTGAAGTGGATGGTAAGGCTTAGGGCCACTAGCTTGATCATATTCTTCTTGCTGAAGAAGTTGATGGTGTTTGGTGCATGTGTCTTTGAGTCTTCTAATAGTGTAGTCAGTGTTTCCTTGGCCAGGTTAATGTTGATTGAAGTAAACAGTGCTGTTACATCAAAGGAAACCATTATTTCATCCTCTTCTATCTTGGTGTCTTTGATGGTCTTTGTGAATTCTTTGGTGGAGTGGATGGAGTGGCGCGAGTCTTTCATGTAGCTCTTTGGCCAATCTGTAAGTTGGTGCACCAGGTAGCGAGACTATGGGTCTGAGGGGGGCTCTCGGTTTGTGAATTTTGGGTAATCCGTAGAAGCGTGGTGTGTTGGATCCATCTGGTTTCATTTTTTGGAAGTTGGTCTTATTTATTTGTCCAGATTTCTGAAGCTTTTTGAGTATGGCTGTGATTCGGTTCTCTAGTTGTGGGGTTGGGTCTATTGCCACTTGTTGTTAAATGTTGGTATCTGTAAGTAGTGCATTTGCTTTTTCAATATAGTCTCTTCGATTTAGAATGACTGTCAAGCGTCCTTTGTCTGCAGGGAGGATAACAATGTTTTTATCTTTTTTTAGTCTTTCCAGTGCTTTCCTTTCTTGTGTATTGAGTGTGTTTCCTTCCTTTTTTCTGCTTAATATTGGGTGACTACCTGTCTGATGGTTTGCTGGGTTCCTTCTGAGAGTTGGTTGTCTTTTAGTGTTGTTTCTAATGCTGCGAAGAAATCTTTCTTGTCCATATCCTGGCAGTTGTTATTTAATCCTCTTACTAAGACAGCTTTTTCAGTGTCTGTTAAGCGTTGGTCAGATAATTTTTTTATCCATGCTTCTGTGTTGTCATTGTTGTCACTTTGTGTAAGTTTGTCTACTTTTTTCTGCAGGTCTAGTTTTTTTCATTTTCTGTTTGTCACTGTCTAATATCTATGGCTTGTTGTCCTGTGCCTGTCCATTCATGGTCTGTTGCATGACTGAGTAAAGATTTTTGATGCAAAATTCCCGGTTGTATTTACGGATACCCTTAGCATCATGGTAGCCCACAAACCCACCAACATACTAAAACAGCAGCTAATGAACTTGAAAGATCCTATACAGACAATGACCAAAACTAACGTCATTTACAAAATACCCTGCAAGGACTGTAACAAACATTACATTGGACAAACAGGCAGAAAACTAGCCACCAGGATACATGAATACCAACTAGCCATAAAAAGACATGACCCACTCTCACTAGTATCCTCACATACGGATGAGGAAGGATACCACTTCGACTGGGACAATACATCCATCCGAGGACAAGCCAAACAAAGACACGCACAAGAAATCCTCGAAGCATGCCATTCCAACCGGAACTCTATCAACAAACACATCGAGTTAGACCCCATCTACCACCGCTGAGAAAGGAACAGGAAGTGACTTCACCACAGGAAATAATATCACCACAGGAAATGACATCACCAACCCAAAGAAATCCAAACATATAAATAGAAAGCAGAAATTTTCAGCATTGCTTTGCCTGAGGCCCACTGAAGATGTTACCTAGTAAGGTAACGAAACATCTGTAAATGAACCTTGCAGCTCGGCAAACAAATCTACATCTAAAATTTGTGCATTATTCTTGGCTTGTTTATTCTTGCTTTGCAGTGGGATATTTTTATGTTGGACTCAATTGCTTACCATTACAAATGTTTCTACATAGCTGCCCTACTCCCTTAATTTTTCAAGTTTACTTTCCTTTGCTAGGAAATGGAAATGCAACAATTATCTTCAGTCCAATTTAAATGTGTTACCTCTGTCCATCTTCATCTTACATGTGACTAAATTGGAGTCAATTTATGATTTAAATGTACAGCCAATGCCTCCATTCTTGCAATATAATCTTCATGATCTCGCCTTCATCTTTTTCATTCAGGATCCTCAAAGTCAACAACTGTTACAACCTCTTCTGTTTATTTGTTCAGATATCTTAAAGATTCGATCACTATGTTTTTCATAAGTTTGAAGTTAAGCTAACCCATCTTTTGTTTCAACAGTTCTTGGAGTTCCAGTGGTTCTTTGGTACAGTCGTGGATAAATTCACTGATAGAAGGAGTGCAGAGATGGCTGGATGCTTCCTGTACATGGCAGTGTAACCCCAGGCAATGCAAATGCTGGAAATATCTAGAACTACTATCTTATACTAGGCATCTTTCATTTTATGTTAATTTGGCTATTTCCAGAGTTCTTTTTTGATGCACCATTTTTGAAATTGGGAAAAGCAATTGCTAAAATCCATACTGCTAAAACATTCCCAACTAGATTAGATTCCCTACAATATGGAAACAGGTCCTTCAGCCCAACAAGTCCACACCGACCCTCCAAAGAGTAACCCACCCAAACCCATTCCCCCACCCTATATTTACCACTGACTAATGCACCTAACACGATGGGCAATTTAGCGAGGCCAATTTAGGTGACCTGCACATCTTTAGATTGTGGGAGAAAACTGCATCACCCAGACAAAGACCATGGTGAATGCGGGAGAATGTCCAAACTCCACACAGACAGTCGCTTGAGGCAGGAATCGAACCCGGGTCCCTGGCACTGGGAGGCAGCAGTGCTAACCACTGAGCCACTGTGCCGCCCAAAAAGGTCAACACAACATTGAGGGCCAAAGGATCTATGTTGAGCTGTACTAGACACCTACATTTCACAAAGCTTCTATTACAGATAATTTTTTGATTAGTTAACAGTGTGCTCCTTTATCGTGCAAATTTGACAATGTTCTCACAAAGACACTTAATGATCTATAGCAAGGAGTGACAAATGTTAAGTATTACCTCAAATCTATCCATAGACAAAAGAAGTCACTTTTTCTCTTCAAAAAGAAGCTAGAAAAATAACATTAATATTTATTTTAAGAGCTTTATGACAACCGATAGTTGTTGAAGAGGTCTATTATTAAGATTTGAAGTTAGAACACAGATCATGGAATAAAGAACAGTATAGTACAATACAGGCTCTTTGGCCCTCGATATTGTGCCAACCGTTTATCCTACTCAAAGATCAAACTAACCTGAAAACCCTTCATTTTACTATCATACATGTGCCTATTGCTTAAATGTCCCTAATGTATCTGACTCCACTCACCAGTCTCTGTGTAAAGGACTGACCTCTGACATCTCCACTAAATATTCCTCCAATCACCTTAAAATTATGCTCCTTCATGATAACAATTTCTACCCTGGGAAAAAGTGTCTGCCTATCCACTCTATCTATTCCTCATCATCTTGTATATCTCTATCAAATCACCTCTCATCCTTCTTTTGCTCCAGTGAGAAAAATCCTAGCTCTCCCAGCTTACCTTCAAAAGACATGCCCTCTAGTCCAGGCAGCACCCTGGTAAATCTCTTCTGCACTCTCTCTAAAGCTTTGACAGCCTTCCTATAAGGAGGCAACCAGAACTGAACACAATATTCCAAGTGTGGTCTAACCAGGGCTTCATAGAGCTGCAGCATAACCTCGTGGCTCTTAAACTCAATCCCCCCGCTAATGACAGCCAACACAAATTACACCTTGTTAATAACCTGATGAAATTGGGTGGCAACATTCAGAAAGTTAGGAGATATGTGACACAGGGAAATTTGGCTGTCTGGATACAGAATTGGCTGGCAAAAGAAGACAGTGAGTGGTAGTGGATAGAAAGAATTCTGCCTGGAGGTCAGTGACCAGTGGTTTCCCGCAGGGATCTGTTCTTAGGCTTCTGCTCTTCGTAGTTTTTATAAGTGACTAGGATGACGAAATTGAAAGGTGGGTTAGTAAGTTTGGCAATGGCACAATGGTTGTGGTGTTGTAGATAGTGTCGAGGGATGGTGCAGCCTACAACATGACATGGACAGGATGCAGAGCTAGGCTCAGAAGTGGCAGATGGAGTTCAACCTGGATAAATGTGAAGTGATTCATTTTGGAAGGTCGAATTTGAATGCCGAACAGAGGATTAAAGACAGGATTCTTGGCAGTGTGGAGGAACAACATGATCTTGGGGTCTATGTACATATGCAAAAAACTGATGATGACCCAGGGAGATCAGCAGCTGAAAGAAGACAGGCACTGACGATGACAGTCGCAGTTTGGTTTTGAAAATTAAGTTGATGTAATTTTATTTGGGCTTTTATTGGATCAGTATATTGTTATATAGTTGGAGGTAGATAACAGACCATTAAGATAAAGGAGGCTTAGAGTTGTAAGTAGCTGTTGTTTAATGTTCACTTTTAGAGTTAAAGAATAAAATTGATACTTTTCTTTAAATTGTGGAATTTGGGAATTCTCTGTCACTCATACTTTAACAGATTACACGGCGAGGTGAACTTTCTGGGTATTTAATTAGCAGAGATGTTCACCACCATGTCATAACAGGATGCAAAGATCATCGTCAAAGGCGCAGCAATCTCTTCCCTCACTTCCCATTGTATCTTTGGGTATATCCTGTCTGGTCCAGGGATATATCTATCCTCATGTTTTCCTAAATCTCCAGCATATCCTCCTTCTTAACATCAACCTGTTCAAGCAAAGCAGCTTGTTTCACGCTGTCCTCATTAGGTAAGTTGCAATCATAATGACAACCACCCTATTACTTCCAAACTCTGTCTCCCAATCTGCTCCTCCGTGTCTAATCTATTTTCCTTTATCTTCTGCTCCCTGCCCATTCATGTATCTGTCTAGATACATCTTACATGACGCTATTGTGCCTGCCTCTACTGATGTGTTCCAACCACCCACGCATATCTCCCTGAAACGTTTTCCCTCTTAGCTGGAAATCATGACCCCCAGTCCCCCACTGTGGGAAAAAGCTTCTTGCTATCCACCCTGGCTATAACTCTCATGATTTTGTAGACCTCAATCAGGTCCCCTCTCAACCTTCATCCTTCTAATGAAAACAAACCTAATCTACTCAATCTGTCTTCAAGCTAGTGCCCTCCATACCAGGCAACATCCTGATGAACCTCCTCTGCACCCTCTCCAAAGCATCCACATTCTTTTGGTAATGCGGGGACCAAAACTGTACAGAGTATTCCAAATGTGGCTGAACCAAAGTCCTATATAACTATAACATGAACTGTCAACTCTTGTACTCAATAGCCTATCTAAAGAAGGAAAGCAAGCCATATGCCTCTTGACTATTCTATCGACCTGCCTTGCCATATTCAGAGTACAATGGACTCAGGTCTTCCAATACATCACTTTTTCCCAGGGCTTTTTCATTTACTGTATAGATTAGATTAAATTAGATTCCCTACAGTATGGAAACACGCCATTCGTCCCAATCAGTCCTCACCACCCTGCGAAGAGTAACCCACCCAGACCCATTTCACCAGCCTATATTTACCCCTGACTAACACACTTAACACTACAGACAATTTAGTGTGGCCAATTCACCTGACCTGCACATTTTTGGACTGTAGGAGGAAACCGGAACACCCGGAGGAAACCCACACAGACACGGGGAGCATATGCAAACTCCACACAAATAGTCCCCCGAACCTGGGTGCCTGGCACTGTGAGGTAGAGTGCTAACCACTGAGCCACTGTGCTACCCCATAGTTGGCTCTTGAATTCGATCTTCCAAAATGCAACAACACGCATTTGCCTGGATTGAACTCCATCTGCCATTTCTCCGCCCAACTCTCCAATACTTATCATTCGGACAAAGGTTAACATTACAGGTAGCTATTGTCATAATTCTTTACAGCTCATTCAAGACATTAAATAAAATCAGAGCTGAAAATGTGTTGCTGGTAAAGCGCAGGTCAGGCAGCATCCATGGAGCAGGAGAATCGACGTTTCGGGCATGAGCCCTTCTTCAGGAATCGTGGACAGGACCGTGTCGAGATATGCAGAGATGAGCTCGGTGGGGCAGGAGCAGGCTGAGACAATGGGTCGGCCGGGGCAGTCAGGTTTGTGGATTTTGGGCAGGAGGTAGAAACGGGCCGAGTGGGGTTGTGGGACTATGAGGTTGGAGGCGGTGGATGGGAGATCCCCTGAGGTGATGAGGTTATGGACGGTCTGGGAGATGATGGTTTGGTGGTGGGAGATGGGGTCATGATCAAGGGGGCAGTAGGAGGTGTCCGCGAGCTGGCGTTTAGCCTCAGCGGTGTAAAGGTCGGTGCGCCAAACTACTACCGCACCTCCCTTGTCTGCCAGTTTGATAGTGAGGTTGGGGTTGCAACGGAGGGAGTGGAGGGCTGCACGTTCCAAGGGTGAGAGGTTGGAGTGGGTGAGAGGGGTGGAGAGATTGAGGCGGTTAATGTCGCGGTGGCAGTTGGCTATGAAGAGATCGAGGGCAGGTAAGAGGCCAGCACGGGGTATCCAGGTGGATGGGGTGTGTTGGAGGCAGGAGAAGGGGTCGTCAGAGGGTGTGCAAGAATCGGAGGCGAAGGCGGTGGAAGAATTGTTCGATGTCTCGCCGTATGTTGAACTCGTTAATCCGAGAGCATAGGGTAATGAAGGTGAGGCCTCTGCCGAGGACTGATCTTTCATCCTCAGAGAGAGGTAGTTCTGGAGGGATGGTAAAACACAGCAGGGCTGGGAGGTAGGACCTGTGACCTGGTGTGGAGCTGGAGCTGGGAGTGGGGGCGGGGTTAGGCGTGGGGGTGGGAATTGGGGCGGGGACGGAGATCGGGGCGGGGTGGGGTTAGGCGTGCGAAGGGAGATCGGCGTGAATGTCTCAAGCAGATTATAAAGTAATTGCATTCCAAAACAGTTGCGACTCGTGACTATTGACTGTCTGGCTGATATTGATGTCTCAGAAGTTTCTGCAAGGTTACACAAGATTAAAGCAGCTGTTTTAAACAATAAATCTATATGTGTATTAAAAAGTATTCTCTTTGTAACAAATTGCTGGTTGTATACAAAGGCCATCAAATGGAGGGAAGCAAAGGAGCAAATTTTCAGGAAGATACAAGGACAATGTAGCAGTCGTAGTTTAATTACTCACATATAAGCTAGTGGGAAAGGAAGAACATTAATGGGGAATAACTACTAATATGTGTGCAAGAGACTTTCTTGACTAGCATATTTCAAGCCCAATAAGGAAGCAGTACTCGATCAAGATTAGAATATAGAACAGTACAGCACAGAACAGACCCTTCAGCCCATGATATTGTGCCAACCACTGATCCTCATGTATGCATCCTCAAATGTTTGTGACCATATGTATGTCCAGCAGTCTCTTAAATGTCCCCAATGACCTTGCTTCCACAACTGCTGCTGGCAACGCATTCCATGCTCTCACAACTCTCTGTGTAAAGAACCCGCCTCTGACATCCCCTCTATACTTTCCTCCAACCAGCTTAAAACTATGACCCCTCGTGTTAGCCATTTCTGCCCTGGGAAATAGTCTCTGGCTATCGACTCTATCTATGCCTCTCATTATCTTGTATACCTCAATTAGGTCCCCTCTCCTCCTCCTTTTCTCCAATGAAAAAAGTCCGAGCTCAGTCAACCTCCCTTCATAAGATAAGCCCTCCAGTCCAGGCAGCATCCTGGTAAACCTCCTCTGAACCATTTCCAAAGCATCCACATCTTTCCTGTAATAGGGTGACCAGAACTGGACGCAGTATTCCAAGTGCGGTCTAACCAAAGTTTCATACAGCTGCAACAAGATCTCACGACTCTTAAACTCAATACCCCTGTTAATGAAAGCCAAAACACCATATGCTTTGTTAACAACCCTGTCCACTTGGGTGGCCATTTTAAGGGATCTATGTACCTGCACACCAAGATCCCTCTGTTCCTCCACGCTGACAAGAATCCTATCCTTAATCCTGTGCTCAGCTTTCAAATTTGACCTTCCAAAATGCATTACCTCGCATTTATCCAAGTTGAACTCCATCTGCCACCTCAGCCCATCTCTGCATCCTGTCAATGTCCCGCTGCAGCCTACAACAGCCCTCTATACTGTCAACGACACCTCCAACCTTTGTGTCGTCTGGAAACTTGCTGACCCATCCTTCAATCCCCTCAGCCAAGTCATTAATAAAAATTACAAGTAGTAGAGGCCCAAGGACAGAGCCCTGTGGAACACCACTCACCACTGACTTCCAGGCAGAATATTTTCCTTCTACTACCACTTGCTATCTTCTGTTGGCCAGCCAATTCTGTATCCAGACAGCTAAGTTCCCCTGTATCCCATTCCTCCCGACCTTCTGAATGAGCCTACCATGGGGAACCTTATCAAATGCCTTGCTGAAGTAAGGAAAGTATTTGGGAAACAGAGATCACAATGCCATTAGTTTTAGAGCAGTTATGACAAGGACAGAGAACTTGTGCTGATCTAATTTAGATGAAAAAGCATTTGCCCCTCCTGGATCAGAATCAAATATTGCTAGGTAAAGAGGCTTTAAGAAGTCTGTAGTTTCAATACAGATGTGTACATGCTGATGAAGGGGAAGAGAAGGACACCCCTCAGAAGCTAAACAGATGAAACAGAAAAATGATTTATGATAAATATCATGATAATAATTCAATATGGATCAAACTGAACAAAGAAAAGTCACAAATTGAAAAGAGAGTGAAAGGGTCTGATGAGGATTAGCATAAACAGGAACCTTGATAAATTTTATAAACATAACTAATTCAGGATCAAATCCATCTTCATGCAGGGGCACTGGGCCCTGTTAAGATATATCTGAGTATGTTTAATTGTGGAATCATAGAATCCCTGCAGTGCTGAGAATGAGGCCACGCTGCCCACTGAGTCTGCACCAAAGTGCATCCCACTCAGAATTACACCCCATGTAATCCCTGGTACCCCACATGTGGTTTTTACCATGGCTAACGTAACTAGCCCTACAGAGTAAATTTTAGCATGGTCAATCCACCCAAACTGTGCATCTTTCTTCACTGAGGCAGCTGCTGCCAATGCCCCAGTGAACAGCAGTTTGTGGAGACAGACAGGAAGCCTGCTGCTGCTCCTGGCATACCATCCTACAGTCTTCATTCAACTAGGATTGATAATAATGGCTGAGTGGGATGCTTGGCCATAAGCTTAAAGATTGTGGAGTACAATTCTGCTACTGTTGATGGCCCTCAGGCCTCATGAATACCCAGCCTTGAGTTGCTAGATCGGTTCACAGTCTGTCCGCTCTAGCATGATGATTGTGCCACACAACACGATGGACGGTATTCTCACCATGAAGGTGGGACTTCATCTCCACAAGGACTGTGCAGTGGTCACTCTTATTGATACACTCATGTACAGATGTTTTGCAGCCAGCAGATTAGTAAGGATGAAGTCAAGTTCAAGTATATTTTCCCCCTTTATTGATTCCCTCAGTCTAGCAACTATATGCTTTAGGACTCGACCAGCTTGATTGGTAGTGCTGCTGCTGAGCCACTTTTGGTAAAAATCTGCCACGCAGAGATTATTTTCTGACTTTGCCACCCTAAGTGCGTTCTTTAAATGTTGTTCAACATAGAGGAATACTGATTCATCTGTCAAGGGATAGATACAACGTGGTAATCAGCAGGAGGTTTCCTTGCTCATATCTAACCTGAAGCGATGTGACTTCATGAGTCAATGCTGAGGATGCAGAGGGCAACTCCCTCTTGACTGTATGCCACAGTGCCGCCACCTCTAATGGGTTTGACATGCCATTGGGACTGGAAAGAAACAGGGCTGATGTTGGTGGGACATTGTTTATAAGGTATGATTCCATGTGTGATTATGTTATTTTCCCATATTATCTCCAAACCTAATGCACAGCTGGCTGGTCCTACACACTTAACCTTTCTTAAATTTGAGTCAATTAAGACTCTGCAGCCTGTGACTTAATTCACACCAAATTCCTGTTCCCCTATGACCACTGTGCTCTTTGATGTACATTGGAGGTCTAATCAAGAAACACCTCTATTTTCAAATTTTCATCACTGTTTTCAAATTCCTCCACAGTGCCATTTCTCTCTGTTACCTCATCCAAACCCACAATCCTCTTGAGATATCTGCACTCCACTTAATTCTGACATCTTCTGAAATCCCAATCATAACCACTCATTTGGTGGCCGTGCTTTCAATAAAGCTGGCCTCAAGTTGTGGAGTTCCCTCCTTACATCTCTTTGCATCTCTACCTCACTTAATCTCCTTCAAGATTCTTTTCCTTAGTTATTCACAGAATGTGGACATCACTAGCTGGGCCAGCATTTATTGCCTGCCTCAAGCTGCCTTCTTGAACCACTGCATGTGGTTGGTAGGTCCATAATACAGTTAAGGATTGAGTTCCAGGATTTTCACTTAGTGACACTGAAGGAATCTCAATACATTTCCAACTCAGGATGGAATGCAGTGGGACATAGAGAAGCTGCAGAGCTGCACTGTGAGGTAGTAAATGGAGTTTAATATAGAAAAGTGTGAGGTGATTCACTTTGGAAGGAGCAACAGGAATAGAGTACTGGGTTAATGGTAAGATTCTTGGTAGTGTGGATGAGCAAAGAGATTTCAGTGTCTACGTATAAACATCCCTGAAAGTTGCCACCCAGGCTGATAGAGTTATTAAAGAAGGCATACGGTATGTTAGCTTTTATTGATTGAGGGATTGAGTTTCGGAGCCACAAGGTCATGCTGCAGCTATAAGACATTGGTGCAGTGGAGTATTGCATACAGTTCTGGTCACCGCCTTACAGGAAGGATGTGGAAGCTTTGGAAAGGGTGCAGAAGAGATTTGCTAGGATATTGCCTGGTATGGAGGGAAGGTCTTATGAGGAAAGGCTGAGAGATTTAAGGTTGATTTTGTTAGAGAGAAGAAGGTTGAGAGATGACTTAATTGAGACATACAAGATAATCAGAGGGTTAGATGGGGAGGACAGCGAGAGCCTTTTTCCTCGGTTGATGATGGCTAGCTCTAGGGGACATAGCTTTAAATTGAGGGGTGATAGAGTTAGGACAGATATCAGAGGTAGTTTCTTTACTCAGAGTAGTAGGGATGTGGAATGCACTGCCTGCACAGTAGGAGACTTGCCAACTTTAAGGGCATTTAAATGATCATTGGATAAACATATGGATGAAAATGGAATAATATTGGATAGATAGGCTTCAGATTGGTTCCACAGGTCAGCTCAACATCGAGAGCCAAAGGGCCTGTACTGTGCTGTAATGTTCAATGTTCTGTGAATGTGACTTGGACAAGAACCTGCAAGTGATGATGTTCCCATGTTTCTGTTCCTTGTCCTTCTACTTAATACTGGGCATGGGTTTGGAGGGTGCTGTATAAGGAACCTTGGTGAATCTGTAGTGCATCCTATGTATAGTACACACTGCTGCTACTGTGTATTGAAGGTGGATGTTTGTGGATGCGGTGTCAATCAAGCATGCTGCTCTATCCTGGATGGTGCCACGCTTCTTGAATGTTGTTAGATTTGCACTCATCCAGAAAAGTAGGGAATATTCCATCACATTCCTGACATGTATGTTGAAGGTGGAAGATAGACTTTGGGGAAATCAGAAGAAGTATACACACTTGCTGCAGCATTCTTCACCTCTGGCCTGCACTGATAGTCACAGTATTTAAATGGCTAGTCCAGTTCAGTTTCTGGTCAATGGTAACCAACATGACATTGATATTGGTTATATACCCATACAGAATTTACCACAGTGGTTCAAGAAGGCAGCTCGCCATCTCTTTCTCCAGGGCAACGAGGGATTGGCAATAAATGCTGGCTCAACCAGCAACACCCACATCAAATGAATGAATAATAAAAGAACCCTTCAAGACATCTACTTCTCCAAAAGCAAAAATCAGAGTGTGTGATTACAGGAAGCCACAATATGTCAGTAAAAACTGCTTCTCTAAAATAAAGCCATATAATACGAAATGTTTCACACTATGTTTTATAGCTACTCCTGCTACAGTGAAAGCAATTTACAACAACTATGGCAAGTCACAAGTCATTACAAACACATTTCTCCAAACATCCCCCTTTAAATAAAACCAAAAAAAAAATTCCATGCATTATCATATGTTATCCAATATACATGGTCTACAAAAAAAATACAACTGGTCAGCAAAGTTATGTGGTAATTCTAGTCTGTCTGATTTTTGCCATTTCATCCATAATCTCTAAAGCAGTCAGGTGTTTTAATGATGCGCAAGTTGTTGACATTAGCTGATTACTGTGAAACCTGCATCTTTTTCTATACCGCTATCACTACCACCAGCAGCAAGTTGCTAAATAGTTCATAACTCTAACAAATCATTTCAATGTTTTGATCTCTGATAATCATTGCATGTCTACGATATCTCTCACCTCATCAGGGTGAAGTCCTTTTGCTGTCAGTACTTAACGTATTTAACGTCATGCATCCTCAATTGCATCTATTTCGTATTTCACTTTGGTTCTATCTAGTGAGCTCTAATAGAGCACTGGACCCTAATTGTAGTGTGCGATATCTCATTCCACTTCTGTAGACTAATAGATCAGCCTTTGTAGCTTCCACTCTTGGACAATCGCTGACTGAGGCTATCCTGTCCTGATTCTGCTGATATTCTTCAGGAGCTGTGGAAATGCCATACAGCATGTTTACAATATATAAATCATAGAATCCCTAGAGTGCAAAATGAGGCCATTAAGCCCTTAAAGGCCATATCGATCCTCCAAAGAGTATCCCACCCTACCCAACCCCACACTTTATCCCCATAACACTGCATTTACCATGCTAATCCACCTGGCCTATTCATCTTTAGACTGTGAGAGAAAACTACAGCATCTGGCAGAAACCCACATACACATGGAGGCAATGTGCCAAATCCACACTGAGTCACCCAAAGTTGGAATCAAATCCAGTGCTAACCACTGAGTCATGTCATCCGAATCCTGTCAAAAATCACACAACACCAGACTGTTGTTCAGGTTTATTTGAAAGTACAAGCTTTCAGAGCATTGCTCCTTCATCAAGTAGTTAGTGGAGTAGGATCATAGGACACAGAAATTAGAGCAAAAGGTCATAGCATCATATACTGATACGTTATACTTGTTCAATATATCACATCAGTATATGGCACTATGATCTTTTGTTATAAATTCTGTTCCATATGATCCTACTCCACTAGCTAGCTGATGAAGGAACATTGCTCAGAAACCTTGTACTTCCAAATAAATGTGTATCACATTACATTACATTTCCTACAGTGTGGAAACAGGCCCTTCGGCCCGACAAGTCCACACCGACATACCGAAGAGAAACTCCCACCCCCTATATTTACCACTGACTAATCCACCTAACACTACGGGCAATTTAGCACCTAACCTGTACATCTTTGGACTGTGGGAGGAAACTGGAGCACCCAGAGGAAACCCACGCAGACACGGGGAGAATGTGCAAACTCCAGACAGTTGCCCGAGGCGGGAATTAAACCCAGGTCCCTGGCGCTGAGAGGCAGCAGTGCTAACCACTGAGCCACTGTGCCGCCCCTGTTGGACTATAACCTGGTGTTGTGTGATTTTTAACTTTGTCTACCTCAGTCCCAACACCGACACTTCCACATCATGTCTGAATCCTGAATAGTGTCCAGAATGTAGTTAGAAAACTGCTGCTTTCTTCCAGTTTCACTTGCCTCTCACCGTGCTTCACATTGAGGTCAGTAAAGATTTGGCAAATTGTGGTAAAATGGTTGGCATGGAATTGTCATTTTTCCAAAGCCTTACCTTTGCATCTCTGCATACTCTCAGTTTTCCAGATACGTTCAGCACAACATTCTGCTAATCAGGTCTGTCTGAGTTGTCACTTTCTTGATGATTCTCTTCTTTGCCAGCTCCTCTGTTTTATCTTTCAGACTGGAGTTGAGGGCAGCTGGAAGTTTTTTTGACAGATGTGAATTGGTCTCCCACCCACATTTACTTCAACAGGAATATTCACCAAGAAGACATCCTTATAATCTTCTAGGAACTGTTGGACAGTCCACAATTTAGTGGCCTGAAAATGTGACAAAACTCTTCTTGCAAGTGTAGGGTTACCAGTTGAGAGGAATGGATGAGAGGAATGGATTTTGATTAAATTTCACTTTCTGGAATTACAATTCTTTCCATTGCATTGGGCCCTCATCTTCTGTTGCATTTAATATCCATAAAAGAGATTGCTTCTTGAAAGACAAACAGAAAAGAAAAGTTGTGGAACTGACTGGATAATTCTTTTAAAGAGCCAGTACAAGTATAATGGGTCAAATAGCTTCCCCCTTGACCATGTTGATTGATGATTGGAGACACAATGCTTTAAGGGATGGGGGCAGGAGGAACCAGGGTGCTGAGTTGGAGAGTTTAGAATGTATTCAGCATTTGATGTTTGATAAGAGCACAAGGTAGTAGGCCAATAATCAGAGAGTTATGGGGAGTAGCGGAGGAATCAATTTCACTGTCATCAGAAAACAGGTTGTAATTATTCTCATGTCTATAGAATCATAGATTTTTACAAGGAAAACTATGGACTAAAATAGGACAGGCAAAAATGTCACAGTGCGATAATCATCTGTGACATCTGTGGAAAGACTGAGGCGAACAAGAATGCTTAATGCAACATTGTCAGAGTGACTTTGAACAGAAGCAGAATACAGTGTGGAAGACTGAATGTCCAATATCACCGAAGATAAATGTGCTTTTTCCTCAACAAATGACTCCCAGTCCATCCAATTACATACTTACCAATGAAATAGATTTTTGAGAGGGGTATGATAGCCTGGTGGTATTATTACTGGATTATTAATCCAGAAATTCAGCTAATGTCCTGCGGTTCAGAGTTTGAATTCTGCCATTGCAATGGCAGAATTTGAATTCAATAATTATCTGGAATGAAGAATCACATGATGACCATAAAGTCACTGCCAATCGTCAGCAAAATCCTTCGAGTTAACGAATGACTTGAGTGAAGGAAGTCTTCCACCTTCATCCTGTCTAGTCTACATGTGACTTCAAAGCCACAGCAATATTGCTGACTTTCAATTGCTCGCTTAAATGCCCTAACGAGCCACTCATTTGTGGCAATCACTACAAATATCTGTATCAGTGCAGCTGAGGTGCAGATGTTCAAAACATTAAGTTCCTAGAAGTGAAAATCACCAAACAACTGTCCTGGACCATCCACATTGATGTGACGATCAATAAGGCACAATAATGCCTCTTTTCCTCAGGAGTCTAAGAAAATTTGGCAAGCCCATAAGAACTCTCACCAGCTTTTATAGATGCACCATATGAAAGCATTCTATCTAGATGCGCTACAGCTTAGTGCAGCAACTACTCTGCGCAGAACCTTAAGAAACTACACAGAGTTGTGAACACAGCACAGTCCAGAATGCAAGCCAACCTTCAATCCATCGACTCATGTGCAACTCTTGCTGCCTTGGAAAGGCAGCCAACATCATCAAAGACCCCTCCCATCCTGGTTATAAACTCTTCCAAACTCTTCTGTCAAGCAGACGATACCAAAATGTTTAAAAACCTGTACCAACAAGCTGAAGCCTGCTGTTGTTAGACTTCAAACTTTCAAATAAACCTCTCAAATTTCAAATCAATGTTGACCTGAGTTTTTGAGCACCTTCCTTGCAGTCGTAGTTTTGTATTCCTTGCTCTGTCTTATCACTCTATGATCTTTGCATGGTATGATTTGCCATGTACTGCATGCAAAACAAAACTTTTCACTGTACTCAGATACATGTGACAATAATAAATCAAATCAAATAAAAAAAACTGTGAAGTCTCTACAAAAAAACCCAAACCAGATGGATCCTCTATCATTGACCTAAGTATCAGAAACACCAATGGCACAAACAATCCAGTCGATCCTATGGAGTTTTTGTGACAAAGATCTGGGAGCTGGTGCCAAAATTGGGAGAGCTATCTCACAGACTAGTCAACAGCCTGATAAAGTCATTCTCATGGAATCAGAGCTTACAATGTCCCAGACAGCATCACCATCCCTGGATATATCCTGTTTCAGCGACAGACCCAGCAGAGGTAGTGGCACAGTTGTCCAGACAAGAGGGAGTAGGACTGAATATCGTCAACTTTGACTTCATGAAGTCTCATGGAATCCAGTCAAATTTGGCAAGGAAACCTCCTGCTGATGAATTAGTTCTCCTCCATTTTGAACAACACATAGAGGAAGCACTGAGGGTGGCAGGGCGCAGAAGGTATTCTGGGTGGGGTATTTCAATGTCTCTGCAGTACCACGACTGATCGAGCTGGTTGGATCTTAAAGGACATTGCAATTATGACAGGTGCTGAAGGAACCAGCATGTGGAAAGAACGTTCTTGACATCATCCTTACCAATCTTTTTGCAGCAGAGAACGGCGGGAGCTGGGCGGAAGTGAAGTCGGAGCGCAAAGCCGGTCGGGAAGGTAAGTGATTGTTATTTGAGTGGAGAAGGAACCCGAGACACTACACGTGTAGTGTCTCCCACCCTCCCTCCTCCTCTAACCGAAAGAAAAAGGACTCAGTCGGCTGAACAGGTAAGCTACTTAGTGTTCTTGTTTTGGAGACTAAGTGTAGAGTCATGGCAACGCAGGCAGTGAAATGTTCCTCCTGCGGGATGTTTGAGGGAGGGGTGACCACCGATGCTCCTGCCGACTACACCTGCAGGAAGTGCAGCCAGCTCCAGCTCCTCACAAACAGCCTTAGGGAACTGGAGCTGGAGTTGGATGAACTGAGAACTATTCGAGAGGCTGAGAGGGGGATAGAAGCTACAGGGACACAGTTATGCCAGAGAACAGAGGTAGCTGGGTAACAGTTAGAGGTGGGAAGGGGAGGAAGCAGGCAGTGCAGGGATCCCCTGTGGTCATTCCCCTCAACAATAAGTATACCGCTTTGGATACTGTTGGGGGGGATGGCCTAGCAGGGGTAAGCCGCAGGGTAGGTCTCTGGCACGAGGTCCGGCTTTGAGGCTCAGAAGGGAAAGGGGGCGAGGAGGACAGCACTAGTTATAGGAGACTCTATAGTTAGAGGGACAGACAGGCGGTTCTGTGGACATGGGCGAGACTCTCGGTTGGTTTGTTGCCTCCCGGGTGCCAGGGTCCGAGACGTCTCGGGCCTTGTCTTCAGAATCCTTAAGGGGGAGGGTGTGCAGCCAGAAGTCGTGGTGCACAAAGGTAGGAAGAGGGGTGGGAAGGTCATTCAGGAGCTCAGGGAGTTAGGCTGGAAGCTAAAAGCTAGGACGGACAGAGTCGTCATCTCTGGGTTGTTGCCTGTGCCACATGACAGTGAGGCCAGGAATAGGGAGAGATTGCAGTTGAACACGTGACTGCAAGGATGGTGTAGGAGGGAGGGCTTCAGGTATTTGGACAATTGGACTGCATTCTGGGGAAGGTGGGACCTGTACAAGCAGGACGGGTTGCACCTGAACCAGAAGGGCACCAATATCCTGGGAGGTAGATTTGCTAGCACTCTTCAGGGGGGTTCAAACTAATTTAGCAGGGGGATGGGATCCGGACTTGTAATCCAGCAAGTTGGTTAGCTGTTTTTCAGGACGTCCAAGAATGTAGGGAGGCTGTGGAGAAGGTAGCACTGACAGGGAATACTTGCGGACACAGAGATGGGTTCAAGTGTGTATACTTCAACGCAAGGAGTATCAGAAATAAGGTGGGTGAACTTAAGGCGTGGATTGGTACTTGGGACTACGATGTTGTGGCCATCACGGAAAAGTGGATAGAAGAGGGACAGGAATTGGTGGTTGGAGGTTCCTGGTTACAGATGTTTCAGTAAGATTAGGGAGGGTGGTAAAAAAGGAGGGGGTGTGGCATTACTAATTAGAAATGGTATAATGGCTGCAGAAAGACAGTTCGAGGGGGATCTGCCTTTGGAGGAGTATGGGCTGAAGTCAGAAATAGGAAAGGAGCAGTCACCTTGTTGGGCGTTTACTATAGGCCCCCCAATAGCAGCAGAGATGTAGAGAAACAGATTGGGAAACAAATTTTGGAAAGGTGCAGAAACCACAAGGTAGTAGTCATGGGCGATTTCAACTTCCCAAATATTGATTGGAAGCTCTTTAGATCAAGTAGATTGGACGGGGCAGTGTTTGTGCAGTGTGACCTGGAAGCTTTTCTAACTCAGTATGTAGACTGTCCGACCAGAGGGGAGGCCATATTGGATTTGGTACTCGGTAACAAACCGGGACAAGTGATGGGCTTGTTAGTGGGTGAGCATTTTGGCGATGGTGACCACAATTCTGTGACTTTCACCTTGGTCATGGAGAGAGATAGGTGCATGCAACAGGGCAGGTTTTACAATTGGGGGAAGAGTAAATACGATGCTGCAAGACAGGATCTTAGGAGCATAAGTTGGGAGCATAGACTATCAGGGAAGGATATCATTGAAATGTGGAACTTTTTCAAGGAACAGATACGACGTGTCCTTGATATGTATCTACCTGTCAGGCAGGAAAGAGATGGTCGTGTGAGGGAACCTTGGTTGACGAGGGAGGTTGAATGTCTAGTAAAGAGGAAGAAGGAGGCTTACATAAGGTTGAGGAAACAAGGTTCAGACAGAGCATTGGTGGGATACAGGATAGTCAGAAGAGAGCTGAAGAAAGGGATTAGGAGAGCTAAGAGAGGGCATGAAAAATCTTTGGCGGGTAGGATCAAGGATAACCCCAAGGCCTTTTATGCGTATGTGAGAAACATGAGAATGACGAGAACGAGGGTAGGTCCGATCAAGGACAGTAGTGGGAGACTGTGTATTGAGTCGGAAGAGATAGGAGAGGTCTTGAATGAGTACTTTTCTTCAGTATTTACAAATGAGAGGGACCGTACTGTTGAAGAGGAGAGTATGAAACGGACCGGTAAGCTAGAGGAGATACTTGTTAGGAAGGAAGATGTGTTGGGCATTTTGAAAAACTTGAGGATAGACAAGTCCCCCGGGCCTGACGGGATATATCCTAGGATTATGTGGGAAGCAAGAGAGGAAATTGCAGAGCCGTTGGCAATGATCTTTTCGTCTTCACTGTCAACGGGGGTGGTACCAGGGGACTGGAGAGTGGCGAATGTTGTGCCTCTGTTCAAAAAAGGGAATAGGGATAACCCCGGGAATTACAGGCCAGTTAGTCTTACTTCGGTGGTAGGCAAAGTAATGGAAAGGGTACTGAGGGATAGGATTTACGAGTATCTGGAAAGACACTGCTTGATTAGGGACAGCCAGCACGGATTTGTGAGGGGTATGTCTTGCCTTACAAGTCTTATTGAATTCTTTGAGGAGGTGACCAAGCATGTGGATGAGGGTAGAGCAGTGGATGTAGTGTACATGGATTTTAGTAAGGCATTTGATAAGGTTCCCCATGGTAGGCTTATGCGGAAAGTCAGGAGGCATGGGATAGTGGGAAATTTGGCCAGTTGGATAGAGAACTGGCTAACCGGTTGAAGTCAGGGAGTGGTGGTAGATGGTAAATATTCAGCCTGGAGCCCAGTTACAAGTGGAGTTCCGCAGGGATCAGTTCTGGGTCCTCTGCTGTTTGTAATTTTTATTAATGACTTGGAAGAGGGAGGCGAAGGGTGGGTCAGTAAATTTGCAGACAATACAAAGATTGGTGGAGTTGTGGATAGTGAGGAGGGCTGTTGTCGGCTGCAAAGGGACTTAGATATAATGCAGAGCTGGGCTGAGGAGTGGCAGATGGAGTTCAACCCTGTCAAGTGTGAGATTGTCCATTTTGGAAGGACAAATAAGAATGCAGAATACAGGGTTAACGGTAGGGTTCTTAGTAAGGTGGAGGAGCAGAGGGATCTTGGGGTCTATGTTCATAGGTCTTTGAAAGTTGCCACTCAGGTGGATAGAGCTTGTAAGAAGGCATGTGGTGTATTAGCGTTTATTAGCAGAGGGATTGAATTCAAGAGTCGTGAGGTGATTTTGCAGCTGTACAGGACCTTGGTAAGGCCACATTTGGAGTACTGTGTGCAGTTCTGGTCGCCTCACTTTAGGAAAGATGTGGAAGCTTTGGAGAGGGTGCAGAGGAGATTTACCAGGATGTTGCCTGGAATGGAGAACAGGTCGTACGAGGATAGGTTGAGAGTGCTAGGCCTTTTCTCATTGGAACGGCGAAGGATGAGGGGTGACTTGATAGAGGTTTATAAGATGATCAGGGGAATAGATAGAGTAGATAGTCAGAGACTTTTTCCCCGGGTACAACAGAGTGTTACAAGGGGGAATAAATTTAAGGTGAAGGGTGGAAGGTATAGGGGGGATGTCAGGGGTAGGTTCTTTACCCAGAGAGTGGTGGGGGCATGGAATGCACTGTCTGTGGGAGTGGCAGAGTCAGAATCATTGGCGAACTTTAAGCGGCAATTGGATAGTACATGGATAGGTGCTTAAGCTAGGACAAATGTTCGGCACAACATCGTGGGCCGAAGGGCATGTTCTGTGCTGTATTGTTCTATGTTCTAATCTATCTGCTGCAGATGCACTTGTACATGACTGCATTTGTAAGAGTGACCACTACAGTGTCCTTATGGAGACAAAGTGCTGCCTTCACATTGAAAATACCCTCCATCATGTTGTGTGGCACTGTAATCCCGCTTACCAGAGTATACAGCTTAAAAATATGGGGTAGACCATTTAGGACAGAGATGAGGAGAAACTTCTTCACCCAGAGAGTGGTGGCTATGTGGAATGCTCTGCCCCAGAAGACAGTGGAGGCCCAGTCTCTGGATTCATTTAAGAAAGAGTTGGATAGAGCTCTCAACTCTTATGGGCGGCACGGTGGCCCAGTGGTTAGCACTGCTGCCTCACAGCGCCTGTAGACCCGGGTTCAATTCCCGACTCAGGCGACTGACTGTGTGGAGTTTGCACATTCTCCCCGTGTCTGCGTGGGTTTCCTCCGGGTGCTCCGGTTTCCTCCCACAGTCCAAAGATGTGCAGGTCAGGTAAATTGCCCGTAGTGTTAGGTTAAAGGGGTAAAGGTAGGGGTATGGGTGGGTTGCGCTTCGGCGGGTCGGTGTGGACTTGTTGGGCCGAAGGGCCTGTTTCCACACTGTAAGTAATCTAATCTAATCTAATCAAGGATAGTGGAATCAAGGGTTATGGAGATCAGGCAGGAACAGGATACTGATTAAGGATGATCAGCCATGATCATATAGAATGGTGGTCCAGGCTTGAAGGGCAGAATGGCCTACTCCTGCACCTATTGTCTAAATGGGACAGATTTTGAACAGCTCCAGAAACACAAGACTGGGCATCCATGAGGCACTGTGGGCCATCAGCAAGAGCTGAATTGTATTCCAACACAGTGTGCAACCTAGTGACTCATTGTATTGTCCACTCCAGCCTTAGAATCAAAACCGGGGATCAACCCTAATTCAATGAAGAGTGAAGGACAGCATATTAGGAGCAGCACCGGCACTCCTAAAATGAGCTGTCTATTCAGTGATACTACAAAACAGGACTACTTACATGCCAAACAGCTTAAGCACCAAGTCATTGACAAGAGCAAAGCTACCCGTCGACTAATGAATCAGATCTAGGCTCTGTCATCATTGGATCACAAAGTATAGAAGAGGCTCAGCAGATCTGTACCATCAAAGCTACACCAGGAATTTGTGGACAAACTATAAGATCCTTCTGAAATCCCCAGTGTCCTGCCATTCCTTTAGTGCTCCCAATCTTATTACCTCTTACAAAATAATACAATTCACACATTTCTGGGTTAAATTGCATTTTTCACTGATCTGCCCATCTGATCAATCAATTTTATTCTTCTACAAACCAACATGTTCTTCCTCACTGTCAATGGCCCCTGATCCTGTTATGAACCAGATGGATCCAGCACTGATGTAACAAGCATGGTACATGGAGGGGAGCAGGTGGATGTTGTATACTTGGATTTCCAGAAGGCGTTCGATAAGGTGCTGCAAAAAAACACGCACCCACAAGATAAGAATGCATGGCGTTGCTGGAATGTACTAGCGTGGATGGAGTCAAAAGTGCAGTACCGAAAAGGCACAGGTCTTCATCAGGGCTTATGCCCGAAAAGTCGATTCTGCCTGACCTGCTGTGCTTTTCCAGCACCACACTTTCAACTCTGATCTCCAGCATCTGCTGTCCTCACTTTCTCCTAGCATGGATAGGGAACTGGTTAATCAGTAGAAAGCAGAGAGTTGGGATAAATCGGTGTCTCTCTGGTTGGAAATCAGTGTGTCGCAGGGGTCGGTGTTGGGCCTGCAACTGTTCATGATACATAAATGATTTGGAAGAGGAGACTGACTGTAATGTATCCAAGTTTTCTGATGACACAAAACTATGTGGAAAGGCAAACTGTGCAGAGAATATGGAAGGTTTGCAGAGAGAATTAGATAGGTGAAGTGAGTGGGCAAGGATCTGGCAGATGGAATACAATGTCAATAAATGTGAGGTTATCCACTTTGTCAGTAAAAATAGCAGGTCAGTGTTTTATTTAAATAGTGAAAGATTGCAGCATGCTATTGTGCAGAGGGAGTGCCCGTACATGAATCACGAAAAGTTGATTTGCAGGAGCAACAGGTAATCAGAATAATAGCTTTCATTGCTTGAGGCATTGAATTTAAGAGCAGGTAGTACTGCAATTATACATGGTGTTGGTAAGGCCGCACCTGGAATAGTGTGCGCGGTTCTGGTCTCCTTACTTGAGGGAAGGATAAATTGGCTTTGAGGCGATGAAGAGGATGTTCACCAGGTTGATTCCGGAGATGAGGGGGTTACCCTACGAGGAGAGGTACAGCCGCCTGGGACTATATTCAGTAGAATTTAGAAGAATGAGAGGGAATCTTATAGAAACATATAAAATTATGAAAATGATAGATAAGATAGGCAAGTTGTTTCTGCTGGTGGGTGAAAGTAGGATTAGGGGACATGGCCTTATGATCAGGAGAGTAGATTTAGGACAGAGATGAGGAGGAACTGCTTTCCCCAAAGAATAGTGAATCTATAGAATTCTCTACCCAAGGGAGCATCAGAGGAAGCCTCATTAAATATACAATATATACTCATGTATAGGTTGATCTCATGTATAAGTCAACCCCTGATTTTTGGCCAAACAATCTTGTATTTTCCACATATCTCATATATAAGTTAACCCTAGTTCTTCACAGTTATAGACCAACATTTGAGTCAGTGTGCCTGCCCGTTGCGCTCCGCTCCAGCTTTCTAGTCTGCTGGCTGTACCGCTCTGTTCCGGGTCTTCCAGTCTACCAGCCATCTCACTCTAATCCAGAATTTGAAAGTTACTGTAATGGTACGACAGTACAGGGTGACTGTCGTATCTGCAGAGTCGGTTTCAGTTACCCTGTTTACTGCAGCCCGAACATATTACAGGGAACTTTCCAGAACCAGGCACCAGGGGGCTGCTGGGAAGGTAAATTTTCCATTTTATTTATTTCGTAAATAAATATTAACGCCTTTGAAAACTATACCTCATGTATAAGTCAACCACCTAATTTCAGATTTTTAAAAGCATCTTCAAAATTCAACCTATATACTAGTATATATGGTGTTCAAGACACGTGGATGCATTTTTGAATGGTAGGGGAATTAAGGGTTATGGGGATTATGTAGGTAGGAGGATTAGATTAAATTAGATTAGATTATTTGCAGTGTGGAAACAGGCCCTTCAGCAGCATGCTATTGTGCAGAAGGAGTGCTCGTACATGAATCACAAAAAGTTGATTTGCAGGAGCAACAGGTAATCAGAATAATAGCTTTCATTGCTTGAGGCATTGAATTTAAGAGCAGGTAGTGCTGCAACAAGTCCAAACAGGCCCAACAAGTCCACACCTCCCCTCCGAAGAGCAACCCACACAGACCCATTCCCCTACATTTACCCCTTCACCTAACACTACAGGTAATTTAGCATGTTCAATTCACCTAACCTGCACATTTTCTTTGGACTGTGGGAGGAAACCGGAGCACCCAGAGGAAACCCATGCAGACACGGGGAGAATGTGCAAACTAACAGTTGCCTGAGGCGGGAATTGAACCTGGGTCTCTGGCACTGTGAGGCAGCAGTCCTCACTGTGCCACCATGCCGAGGAGCTGAGACAATGGATAGATCAGCCATGATCTTAATGAATGGCAGAAGAGGATCGATGATCAAATGGCCTACTCCTGCTTCTCTAACTATGAAAACCTCTTTGGCCCACACATGTGGAGCATCTTCAGCTTACATACACAGAACATCTTTGGCCCACACACACGGAACACAGAAAACAGTAACCGTTTGACCAAGGCTTTGGGGTTTTGCTGTGGGCTGTCCTAGAATCTCTCTGTTCATGATATGTCCTGAGTGAGGCTATGCAATTGCTTTCACTCAAGTAGTGACCCTAAGCTCAGTCAGCATACCTTTTAACTTACATGCTCCACTTGTTGCGTTTTCTAATAACTGAACTAGTTGTAGTGCCAGTGTGAAGTTCAGTTGGGTTTCAGCTAGTAGGTGCTTTTGCATGGTTACCTCATTAATCCCACACACTCAACAGTCTCTCAGCATCTCATTAAGGGTTAAATTAAAGTTACATGCCACTACCAGTTGTTTTAACCTTGTGAAAATGGATTCCCGACATGGATCCCCCTGGTTCATGAACCGCTGAGTAAAACGAATAGCATTTCAGAATTAGAGGAGCTTTGGGATCGTAATATTCCTTAACTAAATCTGTCAACTCTTAAAAGTTTTCCGTATCTGGTGCCTCAGGAAACGTTAGGCTCCTAATAACCAAAAAGGCTGCGGTTCTGCAGCTGTTAGTAGAATTACTTATTGCTTTTCATCTGGCGCAGTGTAATTTGCCGAGGCAAATGAATTCTTTTCACATACTGGGCCCAGTCTTCAAAGGCAGGATTGAATGAGTCAGGCTTCCCAAATGACTGCATGATGTCAGAAATGTTTATCCTAACTCAAAGACGACTGTTTTGAATTTTTTTCCCCAGAGCGTATTTTTCTGTCATCGCCATTGATACAAGGCCACAGAGGGCGATATCCAATCACCAAGTCACCCTTTACTTACATGGAGAGAGTACTTGACACTGGTTTGGCTTCCTCAGAGCCAACTCTCAGTGAACAGAATGTCTGACACTCCTGTTTATTTTTTTAAAATTTTATTAAACAATTCGTGGGCGGGACGGTGGCACAGTGGTTAGCACTGCTGCCTCACAGCGCCAGAGACCCGGGTTCAATTCCCGCCTCAAACGACTGACTGTCTGGAGTTTGCACGTTCTCCCAGTGTCTGCGTGGGTTTCCTCCGGGTGCTCCGGTTTCCTCCCACAGTCCAAAGATGTGCAGGGTCAGGTGAATTGGCCATACTAAATTGCCCGTAGTGTTAGGTAAGGGGTAAATGTAGGGATATGGGTGGGTTTCGCTTCGGCGGGTCGGTGTGGACTTGTTGGGCCGAAGGGCCTGTTTCCACACTGTAATCTAATCTAATCTAATTCAGTTTAGAAAACAATTAACATTAACAGCTGTATACAGAGAAACAGCAATTTTACAAGGGAGAGTAGCAGCAAAGCCAGGCGCCAAACCCTACCATTCAACCAGTTTTCAGGGAAATGAGGACAAACTTCAAATCCCAGTTTCAATCTTTACAAAACAGTAACAATGACATTTGTACATACAAGACAGTCCAATTACATAAAAACAGTGCATACAATACAGACCCCCAGAAACCCAGCAAGCCCCTCCATCCCTCCCACCTTCCAGCCACTCTAAGGCAGCCTGCCCCAACGCACCTTCCGGTTCTCGGTCTACCCCATGCCCCTTCCAGTTCTCGGTCCACCCTGACACACCTTCCGACCACCTCTAGGACAGCCCGTACTACTTCCCCAATCCAACCCCCCACCCCCCAGGATGACAGTGGTCAGGACAGCCTACGGCTTCCCTAAACGCCCTTAGTACATTCCGGCCACCTCTAGGACAGCCCACCCCAGTACTCACCCAGGGTGACAACACTGAGAACTGCCTACCCGCCCTCTGGCTTATGGTCTGCCCCTACATACCACTATGCTCTCACCCCGATGCGCCATCTGGCCAGTGGGCTGCCCTGACACCCTCCGGCCGCCTCTAGGACAGCCAATCCCCTCCCCAGGGATGACAGCGTGCAGGGCAGCCCACAAGTCTTGCGGATCTGAGCCTGCCCCTACTCGTCTTCTGGCTCTTGGTTGCTCCGACACACCTTCCAACCACCTCTAGGACAGCCCATCCCGATTACCCCTTCTCGAGACAACAGCGCTCAGAATAGCCTACCCACCTTCTGGCTCTTGGAGCGACTGGCCTCGGGGTGGCCTACGCACCCTCCGGTTTTCGGGAAATCCTACCAACCTTCAGGTTCACAGGGTGGCCTACCCACTCTCCGGCTCTCAGGGTGACAGCTTTTAGGACAACCTATGAGCCTCCCAGCTCAGTAAGGCCTGCCAGACCCAGGGACACAGAAGACAGTGCAGGTGGTAACCCAACAAGCAACATGGCAGAGTTAATTATCAACAGAGTTAATTATCAACAAACAGAGTCCTTTCTGATACACAGAATTCATTAGCATAGACAGTTCTCTTCATACAGAGTCCACTCTCAGGAACAGAGTCTACTCCAGTATACAAAGTGCATTATCAGAAATGGAGTCCACTCCAAACTGCAGAGTCCATTGCTAAAATCAGGGTCTACAACCGAGGGCAGAGTCCAGTTCTGAAGGCAGCAAATGCACACCCCACAGCACACAGGTGTTCAATCTCCATGGAGTCCTGGCCCATCCTTGAAGAACCAGGTCCACTCACAGGAACACAGTACATTGCAAAGGTGCAGTTAACTCACAGGGATTTGGTCCACACCTAAAGGAAAGGTCTTCTCCCAAACCCCAGGATACAGCAAGTGCTCACCTCCCAGCACACACACGGGTGTTCAATCTTCAGAGGCGCAGTCTCAGAGCTAGGCTCCCCACAGGAACAGCTCATCTAGTAAGATGTATTTTCTCACAAGGGCTCAGTCCAAACACCAAACAACAGTGAAGACACATACAAAAAACAAAGAAAACTAGAGTCCAAGGGCTAAGTCCTACCACAAATTCAACATTGTCCTTTTCTCAGAAGTGAAAGAGAAAAGAGTAACACACAGGCTGGTGAAACAACAGTTCCTTAATGAGGCCTGACTTACACCTGAAACACATTGGCTGTGTGGATCAAGCAGTTTAGAAATCAGTCATCAATAATAAAAAAAAGAATGCCAGTTAACAAAACTGGCCTTGTACGCCAGCCAGTTTAAGAATCAGGTTTCCCCCAAAAATCACAGAAACCAACAGTAGCAGTACACTGTATGTGGGCAGCCAGCTCAGAATCACTCTCCTCCCTGACACAAATTGCAGAGTCCTTGACACTGATCCAGTTTTCAGAGTGAACACAATGTCTGACATTCCTGTTTATTCTTTTTTATTTTATTAAACAATTCACACTTTACAAAACAGTTAACATGAACAGCTGTATACAGAGAAACAGCAATTTTACAAGGGAGAGGAATGGCAAAGCAAGGCCCCAAACCCTACTGTTCAACCAGTTTTCAGAGAAATGAGGACAAACCTCAAATCCCACTTTCAATCATTACAAAACAGTGACACTCCTGTTTTTTAAAAAATATTTAATTAAACAACTCACAATTTACAAAACAATTAACATTTATAGCGGTATGCAGAGAAACAGCAATTTTACAAGGGAAAGGAATGGCAAAGCCAAGCCCCAAACCCTGACATTCAACCGGTTTTCAAGGAAATGAGGACAAACCTCAAACCCCAGTTTCAATCATTACAAACAGTAACAATGACATTTATACATATAAGACAGTCCAATTATGTAACAAACAGTGCATACAATACAGACCCCCCAGAAACCCAGCAAACCCACCTTCCGGCCACTCTAAGGCAGCCCACCCCTAAGCACCTTCTAGCTCTCGGTCCACCCCATGCCCCTTCCTGTTCTCGCTCCACCCTGACACCCTTTCGACCACCTCTAGGACAGCCTGCCCCGGTAGCCGCCCGGGGTGACAGTGCTGAGGATGGCCTACCCACCTTCCAGCTCTCTGTCTGCCCCTACGTACCATTGAGCTCTCACCCACCCTGAACCATCTGGCCCGTGGACTACCCTGACACACTTTCCTAGGACAGCACATCCCCTTCCCCTGGGACGACAGTGTGCAGGGCAGCCCACAAGCCATTCAGATCTCAGCCTGCCCCTATGCGCCTTCTGGTTCTCAGCTGCTGTGACACAACTTCCGACCACCTCTAGGACAGCCCTTCTCAGGATGACAGTGCTCAGAATAGTCTTCCCACCTTCTGGCTCTCGGGGCTCTCGGGGCAACTGACATTGCGGTGGCCTACCCACCCTCCAGCTTTCGGGACAGCCTACCAAGCTTCAGGTTCACAAGATGGCCTACCCATCCTCCGGCTCTCAGGATGACAGCTTTCAGGATGACCTATGAGCCTCCCAGCTCATAGTAAGGCCTGCCAGACCCAGGGACACAAAACAGTGCAGATGATAACCCCAACAAGCAACATGACAGAGTTAATTACCAACAAACAGAGTCCTTTCTAGTACACAATGTCCATTAGCATAGACAGTTCTCTTCAAAATGTAAAGTCCGTTCCCAGGAACAGAGTCCACTCCAAAGTGCAGAGTCCGTTGCTAAAAACAGAGTCCACAACAGAGGGCAGAGTCCACTCCCGAAGGCAACAAATGCACACTCCACAGCACATAGATGTTCAATCTCCATGGAGTCCTGGCCCATCCTTGGAGAACCAGGCCCACTCGCAGAAACACAGTATGTTGTAAAGGTACAGTTAACTCACAGCGTCCCAGTCCTTTTGCTAGTGAAGATAATTTCTCACTATGCATCCAGTTCAAGCCACTTACAAGTTTGAGTCAAATCTCCTACCAGGAGATAAGGAAAACTATCCAAATTTCTCAAATGCATCTGCGTAATTGATGCTCCTCATCCCTAGAGCCATTCCAGAGAATCACTGCTGCACTCACTAATGCATTCACATTCTTTCAAAGTTTTGGCTCCCAGAATGGGACATAATACTCCAGGTGAGGTCGAACATGTTTTTTACACTAGTTTACCATAACCTTCTTGTTCTTGTGCTCTATAATCTTACTAATTAAATCCAACATGCAGCATGCTTTCTTCATTGCTATCTTGAATGATTTGTGCAAAATTACCCCTCCAGGTCCCTCTACTCCTGCACCCACCCACCCATACAACTGCAGAGAGGAGTCTTACAGGTATTTAAATGATATTGGCTATGCCCTGACGTGGCAGAATCAGGTGACAGCGAGGCTCATCTCAACATTGAAATCATCTCACTCCATCATTTATGCTTTTCACAAGCAGCATGGCAAGAGTTTTGCTAGGCAGCTCACCACACTGATACTCATTCTCCCATTGGGAAAACCTGACAAGGAAACCAGAGTAGGTACCTGATTGTGCAGATTCAACTTACTGGTTCCTCCAAAACAACTTCTATGTTGGACATGGGCAACAAAATCTGAGGGCACAATCCACAAGTATCAGCCGCATGTGTTTGAAGGTCTACAAGCCTTATAAGGCTGGTTACTGAGGAGACAAGTGTTACCTAGTGCAACCATGGCTAATGACACTATTGCACAAACCCCTGTCTGATGTGGAGCAAATGATGGGGTGGCTGAAGATGTGGTTCCACTTCTTCGACCAGTCTGGGAGGAGGCTCTACTGCAGTCTAGGCACAGTGTGGTGCATCATAGAGTCACAATGTCATGCAGCCCAGAGGCCCTTTGACCCATTGTGATTACAAGAAAGGAGGAAGTGAGGACTGCAGATGCTGGAGATCAGAGTCAAAAAGTGTGGCACTGGAAAAGCACAGCAGGTCAGGCCACTTCCGAAGAGCAGGAGAGTCGATGTTTCTGGCATAAGCCCTTCATCAGGAATGTGTTGAAGGGCTTATGCCCGAAACATCGATTCTCCTGCTTCTTGGATGCTGCCTGACCTGCTGTGCTTTTCCAGCGTTACACGTTTTGACCCACTATGACTGCGCCAACCAATCAACATAAATCCCACTTTCCAGCACGTGGCCTATCAGCCTTGAATATTATGATATTTCAATTGTTCATGTATTTAATTTTTAGAGGTTTAAAGGACTCTCACCAGATTTGCAATACCTTCTGGGCAAAAACAAGATCTTCAAACCTCCTCTGAACCTCCTGCCCTTCACCTTAAAATTATGACTTCTCATTATTGACTTGTCAACTAAGGGAAACAGCTGCTTTCTATCACCCCATCCATGCCGCTCATAATCTTAAACATCTCATTCAGGATCTTCTCAGCCATCTCTGCTCTAAAAAAAAACAACCCAAGCTTATCCAGCCTCTCTTCATAGCTGAAATGCTCCATCCAGGCAACATCCTGGTGAATCTCTTTTCCACCTCCTCCAGTGCAATCAAAACCTTCCTGTAGCATTGTGGCCCAAACTCCAGCTGTGGCCTCACCAAAGTTTTATATAGCTCCAATATAATCTCCTTGTTCGTATAAACTATGCCATGCCTGAAGTGTCCTGTAAAGCACCACACTGTGCCTAGACTGCAGTGGAGCCTCCTCCCAGACTGGTCGAAGAAGTGGAACCACATCTTCAGACACCCCGTCGTTTGCTCCACATCAGACAGGGGTTTGTGCAATAGTGTTGTTAGCCATGGTTGCACTGGGTAACACTTCTTAATGACTGTATTAATCCATCCTGCACATTTACAGATCTGTGAACAAGCAGCCCAATATCCCTCTGTTCCTATGAACTTTCAAGGGTCCTGTTTCATCTTGTTGTATCTTCCAAAGTACAACACCTCATACTTTTCAAGATTAAATTTCATCTGTCTCTGATCCACCCATCTAAATTAGTCTATATTTTCCTGAAACAGATGATTTTCATCTTCAATATTAGCACAGGACTGGTAGCCCAACGAAAAACAAAATGATATCATATCAAAACCATAGGTTCATTGGATAGCAATATCTACTAATTTGACTAGATTACTTCATATTGAAGGTAAGTAGGAGAAATATTTAAAGATTACAAACTAAAAGACCAGTTGGATGTTTTTAAATAAAAATAAATTAATAACTAATAAAATAAAATAGATATGCAGGGCCAGGCGATGTTTTGTACCGGCACAAGTGGATTCTACAGTGGTTCATGGTGACCACAACTGTTGCTTGCTTGAGGAACTCCAGCTTAGAGCTGATAATCTGGAGTCCAAGCTTCAAACACTGCACATATCACAGAGGAAGAGAGTTCCCTAGATGCAGTCACACCCCCTTTTTTAACTCTCTTGAATTTGGTCAATGGTCAGGGACAGGAGGGTATGACTATGAGCAAGGTATTTAGTGGGATCCAGGAGGTAGTGCTGAAGGAACCTCAACCTTTGAGCTTGTCTGAAAGGTTTGAGATTCTTCCTCTCTGTGTGGCGAACAGCAGGCTGTAGGGAGGATGAGCAAACTGCATAATTAAACAAATAATAGGAACATGTAAAAACAATAGAGCAATAATTAAAGTGGCATTAATCTTTATGTTGATTGGTTAATCAGGTTGGAAAGTCATAGAGCTGTACAGCATGGAATCAGACCCTTCAGTCCAACTAGTCTATACCAACCAGACATTGTACACTAATTAGTCTCATTTGCCAGCATTTGTCACATATCACTCTAAAATCTTCCTATTCATATACCCCTCCAAATGTCTTTTAATTGTTATAATTGTACAAGTCTCCACTCTGACAGTTCATTCCATACACGCACCACATGAAAAAGTTGTTCCTTAGGTCCCTTTTAAATCTTTCCCCTCTCACCCTAAACCTGTGCCCTCTAGTTTTTGACTCCCCCACCCAGGGAAAATACCTTGTCTATTCACCCTACCAATGCCTCTCATGATTTTATAAACCTCCATAAAGGCTACCCCTCAAACTCTGATGCCCCAGGCTATTCAGCCTCTCCCTGTATCTCAAATCCTTGTAGATCATTACTGAACCCTTGCAAGTTTCATAACATCCTTCCTGTAGCAGGGAAACCAGAATTGCACGCACAGTTCCAAAAGTGGCCTAACCAATGTCCTGTACAGCCGCAGCATGACCTCTCAGACACCTATTCTCAAAGCTCTGACCAATAAAGGAAAGCATACCAAACATCTTCTTCACTATCCTAGCTAACTGCAACTCTACTTCCAAGAACTATGAACCTGCACTTCAAAATCTCTTTATACAGCAACACTCCCCAGGACCTTATCATTAAGTGTATAAGTCCTGGATGATTTGCCTTTCCAAAACACAGTAACTCACATTTATCTAAATTAAAGTCCATCTGCCACTCCTTGGTCCATTGGCTGATATGATCAAGGTACTCTGATGTAGCCTTCTTCATTGTCCACTACACCTCCAATTTTGGACTCATCTGCAAACTGTATTTTCTATGTTCATATCCAAGACATTTATATAAATGACAAAAAGCAGTGGACCCAGCACTAATCATTGTGGCACTCCACTGGTAACAGGCTTCCATCACCACCCTCTGTAGTTCTGTATCAGCTAGTCTGTATCAAAGTGGCTCGTTCTCCTTGTATTCCATGTGATCTAACCTTGCTAACCCAGTCTACCATGAGAAACCTTCAGTTGACTTATAGATCACATCCACCATTCTGTTTTCATCAATCCTCTTCGTTACTTCTTCAAAACAACTCAAATCAAGTTAATGAGACATGATTTCCCATGCACAAAGTCATGTTGTCTATTCCTAAATAGTCCTTGCCTTTCCAAATAGATGTAGGTCCTATCCCTCAGGATTCCATCCAATAACTTGCCCACTACCGATGTCAGGCTCACCAGTCTATAGTTCCTTGGCATTTCCTTAGCATCTTTCTTAAATAGTGGCACCATATTAGCTCAACTCCAGTCTTCTAAACTTCACCTGTGACTATTAAAGATATAAATATCTCAGCACTGGGCCTATAAATCACTTCCACAGCTTCCCACAGAGTTCTAGCTTACACTTGATCAGATTCAGGGGACTTTGTTCTTTGTTCTAAGAGAAACATATCACAGGAACAGGTCCTTCGGCCCTGTGCTGATCATCATGCCCTAACTAAACAACAAAGTAACCTTCTGTCCTTATTCGGTCTGTATCTCTCTACTCCCATCTATTCATGCAACCATCCAGGTGCCTTTTAAATGACACCAGCTTGCCTGCTCCCACCATCTCTTTCGCAAGTGCATTCCAGGCTCCTACCATGCTGTGGGTGAAAGACTTCCCTCGCACATCTCCCTTAAACTCTTCCCCTCTCACCTTGTAATTGGAGCTTCAACCATGGGAAAAAGCCTCAAACTATTCATCCTACCTATGCCTCTCATAATTTTGCAGACCTCTATCAGGTCTCCTCTCAGCCACCTTCTTTCCTCATCCTTTTAACCTTTCCTCATAGCCAAGGGCCTCGAGACCATGCAATATCCTGGTGAGCCTTCTCTGCACCCCTCCCAAGCTTCCACAACTTTCTGGTAGTATGGTGACCAAACCTGCACACAACACTCCAAATGCAGCATAACAATGGTTTTACATAGCTGCAACACGGTTTTCCAACTCTTGTAAACCATATTGTGGCTGGTGAAGGCAAGCACCCATATGCCTTCTTAATCACCCTTAATCCCTATGTTGCCACCCTTAGGGAACACCGAGATCCACCTGTATGTTAATGTTCCTAAGGGTTCTGCCATTTACAGTATAATTCACATCAAAAATTGGTCCTCTAAAATGCATCACCTTGCATTTGTCTGGATTAGACTCAATCTGTCATCTCTGTCACAAGTTGCCTATCAATATCCTGTTGTATCCTTTCACAATCATCAGGATTATCAGCAACTCCACCAATCTTCATGTCATCTGCAAACGTATTAATCAGATCACTCACATTTTCTTCCAAATCATTTATATATTCTTCAAACAACAGAGAACCCCAGGACTGATCCCTATGGAACACCACTAATTACTGGTCTCCATTCTGAGAATCACCCTTCCACCACTACGCTCTGTCTTCTATGACCGCCTGTATGCATTTTAAGACATCTAGCACTGTCATAATACGATTGTGTTACAAGGTTACTATACCTTTGATTATTTTAAGAGGGGTCATAAAACAGCCCAGGCTCCAAAATGGCTGAGTTGGTGCAGAGACAAATGGTCTATTGGGGCCCTTGATGTTTACCTATAAACGGATGACACCTCAGGCCAAAGGTTGTCATGTTTTAGAAATAGCTTGTATACTGAAAGGGGAGCAGCCAGTCCTGGCAGCTGAGGGTTTTGGGCAGTTCAGCAGTTGTGTGTGTGAAGAAAGGCTGTTGGAGTCAGTCACAGTTGAGAATGGAACTTCTCTCTCTGCTTCTGCCCTTCTAACTTTGACCTTCAAGCCTTGATTTCACTTTTACTCTGTGTTTAAGGGGCTTGTTTATTGGGACTGTTGCACATAATTTCGGAACAGCATAATTAAGCTTGGTTTGGATAGGATAGGTTAGGTGGTATTCTATTTTCTGTTCTTTGTGTTTCGTCCCGTTATTTGGCAAATAAATCTTGTTTGTTTAAAACCTGACAGATAACTCAGCTAATTTACACCGGGAGTATCCACTATACACCTAGCCAAACAAATAGCAGAGTTATAGTCTGGGCTACCTGTTTAAAAATGCTTTGAGGTGTCTGGCCTAGTCCATACCAAGCACCATCTCCTATATAATATGGACATTTTTCAAGATGTTGCTATTTATTTCCATATGTTCTCTATCTTCTATATCCTTCTTCAACAGTAAACATTGATGCAAAATACTTATTTAGTATCTCACCCATCTCCTGCCATTCCACACACAGGCAGCCTTGCTGATCTTTAAGGGGCCCTTTCTCTCCCTAGATACCTTTTTGTCCTTAGGATACTTGGTAATCCAAGATGGAGAATGGGAAAAAGTTGTGTCAGTAAGAGCTGCTCCTTTTTTTGAGGTATTTTCAGTGCTGGAATGAATTTCCTTGAATTCCAGGAGCAATAATTATTGCTTTATAAGCTATTGTATTGTTATAGAACTTTGGATATCTATGACAACAAATTCATAAAGCGTATTGAAGATAGTTTCTTGGAGCAATATATCATGCAGCAAGTGAGGCTTTTGGACAGGATGGCATTGACCTGAGGGATGTTTAAAATGAATATGGCTAAGTACAGGAAAATTTGTGGCTTGGTAGTTTAACAGTAACAAGGGTGAGAGAATGGTGTTCTATATGCAAGGGAGTGTCAGCTACATGCCATAGGCAGTATGATTTTGTGTCTGCCATTATGCTGTCAGTAGGGAGAAATACCAGATTGTTAAGACTTTTGTCCAGATGCACAGTGGCCTTTGCCCTTTGATGAGAAGGGCACTGCTCGTCACTGGCCACTCGGGTGTTTTCTTTCTTCCTGGTGGTGTTTTATGCACGTGTTTTTCATTCACTGTGTCTTACACCTACACACACAACATAAAAAAAAAATAAAAACTGGGTTTCAGGCATCCTGTTGACTCTGAGAACTGGCTCTGAGGCAGCTGGATCAGTGTCAAGGACTTTGCATATTTAACTAAAGGGTGATTGGTGATGGAATACTGGCCCCTGAAGAGTCATTTCAAGTTGAACACTATCACTAAAAGAGGTACCTGCACTAATCAATATGCATCCATTAGTAAAGATACCATAGGCATTCCAACCAGAAGTTGTTGTTTCGAACAACGGTAGTGATTTAATTGATCTGACCATCAGAGATCCACATTAACAGACATCTTGTCAATGTTAAGCTTGCTACAGGAATGATTGTCACTGTCTGATCAAATACCGTGACTGAAGAAACTGAAAAAAAAATGCACAATGGCCTTTTAAAGATGACAGCAAAAAGGTCCTTTGGGCAGATATCTACTGAGTGGCAAATTATTGCAGAAGTGACATTGGCTGAAACTGGACATGAGAGATGTCAAGGGACAGAGTTGATAATTAGTGAGGCGAGTTTAGTAGGATACGGTGAGAGACCAACAGGGCTTCACAGTGATAAACCTTGCAAAAAAGTCATAACTTGGACTTGGCTGATAAAACATTAAATTCAGCCCAGAGCATTTTTTTATTGCTTTTCTTGATCTTGCTATAAAAATGAATCATTTCAAAGTTCCTGACATGACAAAAAGGGAAAAAGAATATATCAGGGTACTTTTAGGATGATATGAAGTTAAATATAGTGATGTTGGAGGTTCAGGTGCATAGAGTTTAAAATGCCACACACCGGTGCAGAAAATAATCAGAAAGATTGTTGGCCTCTGGAGTATAAGGATGCAAGGCACTGTAAGGGGTTCTTTGATGCAATGGTAGTGTCCCTACCCCTTATCCCGGAGGCCAAGATTCAAGTTCCCCCCTGCTCTAAAAGTGTATAGTAGCATGTCTGAACAGGCTGATTAGGGATGTGGGCCAAATGCAGGTATATGGAGTTAGGCCACAGATCAGCCATGATTCCACTGAATGGTGGAATTGACTCAAGGGGCTCAAGATTAGAGTGGTGCTAGAAAAGCACAGCAGGTCAGGCAGCATCCGAAGAGCAGGAAAATCAATGTTTCGGGCAGGAGCCCTTCATCAGACATCATTCTGATGAAGGGCTCCTGCCTGAAATCTTGACTTTCCTGCTCCTTGGATACTGCCTGACCAGCTGTGCTTTCCAGCACCGCTCTAATCTTGACTCTGATCTCCAGCATCTGCAGTCCTCACTTTTGCCTGACTCAAGGGGCTGAATAGTCTACTTCTATTCTTATGTAGAAGGAAAGATACACTGGCAATGGTGTGAGGTCAAAGAAGGGTCACTAGGCTGATACCAGGTATAGAGGGACAGCCTTTTGAAGAGAGGTTGAGTAGATTGGGCTTGTATCCATTGGAGTTTAGAAGAATGAGAGAAGACCTTATTGAAACATGTAAGGTCCTTAGTTCCTTACTGCAGAGGCATGTCAAGGCAGGGTTATGAGGTATATTGAAGTTTGAGATAGATTTTTAAATAGTAAAGGAACAAAGGGTTATATGGAAAATGCAGGAAATAGAGCTGAGTATTATCAGATTAGTCACAGGGGAGCAGACTTGATGAGCCAAATGGTCTATCTTCTGCTGCTACATCTTCTTATGATAGCTGTAACTGAAAGCCCTCCTCACATCAATAGACTCCATTCATAGGTTCCTACCACGAAGAAGCATCATCATTCTTGCGTTACGAAGTCAAAACAGTATATGATCACTTTAAAAGAGAAGATGCGTTTTGAGTTGCAAGATTTTGATCGCATGTGTATGTGCAACTAGCTGACAGGTGCAGGGAGAGCTGAGAATTGATAGTATGCAACAATTGGCTTGGGGTTGTGTTAAATTTGAATTTAACCAATTAATTTAAATTATGCCCAGAATACCTAAAACCAATTGAATTTGAATTTGATTGTATTGACAATATCGGAACAATGAGAGGGTACACTTTTTGGGGATATAAAAAGGAAAGGCATTTTGAAAATTAGTCAAAGCTAACTGCTCATCGAATGTGAGAGCATGTCATCCAAAAAAGGTTCTCAATGCTCTCAAAGAAAGCTCTCAGAAGGCACCATCTATTTAAGGTACCAAGAAATTTTAAACAAAGGCACTCACAGTAAAAACAAATTATTGACGGAGGGCCCATGGAGAAGACAGCAGGATTGGAAAGAAGGAAGGAAACAGGGGGATTGGAAGGACGGAAGGAAGTAGCAGATTTGGAAGACTGAAATGAAGACAGCATAAAAGACTATATAGACTGAGAGAATTAGTTAATTTAACTTTAGGAATTGTGTTATTAGAGCAGCATTTTAATAGAGTTCAGATAGAAATTGGTTAAGAAATAGGGGGCTTGTGTTTGTTAATGATTTTTGTTTAGTATTTACCTTAGGAGTTAGGAAAATAAATTGTTATTTTTTCATTAAATAGTGGAAATCAGGGGTTTTCTTTTACTCACTCACACTTTTAGGAGATTACAAGGTGAGGCAAACTTTTCTGGGGTGTTAATTTTAATTAGCGGGTTTGATCTCCGCGTCATAACACTGGTCTTGAGGGACACACTTCTGCAGTAGGAGATTCACTGCATTAACTGATTACCAAACCCTTGCCATCAACCCGGGATCAAAAAAGAGGGGAGAACCCTAACAGCTTCAGAGATAGGGATCAATTCTAATGCCTCATTAGCGTGATATTCAATATTGCAAGTCAGAAGATCGAGCTAACATGGTCATACTTAACAAATATCCACTGAAGGCAATTCACTCTTAGCCACTGATTACAAACAATGTGCCATGCCAGCCAGAGAAATTAGTGAAATAAGGTATGGAGATGTGCCGCTCAGGAAACTGCGAAGTTGTGAACATCTGGCCTAAGCTAACGTATGTCATGCACAGTGATTAACTGAATGAAGTTAAAGGCTCCCTCCTTCAGAGTTTAAGAGTAATTATCATCAAGAGAAAGATTGAGAAAGGAACTGCATCAAGAGCTCATGGGGATGGTCCATCTGAACGCAGCAGCAAGATGCTAATTTTGGTGCCCAAATGTAGACACGCAAATTAAAAGACGAGTGAAAAACGTCTCTCAGAATGGAAAGGGATGCAGCTGAAGTTTCCATAAGATCATAAGACCATAAGACATAGGAGTGGAAGTAAGGCCATTCGGCCCATCGAGTCCACTCCACCATTCAATCATGGCTGATGGGCATTTCAACTCCACTTACCTGCATTCTCCCTTTAATGCCTTGTGATATCAAGAATTTATCAATCTCTGCCTTGAAGATATTTAGCGTCCCGGCCTCCAGTGCACTCTGCGGCAATGAATTCCACAGGCCCACCACTCTCTGGCTGAAGAAATGTCTCCACATTTCTGTTTCCTCATTTCATGGTCAATCACAGGAAAATCATGAGAACCGCTATGTGTTAATGTATTTGAAGTGCAAGGGAAAGACCTCCTTCTTTTGGTCAATAACTATAACTAAATCATAAATCAATTTATGATTTACCAAAGGTACTGGTATGGGCAATGTCCTACAGTTCACAGCAGAGGAGATTTAATTATTTCTGCTTAACAATGTAGCAAACACATGAACATCAACAAATCACTCAACATCATATCATGCTGTAGAGGGCATGCATAGGTTGTAAAGATCTTTGAAGCAATATCTCCTCGATAACAAGGTGGGCTGTAATTTCCGCATTTCTCTTTGATGCAGGCTCGATAGTTTCCTGTCTTCTTAAAGAAGAACACCACAGTTTATAGCAGGCTCCTCATATTAGAGGTTAGTGCTTAAACACAGTCCTAGAATAATTTGTTGGTTGCTTAAGTCTGGCATCAACAACAAAGGGAGAGAAAAGCAAGATAAAGGTGAAGACAAGTCATGATGCACTAGGGATGAAACATTTAAATTTTCAGACTTAGTCAGAAGGTAATGGAGAGAAATCACAGTGGTAGCACAGAAAATTATGTGGTAACTGTTAAAAAGAGATTAGGTACATTCACCCATCTAGTGTTGTGTAGATCATTGGCTTGAAAGAGCAAATCGAACAAAAGAAAACATCTTAACACATCTATAGTGCAAATTTCTCTTATGGTCCACAGTGAAAATTTAAGAAACTGAAAAAGAAACTCAAAACCCACCATTGCAGCACAAGGGCTTTGAACATTCAATGTCACTTTTCCAACAATTTGGTGCAGTTGGAAGTCAAAATCAAATTTCAAAATTCAGGATTGATACTGCCAAAGATGTTGAGAGAGCAGAGTCAAATTGATACCTAACAGGAATGAGATCACAGCCAGGCAGAAGACAAAGAAGCCAGGCAGGATCATTGAAAGTATACAGGAAACAGGAGACAATGAGATAAAGAGAAGTTAGAAAAATGAGAGGTTGGATTTTATTAACAAACATTGTTAAACAAATCATGAAATGGTTTATTTAAAATACTTAAAGCAGTGCAGTTAAATAGAGTCATAAATATGTACAGTACGAAAACAGACCATTCGGTCCAACTCATCTGTGTCAACCAGTTTTCCTAAACTAATCTAGTCCCATTTCCCTGCACTTGGCCCATATCCTTCTAATCCATTCCTATCAATGTATTTGTCCAAATGCCTTTTAAATGTTGTTAGTGTATTCACCTCAACCACTTCCATTGGCAACTCATTCCATATGCGTGTATAAAAATGTTGCCCCTCAGGTTCTCTTTTATTCTTTCTCCTCTGACCTTAAATGATGCCTTCTAGTCCTCAATCCTGGGGAAAAGACTGACTGCATTCACCCTATCCATGCCTCTCATGATCTTATACATCTCTATAAGGACCCCTCAGTCTCCTACACTCTAAAGAAAAGCGTCCCAGCTTGTCCAAACTCTCCCTATAACTCAGACCATTGAGTCCAGGCAACACTCTTATAAATTTCTTCTACACTCTTTCCATTTCAATAACATCCTTCCTATAGAGCAAGGTGACCAAAACTGAATTCAATACTCCAAGTGTGACCACACCAACGTCCTGCATAACTGCAACATAACTTCCTCACTTCTATACTCAATGCCCTCACTGATGAAGGCCAGTGTGCCAAAAGAATTCTACACTGCCTTGCCTACTTGTGACTCCACTTTCAGAGAAGTGTGAACCTGAACTCCAAGATCCTTCTGTTCCACTACACTCCTTAAGGCCCTACCATTCACCATGGAACTCCTTTCTTAATTTGACTTTCCAAAATGCAAGTCCTCATATATGTCTACATTAAACTCCATTGCCATTTCTTGGCCCACTTCTGTAGCTGATCAAGGTCCTGCAGAAATTTTTGATAACCTTCTTCACTCTCCATGATATCGGCTATTTTAGTGTCATCAGCAAATTTACTAATCATGTCTTATACATTCTCACCCAAATCATTGATATAGATGACAAACAGCATTGGGCCCAGCACCGACCCCTGAGGCACTCCACTAGTCACAGGCCTCCGGTCTGACAAGCATCCTTCCACTATTACCCTCTGCTTCCTATCATCAAGCATTTTAAATGCTGCAATTTTACCAGCCTCCACCACTTACTCAGTCAGCTCATTCCATACATGCACCACACTCTGCGTGTAAACATTACCCCTTACGTCCCTTTTAATTTTTGCCCCTCTCACCCTAAACCTATGCCCTCCAGTTCTGGACTCTCCCACCCCAGGGAAACAAAACCTTGACTAGTTTCCTATCCATGCCCCTCATAGAACATAGAACAATACAGCGCAGAACAGGCCCTTCAGCCCTCGATGTCGTGCCGAGCTGTGAATTATTCTCAGCTTGTCCCCCTACACTATCCCAAAATCATCCATGTGCTTATCTAAGGATTATTTAAATCTCCCTAATGTGGCTGAGCTGACTACATTAGCAGGTAGGGCATTTCACGCCCTTAGCACTCTCTGCGTAAAGAACCTGCCTCCGACATCTGTCTTAAATTTATCATCCCTCAATTTGTAGTTATGCCCTCTTGTACACGCTGACATTATCATCCTAGGAAAAAGACATTCACTGTCTACCCTATCTAATCCTCTGATCATCTTGTATGTCTCTATCAAATCCCCTCTTAAACTTCTTCTTTCCAATGAGAACAGGTTCAAGTCTCTCAGCCTTTCCTCATAAGACCTTCCCTCCAGACCAGGCAACATCCTTTTAAATCTCCTTTGCACCTTTTCCAATGCTTCCATATCCTTCCCGAAATATGGGGACCAGAACTGTACACAATATTCCAAGTGCAGCTGCACCAGCATTTTTGTATAGTTGCAGCATGATATTGCAGCTCCGGAACTCAATTCCTCTGCCAATGAAACCTAACATACCATATACCTTCTTAACAGCACTATCCACTTTCAGGAACCTATGTACATGGACTCCAAGATCCCTCTGCACATCCACACTACCAAGAATCTTTCCATCGACACAGTACTCTGCCTTCCTGTTATTCTTCCCAAAGTGCATCACCTCACATTTAGCTGCATTGAACTCCATTTGCCACCTCTCAGCCCAATTCTGCAGTTTATCCAAGTCCCCCTGCAACTTGTTCTTCCACACTGTCCACTACTCCACCGACTTTAGTGTCGTCTGCAATAATCCATCCACCGATGCTTGCATCTAAGTCGTTTATAAAAATGACAAACAGCAGTGGTCCCAAAACAGCTCCTTGTGGCACACCACTAATAACTGGACTCCAGGCTGATTATTTTCCATCAACCATCACTCGCTTCCTTCTTTCAGAAAGCCAGTTTCTAATCCAAACTGCTAAATCGCCCTCAATTCCATGCCTCTGCATTTTCTCCAACAGACTCATGAGTTTAGAAAACCTCTAAGGTCATCCCCTCATCCTCTGATGCTCCAGCCCCAACCAATTCAGCTGCTCCTCCCTATAGTTCACACCCTCCAACCCTGGCAACATTCTTGTAAATCCTTTTCGAACCCTTTCAAGTTTCACAACATCCTTCCGATAGGAGGGAGACCAGAATTGCACACAAAATTCCAAAAGTGGCCTAACCAACGTCCTGTATAGCCACAACATGACCTCCCAGACTCGCGTGCTCAAAGCTCTGACCAATAAAGGATAGCATACCAAATATCTTCTTCATTATCCTATCTACCTGCAACTCACGCGGCACGGTGGCACAGTGGTTAGCACTGCTGCCTCGCAGCGTCAGAGACCCGGGTTCAATTCCCGCCTCAGGCGACTGACTGTGTGGAGTTTGCACGTTCTCCCCGTGTCTGCGTGGGTTTCCTCCGGGTGCTCCGGTTTCCTCCCACAGTCCAAAGATGTGCAGGTCAGGTGAATTGGCCATGCTAAATTGCCTGTAGTGTTAGGTAAGGGGTAAATGTAGGGGTATGGGTGGGTTGCGCTTCGGCGGGGCGGTGTGGACTTGTTGGGCCGAAGGGCCTGTTTCCACACTGTAAGTAATCTAATCTAATCTAATCTAATCTATTTTCAAGGAACTATGAACCTGCAGTCCAAGGTCTCTTTGTTCAGCAACACTCCCCTGGACCTTATGATTCAGCGTATAAGCCCTCCCCTAATTTGCCTCTCCAAAATGAGAGGTCACGCTTTCAAGGTGAGAGGTGGAAAGTTTAAGGGGATACACGCGCGTGCAAGTACTTCACACAGAGGGTGGTGGGCGTTTGGAACGCATTGCCAGCAGAGGCAGGCATGGTAGATTAATTTAAGATATGTCTGGATAACTGCATGAGTAGGTGGGGAGTAGAGGGATGCAGATGCTTAGGAATTGACCGACAGGTTTAGACAGTACATTTGGATAGGCTCAGGCTTGGAGGGCCAAAAGGCCTGTTCCTGGGCTGTAAATTTTCTTTGTTCTTTGTTCACCCCACATTTATCTAAACTAAACTCCATCTGTCACTCCTTGGCCCATTGGCCCATTTGATCAAGATCACATTGTACTCTGAGGTAGCTGCCTTCGCTGTCCAATACAGCTCCAATTTTGGTGCCATAAACAAACAGCCTAACTATACCTCCTATGTTCACGTCAAAATCATTTATATAAATGATGAAAAGCAGTGGATCCAGCACTGATCCTTATAGTACACCAATGGTGACAGGCCTCCAGTCTGAAAGGCAACCTCTGTCTTCTAGCTTTAACCCAATTTTGTATCCAAATGGATGGTTCTCCCTGTATTCCATGTGATCTAACATCACTAACTAGTCCACCATCAAGAACCTTGTTGAACGCCTTACTGAAGTCCATATAGATCATGTCCACTGCTCTTCCCTCTTTGTCAGTTCTTCAAAAAGATCAATTATGATTTCTCATGTCCATAGCCATGTTGACTGTCCCTAATCAATCCTTTCCCCTCCAAATACATGTAATTCTGTCCCTCAGGATTCTTTCCTACAACTTGCCCACCGCCGATGTCAGAATCACTGGTCTACAGTTCCCTGGCTTTTCCTTAAATAGTGGAACTACGTTAGGCAAGCTCCAGTCTTCTGGCACCTCACCTGTGACGATTGATTGTACAAATATCTCAGCAAAAGCCCAGCAATCACTTCCTTAGCTTCTCACAGAGTTCTACAGTACACCTTATCAGGTCGTTGGGATTTATCCTCATTCATCCGTTTTAACACATCCAGCACTTCCTTCTCTTTCATATGGATATTTTTCCAGATGTCACCATTCTATACCTTCCATGTCCTTCTCCACTGTAAATACTGAAGCAAAATATTTGTTTACTATCTCCCCCATCTCCTGTGGCTCTACACACAGGCTGCATTGCTGATCTTTGAGGGGCCCTAGTTACCCTTTTGTCCTTAAATATATTTATAAAATCCCTTTGGATTCTGCTTAACCCCATTTGCCAAAGCTATTACATTTCTATCTTTCACCCTCCTGATTTCCCTCTTAAGTATACTTCCACTGCCTTTATAGTCTTCTCCGGATTTACTTGATCTATCCTGTCTATACTTGACATATGCTTCCTTCTTTTTCTTGACCAAAACCTCAATTTCTCTAGTCATTCAGCATTCCCTACACCTACTAGCCTTGGTCTTCACTCGAACAGGAATATAATGTCTCTGGACTCTTGCTATCTCAGTTTTGAAGGTTTCCCATTTTCCAGCCACCTCTTTACCTACGAACATCTGCCTTCAATCAACTTTTGAAAGTTCTGGCTATAACTTCAAAATTGGCTTTCCTCGAGTTTAGAATCTTAACGTATAGATCCAGTCTATCCTTTTCAATTGCTATTCTAAAACTAATAGAATTTTGGTCACTGGCCCCAAAGTGCTCCCCCACCGACACCTCGGTCACCTGCCCTGCCTTTTTTCCCAAGACTAGGTCAAGTTTTGCAGCTTTTCCAGTGGGTACATCCACATACTGAATCAGGGAATGTTCTTGTACACACAATAACAAATTCCTCTCCATCTAAACCTTTCACACTATGGCAGTCCTAGTCTAAATTAAAAGCCCCTGCCATAACCACCCTATTATTCTTACAAATAACAGATTTACTTACAAATTTCTCAAATTACCATTGACTACTGGGGATCTATGGTATAATATCAATAAGGTCGTAGAATGATCATCCCTTTGCTTTTTCTCTGTTATACCCAAATACTTATCCTCGACATCTTCCCAGGATTATTCTCCCCAAGTACAGCAGTAATGTCATCCCTAATCAAAATAGCCACTCCCCCCCCATTCTTCCGAAAGCATCTAAACATTAGAACATGAAGTTGTCCATTCATGAGCTATGTCTCTTTAATTGCTATGATATCCCAGTCCCATGTTCCTAACCATGCCCTGAATTAATCTGCCTTCCCTGTTAAGCCTCTTACATTGAAATAAATGCAGTGGGCGGCATGGTGGCACAGTGGTTAGCACTGCTGCCTCACAGCGCCAGAGACCCGGGTTCAATTCCCGCCTCAGGCGACCGACTGTGTGGAGTTTGCACGTTCTCCCCGTGTCTGCGTGGGTTTCCTCTGGGTGCTCCGGTTTCCTCCCACAGTCCAAAGATGTGCAGGTCAGGTGAATTGGCCATGCTAAATTGCCCGTAGTGTTAGGTAAGGGGTAAATGTAGGGGTATGGGTGGGTTGCGCTTCGGCAGGGCGGTGTGGACTTGTTGGGCCGGAGGGCCTGTTTCCACACTGTAAGTAATCTAATCTAAATCTAATTTATTGTCCTACCTTGTTCTCTGCTCGCTTCCTGCCTGTTCTGACTATTTGACTTGTTCCTTTTCTCAACTATACCAGTCTCAGACTGATCTCTTTCCTCACTATCTCAGTACTTTAAATCCTCCTGAGCTGCTCGAGAAAATCTCCCTGCCAGTATATTAGTCTCCTTCCAATTCAGATGCAATTTGTTCTTCTGATATAGGCAACGTCTACCTGAGAAGAGATTCCAATGATCCAAAAATGTGAACCCTTCTCCCCTGCACCAGTTCCTCAGCCATGCATTCATCTGCTCTAATCCTCCTATTCCTACCCTCACTAGCTTGTAGCACCGGGAGTAATCCAGATATTACTAAACTCGAGGACCTCCTTTTTAAATTCTTGCCTAACTTTTTATATTCTCCCTTCAGAACCTCATCCTTTCCCCTTCCTATGTCATTAGTTCCAATGTGCACTATGACCTATTGCTGGTTCCTCTCCCCTTTGAGAAAATTCTACATCCTCTCAGAGATATTCTTGATCCTGGTACCAGGAGGCGACACACCATTTTGGTTTATTGCTGCTAGCTGCAGAAACATCTGTACGTGCCTCTGACTAGAGAATCGCAATCAATCACTTGGAATCTGACATACTCCTCGTTACCTTAGAGTCAGTCTCAGGATCAGAAACATGGCTGTTTTGCTATATTCCTGTGAGAGTTCATCACCCCTACATTTTCCAAACATACTTGTTTGAGATGGGGATAGACACAGAGGCTCCTGTATGACCTGCCTCCCTCTTCTACCTTTCCTGAAGGTAACCCATCTACCTGATCCTTTGATTTTTCTCCATTCTTATAACTGTCATCCATCACACCCTCTGAGTTCCTGTTAGTTCCTTACTGTCTCTAACTGCCATTCCAACTGATCCATATGATCTGATAGGATTCTCTACCAAAGACAGTCCCTGCAAACATAATCATCAGGAACACGGAAATTCTTCCTCATCTCCCACATCGGATTGGAAGAGCACATCACCTGACTAAAGGCCATCTTTGCACCTTAACAATCTACAGACCCAGAAAATAGCGCAGTCTTATTGCTCTAAAAAATTCTGCTCCAAGTTAACTTTGTACCTATGTTTTATATTTTTAAAATTGAATTAAGAGTCAGTTCTCAATAAAATACAATAAAAAACCCACTCTATTCACTATTCTAGATTTATAGCAAGGTTACACTTAAAAAACTATGCACTTAGCTTTTCCCGTGCTGTGAGCTCCCCTATACAGGTTCCTACAAGGTCAGTTGCGAATTTCACTATTTGTTTATTTTTCTTCCAAGCATTCCAGTGTAAAGAGATACTTGAACTCAAACAGCAAAGATCTTAGTTGTGCAGATTCACTGCTGTGTCAGACAGCAGTGTAGGTTTCTTTCTCTGACCATGAGGTCTCTACCTTTGTCTCTCTTCCTTTTTTTTAAAGCGCCGTTGTTTTGACCTTTTTTTCTCCTAAAGTTCCAAAACAATGCAACAGCATATAAAACAGTAATTACTGTCCCTCGAATTCAAAGAAATCACCTCCAAAATCTAAAATACCTCAAAAAAGGAGCAGCTCTTACAGAGGCTAAGGGGTGAACTCCCCCCCACCCCTGAAGAGTAACCCACCCTAACTCATTCCCCGAGCCTATATTTACTGACTAATGCACCTATCACGATGGGCAATTTAGCATGACCAATTCACCTGACCTGCACATCTTTTGTGATTGTGGGAGAAAACCAGAGCACCCAGAGGAAACCCACACAGACACGGGGAGATTGTGCAAACTCCACACAGACAGTCGTCCAAGGCAGGAATTGAACCCAGGTCCCTGGTGCTGTGAGGCATCAGTGCTAAACACTGAACCACCGTGCTGCCCCTTAGGAGTCCAAAACTAAAGGGCACAGGGTTAAGGTGAGAGGGGAAAGATTTAAAAGGAACCTACGGGATGTTTGCACACAAAGGGTTGTGCACGTATGGAATGTGCTGCCAGAGGAAGTGGTAGAGGCTGGCACAATTAAAAAATTTAAAAGGCATCTGTATGCGTATATAGGCCAAATGCTGGTAAATGGGACTAGATTAATCTTGGACATCTGGTTGGCTTGGATGACTTGGACTGGAGGGTCTGTTTCAATGTTATATAGCTCTATGACTCAAATGACTGAATTGAGATATAAAAAGGTACTAAAGGGTATTGACAAAGCAGATGTATAAATATGTACAGCAGAATCTTGATTATCTGAATATCAATTATCCAAATTTCGGATTATCCGAAGGGGATCACAATGTCCCGATAGAAACATTATGTCAAAGAGCTGTTTCAACCCTGATCAAATCTTTTGTTTACAGATACAATGATTAAAAATGAACTCGGCTCACTGAAATGCTGCAGAGAACAGTCCTGGACAGTTCAGGCACCGTCTCTAAATGACTGACCTCTTGCCTTCTCTCTCTCTCGCGACACTTTCCCTGGAGTTCTGCATAGGAGTGAACTGTAAACTGCCCCCTTCCCCATATAATCTCTCCAAAATTGTCCTGTGCAGGGCAGAGGTGGAACCTCGGTAAAAAGTTGTGTGTGTGTGTGTGCTCTCTCTCTCTCTATTTGGAGACTTACTTCACAAAGGCAGCAGCACTGGACAGGGGTGCGGGGTTGGGGGCAGGGGCTCGCACGCAGTGTGCTGCTGCCTCGTCTCCTGAATGGGGAGCAGACTTTACAGAAAAATCTGAACCACAGAGGAAATCAATTAACCGAATAATCAATTAATCTGAACAAAATAGTGCCTGCCCATCTCGTTTGGATAATTAACGTTTCTCTTATATTGAGGCATAGATAGAATGAACAGCCAGAGACTTTTTCCCCAGGGCAGAAACGGCAATCACGAAGGGGCATAATTTTAAAAGAGAGTGATGGGTGCCTGGAATGCACTGACAGCAGTGGTAGGAGAGTCAGATACATTAGGGACATTTAAGCAATACTTGGAAAGGTATATGGATGACAGTAAAATGAAGGGTATTTAGGTTGGTTTGATCTTAGAGTCAGATAAGTGATCAGCACAATATCAAGGCCCAAATTGTTCAATGTTTAATGTAGATGAGATGTTTCATCATGTGCAGCGATCTAGAAGAGGAGGTTGTATTCTTAAGATAAGGAATATCAAATTTGAAACAGAACTGAGGAAAAAGTACAAATCTCAAAAGATCATAAATCTGTGGAACTCACTATCTATGGTGGACACCAGGGCAATGAGTAAATCTTAGGTGGAAATGTACAGAATTTTTATTAATAACAAGCTGAAGGGTTATGGGGAGTAGGCAGGAAAGTGGAGTTGAGGCCGAGATGAGATCTGCCATGTTTACATTGGCATTGAAATATTTCAGTACTATTTTCATTTGTAACCATTAAACCCCTTAAAAAGTAATTTGACAAAATCATGACGTGGATTTTCATCCACACTGCTAAACAATATAACTGCAAATAAGTATTATTATTGACATGAACTGAAGGTACTAGAACCTTCTACTAAGTCTTTTTCAGTTAGCATGTGTACCTGAATAAATGATGTTTCATTCCAGAAATATATCTTGATTCAGGCTTGGCACTTTATTGAGTATCCACTTTGCTATATTCACGACACTGTAGATGCTATGTGCATGATGTTTATGAGCATCCCATTGATGAGGTACAATTCATTGATAAGTTAATTGTGTTAGTAATAAGTAATACCACGAAACTTGCCAATGGCAATGTTCCCAACAAAGGCTATATAGATTGTGAAATAGCTTCATGCTTAACTGCAATATTCTAAAATAAATTATCTGTGATCAGCAGAAATTCAGCAAACCCATTTTTTTCCCATCACCTAAGTACTGTCTTTCAAGAAGGTCATTTGTTTCTCTCATTCATGAAGAATACTGTTGTGTTTGTGGTTGACTTGAACCAGAAATAGAACACAAGGTAGATGGAGGGTAAACTAGAACAGTGAATACTTTAACGTACATCTCCAGAGTTGATCTGAGACTGCCTCCCCTAGCTCCCATGCTAGGTCAAATGACCTACTCTCTTAAAATGGGCACATTTTCCACATTTCCCTTATCAATATATACATCCAACAAATGTAACTCTTATCCTGGACGAGCCCTCGTTTATGGGCAGCACGGTGGCTGCCTCACAGCAGCAGGAACCCAGGTTCGATTGTAGCCTTGGGCAACTGTCAGTTTGGAGTTTGCATATTCTCCCCATTTCTGTGTGGATTTCCTCCAGGTGCTCTGGTTTTCTCCCACAATCCAAAAAGATGTGTAGGTTAGGTGAATTGGCCAAGCTAAATTGCCCACAGTGTTCTGGGATGTGTCAGTCAGGTGCATTAGTTAGGGGTAAATGTAGAGTAATTGGGTAGAGGAATGGGTCTGGGTGGGTTACTCAGAGGGTCGGTATGGACTTGTTGGGCCAAATGACCTGTTTCTACACTGTAAATTCTATGATCTATACAAGCATGGTCAGGGATATTTATTTTTTTAAAAAAGGAAAAAGACCCTTCTCTAGACACACTGATATGATCAGTCTCTCAGGGGATGGTGAATCCTCAAAGACCTTATCTTGTCTCAGCAACCTTTTCTCATGTAGTCTCCTGGATTTTCAGAAGCTCCTGTTGTTCTGCAGGTACGTCCCTTTCTGATTGTCTATTGTTGTCCTCTGACACTGCTGTTGTCTCCACCCTGAATATGGCCAAACCTGACTTGATGAACAGGATGTGGTTGGCATTGGAGCTAGGGGAGGCAGTCCAAAGATGTGCAGGTCAGGTGAAGTGGCCATGCTAAATTGCCCATAGTGTTAGGTGCATTATTCAGAGGGAAATGGATCTGGGTGGGTTACTCTTCAGAGGGTTGGTATGGACTGTTTGGGCTGAAGGGTCTGTTTCCACACTGTAGGGAAATCTAATCTAATCACTTGTCCCACCTGAACTGGCTCAGTATTTTGAAGGGCATTCCCCTTATTGCGGAGGTGCAGCAACCAGCTGGTCCATATGTCTCCCCCAGACCAGTCTCTCCTCTGGAACACCCTTAATGACGAAGTTCCCATCCTTCTGACAATCTGCCGTTCTGGATTTTGCACAACTACCTCTTTGGTCTCTTCTAGCCACAATAATTCAAACATGGTTCTCACCTGGCAGTTAAACATTAGAACATCAGCAAGCACTGAGTCACTGCATGTAGTGTCTTCCTATACACGCTGAGGAATTTGTTCAGTTGCCATTTAGCCCTCTATTTGTGAGGTGTTTAAAGCCTGCTTCAAGGTTTGTACAAACATCTCTACCTATCCATTTGTCACATGGTGATCTCGCATGTCGGATGCCATGGTTTTTCAGGTACTGTTCGAACTCTTGCACCACAAACTGTGGACCATTGTCATTCATAACTTGTTCAGGAACTCGGCAATATTTCATCCAGTCAGCTTCATCTGATACCAATTTCATGACTGCCACCTCAGGCCACTTGGAAAGGGCATCTACAACCACTAGTAACATCCGTCCCTCTACTGGTCCTGCAAAATCAACATGAATCCACTGCCATGATGATTAAAAACACTCCCATTGATAAAGGGACGACAATGGAGGTGCCTTCTTTAGTAACGCGCAGGATTTGCATGATCCACTTTCTCCTCAATCTGGGAGTCTACATTCGGCCACCAAAATTAGTTCCTGGCTTTTTCTTTCATTCACACCACATCAGGGTACCATTGGTGCACTTGTTATAGCACCTTTCCTCTTCACAGGGAAGGAATAACAACTCTCATTCCTTACATTAAACACCCATCTGAAATGGGCAACTCCCACCTCCTGGACAGGTAAACATCTAATTCTGGGAAGTTACTATAACCGGACGAGGTCCACCACAAGGCTCAAGACCAGGTCACTCCAGTTAGTGTTCCATACCTGATTTGCAGGCAGCAGTACCTTGTCTTCCTAAGCAGAATACATAATTTTCAGGTTCCAGTTGAGAATATCCTTATTTCCTGGTCGTTGTAACCTTGACAAAGCATCTGGATTACCATACTTCTCCAACTGTCAGCATCTGATTTCATATGAGTAGGCTGACAAAGCCAGTGCCTTTCGCTGCAGGTGTGCTGCCACCATTTACAGCATTCTCGTACACAGGCCAAAAATGGAGCCTGTGCTCTGTCAGCAGCACAAAGTGCCTCCTTACACATTCATGCTGGGTCAGCTGAACTATTTGTTTAAAGGGGCAACACCACACAACTATATACATAACAAATACTTTGAATATATTGTCAGATCTGCTGTGTTACACAGTTACACTGAGGACAGCCGTATGATATATAAAGCCGTATCACAGAGATGCAAAACTAATATCTCACGAAAAAAAAAGGGAAAAGCTACTTTCTGTGAAATAAATGAAAATCAAGTCACTTTCTGACCTCCATAAAAAATGTACCAAACACAAGGCTCTGGGATAAAATACATAAACTTTGTTTCATTCAAATAAGAAAATGAATTTTGTCTTCTTAAAATAGTCAATGGCTAAAGATGAAGTTGTGAGACATTCAGTTAGGAGGAGTCAGGGTACAACACTGACAATACTAAAAACTGTCATCCAAGTATTACCAAAATCAAAAGGTTGATGAGAAATCCAAAAATATCTGGTGATCATTCCAACAGCTTAGAGTCACAGAGTCATAGATTAAGAGTTATACAGCACTGAAACGGATCCTTTGGTTCAACTTGTCCATGCCAACCAAATATCCTAAATTAATCTAATTCCATTTGCCAGCATTTGGCCCATATCTCTTTAAACCCTTCCTATTCATATACCCATCCAGATGCCTTTTTAATGTTGTATTTGTACCAGCCTCCATCACTTCCTATGGCAGTTCATTCCAGACACGCACCATGTGTGAAAAAGTTGCCCCTTGGGTCCCATTTATATCTTTCCCTTCTCACCTTAAACCTATGCCCTCTAGTTTTGGACTTCCCTACACTGGGGAAAAGACCTTGTCTATTTACCCTATCCATGCCATACATGATTTTATAAACCTGCAGTACATTTCTATTACTCTATAACTCTTGTCCCCGATGCTCCAGGGAAAATAGCCCTAGTCTATTCAGTCTATCTCTATAGCTCAAATCCTCCAACTCTGGCAACATCCTTTTAACTATTTTCTGAACCCTTTCAAGTTTCACAACATCGTTCCTATAGCAGGGAGACCAGAATTGCACGCTGTGGTCCAAAATCAATGTCCTGTGCAGCCACAACATGACTTTCCAACTCCAATACTCAATGCACTGATCAATAAAGGCAAGCATACCAAAAGCCTTCTTCACAATCTTACCTACCTAGGAAATTCTGTGTCTCTGTCCTGGGCTCCGTGGTTTTTTTGTGTGGCTGATTAGCCTGATCCGAAAGCCACATCTCCCATCACACATTTAGCAAGTGTTTCTGAGAGGTATCCGTAGAATCCATACAGTATGGAAACAGGCCATTCAGCCCAACAAGTCCACACCGCACATCTCTCAAAGGAGTATCCCACTAGAGTTTTTTGAAGAAGTAACAAAGAAGATTGATGATGGCAGAGCAGTAGATGGGATTTATATGGACTTCAGCAAGGCGTTCAACAAGGTTCCCCATGGGAGACTGATTAGCAAGGTTAGATCTCATGGAATACAGGGAGAACTAGCCATTTGGATACAGAACTGGCTCAAAGGTAGAAGACAGAGGGTGGTGGTGGAGGGTTGTTTTTCAGACTGGAGGCCTGTGACCAGTGCAGTGCCACAAGGATCAGTGCTGGGCCCTCTACTTTTTGTCATTTACATAAATGATTTGGATGCGAGCATAAGAGGTACAGTTAGTAAGTTTGCAGATGACACCAAAATTGGAGGTGTAGTGGACAGCGAAGAGGGTGACCTCAGATTACAACAGGATCTGGACCAGATGGGCCAATGGGCTGAGAAGTGGCAGATGGAGTTTAATTCAGATAAATGCAAGGTGCTACATTTTGGGAAAGCAAATCTTAGCAGGACTTATACACTTGATGGTAAGGTCCTAGGGAGTGTTGCTGAACAAAGAGACCTTGGAGTACAGGTTCATAGCTCCTTGAAAGTGGAGTCGCAGGTAGATAGGATAGTGAAGAAGGCGTTTGGTATGCTTTCCTTTATTGGTCAGAGTATTGAGTATAGGAGTTAGGAGGTCATATTGCGGCTGTACAGGACATTGGTTATGCCACTGTTGGAATATTGCGTGCAATTCTGGTCTCCTTCCTATCGGAAAGATATTGTGAAACTTGAAAGGGTTCAGAAAAGATTTACAAGGATTTTGCCAGGGTTGGAAGATCTGAGCTACAAGGAGAGGCTGAACAGGCTGGGGCTGTTTTCCCTGGAGCGTCGGAGGCTGAGGGGTGACCTTATAGAGGTTTACAAAATTATGAGGGGCATGGATAGGATAAATAGGCAAAGTCTTTTCCCTGGAGTCAGGGAGTCCAGAACTAGAGGGCATAGATTTAGGGTGAGAGGGGAAAGATATAAAAGAGACCTAAGGGGCAACGTTTTCACGCAGAAGAAGGTACGTGTATGGAATGAGCTGCCAGGGGATGTTGTGGAGGCTGGTACAATTGCAAGATTTAAGAGGCATTTGGATGGGTATATGAATAGGAAGGGTTTGGAGGGATATGTGCCGGATGCTGGCAGGTGGGACTGGATTGGGTTGGGATATATGATCGGCATGGACGGGTTGGACCGAAGGGTCTGTTTCCATGCTGTACATCTCTATGACTCTATGACCCAAGGAACTGTGAATTTGCACTCCAAGATCTCTTTGTTCAGCAACACTTACTATTTTTTATTAGATTCCCTACAGTGTGGAAACAGGCCCTTCGGCCCAACACCAACCCTCCGAAGAATAACTCACCCAGACCCATTCCCTACCCTATATTTACCCCTGACTAATGCACCTAACACCATGGGCAATTTATCATCGCTAATTCACCTGACCTGCACATCTTTTGGACTGTGGGAGGAAACCAGAGCACCCAGAGGAAACCCATGCAGACACGGAGAGAACATGCAATCTCCACTCAGACAGTCACCCAAGGGAGGCATCGAACCCGGGCCCCTGGTACTGTGAGGCAGAAGTGCTAACCACTAAGCCACCATGCTACCCATAGACCTTAACATGAAGCATCTAAGTCCTGCCCAGAGAGATCTACAGCAAGCTTCCTGTCGTTGTCTGACAGAATTCGTGGAGAAAGTGATAATTGCCTGCTCTGGTTGCTATCTCATACAGTCTGTGTCCCTGGATGGTTAATTGTTCACCCAGAAGTTATCCATCATTTAGGCCTACATCAAAGTGGATACCACCATTTATAGTATGTAGTCAAATTCACTGATGATACATTGTATGATGTAGACTGTGAGATTCATATATATTTTAATAATGTTTGCTTTAAGTTTTGATTTGTGGATTTCGAATTTGTGACATATAGGTGTTTTTTCTGTCTCTGTTGGAGTACTAGAGTCTTCGAGTCATACAGATCTACAGCACTGAAAAAGACCCTTCAGCTCATCATGTTGTTACTGGTCATAAATAACCATTTAACTATTCTAAGCCCACTTTCTGTCACTTGACCAAAGCTTTGTGTGCCCTGACATGACAACTGCACATCAAAATGCTTTTAAAATGTTTTGACGGTTTCACCCTCTACCAACATTATAAGCCTTTGAGGACTGTGGCACAGTGGCTCAGTGCTTAATGCTGCTGCCTCACAATGTCAGGGATGCAAGTTCGATTCCAGCCTCAGGCACATGTCTGTGTGGAGTTTGCGCATTCTTCTTGTGTTTATGCGAGTTTCTGCCAGTGCTCTGGTTTCCTCCCACAGTTCAAAGATGTGCAAGTTAGGTGGATTGGGCATGCTAAATTGCCCATAGTGTCCAGGGATATATAGGTGAGGTGCATTCGTCATGGGAAAATGCAGAGTTACAGGGATAGGGTAGGGAGATGGGTCTGGGTGGGAAACTCCTGGGTGTAGAGGGGACTTGTTGAGCTGAATAGCCTGTTTCCACACTGTACGGATTCTATGGATACTTCCCAGAAACACCTGCTAAATTTGTGATCAGAGATGTGGCTTTAGGATCAGGCTCAGCAGCCACACAAAAATCCACAGAACCCTGGACAGCGACACAGGATTTTCTAGGTAGATAATCATACTCGTCACTGAGTGATTGCCATCAACAACGACCCATACAGGCAGTAAACTCCAGGTGAAAATATTTTTCTTTACATCTCCTCTAAACTTTCTACTCTTTACCTCAAATCTATTCCAAACAAAAACTGAAATTGCTGAAGAAACACAGTAGGTCTGCCAGCATCTGTGAAGAGAGACTTTAGTGAGCTTTCTTCAGAACTAGTTGCTCGGAAAAGGTGATATATTTGCTGAAGACAGGGGATAAGGAAAGGAGTGAACAGATACACAGAAATGCAATCAGAGAGAAACAAAGAGAAAGAACGACAGTTAGGCAGACTGATAGATGGTAGTGTGCCACGGAGAAAGAAAAGCTGAAAATGGTGACCATGAATCAGTGAAAATGAGTTGGCTATGCTGAAAGCATGTCATGAGAGGTGTGGGGTTGGGCAAAGTACATGGAAGAAGGTCCTAACAGTATTAAGCTTGAAGGCTGCTGGATACCCATGAGTATAATGGGATGCTATTCTTCCAGCTTGTGGTGAGCCTTGCTGCAACAGACTAGAGACAGAAATGTTGACCAGACAACAAGGTCGTGTGTTGAAGTGTCAGACAACTGAAAGTTCAGGGTTACTTGTGTGGACAGAATGTAGGTGTTCAGCAAAGTGATTGTGCAGTCTATGTCTCATCCCCCCAGTGTACAAAAGACGACATTGTGAACAGTGAATACAGCAGAGTGATTTAAATGCAGATAAATCACCAGGATGATGTGTCTGGAGCCTAGGACAGTGAGAGAGGGAAGATGAAATCAGGCAGGTGTTCCACCTTCTGCAATTGCATGAGAAGGTGCCTAGGTATGTGGGGAGATATTGGGAGTGGAGAAGTGAACCAGAGTGTCCAAGAGTGAACGGTACCTGCAAAATGCTGACATGGAAGGGGAAAGGAATATGTGTCAGGTGGTGCCATCCCGCTGGAAATGGTGGCGTTGGATGTGGATGCTGGTGAAGTGAGGGCTGAAGTGCAGCAAATAAGTCACAGCTCATTTCCCCAATAACCACTGTGGTGTATCCTCAGTTGAGGAAAAAGATGATCATTTTTGAGCCCCCCCCCGCATTTAAGGTGGCATCATGAGACCAGATGTAACAGGGAGGGTGAAACTGGGAGAATGGAATGAAGTCTTGACAGGAAACAGGGAGGTGAGGCTGGACAGTCCAAGTAACTGAGCGAGTCAGTGGTCAATCTCATCTGCTATAAAAAAATGCCAGTCTGTTCAATCTTTGTCCATAAATGAAACTCTCCATTTCAGGCAATATCCTGGTAAACCTTCTCTGCACCTTCTCTAGTGCTATAACATGCCCCTATAATATGGATTCCAGAATACAATACCCTAGCTATGGCGTAACCAACATCCAGCATAACCTCGTTCCTCTTAAACATCATGGGCCTGATGAAGGGCTTATGCTCGAAACATCATTTCTCCTGCTCCGCAGATGCTGCATGACCAGCTGTGCTTTTCCAGCACCATGCACTTCGCTTTGGCCATACAGGGCAAGTTTGCCACATGCCTTCTTAACTATTTTGTCGACCTATCCCACTATCTTAAGGGACTGGTGTACATGCATGCCAAGGTCTCTTTAATCCTCAGTGCTTCCCAGAGTCCTACCTTTCATCATGTATTCCCTTGCTTTGCCCAAGTGCATCACTTCATGTTTAGCCAGATTGAATTCAATTTGCCGCTGATCAGCCCATGTGGCTCAAGGATAGGATGTAATGCAAGGATAGCATTCTTTCGGGGTGGCATGGTGGCTCAGTGGTCAGCACTATTGCCGCACAGCGCCAGGGACCCGGATTCGATTCCCGCCTCGGGAGACTGTCTGTGTGGAGTTTGCACATTCTCCCCAGTTCTGCGTGGGTTTCCACCGGGTGCTCTGGTTTCCTTCTACAATCCAAATTTGGAGGTCAGGTGAATTGGCTATGCTAAATTACCCGTAGTGATAGGTGCATTAGTCAGGGGTAAATATAGGCTCGGGGAACGGGTCTGGGTGGGTTACTCTTCCCTTGCTTAACAATCTGGGATAAATTTCATCTGACCCTGAAGATTCATCTATTTGTGTGCCTGTCAGAGTACTCAGAACCTCCTCTCCATCTATGCTAATCTGAAATTGTACCACAGATCTTCTCCATGATTTCTGTACCCATATAATCCAGCTCACGAGTGACAAGGTACAAAACATTAATTTCGAACTCTACTTACAACTTATGCTCCACGCATAAATTACTGCTGTGTCCTTAATGAGCCCTACTCTTTCTCTTGTTATCCTTTTAAACTTAATATGCCAATAGAACAATTTAGGACTTTCCTTTACCTGTGAATAACTTTTCATGCCCCTTTTTAGCTCTCCTAATCTTTTTAAGTTCCATCTTGCACATTCTATATTTCCCTAGGGCTTCTGCTCTCTTGAACCTTCAATATCTGTCATCAGCCTCCCATCTCCCCTTGAACCAATGCCATATATCCCTTCATATTCAGTGTTCACAGCATTTGATGATCCCACTCTTTTCCTTTATTGGAACATGTTGGTCCTGTACCTGCTATTTCCTCCTTGAATGCATCTCACTGTTCTGAGACAGATTTACCTCAAAGTATCTGCTCCCAGTAAACTCTGGTCAAATCATACTTGATCTTATTAAAATCAGCCTGCTCCCAGTTGAGAAGTTTGATTTCAGACTCATCCTTGTCCCGTTCCATAACAATTAGCTTCTCCTGGTTTTGAAGATTATAAACATTCTAGCCCACCATTTATATGCATGTCATCTATCCCAAACCTCGTATTCGAAAGACAAAAAGAAAACCACATGGAGCATCTGAGACCAAAACACTAGACCTCCTGGAGAATGCCATTGTTTGGACCAAAGATCTAAGTGATGTCCATATTACTCAACCTGCACAGAAGTCTGATGCCTACTGCACAGGTCATTGACTTATACGGTGGGATTAAAGAAAATCAGCTGTACTACCCTGTGTCCCAGGCTATTAGGTTCAATCATTATCAATTTTAAGCATAATAACCTGCTGAGATATGTGAATAAAAATGAGCAACCTTTGTTAACTGTTAGAACAATCTAAGGTCACAAATTCATGAGATAAAGGATGTGCAGAAGGTAAAGAAAGCCTGACAGATGCAACAATATGCTGATCATCATGATACGAAAAGCTTTCTAAAGCCATCAGGTCAAATGGGCAAGGTCACCAAGATTAACAAAAATGGTGTCTATGTCCTTAAGGATAACAACAAACTTATTAAGGGGATCTGGATCTGGGACCGTTTTTCCTACAGCAGAGGAGAATAAATGGGGATGAGATTGAGATCTATAAACCTTTGATGGGCACAAATAGAGTAGACAGGCAGGAAACTCTTCGTGAAGGGGGCATAGATTTAAGGGAACAGGCGGAAGGTTTAGGGAACAAGAAAAAGGGTGGTGGGAATCTGGAACTCTGTAGATGAGGCAGAAACCCTCATAATATTTAAGGAGTATTCAGAAGAACACTTACAAATCCAAGGCATTAAAAGCTGTGAATCAAATGCTGGCAAATTGTAGCAGAATAGTTAGGTGCTTGTTTTGGCTAGCATGGTCACAACAGGCCAAAGGGCCATGCTGTAGGCCTCTCTGACTCTACGACCAACTCCATTTGTCAACACTAAAGGCTCCTCAGTGGTGAAGCCACAGTGATAGCTGATACTGTCCATGCTCTCCTTCAGTCATCTAGGGTAGAATCCATGTGTTTTTGCTCACAACAGGACTCCATACACTCAATCTAATGGATTTGAAAGCAAAACAAAAACTTCCACAGACTTCAGGAATGCAATATTTGTAACCATCTTCAAGAGCAGAGGTTAAATCATGCCAAAGCAATGATCCAGGTATTCTACCTTATCGGTAGAAGAGAAACTCCTGACGCATCTCTTGTTGTGGGGAAAGAAATACCTCCAGAGACACAATGTGATTTCAGACCTTAACAGAGGAACCTCTGAATTATTGTCAGACACATTCAAGAAAAAATGTCAAAAAACATTTAAAATGTCAAAACACAAACAACCTGTGTTGCATTTTTCAACCCAACCAGAGGCATTTGCTTCAGCAAACTTGAGGTTCTATGAATTGTGTTTCAAAGATTTTTATCTCAAAGAAACTCAACATAATCATGAGGCAAGTGAAAGATTATCAACTGCAACAATTTTGAATGGGAAATCTGAAATGGATGCCTTAAAATCTACACTCAAATCAAGCTCCCAGGTCAAACAACACTGTGCAATCGTCTCCATACTGTTTTCAATGTACCTGGTGTGGCTATTCACCTCTTCAAAGACCAACTGCTCCCCAGTGTCAGCACTAAATACTTTTCAGATGGAAAAATAACCTTAGTTACCTCTCTGCCAAAACTAAACTGACCATCACAGGTTTGTAAGTCACACAATTTCTTTACTTCTGTATTCAAGAAACTCAGTTTGTCCTTGAAGGGTGTAAAAACAATATTACATCACCATTCCTTCAGTGTAACTAGGACAAAATCTAGGAATTCTTGCCCTAACAGCATTGTGGGTGTCCCTACTCTCAGCATTTCAAGAAAGCAGCTTATCACCGCCTTTTCCATAGTCTAGATTAGAGTGGTCCTGGAAAAGCACAGCAGGTTAGGCAGCATCCAAGGAGCAGGAAAATCCACATTTCGGGCAAACGTTTTTCATCAGGAACGGAGGCAGGGATCCACAGGGTGGAGAGATAAATGGTGGGCGGGGGGGGAAGCTGGGGAGAAGGTAGCAATAGGTGAATGGGGGTGGGGATGGAGGTGATACGTCAGAGAGGAGGGTGGGGCAAGGTAGCAAAGAGTACAATAGGTGGATGGAGGTGGGGAGGGTGGAGTGGAGAGGCGGGAAGGGAGATTGGCAGGTAGGACAGGTCATGAGGATGATGCTGAGCTGCAAGTCTGGAACTGGGGTAAGGTGGGGGAGGGGAAATGAGGAAGCTGGTGAAGTCCATGTTGATGCCTTGGGGTTGAAGTGTTCCGAGGCAGAAGATGAGGTCTTCTTCCTCCAGGCGTCGGGTGGTGAGGGAGTGGCAGTGGAGGAGGCCCAGGACCTGCATGTCCTTGGCAGAGTGGGAGGGGAGTTGAATTGTTGGGCCATGGGGCGGTAGGGTTGATTGGTGCGGGTGTCCCGGAGACGTTCCCTAAAGCGCTCTGTGAGGAGTCTCCCCAGTGTAGAGGAGACCGCATCGGGAGCAACGGATACAATAAATGACATTGGTGGATGTGCAGGTGAAACCTTGATGGATGTGGAAGGCTCCTTTGGGGCCTTGGATGGAGGGGAGGGAGGAGGTGTGGGCACAGGTTTTGCAATTCCTACAGTGGCAGGGGAAGGTGCCAGGACGGGAGGGTGGGTTGTTGGGGGGCGTGGACCTGACCAGATAGTCATGGAGGAAACAGTCTTTGCGGATCGGGGTGGGGAGGGAAATATATCCCTGGTGGTGGGGTCCGTTTGAAGGTGGCGGAAATATTGGCAGATGATGCAGTTTATACAAAGGTTGGTAGGGTGGAAGGTGAGGACAGGGGGATTCTTTCCTTGTTACAGTTGGAGGGGTGGAGTTTGAGGGCGGAGGTGCGGGACGTGGATGAGATGCGTTGGAGGGCATCTTCAACTACGTGGAAAGGGAAATTGCGGACTCTAAAGAAGGAGGCCACCTGGTGTGTTCTGTGATGGAACTGGTCCTCCTAGGAGCAGATATGGCGGAGGCCGAGGAATTGGGAATATGGGATGCCAATTTTTCAAGGAGGTAACGTGGGAAGAGGTGTAATCCAGGTAGCTGTGGGAGTCGGTGGGTTTGTAAAAATGTCAGTGTCAAGTCGGTCATCATTAATGGAGATGGAGAGGTCCAGGAAGGGGAGGGAGGTATCAGAGATGGTCCAGGTGAATTTAAGGTTGGGGTGGAATGTGTTGGTGAAGTTGATGAACTGCTCAACCTCCTCAACCTGAGGTGGCGCCAATACAGTCATCAATGTAGCAGAGGAAGAGGTGTGGAGTGGTGCTGGTGTAACTACAAAAGATGGACTGTTCTGCATAACCGACAAAGAGGCAGGCATAGCTGGGGCCCCTGCTGGTGCCCATGGCTACTCCTTTGGTCTGGAGGATTTGAAGGAGAAATAGTTAAGGGTGAGGACCAGTTCAGCCAAACAAATGAGAGTGTCAGTAGAAGGGCACTGTTGGGGACATTGGGAGAAAAAGAAAAGGAGAGCTTAGAGGACCTGATCATGGTGGGTGGAGGTGTAGAGGGACTGGATGTTCATGGTGAAGATGAGGCATTGGGGATCAGGGAAACAGAAGTCTTGGAGGAGGTGAAGGGTGGTGTCTTGAACGTATGTGGGGAGTTCCTGGACTAGGGGGGAAAGGACAGTATTGAGGTAGGTGGAGACGGGTTCGTGGGACAGGAACATGCTGCGACAATGGGTCGGTCAGGTGGTCAGGCTTATGAATCTTGGGAAGGAGGTAGAGTCAGACGGTGCTGGGTTCCCGGACTACGAGGTAGGAAGCTGTGAGTGGGAGATCTCCTGAGGTGATGAGGTTCGGTATGGTCTGGGAGATTATGGTTTAGTGATGGGGAGTGGGGTCTGGTCGAGGTATGGTAGGAGGAGGTGTCTTTGAGTTGGCGTCTGGCTTCAGCAGTGTAGAGGTCAGTGTGCCAAACTACCACTGCACTCCCTTTATCCGCTGGCTTGATGGTGAGGTTGGGATTGGAGCAGAGGGAGTGGAGGGCTATGTGTTTTGAGGGTGAGAGCTTGGAGTGTGGGAGGGGGGTTGGCAGGTTGACGTGGTTAATGTCTCGGTGGCAGTTGGAAATTAAGAGATTGAGGGCGGGTAATAGGCCAGCACGGGGTGTCCAGGTCGATGGAGTCCGTTGGAGTCAGGCGAAAGGATCCTCAGAAGGTGGGCGGGAGTCTTGATTGAAAAAGTAAGCTCAGAGGCGGAGGCAGCGAAAGAAGTGTTCAACGTCACAACGCGTATTAAATTCATTGATGCACAGAGGAAGTGGGATAAAGGTAAGGCCTTTGCTGAGGACTGATTGTTCGTCCTCAGTGAGGGGGAGATCCGGGGGGATGGTGAAAACTTGGCAGGGCTGGGAGCTAGGACCTGGTGAGGGTGTGGAGCTGGGAGTGGGGGCGGACCCTGTAACTGGAGTAGGTGCGGTAGTAGGGGGAATGGGAGTGGAGCAGGGGTGAAGTTTCCCTCAGGGCTCTGGAGGGGCGGGGATGGTGACAGTGAGACCTGTGGGAGGCGTGTCGGCAGAATGCAGGTGAGTGGCGTTGGTGGGGACAAAAGTGGTGGTGAACATGGCAGTTGGGGGGGGGGGGGGCGGAAGTTGCTGAGCGTGTGATGTCAACGATGATGTGGGGGGCAGAAGTGATGTCACATGTGGTGCATGAGGAATTGTGAGGGGCGGAAGTGGCCATGATGGGGGTTGAAGTGACGCCATTGATTGCCGTGGGCATGGTAGCTGTACCAGCCACATGGCTAATGGTGTCCGAGCAGTTCCAGAGGCCGGGGGAATCTTCTGGTGCCATGATGGGGGCAGAAGTGCCTTTTCTATGTCAATTATGGAAGCACAATAAATGCGAGCCCAGCCAGTGAAATACACGGCCCTCAAACAAAAGTACTGTTACAACATTGCGGTGAACCCTTCTGTTAATTAAACCAAACACCCATGAAAGCTCATTTTGCGTTGTGATATGTTAAAATATATGAGTGGTAGAGAACTCCAAAATTCCACTAAAGAAAATAACATCATTTTTTTAAACTCTAAAAGTGAATATTAAACAACAACTATTCACAACTCTAAGTCCCCCTTTCTCTTAATTGCTTGTTATCTGCCTCCAACTCTATAACAATATACTGTTCCAATAAAACACTTATTAAAATTACATCAACTTAATTTCAATACCATACAATAGTTGTCATCTTTGATGTCTGTCCTCTTCTGGCTGAAGATCGCCCTGGGTCGTCTACTTTCTTTTTACTACAAATATGTTTTGTTTGAAAAAGTATCTTGGATAGCATTGCCTAATTTATTGGATCTGTGTTGATGGGGTTTGCTCTGTCCGATTTTCAAAATGCCTGCCTTTTTTTATATCCCTAATATTGGATCGGCTCATTGGTTCGATGTTCGCAAAACAATAAATTCAAGCTAGATTGGGTTTTAGTATCCTGATGCCTAATTTAAAGAGATTGATTAAATTTGATTTGTTGTTATATCAGCAACCAACTCAGGTATCAATTTCACAGCCAAATGTTACATATTTTCAATTTTCCAGTACATTCTGAGACTGCTATCTGTTATATACACAAGTGGTTGTAAGCTCTCAGTGCAGAACAGCATTCACTCTCTCAAAGGTACAGTACAAGCCTTCAACTTCATAACAGTATTATATCAAGTATGTAAGTTAGCTCGCTGAGCTGGAAGGCTTGTTTTTAGATATTTCATCACCATGCTAGGTAACTTCAGCAGTGAGAGTCTCCAGTAAAGTGCCTACCTCTCTATTTATAGGTCTTGATTTCTTAAGGTGGATGAAGTTATTTCTAGTTCTTTAAGGTAGATGGGCGGCACGGTGGCACAGTGGTTAGCACTGCTGCCTCACAGCGCCAGAGACCCGGGTTCAATTCCCGACTCAGGCGACTAACTGTGTGGAGTTTGCACATTCTCCCCGTGTCTGCGTGGGTTTCCTCCGGGTGCTCCGGTTTCCTCCCACAGTCACAAGGATGTGTGGGTCAGGTGAATTGGCCATGCTAAATTGCCCATTGTGTTAGGTTAAAGGGGTAAATGTAGGGGTATGGGTGAGTTGCGCTTCGGCGGGTCAGTGTGGACTTGTTGGGCCGAAGGGCTTGTTTCCACACCGTAAGTAATCTAATCTAATCTAATCTAGATAGGATCTAAGTTGATGTATTTATTGATGGAGTACTGGTTAGAATGCCATGCCTCTAAGAATTCTCGTGCATGTCTTTGTTTCGCCTATCCTAGGATGACTGTGATATCCCAGTCAAAGTGATATCCTTCTTTGTCTGTATGTATGGAAGCTAATGTTACCAGGTCATGTCTTTTGGTGGCTAGTTGGTGCTCATGTATCCTGGTGGCAACACACACATCCTGGGACAGGCAAAACAAAGACACGCATGAGAATTCTTTGAAGCATGGCATTCTAACTAGAACTCCATCAATAAACACATTGATTTAGATCTTTTCTACCTTCCCTTAAAAAAAAAACAAAAATGGACATCACCCACCTTAAGAAACCAAGACCTTTAAACAGGGAGGCAGGCCATACCACCAGCACCTCACTAAAGACTCTCACTACTGATGATTCCTAGTATGATGACGAAACATCCGAAAACAAACCTTCCAGCTCAGCAAGTTAACTTACCTATTAATCATCAATCTTTTGAAAAATTGCTAGTATTATATCAGCCTGGTCAGCCAAATCTACCACCTCCCATAGACATTGAAGGAGAGACTCCAGGATAGGATCTACTTCCCTCTGTTCAAAATGCTAAGTAAAATGGACCATAACATTTCCAACACCCTCATTAGCCCCCTTAATGATTACAGTTAACTGGTAGTGTGCATATATTACCTGCATTTAAAGCAGATATCCTTGAAAAATTGCAACTATTAAAATGGCTAACATGACAAGGAAACACAAGTCTTTTGAACTAATTCCCTGGTTGCAACAGTAACTTAGCAAGTAATTTCTGAACCATTAATCTCACATATTCAATATTTAGTTAACTAACCTTTTGGTGTTGAACATTTTGACAGTGTCTTGCTTCTCATTAAAGATATATATCTGACAGCATAGGTGCACCACGTCTTTTAGGTGACCAACTAAAAAGGAAAAAAAAAGTTAGAAATAATTTGCCAATGTAAAACTTATGCTTTTTATCCCACTAGAAATCTCAAGTACAGATTGTGAAAAGTGATTGAGGTGACTTGGCCAAAATGCCTCTAAATGCCTCCAAAATGCTTGCAATCCACTCCATCAATTGACCAACATTCTCAGCTCATATTAGAGCTACAAAGTTCCAAGAAACATCCCTGAATTTTCTTTCTGACTTTCTGAATCCATCAATGTAACATAGCAACTGAACCAGTCAAATCCAGACAATATACATTTCCAAAGTGACATTTCCTCTAACTGCTTGGAATTGGAACAATGGTGTTTCAACACAAATCTGACCAGCTATATTACAATTAAAGATGATAATCCTTAAATTGGCCCTGAAGTAAAGATTTTACCAACCGTTCTTTACAATACATAACCACAGTATGTTGATGCTGCTGTTAAATATTGCACAGCAGAGAATTTTCCAATATGCGTTCTCACAGCTTGATTGCTAATTTGATACTTGCGTCTTCCAGTTCAAAGATCACTGCTGAATGTGAATAATCCACGTATGTAGTTAATACTCATCATTTTAACTATTGGTTTTAAATTCATCCTCAGTATTTTTCTCCAATGGACAAAGTGGAGAGAAAGCACTTATTCCTCTTAGTTGAAGGACCAATAACAAAGGGGTAACGTTTATGGTGAAAACCAAGAGGTTTGGGGGGACTTGAAGAAAATGTTGCTCAGCCAGAGGACAGCAGGGATCTGGAATGCACTTCCTGGGAGATTAGTCAAGGCTGGTAACCTTTGAAAAGTACTTGGATGAGCACTTCAAGTTTCATAATACTCAAGGCTATCGGACTAGTGCTGATAAGTGGAACTAGAATCATAGCAACCCTGCAGTGTGACAAGATGCCTTTCGACTATCAAGTCTGTACTATCTGTCTGAACAGCAATCTACCCTATCCTTGAAGCCCTGCATTTACCGTGGCTAATCCACCTGGACTGCACACCCCGGAGGAATATAGCATGGTCAATCCTGCACATCTTTGGACTGGGGGAGGAAACCAGAGCACCTACAGGAAACCCATACAGAAATGGGGAGAACATGCAAACTCCATACAGTCACCTAAGGCTGGAATCAAACCTGGGTCCCTGGCACTATGGGGCAGCAGTGCTAACTACTGAGTTGCCATGTCGCCCTCTATCTACTAATGTATATTTAGTGTATGACTGGCAGTACAGACTCAATGGGCTGAAAAGCCGCTTCTGTACTCTATGATTCTGTGGTTCTAAAAATGCAATGCTGTTCTCAAAAAACCATCTTATGATAGTCATTTGGAGAGTTACCAATACCTACTCTAACTTCAATGTAGCCAAATCATATCTGGTCTTGCTAAAAATCTGCCTTCTACCATTTAAAGCTTTGATTTCAAGCCTATTTGTGCTCTCTTTCATAGCAATCTTGAATCTAACAAGATTTTAATGCTGTCTGCAAAATGCTCCCCCACTGATACTTCAATCATTTGCCCAGCTTTATTACCTATACTTAAGTCCAGAACTGCCCCGTCTCCTGGAGGATCTTCTACACACTGGCTTAAGAAGCTCTGCTGAGTGCATCTTAAGAATTACACCTGCTTTAAACTTTTTACACTATGACAAATTGATTGTTCCCCTTTTTTGCCTTTTTAAAAGTTCTACCAAATCACTTCATTTGAGGAGCCTTCTAAGATATCATCACTCCTACCCCTGTAATTGATTCCTTGGTATTACTTTATCTTTTATCTCCTTCCCTTTCTCACCTGCAGACTCTATATCCTGAAATAATGAGCTGAGATCAATGGAAAAAGTGGTATTCAATTTTCTTTTGATACTTTAGTTGCGGTACAAATCCACGGATGTACAAGCAGCTTTTCTGCAGGGAAACCTGTATCAGAGAAGTGATGAGAGGAATGGATAGAGTCAATAGCCAGAGACTTTTCCCCAGGGCAGGATTGAGTGGTTCGAGGGGTCATAGTTTTAAGATATTAGGAGAAAGGTATAGAGGGGACTTCAGAGGAAGGTTCTTTACGCAGAGTTGTGAATACATGGAATGTGTTGCTAACGGTGGTGGTGGAAGCAGAGTCATTAGGGACATTTAAGCTACTGCTGAATGTGCACATGAATAGCAGTGAGTTGAGGAGTGCGTAGGTTAAGTTATTTTATTTTACATTAGGATTAACCCTCCGCACAACATCGTAGACCAAAGGGCCTGTTCTGTGCTGAACTGTTCTATGTTCTATTTGGAGGAAGTAGCCAACCACAAAAGGGAAATTCTCAAAGTTTAATAAATATGTTTATGGATTGAGTGACACTTTTTGTCTATGGTATGTTTCAGTGAGGCTTACTCTACAAAGATTAGGTTATGCACAACTCAAAGCAGACCCTGCAATGTTCAAATGGAAAAGTAGCAGACTTACTTTCATACTTACTTCTTGATACATAGATGATATTTTTACATGATCACTAATCAGTATGAAAAGAATTGTATTGAGCAAATTAGGGCAGTACTTAAGTTGGTAATCAGTCTTCTGGTGCTTTTAAATATGTTGGCTTGAAGGTAAAGCAAGGATGTAATTTTATATTAAGAATACTGGAAAATGTGAGTCCCATCAGAATTGGCTGTACTAGGTTTGTACAAAATGATGTAGTGCCTTCAGAGTTGAAATGGAACAACTGCAGAATCATATCAGAGTGCTCAATTGGTTACACACACAGACAATACTGGATTCCAGCTCTGTGTTCAAACATAATCTTTTGATGGAGGAATCCTAACAGGAACAAAGCATTTTTAAAAAGGATCAGAGAAGTGTGTAGTGAAATTCTCAGCTTTATGCAATCTCAAGAACATGTACCAGATTATTTTTAGCAATGTTTTATATACTAATTTCCCAGTGCAATGGTTCATAATATACCTTCTGGGAAAGAATGGGAAATTGTGACAATTAGAATGAAGGTGAAAATATGTAAGGAAGGTGGTCAGAAGGGACCATACCTATGCAAGGTTATATAGATAAATTGAATGCTTTGGTATAATGATGTTGTCTTTTCTCATTTGTACAAAGTGTACAAATGAGAAAAGACAACATCCTGACTGGAACTACAATAACATTTCTTCATTGTGGCTGGATCTTAAACCTGGAACGTTAGCAGTACACCAAATGGACTTCAGTGATTCAAGAAGGCAGCTCACCACCATCACCTTCTCAACAGCAGCAGTCATTGCCAGTTCTACCCGCATTGTATGTAGAAATCTTAAAAACGTAAACTTAGTTTTTCAAGGACAGAGATGATGGCATTGTGGTATTATTGCTAGATTGTTAATCCAGGAACTCAGGTCATGTTCTGGGTACCCAGGTTTGAATCTCACCATGAAAGATGGTGCAATTTGAGTTCAATAAAAATTGGGAATTAAGAGTCTAATGGTAAATCATTAAACCATTGTTGATTGTTGAGGAAAAACCCTGCTGATTCACTAATGTCTTTTAGGTAAGGTCTCTGCTATCCTTACCTGGTCTAGCCTACATATGACTCCAGACCCACAGCAATGTGGTTGACCTTGAACTCCTCTCTGGGCAATTAGGAACAGGCAATAAATGCTGCCTTAGCTGGTGATGCGCTCATATTGTGAATGAAAGAAAAAAAAACTGTTTAGCAGTAATTATTCAGCAGTATTTTGCTTCAAATTGGGATACAGCTCATTCAAGAATTGAGTGTAGCATTTTCAATGTTTTTTTTGCAGCAAGATAAATTGTGACAAAGCAGAAATTCACATCACTTCAAAATTTTTAAGACTTTAGATTAGATTACTTACAATGTGGAAACAGGCCCTTCAGCCCAACAAGTCCACACCGACCCTCTGAAGAGCAACCCACCCAAACTCATTCCCCTACATTTACCCCTTCACCTAACACTACAGGCAATTTAGCATGGCCAATTCACCTAACCTGCACATCTTTGGACTGTGGGAGGAAACCGGAGCACCCAGAGGAAACCCACGTAGACATGGGGAGAATGTGCAAACTCCACACAGACAGTTGCCAGAGATGGGAATTAAACCTGGGTCTCTGGTGCTGTGAGGCAGCAGTGCTAATCACTATGCTGCCACCATGCCGCCCCTTCTTTCAGCTCAATCTATGAAGGAATGAGACATTGCCCTCAGCAGCCTCTAAACATCTATATGCAAATGCATGTGTGAGGATGTCAAAATTGCTGTCAGTTTCACAGAGTAATGATGGAAATGCTTTTTGAGCAAATATTTGAGCCAAAATGGGGTGGAATTATTTCAATGGTTGAAGGGATGACAAGGACAGTGGACCATACAGTTTATGTATAACCAAATAAGACATAGGTATTGAACTCCAATTTCCAGGTCGGAGCTTGTAAATTATGCAGTGTGTAATTTAGGTATTCTTCTGTAAGCTTATATATAGCTGGGATGGGAGCAGAGTAGATTCAGATTTTTGATTTTTTTTAGCTGTAATAATTCAAGAATACCAGAGACTCCAGGTTTGGAATTGGTGAAGGAGCATGACCAAGAAAAACAAGGTGGTTTAGTGATCTGTAGCTAGAACCACTGGTTAGACATGTGAATTAAAAGGAACTGCACTATTCAGTTCTCTTGTACCAAGACATCAAGGATGAGGGAAAACAATGTCACAAACCCACAATTTAAAGCAGTGTCTGAGAGTCAGCAGAAGTCAGAAAACACAAATGAGCCTGAAACAGAACAATGTCTGAAACCCACAGCTAAAAGCAGGGAGTGGAATTAATGGGAGTCAAAGCGCATGGGTTCACAAATAAAATAAATCCAACTCTGTCATCACAATAAACATAGGAATTAATTTGTTGACTAGTATTTCTCTAAACTAGGGCTGTCATTTGGACAAGGAACTGGGAAGGAAAATAATTCAAATTACTGTGACAGTTGTGGTTCAGAGCAGGTCTTAGTTTAAAAATGGTACTAATTAGATTTTTGAAAAGGAATATATTTACTTTTTCCTCAGATCATGGGGAACTTGCTAAATTGGTATCAATTCTTGCATCAAATGGAAATTTTAGCACACTTGATGTGTTTTGGGCTTCATTCTACATTGGATGTATCTCCAGCTGTTTCTGCTCAAGCTCAGGATTTCCAGCTTGTGGAGCACCTAGAGTCATAAAGTCCTAGAAATGTACAGTGGGGAAACAAACACTACAGTCCAACTTGTCCATGCCGACCAGGTATCCATAATTAATCTAGTAGCATTTTAGAGCACTTGGCCCATATCCCTCTAAACCCTTCCTATTGATATACCTATCCAGAGGCCTTTAAATGTTGCAATTGTACAAGCCAGTGCAGAAAAGCAGGCATAAGCAAATTTCCTGGATCATATGTTACAGGAGGTGAACACCCCCAGGCAGAGAGAGGGGTCAGGAGAGCAGATGAATTTGTCTTCACATTTGTCCATATGGATTTTAGTAAGGATTTTGACAAAGTCCCTCATGGTAGACTCATCCAGAAGATTAAGATGTATGGGATCCATGGTGACTTTGGTGACTTGGCAATTTGGATTCTGAATTGGCTTGCCAAGTCAGAGGGTAGTGGTGGAAGTGCGTTTTTCAGGCTGGAGGTCCATGACTAGTGGTGTTCCACAGGGATCCATACTGGGACCTCAGCTGTTTGTGATATCTATAAATGATTTGGATGAAAATATAAATAGAGTCATAGAGATGCACAGCATGGAAACAGACGCTTCGGTCCAACCCGTCCATGCTGCCAAGATATCCTAACCCCAATCTACTCCCATTTGCCAGCACCTTTTTTTTAGATTAGATTACATTAGATTAGATTACATTACAGTGTGGAAATAGGCCCTTCGGCCCAACAAGTCCACACCGACCCGCCGAAGCGCAACCCACCCATATCCCTACGTTTACCTCTTACCTAACACTACGGGCAATTTAGCATGGCCAATTCACTTGACCTGCACATCTTTGGACTGTGGGAGGAAACCAGAGCACCCGGAGGAAACCCTGGCCCATATCCCTCCAAATCCTTCTTATTCATACAGCCACCCAAATGCCTTTTAAATATCGCAAAATGTACTGGCCTCCACCACTTCCTCTGGCAGCTCATTCCATACACAGACTACCCACTGCTTGAAAAAGTTGCCCTTTAGGTTTCTTTTATATCTTTCCCTCTCACCCTAAACCTATGGCCTCTAGTTCTGGACTCCCTCACCCCATGTCTATTTATCCTATCGATGATTTTATATCTCCACAAGGTTACCCCTCAGCCTCTGAAAACAGCCCTAGTCTATTCAGCCTCTCCCTATAGTTCAAATCCTCCAACCCTAGCAACATCCCTGTCAATCTTTTTTGAACCCCTTCAAGTTTCACAACATCTTTCTGATAGGAAGGAGACCAGAATTGCATGCAATTTTTCAACAGTGGCCTGACCAATGTCCTGTACAGCCGCAACATGATCTCCCAACTCCTGTACTCAATACTCTGACCAATAAAAGAACTATGAACCTTCACTCCAAGGTCCCTTTGTTCAGCAACACTCCCTCGGACTTTACCATTAAGTGTTTAAGTCCTGCTAAGATTTGCTGTTCCAAAATGCAGCACCTCGCATTTATCTGAATTAAACTCAAACTGCCACTTCTCAGCCCATTGGCCCATCTGATCAAAATCCTGTTGTAATCTGAGGTAACCTACTTTGCTGTCCACTACACCTCCAATTTTGGTGTCAAATGTAAACTTACTAACTATACCTCTTATACTCACATCCAAATCACTTATAAAAATGACGAAAAGAAGTGGACCCACCACCAATCCTTGTGGCACTCAACTAGTCACAGGTCTGCAGTCTGAAAAACCCTCCACCACCACCCTCTGTCTTCTACCTTTGAGCCAGTTCTTATCCAAATGGCTAGCTCTCCCTGTATTCCATGAGAGTTCTCCCTGTATTCGGTGAGATCTAAGCTTGCTAACCAGCATCCCATTGGGAACCTTGTTGAACTCCTTACTGAAATCCACATAGATCACATCTACCACTCTGCTCTCATCAATCCTCTTTGTTACTTCTTCAAAAAACTTAATCAAGTTTGTGAGACATGATTTTCCACACACAAAGCCATGTTGACGATCCCTAATCAGTCTGTGCCTTTCCAAATACATGTACATTCTGCCCCTCAGGATTCCCTCCAACAATTTGCCCATCACCAACGTCAGGCACACTGGTGTATAGTTCCCTGGCTTGTCCTTACCACCTTTCTTAAACAGTGGCACCATGTTAGCCAACCTCCAGTCTTCTGGCATTACACCTGTGACTATTGTTGATATAAATATTTCTGTAAGAGGCCCAGCAGTCACTTCCCTAGCCTTCTACAGAATTCTAGAGTACACGTGATCAGGTCCTGGGGATTGATCCATTTTTATGCCTTTCAAGACATCCAGCACTTCCTCCACTGTAATATGGACATTTTTCAAGATGTCACCATCTATTTCCCTACATTCTGTATCTTCCATATCCTTTTCCACGGTAAATACTGATGCAAAATACTCGTTTAGTATCTCCCCAATTTTCTGCAGCTCCACACAAAGGCCGCCTTGCTGATCTTTGAGGGGCCTATTCTCTCCCTAGTTACCCTTTTGTCCTTAATGTATTTGTAAAAACCCTTTGGATTCTCCTTAATTCTAATTTTCTTGTACACACTTAACAAATTCCTCTCCATCTAAACCCTTAACACTATGGCAGTCCCAGTCTATGTTTGTAAAGTTAAAATCCCCTACCATAACTACCCTATTATTCTTACAGATGACTGAGATCTCCTTATAAATTTGTTTGTCGATTTCCCTCTGACTACTACTGGGGCTATAATATAATCCCAACAGGGTGATCATCCCTTTCTTATTTCTCAGTTCCACCCAAATTATCTTCCCTGGATGAATTTCCGGGAATATCCTCCCACAATACTGCTGTAATGCTATCCCTTATAAAAATCCACTCTCCTTCCTCTCTTGCCTCCCTTTCTATCCTTCCTGGAGCATTTGTATCCTGGAACATTAAGATGCCGGTTCTGCCCATCCCTGTGCCATGTTTCTGTAATTGCTATGATATCTCAATCCCATGTTCTTAACCATGCCCTGAGTTCATCTGCATTCCCTGTTAGGCCTCTTGCATTGAAATAAATGCAGGTTAATTGATCAGTCCTACCTTATTCTCTGCTTTGTCCCTGCCTGCCCTGACTGTTTGACTTACTTCTGTTCTCAACTGTACCAGTGTCAGATTGAAATCTTTCTTCACTATCTCCTTGGGTTCCCCCCCCCCCTCCCCACCCATCACACCCACTCCCCCAAACTTTACTAGTAGCTCCCAAGCAGCTCTAGCAAATCTCCCTACCAGTATACCAGTCCCCTTACAATTTAGGTGCAATCGGTCCTTCTTGTACAGGTCACTTCTACCCTAAAAAAGATTCCAATGATGCAAAATTGTGAATCCTTCTCCCCTACACCAGCTCCTCGGCCACAGATTCATCTGCTCTATCCTCCTCTTCCTACCCTCACTAGCTCATAGTACCAGGATAAATTTAGATATTATTACTCTCGAGGACCTCCATTTTAAATTCCTGCTTAACTCTCTGTAATCTCCCTTCAGAATCTCAACCTTTTCCCTTCCTATGTTGTTGATTCCAATGTGTACCTCCTGCTGGCCTCTCTCCCACTTGAGAACATTCTGCACCCTCTCTGAGACTCCTTGATCTTGGCACTAGGGAAGCAACACACCATTCTGATTTTTCACTGCTAGCCACAGAAATGTCTGTCTGTACCTCGGACTAGAGAGTCCCCTAACACAACTGATCTCTTGGAATCTGACATACCCCTCATTGTATTACAGCCAGTCTCAACACCAGAAACTTGGCTGTTTGTGCTATGTTCCCCTGAGCATCCATCACCCTCTACATTTTCCAAAACAGCATGTTTGTTTGAAATGGGGATAATCACAGAAGACTCCTGCACTAACTGCCTACCTCTCTTACCTTTTCTATGTGACTGTATCTGTGACTTTTCTCCCTTCCTATAACTGTCATCCATCATATCTCCCAATCTTGTAAATTCCTCATTGCCCCTAACTGTCTCTCCAACCGATGCATTTGATCTGATAGGATTCGCAATGTTGGGCATTTATTGCAAATATAATCCTTGGTAACCTGTAAACTCTCCCTAAACTCCCACATCCGACAAGAAAAGCATATCACTCTACTAAAGGCCATTTTTGCTCCTTCACAATCTACAGATCCAGAAAATAGCACCAACTTATACCTCTATAAACCACTGCTCCAGGTTAAATGAACAGTTATGGCTTATATTTTAAGTTTAATCAAGAAGCATATCTCAAAAAAACATATACTCAAGAAAGAACCCACTCTACTCACTACTGCAGACTTACTGTAAGGCCACGCCTAAATATTGACTTCTATTTCTGTGCTGTGACCTCTCCCAAACAGGTTCCTCCAAGATTAGTTGTGAATTTCACTCTTTGCTAACTTTTGGCCATGCTAAATTGCCCGTTGTATTAGGTGAAGGGACAAATGCAGGGGAATGGGTCTGGGTGGGTTGCTCTTCGGAGGATCGGTGTGGACTTGTTGGGCCGAAGGCCTGTTTCCACACTGTAAGTAATCTAATCCAATCTAATCTTTGATTAGGCCACACTTAAACTATTGCATTCAATTCTAGTTGCCACATAGAATCATCGAATCCCTATGGAAACAGGCCCTTCAGCCCAACAAGTCTGCACCAACCCTCCAAAAAGCAACCCACCCAGCCCCATTTTCCTACCCTATTGTCCTATATTTACCCCTGACTAATGTACCAGCCTACACATCCCTCAACACTATAGGTAATTTAGCATGGCCTGCACATCTTTGGTTTGTGGAAGGAAAATACAGCACCCAGAGGAAACCCAAGCAGACACTGGGAGAATGTACAAACTCCACACAGACACAGAACATAGAATATTACAACGTAGTACAGGCTCTACAGCCTTTGATGTTGCACCAACCTGTGAAACCAATCTGAAGCCCATCGAACTTACCCTGTTCCATTTTCATCCATAGGTCTATCCAATGACCATTTAAATGCCCTTAAAGTTGGCGAGTCTACTATTGTTGCAGGCAGGCCGTTCCACACACCCCTACTACTCCAAATAAAGAAACTACTTCTGACGTCTGTCTTATATCGATCACCTCTCAATTTAAAGCTATGTCCCCTCATGCTAGCCTTCACCATCTGAGGAAAAAAGCTCTTACTATCCACCCTATCTAACCCTCAGATTATCTTAAGTCTCAATTAAGTCATGTCTCAACCTTCTTCTCTCTAATGAAAACAGCTTCAAGTCCCTCAGCCTTTCCTCATAAGACCTTCCCTCCATACTAGGCAACGTCCTAGTAAATCTTCTCTGAACCCTTTCCAAAGCTTCCACAATCACCAGAGGTTGGAACCAAAGCCTGGTCCCTGGCATTGTGACGCAGCAGTGCTGACCAGTGAGCCAGCATGCCGCCACATTATTGGAAGGATATAATCAAACAAGTACATTTGAAATCACACAAGCTTTTCCGTCAGGACTTCACTCCGAAAGCTTGCCTGATTTCAAATAAACCTGTTGGACTATAACCTGGTGTTGTGTGACTTCTGACTTTGTCCACCCAGTCCAACACTGGCACCTCTACACTATAGGAAGGATTTGGAGAGGGTGCAGAAGAGGTTTACTAGGATGCTGCAGGATCAGAGAATATGAGCTCTAAAGAGAGTCTAGAAAAACTCAGATTATTTTCTCTTCTGCGGCTGAGGCTGAGGGGTGACTTGATAGAAGTTCATAAAATTATAAGAGGCATAGATAGGGCTAACAGTCAGCATAGTTTTTCCAGAGTTGAAATATCTAAACTTAGAGTTCGTGCATTTAAGGTGAGAGGGGAAGTTCAAAGGAGATGCGAGGCGCTAGTTTTCTTACACAGAGTGGAGTCTGGAACACGCTACCGGGGTGATGGTTGAAACAGGTAAGATAGGAGCACTTCAAGGACTTATAGATAATCATGTGAATATGCATGGGATGGAGGGATATGGACCAAGGGCAGACAGAAGGGATCAGTTTAATTGAGCATCATGTTTGGCATAATATAGTGGGTGGAAGGGACAGTTCCTGTGCTTACAGTTGTGTGTGCGATGTTCTTAAATGGATGGCCATCAGGAAAAGACTGGAAACACAGGGATCTTCAGGATGTGTACCACTCTCAATCAGATACTCAGAGTTGACTCTGCAGTAGCAAGACTACCCTGAGAAATGCACTCCAGATCACGGCACCACTGAGAAAGGAGCTGAACAAGAGATCAGCGAAGAGTGGAAATGTAGTCCTTCCAGAAGATTCCATCGTCAGGGAACAGAGGCATTTCTGTGACTATCATTATGGAAGTATTCATTGGGTGATTTGCTTATCTGGTTCCAGCCTAAAAAGACATAAAAGAGTATAGAATATCCTGAAAGAGGAATGGAGTGAGTTGTTGTGCATGTTGTAAAAAGGAAAGGCATCAAAGTACTTCAGTTAGATTTTGAGAAGCTGGAGAGAAAGTTGAAAAACTTTAAAGGCCTCTACATTATTTCTACTTCAATGCACATCCAGGGAATGAATCCAAAAAGTGGCAGCCTTCAATGATGTAATCCATGAAAGAGTAGATTTGTTAAATATTTCCAAGCAACAGACAATCATTTAAAATAGGACTATCAAATATTTTGATCAAATTGATAAAAAAAGAACATAGAGACATGGGCCTGAATCTTATAGGAGACTGAGTGATGTGTGTTCTGGTGAAGTTTGTAAAAGAATTGGACAAGAAGTCCAGATATTAAGGGATATGGGCCAAAGACAGACATATGGAGTAAAGCCACAGATCAACCCTGAATTCACTGAATGGCAGAACATGTCTGACGGTATGAATAGCCTACTCCTGTTCCTACATTTCCATGGGCAGGCTCTCAATAAAAATTTATCTTTGGAATTGCCCAACTGCTTGTCTGTATCTGATGTTCCCCTTTTGGATGATGACAAGATGTCAGACAACAGACGACACTGGGGACAGGGCAGCAATGACAGAGAGGGTTTTCAGACAGATTTACAGCTAAAGAATGGTAGAACAAGGTTGAGGATGAGAGAAAGAGTTATGAATGAGAAAATGTATTGGCTATGTATTGTGTTTAGCATGTCATGGTGGCATTACATTATCAGTGAGGGTCAATGCTGGAATTGAGTGGCTTTTCAAAAATTACATTGCAAAGGATAGTCTTCTTTTGGATGATATCCACTGAGTGGCAGGTTGTTCCAGGAATGGCGCGAGATAAGATGGGATGAAAATTTGATGAGAGGAGAGTTGTACGGGTGGGGTAGATAGCTAATGAGGTGAAATTGGTGAAATTGGTCGGGGTAGATATAGATTAATGGCAAATGGGTTTGGATGGGATACTCTTTGGAGGGCCAGTGTGGACTCGTTGGGCTGAAGGGCCTATTTCCACACTGCTGGGATTCGATGATTCTATGAGAATATCGTGTGTTAATCACTACCCACAACCATGATATGCTACAGACCCAGTGGGAACACAACCTATGTCTCAAAAGGAATAAATAATACCATCCCTGGCCCCTTCACAGTCACTGTAAGTCTCTTGTTTAAGACAAGAGTCTTTTGTCATTGGACCAGCAAGTGCTTTTTTCCTCCACTACAGAGGACCCAGCAGGCCCTATAGATACCGACACTTAGAGGATGGTCGCAGCAAACCGACCCCATGGTGAACATGATTCATACAATCTCATACACCATTGTGGTCGGAGGACAATAGGGTGGGATGTATTGTAATTCATGCATGAGAAACACAAACTCAGCAAAGCCATGTTAAGTGTCAAACCCGGATAGATTTGACTTTGGCAGTTCTAAAGGTAACATACAGAATGGGAGTCACAAGCTGATCGAAAAGCCAAAAATACTTGAAGGTCTGTTTCACAAAGCTACTTAAAAATCTCCTGTTCTTTACACTCTCATCATTCACACCTACTCAACTCCCATCCACCTGCAGACTTTAGAGGGCTTAATGATATCCACAACAGTAACTGCCATTCCATTCCAGAGAACAGAGGCAAGCCTTTTGACCAGCATCCCTTCAGCATTCAACAGTGACTTAACTGCTAACACATCATTTGAAAGGCCTCGATCTATCCTGAACCCATGTTTGGATAAAAAGTCATGCATTTTGGAGGTCTCTTTTCCAAGATGGTTTTGCGAAGTTGGTAAAAATGCACCCTATACAGTTTCATCTATACTGGTTTCATTGCGATTGACTGTGAGAAAAACATAAGGCCAAGTCTTTTCACTTCTTCACTGCTCACACAGATATCCAGCTCCACACATGGTACAGTACCACCTGCAGAGGATATGTAAAGCCAATGCACCAAAATCATTGCTGGAGCATGATCATGTTGCTGCATATCACAAACTAAATTAAACTGACAAAGTTCATTTTCAATGTGCCAGGTCATGAAACAAAGCGCTACGTGCACTTTGGCAAGTTGATCCATCTTTTTATATTTGAAAACTAACTCCAATAAAATATATTGGAGAATACAATCCTTCATGTTTGCAAATTGTTTGTTAATTTCTGCATAAAAACTGATAAATAAATAAGAGAAATGAATTCCAAACACATGAAACAAGGAAATAGCAATTTTGTCAGCATCTGTGTAAGGAAAGATCTATTCATGATTTATGTGGAACGTTTGGCGAGAATAGAAATATCCTGAAGCTGTTAAGCTGTCTCTTCTCTTTAAAAATGTTGATTGCTATGCTATTGTTATGATCCCAGCTGATGTTACTACTGGATGAGTACGATGCCAGATCATATTTTGTTTTATGTTGGTTTGCACAAGATGTCTCTCACTGAAACATAAGCACACAATGCTGCCGGTTTATGTTTCAACATTAAATCAGAACTTTTTCAAAAGAAATCATATAAAAGAAAGCAACCTAGTCATATATAACACAAACTTATTTTTAAACATATGGTAAAAGTATGATTCCATTAATCTCAAAACATTTTCAGCGGCATGGTGGCCCAGTGGTTAGCTCTGCTGCCTCAGAGAACCAGGGATCCAGGTTTGATTCCAGCCTTGGGTGACTGTGTGGAGTTTGCACATTCTCCTTGTATCTGCATGGGTTTCTTTTGAGTGCTCTGGTTTCCTCCCACAATCCAACGATGTGCAGGTTAGGTGGATGGGCCATGGTAAAATTGTCTGTAGAGTCCAGGAATGTGCATACCAGATAGGTTAGCCATGGTAACCATGGGATTACGGAGATAGTATGGGGGACTTTGTCTGGGTGGGATGCTCTTCAGAGGGTGGATGTGACTCGATGGCCTAATGGCCTTTTTCCACACTGTAGGGAATCTATGATTCCATTTCTACACAGATCAAAAATGCATCTTTGCACAGAGACGCTTTCTGTAATATCTTGATATAGGTTTTAATGTAACTGTGACTTTAACTCGCAACTGGAAACTTGGATAGCTTCTTCACACAGCTATCACATACCTAAGCTACAATACACCGAATCTTCAAATAACCTCATTCGGATTTAGCCCAAACATTTTTCTTCTGGAACTATCACCAACTCCCAACTTTCAGATAATCTAGCTTTACTATCTTCTCCCCTGCTTTATGGAACTATCTCATGCAAGGACGTTACAGAACTGCCCAAAACGGAAAGTAAAAATGAAAAGGTCTCTTTCTCTCTGCAGTTGTTTGCCCTAAGCTTAAAAGAAAATGCAAGCCCATAAATTCCTAACAGAAATCTTAAGGTTGCAAACTTGTCGAACATACTTGTCGAACTCTCAATTCTTTCTGAAAACTAGCTCTTAAAACTATTTTTTAAAATCATCATGACTACAGAAATACTGACAAGTTAAATGTGAAGTGGTGCACTTGGGTAGCAAGGGGATACATAATGAAAGGCAGGGCCCTGAGAAGCACAGAAGATCACAGAGATCATGTATACCAGACCCTTCAGGTATCAGGACAAGTGGAGCGAGTGGTTAAGATATATAGTGTGCTTGCCTTTAATAGCCAGGCACAGAGTTTAACAGGAAGGAGGTTATGTTGCAACTGTATGAAACATTGGTTAGGCCACAATTAGTATTGTGTGCAGTTTTAGAATTGACATTATAGGAGGGATGTGAAAGCACTGGAAAGAGTACAGAGGAAATTTATCAGATTGTTGCTTGAGGGCTGGAGAAATTCAGTTATGAGGCAAATCTGGACAGACCCTTTGTTCTTTTCTTTATAACAGAGGAGTTTGAGAGGGGACGTGATTTGAATATATAAAACTAAAAAGGGGTTTGGGAAGAAACCTTTTCCCTTGATGGAGGTATTAATGATCAGAGGCAAAGATTTAAAGTGTAGGCTAGAAGGTTTAGAAGAGATAGGAGGAAAAATATTTTCTCCCAGAGGATGGTGGAAATCTGGACACTACTATCTGTAAGGATTTTAGAGACAGAAATCTCTTAATTGTATAATACCATGGCTATGGGCCATGTTCTGGAAAATGGAACTCTTATAGAATCACAATGGCGTACATTGTGGAAACAGGCCATTTGGCCCATCAAATGTACGCCAAACCTCGAAAGGGCATCCCACTCAGACGCACTCCTTACCCTACATTTCCCACAGGTAATCCACTTAGCATATACATTCCTGGATACTCTGGACAATTTCACATGGCCTATCCACCTAACTTGCACATCTTTGGACTATGGGAGAAAACCGGAGCACCCTGAGGAAGCCCTTAGGGAGAATGTGCAATTCCCGAGGGTGGAATCGAATCTCCATCCCTGACACTGTAAGGCAGCAGTGCTCACCACAGAGCTACCGCTGGAGAGTGGTTAGGTGGTTGTCACTGACTGGCACAGATCAAATGGCTACTTTTTTTGTTGTAGGTTCCTTTGACTATATGATTCAAGCAGACACATAAACAAATCCTTTATCATAAATTCAAATTCCACAAATCCAAACTTGAAACAAACAATATTAAAATTTGATTTAAAAAATCACAGTCTACATCGCACGATGTACCTTTAGTATATTTAATTTAGGATTATGAATTGTGATACCCACTTTGAAGTACGGCAAAATGATGGATAACTCGCATGTTGGCAAATAACCATGCAGACACACAGTCTGTACAGGATGTAACCAGATCAAGAAATTATTCCCTTCTCAAATGAATTCTGTCAGTCAGAAGACTACAAGAAACGTATGATAAAAGATCAATATCCAGCAAGTTCACCTTCTACTATCCTGAGTGTCATATAAGACATTGATAATGGTATTGTTGACCGATCAGAATGATCAATTAGTCTAAAATCCAGAGCAAAATCAAAGTAGAATCCCGATGCAGCACTCCGATAATAACATGTCTGAAATCAGAGTTCCCCAAAGAAGCTATGCTTACCAAATATTATTTCTCATATTCCTGACATATTGGGGGTCATTCTCACTTCATTTTTTGTCAAACAGGAAGGTTTGGGTCAGACAGCTAAACATATAAAGTAGAATCTACTCCTCCTTGATCTCGGCCTTTTTAAAACAGCTAACTATGCACTCTGATTGAGTTTTCATTGAAAAATAATAATAATTAATCAGACATAATATCCCTTTCGTGAAGCGAACATGGTTTTCCAAACGTGCTGCTATTAATTCCTTAGCATGAAGCATTGTGCATTTTCTTACAAGAAATTTCTCTACTAGCTGACCTTCTCAGAAATCTACAGCACAGAAAAGCCCCATTGGTCCATCACTTGTGTGTCAGTAAAAAACAGTGACCGAACTATTCGAATCCTGTCAGCTTTGGAGTCACCCACGTTTAATAGCTTTGCATCATCCACAGTTTATCAACTCTAGCTTATCACAAAGTGATCTGAAATGAAAGACACCAGAGATGGAATGTGAAAATCACTGGCACCATTATCCAGACAGATATAGGGCAATGGAATTGATGTAGTGATTGTAATGAGGTCAGCATCTGGATCTCATAGAATATGAGTTACCTCATTGGACCAAATTAACAGTCCTAATCAGGGAACTCTGGCTGACAGATGAAAAGGGGAGTGTCAAAGACACTGGCAGTCTTACAGGAGACTGTAAATAAGGTTATACTAAAATCAAGGACTATTCATGTGGAAATAAAGGGGGCTTCCTGATGGGATACTTGTCTCTGTAGAGTTATTTCAGTGGTGATGAGAGCAAGGCACATTACATTTTTTTTTACATTTTACATTACAGTGTGGAAACAGGCCCTTCGGCCCAACAAGTCCACACCGACCCGCCGAAGCGTAACCCATCCATACCCTTACATTTACCCCTTACCTAACACTACGGGCAATTTAGCATGGCCAATTCACCTGACCTGTGGGAGGAAACCGGAGCACCCGGAGGAAACCCACGCAGACACGGGGAGAACGTGCAAACTCCACACAGTCGCCTGAGGCGGGAATCCTGAAGAAACACACTCTCAACATTCTATAGGTTGGAATAAGCATACCTTACATCATGCCATTGTTTGAGAAGCTTGATTTACCATCAAGGATTGTACCCAGTATGTAGAAAGAATGTGTTATATTTTTCGGGAAAATAGCATCGTTGCAGATGAAAAGCAATGACTAATTCTCCTGACAGCCCACAGAGCCGCAGCTTTTTCTGTTATTAGAAGCCTAAATTTCCCGATGCCTAAAGAGGCATTGGAAAACTTTCAAGAATTGACAGACCTAGTTCAGGCATATAATGATTCCAAGCCTCCTCTAATTCTGAGACTCTGTTGTTTTTAACTTGGCAGTTCGAGATCCAGGAGAGTCTGCATCTGGATTTTTGACTTGGTTAAGTGGACTTTAATTGAGTATGCGAACATATAGGCCAACATCCAGAAGGATATCGAGAAGAGTTCATACCCTGAAAAGACCATCGACATCTGGTTGGTACAGTTAAATTTATTTAACGTCTAAATCAGAACCAATCAAAATTAACATCTGGTAAAACGGTAATGGTGTTCTAATGGAGGTTGCAATTGGCATGGCCATACCAGCGATCTCAAAACCAATTGTTACCAAAATTTCAGCCCTTAAGTTTCCTCAAGACCTCGATTAGGCTGATAACCTATACCACAGAATCTTCATAGATTAAGGGTACAACTTCGATTCTGGTCTCTTCTAAAAAAGCAGTTGGTCTAGTTAGCAGTGATTATAGTAAAAGGCTCAGGCACAAATTTGATGGAGCAAAATTGGCTGCAAGAAATTCACCCAGACTGGCTCAACATTTTTCAGCTAGAAAATGGCTGTCTGAGTGAAGTCCTAATAAAACACCTGGGAGGTTTTCCACGAAGGTCAAGGGAGACAAGGCCACTTTGCAAATGGACCAGAAAGCAATTCCACGATTCTGCGAGGTCAGCCTAGTACCATTTGCTATACAGGCAAACGTAGAGGCAGAAGTTGAACAAGTTTAATTTGTGAAATGGGCAGCACCGGTCATACGAATTTGGAAGCCCAACAAGTCGTTTGCCTTCGTGGGGATTTTAAACTAACAGTAAACCATATTTCACAACCAGATAAATATCCCAATCCCTCAGATAGTGGATTTATACGCAAAGCTAGCAGGTGGCTATCCTTCATGAAGCTGAACATCATCCATGCTTACTTGCAATTGTATTTAGATGAGGTTTCCCAGAAGTATGCTATAATTAATACCCATAAGGGCTTGTACCAACATTTGGAGTATCATCAGACTGTTCAGTTTTTCAGCTGATAGTGGAAACATTTTACAAGGTTTACCTTGGATCACCATTTACGTAGATGACATTCCAATCACAGGGAAAGCTAATAAGGAGAACTTGGATATAGTTCCAAGGCATTTTTCGAGGGCAGGCATATGCCCAATAAGGGTAAAATGTGTGTTCCAGGTCCCAAAGTGACCTGCTAGGGCTACAGAGTCAACAAGATGGGGTAAAACCTGCAGGAAGATGAAGTGAGGAAGATCAAATTGCCCTGGATTCCACATGTCGTTTCTTGGGCTAGTAAATTATTATGGCAAGTTCATTCATAACCTGGTGTCTAACATAGCAACTTTGCATTAACTCCTAAAAAAGGGTCAGCCTTGGAAATGGTCAAATAAACATGCGCTAGCTTTCAGTGAAGTAAAGAAACTGCTATCATCCTCCAAGGTGGTAGCACGCGGTGAGCCCTAGAAAGACCTAGTATTGACATACAATGTCTCCCCATACAGCATCAGGGTAGTGTTAGTTCATAGGTGACCAAATGGAAAGGAACGCCTTCTAATATATACATCCGGGACTTTGGCTAATGCAGAGCGTAAATACGCCCGGATAGAGAAACAAGGATTGGCGGCCATATTTGGAGTCAGGAAGTTTCACCAACACCGTAACAAATGAAAATTTTAATAGTCATGAACTACAAACATGGTCTCCTTAAAGGCAACAAGGCAGTGGCACCACCCATAACTTCAGGCCTCATTCAGCAGTGGACTCTCATACCAATTGTTCAGAATGACAAGTTAGAACACTATTCGGGAGGCTGAGCAGCAAAGGCAGATGCACTGAACCACATCCCACTCGCAAATACATCACTGGTGGTACCCCCATTGGAAGAGTTAGTAATGATATTAAATTTTCTAGACATGCTCCCAATGCAGCTGACAATATCAAACTTTGGACAAAAAGATCAAACCTTTCCAAACAAACTTTTGTTGATGGGGAAAACCAAAGAGCTGTCACAACTAGAACTGAAAAGTTTTTGGTACCAGAGAGACCAGCTCACAGTAGAGAATAGCATATTGTTATTGGGAGAAGCAATGATTGTCCAAAGTAAAAATCACCACAGCACAGTGCTCAGTGGTTAGCACTGCTGCCTCACAGTGCTGGGGACCCGGGTTCAATTCCAACCTCAGGTGACTGTGTGGAGTCTGCACATTCTCCCAGCGTCTGCGTGGGTTTCCTCTGGGTGCTCCGGTTTCCTCCCATAATCCAAAAGATATGCAAGTCAGGTGAATTGGCCATGCTACATTGCCCATAGTGTTAGGCGCATTAGTCAGGGGTAAATGCCGGGAAATGAGTCTGGGTGGGTTACTCTTCAGAGGGTCAGTGTGGACTTGTTGGGGCGAAGGACCGGTTTCCACGCTGTAGAGAATCTAATCTATTCTAATCAAACACTGGATGAACTCCATCAGGGCCATCCAGAAGTCTCCAAAATAAAGATGGTGGCCAGACCTGGATTCATACATTGCTGTGATGGTGTGGCAATGCCGAGAGTTCTAACATACCTGTAGGAATTTCCAGGTAAACCTGCAGGGTTTTGACATTCCTGAGTTCAATGTTTTTAGTCACTTGATGACCACTCAAAGTGGTTGGATATGCATAGGGTCCATCTCAAACACAGAATGAAACATCTGCCTGCATTTCTTCAATTTCGAAGCAGTGAGAGGCGGGAGCCACGAGCAGGTGACGTTGGTGCGAGACGATTGTCGGGAAGGGCGGTAAGTAGATTTAAACTTCTTACCTTCAGACCAGCAAGGGAGGAGCGAGCAAAGGACTTCTGGGAAGGGTAAGTGGAACAGTTCATATTTGCGTGGTTGTGTTACCTGAGACACAACTCGGGTAGTGTCTCCCACCCACCCTCCTCCTCTAACCTAAAAAAAGAAAGTTGTGAGAGCCAGATTGACAAGGTAAGGTAACCTTGTAATTTCATAATCTTTTTTTTAAGTGATTACTTCGGGAGTTAGAATAGTGGGAATGGAGCACAGGGCAGTGGAATGTTCCTCCTGCAGAATGTGGGAAGTGAGGGTCACCACTAGTGTCCCTGCTGACTACATCTGTGGGAAGTGCACCCAACACCAGCTCCTCAAAAACCACGTTAGGGAACTGGAGCTGGAGTTAGATGAACTTCAGATCATTTGGGAGGCACAGGGAGTTATTGACAGGACTTACAGAGAGGTAGTCACTCCCCAGATAAAAGAAAAAGATAGATGGGTGACAGTTTGGGGACAGAAAGGGAACCGGCAGGCAGTGCAGGGATCCCCTGTGGCCATTCCCCTGAACAATAAGTATACCGTTTTGGATACTGTTGGGGGAGGGGGGATGACTTACCAGGCGAAAGCAGTGGGGCACCTGCTGCTCAGAAGGGAAGGGGGGGGGAAAAGGAGCAGAGCATTAGTCATTGGGGATTCGATAGTTAGGGGGACAGATAGGAGGTTCTGTGGGGATGAGAGAGACTCACGGTTGGTGTGTTGCCTCCTGGGTGCCAGGGTCCGTGATGTCTCTGATCGTGTTTTTGGGTTCCTTCGGGGGGAGGGGGAGCAGCCCCAAGTCGTGGTCCACATTGGCACCGGAAGAGAGATAGGGACTTGAGACAGAAATTCAGGGAGCTAGGATGGAAGTTTAGAGCTAGGACAAACAGTTGTTTTCTCTGGTTTGCTGCCTGTGCCACGTGCTAGTGAGGTGAGGAACAGGGAGAGAAAGGAGGTGAACACGTGGCTACAGGGATGGTGCAGGAGGGAGGGTTTTGAGTTTTTGGATAATTGCAGCTCTTTCTGGGGTAGGCGAGACCTCTACAAGCATGATGGTCTTCACCTAAACCAGAGGGGTACCAATATCCTGGGCGGGAAATTCGCTAAAGCTATTAAGGTGGATTTAAACTAATACAGCAGGGGAATGGGAACCAAAATTGTAGGACAGGTGCAGAAGAGGATGAGAGAAGGGAGTTACCAAATCATTTACCTGACACTGGCAAGCGTGAACCTGGTTTGAAGTATGTATACTTCAACGCAAGGAGCATCCGAAATAAAGTGGGTTGGTACCTGGGACTTCGATGTTGTGGCCATTACAGAGACATGGATACAACAGGGACAGGAATGGTTGTTGCAGGTTCCAGGATTCAGATGTTTCAGTAAGAACAGAGAAGATGGTAAAAGAGGGGGAGGTGTGGCATTATCGATCAGGGACAATATTACAGTTGTAGAAAGGACGTTTGGGGACTCATCAACTGAGGTAGTATGGGCTGAGGTTAGAAACAGGAAAGAAGTCACCATGCTGGGAGTTTCCTATAGGCCTCCGAATAGTCCCAGAGATGTAGAGGAAAGGATTGCAAAGATGATTCTCGCTAGGAGTGAGAGAGGCAGGGTAGTTGTCATGGGAGACTTCAACTATCCAAATATTGACTGGGAACACTACAGTATGAGTACTATAGATGGGTCAGTTTTTGTCCAGTGTGTGCAGGAGGGCTTCCTGACACAGTATGTAGACAGGCCCACAAGGGGTGAAGCCACTTTAGATTTAGTACTGGGTAACGAGCCTGGCCAGGTGTTAGATGTGGAAGTAGGTGAGCACTTTGGAGACAGCAATCACAATTCTGTCAAGTTTACTTTAGTGATGGAAAGGGATAGGTGTACTCCACCGAGCAGGAGTTACAGCTGGGGGAAGGGAAACTATGATGCAATTAGGAAAGATTTAGGAAGCGTAGATTGGGGGAGGAAACTGCAGGGGATGAGCACATTAAGAATGTGGAGCTTATTCAAGGAAAAGCTCCAGTGTGTCCTAGATAAGTATGTACCTATTAGACAGGGCAGACATTATAGAACGCGTGAGCCATGGTTTACTAAGGAAGTGGAATCTATGGTCAAGAAAAAGAAGGCGGCTTTTGATAGGGCAAAATGTGAAGACTCAGATAGGGCGCTTGAGGGTTACAAGAAAGCCAGGAAAGACCTAAAAAGAAAGCTCAGAAGAGCCAGGAGGAGACATGAGAAGTTGTTGGCGGATAGGATCAGGGTTAATCCTAAGGCCTTCCATAGGTATGTCAGGAATAAAAGAATGATGAAAGTTAAATTAGGGCCAATCCAGGATAGTAGTGGGAAGTTGTGTGGAGGCAGAGGAGATTGGAGAAACACTAAATAAATATTTTTCAACAGTGTTTAACATCGAAAATGACAATGTTGGTGGGGAAGATAGAGAGATACTTTCATCTAGACTAGAAGAGATTGAGGTTCATAAGGAAGAGGTATTGGAATTATTACAGAATGTGAAGATAGACAAGATGGGATCTATCCTAGGATCCTCTGGGAAGCAAGGGAAGAAATTGCCGAGCCTTTGGCATTGATCTTCAAATCATCATTGTCTGCAGGAAGAATGCCTGAGGACTGGAGGATAGCAAATGTGGTTCCCCTGTTCAAAAAGGGTAGTAGAGACAACGCTGGTAATTACAGACCAGTGTGTCTCACTTCAGTTGTTGGTAAAGTGTTGGGAAAGGTTATAAGAGATAGGATATATAACCATCTAGAAAAGAATAATCTGATCAGGGACAGTCAGCACGGTTTTGTGAGGGTAGGTCGTGCCTAACGAATCTTATTGAGTTTTTTGACAAAGTGACCAAACAGGTAGCTGAGAATAAACTGGTTGATGTGGTGTATATGGATTTCAGCAAGGCGTTCGATAAGGTTCCCCACAGTAGGCTATTATACAAAATGCGGAGGAATGGGATTGTGGGAGACGTAACAGTTTGGATAAGTAATTGGCTAACTGAAAGAAAACATAGGGTTGTAGTTGATGGAACATGTTCATTTTGGTGTCCAGTTACTGTTGGCGTACCACAAGGGTCAGTGTTAGGTCCACTGCTGTTCGTCAGTTTTATAAATGACCTGGATGAGGGCTTAGAAGGGTGGGTTAGTAAATTTGCGGACACTAAGGTAGGTGGAGTTGTGAATAGTGATGAAGGATGTAGTAGGTTGCAGAGAGACATACATAGGATGCAGAGCTGGGCTGAGAGGTGGCAAATGGAATTTAATGTGGACAAGTGTGAGGTGATACACTTTGGACGGAGTAATCGGAATGCAGAGTACTGGGCTAATGGTAGGATTCTAGGGAGTGCAGATGAGCAGAGATCTCCGTGTCCATGTACACAGATCCCTGAAAGTTGCCACCCATATTGACAGGGTTGTTAAGAAAGCATACAGTGTTTTGGCCTTTATTAATAGAGGGATTGAGTTCCGCAACCAGGAGCTTATGTTGCAGCTGTACGGCCACACTTGAAGTATTGTGTACAGTTCTGGTCACCGCATTATAAAGAAGGATGTTGAAGCTTTGGAGAGGGTGCAGAGGAGATTTACAAGGATGTTGCCTGGTATGGAGGGAATGTCTTACAAGGGAAGGCTGAGGGCCTTGAGGCTGTTCTCGCTAGAGAGAAGGTTGAGAGGTGACTTAATAGAGACATACAAGATAATCAGAGGGTTAGATAGGGTGGACAAGGACAGCCTTTTTCCAAGCACGGGGAAGGCAAACACGAGGGGACACAGCTTTAAAATGAGGGGAGATAGGTATAAGACAGATGTCAGAGTTAGTTTCTTTACTCAGAGTAGTAAGGGTATGGAATGCATTGCCTGCAATGGTAGTAGACTCGCCAAGTTTAAGTTCATTTAAGTCTTCATTGACAGGCATTTCGATGTAAATGGAATAGTGTAGATGGATGGGCTTCAGATTAGTATGACAGGGCGGCGCAACATCAAGTGCCGAAGGGCCTGTACTGCGCTGTAACGTTCTATGTAATACACGGAGTCCCAGAAGTGTTGGTCACTGATAATGGGCCATCATTTTCTCGCAGGGAATTTGGTTATTTCCTAAATATGGGAGTCCACATATAAGGACAGCTCCATACCATCCAATGGCCTGGTAGAAACAGCAGTCCAAACTTAAAAGGCTAGATACCAAGTTGACACAGTTCTTTTTTGATTATAGGCCCACCCCACATGCAACTACAGGGATAGTGCCACCGGAGTTGCTAGTGTGGAGAAAACGCCACACTGGGTTAAGTCTGATCTTCCTGGACCTTGGCAGGAGGATGAAAGGGCATCAGGAATGTCAATGCCAGAAACAAGACCCCACTAAATGAGAGAGACAGCTTGAAACAGGAAAAGAAGTTTGCTGTCTGAATCACGGAAATGGCCCCACATGGCTAAGAGGCACGGTCGACACAATGTCAGGAGCTGTGCCGCATAAAGTTTGTGTAAGTGCTTTGGTAGTGAACAAGCATGTGAGCCATATTAAAGCTGCGAATTCACAATGGCCGGAAGCAAAACATGTCTTGCGCCTTGCAACATAAGGAAAAGCTTGCAGGATATGTGTGTTCACCATCAAGTATTTTGTATAGAAACAAAAACAAAAATCACTAAGCCTTTTCAGAACTGGATAGGTATTTTTTGTTTCAAAACATACTTTATTCATAAAAATATCTTTATATTTTCATATTTGCATATTTTCACAAATGCAGTTCAATTCTATACAGTAGCATATCAAGGAAACAAACAAACATTAGATTTGACTCTATCCAAACAAACCAAAGGCATCGCTTACTTGAACCAGACTATAACGTCATACATTTGAGGCACCACGAGGGTCCGGTAACTGAGTGGATCTCAATTTAACTTTGGCACAAGATCCTTCGACTGTGATCTTTCCCCACTGTGCCTTGGCGGCAGCTGCCCCACGCTTTAGTATCCAAGTCCTTCTTTCCAGAACTGCAAAAATTACCCTGAGGTTACCAGATTTACTGCAGATTAATAACCCCCTCACATGTCCTAGTGAGAGATGCTGGTGAATGCTACACTCTTTATTAATAGGACATTGGAATAGTCAGCATTTATTACCCATCCCTAATTATCCTTGAATTAATTGACTCTAAGAATGCATTGGATTATTATTTGGTTACTAATGGTGTACAGGGAAGTGGAGAAAAAGGCAGGAGGCTGATTCTGTTACCTAGTGGCATGATTGGCTAAAATACCTCCTTCTGCACCATAACAATTCAATATTTCTGTGATTTCTGTGGATCTGCAACCACACCTGGGCTAGACCAGGTTGGAATTGCAGATTTCCTTCTCTAAAGGACATGTGCCCCAAATGAAATCCCCTAAACATATCTCAATTTTGATAGTCTATAATTTCCAGCGGTTGCATTTCTATGCCACTGTGCCGTAATTACATAGATACATGAGACCAGTGGAACAGTAAATAAAAAGCAGGAAGATTCAGCTATATAGTAGTAGTTCTGGAAAATATTTTAATGCTGCTTCACTGCACTCTCTAGATGGCTAATATAGTGTTCATTTCCAACCTATTTCACAGCTATTTTCCAAGCAACAATGCCAATGATTTGTACATTGATTGTTTTCATCACCTGTCATTTGTATTTTAAATTTTAGAATCCCAAATAATAAAGCAAATTTTCTAATGGGGAAACCCAAGAGTCTGTGACTAGAAATACTTAGTGTAGGTTAGACTCTTAAGGTTCATTAGGAATTGGGAAGGTTTTGTTCTAAAAGTTACAGTTTAGTGGAGAAACAGGAACACAAGATCTGATCATCATTATCCATACATGAAAAGCCGATTGATTTTCTGTTTCCTTTCAAAGGGTTTCATTTTCTACGAGAAAGAGGAGGAAAGGCTGAAAGAACCTTGGCAAAGGCTTATCTTCTCTGTCAACATTTTAGTTAAACAAAAGAAATTCTGATTTCATTTTTACAAATACCTTCTGAATTAACAGTTGTCGTTATTATATAGAAAATATTGAGTTCAGAGGGTGATTAACTAATGAGGCTATTTATTGCTGACCAGATTGCTTTATGCTGTTTGAAACTAATGGCAGTATTTTTGTAGTTTTGGAAAACTCTGTGGACCTTAAAAAGTGGTAGTAGGGACCAGGATGCAAAAGATCCCCTTCTCTCAAGCACATTTCGGACAGAACCAACTTTCCCCAGGAGTAGAGAGGGCAAGGGGCGTGATTCAAAGGAGCATAAAACTGTCTTACTGTACAGTTCTTTTCAAATGTTCTGCTCTTTAAACTTCTTTCAAAATAACAGGTTGCAGCTATGACAGAGTTAGAAGAAAATCCACTACTGGACTGCGTTAATTAACAGGCCATCTGGTACAGCAGTGAGAAAACAAAGTAGCATCTAGTTGCGCAGTTTCTTTATTTACATTTCCCCCAAGGACTAATATTATGTCTTTATAAAACATGGTTATACTTCAAAAGCTATAATTATTTCTGTATATCCGGAGTTCGTAGCTTTATTTATAAGTTAAAAATTAGCTGTCCTTGATATGAGGTCTTAATCAGAGGTTTGCTTTTATGAGATTAACCACTTGGAGATTTCAAAAGCTTGGAATAGATTTTGTGAATGAAGTTTTTTTTTTCACTATCAAACTTTGTACAAGTGCGAGCTGCAGCAGGTTGGCAATTTTTTTTTTTAAACCGCTACATGTCTCCTGAAGTTTGTCCACGGTGGATATTTGATAAGTGGTTACAGTGGTGTCATGGGGAGTATGGTGAGCTAGAGTAGCATGGTGGAAGTAGCTGTTGGCATATACCACATGAAAAGCGAACAGGAGGTGACAGTTTGAGGATATTTGAATGGTGAGGACTAAAAGGACTAACAGCTTATGAGATACTGAGACCGAGTCTCAAAGAACAAGCTGTCTAACCAGCCTGTTTCAGTACTCGGCAGCTCCAGTGGTCGATGGTCTGCTTTTAGGTTCAACTCCATCCAGCCCCCAAGGCCAATCTCATGCAATTCAAGGTAGATTTTAACAAAGCAGGTCAGGTGGGTCATGAAATGTTCCAACTCAACCTATTTCAGCAGCATGAACCCAATGCAAAGAACACGGGCAACTGAGAGGAGTTCTAATTGAATATAACTTTATCTTTAATCGGTACCCTAACTGCGCACTTAATTCATTAATAATACAGATATTGGGATAAAGAGCCATAAATCTAAGGTTGCTGATTACAAAAGGATAAATACTAAAAATAAATAATGTCCCTGGAAACATAAAAGTACAGAATCATACTGATATACTAACTACATGGCAACCATGGTAAATGGATTTCAAGGTGAGTTTGTCCAACTTAGATCTAAAAGGATAAAAAGGCGGACTTTGGAAAGTGAAGAACTAGAAATAATGGAGGTCCAAAGAGACTTCATGTCTGAGTACAAAGTTGTGAGTAAATCACCACAAGTTACCTTTAATATGGCTACTTATTCAGGAATTTCTCAGATGATCAAGTACTGAAGCAATGATTTAAACATTACTGCACCTAGCAACCAAAGCTAAACCTCACAAGGGAGCAAGTTAAGTATTACAACAAAACTTGGCTATTACCTGATTAATGATGGAATCGGGCCTGGATTTTACCAACAGTGAAATGGCTCTGGAAGTATCTATGGTTCAATCCTTATGCACTGCTGTTCTTTGAGGTTCTGCTACTGACTTGTTCTAGAGTTGGAGTCTAATACAATTTTCACTTTTTCAAGTTTGTGATGTGACATTATTGATGATTCAGTCGATTCCTTCATCCTCAATGTCGTCTCACTCCCCCCTCTGTCAAAGCAAAGCGCTCAGAGACAGTACGGTTTTACCTCCTACATCTTTATTCCAGGCCCTAGAGAGAGATAGAACAATCACCCATGTGCATAAGGACATAAGTTCTCGGTCTTCTCTGGAACAACAGTTTCTCAATGAACTATATAGTCATTTTACAGGAAGGAGCATTCATACAAGGCAAACATACATATTAACTGGGTGACCATTACAATCAACGAGTATCAATAGCAGAGACCAAGCTCTTTTCAGTTAAAAATATGAATGTTCTTAACCTTGTTTACTGGATTCATACCATGGATACTTTTCACCTTGTTAAACTGACCGTACATACTGAATTCTTCCAATGTTGTTAAATGGCTCTACACAAATGAATGCTTTTCCACCTTGTTAACCCATTACCCTTGCCTCCAGCACCCCATTTTTAAACTGCAAGTTCTTATCCGACCTGAGTCATGCTCAGCTGAACCTCTTGTTTCACAAAACTCAGAACTTAACTCTTTCCCTACTTGCTCATACCCTATACACATTCCCAACTTTTATCATTTCATGATAACCAATGGCATTACCAGATTTCATAATACAGCCAGCATCCAATCAAGTAATTGACACACAGCATATGATTATAACAACAACAATTACTAGTCCATTACAATAAACAGAATTTGAAGAATCCTCACATGTGGGAAAAAATTACCAGTAAAGTTCTTAAATTATTAGTTCTTAATGACCATTCCATCCCCTCCAAGTCGAGTGGAAATGAGCCAGTTCTACAAAGTCTCCTTCAGTAAAGTCCAACCTGAAAACAAAATTCAGTCTGTTCTTGCATCACTCCTCGGAGAAATCTGATTTCTAGGATAAGGGCAGTTGAATGCTTCACAAAAAACTGACGAGATGTCCATCCTTGCAGAGATGCTTCAGATGGAGGATATCAGCACATCTGAGTGTGCAGTGCAGGCTAGATGAAGGCAGCATTCTTTGTTGCTTCTGCTCCCGGTCTGCTGTTCAATGTAACAAAGCTGTTGTGATGTTAGCTTGATCAGTGAATCTTCATATCCCTTAAATGATCAAAAGAATGGGTAAAGCTCACATGGTTTAATGTCCATAGGAAGGCCACTGACAAAAAGAGTACCAATCTCCTCTTCACTGTTGTTAGCTTCTTCACTTGAGGAACTGATTGAATCTGTTGGATCAGGTGGTGGAGGGGTGGGCAATTGTCCAAAGGCGTGCTTTACCTGTAAATGGAGAAACTCTAGAGAAGGTGTTAGCTGCTGAACGTATCTTTGCATATCCTCTCATTCTTTCCTTGCCAAGGTGGTTATCAGTATGAAGAGAGTCACACATTTAACTACACTAAAATTGTCTGCCTATTTAACATTCTTTGAATTCCTGAAGTCTGTTACTCTGTTCACTATTTATGACATTATCAAGTTTTATACAATCCATAAACTTCTAAATTGTACTACCTAAACAATTCAGTCAGTTACAAACAACAATCAACAGTCCTAAAATCAAACCCTCTGGTGCCTCCATTCAGGTTATTCAAAAATTATTTTCCTTTAACAAATTGATACTTGGTTAATCTGAAAGCTATCAGGAAAAGTACTTCAAAATTCTAGAACAGCAAAGAAACAATAAAATGCTTCCTGTGCTTCAGCAATTGAAGAGGCAGTTTCGGTTCAGATTTAAATCTCAAATATTCATGGGAAACAAATGCTGAATATTTTAAAATATGTTCTCCAAATGAAACTTCCCAAATAAAACAGTTGGAATTACAGTAGCAACCTTGGTAGAGATCCACGTTATTTGAATTTGCAATGTGAAGGGGGCCAATGAAATCTTAACAATAATTAACAGAATTTAAACAGCTCAGCCTCAATTTTTAATATTCTCTAGAAAATCTTAACAAAACATCAAACTAAAAATGCATTCTTCTTTTTTGTGAACACTTTGCATTAAAAACACAACAGCAAAGGTATTACAATACCAGAATTTCATCTGGTTAAGGTATGATCACTGACCCAACTGTTCCTTTTTAAACAGACATTGTAGAATTTCAAACAAATCAGGGGCTCGAGGTACCCAATCAATTTTCTTTAAGGTTACAAGTTTGATAATTTTAAAAAAGGACATAATGTTGGACAATTTCAATGTAAAAACAAAATCTGCCCCATCACCTAGCCCACAAAACACATTCAATTGAGATCCTGATTCAAGCAAGGCAAACCAGCTAATTAAAAGGATTTTCTGAACAAGTATTTTAACAAACCAAAATTTTTAAACGTCAAACACTCACAGCATGGCACAATTTACATTGAAATTGCCTTTCCAGACCCAAGTATTAACACAACCTTAACTTTCAGCGTTTCTCTTTTTTGCATCCTCTCACTGAAATTACACTAATAACAAGAGAAAGCCCTCGCTGCAGATCACATTGTGCCGCAAAACAAAGCCACTCTCTTCCCCCAGAACAAAGACTCGCAGAGCCTCAAATTTCATCACTAGGAGATGTTAACCACTTTCTCACTTGAATCCTGGTGGTTTGAACCCCATGTAAACACAGAAAACTCAAAACCCAATTAAACACAGAAATCTTAAACCCCAATTAAGCATAGAAAGTTCAAACCTTGCTTAAACACAAAGAGCTTGAACCTCAATTAAACACAGAAAGCTCGAAGCCCGCTTAAACACAGAGCTCGAACCTCAGCACAGCACAAAGGACTCTAACCTCAATCAAACCCACTCCAGGGGACTCAAACACCAGTACCGTGCAGAGGCTGAAACCTCTGTCTGCCAGCACGCTTGAGAAAATGTGTCTCTTGAATGAACGAATTACCATTCAAGAAATTCAAGAAGACTGGAGAGCGATCGAGTAAGGGGACCGTCTCTGGCACACAGGAATATCAAAAGGGACCAAGATTTAAAATCTTACCTTGTGGGCCCGTCCATCTCAAGACATATCAATACCGCTTACACTGTCCGATCGTAACTATCCATTTGGATCCTGCCGACTATGCCAATATGGTCATCCCATTCCCCCCTCAGTCAAAGAAAAATGCTCAGAGACACAATGTGGTTTTACCTCCTTCATCTTTATTCCGGGCCCTGGAGGGAGATAGAATGATCACCCATGTGCACAGGGACATGAGTTCTCGGTCTTTTCTGGAACAACAGTTTCTTAATGAACTATATAGTCATTTGACAGGAAGGAGCATTCAGGTAAGGCAACATACATATTAATTGGGTGATCATTACAATCAACAAGTATCAATAGCAGAGTACTATTATACAATGAATATTCTTAACCTTGTTAACTGGATTCATACCATGGATACTTTCCACCTTGTTAAACTGACCGTACATACAGAATGCTTCCAATATTCTTAAATGGCTCTACATATTGAATGGGTTTCCACCTTGTTAACCCATTACCCTTGCCGCCAGCACCCCATTTTTAACTGCAAGTTATCTGATCAGAGTCATGCTCGGCTGAACCTCTTGTTTCACAAAACTCAGAACTTAACTCTTTCAGTGTCTGCTTATACCCTATATACATTTTCACCAACACTAATTACATTTGGAGTTAGCCATCTATTTAAAACAGTTTTTCCTACAATTAACCCCTTTACTTCAGAATATTCATTCTGCACAGTTTTAATTAATGATTTGTCACAATACAGTCGATTATCAAGGAGTCATTATCTCCTCTCTACCAGGAAATAGCTTGTTTATGTTCCTTCTTCCCAGAGATGGGTAATTCGCATATGTGCTCTAATCTCTTTATAACAGTGTCGCCTTGTCTCTTTCATCAACAAAAACAGTTTATTCCAGAAAGAATTATTGTGGATCCTTTCAATCCATGAAGTTATTAAAGTTGTGAAATTTACATTGTTAAACAAGAATGACAAAAATCTGATAGACCACCGTGGAAAGCCGTCAAAAAAGAATCAGCTGATAATTACTAACAGAAGGGTTACTAAAGGGTTCGAGCGAGCAGACAAGAGAATGGAATTGAGGCCAAGCTGAGATCAGCCATGATCGCATTGAACGGTAGATAGATTCAAGGGGCGGAATTGCCTACCCCTTGCTCCTAATGCTTATTCTAATTGTTGGCCTTCATATCTTGAGGACAAGAATATAAGAGGTAGGAGTTTTGCTTGAGCTATGCAAAAGACCCAATTAGAGCATAACTGGAAAGCTATGAGTCGCTTGGGGTATCACACCACCTGAAGGAGGAAACCACATTCACAGCCTCCAAACAATGCATGTTGGGACGCTGAATACATTTAAGGAAGAATCTGCTAGATTTTTAATTCATGATAGGTTAAAGAGTTATGGAGAGCAGACAACAGAATAGAGTCGAGGCAGAGATGATCATATTGAACGGTGGAGCAGCTTCAGTTTCATTTCTTTATTTTCAACTTAAAAATTAAGAAATTAAAAATTTGTAACTTTTAGCCTTATTTCATATGTTTTACACTATACTATAATTACTGCAATGTTTAACTTTTAACTTTGTTTTTTCTTTCTACTTTGCTCTTAAGATTCTGTATCTGAGTACTTGTTCCTAATGTGGCACCTTGTATGCGTCGTTGTACACTTTTCACTGTACTTGAGTACATGTAACAATAATTTTTTAAAAATCAAGATGAAAGGACATACATAAATTGTTGACACACGAGGGAGTGACAGCTGTGGTGAGCTGGCATAAAGATAATTTGTGACCTGGGACAGATTAGCCATGATCTTACTGAGTGGCAGGTCAGAATGGAAGGGCTGAAAAGACCTCCTTTTATTTCTTAGGTTTTTATTGATCACAGATCAGCCATAACCTCACTGAATGTACAAAAGTGCAAACATTATAGAATAATTATAATTGGGCACTTTAATTATCCAATCACAAATTAGGACAGGTTTGAAGGGTTAGACTAATTCTCTCGTTCCAATATCCCTGTGCTTAACACCCATTCCCCACCTTCCCACAAAAAACAACTTTTGCAGTTTTAGAAACTTAAGTTCCCAAAGATGCTCAATACTCAAGAGTACCATTCCATTTCAGTTACCATGTCATTCTAGTGACAAGTACCAATAACAACACATGTTCAATGGGTGTTTGTGTTTTAACTTGCTGCTTTTGCACAAGCACTTCACATTTAGTTTGGAATGTCTCCCTTTTTGTGAGTTTGATTGCACTTCAGTAAAATATCCATTTATATTTGCTTAAAATATCTCAGAAACAATCAATCAATGAGACTCAGAATGGAAAATGAACACTTCAATGATGTTGAATGACCATATATAATAAATGGCTACAAAAATGGTTTTCACCAATTATGACAACTATTCCAATCCCACAGAATGGTATTTAACTCTCTTAATTTTGACAGAAATTATTGAATATCCCATTGGCAGATCAAGTTTATGTTGAACATAGCTGGCTAAAAGTTTCCAAGCAACAAGCCTGCTGTGGGCTAAATAAGAGGACTTCCATCAGGGTGGCTGGACAGCCTCGACAGGTGACTTTATGTTAACAAGGGATAGAGAAACATGGTTGGGCACTCATCATAACATTTCAGTGCCTCATATTGGAAGTGGACAGGAGATCAGGGCACAATGGGATCACATTTGATGCCTTTGCTGATACCCAGAGTAGGCAGGCAGGAGGCTGGAAGAACACAGCAAGACAGGTAGCATCAGGAGGTGGATGTTACGACACACCCTCTACTAATTTAAACTAGATAAAGCTCACCTTGTGCCATAATCTGTTCAACTGAGTGGCAAAGAACTATCCCAAATATCATTATTTAAAGAAAAAAATTAACAATTTTATCCTTTAAATCCAAAAAAGAACATGAGACAACAACTATTTACAACTCCTTTCTCTTAAACCTATCTTCTACCTCCCACTGGTCCAATAAAAACCCTGATTAAGATTTATTAAAAAAAAATCACGGTTCAAAGCCAGCCATCTGTGCCTATTCTCTTTTGTCGATTTTCCTGGGTTGTCTTTTCTTCAGTCTTCTGCTGCACAAATTTCTTATCCACAGGTACCTTTCAGAGATCTATTCTGCTTGCAGTCTGTTGGTTTGGCTGCTCTTTGCTATTCTCCCTCCTACATGTTTAAAATGTCTGATTTTATACCCCAAAACATCAGATCATTTCATTGGTTTTATGTTATCCAAAACAGTAAAATTCAAATTCGATTGGATTTTGGTATCTGGGACGTAATTTAAACTGATTGGCTAAATTTGAATTTGTTTTGTACCATGGCAACATAGCTCCAGCTGTTTGTTTTACTAAATGTTACATTTTTAAATTGTTCAGCACACTCTGAGCATCTCTAGATCCATGGATTAGTGGTGCTGGAAGAGCACAGCAGTTCAGGCAGCATCCGAGGAGCAGTAAAGTCTACGTTTCGGGCAAAAGCCCTTCATCAGGAATAATCTGCAGTCATTGTTTTTACTATCTCTAGATCCATGCCAGCTTCCATTCTCTTTTAAAAAGTACAGTAGACACATATCTTCATAACAGTGGAGAAGTTGTCATTTCGGGTGTACCTTCTTCAGGACTGGGGTTAGGTATAGTGAGGGAGCAGCTGATAAAGGGGGTGGTGGGGGCAGTGTGGTGAAGTGGGGATAGGTGAAGACAGGCTGTGGATACAACATGGTTGGTCAACGGGAGGAATGAATCTGGTAGGTGGCGGAGAGGAGTGGAAGGGAGGGGGAGGAGTTGGGGAAGGGAAGGGAGGACATTTAAAATTGGAGAACTCAACATTGAGTCCTCCAGGCTGTGGGCTGCCCTGGCAGAAGATGAGGTGTTGTTCCTCCAATTTGCGTGTGGGTTCGTTGGGGCAATGGAGGAGGCCAAGGATGGTTGTCAGAAAGGGACTGGGAAAGGGAATTAAAATGGGCGGTGACCAGGAGGTCCCATTGGCCCCTGCTGGCCCGGCTGAGATGCTCGGTGAACCGTTCCATCAGTTTACATTTGGTCTCCCCGATATAGAGAAGACCATATCGGGTGCATGTGACGCAGTAAACTGGGTTGTAAGAGACGCAGGTGGACCTCTCTCTCACTTGGAAGGACTGTTTGGGGCCCGGGATGGAGGAGAAGGGGGTGGTGAGAGACAAATGTTGGTGAAACAGACCTGTATCAATTTGAAAGAAACAAAAATTAACTTAAAAAGAAAAATTAACATGTATTGCATTTTAAACCATTCTCTTCTATGAAGATACCCAGCTAACAACATTTTGCGATTTATAGAGAATTCCAGTTTGTAACACTGCATTTTTCAATACTGGAAAATGTTTATGCTAGATAATTGTGTAGTTTCACGTAATACCAAACCAACTAATTGGCATGTGGTATATGACTTGTATGGTATTGCTTCGTATGGATTTGTGAAAGGTAAATAGAATATGGGGGAAGTCAAATTTCATTGGAGATTTGCATTGTACAGCTACATTGAATAACTGGACTTGGAAATCCCATTCACATTTGATTGCAGTGCTCGACAGAGAAGATGCCTCAGAGGGGTGAAGGTCAGAATTACTTGGCTAGAGTTGAGGAAAAATGTGCAATTACATTGCTTCGTATAGTCTCTATGCCACCAACTAGAGGCAGAGGAGAAAAACTGAAAGGAAATTACACAGATGCAAAACTTATTATGTAGTTATAACAGGGCAACTTAATTATCCAGGCACAAACTAGGATAGTAATAGCAGAGAGAGTCTAGGGTTCTGAAAGTCTGTTCAGGAGAATTTTTTATGGCAGTATGTTTCCAGTCTAATATCACACAGGGCGGAACAGTGATCATTGCCTCATAAAGGGTATGTTTAGCTATAGAGAAGCACAAGGAAAATCCACCATAAGAATACTTAACTAGTGGTGGGCGGCACAGTGGCTCAGTGGTTAGCACTGTTGCCTCACAGCGTCAGAGACCCAGGTTCAATTCCCACCTTGGGCAACTGTCTGTGTGGAGTTTGCACATTCTCCCAGTGTCCGCGTGGGTTTCCTCCTGGTACTCTGGTTTCCTCCCACAATCCAAAGATGTGCAGGTCAGGTGAATTGGCCATGGGTGGGTTACTCTTCGGATGGTCGGTATGGACTTGTTGGGCTGAAGGGCCTGTTTCCATACTGTAGGGAAACTAATCTAAACTAAAATCCAACTTCAATGGAGTAAAAATGGATAACATGGCATTAAAGGCTGGTAGGAAAAACAGCAAGTGGATAGTTCAGACACAATAAAACTATATACTCAGGGAGTGGAGTGCATTATTTCCCCCTCCAACTCTATTTTGATTTAATCCCTGCCCTCCCCTTCACTGTTTGATAACACAGCATTGCCCTTTGATGTGAAGGGCACTGCTTGTCACTGGCCTTTCTTCCTGGTGGTGGAAATTGAATAAAGATTCGTACACTTTGTGTCTCTCACTGTGTCTCACACCTGCACACACACAACATGGGTGCTGGGGAAAACAATAAGCAGTTGGGCGGTAGTGCGGGGGTTAAAAGTTTAAAAAAAAATAAAAATAAAAATAAAACTATATACTTTGAGAAGGGGAATAGCATGACAAACAAAGCCAGAGCTCCCAAGGGACAAATGAAATAAAAATTCAGAAAAACACGTGGGCCTATGATAGATGTCAAGTAGATAATATAATGGAGAATGATGCTGACGCTGGCATGGGGGCACAGTGGTTAACACTGCTGCCTCACAGTGCCAGGGACCCACGTTTAATTCCAGCCCAGGGTGACTGGCTGTGTGGAGTTTGCATGTTCTCTATGTGTCTGCTTGGGTTTCCCCTGGGTACTCTGGTTTCCTTCAACAGTCCCAAAGATGTTAAAGTGCCCTGTAGTGCCCAGGGATGTGCAGGCTAGGTGGATTAGCCATGGTAAATGTGGCTGAAGGATGGGGGGGGGGGGGTGATCAGAGAGTCAATGAAGACGCAATGGGCCAAGTGGCACCTATCTGTATTGTAGGGATTCTATGATTCTGAATTGCAAGGTTTACATGAAAAAATATATGAGAAGTAAAGATAAGGCATGAAGAGAGATAGGCCACTAACGTAAAACATAACCCTTCTCGTACAAGTTCACTTGATTTGGCATAGAAATAGTTAATAGGTTGTAAATGGAGGAGTGGGGCTGATTAGGGACAAGTTAATCTCTGATAAAGGATGTATACATGGAGATAGAAGATATTGCTGAGGTACCAAGAAGGAAGATGCTGCTCATGGTCGTGGTGAAAGACTATGAAAGTCAGACACTAAGAAGAATTAAAATTGATCTAGAGCAGCTACTGGACAGGCTGTCTGTTGTTAAAGTTGACAAGGCACTGAGACAGATGCGATGTATCCAGTGATACTAAGGCTTCCTTGGATTTCTGGAAGGCAATTAATAAAGTGCCTCACAACCGACATGTGAGCAGTGTTAGTGCTCATAGAATTAAATTAATAGCAGCAACATGGCATTAAAAAAAAAGGCTGGTGACAGGAAAAAAAGAAAGAGGGTGATTATTAGTAGATGTTGTTCAGACTGATCAAGGTTTGTAGTAGAGTAAACCCCGCCGCCGCCCTCCACCCCCCCCCCACCACCACCGCTTCACCCTGCCTCAGTCAGTATGGGGTCTCTTGCTGTTCCTGATTTTTAAAAAAATATATTTTTAAATGACCTAGACCTTAATGTAGAAGACACAATTATTAAATGATTTTTTAAAAATTTGAAGTACAGTACACCATTGAAAAGATGCTGTAGAAAAATGATCCCGGATTGTGGTTCAAGACTACAAATGGGATCACAGAGACAGAATCATAAAATTATACAGTACAGATGAGGCCCTTTGATCAATCATGTCTACACCACCTTAACATTGATTAGATTAGATTCTCTACGGTGTGGAAGCAGTCCACTTGGCCCATCAAGTCCACACCAGCCCTCCAAAGAAAACCCAGTTGCCTACACTTACCCCTGCATCTAACCCAGTGGACAATTTAGCATGGCCAATTCACCTGAATTGCACATCTTTGGACTTTGGGAGGAAACCGGAGCACCCAGAGGAAACCCACGCAGACATAGGGAGAATGTGCAAACTCCACACAGACAGTCGCCCAAGGCTGGAAGCGAACCTGGGGTGCTGGTGCTGTGAGGAAGCGATGCTAACCACTGAGCCACAGTGCTCCCCTGTAAACATACTATTAATCTATACTCGTCTCATTTCCCTGCACTAGACCCACAGCCTTGAATGTTTTGACACTTAAAATGCTCTTCCAACTCATTGGATAACTTGCTCTAATCCCTTCTGAAATTAGGGTCTTGAATCTGAAGAAAGAAACTGTGAAGGTATAAAGGTCAAGTCTGCTATTAGGGACTGGGTAAATAAACAAAAAACAACTTGATGACAGGGATTGGTATTATTGGCTAATGGCTAGCATTTAAAGAGTATTCTAAGGTCTACAATAGATACACATTCTTTTAAAGTGCAACACCCAAAGTTACCCATGGTTGAAGTTAAAGATGGCATTAGGTCAAAAAGGAAGGTGGCCAGAATTGAGATTGAGAACAATTTTAAACCAGCAAAGCAGGGCCCAGAATGGGATAAATGAAATGAAAAGACAACTTGCAAGAAACAAAAGGTGAAATGTACAAGCTTCTTTTGATATGTTAAAATGAAAAGATAACCGAGAACAAATGTGGCCTCATTATAGAAAAAAGAACATAGAAAAATACAGTGCAGTACAGGCCCTTTGGCCCTCGTTGTTGTGCCGATCCAAGCCACCTAACCTACACTAGCCCACTATCCTCCATATGCCTATCCAATGCCCGTTTAAATGCCCATAAAGAGGGAGAGTCCACCACTGCTACTGGCAGGGCATTCCATGAACTCACGACTCGCTGAGTAAAGAATCTACCCCAAACATCTGTCCTATACCTACCACCCTTAATTTAAAGCTATGCCCCCTCGTAATAGATGACTCCATACGTGGAAAAAGGTTCTCATGGTCAACCCTATCTAAACCCCTAATCATCTTGTACACCTCTATCAAGTCACCCCTAAACCTTCTTTTCTCCAATGAAAACAGCCCCAAGTACCTCAGCCTTTCCTCATACGATCTTCCTACCATACCAGGCAACATCCTGGTAAACCTCCTCTGCACCAGTGCCTCCACATCCTTCCTGTATATGGCGACCAAAACTGCACACAATATTCCAGATGCGGCCGCACCAGAGTCTTATACAACTGCAACATGACCTCAGGACTCCGGAACTCAATTCCTCTACCAATAAAAGCCAGTACGCCATGAGCCTTCTTCACCGCACTATTTACCTGGGTGGCAACTTTCAGAGATCTGTGTACATGGACACCAAGATCCCTCTGCTCATCCACACTACCAAAAATCCGACCATTAGCCCAGTACCCCATTTTTTTGTTACTCTTACCAAAGTGAATCACCTCACACTTACCTACATTGAACTCCATTTGCCACCTTTCTGCCCAGCTCTGCAGCTTATCTATATCCCGCTGTAACCTGACACATCCTTCCTCACTGTCAACAACTCCTCCGACTTTCGTATCATCCGCAAACTTGCTCACCCAACCTTCTAGCCCCTCCTCCAGGTCATTTATATAAATGACAAACAGCAATGGTGCCAAAACAGATCCTTGTGGAACACCGCTAGTAACTGCACTCCAAGATGAACCTTTACCATCAACTACTACCCTCTGTCTTCTTCCAGCCAGCCAATTCCTAATCCAAACCTCCAACTCACCCTCAATGTCATACCTCCGTATTTTTTTGCAGTAGCCGACCATGGGGAACCTTATCAAACATCTTACTAAAATCCATAAACACCACATCTACCGCTTTACCCTCGCCTATCTCCTTAGTCACCTTCTCAAAGAATTCAATAAGGTTTGTGAGGCACGACCTGCCCTTCACAAAACCATGCTGACTATCCTTGATCACATTATTCCTATCCAGATGTTCATAAATCCTATCCCTTACAATTCTCTCTAAGACTTTGCCCACAACAGAAGTGAGACTCACCGGCCTATAGTTACTAGGGTTATCCCTACTCCCCTCCTTGAACAAGGGAACCACATTTGCTATCCTCCAATCTTCTGGCACTATTCCTGTAGCCAACGAGGACATAAAAATCAAGGCCAATGGCTCTGCAATCTCCTCCCTTGCTTCCCAGAGAATCCTAGGATAAATGCCATCAGGCCCAGGGGACTTATCTATTTTCACCCTTTCCAGAATTTCCAACACCTCTTCCCTACATACCTCAAAGTCGTCCATTCTAATTAATTGTGACTCAGTATTCACACCGGCAACAATTACTTTCACTCTTCTCCTGAATCATCCTCGCAATCCTTTCTTCTACGTCTCTAGGACTATTAGGAGGCCTGTAGAAAACTCCTGACAGGGTGACCTCACCTTTCCTATTCCTAACCTCAGCCCAAACTACCTCAGATGGCGAGTCTTCATCCATCGTCCTTTCCACCGCTGTAATACTATCTTTGACCAGCAATGCCACACCTCCCTCTCTTTTACCCCCACCTCTGACCCTACTAAAACATTTAAACCCTGGAACCTGCAACAGCCAATCCTGTCCCTGTTCTACCCATGTCTCCGTAATAGCCACAACATCGAAATCCCAGGTACCAACCCACGCTGCAAGTTTTTTTTTTCGATTACCTTGGATTACCTTTAGATTTCCTACCTTATTTCGTATACTTCTTGCATTGAAGTATACACACTTCAAGCCACTTTCCTGTTTACAGGCACCCTCCTTTGAGATTGATGCCATGTTCCCAACCTCCCTACACTTCAGGTCCTGCATCCTAAAGCTACAGTCTAGGTTCCCATGCCCCTGCAGAGTTAGTTTAAACCCCCCCCAAGAGCACTAGCAAACTTCCCCCCAAGGATACTGGTGCCCCTCAGGTTCAGGTGTAGACCATCCTGTTTATAGGAGGTCCCACCTTGCCCAGAAAGAACTCCAGTTATCCAGATACCTTACAGTGGAGAACAGGGAAATTGTGAATAGTTTCTTCAAAAGATGATGTACAGAATTTTCCAGAAATGCTAGGTGACCAAGGGACTTCAGGAACTGGGAGCTGAAAGAAATCAGTATTAGCAAAGGGTATGTACTTGAAAAGTTAACTGGATTAAATGATGATAAACCCCCTGGACTAGATAAGCTAGATCTCAATAGATTGATGAAGGGGTCAGCACAGGTTGTGGATATACTGATAAGTGAGGATGCAAAATTTTATAGATTCTGGAACTGCTCATTCTGATTGGGAAATAGTACTAACTACGAATCTGATAGGAAGAATGGAGAATTGCACACCTGTCAGTTTAAGATCACTAGTAAGGGATATGTTAGAATCTATTATAAAGGATGTAATAAATGGACAGAGGCCACATGGGTTTAATGAAAGGAAACCATGGTTTCCAAATCTTTTTGAGATTGTTACTTGCAGTATAGACAAAAGAAAACCTGTAGATGTGGTGCATTTGGTTTTCAGAAGGTCTTTAATAAGGTCTCATACGAGTCTGAAAACTGATGATTAATGTTGCTTTTTAATTTTGAATATAAGCACAGATTCTGCATTTAATATATGCCAACTTTGTGCATTACTTTAATTGATCGATATAGTCTATAAGAACAAGGGCAGTAACAATGAAGGGTGAAAGCTCCAGTCATGTTAGTGGTAAAAATTACCATTAACATTACCATTACCACTGCTGGATTAGCGAATCAATGAATTAAAATGGTTTTAATTCACATTTGATTCACTTTCCAATCAGTGTAAGGAAGTGTTTGATTAAGCATAGCAAAATTTGAATCAGCATATGATATAAGTGCAGAGAATTAAAAGCTGGAAGAATTATGATGCTCATATTCTGCTCTTGTCTCAAGATGCTTGTTAGTTCAAATCAATTGCTGACAATATATCTTTCCAAGGGATTCACTGAAATCTAGATAGATTTAAAAACATATTTTACCTTTTGAACCAAGATAGTAAAATTGTAAATAACACTAAAAGCTTCCACAATTTATCGAAAACTTCACAATGGTCTCCAAGTTATTTCATGACGTCGAGATGACCGGTGTTGGAATGGGATAGACAAAGTCGGAAGTTACATGATACCAGGTTATAGTCCAACATGTTTATTTGAAATCACAAGCTTTCAGAACACTGCTCCTTTGTCAGGTCACCTGATTCAGAAATGCTGATTTAGTAAAAGAGCACTCAGTATCCCAGGAGTAGAGCACTTTATTTAGCATGTTTTGAGAAGATTTGTAGTTCAGGTTGAGGTTCTGGGTGTAGGTTTGCTCGCTGAGTTGGAAGGTTCATTTTCAGACATTTCATCACCATACTAGGTGACATCTTCATTGAGCCTCCGGACAAAGCACTGCTGATGATTCCTGCTTTCTATTTATATGTTTGGGTTTCTTTGGGTTGGTGATGTCATTTCCTGTGGTGATGTCATTTCCTATTCTAACAGCCCTGCTCACATCAATCAACATCAACCTGACCAAGGAAACACTGACTACACTATTAGAAGACCCAACGACACATACACCAAACACCACCAACTTCATCAGCAAGGACAGTATCGTCAAGCTAGCAGACCTATGCCTTACCACCCACTTCACCTTCAACAACAAAACCTACAGACAAACCAACAGAACACCCATGGGATCGCCGATATCAGGGTTCTTAAATAGAAAGCAGAAATCATCAGTAGTGCTTCATCCGGACGCTCACTGAAGAGATTACCTAGTATGTTGACGAAACGTCTGAAAATGAACCTTCCAGCTCACTGAGCAAACCTACACTTTATTTACCTGGGAATTTGAACAACTGGGGATGGAGATTGGTAGATTGTTCATATTGGATACTTACTGCGAAAGCTGATGCAGTAAATGTTTACAATTTTTATCCACTGCTTAAAGTAGAAAAGAATATTTTAAAAAGACTTAGAACACAATCAGAAACTGGATATCAATAAATCAACACAAGATATGGCAGAGCAAGTTGTGGCTGGTTTGCAGTTTGTTAACAGTAAGATGGTCCTTAGTGAACACTTTCTGTTGATACTTTTGTGCTGAATCTCTCCAGTTCAAGCTCAATATGCTGTAGTATGAAGTTGGCATGGAAGGAGAAGAACCTTGCAATCCAGTGATAGAAGAGCACAGTTTCAAATTGGGCTTAGTGTGATCAACAGTGATGGAGTAAGGGGTACCCGGATGAGATATGAATGTAGAAGCACACAAACAGATCCTGTCCATGAGTTACAACACAATTACAACCTGCAATGACAAGGGTTGAGACTGCTGGAAGCAAGGCTGGAATGCTGATCACAGCAATGTGAAGCAGCAAGCTGTCCAAGGTGGGTGAGGAGGAAGACGATAGCAAGAACACTTTATAATTGTTGAGGATTTATTATTTGAGTAGCTATATTTTGTAAACAGGATCAACAGCCCTCAATGGCTTGTTTTTAATGAGAGTGGCATTTCGAACACGTTCAAAACATGTACTTCACTTATCCGTGAGGGATCGAGTTAGGCTATATGGGTAGAACTGAGAAATAAGAGGGTGATCAACTTGATGGGATTGTACTATGCCTCCCGCTACCCCAGTACTCAGCAGGAAATCGTGGAGCAAATATGTAGGGAGATAGCTGTAAAAATAATAGGGAATTTTAACTTTCCAAACAAAGACTGGGACGATCATAATGTTAAGGGCTTGGATGTGCAGGAATTTGTTAAGTGTTGCAGGGAAAAAAATCTCAATCAATATGTAGCTGGTCCTGTTCGAGAAGGGGCAAAACTCAACATCCTCTTCGGAACTAAGGTAGAACAAGTGACTGGGGTGTCAGTGGGGAAGCACTTTGGGACCAGTGATCATATTTCTATTAGTTTTAAAATAGTTATGGAAAAGGATAGGTCTGATCCACAAGCTAAAGTTCTAAATTGGGGCATGACCAATTTTGGTGGTATTAGGCAGGAACATTCAAAAGTTGATTGGTACGTCAGTCCCAGGTAAAAGGACATCTAGCAAATGGGAGGCTTTCAAACATGAAATATCAAGAGTTCAGAGCCAACATGTTCCCTAAAAGACGGCAAGGCTGGCAGGAGTCAGACACACTGGATGATTGGAGATAGAGACTCGAGTCAAGAAAAATAATGTATATATTAGGTATAGGCAGCTGGGATCAAGTAAATACCTAGAGAAGTATAGGGGCAGAGGAGTATACTTAAGAGGGATATCAGGACTCAAAAAAGGTGACATGAGAAAGCTTTGGCAGGTCAGGTAAGGAGAATCTAAAGAGATTCTACAAGTATATTCAGGGCAAGAGAGGAACTAGTGAGAGGAGGGCCCCTTAAAGATCACTTCAGTATTTACCACGGAGAAAGAAACGGAAGCTAGGAAACCGAGGGAAGTAAATAGTAGTGCCTTGAAAAGAGTTCACATTACAGAAGAGGAGGCACTGGAGGTTGTCTTCAAAAGCATAAAAGGTAGATAAATCCCCAGGACTTGATAAAGTGTATCTCAAGACATGGTGAGAAACTAGAACAGAAATTGCAGGATCCCTAGCAGCTACAGGGTAGGTGCTGGAAGACTGAAGAGTGGCTGATGTTGTGTCTACATTTAAGAAAAGCTGCAAGGAAAAGTCAAGGAGTGACAGACTGGTGAGCCCAACTTCAATGGTGGGTAAGTTGATGGTGGGGATTCTGAGAGACTGTTTATGCATGTGTTTGGAAAAGTAAGGACTGATTAGAGATAGTCAGCATGGCTTTATGCATGATAATTATGTCTCACAAATTTGATTGAGTTTTTTGAAGAAGAGGTGATGAAGAATTTAGATGTCCAAATGGATTTTAGCAAAGCTTTCAAAAAGGTACCACATGGTTGATTAGTTAGTAAGGTTACATCATATGGGAGCCAGGGAGAGTTAGCCAATTAGATACATTATTGGCTTGATATTAGGAGAGAAGCGCTAGTGGTCCAGGATTGTTTTTCATACTGAAGGCCTGTGACCAGGGGTGTGTTGCAAGGATCAATGCTCGGTCCGTTGTTGTTCATCATGTATACAAACAATTTGGATGAGAACATAAGAAGCAAATTCAGTATTACAGTGAAGAGTGAAGGTTATGATTAAATTAGATTAGATTCCCTACAGTGTGGAAACAGGCCCTTTGCCCCAACAAGTCCGCACCAACCTCCCGAAGAGTAACCCACCCAGACCCACCTCCCTCTGACTAATGCACCTAACAGTACGGGCAATTTATCATGGCCAATTCACCTAACCTGCACATCTTTGGATTGTGGAAGGAAACCGGAGCACCCAGAGGAAACCCACACAGACACGAGGAGAATGTGCAAACTCCACACAGACAGTCCTCCAAGGCAGGAATTGAACTAGTGTCCCTAGATAAAGTGAATAGCCAAGACCTTTTCCACTGGGTAGTACAGTCTAAAACTAGAGGGGAAAGATTTAAAAAGGACTGGAGGGACACCTTTTTTACACAGTGGATGGTGCATATATGGAACGAGCTGCCAGAGGAAGTGGTAGAGGCATGTCCAATTACATGGCTTTGACAGGGAGAAAATGCTAAGCACGTTGATAGGTGTAAAGCAGTTGATCTAGTCTCAACCACAACCTCACCTTCCATCGCTAAACCATCACCTCCCAGACCATCCACAACCTCATCACATCAGGAGATCTCCTATCCACAGCTTCCAATCTCATACTCCTGGAAACCTGCACCACCCGTTCTACCTCACAAAATTCACAAACCTGACTGCCCCGATCGACCCATCATCTCCACCTGCACCTGCCCAACCTAATTTATCTCCTCATATCTTGACACCGTCCTGTCCCCCTTGGTCCAGGAACTCCCTACATTCAGGACACCACTCATGCCCTCCATCTCCTTGATGACTTTAGTTTCCCCAGTGCCCAATGCCTCAACTTCACCACTGACATCCAGTCCCTGTAGACTTCCATCCGCCATCGCAAAGGCCTCCAATTCTTCCTCTCTCGCTGACCCAAAAAATGGCCCTCCACCAACACTCTGATTCGATTAGCAGAACTGGTTCTCACCCTCAACAATTTCTCCTTCGAATCCTCCCATTTTAGATTAGATTAGATTACTTTACAGTGTGGAAACAGGCCCTTCGGCCCAACAAGTCCACACCGACCCGCCGAAGCACAAACCAACCCTACCCCTACATTTACCCCTTACCTAACACTACTGACAATTTAGCATGGCCAATTCACCTGACCTGCACATCTTTGGACTGTGGGAGGAAACCGGAGCACCCGGAGGAAACCCACACAGACACGGGGAGAATGTGCAAACTCCACACAGTCAGTCGCCTGAGGCAGAAATTGAACCCAGGTCTCTGGCGCTGTGAGGCAGCAGTGCTAACCACTGTGCCACCGTGCCACCCACAACAAAAGGGGTAGCCATGGGCACCCACATGGGCCTGAGCTATGCCTGCCTCTTCAGCAGATACGTGGAACAGTCCATCTTCTGGCACCATTCCCCATCTTTATCCCTGCCACATGATGACTGTATCAGCACCACATTGTGCTTCCACAAGGAGGTTGAATTTTCATCAACTTCACAAACACCTTCCACCCTGATCTCAAGTTCACCTGGACCGTCTCCGACGCCTCACTAGACCTCTCCATCTCCATAGACCAACTCAATATGGACATCCACTTCAAACCAACTGACTCCCACAGCTACCTGGACTACACCTCCTTCCACACCTCCTCGTGTAAAAAAGCTATCCCTTACTCCCAATTCCTCTGCCTCTGCCATCTTTGCTCCCAGGTGGAATAATTCCACTTCCAGATGGCCTCCTACTTTAAGAACCGCAATTTCCCATCCCATGTGATCAACAATGCCTTCTAGTGCATCTCCTTCACTTCCCACACCTCCACCCTTGAACACCACCGATCAAACCGCAATAGGATAGAAACCCCTGGTCCTCACTTTCCACCACACTATTCTCTGCACTCAGTGAGCGCATTATCCTCCACCATTTCCGCTGCATTCAATTAGACCCCATCACCAGAGATATATTTCCCTATCAGTACTCTGTAGAGTCCATTCCCTCAGTGACTCCCTTGTGAGGTCCATGCCCCCCACCAACAACCCCTTCCCTCCCAGCACCTACCTTTGCCATCGCAAGAGCTGAAAAACCTGCGCTCACACATCCTCCATCACCTCCATCGTTAGACCCAAAGGATCCTTCCACATCCGGCACATCCAAACACCTCATCTACTGCGTCAATGGCTCTCGATGTACTCTCCTCTACACTGGGAAGGACAGGACGCCAACTGGCAGAACGTTTCAGGGTACATCTCTGGAACACACGCCCCAAACAACCCTTCTGCCCTGTGGCCAACCATTTCAACTCCCTGTCCCAGCCCCACTCCCACATGCAAGTCCTGGGCCTCCTCCACCGCCAAACCCAACCCACCTAATGGCTGGAGGAAGAATACCTCATCTTCCACCTTGGGAATCCTCCAACCACATGGCATCACTGTCGATTTCACCAGTTCCCTCATCTCTCATTCCCCCACCTCATCCTAGATCCAATCATCCACCTCAGCACCACCATCTTGAACATCCGTCCTGCCTGCTTATCTTCCTTCCCATTAATCCACTCCACCCTCCCCTCTGACCTATCATCAACCCGCACCTGCATCTACCTATCACCTTCCCAGCTACCTTCCCCCCAGCCCAATCCCACCTATTTATCTCTCAACCCCCTCCCCCCACATTCCTGAAGGGCTTATGCCCAAAACATCAATTCTCCAGCATCTCGAATGCTGCCTAACCCTCTGTGCTTTGTCAGTGCCACACTTTTACACTCCTATCTTCAGCATCTGCAGTCCTCACTTTCTCATCGTCTCCATGGATCTCAGTAAGGCTTTTGACAAAATCTTTCATTGCAAATTGTTAAGGAGCTAAGTGCCCATGGGTTTGAAGGCAATTTAGCAAACTGAATATAAAATTTGCTCAGTGTGGTCAAAGGGTATTTTTGTGACTGGAAGTTTGGATACCGCAGTATACTATTTGTTGTATACATGATGATCTAGAAATGAGAACAAGAGGTGTAATCAGCAAGTTTGCAGATGACATGAAAATTGATGGTGTGGCAAATATTGAAGAGGAAATCTTTAGATTATAGGATGATACATACAGGCTAGTCAGATGGACAGAATAGGAACAAATAGAATTTAATTCTGAAAAGTGTGAGGTGATACATTTTTGGGATGATTAGCAAGGCAAGGTGTACACTTTGAATGGTAGGAGCCCAGGAAGTACAGAGATTCAGAGTGACCTTGCTGTCCATGTATACCAGTCCCATAAGATATCATGACAAGTCGATAAAATGATTAAGAATGCATATGGATTCTTGGTTTTATGAGTCGAGACATTGGGTTTAAGAGCCAAGGTTATATTGGAACTGTAGAATATTGTATGCAGTCCTGTAATCCATATTTTGAAGGGATGTAATAGCAATGAAGAAAATGGATAGATTTACTAGGGTATTGCTTGGGCTGGAGACTTTCAGTTATGAATAGAGTTTGTTAAACTGGGATTGCTTTCCTTCGAGCAGAAGAAATTGAGAGTGAACGTGATTGAAATGAATAAAATTTTGAGGGGTTTATACTGAGTAGACAGAAAGGCACTTTCCTGTTAATGGAGGAATCGATGACCAGGTGCTGAGAGGTAAAATGGGGCAGAACGTTTATAGGCCATGTGAGGAATAACTTCTCACCCTGAGGGTGGTGGGAGTCTGGAATTCACTGCCTGTAAGGTCGGTAGAGATAGAAACCATCGTAACATTAGGTCTTTAGATGTGCACTTGTGATGAAAGACTATGGGCCAAGTGCAGGTGAATAGAATTAGAATAAAAGATTAGGTAGTTGTTTTGACTAGCGTGGACATGATGGGCCAAAGGGATCTTCTTTATGTGCTGTAGATCTTTCTGACTGTATCTATAATGCTCATTGGTGAAGGCGACACAGACTGCACCAAAAAGGATCTTGGTGATATTTATAATGAGCAACATAGAGAAATCGCAGTTAAAACTATTAACGGCATAATTCAGTATTAAGTAAAATTTTGATACTGTCCATATCAGACTGTGCTGAAAATGTGTTGCTGGAAAAGCGCAGCAGGTCAGGCAGCATCCAGGGAACAGGAGAATCTACGTTTCGGGCATAAGCCCTTCTTCATAAGCCCTTTTCCAGCAACACATTTCAGCTCTGATCTCCAGCATCTGCAGACCTCACTTTCTCCTCAAACATATCAGACTGTGTACAGCTTTGCTCTTCTGATATAACTGTTGCCTTTTCCATTATGCTAATGCCATTAGAACCTAGATGCTGTGTCTGGTGTGTGGGTTCTTGTGATTTTAAAGCTTACTTGGCCAATGTACCCAGCATCCCTTGCTGTTTGGCCAAGTTAGTAATCTACGAGTAAACCTGTTGGACAAGAACCAAGTGTTGTGTGATTTTTAACTTTGCCCCACTCCAGTCCAACACCAGTATTTCCTCATCATGCCATCTAAATAATTGACTTGTTTCAAACTATTAAGTGTATCATCTTCTATGGCCAGAACTATAGAAAGTTTCAGAGTACCATCTACAAGGTTTCAAAACAGGGTTCGGCTTTCCAAGGAGAACAGCATGGAATGAGGTAGAGACCAGCTGGCCATCCAGAGGGAGATGAAGAAAAGCTTCACATATCGAGGGATAAAGGCACAGAGAGAGCAACTGCATAAATTTCCATGAGACTAGGGAAGTTTTGTAACCTTAAAAGGCCAAATAGGATTAGGGATAGTATGTTTAGATTAAAGATTATTGCAATTTTGTGTCAAGTAAAGTTGGGACTGTTTTGGATTGGTCTAGCTTGTGTTCATGTTGATTTAACTGCTTTCGCATTGTGGGACACCAGCACAAATTAATTCATATCATTCTGGTCAGAGTTGCCAGTACGAGGAACTAGACAACACACACCACCACTGCAAGCTCGCTTCCAAGTGACACACTATCTGACTTGGAAATACATTAGTCGAAAAGTGTGGCGCTGGAAAAACACAGGAGGTCAGGTAGCATCCAAGGAGCAGGAAAATCAATGTTTCGGGTATAAGCCCTTCATCAGGAATGTAAGGTGGCGGCAGGGGGTTTGTGGTAAGCTGAGAGATAAATAGGAGGGGTCGTGGGGCTGGGGAGTAAGGTAGCTGGGAAGGAAATACGTAGATGCAGGTGGGGGATTGATTGTGATAGGCCAGAGGGGAGGGTGAAACAGTAGATGAGATGTTTGGATCTGCAGGAAAATTTCTAGAGGGTGTGAAAGGATCCCTTGGGGCCTTTAATGGAGGTGAGTGGGGAGGTGTGGGTGCAGGTTCTACCACCTTCTGCGACGGCAAGGGAAGATGCTGGGAGGGGAGGATGGGATGGTGGGGAATGTGAACCTAATGAGGGAGTCACAGAGGGAATGGTCTCTGTGGAATGATAAAAGGAGTGGGGAGGGAAGTATCGCTCTGGTGATGGGATCTGACTATAGGTGGCTGAAATGGCAGAGGACGATGGGATGGAAGGTGAGGGCCAGGGAGGTTCAAGGGGTTGAGGTGTGGGAAGTGGAGGAGATACACTGGAGGGTATTTTTGACCACATGGAAGGAGAAATTGCGGGCCTTGAAATAGGAGGCTATCTGGAATGTTCTGGAGTAAAATTGCTCCTCTTGGGAGAAGTTACAGCAGAGGGGGAGGAATTGGGAGTAAAGGATAGTGTTTGGTGTGGGAGATGTAGTCCAGGTAGCTGTGGGAGTTTGGCAGGTTGGAAGTAGATGTCCGTGTTGAGTCGGTCCACCCTGCCAACCTCTGGTTACAGCGCATCATCTTCCATCATTTCCGCCACTTACAATCAGCCCCCACCACCACAGATACATTCCTCCTCCACTCCCCCCACACACACCCCAGTTCCAGCACCTTCCCTTGCCACTGTAAGAGGTGTAAAACCTGTGCACCTCCCCCCTCACCTCCATCTAAGGCGCCAAATGATCCTTCCACTTCCAAAAAAGAGATTTTCCTGCACATTCAAACACCTCATCTACTAGGTCTGTTGCTCTTGATGCGATCTCTTCTACATTGGGGAGATAGGATGCCAACCCGCAAAACATTTCAGAGAACATATCTTGTACACATGCACCAAACAACCCCACTGTCCTGTGGCTGACCACTCAACTCCCCCTCCCACGCCGCCAAAGACATGCAAGCTCTTGTCCTTCTCCACCGCCAAATCCTAGCCACCTAATGCCTGGAAGAAGAACGCCTCATCTTCTGCCTTGGGACTTTCCAACCATGTCATCAAATGCCAGTTTCCTCATCTCCCCACCTCCACCCCCCACTGCCCCCCCCCCCCCCCCCACCCCAGATCCAACCTCCACCTTGGCACTCCAACTGTCCATCTTCCATCTCATCTTTTAGCTCTACCCTCCGCTCCAACCTCTCAACATAACCCCACCTGCATCTACCTATCACCTTCCAGCTATCTTCCTTGAGCCCCACACCCCCTCCTATTTATCTCTCAGTCCCTTCTCTCCTCCCACCTCCCCTATTCCCTTATGCCAGAAATGTCAATTCTCCTGCTCCTTGGATGTTGCCTGACCTGTTGTGCTTTTCCAGCACCACATTATTCAACTCTGATCTCCAGCATCTGCAGTCCTCACTTTCCCCATCAAAATGTATCACCCAGGAGTTCGCTGGGTCAAACTCCTGGAATGCTTTCCCCAACAGCATTGTGCACCTACCTACAGAACATCAATGGCAGTGATTTAACAAGGCAACTGACCAGTTCCTTCTCCAAAGAAATTAGGTATGGGACAAAATGTTGGCCCAGAATTAATTTTTAAAAATATAAACAAATCTATCCCTGTCTTAATGCAGCACAAGTTTGCACAGCCAAATATAACAACACCATGACATTGAACAGAATGCAGGACTTCACCCAGAAAAATAATGTTTGAAGGGAGTTTGAACTGCGTCCAGGTTTACTGTTGAAGGCCACAACTCACAAAAGTCTTTGAGGAACAACTCCTGGCATCTTAACTTCAACAAGAACAAGGCATCTTTGCTTCACAAAGATGTTTAATTAAATCTGCCAAGTGATGAAACCTGAACTGTAACATCTAGTAACAGGAGGATAGCATTTCCTATGGCTTTCAACTACCAGTATATTAATCTCTGACTGCTCTTAGAGACAATACTTTTCATCTTCACTTAGAATCATGGAGGCATAGAGGTATACAGAATGAAAACATATCCTTCAGTCCGCTAGTTCAAACCAACCAGATATCCCATATACATCTAGTCCCATTTGTCCATATCCCTCTAAACTCTTCCTATTCATCTACCATCCAGATGCCTTTTAAATGTTGTAATGGTACTAGCTTTTTCCTCTGGCAGCTCATTCCATACACGTACTACCCACTGCGTGAAAAAGTTGCTCCTTAGATCCCTTTGAAGTCTTTCCCCTCACCTTAAACCTATGCTCTCTAGTTTTGGACTTCCCTATCCTGGGGAAATTACCTTGACTATTCACCCTATCCACACCCCTCATGATCTTATAAACTTCTAGAAGGTCACCTCTCAGCCTCCGACACTCCAGGGAAAACAGCCCCAGTTTATTTGGCCTCTCCCTATAGCTCAAACCCTCCAGCCCTCGCACCACCCTTTTATGAACTTTCTCAAGGTTCACAACATTCTTGCTATTGCAAGGAGACCAGAATTGAATGCAGTATTCCAAAAATGGTCTAACCAATGTCCTGTAGAGCCACAATATGATCTCCCAACTCCCACACTGAATGCACTGACCAATAAAGGCAATTCATCACTGCCATGTCCTTCAACTCTACTTTCAAGGAACTATGAACCTTGCTCAATGTATCATTTTGCAATGGCTGCTTGATGCCACACTCAGTTGAATGTGGCCTTGAAACTGAGTGCTGCTACTCTCACTTCTGGAATTTACCTCTTTTGTGCTAGTTTGAACCAAGGTTGTCATGAGGTCAGGAGCGGAGTGTCCCTGGCAGAACGCAAACTGGGCATCAATGAGCAAGTTATTGCTGAGCAGGTGCTACTTGATAGCACTGCTGATGACACCGTCCATCACTTTACTGATTACTGAGAGTAGACCGATGGGGGCAGTAAATGACTGTGCTGGATTTGTTCTGCTTTTTATGCACAGGACACATGCAAGTGATTTTCCACATAAATGCAAGTGTTGTACTGTACTGTAACAGCTTAGCTCAAGGAGTGGCAAGAATCATTAACAATAACCCCTCAGGTTCCTCTGCTCCCATAATCCCCTCAAAAATGAGCCTATGATGTCTTTCTGTGTTACTTCTACCAAAATGCTTTAAACTTACAATTCTCTGCATTGAAATTCATCTGTCAGGTGTCTGTCTATTTGTTCAATTTGTCCATGAACCTCTGAAGTTGTTTGGCATCATCATCACAATTGACTATTCTCATTTTCTTCCTCTCATCTGCAAATTTGGAGATTGTGCCCTCAACATCCAATTCCAAATAATTTCTATACAATCAGGAAAAGCAAGGTTCCAATGCCAATCCTTGGGGAATACCACTTGCAACTTTTCCTCTGATCTGAGAAATGTCCACTTTTCCTATGGCTGATTTTGTAATTCAACTCAGCCCTTCACTTTGGAGTCAGGGACACCTTTGACTTGCTCCTGCCAAATTGCTTTGCACACAGAGATTTCAAGCTATCTCCCATTTCTACATGGGATCCTTCTCATGACTTTTAGCCTCATTTCCTAATGCTAACTCAATGCACTTACTGTGAGGCTGCAGCCTTTGAACTGCATTGCTTTTTTACCCAGAGGCAAGCAAGGTTAGTGGTTTTGGAAGATGAAATAAATGAGAGTCACTGAGGAGTGAGAATGCTGCATGCAATAATTTGGCAGTCCACCAATACTGGTGAAGATTTTGTGTAGTGGCAGAGTTAAAGGTCAGTGTGAAGTAGCAGACAGAGGATCTTGGCATTTTACCTTGCAGAGCACAGAAGATCACTGACCTCTTTTCTACCCTGCTCTGGATTCTATCTGGCGCTGGAGACAACGCTGACCCAATCGCTATCATGTCCAGACTTGCTGTGTTTAGTGCTTTGTCCTCCTCTGGTGATCTACTGGGTAGAAGATGGCCCTCCTCTTGAGCACCCCATTCACCAAAATTTCAAAGTCTCTCTCTGAAAGCAGAGAGTCAACTTTCCTTTCAGAGACACAGTCAGGTTTCCTGAGAGCACAGTGTGCAAGCTAGTTCCTTTGATGCATATTAAAGGGTGTGGGGCTGGGTCTTAACTATGGAAGTTATGGCTTGTACACTGGAAGATCCTAGAAATAGCAGTAATTTTGTCTTTTTTGTCATACTGTTGGATGAAAAGGAGACCAAAGAGAGCAATTAATAAAGATGAGGAGCGCAATGAGGAGCGCAAAATAGCATGAGCAAAGACAGGTCACACACTCCATTGTTGTCTTTCTGTTGGCTGTGAAGTTGAATTGCCTAAGTTCATTGCATTTTTGTACCCAATCTCCCTTGTCACCACCCAGCACCTTCTCACGAAGACACTGCAGCTGTTAATCTTACTGTACAAACTGCACACAACCGGATACCTGATGTGTTGGGATCTGTCAACTTACTGTTGCGTAAACACATTTTGGGATCTTCGAAATATAGAAGATAAGAGTAGGAATAGACCATTTGACTCCTGGATCATCATGATTATGACTGATCATTGAGCTCAAAACTCTAATACAGCCCTCCACCATATCCTTTGATCCTTTTAACCACAAGGTTGATATACACCTCGTTCTTGAAAAAAAATAGACAATGTTTTGGCCTCAATCAATTACTATGGTAATGAATTTCAAAAGCTCACCAGTCTGAGTGAAAAAATGTTTAAACTATGACCCATGGTTCTGCACTTACCCACCACAGGAAATGTCCTTCCAAATCAAACCTGTCTTGTCAGAAAAGCATAGAATCGTAAAATCATAATAATTACAGCAAGATATCCACGTTCCTGTACACAAATCTTCACACTCGAGGCCAACAAACAGTCTGTCCTCTTTACTGCCTAGCGGGGGGGAGGAGGTGGTGAAGGTAGGTGGGAAGGTAATAGGATGCAGCTGGGGAGTAAGTGTGATAGGTCAGTGGTGAGGGTGGAGCGGATAGGTGGGAAGGACGATGGACATGTAGGACAGGTCTAGACGGCCGTACCGAGTTGAAGGGTAGGATCTGGGATGAGCTGTGGGGAGGGGAGATTTGGAAACTAGTGAAGTTGTGCTGATGCCATGTGGTTGTAGGGTTCTGAGGAAGAAGATGCCATGTGGTTGTAGGGTTCTTCCTCCAGTCGGCAGGTGGCTTGGATTTGGTGATGGTGGAGGCCCAGAACTGGCATGTCCATGGGACAGTTGAAGCAGTCACCACAGGGCGATGTGGTTGTTTGGTGTGTGTTCCCCAGAGATATTCTCTGAACTGCGCTGTGAGTTAGTGTCCTGTCTCCCCGATATAGAGGAGACCACATTGAGTGCAATGGACACAGTACATGAGGTGGATGTACAGGAAAATCTTCGCCTGATGTGAAATGATCTTTTGGGCCTTGGACCTTGACTGTCCTGCTCTTCGGATGCTGCCTGACCTACTGTGTTTTTCCAGTGCCACACTTTGACTCTGACTCTGACTCTCCTGCATCTGCAGACCTCACTTTTTCCTTCTTAACTGCCTGCTATACCTGCATACATAGTTTCAACAACTGGGACACGAGGACACAGAGGCCTTTTTGAACATTTCCCTCTCTCAAATTACAGCCATCAAATAATAATCTGCCTTTCCTATTTTTGCTACCAAAGTAGCCAACGTCATATTTATCCACATTATCCCCATCTGCCATGCATTTGTCCACTCAATCAGCCTATCCAAATCACCCTGCAACACCTCTGCATCCTCCTCACAGCTCACCTTTCAAATCAGCTTTGTCATCTGCAAACTTTGAGATATTACAGCTAGTTCTCTCATCTAAATCATTAACATACATTGCAAAGTGCTGAGGTCCTAATACCGATCCTGCAGTAGCCCACTAGTGACTGCTTGCCATTCAACAGATACCAGAAACACTGTTTCACAAGCCCTGTGCAGCTGTGAATATGTTCAGCAAGTTCCGTTGTAAATAGTGAAGATATTTTGAAGATAAACCTCTATTTAAAATGGAATTCCATGAAAGAATTGGATGACATAATTTAATCTGTTTGACCAATAGTTGTGATTCCACTTCACACTAACATTAAACGGGCAGCACGGTGGCACAGTGGTTAGCACTGCTGCCTCACAGCGCCAGAGACCCGGGTTCAATTCCCGCCTCAGGCGACTGACTGTGTGGAGTTTGCACATTCTCCCTGTGTCTGCATGGGTTTCCTCCGGGTGCTCCGGTTTCCTCCCATAGTCCAAAGATGTGCAGGTTAGGTGAATTGCCCGTAGTGTTAGGTAAGGGGTAAATGTAGGGGTATGGGTGGGTCGCGCTTCGGCGGGTCGGTGTGGACTTGTTGGGCCGAAGGGCCTGTTTCCACACTGTAATGTAATCTAATCTAATCTAAACACAAAGCTATATTCAGGTTAAATAGAATGAAAATTTCTCCTTGGGGAGTCATATTCTGCTTCTCTCCAACAGCAGGCCTTTTAACTCTGGATTCAGGTCACATTTATACGGTCTGCAAACAGAAACTGTGTGACAGTATTATGTAACTAGAGACAGAAACCTATGGAGATCACGACATTCGAGTAAAATCCGTCATATATTGCAATGCATCCTGTGAGAACCAAACAGGAAAAAAATGCAAAAACTAATTTCTCGACAAAGGATATTCTAGGGATCTAATGTTGAAACAGTAAATGCTGGAATCAATCAGGCAGCTTCTGTGGACCAAAGAAGGTGGGGTAATCATTTTGGATCAATGACAGTCATTTTCTGAGGCAATATCTTCATGATCACATGTTTGGCAAATTATTATTTAGTTCGGGAGGCAGAGTAGAATAATGATGGATCAATTTTGACTTAACATCATGTATAAATGGTACACAGAAGTGTTTGGTTTTGATTTATGTTGCTCTGTATGTTTTGAAGCAAATCAAAACAAGTTACGTATGATCGTGCTCATCAAGTTGATAAACCTTAAGTTCTGAAAGATTTAAATTTTACTATTGTGTAGTCAAAGTAAAAGTTTCACAGTGTAATACATTTTCTAACTTCACCCAGCATCAGTGGTTTGTTAGTTTACCTTTAAGAGATAAAGTATGTCACTACATTTTTAAGAAACATGTCAATGACATCATCACTACATCAAAGAAAGTTACGTAACGGAATCATAAACCACTTTACCCTGGATCACTAGAAGCAGATTGCATGCTATTCATTGCTGATCAATTGTAATTTAATAATTCAACATAGTCCAGACTCTTATACACCTGTGAATGTAATAGTTGTAATATATATCTGTTGGACTCTTCAACACTTCAATATCCAAGCCCAGTTTCTTATGTGCCAAGAATAACATGAGCATTAACACATCATATGAAACACTTTGCTGGAGACAAAAGATCACATTAGTGTATGGGAGGTCGACATGAATAAGTTGGACTAAAGCATCTATTTTTGTGTTGTACACGTCTATGACACCTGAGCCAGGCACAACACAAGTTAGGTGTAGATTAAAGTTTCTCTTTGTGATATGTTGTGAATCCAATCTCAGACAACTCAACCCTTCTGTACCAGATCAACATTTCATGACTTAAATTAAGTAGTAGTTTCCCCCTTCAAGCTCAAGAAGCTCTGAAAGAATCTTTCCATAATTTCATATAATGTGGTTCAGCTGAAACTGAACATTAGGTTTCATTGACTGAACTATTCCATAACGCAATCCATCTGGAAAATGGAGTTTGAGGAGGTGCAAACTCATTAAAATGTAACAATTTTGTAACAGCAAAGTTTAAAAGCAATGCTTCTCATCCTAGAAATACATAAGACAAAGAAGAAATAAATAAAGCCAAGTATTTTAAACCAATCATTCTCTTCCAAGACTCAAGAAACATCTTTACCATTTCTGTCATATTAAAGGTCAATAATGCAAAAAACTCAGCACCATCCAAAATAAAGCAGCCTACTTAATCAGCACTCCATCTACTAGTGTCAACATCTACTCCTTTCACCACTGACATTTAGTTTCAGCAGTGTGTACTGCAGCAACCCACCAAGGCTCCTTCAACAGCACCTTCCAAACTCGTGATCACCACCACCTCAAAGAATGAGCAGCAGCAGATAGGTGCGAAAGGCACCCAACTACAGTTTCCCCTCAAGCCTCTCACCACCCTGACTTGAAAAGATATTGCCATTCCTCACTGGGTCAAAATTCTGCAACTACCTCCCAATATCACCCCAAGGCAGCTCACCACCAAAATCTCAAGCTAAATTAGGGACAGGCAATGAATGCTGGCCCAGGCAATGGCATTCACATCTCATCAGTGAATAAAAGAAATTCAGTGGCATTTGTTAATAATTTCATTGGACAATTATTATTGCACACACACTTGATCAGCAGCTTGTGTGCAAGTGTACTTTTTGTGAAGTGCTTCAACAGCATGGTAAATCAAATTAAGAAAAGAATAAATGACTCTGCGTAGTTCATCATATCACTAAAAATAGACTCCAAAAAGAACTTAAATCTAAATCAGCAAAACAACAATGCTTGATTCAAGCAAAATTTAAAAACACAATTGTCCAGTGAATAAATTTTACCAATGCACTATGAATGTTTTACGCAGGCAGATGGGATTAGTTGTGAATGGCATCAAGGATGACACAGACATAGTGGGCCAAAGACTCTGTTCCTGACCTGTGTTCTACATTGTATGTTCAAAATAAAATCAGGTGACTTAGTGATCGAATTGCCCAAGTTTTACCTTGCTATTCATTATTATTCATGCATTTGTTTACATTTTGATTGTCAAATAAAAGGATATATATTTTAGGTTAATAGATAAACAAAAAAGTTCAAATAGGTCCCAATTTTAAGAATGAGACTAATCTTTAGCACACAATATTAAATCACCTTAAACAGTGGCCTTCAGCTGATTGCTGCCCATAACTCTCAGCACACTATACTTGTATTGGCATTGAAGAACAGAAATATATTTTTTTCAAAGATGTCCCTCAATGTAATCATCTACCAACACTCAATGCCACAGTTTGCATTTCTTTTCTGGAGAGCATATAAGGTTTTCCAGCAGCCAGATGTCTACTTCCTCATTCCATACACACTGCATCTTCTGAGTGAAAAGTTTTATACCTTTTCCCTCTCACCTTAAACGTATATCCTCTAGTTTTGGACTCCCTTACCCTGGGACAAGACCCTATCCATGCCCCTCATGATTTTATAAACCTCTATAAGATCATTGAATCAAACCTTCAAATAACATACAATGCTAGAAACACTGAATATGTACATCCACATAAATAGTTTCCCCATTTAATTAGTTTTCTTCATGCACAGTCTGGGCAGTAATTTGAGATACTGTCTTGCATCGCACATAAAACTATTCACATCTTAAATGCTTTGGTAGTACTGCAGTATTCAATAAGTCTGAAACAGTTTCTACTGTACATCCAATGTACATTTTCAATATCTTATTGTGGCAGTACCTACAATTTAAAATTAAAATGCTAAAATATTTTGAATATCCAAAACATGCAGTTATGAATCAAATGGCATTTCAATCACAATCTCGTCCATTGTATGGCTTGCTCTAAAAAATCAAATACTTATATTGTATGCCCTTCTGGTGATCAAAGATTTCTGTACTCATGGACATACTGTGTACATTCGGTCAATGCATAGCTGAACATATTTCACTTGATCAAAGGTCTCTGAATTAGGATGCTATATATCACTACAAACCACAGGCTCTGTTCAACCACAACCACCTAATTAAAACAGACAGTTCTAATCACACCAAAGTAGTTGTCATCTGCAGCAGCTTTGCAACCTTCCCCAGCAGTCGACTCGGTATGACTGTACTGCAGTTATACTGACACAAAGCTGGTCCAGCATCCATTTATACTGCACTATTTATATTACCACAACACCAAGGACGGTTCCTGCCTGAACAATTGCTTTTCGTAATATCATATTAAGTGGCAAATGATATGAAAACTCACAGCCATAACAAAATGAACGTAATGCATTCACACTGCAGTAAAAAAAAGCACCTATAATATTCACACCCTAATCACACAAAATAGCAACGTTCAGAGAAACAAAGCAACTTACTTCCCAAACGTATTGAGGAAACTGCATTTGCTGCCTACACGCAATCCTGATCCAAGGCCCGCTTCACATTGACTCCTTCAACAACTGCATAACAGATCGGCACTAGATCACACATGCTCAGTAATTTGACCTTCTCATTCTGGAAGCTACCAAACGGAACAATGTAAAGGGGGACTCGGATTAAGCTACAGCCAAGATCAAAGTACCTGTCTGCAACAATCCAGGTAATAAGGAGAGCATAAAATCCCAGTCATTAACAGAGACAGAGCTGGAATGCTGATGCAGTATAAACAATGCCCTCTAGAATACTAAAACTGGATTAGATTGCCCAGGGTGCTTTCTGCTTTATGAATACCTCACAGAAGATAGGTTTTCAGATCAACAGTGATACCTGTTTTTAAAGTTACCATTATTTCCCCGATTTTTCGAGACTTGCTTAAAACACAGGAATAAATGACCACATAATGATGACAGGAGAAATTGTTAAGTTCAAGAACTATTAAATACATAGGTGTGTAACTATATGTGACAATCATTCTCCTTTCCCCTAAACGGCTCATGGTCCTTTCCTCAACGTTCTTTGATCATTTTCTAGGTACATCCACGAACATAAGGAGTGGGAGTAGGCAATTCAGCCCCTGGACCCCATTCCACCGCTTAACATGATCATGGCTCATCTTATCCTGGACTCAATTCCACTTTGCTGCCTGTTCCCCACATCCCTTTATCCTGCTTACACATTTATTTCTTGAACCAGTTGACTGATTCTGCCTCCTCTGCAGTCTGAGACAGTAAATTCCACAGATACACAACCCACTGAGAGAAGTAGTTTCTCCTCATCTCAGTTTTGAACCTCCTTCCTCTCACTCTATATCTATGTCCTGTCATTCGAGACTGGAACATCTATTATACATGCACCTCATCATTCCCCTTTATCATTTGATATACCTCAGTCAGATCCCCCTCATTCTGAACTCCAGCAAGTACAAGCCAAGCTATTAAACCACTCCTCCTGCAAAAACCCTTTCATCCCTGGAATCAACCTTGTGAACCTCCTCTGAACTGTCTCCAGTGCTGCCATGTCCTTCCTCAATTGGACACCAGAACTGGACACAATATTCCAGGTGTGGTATCACCAAAGCCTTACATAATTGTAACAACAATTTTTTACTTTTATAATCCAGTTCTTTTGCAGTAGATGCCAAGATTCCATTTGCCCTTATTATATGCTGCACATGCATCCCCACTTCTTGTGATTTATGCACAAGAACATCCAGATCCCTTTACACTGTCACATTTTGAATCTGCTTCCCATTTAAAATAATAATTTGCCCTTTTGTTGTTCCAGCCAAAATGGACAACCTCATACTTATCCACCTTAAATTCCATCTGCCAGATTCTGGCCCATTCTCCAACCTTATCAATATCCATTTTTAAATTCTTTATCTCGTCATCACTGCCAGCTTTCCAACCTCTTTTAGTACCATCTGTGAACTTTGCTATGTTGCACTCTGTCCCTGCTTGCAGATCAAATAGTTGAGGTCTGAGAACTGAACCCTGCGGCATCCCACTAGTTACAGTTCGCCATCCAGAGAAGGACTCTTTATACCTAACCTTGGCTTTCTATCAGTCATTCAACATTACAACAGCACCGCCACAGTGAATGCTGTGTAGCCTGACCACTGTCATTTAAGTTGGATTGAATATCAGGAATTGAACCTTTTTTAGCTAAGTATAAGCTAGTCAAGATTTTCTTGAGGGTTTGTCCTAATAAGATTTTTCACTGTATCTTCTATACCCACTTCATTAAGCGTGGTCTTGTGGTGCAACAGTAACGTGTCTGACTCTATAGCAGAAGGTTGTGTGTTCAAACCACATCAGGCTCACAGTGTTTGAGCAGTTGAGCTCCCTTGATCTTGGGGTGGGGTTTGGTGACTGTGAACATTTGGGTGGCACAGTGGCTTAGTTGTTAGCACTGCTACCTTACAGCGCCAGGGATGTGGTTCGATTCCAGCTTCGTGCAACTGTTCTGTGTGGAGCTTGCACATTCTCCCTGTGTCTGTGTGGGTTTCCTCCCACAATCCAAAGATGTGTAGGTTAGGTGCATTAATCAGGGGTAAATATAGAGGTTTAGGTGGGATACTTTTTGGAGTGTCGATGTGGACTTATTGGGCAAAAGGGCCTATTTGCAAACTGTAGGGATTCTATGATACACCACCCCTAGGTGGCCCTTTTGTCAGATTCTATCCTTGTCTGCTCCACCATGGTCCTGGTTTCAGCACACTGGCTGAGTGACCAACACATTACACAGTGCACACTGTGCTCTCACCCCCTTCCCATCACCTCGAACCGTCCTTCCTATTCCCTAAACCCTGACATCACCGCTCCCTGTGGAGACCTTGGTGGCAGTCACTGCCGATAACTATTTCCTGCAACCCATAACCTACCATACTTATACTGTTCCTCATACTGTTCATATATCTTAAATTTCTCCCTGTCTCCAGAAATACCTCTGTCCCATCCCCCTTGCTATCTCCTTCCAAACTCAGCCTTGACTCACCCATTCCTTTTGCCAGCAATTACTTCTTTGCCCCTATAGCAAACCACCCTCCATGTGCACTCTCCTGAACAATCACCAGATTGTATCTGCCCCAGACCTCTAACCGACTTTATGAACAGTCCCCAGACATCAATGACCAGACCTGTGAGCACTGTGGTTGCAGGTCCCCAACTGACAATATGCAATTTCCTGACTGCTGCTACTGGCCCTATAACACCAAGTGCTGACCACTCCCTGCACTGTAATCAGACACATGTCAGATGGTGAGCAGCTTGAGTGGACAAGTGACTATGTTTCAGACCCTGAAATGTATGCAGACTGTATCCCTGACAGTTGATACCAAGACTCGCTGGCCAACAGCACGTCACTCTGTTGGTTGGAATGAGGACTAGCCCTCACCCAGATTCTGGTATAGCCATTTCGTTGATTGAATTTGCAGTACGTTTACCACATAGGTAAGTGGCATATGCTTTAGGTATTAGATTGATATTCGAGTGTGTGATGTACAGAAATACGTCCCACTAGACAAATCCTTATTCATAAGCAGCCTCACTGATAGCCCTTTGACTCTGGCTTAAACATCAACAGAGAAAGCAGTACAAAGTTGAGGATGTTGTGAACATGCAGATAGGCCCTAAGTGAGTGAGTGCTAAGAGATCAAGTGCTGCCCCTTGTGCAAAGTGTCACTACAGTAGCCTTTCAATGTAACTTGCTTGCACACCCTGCAATACATGTCTATGCTTCCTAAGTATCCCTCAAGTGTATTGGTGAAGTGCCATGACGGTTGTGAAGGGTTGGCAAATGTCGATGGCCAATGTCCATGAATGAGTGATACATGTAGCTCATGCCCATAGATAGTCCCTGAGATACTGTTTGGTGCTGAGCAACATGGAGACTCTTTGCACTGAGCTGAAGTTGTCAGGTAGTTGCTCTGTCTCTACGTCGAAAATTTTCAGTGTCTGACTTGTTTCGTGCTCCTTGTACGATTGGAAACTAAATATTAATGAGGTGACTTAGACATTAATAAGGTGTTTAGCCACAATATTCCCCGTTAATTGGCAACTCACCAGGAAATAACAAACATATATTTAAATAGCACCTCTTCTGTGATGGTCTCAGGTTATCACAGGGCAATTTACAGCTACTAAAATGAAATACACTATTTTAATGTAAGAGTCACAGCAGCCAATAAGTGCACAGCAAACACCCACAAACAGCAATAATTGCAGTGCCTATTTAAATGATATTTGTTGAAGGAACAATATCAGTCAGGACACTGGATAAGATTCACTCGAACATCTTCAAGATTCTACTGTGGGTCATTTAGTGAGGAAAAGGACTTTGATTTAATGTCGCACCTGAAAGACAGCACCTCGAATTGTGCCACATTCCTTCAGTACTGTGCTGTAGTTATAAAGTGATAATAATTGAGCCAAATCAACAAAGACAGATTAAATATTTCTTATCATTCCTGTTTCAATAGCATGTGGACATCCACTGCTAAGGCTCACACACAGTAACTGCCAGTTGGAAAGAGCCAGGAATGAAGTGAATGAAATGGAGAATGTTGCAGTCAACAGGTAACTCAGGAGTCATGATCAGTTATATCAAGTTTCTTCAGCAATTCACAGGCACTGATGCCTCTCTAGATCCTTCTTTGAACCCCCTTTCCTCTGACTCCATCCCATTGTCTAATCCTACTTCTGGTTTTATATTCATTCTGATGCTGAACGATCACTGCTCAGTCACACATCAATGGGTTTTAGGCATGACATGATGCTGAATTTTTCTTTCACACCCGCTTCTCTGAACAGGAGCCCTCTCCCCCTCACACAGGCCCTTTTGCCTGTCTCCAATATGGCACTCTAGCTGGACTCTTCCTCTGACCTTTTGCTGTCATTTCATTACTTTATTGAGAACTGCCAATATGGCATTCGCCACCTTAATTTCTTTGCCCCTCATCCATTGTAACTCATCTCCCTCTGAACTTGCTGCACTCCATTCTATCAATCCATCCTGAGCCTGTTATCAAACTTGCTTTACAGGTGGTGCAGTCATTGGATGACATGCTGACTTCCACCTGGCAGAGACTGAATGCCAACTCTCAGTCACTTCCTCCTGTCTCCCCTCAGACCCCCTCAGAACTACCAGGCAGTAGTATCCAGAACTGGTTTTGACCTCATGTCCTCTGGGGATTTCTCTTCCATTGCTTCCTACCTCACAGTTTCTTGATGCCACACAGCTTGTTCCTCCCTCCTTCCCATAATCCACAAACAGGACTGGCCTGGCAGATCAATCATTTCAGGAGACTGTGAGGTCTGCAGATGCTGGAGATCAGAGTTGAGAGTGTGTTGCTGGAAAAGCACAACAGGTCAGACAGCATCCGAGGAGCAGGAAAATTGACGTTTTGGGCCACAGCAGTTCATCAGAATGAAGGGCTCCCTCTCAAAAGATCAATCATTTCAGCCTATTCCTGCCTCACTACATTTATTTCTTCCTATCTTGACTGTTTTCTCTCCTCTTGTCCAGTGTCTTCCCATTTACATATAAGAACATAAGACCAGAAGAAATAGGAACAGGAGTAAGTCATTCAGTCCCACTGAGCTTCTCTGCCATTCAATAGGATCATGACTGATCCAACATTGCTCATGTTCACTTTTCTGCATTTTCCATAACCCTTGATTCCCCAATTGTTCAAGAATCTAACTCAGCCTTAAATATACTCAGGAACTGTGCCACACAGTTCAAGGAGTCCAAAGAGTCTTGAGAGAAGAAATTCCTCCTCGTCTTAGTCTTAAATAGGCATCCCTTAAGTCTATGACTGTGCGGTCTGGTCCTGGACTATCCCATGACGGAAAACCTCAACTCAGCATTTACCCTATCAAACTCCTTAAGAGTCTGACATGTTTAAATTAGATCACGTCTCATTCTTCTAAACTCCACTGAGTAGAGTCCCAATTTTGCTCATTAAGACAACCCCTCCATTTCAGGGACAATGCGAGTGAATCTTCTCTGAATTGCCTCCAATGAAATTATATCTTTCTTTAAATAAGGGGACCAAAACTGCTCACAGTACTCCAGATGTGGTCTCACCCGCACCTTATACAGGTGTAGTAAGATTTCCCTTATATTTAAACCCCCCTCAAATAAGGGCCAACATTCCATTAGTCTTTTTTGATTATCTGCTGCACCTGTGCACTAGCTTTCTTGTATAAGTACCCCCAAGTCCCTTTGTGTTGTAGGTTTCTGCAGTTTTTCTCCTTTTAAAAAATATTATTTTGTTCTCCCTTCCAAAATTTTCCCATGGTATGCTCCATTTACCAACTTTTTGCCCACTTCTTTCTCTGTAAATTGTTTGCATCCTTCTTGCAGCCTGTCTTTCCACCTATTTCCTCCTCCAAGTCATTAATATATATTGTAAACAGTTGTAGTTCCACCTCGCTGGTCATGGTTTCCAACCCCATTTCCTGTTTCTTGCCTATAAGCCAAATTTCTATCCATTACAATGTACTAACTCCAACAGTGTGGGCTTTTACGACTTAACCATTTGTGAGGTACCTTGCCAAATGCCTTCTGGAAGCCTAAGTACAGGTTCCCCTCAATCCACTTTCATTGAGACTTCCTCAAAAGACTGTAATAAAGAGTACTCATTTTCTCCTGATAAATTATTCAGACTCGTTTTCCCCTTCGTGAAGCCATACCGAGTCTCTTCATTAGATCATAATTTTCCAAATTTTCTGCAATTGCTTCTTTAATAATCATTTGCAATGCTTTCCAACAATAGGTGTTAGGCTCATCAGCATCATCACCTGCTTTTTGCCTCACTCCCTTTTTGAACCAAGGTCACATCTATGATTCTTCTGAAACTTTATTTTGGTTCCACAATTTCCAGTTTTCTAATCTTAGCTGTCTCCTCTTCACTATGAATGTGCAATCCATTCCGCATCAGGATGGTCTGAAGGCTTTCTGCTTCTTACTTGGAAAAGGTCTAAATAATTCTCATGTACTGCCACACTTCTCTACTTGGCCAAGCTCATTCTCAATTTGAATAATTTCTTCTTTTAAATTACCTCATTTTCTCCAGGTAAAAGATGTTACCATGAGTTCAATTTGTACCTGTCTGATCATATGGATCATCCCTTGTTCCAGTCCTATACAGGCTCACCCTCTCTGATACAATGATTTATGTCTTTGGTGCTGTTTCATACTGTTGCCTGGAATTGGAGAAGTTCCTCAATTTTCCTTCCAATTATCATCCTTCTCTCTCCTTCACTTGCTCCACTTTGGACTCTTCCCTACCCTTCCTTTGTTGTTTCAATTTCAGCTTCAGTTATGCACACTCTGCATCCAGCAAAGATTCCATTCCATTCTCACAGTTTCTCTGTTTCAATTACATTTGTTCTCATGATGTGACCTTCCACAGGAGTGTGTCTAACATGATATTCTTTTTCTTCAACTAAGGATTAAACCGACACTGTTGTTAGCAAGCCCCTCATAGAGTTACGGAATCATACAGTATGAAAGAGGCCCTTTGGTCTGTTGAGTCTATACCAAAAAATATACATGACAAACTATATTAATCCCACTTTCGCACAATAGACACATAGTCTTGAATGTTATGACTCCTCAAGTGCTCAAGTATTTTTAAAAGGTTTTGAGGTTTCCTGCCTCAACAATACTTAGGTATTGCATTTTAGACCCCCTCCATACTTCAAGTGCAAAAATATTTCCTCAAATTGTCTCTAAACCTGCTGCCTTTCACTTTAACAGTGTACCGCTTGTTATCGATTCTTCTTGGGAGCAGTTACTTTCTATCCATCCTTGTCATGCCCCTCAGTCTTATACACCTGTATAAGGTCTCCTTTCAACATTCTCTGCTTCAAAGAAACAACCCAAACTTATCCAACCTTTCTTCATAGCTAGAATGCTCCATCGCAGGCAACACCCTGGTGAATCTCCTCTGAATCTCCATCTGTAATAAGATCTTCTTCCTCAATATAAACCACCTGGCCAATCATTTATTGCAATATTGCAAACAATAAGGGACTGAATACTGATCCCTGAGTTATGCCAGTGTACAGTGGGCTCCAAACAAACAGCCTTCAACCATCACCCTCTGAGGTGGCACTGTGGCTCAGTGGTTAGCACTGGTGCCTTACATGACCAGGGACCCAGATTCTATTCCACCTGACTGTGTGGAGTTTGCACATTCTCCCTGTGTCTGCATGTGTTTCATCTGGGTGCCCTGGTTTCCGAATGAAACAACTGCACCAAGACCAATATCTCCTCACCAAGTCATCCTTTATTTACAGAACATGGACTCTGACTCAGTATTATTCCCAAGAATGAGGAGACTCTCTGAGACTCCTGTTTTTATCTGTCAATCTGTGTTAATCCTGATTGGCACAGTTTAACAACCCCAATCAGGATCTCATACTAAATGACATTCACCTGGCCAACGGCATTCCAATTACCACACTTCCAAAGATGGATTCATTGGATTGACCATGTTAAATTGCCAATAGTGTCCAGTGATATGCAGGCGAGGTATTAAACCATGGGAAATGCAGGATTACAGGGTTAGGGTAAGAGGTGGGTCTGGGTGGGATGCTGTTTGGAAGGTCAGTGAGAACGTGGTGGGCCAAATGACCGGCTTCCACACAGTAGGCATTTAATGATTCTGTCTCCTGCTACAAAGACAACTTTGGATCCAAGTTGCCACGTTATCCTCGATCCCATGAGCTTTCAACGTCTTTATGAGTTACCCATGTGGGACCTTGTCAAAGGCCCTGGTGAAATCCATTTAAACTACATCAGCTGCCCTGCCTTCATTAATGCACTTGGTCACCTCCTCAAAAAATTCCACCAGTTTTTTTTAGGAATGACTACCCTCTGCCAAAGCTACGCTGACTATCCCTGATTAAACCATGCCTTTCTAAATGGAGAGTAATTTTCTCCCTCAGTATTTTCCACATTTGCTGTCCTCCAGTCCACTGGCACCTGCTGTGTAATCAGAGACAATTTAAAAATTTGGGTCTAGGCCCTTGTTATTTCCTCCCTTGTCTCTCACAGCAGCCTGAGATGCTATTAATCTGGACCTTGAGATTTCCCATTAGTAAAGACACATGTGAAGTATTCAGTTAACTCTGTACTAATGTCCTCTGGTATCACAGGTAGATTTCATAGAAGAATCATCGAATCATAAAATTTGTATAGTGTGCAAGCTGGCCATTTGGCAATGAAGTCAACATTGACAGTCCGAAGAGCTTCACATGCAGACCCATCTCCCCCAACCCATCCTTTCTAATGGCCACCCAGCCTGCACATTTCCACCTTGGTCCTGAATAAGCCCTACTCTGTCCTTGGTTGTTCTCTTCCCTTTGATATACTGAAAGAATATCTTTGGATTCTGCCTCATCTTGCCACCAGAATGTTTTCATGCCCCCTCTTTGCTCTCCTAATTACTTTCTTAAACTCCTTCCCACTATTTCTATACTTCTCTAGGGCCTCAGATATTTTGCTCCCTTTTGTACTGATTATACATCTCTTTTTTTCATTTTCATCTCGTCCTGAATACTTGTAGACATCCATGGTTCTCTGGACTTGTTGCTGCTACATTTCACCTTCAGGGAACATGTTGGGCCATCCCTCCCCCCATTATCTTTTTGTACACCTCTGCTGTAGATTAACCCTCCAGTGGCTATTATGATCTATTTTGGCCAGATTCTATGTTATTTTGAAGAAAATCTTTCTTACCCTAATGGAAAACCCTTTATGCAGACCAACTTTCTCCTTCTCCATAATAAGCTTAATTCGTATGTATTGTGGTCACTATCACTAAAATGTTCCCTACTATCACTTCAAACATCTGTGCGGCTTGTTCTCAGGAATTAGGTTCAACACAGCACGAGCCCTGTTGGCTATCTACAAGATGGGATAAAAAATCTCTCCTGTATTCATTTCAAGAAATCTTCACCTTTAAGCACTTTATACTATGATTATTCCAATTATTATTGGGGTAGTTGAAATCTCTTATATAATAATCCTATTATTATTTTATACACCTTAATGAATTGACTACATATCTGCTCATTAATTGCCTGCTGACTGATTGTGGCTTCTCTACATTTGTAAGATGGGGGGGGGGGGGGGGATGGTGGTGGGTGGCACGGTGGCTCAGTGGTTACCACTGCAGCCTCACAACACCAGGGTCCCAGGTTCGATCACAGCCTTGGAGTGGAGTTTGCACGTTCTCCTCATGTCTGCATGGGATTCCTCTGGGTGCTCCAGTTTCCTCCCACATTCCAAAGATGTGCAGGTCAGGCGAATTGGCCATGCTAAGTTGTCCATAGTGTTAGGTGCATTGGTCAGAGGGAAATCGGTCTGGGTGGGTTACTCTTCGGAGGGTCTGTGTGGACTTGTTGGGCTGATGCACCTGTTCCCACACAGTAGGGAATCTAATCTAATCTAAATGTGGCAACTGGCCCCCTTTTATTTGTAAACTCCATCCCTAAAGCCATTTATCTGGATGATATGCTAATAACAGGGAAGACCACTTTGTGAACTTGGACATGGTAAAGTCCATTCAGCCTCGCCTTATTCCTTTGAGACACAACATGGTTGAACTCGCTCTGTCTTGGTTCCTTTTCTAAGTTACGGTGTGACATGATTGAACTAAAGCATGTGCTTCTTGCCCCTGCTGAACTAGTTTAAACCCCTCTGCACAGCCTCACTCATGTATGACATATCTCCCTCATCCCTTGCCCTACTTCCCAGACACCAAAAGGATTCCCTTTCATCTCATTTTACATCTCACTAGTCCCCATATACAATAAATTATCTTCTGACATTTTCCACCCTATCCAGGAGGGTGCTGCCACCAAACACATCTTCCCCTCCATTACCCTCCTCTATCAGCATTCCACTGGGAGTGTTGCCTCCATGGCACTCTGATCCACTTCTCCGACAATTCATTCCAATGCAATCACACTTGGTGTAACTTGCCCTTTACTGCTTTCCATCTCACTTCCACATCCCCAAGTCAGCCAGTTGCAGTAGCTTTTCACTTGTACTTCATTTGATCTTGTCTGCTATATTTGTTGCTTGCAAGACCAAATGCAAACTGGGTGGCCACTTTGCAGAACATCTGTGCTCTGTTTGTCGGAATGACACTGACTTCTGTTTGCTTGCCATTTCAATACATCATTTTGATCTCATGCTCACATTTCTGATATAGTCTTCCAGTGAAGCCTAACATGAGCTGGAGGAACAGCACTTCATTTTTTATTGAAGTACTTTTCAGCCTTCTGGACACAACATTGAGTTCACAAGTTCAAAACATGACTTCCATTTGCCATTTTGATATTCCCTCCCCGCCACTGTGAAAAAGGACTTTTTTCTTTAGAGTGTAGGAGACTGAGGAGGGATCTTGTAAAAGTGTATAACATCATGAGAGGCATGGACAGGGTGAATGCACTCAGTCTTTTCCCAACGTTGGGGAATGGAGGACTAAAGGGCATCAGTTTAAAGTAAGAGGGGAAAGAATAAATGGGAACCTGTAGGACAACTTTTTTTACACAGAGGGTAGTACACATATGGAATGAGCTGCCAGCGGAAGTGGTTGAGGTGGGTACATTAACAATATTTAAAAGGATAGGAAAGGCTTATAACGATATGGGCCAAGTGCAGAGAAATAGGTTGGCAGAGATAGACATTTTGGTCAGCATGGGCCAGTTTGGATCAAAGGGCCTGTCTCCATGTTGTGGGACTCTATGACTCTAAGATTCTATATCTTGTTTTCAATATTTCAGTCAGACATCATCGTTACTCTTTCGTTCGCACTTACTCTGGATCTACATCCTGTCTTCCCTACAGCTCCTTTGTCTGTTGTTCCATGCTATGTTTGATATCCTAATTTTTCTCTGACCTTCCTTTCTGTTCCAGTTTTTCCTCCCATCTCTTTACACAACATAACCCATCTTTGTTTTTCAGCTCTCTTTTCAGTTCGAGGGAAGAATCGTGTCAGATTTGAAATGTTAACTCTTTTTCTCTCTGCACAGAAGCTGTCATATTTCTATTAACACATAATTTTAATTGGTAAATCTCAACAGTGAAGGAGGACTAAATAAAATTGTTGTGTGTGTATGTGTGTGTAGGGGGGCAGGTAGGGGGAATGGCAGTGATATGATGAATTGGAATCCAACAATGGTTGGCAAAAATATCACAGAATGGCCTTTAGATAAATACTTTGCTTGCAGTCTAGGTACTGCAAGGTGGAAATAATCGTGGAAACCAAACTGAGATCTCACTGGATCTCTGAACTTTTAAAGCGCTTAATGTTAAGGCCTTGTTATGGAATGGCGCAGAGGCAGTCAGGCGTGTGATCTGTCTATTGACGTGACAATTCCCCGGCTACACTCTGCACCATATTATTTTCCGGGGGTGAGGAATGTGAGGGTGGCTGAGCTACCTGTCTCAGACTGTATCCTCCACTCATTGAATTGTAGGTGTATTAAATTCTATTGTCAAAGACCATCTGGGATTTGCCAGTCACCCCCAGGTCAGAAGATGCATCGGAGAGCAGTGGAACTACCTGAAGACAGCCACCCAATGGGTTGAGATAAAAAAAAATATTTTGCAGCACTGTTTATCAAGAGAACAGACTTGCCAAAGCCACAGTAAATGAGGAGATCAACAGACTTCTGGGTGAGATAACAGCAGATAAGCAGAGGCAATGAAAAATCTCAGAGCTAAGAGGATACATCTATCACCTTGTCCCCAAGGAATGCTAGCTCATTGAGGGTAGAAATTGTGGATGTCTGGACACAATGTTCCAAAACGTATGGTTCCAAAACTGATGATTGGAGGATTGCTAAAGTGACAGCTTTGGCCCAAAAATAGGAGAAGGATTAAAACAAAAATGTTGGAAATCTGAAACAAGTGCGAGTTCATTCTGAACTTAGAAGTGAAGAAGACTCATACCAGACTTAAAACGTTAACTCTGTTTCACTCTCCACAGGTGCTGCCAGACCTGCTGAGTTTCTCCAATGCTCTCTGTGTTTGCAGGAAAACGATAAGTTTTGCAACTCAGGTAAGAGAAGTTTCGGGAAAAATATTCTGGGAAAGTTATGCTACAATTAATAGCCATAAGGGTTTATACCAATATATGAGACTGCCATTTGAGGTATCATCAGCCTATGACATTTTTCAGAGAATGATGGAGGGCATTTTACAAGGACTACACCGGGTTGCCATTTATCTGGATGATGTGCTAATAACAGGGAAGACCAATAAAGAGCACTTTGTGAACTTGGACATAGTGCTTTGACATTTCTTCAAGGCGGAGAAGGTGAAGAGAAAATTCGATAGCAATGTTCAAAATCAAAAGCAATTCCTCGAGAGTAACCAAAGAGAAATGTAGAACATGGGAAATAAGAGTAGAGTTAAGCTATGTAGGCTTTCAAAGCTTCACTGCCATTCAATAAGTCCATGACTAAAATTGTTACATAGGCTCCACTGGCCCACATAATCCCTCAAGTTCTTTAGTTTTTCAGAGTCCTCTGTCCTGATGAAGGGCTCCTGCCCGAAATATTGATTTTCCTGCTCCTCGGATGCTGCCTGACCTGCTGTGCTTTTCCAGCACCACTCAAATCTTTTTCTTATTCTCAGTAATGGAATGTCCACATAGCTCAGGAGTGATGAATTCCAAAGATCTGCCAGACTAATATGCATCCTAAATGGCCAACCACTTCATCCTGAGAATATGCCCCTGAATTCTAGGCTCTCCCGCTGGGAAAACCCTTACTCAGCATCCAGCTGTCAAGTTCTTAAAGAAACATTTCTACGTTTCAATGAGATCACCTCTTATTCTTATAAACTCCAGAGGATGGAGACCCACTCTACTTGAGCTTTCCTCACAAGTTGGTCCAGCAATCAATCTAGTGATTCTTTGTTGCATTCCCTTTAAAGCCTCTCACATAGTGTTCCAACTATGTTCATTCAAAACCTCACATCCTTGCAGCAAAACCTTCTGACTCATATACCTTTGTAGTAAAGGCAATCACAGCATTTGCTTTCTTCATTGTGCCTCCCTGTAAATGTTCCATTTTTTTGTAAATTTGATGGGGTAATAAATAGCAAGGAGTAAAGCCTTGGACCACAGAATGATATAGGATGATTGGTCAGGTTGTCTGAAGAATGGTAAATGGAATTTATTCCTAAAAAGTGCAAGATGATGCATTTTGGGAGGCCTAACTCGGCCAGGGTGAGCATAATGAATGATCAGACACTAGGATGTGTCCATAAATCCTTGAAAGCAACAAAACAGATAGGTAAGGTAATGAAGGCATATAGGATACTTACTTTTACTTATGAAGCCATTGAATACAAGAGCAAAGAGTTTATAATGGAGCTTATATGACATTAGTTACGCCACAGATGAAAAACTGTGTGCAATTCTGATTGCTGCATCATAGGAAGGAAGTAATTGCACAAGACAGGGTGTAGAGGAAATTCACCAATTATAACCATATTAATTATATTCTGATTATCTAAGTTCCCTGTTATGACACTTCGAACAATAAGGCTGAAACTTATGCTTTTTGGCCATGTTTGAATTGCGCTGAGTGTTTTGGTGGGTTTCATCTTGTGTGGCCTTGCAAATGTTTTCACCATATCTTATATTTTTCACCAAACTCGCCTCATGAACTGTAGTGTCCCTCATGTCCAATTTCAGCTGCATCTCACCTCACATCATACATGAAACAATTTGCCTTGAAATTACTAGCTTCCCTTGTGTCTGTGCCATATTTAAAATGCCATTATGCACCCATACAAGTACTGTCGGTGTGGATCTACACTGCACAGTTCCTGACATTTGTCCCAGACTTGGCAGACAGGAAGAAATATCACTTTGTTGGCCGGGGTCCTAGAGGCCCTTCTCAATGGGCTGAGCACAAGTTGGATGACCTCTTCTTCCAGGTCCAGCAGAGTTGACCACAGCACAACATGAGACCATGCCCATGGAGGAAAGCCCAGCACGGTAGGAAAAAGGTCAATGTCATTCTCCACTCTGCCAACGTTAGTCCCACCAAGTTATTCAATAGTACACACGCATTCTATTGCTATTGCCTACCACTTTCATTGTTGCTTACAACATCTTCCCTCATTCACCCTCATCAGCCTTAGCTCTTGACACCACTAAACCTCTGTACCACCTACTCATTCACTCAGGATAGCTCCACACCTGCACCAACAGTAACAGCTGTGCCATTCATTTTCATCTCCCTTAATATCTGCCTCTCTCTCATTCCTGGAGGAAAATGGAAGCAAAATAAAGCAGAAATAGTCAAGAGGGTAGTGGGCTACCTGATATTTGACTCCTTACCCTTTGTGTGGAGAGCATCCTGAATCTGGCCACCCCAAGTGGTTGACCTATGTATTCTTCTTACCTACCTATAAATTCCCTTACTTATTTCTGTTTGTTTATTCTCATGCTGTCAGATTGGTGGGAAAACTTCCAAAAGCAATTATTCAAGATCGAACTGATGGGAGAAGTGAATCAATTCAGAAAAGGCAGCGTGAATTTGTTATGGGATCATCTTTTCTAAATAACTTGTTGGAGTTTTTTAGGTAATAATAGAGTGTATTTTTTCATTCACTCACAGGATGTGGGCTTCTCTGACCCATCCCTAATTACCCAGAGAACAGTTACGTTTCAACCACATTGCTGCAAGTCTGGAGACACATGTTGGCCAGACCAGGTAAGGATGATCGATTTTGTTCCTTAAAGGACATTAGCGAACCAGATGGGTTTTTCCTGACAATTGGCAATGATATTATGGTCATCAGAAGACTCTTCATTCCAGATTCTTTATTGAATTCAAATTCCACCATTTGTCTTGGCGGAATTTGAACTTGGGTTTCCAGAACATTAACTCAGTTCCTAGATAAATAGTATAGTCTTAGTCCAGTGATAATACCAATAGGCCATTGCCTCCCGATTAGGTAATGCTGTTGATGGACTTCCAGAGGTTTTTAATAAAGTGCCACACAATAGAATTGTGAGGGAAGTTAGGTCATGGAAGAAAAATGACAGTGACAACATAGATGCGCAATTAGCTGAGTGATATAAACCTCCCCAATTCGTGGGTTTTTGGTTGATATTGGCAACATTCTACATCTCATCCAATCTCACCTCTTCATTTAGACACAGTTATACTACTTTACCAGGGCTGTTTTAATTATTTAAGAGAATATTTGTTGAGAATATGACTTCCAAATAATATTTCTATTGTTCGCCTATTGTTTGTGAAATTTTCTGTCCCTTTCAGACACAAAGGGCTAGATTGGGGTGGGAACATATGGCCTTTTGGGATACCAATTGTGGCCTTCTGCCTATTTGTCCGCAAATACTAAATCCTCCTTCTTAAACCTGTGTACCATTTTAAAAAATTTTATTAGTAACCCAGTCATGTCAAAAACTAAGAAAAGAACAGTAAAGAAAGAGAACAGAGTATTCAATGAAGAGTGGGATTTGCAGTATTACGTAGTTGCTGTGAAAGATAAAATGGTGTGTTTGTCCTGGAGGTCTGTGTCTAGTAGAGTGCCTTAGGGGTTGGTACTGAGCCCATTGCTATTTGTTATCTATATCAATGATTTGGATGAGAATGTACAAGGTGTTTGCAGATGACACTTAAATAGGCGGTATCATGGACAGTGAGGTAGGTTATCAGAAATTGCAGCAGGTTCTTAATCAGTGAGGGAAGTGAGCCGAAAAATGGTAAATGAAGTTTAATACAGATAAATTTGCATTTTGGAATGTCAAGTCAAGATAGGAGTTTTGTGTGGAATGGTAGGGCCTTAAGGAGTGTAGTGGAACCTTGGAGTTCAGGTGCACAGTTCTTTGAAAGTGGAGTCACAGGTAGACAGGGCAGTGAAGAAGGCTTTTGGCACACTGACCTTCATTGGTGAGGGTATTGAGTATAGAAGTTGGGAAGTTATGTTGCAGCTGTACAGGAGAGTGGTAGGGCTGCACGTGGGGTATTGTATTCAGTTTTAGTCACCTTGTTATAACAGGGATGTTATTAAATTGGAAAGAGTGCAGAAGAAATTTACAAGATTGTTATCAGGACTCAATGGTCTAAGTTATAGGGAGAGGTTGGACAAGCTAAAAGATTTTTCTTTCGAACAATGGAGACCGAGGTGGGATCATATAAAGTGTATAATATAATGAGAGGCATGGATAGGATGAATGCACTCAGTCGTTTTCCCAGGATTGGGGAATTGAGGACTAGAGGGCATCAGTTTAAAGTTAAAGGAAAAAACAATAAAAGGGAAACCAAAGGGCAACCTTTTTTTCATAGAGGGTGATACGCATATGGAATGTGCTGCCAGGGGAAGTGTTTGAGGTGGATACATCAACAATATTTAAAAGGCATTAGGACAAATACATAGATAGGATGGGTTGAGAAGGACATGGGTTAAATGCAGGGAAATGGGATTAGCGTGGATAGATATTTTGGTTGGCATGGACCAGTTTGGGTCAACAGGCCTATCTCCATGCTGTAGGACTCTATGACTATGAATCAGTGATGCCCATAATTGCAACAGCAAAGAAACAGAATACATATCAGCATTATGCAACTCATAAGAACCACAAATATGCTAAACTGGAAAAAAAATCCTGAAAGTCTACACTTAAGAAAAATGAAAGATCAAAAGCAGCAGCAGCAGCAAGCATTTAAAATGGTGTCAGGACAAGGGACATCACTGGAGCAACTTATAAAGTAACGTATATACTTGGAAGAAGAGGTGAGCCATTTAATGATGAGGAAATCATAAAAGAATGCATTGTTGAAGTTGTAGAATCTTTAGATTCAGATAATATTATAAATACAAACAACTACCTCTTTTATGAAGGTCCATAACTGATTGGCAACATGAATTAGCCTTCAATGTAATAGAACAACTTCATACAATATACCAAAGCAAAGACATTTATTACTTGATTGCCTTGGATGAACCCACTGACACTACTGACTCAGAGCAGATGTAGTTTTTATTTGTGTTATAACTGTGGATTTCATTGCAATGAAAAGTTACTGGCTAAGGACGAGGACACGTGAAATTGAAATGTTCAATTGATATCAAAGAAAAATGCTGTGAAGTGAAACTCATCATTAAATGGCTCACCTCTTCTTCCAAGTATATATGTTACTTTATAAGTTGCTCCAGTGATGTCCCTTGTCCAGATGTGTACCTTCCATGAGAGGAAAATGTAAGGATTTGTTGTGTTACTACAAAAAAATTGCCAGATCCAGATACTTTGCTTTTCTTTCATTATCTTTTGCATCAATGAAATCTCTGTGTCAAATTTGCTGTTTTAAGTGACAGATTTAAAAAAGTTATAAGTATTGTAAGCTGCATTCGAGCAAATGCATCATGGCATCGCCAATTTAGCAACGTGATTCAGCTTGATGATGAAATATTCAGTGTGGATCTGCTACATTATTCTAAAGTGCATTGGTTGTCACAAGAACAATTACTTGTAAAACTTTTATCTTTGCAAAAACAAATCACAAGACTTTTTTGTGGAACTGAATGAACCATGTGAATTGTCAAAAGAGGATTTCTGCAAGAATGCTGCATTTTGTGTGATTGATGTCGAAGCAAATTGATCTGAATATTTTTTGCAAGGTAAAACTAAAAATGTGGCTTAAAATCCAGGCATTTTGGAAAAAGCTGACCTTTTTCAAAGCTCTCCTTATCCAATCAGAATTTTCAGCTGAACACTTTCTGAACTGGCAATGGTAATTTATGAACAGGATACAAGCAAATCATTAAGGAACTGGGGTGTGAAAGAATACACAGCTGTTTTGGACTCCCTGATTAAAGAATACAATGAAAGCTTTGCAGATTTTGAGAAACATGATCTCACACTGAAACTAGCTTTTCAAACACACTTGGATGCTGCATCCAAAACACCTGAGGCCTTACAGACGGAATCGATTGAGCTCTCAGAAGATAATATTCTTAAGTCTCTGTTTGTTGCAAAGAAGAATCTCTTTGAAATATCGAAAAACGTCAATGAACACCCAAGTCTAAGTCAACATACTCATCAAATGTTGTCTTACTTTAGCACAACCTACTTTTGTGAATCAACATTTTCATATGTGACACAAATTAAAACTCACTTGAGATCTCAGATGACAGATCTGGAGGCCAATTAAAGCTACAGTTAACAATGTTGGAACCAAATATCCAATTCTTACCTCACAATAAGCAATCACAAAAAAGTCATTAAATGGTTTGCTATGTAAGTTTTTCACTTACTATTAGTTCTACTGCCAAAGTTGCTAAACAAATAAATGTGTTATCGCTGAATTTTTATTTTGTTTGAAGTCCACATTTAATTAGCAGGCTTTAATTAAAATGAGTAAATATGTAGACAAAAATATTTTCATTGTATATGTTAAATTATCAGCATGCGGTTTAATAGGATCTTGGTTAAACAAAATGTGGCGTTGCAATGTGAAAAGGTTCCCCATCCCTGTAATATGATTATGATCCTTGGTCCCAAAGTTCTCCCGTATTAAAACCTCAGTTGCTTGACCTGACTTATTTCCCTATACAAGGTCAAGTTTTGCATCTTCCCTGGACCATCTCTAAATTAATTGGGAATTTTTTCTTAAACATATTTAACAAATTCCTCCACATCCAAGTCCTTAATGCTACCCCTCCTCTCTTGCCTCCTCTTCTATCCTTCCTGTAGCATTTATACACTGAACACTGAGCTGCCAGTATCCCGGTTCAATATTCCCAACAGTGCCCTGAGTTCATCTTCCTTACCTGTCAGGCTTCTTGCATTAAATAAATGCAGTTTAATTAATCTGTCTTCCCTCATTGACTGCCATGCTCTTTTGTGCCTTGTCTAGTTAACTTTCTTCCTTTAACTTCTGTACCAGCCTTAACCTTCTTACTCATCTCACAACTGCTTAGCATCCCAACTCTATGTCAGACTAGTTGAATCCCTCTCGAGTAGCTATAGTAATCCTCCCCACCAGGATACTGGTCCCCCTTCTGGTTCCAATTCATCCTATCCCTTTTGTATCGGTCACTTCTGCCACCAAAGAGATCCCAATGATCCAAAAATCTGAAATCTTTCCCCTTGCATCTTAGCCATAGATGCATCTGCCCTGTCGTCCAAGTCCTACTCTCACTAGCAAGCAAAATTGGGAGTAATCCAGATATCTTTGAGGGGAAAGTGAGGTCTGCAGATGCTGGAGATCAGAGCTGGAAATGTGTTGCTGGAAAAGCGCAGCAGGTCAGGCAGCATCTAGGGAACAGGAGAATCGACGTTTCGGGCATTAGCCCTTCTTCAGCCAGCCTCATTCCTGAAGAAGGGCTAATGCCCGAAACGTCGATTCTCCTGTTCCCTAGATGCTGCCTGACCTGCTGCGCTTTTCCAGCAACACATTTCCAGCAGTAATCCAGATATGACTATCCTTGAGGTCCTGCTTTTTAAACTTCTGCTTAACTCCCTGTATTTACTCTGCAAGACCTCATCTCTTTTCCTACCTATTTCACTGGGTAGCAATGTGTGCAATGATCTCTGGCTGCTCACACTCTCCTTTGAGAATTTGTTGCAACTGCTCTGAGACGTGCTTGACTCTGGCACTAGGGAGGCAACACACAATCCTGGAGTCTTGCTCACAGTTGCAGAAATACCAAAGATGTGACTGCTGTGCTGTTGTTCCTGAGAGGCTATACCTCCCCACTCCCCTCAACAGTATCCAAAACAATATACTTGTTTATGAGGGGGATAATCACAGGAGGCTCCTGCACAACCTGTCCACCTCTCTTGGCGGTCACCCATCCATGTGACCGAGCCGATGGTGTGATCATCCCCCGAAGCCACTATTTCTCAGATACAGTGTCTCTTCTATGTTCCTCAGCGCTTCCAATTGCTGTTCCATCTGACCCATGTGTGTGAGGGTCAGTGCATAGTGAATGTGTATGTCTGTGTGAGTGCAGAGTGAACGTTTGTGCGTGTGTGCAGCGTGAATGTGTGTGTGTAGTGTGAACATGTGTGTGTGCAGAGTGAATGTGTGTGTGTGTGCGTATGTATGTGCATGTGTGTGTATATACCCGCGCACATGTGCATAGTGAATGTGTGTGTGCAGGGTAAATGTGTACATGTAGAGTGAATGTGTGTGTTTGTGCATATTGAATATGTGTGTTTGTGTGCACAGTGATGGTATGTGTGTAGAGTGAATGTGTGTGTGCACACAGAGCGAATGTGTGTGCATGCTTAGAGGGAATGTGTGTATTTGTGTGTGTTCACAGAGTGAATGTGTGAATAAAGCGAATATGTATGCATGCCAACAGTGAATATGTGTTTGTGCAGAGTGAATGTGTGTGTGTGTGGGGAGAGAGAATGTGTATGCGTGTGAGACTGCAGAGTGAATGTCTGTATGTGTTTGTGTGCATTGTGAATGTGTGTGTGTAAAGTGATTATGTATGCGTGCGCAGAGTGAATATCTGTGTGTGCGGAGTGAATGTTTGCGTGTGTAGAGTGAATGTGTATGTGTAGTATTTTGGCAAAGTGAGTGTATATGTGTATGATGAGTGAATGTGTGCATGTACAGTGAATGTGTGTGTCCATGCATGCTTAGAGCGAATGTATGTGCGTGAGTGTGCACACTGAGTGAATGCGTTTTTGCAGAGTGACTATGTGTGTGTGCATGCAGAGGGAATGTTTGTGTGCAATGGATTGCATATGTGTGTGCGCAGTTTGAATGTGTGGGTATGTGTGTGTAGAGTGAATGTGTGTGTGTGTAGATTGAATGAGTGTGGGTGTACAGAATGAACATGTGTTTGCATGTGTCTGTGAGAGTCAGTGCATAGTGAATGTGTGTGTCCGTGTGAGTGCAGAGTGAATATCTGTGTGTGTGCAGTGTGAACATGAGTGTGTGCAGCATGAATGCGTATGTACGCAGAGTGAACGTGTGTGTGTGTGTAGTCTGAACGTGTGTGTGTGCGCAGAGTGAATGTGTGTATAGAGTGAATATACGTGTGTGAGAGTGAATGTGTGTGTGAGAGTGCAGAGTGAACATATGTTTGTGCACAGTGTAAATGTCTGTATGTGCTGAGTGAATGTTTATGTGTGTGTATGTAAAGTGAATGTGTGTGTGTGCACAGAATGAATGTATGCTTATGCAGGGTAAATATGTGCGTGTATGTGTAGAGTGAATGTGTGTGCGTGCCTCAAGTGAATGTGTGTGCGCGTGTGTGTGCATGTGGGCAGCATGAAAGTATATGTGTTTGCGCAGAGTGAATGAATGTGTGTGTGTGCATGGAGGAAATGTGTGTGTGTAGAGTGAATATGTATATGCAGAGTGAACGTGTGTGTGTGTGTATATGCGTAGAGTGAATGTATGAGTTACCATGCAGAGTGAAAATGTGTTTGTGTGCAGAGTTAATAAGTGTGTGTGTATATGTGTCGAGTGAATGCGTGAATGTACAGAGTGAATGTGTGCGCACACAGTGAACATGTGTGTGCATGCCTCGAGTGAATGTGTGAGCACACAGAGTGAATGTATATGTGTGTGTATGATTTGGAGAAGCCGGTGTTGGACTGGGGTGTACAAAGTTAAAAATCACACAACACCAGGTTATAGTCCAACAGATTTAATTGGAAGCACACTAGCTTTCGGAGTGACGCTCCTTCATCAGGTGATAGTGGAGGGCTCGATCGTAACACAGAATTATAGCAAAAATTTGCAGTGATGTAACTGAAATTATACATTGAAAAATTGATTGTCTGTTAAGCCTTTCATCTGTTAGAATACAGTGATAGTTTCACTTCTTTCATGTGTAAATCACAAAACATTTTTTTTAAAAGTTGCATTCTCGGGTTAGCTGTTAACAATGGTAAAAGCTAGACAATATGTTGAAGGTGTTAGCCCCCTGAGTTCTCTGTCTATGACCTGATGTTTAGATTGATTCTAATCTAAAAAGTGAGATAACAGAGTGTTACATAAATTCATGCAGTTTTTGAGCTCAAGAATTCTACATGAATGTATGCAGTTTTTGAGCAAAGTGCAATGTAACTCTGCAAGTACAAATTCACCACACAAAATATATGTGTGCATGTGGGTCTTTGTCTGTCTGTATGTGTGTGTGTCTGCCTGGGGTGGGGGTTGTGAGTGTGAGAAAGTGTATGTGTGTGTGTGTGTGTAGTGAGTGCAGAGTGTCTTAAGTCTGTGAGGGGGTGCATGTGTGAGTGTGGGAGTGTGTGTGTCTATAAGGGTGTGTGTGGGTGTCTGTGTGCGCGTCTGTGTGTACCTGTGTATGTGAGAGTGTGTGTGTGTAGGAATATCTGTGTGTGTGTGTAGTGCAATGGTGATCACCTGTAATGTGACATGAACCCAAGGTCCCGGTTGAGGCCCTCCCTATGGGTACCGAACTTAGCTATCAGCCTCTGCTCGGCCACTTTCCTCTGCTGCCTGTCCCGAAGTCCACCTTGGAGAATGGTCACCCGAAGGTCCTAGGCTGAATGTCCTGGACCACTGAAGTGTTCCCCAACTGGGAGGGAACCCTCCTGTCTGTTGATTGTTGTGCGGTGCCCATTCATCCGTTGTCGTAGCCTTTGCTCAGTTTCCCCAATATACCATGCCTCCGGGCATCCTTGCCTGCAACGTATAGGATAGACAACGTTGGCTGATTCACATGAGTATCTGCCATGTACAAGGTGGGAGGTGTTCCCACGCGTAATAGTGGTATCTATGTCCACAATCTGACATGTCTTGCAGCGTCCACAGGGTTGTATGGAGTTGTCCTGAGAGCCGGGCAGTTTGCTATGAACAATGATCTGTTTGAGGTTTGGTGATTGTTTAAAGGCAAGTAGTGGAGGTGCGGGGAAGGTCTTGGTGAGGTGCTCATCCTCATTGATAATGTGTTGCAGGTCACGAAGAACATGGCGTAATGTTTTAGCCCCTGGGAAGTACTAAACAACGAAGGGTACCCTGTCAGTTGCAGCATGTGTCTGTCTCCTGAGGAGATCATTACGGTTCCTTGCTGTGGCATGTCGGAACTGGCGGTCGATGAGTTGAGCATCGTACCCCGTTCTTGTGAGGGCATCCTTGAGTACTTCCAGGTGTCCGTCACGTTCCTCCTCATCTGAGCAGATCCAGTGTATGCGTAGGGCTTGTCCATAGGGAATGGCTGTTTTAATATGTTTTGGGTGGAAGCTGGAGAAGTGTAGCATTGTGGGGTTGTCTGTGGGTTTGCGGTAGAGCGTGGTGCTGAGGTGTCCGTCCTTGATGGAGACGCACATGTCCAAGAATGAGACAGACAGTAGAGAGTAGTCCATGGTGAGTTTGATGGTGGGATGAAACTTGTTGATGTCACTGTGTAGTTTTATCAGTGACTCCTCACCATGGGTCCAGAGGAAGAAAATGTCATCAATGTACCTGGTGTACAATGTTGGTTGGAGATCCTGCATAGAGAAGAAATCTTGTTCGAACCTGTGCATAAAAATGTTGGCATATTGGGGTGCAAATTTGGTCCCCATGGCTGTTCCGTGTGTCTGGATGAAGAATTGGTTGTCAAAGGTGAAGACGTTATGATCGAGGATAAAGCGGATGAGTTGTAGGATGGTGTCTGGAGACTGGCAGTTGTTGGTGTTGAGTAGTGAGGCTGTTGTCGTGATGCCATCCTTGTGAGGGATGCTGGTGTAAAGTGTGGAAACATCCATTTTGACGAGGAATGTTCCCGGTTCGACTGGTCCGTGGGTGCTGAGTTTCTGTAAGAAATCCGTAGTGTCATGATAGAAGCTGGAGATCCCCTGTACAATAGGGTTTAGATGCCTTCCACATAGCAGAGGAAAGTGGCCGAGCAGAGGCTGATGGCTAAGTTCGGTACCCATAGGGAGGGCCTCAACCGGGACCTTGGGTTCATGTCACATTACAGGTGATCACCATTGCACTACACACACACACACACACACAGATATTCCTACACACACACACTCTCACATACACATGGACCAGGTACACACAGACGCGCACACAGGCACCCACACACACCCTTATAGACACACACACTCCCACACTCACACATGCACCCCCTCACAGACTTAAGACACTCTGCACTCACTACACACACACACACACACAGACAGACACACACACACACTTTCTCACACTCACAACCCCCACCCCAGGCAGACAGACAAAGACCCACATGCACATATATATTTTGTGGGGTGAATTTGTACTTGCAGAGTTACATTGCACTTTGCTCAAAAACTGCATACATTCATTTAGAACTCTTGAGCTCAAAAACTGCATGAATTTATGTAACACTCTGTTATCTCACTTTTTAGATTAGAATTAGTCTAAACATCAGGTCATAGACAGAGAACACAGGGGGCTAACACCTTCAACATTCACAGAGTGAATGTCTGTGTGTGCAGAGTGAATGTTTGCGTGTGCAGAGTGAACGTGTATGTGTGTTGTATTTTTAGAGTGAACGTGTGTGCATGTGTGTGCTGAGTGATCATGTGTGTGTAGAGTGAATGTGTGTGTGTCTGTGCATGCCTGAAGTGAATGTATGTGTGTGAGTGTGTGCGCAGAGTGAATGTGTATGTGTAGAGTGAATGTGTGTGGGTGCATGCCAAGGGAATGTGTGTGTGCACACAGACTGCATATGTGTAGGTAGAGTGAATGTGTATGGGTAGATTGAATGTGTGTGGGTGTACAGAGTGAACATGTGTTTGCATGTGTGTGTGAGTCAATGCAAAGTGAATGTGTGTGTCTGTGTGAGTGCAGAGTGAATATCTGTGTGTGTGCAGCTTGAACATGTGTATGTTTAGAGTGAATGCGTGCGTGTGTGTGTGCAGTGTGAATGTGTAATGTGCAGAGTGAACGTGTGTGTACAGCGTGAATGTGTACGTATGCAGAGTGAACACGTGAGTACACGCAGTGTGAACACGTGTGTGTGCAGAGTGATTGTGTGTGGGTGTATGTGCATCTGTGTGTGCCTGCCTTGAGTGAATGTGTGCACGTGAGTGCAGAGTGAATGTATGCGTGCAGGCGCAGAGTGAATGTCTGTATGTGCTGAGTAAATGTTTATGTGTGTGTATACTCACAGTGAATGTGCATGTGTGCACAGAATGAATGTGAGTGTGCAGAGTAAATGTGTGCGTGTATGTTTAGAATGAATGCGTGAGTATGTGCAGCCTAAATGTGTGTGCATGCCTTGAGTGAATGTGTGTGAGCGTGTGTGTGTGCAGTGTGAATGTAAATGTGTTTGCACAGATTGAATGTGTGTGTGTGCGTAGAGGAAATGTGTGTGTAGAGTGAACATGTGTGTGTGGGAGTGTGTGTGCCTAGAGTGAATGTATGTGAGTGAGCGTGCAGAATGAACATGTGTTTGTGTGGAGAGTTAATAAATGCATGTGAGTGTGTAGAGTGAATGTGTGAATGTACAGAGTGAATATGTGTGTGCACAGTGCACGTGTATGTGTGTGTGCATGCCTAGAGTGAAAGTGTGTGTGCATGCCTAGAGTGAATGTGTGTGTGCATATAGAGTGAATGTGAACGTGTGTGTATTCAGAGTGAATGTGTGTAAAGTGAATATGTATGTGTGCGCAGCGTGAATGTGTGTGTGCAGAATGTCTGTGTGTACAGATTGAATGTGTGCATGTATGTGTGTGGAGAGTGAATGTGCATATATGTGATTGCAGAATGTCTGTGTTTGTGTGTGCATTGTGAATATGTGTGTGTAAAGTGACTGTGTATGCGTGTGCCGAGTGAATGTCTGTGTTTGCAGAGTGAATGTTTGTGTGTGCAGAATGAACATATAAATGTGTGTGGCATTTTTGCAGAGTGAACGTGTGTAAATGTGTGTGCTGAGTAAACATGTGTATAGAGTGAATGTATGTGTCCGTGCATGCCTAGACTGAATGTATGTGCGTGAGTGTATGCACAGAGTGAATGTGTATGTGCAGAGTGAACGTTTGTGTGCATGCTGATGGAATGTGTGTGTGTGTGTGCGCACACAGACTGCATATGTGTGCATGCAGTTTGAATGTGTGGGTATGTGTGTGTAGAGTGAATGTGTATGTGTAAATTGAATATATGTGGGTGTACAAAGTGAACATGTGTTTGCATGTGTGTGTTAGTCAGTGCATAGTGAATGTGTGTGTCTGCGTGTGTACAGAGTGAATGTGTGTGTGTGCAGAGAATAAACGTGTGTGTATGGTGTGAATGTGTGTGTCTGCGTGTGAAGAGTGTATGTGTGTGTGCATGCGTGCTGAGTGAATGTGTGTGAGTAAGAGTGCAGAGTGAACATATGTTTGTGCACAGAGTGAATATGTGCATGTAGGTGCAGAGTGAATGTGTGCATGCACGCGCAGTTAATGTCTGTATGTGCTGAGTGAATGTTTATGTGAGTGCACACAATAAATGTGTCCATGTACAGAGTAAATGTATGTGTGTATGTGTAGAGTGAATGTGTGTGCAGCGTAAATGTGTGTGCACGCCTAGTGAATTTGTACGTGCGCATGTGGTCAGAGCGAATGTATATGTGTTTGTGCAGAGTGAATGTTTGTGTTATGTGTGTGTAGAGTGAATGTGTGTGTGCATGCAGAGTGAACATGTGTTTGTGTGCCGAGAGTGCATTTATGTGAATGAGCGTACAGAGTGAACATCTGTTTGTGTGCAGAGTTAATAAATGCATCTGTGTGTAGATGAATGTGTGAATGTACAGAGTTAATGTATGTGTGCGTGCAGAGTAAATTTGTGTGCGCACAGTGAACGTGTGTATGCATACCTCGAGGGAATGTGTGTGCACACAGAGTGAATGTATATGTGTGTGTATGCAGAGTGAATGTGTGAGTGCGCGCAGATTGAATGTGTGTATGTATGTGTGGAGAGTAAATGTCTGTGTGTGTGTACTGCATACGCAGTGATTGCATGTGCAGAGTGAATGTGTATGTGTGTAGTATTTTTGCACAGTGAACGTGTGTGTATGAGTGTGCTGAGTGAACGTATGCGTGTAGAGCGAATGTGTGTGTCCGTGCATGTCTAGATTAATGTTTTTGAATGTGAGTGTTTGCACAGAGTGAATGTGTATGTGCAGAGTGAACGTGTTGTGCATGCAGAGGGAATGTGTTTGTGTGCACACAAACACCCTTTGGTCCTCGATGTTGCACCGACCCTGTGGAACCAATCTGACCTAAACTATTCCATTTTCATCCATATGCCTAACCAATGACCACTTAAATGCCCTGAAAGTTGTCGAGTCGACTGCTGTTGTACGCAATGCATTCCATGCCCTTACTACTCTCTGAGTAAAGAAACTACCTTTGACATCTGTCCTATATCTATCACCCCTCAATTTAAAGCTATATCCCCTCATGCTAGCCATCGCCATCCCTGGAAAAAGGCTCTCACTGTCCACCCTTTGATTATCTTATATATCTCAATTAAGTCGTGTCTCAACCTTCTTATCTCTAATGAAAACAGTCTCAAGTCCCTCAGCCTTTCCACGTAAGACATTCCCTCTATACCAGGCAACATCCTAGTAAATGTCCTCTGAACATTTTCCAAAGCTTCCACATCCTTCTTATAATGCAGTGACCAGAACTCCAAATGTGGCCACACCAGAGATTTGTACAGCTGCATCGTCATCTCATGGTTCCGAAACTCAATCCCTCTACCAATAAAAGCTACATGCCTTCTTAATAACCCTATCAACCAGAGTGGCAACTTTCAAGGATCTATGTACCTGGCCACTGAGATCTCTCTGCTCATCTACACTACCAAGAATCTTACCATTATCTCAGTTATCTCCTTCCAAAGTGCATAACCTCATACTTTTTCACATTAAACTCCATTTGCCACCTCCCAGCCCAGCTCTGCAGCTTATGCATCCCTCTCTGTCACCTACAACATCCTTCGGCACTATCCACAACTCTAGTGAGCTACAAATTTACTCACCCATCCTTCTATGCCCTCATTCAGGTCATTTATATAAATGACAAACAACAGTGAACTCAAAACAGATCATTGTGGAACCCCACTAGTAACTGAACTCCAGAATGAATATTTCCCATCAATCACCCTCTGATTTCTGTCAGCTAGCCAATTTCTGATCTAAATCGCTACATCACCCTCTATCCCATACCTCGGTATTTTGTGCAATAGCCTACCATGGAGAACCTTATCAAACGCCTTACTGAAATCCATATACATCACATCAATTGCTTTTCCCTCATCCACATGTTTGGTCACCTTTTCAAAGAACTCAATAAGGTGTGTGAGGCACGACCTACCCTTCACAAAACCATGTTGACTATCCCTAACCAACTTATTAATCTCTAGATGATTATAAATCCTATCTCTTATAACCCTTTCCAATACTTTATCTACAACCGAAATAAGGCTCACAGGTCTATAATTACCAGGGTTGTCTCAACTCCCCTTCCTGAACAAGCGAACAACATTTGCTATCCTCTAGTCTTCTGGCACTATTCCTGTAGACAGTGACGATATAAAGATCTAAACCAAAAGCTCAGCAATCTCCTTGCTGGCTTCCCAGAGAATCCAAGGATAAATGCCATCCAGCCCAGGGGATTTATTTATTTTTACACTTTCCAGAACTGCTAACATCTCCTCCTTATGCACCTCAATCCCATCTAGTCTATTGGCCTGTATCTCAGTATTCTCCTCGACAACATTGTCTTTTTCTGGTGTGAATACTGACAAAAAGTATTTATTTAGCGCTTCCCCTATCTCCTCTGACTCCACGCACAACTTCCCACTACTATGCTTGATTAGCCCTAACCTTACTCCAGTCATTCTTTTATTCCTGATATAGCTGTAGAAAGCCTTAGGGTTTTCCTTGATCCTATCCGCAAATGACTTCTCATGTTCCCTCCTGGCTCTTCTTATCTCTCTCTTTAAGGTCTTTCCTGGCTAACTTGTAACTCTCAAGCACCCTAACTGAGCCATTACATCTCATCCTAACCTAAGTCTTCTTCCTCTTGACAAGAGATTCAACTTCATTCGTAAATCACGGCTCCTGCGCTCTATCACTTCCTCCCTGCCTGACAGGTACATACTTATCAAGGATCTGCAGTAGCTGCTCCTTGAATAAATTCCACATTTCAATTGTACCCATCCCCTGCAGTTTCCTTCCCCATCCTATGTATCCTAAATCTTACCTACCACATCGTAATTGCCTTTTCCCCAGCTATAACACCTGACCTGCAGTATATACCTATCCCTTTCCATCACTAAAGTAAACATAACCGAATTGTGGTCACTCTCACCAAAGTGCTCACCTACTCCAAATCTAACACCAGGCTGGGTTCATTACCCAGTACCAAATCTAATGTGGCCTTCCCCCTTGTTGGCCTATCTACATACTATGTCAGGAAACCCTCCTGCATACATTGAAAACTGACCCATCCAAAGTACTTGAACTATCGTATTCCCAGTTAATATTTGGAAAGTTAAAGTGCCCATAACAATTACCCTGTCACTCTCATTCTACTCCAGAATCATCTTTGCTATCCTATCCTTTACATCTCTGGAACTATTCGGAGGCCTACAGAAAATTCCCAACAGGGTGACCTCTCCTTTCCTGTTTCTAACCTCAGCCTGTACTAGCTCAGTAGGTGAGTCCTCAAACATCCTTTCTGCAACTGTAATACTATCCTTGACTAACAGTATCACATTACCCCCTCTTTTACCATCTTCTCTGTTCTTACTGAAACATCTAAATCCTGGAAGCTGCAAAAACCATTCTTGTCCCTGCTCCACCCATGTCTCTGAAGTGGCCACAACATTGAAGTACCAGGTACCAACCATGCTGCAAGTTCAACTGCCTTATTCTGGATGCTCCTTGCGTTTAAGTAGACACACTTCAAACCAATATTTTGCCTGCCGGTGCCTTCTTGCAGTCTTGAAATCTTCATTCTGACTTCACTATTTTTATTCTTCCATATACTTAAACTACAATTTTGGTTTCCATCCCCCTGCTGAATTAGTTTAAACCCACCCGAAGAGCATTAGCAAATACTCCCCCCCCCCCCCCAGGATTATTGGTACACCTTTGGTTCAGGTGAAGACCATCCTGTTTGTAGAGGCCCCACCTACCCCAGAAAGAGTCCCATTTATCCAGGAATCCAAAACCTTCCCACCTGCACCATCCCTGTCGCCATGTATTCAATTCCTCTCTCTCCCTATTCCTTGCTTTGCAAGGACATGGCATGGGCAGCAAACCAGAGATAACAACTCTGTTTGTTCTAGCTCTAAGCTTCCACCCTAGCTCTGTGAATTTCTGCTTTAAATCTCCATCTCTCCTTCTACCTATGTCGTTGGTGCCTATGTGGACCACGACTTGGGGATGCTCCCCCTCCCCCTCAAGAATCCTGAAAACACAATCAGAGACATCACGAACCCTGGCATCTAGAAGGCAACACATCAATTGTGAGTCTCTCTTGTTTTCATAGAAACTCCTATCTGTCCCCCTAACTATGGAGTCCCCAATGACTAATGCTCTGCTCCTCTTCACCCTTCCCTTCTGAGCAACAGGGACAGACTCTGTGCCAGACACTTGTGCCCCATTGCTTACCCCTACTAAGTCCGCCCCACCCAATAATATTCAAAACGGTATACTTGTTGTTGAGGGGAATGGCCACAGGGCATCCTGCACTGCCTACTGGTTCCCTCACCATCCCCTGATGGTAACCCTTCTACATTCTTCTTTTACCTGAGGTGTGACTACCTCCTTGTAACTCCTCTCAGTAACGACCTCTGCCTCCCAAATGACCCAAGGTTCATCCAGCTCCAGCTCCAGTTCCCTAATGTGGTTTTCGAGGAGCTGGAGTTGGGTGCACTTCCCACAGATGCAGTCAGCAGGGACACTACTGGTGATCCTTACCTCCCACATTCTGCAGGAGGAACAATCAACTGCTGTAACCTCCATTCCCACTGTTCTAAATTCCTAACGAGACTTCTGAAAAACTAAGAAAAAAGAAACCAGTCAACTTACCAATTGGCACACAGAACCATTTTTTTCGTTAGAGGAGGACACGGGTGGGAGACAGTACCCGAGTAGCTTTTTGAGTAAAGCAGCCACCCACATATAAAGCCTCACTTACTCAGCACTTTGGATGTGTGTGTGAGACCCAGTGCATAGTGAATGTGGATGTCCATGTGAGTGTAGAGTGAATGTGTACGTATGCACAGTGAATGAGTATGTGTAGTGTGAACATGTGTGTGCATGCAGAGTGAATGTGTATATGTGCATGCCTAGAGCGAATGCGTGTGCATGTGCGCTGAATGTGTGTGAGTGAGCATGCAGAGTGAACATGCGTTTGTGCACAGAGTGAATGTGCACATGTGGAGGCAGAATGAATGTGTGTGTGCAGGTGCAGAGTAAATGTCTGGATGTGCTGAGTGAATGTGTGTGTGTGTGCGCACAGAATGAATGCGTGCGTTCATTCTGTGTGGGCAGAGTGAATGTATATGTGTGTATATACAGTAAATTTGTGTGTGTGTGCGAACGCCTAGTCTCAATGTGTGCAGAGTAAACATGTGCTTGGGTGCAGAGTTAATAATTGCGTGTGTGTGTGAATGTGTAAAGTGAATGTGTGAATGTTAGTGCGTGCGTGTTTGTGTCCGCACAGAGAATGTGTGTGCAGAGTGAATGTATATGTGTGTGTACATATGCACAGTGAACAGGCATTTGTGTGTGCAGAGTAAGTGTGTGTGTGTGTTTGTGCAGAGTGAACATGTGTGTGTAATGCGAATGTGTGTGTGTGCAGAGTGAATATGTATGTGTGAGCATGCAGAGTGAATGTGTGCATGTGTGTGCAGAGTGAATGGGTGTGCGCACAGAATGAAGTTTTTGTTCACTGAGTGAATGTGTATTGGTGCACAGAGACAATGTGTGTGTATTTGTGCATAGTGAATACATATGTGTGTGTAGAGTGAATGTATGTGTGTATACAGTGAATGTGTGCATGCATATGTATAGACCAAATGCTTGAGTGTGTCGAGTCAATGTGTTTATGCGCAGATTGAATGTGTGTGCATGTGCGCATGTACAGAATGAATGTGTGTGTGCCTAGAGTGAATGTGTGTGCGTGCAAAATGAATGTATGTATGTTTGTGCGTAGCGTGGATGTATACTTGTGTGTGCACAGTGAGTGCGTGTGTGAGGAGAGTGGGTGTGTCTGGTTAGAGTGAACGTTTGTGTGTGTGTGTCGAGTGAATGCATGTGCATGTGTCTATGTAGAGTGAGTGTGTGTGTGCAGAGTGAATGTGTGTGTGGGTGCAGATTAAATATATGTGTGCAGAGTGATAGTGTTTGTGTCGAGTGAACATCTGTGTCTGTGCATGCCGAGAGTGAACGTGTGTGTACGTGTGTGTGCAGAGTGAATGTGTGCACATGCAGTATGACACTGTGTGTGTAGAGTGAATGTGTGTAGAGTGAATGTATGTGTGCACGCAGACAGACTGAATGCATGCTTGCAGAGTGAACGAGTGTGTGTGTGCAGAGTGAATGTGTTTTCGTGTGTGTGCCAAGAGTGAATGGGTTTGTACGTGCATGCAGAGTGAATGTGTGTATGTTTGTGCGTGGTGTTAATGTGTATTTGTGTGAGCGCAGTGAGTGTGAGTGTGAGCAGAGTGGCTGTGTGTGTGCCTCCACAGATTGTGTGTGTGCATGCATAGTGAATGTGTGCATGTACAGTGAATGTGTGCATGTGTCTGTATAGAATGAATGTGTGTGTGTGAAGTCAATGTGTGAGAGTGCAGAATGAATGTGTGTGGGCATGCAAAGTGAACCTGTGTGTGTCACACGTATTGAACGTGTGTGTGTGCAAAGTCAGTGTGTGTGAGCAGAGTGAACATGTATGTGTGTGTGTGTTTGTGCAGAGTAAATGTGTGTGCTTAGATTGAATGTGTGTGTGTGCAGAGTGAACGTGTGTTTGCACAGAGATAAAATGTGTATGAGCATGCAGTGTGAATGTGTGCATGTTTGTGCAGAGTGAGAGTGTGTGTATATGCGTGCAGAATGAATGTGTTTGTGCATGAGTGAATATATATGTGTGTATGCACAGAGTGCATGTGTGCATATATATGCATAGTGAATATGTGTGTGCACAGAGTGAGTGTGTGTGTAGAGTCAATGTGTGTATGCGCAGATTGAATGTGTGTGCATGTGCAGCATGAATGTGCGCATGTACAGAATGAACGTGTGTGTGCCTAGAGTGAATGTGTATGTGCGTGCATGCAAAATGAATGTATGTATGTTTGTGCGTAGCGTGGATGTATACTTGTGTGTGCACAGTGAGTGCGTGTGTGAGGAGAGTGGATGTGTCTGGGCAGAGTGAACGTATGTGTGTCTCGAGTGAATGCATGCATGTGACTATGTGGAGTGAGTGTGTGTGTGCAGAGTGAATGTGTGTGGGTGCAGATTAATTATATGTGTTCAGAGTGGTAGTGTTTGTGTCGAGTGAACATCTGTGTCTGTGCATGCCTAGAGTGAATGTGTGTGTACGTGTGCGCGCAGAGTGAATGTGTGCGCGTCCTGAATGACACTGTGTGTGTAGAGTGAATGTGTTTGTGTACAGTGAATGTATGTGTGCACGCAGAGAGACAGACTGAATGCATGCATGCAGACTGAACGAGTGTGTGTGTGCAGAGTGAATGAGTTTTCGTGTGTGTGTGCCAAGAGTGAATGGGTTTGTACGTGCATGCAGAGTGAATGTGTGTATATTTGTGCGTGGTGTTAATGTGTATTTGTGTGAGTGCAGTGAGTGTGAGTGTGAGCAGAGTGGCTGTGTGTGTGCCTCCACAGATTATGTGTGTGCATGCATAGTGAATGTGTGCGTGTACAGTGAATGTGTGCATGTGTCTGTGTAGAATGAATGTGTGTGTGTGAAGTCAATGTGTGTGAGTGCAGAATGAATGTGTGTGGGAATGCAGAGTGAACCTGTGTGTGTCACACATATTGAACATGTGTGTGTGCAAAGTCAGCGTGTGTGAGCAGAGTGAACATGTATGTGTGTGTGTGCTTGTGCAGAGTAAACATGTGTGCTTAGATTGAATGTGTATGTGTGCGTGCAGAGTGAATGTGTGTTTGCACAGAGATAAAATGTGTGTGAGCATGCAGTGTGAACGTGTGCATGTTTGTGCAGTGAGAGTGTGTGTGTATGTGTGCAGAATGAATGTGTTTGTGCATGAGTGAATATATGTATGTGTGTATGCACAGAGTGCATGTGTGCATATATGTGCATAGTGAATGTGTGTGCACGCAGAGTGAATGTGTTTGTGCATGTAAGTGAATATGTGTGTAAGCACAGAGTGAATGTGTGTGTATACGCACAGAGTGAATGTTTGTGTAACAAGAACATGTGTCTGTGCATGCCTGGAGTGAATGTGTCCATGTGCATGTGGAGACTGAATGGTATGTGTAGATAAATGTGTGTGCTTGCGCAGAGTGAATGTGTGTGTGTGTGTGTGTGTGCGCAGAGTGAATGTGTGTTTGCACAGAGTGAATGTGTGTGTGTGAGCATGCAATGTGAATGTGTGCATGTTTGTGCAGAGTGAGAGTATGTGTGTATGCGTGCAGAATGAAAGTGTGCATGAATAAATATGTATGTGTGTATGCATAGAGTCAATGTGTGCGTATATGTGCATAGTGAATGTGTGTGTTTGCGCAGTGAATGTGTTTGTGTAAAGCGAACATGTGTCTGTGCATGCCTGAGTGAATATGTGCATGTGCGTGTGCAGACTGTATGTGTGTGTGCAGATTGAATATGTATGTGTGCAGAGTGTTGTGTGTGTGCACCGAGTAAATCTGTGTTACTGAACATGTTTGTATATGTGTCTGTGTGCAGTGAATGTGTGTGCAGAGTGAATGTGTGTGTGAACATGAAGAGTTAATGTTATGCGTGTTTGTGCAGAAAGTGTGTACGCATGTGTGCGTGCAGAATGAATGTGATTGTGCATGTGAGTGATTATATGTGTAAGCACAGAGTGAATGTGTGTGTATTTGTGCAGACTGAATGTGCATGTGTGCAGAGTGAATGTGTGTGTGCCGAGTAAATGTGCATGTGTGCAGAGTGCTTGTGTGTCCAGAGTGAATGTGGGTGCAGGGTTAACGTATGCGTGTAGAGTAAATGTGTTTGTGTAGAGTGAACATCTATGTCTATGCATGCCAAGAGTGAATGTGTGTGTGTGTTTGTGCATGTGCGCGTGCATGTAGAGTGAATGTGTGTGTGCGCACAGAGTGAGTGTGTGTGTGAATGTCTGTGTGTGCAGGGTGAATGTGTATGTGTTGTGTGAAAATGTGTGTCTGTGTAGAGTGAATGTGTGTGTAGCGTGATAGTGTGTGTGCATAGTGAATGTGTGTGTGCGTGCACAGAATGAATGTGTGTTTACAGAGTGGGCGGCAAAGTGGATAGCACTGCTGCCTCACAGAGCTAGAGACCGAGTTCAATTCCTGCCTCAGGCAACTGTTTGTGTGGAGTTTGCACATTCTCCCCGTGTCTGCGTGGGTTTCCTCCAAGTGCTCCGGTTTCCTCCCACAGTCCAAAAATGTGCAGGTTAGGTGAATTGGCCATGCTAAATTGCCCGTAGTGTTAGGTGCGGGGAATGGGTCTGGGTGGATTGCTCTTCGGAGGGTCGGTGTGGACTTGTTGGGCCAAAGGGCCTGTTTCCACACTGTAAGTAATCTAATCTAATCTAAATGAGTGTGTGCTTGTGTGTGCGTGCGCGCGTCCCTAAAGTGAATGTGTGCGCATAGAGTGAATGTGCATGCGTGTGTGTGCAGAGTGAAAATGTGTTTTTGCAGAGTGAATATGTGTCAGTGAGCATGCAGAGAGAATGTGTGCTTGTTTGTGCACAGTGAATATGTGTGTATATGCAGAATGAATGTGTTTATGCATGTGAGTGAATATATATGTATGTAAGCACAGAGGGAATGTGTGTATATAAGCACAGAGTGGATGTATAGAGTCAATGTATGTGCACACAGAGTGAATGCGTTTGTATAGTGTGAACATTTGTCTGTGCGTGCCTGGAGTGAATGTGTCCATGTGCATGTGGAGACTGAATGGTATGTGTAGATGAATGTGTGTGTTTGCACAGCGTGAATGTGTATGTCCAGAGTGAATATCTGCGCGTGTAGTGTGAATTTGTGTGTGTAGAGTGGATATGTGTGTGGGTTTGTGTGTGTGCAGTGAATGGGTGTGTGGGCAGAGCGAATATGTGTGTGTGAGTATGCAGAGTGAATGTTATGTGTGTTTGTGCAGAGTGAAAGTGTGTTTGCGTGTGTGCATGCAGAATAAATGTCATTGTGCATGTGAGTGAATATATGTGTATGCACCGAGTGAATGTGTGTGTATTTGTGGAGACTGAATTTGTGTGTGCAGTGTGAATGTGTGTGTCCGCAGTGAATGTGTGCGTGTGTATGTAAAGTGGGAATGAGTTTGTGTGAAGCGTCAAAGTCTGTGTGTGCAGAGTGAATGTGTACATGTGCAGAGTGAACATATGTGTGTTGAGTAAATGTGTGTATGTGTGCAGAGTGATTGTGTGTAGAGTGAATGTGTTTGTGTAGAGTGAACATCTATGTCTATGCACACTTTCAGCGAATATGTGTGTGTGTGTGCGCAGAGTGAATGTGTGTGTGCGCAGAGTGTGAAGTCCATATATGTAAGCGCAGAGTGAATGTGTTTGTGTAGAGTGAACATTTGTCTGTGCATGCCTGGAGTGAATGTGTGCGTGTGCATGTGCAGAGTGTGTGTGAACATGTGTGTGTGCAGTGTGAATGTGTATGTTAGTGTGAAGGTGTGCTTCTGCGTAGAGTGAATGTGTGTGTGCAGTGTGACACTGTGTGTGCATAGTGAATGTGTGTGTGCGTGCACCGAATGAATGTTTGTGTTTACAGAGTAAATGAGTATGTGTATGTGTGCCTAAAGTGAATGTGTGTGCATAGAGTGAATGTGTGTGTGTGTAGTGTGAGTGCATAGTGAATGTATGTGTGCATGCACAGAGTGAATGCATGTGTTTACAGAGTAAATGAGCATGTGTGTGTGTGCATGCATGCCTAAAGTGAATGTGTGTTTGCGCAGAGTGAATACGTGAGAGTGAGCATGCAGAGTGAATGTGTGCGTGTTTGTACAGTGTGTGTGTGTATGCAGAATGAATGTGTTCATGCATGCGAGTGAATATATATGTGTGTAAGCACAGAGTGGATGTGTGTGTAAAGAGTCCTTATATGTAAGCGCAGAGTGAATGTGTTTGTGTAGAGTGAACATTTGTCTGTGCATGCCTGGAGTGAATGTGTGCGTGTGCAGACTGAATGGTATATGTAGATGCACGTGTGTGTTTGCGTAGAGTGAATTTGTGTGTGCAGAGTGGATATGTGTATGGGTGTGCGTGCATATGTGTGTGCAGATGAAAGTAGTGTTCGTGTGTGCATACTGAATGTGTGTGTGTGTGCAGAGCGAATATGTGTGTGAGTATGCAAAGTGAATGTTATGTGTATTTATGCAGAGCAAAAGTCTGTATCCATGTGTGCATGCAGATTGAATATGATTGTGCATGTGAGTGAATATATGTGCATTCACAGAGTGAATGTGTGTGTATTTGTGCAGACTGAATTTCTGTATATGCAGTATGAATGTGTGTATCTATAGTGAATGTGTGCGCGTGTGTGTGAAGCATCAAAATCTGCATGCACAGAGTAAATGTGTTAGTGTGCAGAGTGAACATATGTGTGTTGAGTAAATGTGTGTATGTGTGCAGAGTGATTGCGTGTGCAGAGTGAATGTGGGTGCTGGCTAAACATATGTGTTTAGAGTGAATGTGTTTGTGTAGAGTGAACATCTATGTCTATGCACGCTTTGAGCGAATGTGTGTGTGTGGGTGTGCAAGCACACGTGCAGAAACAATGTGGGTGCATATGTGCAGAGTGAATGTGTGTGTGCGCAGAGTGATGGTGTGTGTGAATGTGTGTGTGTAGTGTGAATGTGTATGTGTAGTGTGAAGTTGTGTGTCTGCGTAGAGTGAATGTTTGTGTATGCAGTGTGATAGTGTGTGCATAGTGAATGTGTGTGTGTGCACAGAATGAATGTGTGCATTTACAGAGTAAATGAGTATGTGTGTGTGTGCATGCCTAAAGTGAATGTGTGTGTGTATGCATAGTGAATCTGTGTGTGCGTGCACAGAGTGAATGCGTACGTTTACAAAGTATGTGTGTGTGCGTGCCTAAAGTGAATGTGTGTGTAGAGTGAATGTGTATGTGTGTGCACAAAGTGAATGTGTTTGTGCAGAGTGAATATGTGTGAGTGAGCATGCAGAGTGAATGGGTGCGTGATTGTGCAGAGTGAAAGTGTGTGTGTATGTATGCAGAATGAATGTGTTTGTGCATGTGAGTGAATACTTATGTGTGTAAGCACAGAGTGAATGTGTGTGTGGACGCACAGAGTGGATGTGTGTGTATAGAGTCAATGCATGTGCGTGCAGAGTGAATGTGTTTGTGTAGCATGAACATCTATGTCTATGCACACTTTGAGCGAATGTGTGTGTGCACACACCCGCCTTGAGTCAATGTGGGTGTGTATGTGCAAAATGAATGTGTGTGAATGTCTGTGTGTGCAGTGTGAAGGTGTGTGTCTGCGCAGAGTGAATGTGTGTGTGTTTGGTGAATGTGTATGTTTGTGCACAGAATGAATATGTGTGTGTGCGTGCCTAAAGTGAAGGTGTGCGCGTAGAGTGAATGTGTATGTATGTGTGCAGAATGAACGTGTGTTTGCGCAGAGGGAATACGTGTGAGTGGGCATGCAGAGTAAATGTGTGTGTGTGCATGCAGAATGAATGAGTTTGTGCATGTGTAAATATGTATGTCTGTGTGCACAGAGAAAATGTGTGTGTATTTGTGCAGAGTGAACACATGCGTGAAGCGTGAATGTGTGTGTACAGTGAATGTATGTGTGTGTTGTGACAACATATGTGCGCAGAATAAATATATGTGCACACAGAGTGAATGTGCACATGTGCAGAGTGATTGTGTGTGCAGAGTAAACTTGACTGTGGAGAGTGAATGAGTTTGTGTAGAGTGAACATCTGTGTCAGTGGATCCCGCGAGTGAGTGAGTAAGAGTATTTGTGTGTGCATGCATGCGCGTGTCTGCAGAGTGAATGTGTATCTACAGAGTGAATGTGTGTGCACAGAGTGAACGAGCGTGCGTGTGTATGTGTGCACACGCGCCTGTTTGGAGTGAATGTGTGCGCGTGCGCAGAGTGAATGTGTGTATGTTTGTGTCTAGCATGGATGTGTATTTATGTGTGTACAGAGTGAGTGTGTGTATGCAGAGTGAACGTGTGTGTACAGTGAATTTGTGCATGTGTATGTGTAGAGTGAATGTGTGTGTGTAGAGTCAATGTGTACATGTGCACAGTGAATGTGTGCATGTGCAGAGTGGAACACGTGTGTGTCGAATAAATGTGTGTGTGCAAAGTGAACGTGTGTGCAAAGTGAATGTGTATGCAGAGTGAAATTGTGTGAGAGTGCAGGGGAAACATATGTGTGTAGAGTGGATATGTTTGTGTAGCGTGAACACCTGTGTCTGTGCATGTCTCGAGTGAATATATGTGTGTTTGCGCAGAGTGAATGTGTGCGTGTGCAGCGTGAATGTCTATATGTACATAGAGTAAATGTGTGCATGTGTAGAGTGAACATGTATATGTCAAGTAACTGTGTGTATGCAGAGTGATAGTGTTTGTGCAGTGCTAGTGTGTGTGCAGAGTGAATGTGTGTGCAGAGTGAATGTGTGTGAACACAGTGAATGTATGTGTGAACACAGAGTGAATGTGTGTGTGTAGAGTGAGCGAGTGTGTGTCTGTGCAGAGTGTGTGCACGTGTGTCTGTACATAGAGTGAATGTGTGTACGTTTGTGCATTGCGTGGAAGTGTAATTGTGTGTGTCGGTGTGCATCTGCAGATTGAATGTGCACTTGTGTGTTTGTACAGATCGAATGTGTGTGTGCAGAATGAACATGTGTGCATAGAGTGAATATCTATGCATGCAGAGAATGAATGTGTGTGCACACAGAGTGAATTTGTGTAAGTGCAGAGTGACTGTGCGTGCATAGAGTAAATTTGTGTCTGTGCGCACCTGGAGTGAATGTGTGTGTCCATGTACAATAGATGTATGTATGCAGAGTGAATGTGCATGTAAAGTGATTATGTATGCCTGCGCAGAGTGAATGTGTGTATGCACAGATTGAATGTGTTTAAGTATATGTGTGAAGATTGAATGTGCGTGTGTGTGAGTGCAGAGTGAAAATCTGTGCGTGTGCATGAATTGTGAATGTCTATGTGTGCAGAGTGAATGTGTGCATATGCCAAGTGAATGTGTGTTTTTGCAGAGCGAACGTGTGTGTGTATTCCTAGAGTGAATGCCTGTGTGTGAGCGAGACAGTGGCAATGCTTGTTTGCATGCAGACTGCATGTGTACATGTGTGTGCAGAGCCGATATCTGTGTGTGAACTGAGTGTGTGTCTGTGTGCATTGTGAATGTGTATGTAAAATGATTATGTATGCATGGACACAGTGAATGTGTGTGTGTATGTGCATGTGCAGAGAGAATGTGTGTGTGTGCAGGGTGAATGTATCTCTGTGTAGAGTGAATGTGTGTGTGTACGCAGAGTGAATGTGTGTGTTTGTGCTTGCAGAGTGAATGCATGCATGTGTGCATGCCCACAGTGAATGTGTATGTGGCACAGTGAACATGTGTGTGCAGAGTGAATGTGTGCGTTTGTGTGCAGAATGAATGCATATGTGCACTGAGCGAATGCATATGTCTTTCTAAGCAGAGAGAATGTGTGTGCACAGTGAATGCATGTGTGTGGAGTGAATGTGTGTGCAAAATAAATATGAGCGTGTGCAGAGCGAACATGTGTGTGTCAAGTACATTTGTGTTTGTGTAAATAAAAATGTGTAGAGTGAATGTGTGTGCAGAGTGAACATGCATGTGTGTTCCTAGAATGAATGTGAGTGCGTGTGTGTGTGCGCGCGCGTATGGAGATTGAATGTATGTGAGTGAGCGTGCAGAGTGAATGTGTGTGTGTGCACAGAGTGAATGTGTTTGTGTGTGCAGTGAATGTGTGTGTATGTGTAGAGTGAATGCATGTGTATGTGTGCATGTACAGAGTGAATGTGCGTTTTTATGTGTGCAGAGTGGACGTGTGTGTTTGTGTGCATATTGAACATGTGTTTGTGTCTGTGTGTGCAGTGAATGTGTGTGCACATGCAGAGTGAATGTGTGTTTGCACAGAGTGAATATGTGTGCGTGAGCATGCAGAGTGAATGTGATGCGTGTTTGTGCAGAAAGTGTATATGCGTATGTGTGCGCAGAATGAATGCGATTGTGAGTGAATATATGTGTAGGCACAGAGTGAATGTGTGCGTAGTTGTGCAGACTGAATGTGTGTGTGTGTAGTGTGAATGTATGCATGTATATGTGCAGAAGGAATGAGTGTGTGAAGCGACAATGAATGTATGTGCGTGTAGAGTGAACATGGGTGTGTCGAGTAAATGTGTGTGTGTGCAGAGTGAATGTGGGAGTAGGATAAACGTATGTGTGTAGACTGAATGTGTTTTTGTAGAGTGAACATCTATGTCGGTGCATGCCTAGAGGAAATGTGTGTGTGAGTGTGCAGAGTGAATGATTGTGTAGAGTGAATGTGTGTGTTTGCGCAGTGATAGTATGTGTGAATGCCTGTGTGTGCAGAGTGAATGTATATGTGTAGTGTGAATGTGTATCTGCGTAGAGTGAATGCGTGTATGCAGTGTGATAGTGTGTGCAAGTGAATGTGTGCATGCAGAGAGTGAATGTGTATGTGTGTGACTGTGCGTGCTTAAAGTGAATGTGTATGCATACACAGTGTGCAGAGTGAATGTGTAACTGTGTGTGTGTTTTTGCAGAATGAACGCACGTGTATGTGTATGCTGAGTGAACGCTTGTGTGTGTGGAGTGAATGTGTGCGTAGAGTGAATGCGTGTGTGCAGAGTTGAAGATGTGTGCGCGCATGCCAACAATGAATGTGTGTGTAGATTGAACATGTGTTTGTGTGCAGAATGAATGTGTGTGTGCACTGAGACAATGCATATGTGTGTGTAAAAAGAGTGAATGTATATATGTGCATAAAATGAATGTGTGTGTGTGTGAGGGCAGAGTAAATGTGTGTGTGTATAGTGAATGTGGTTATGTAGAGTGAAAGTGTGTTTGTGTGCAGAATGGATTGTGTGTGTGCACGGAGAGTCAATGTGTGTGAGCGCAGAGGAAATGTGTGTATGCGTGCGAGCGCGCGTGTGCATGCCTAAAGTGAATGTTTGTGCTTATGCAGTGTGAATATGTATTTGTGTGTGTAGAGATTGTGTGTGTTTGCGCAGAGTGAATGTGTTTCTCTGTTTACGTGTGCAGATTGAATGTGTGTATGTGCACGTGTGTAGAGGTGTGAATGTGTATGTCGAGTGAATTTGTGTACAAAGTAAATGTATGTGTAGAGTGAATGTGAATGTGTGTGTGTGTGTGTGTGTGTGTGTTCAAAGTTTGTGAAAAGTTCTGTAGCTCGGGTGCTCGTTGTTGTGGTTCTGTTCGCCATGCTGGGAATTTGTGTTGCAGACGTTTCGTCCCTTGTCTAGGTGACATCCTCAGTGCTTGGGAGCCTCCTGTGAAGCGCTTCTGTGATCTTTCCTCCGGCATTTGTAGTGGTTTGAATCTGCCGCTTCCGGTTGTCAGTTCCAGCTGTCCATTGCAGTGGCCGGTATATTGGGTCCAGGTCTATGTGCTCATTGATTGAATCTGTGGATGAGTGCCATGCCTGTAGGAATTCCCTGGCTGTTCTCTGTTTGGCTTGTCCGATAATAGTTGAAACTTTATTGCTGGAACAGCACAGCAGGTCAGGCAGCATCCAGGGAACAGGAGATTCGACGTTTCGGGCACAGGCCCTTCTTCAGGAATGAGCAGAGAGTATTCAGCAGGAGAAGATAAAAGGTAGGGAGGAGGGACTTGGAGGAGGGGCGTTGGAAATGTGATAGGTGGAAAGAGGTCAAGGTGAGGGTGATAGGTCGGAGTAGGATGGAGGCGGAGAGGTCAAGAAGAAGACTGCAGGTCAGGAAGGCGGTGCCGGGCTGGAGGGATCCGGCTGAGACAAGGTGGGGGGAGGGGGGATGAAGAAACTGGTGAAGTCCAAGTTCATCCCCTGCGGTTGGAGGGTTCCCAGTCGGAAGATAAGACGCTCCTCCTCCGACCGTCGGGTTGTTGTGGTTTGGCGGTGGATGAGTCCAATGACCTGCATATCCTCGGTGGAGTGGGAGGGGGAGTTGAAATGCTGTGCTACAGGGTGGTTGGGTTGGTTCGTCCGGGTGGCCCAGAGGTGCTCTCTGAATCGCTCCGCAAGTAGGCGGCCTGTCTCTCCAATATAGAGGAGGCCACACCGGCTGCAGCGGATGCAGTAGATGATGTGGGTGGAGGTGCAGGTGAATCTGTGGCGGATATGGAAGTTTCCTTTGGGGCCTTGGAGAGAAGTGAGGGGGGAGGTGTGGGCGCAAGTGTTGCACCTCCTGCGGTTGCAAGGGAAGGTGCCGGGAGTGGAGGTTGGGTCGGTGGGGGGTGTGGATCTGACAAGGGAGTCGCGGAGGGAGTGGTCTCTACGGAAAGCTGATAGGGTAGGGGAGGGAAATATATCCTTGGTGCTGGGGTCTGTTTGGAGGTGGCGGAAGTGACGGCGGATGATGCGCTGTACATGGAGATTGGTGGGGTGGTAGGTGAGGACCAGTGGGGTTCTGTCCTGGTGGCGGTTGGAGGGGCGGGGCTCAAGGGCGGAGGAGCGGGAAGTGGAGGAGATGCGGTGGAGGGCACCGTCGACCACGTCGGGGGGGAAATTGCGGTCCTTGAAGAAGGAGGCCATCTGTGTTGTACGTATTTTGAACTGGTCCTCCTGGGAGCAGATGCGGCGGAGACGAAGGAATTGGGAGAATGGGATGGCGTTTTTACAGGGGGCAGGATGGGAGGAGGTGTAGTCCAGGTAGCTGTGGGAGTCGGTTGGTTTGTAGTAGATGTCCGTGTTGATTCGGTCGCCTGAGATAGAAACAGAAAGGTCTAGGAAGGGGAGGGAGGAGTCCGAGACTGTCCAGGTGAATTTGAGGTCAGGGTGGAAGGTGTTAGTGTAGTGGATGAACTGTTCAACCTCCTCGTGGGAGCACGAGGTAGCGCCGATACAGTCATCAATGTAGCGAAGGAAAAGATGGAGGGTGGGGCCAGTGTAGTTGCGGAAGATGGATTGTTCCACATACCCTACGAAGAGGCAGGCATAGCTGGGGCCCATGCGGGTGCCCATGGCTACTCCTTTTGTTTGGAGAAAGTGGGAGGATTGGAAAGAAAAGTTGTTCAGGGTGAGGACCAGTTCGGTCAGTCGAAGAAGGGTGTCGGTGGAAGGGTACTGGGTGGTACGGCGGGAAAGGAAGAAGCGGAGTGCTTTGAGTCCTTCGTGATGGGGGATGGAGGTGTACAGGGACTGGATGTCCATGGTGAAGATGAGGCGTTGGGGACCGGGGAAGCGGAAATCCTGGAGGAGGTGGAGGGCGTGGGTGGTGTCACGAACGTAGGTGGGGAATTCTTGGACTAATGGGGACAGGACCGTGTCGAGGTATGCCGAGATGAGTTCGGTTGGGCAGGAGCAGGCTGAGACGATGGGTCGTCCGGGGCAGTCAGGTTTGTGGATTTTGGGCAGGAGGTAGAAACGGGCAGTGCGGGGTTGTGGGACTATGAGGTTGGAGGCGGTGGATGGGAGGTCAATGCCACACTCACAGGAATCCGATTCACTAGAGAGGAAGAAAAGGACAACCAACTCCCATTCCTAGACGTGATGGTACAGAGAACACCTAACGGAGAATTCATCACAAAGGTGTACAGGAAAGCCACACACACAGACCAAGTCCTGAACTACGAAAGCAACCACCCCAACACACACAAAATAAGTTGCATCAAGACACTATTCAAAAGGGCCACAACACACTGCAGTACACCAGAACTGCAAAAAGATGAAGAAGAACACCTATACAATGTATTCGCCAAAAACGGATACCCCCGCAATTTCATCAACAGATGCCTCAGGGAAAGACAACGGAACGAGGACATGCCACAACCCAAAGGACTAGCCACACTACCATACATCAAGCGCATTTCTGAACTGACAGCCAGACTACTGCGACCACTAGGACTCATAACAGCACACAAACCAACAGCCACTCTCAGACAACAACTCACCAGAACGAAGGACCCGATTCCCAGCATGAGCAAAACCAATGTAGTGTACAAAATCTTATGCAAGGACTGCACAAAACACTACATAGGACAAACAGGAAGACAGCTAACGATCTGCATCCATGAACACCAACTAGCCACAAAATGACACGACCAGATATCCTTAGTAGCCACACACGCAGATGACAAGCAACATGAATTCGACTGGGACAACACTACTATTATAGGACAAGCCAAACAGAGAACAGCCAGGGAATTCCTACAGGCATGGCACTCATCCACAGATTCAATCAATAAGCACATCGACCTGGACCCAATATACCGGCCACTGCAACAGACAGCTGGAACTGACAACTGGAAGTGTCAGATTCAAACCACTACAAATGCTGGAGGAAAGATCACAGAAGCGCTTCACAGGAGGCTCCTAAGCACTGAGGATGTCACCTAGACAGGGGACGAAATGTCTGCAACATGAATGTGTGTGTGTGCAGAGTAAACTTGTGTGTAAAGTGTTTTCTGTGTGCGTGTGCATGTGTGTGTATAGAGCGAATATATGTGTATGTCCATACCTAGATTGAATGTATGTGCATGTGTGGAGGCAGAGGGAATGTTTGTGCGCAGAGTGAATGTGTGCATGTGTGTGCAGAGTGAACGTGTGTTTTTGTGTGCGCGCAGACTGAACATGTGTGTGTGCACACATGAGGCAGAGGCAATGTTTGTGTGTGAGCAGAATGAATGTGCGCATGGGTCTGCAGAGTTAATGTCAGTATGTGAGCTGAGTGTGTGCATGCGTGCAGAGTGAATGTGTGTTTGTGTGTGTGTGTTGAGTGAATGTGCGGGTGCGCAGAATGAATGTGTGTGCGAGCGCACAGAGTAAACATGTGTGCAGTGTGAATGTAAGTGTGTGCAAGCAGACTGAATATATATGTGTGTGTATGCAGAGTGAATGTGCATGTGTAAAGTGAATATGTATGCATGTACAGAGTGAATGTGTGTGTGCGCAGAGTGAATGTGTCTGTGTGTGTATGCAGAGTGAATGTGTGCATGAGTGAACATGTGTGCAGAGTGAATGTGTGTGTGTGCGCATTCCTAGAGTGAATGTGCTTGTGTGTATGCAGAGTGAATGTATATGTATATATATGCAGAGTGAATTTGTGTGTGTAAAGTGAATATGTATGAGTGCACAAAGTGAGTGTGTGCGTGCGCAGATCGATTGTGTGTTGAGTGAATGCACGTGTGTGTGAGTGCAGTGAAGATCTGTGTGTGTGTGAATTGTGAATGTGTATGTGTTCTTTTACAGAGTGAACGTGTGTGTATGTCTGTGCTGAGTGAATGTGTGTGTGTGTGCAGAGTGAACTTGTGTGTGCAGAGTGAATGTGTGTATGTGCAGAGTGAAAGTATGTGCGTGCACATGCAGAGTGAACGTGTGTGTATACAGTGAATGTGTGTGTGTACAAACTGAACTCTGTGTGTTTGCAGAGTGAACGGGTGTGTGCAGAATGAATGCATGCGTGTGTGTATATGTGTAAAGTGAACATGTGTTTGTAGAGTGAATTTGTATGTGTGCACAGACTGAATGTGTGTGTACACGCAGATTGAATGTGTGTTTATGCACAGAGTGAATGTGTGTGCCAAGGGAACGTGTACATGTGTGCTGAATGAATATGTGTGCGTGTGTGTGTGTAGAGTGAATGTGTGTATTCATCTTTGCTCGAAATCAGTACTGTATACCATAGTATTCAGTGCACATGCACCGACACTCAATGCAGCAGCTAAGGTCAAGCAGCCTTCTACTCCAGCCTTGACCAATCTCTCTTGGGTGTGTACAGTCAACAAATTTATCATCCTCGGTAATTTCAAAGCCAGATTTGACAAAAGTGCAGAACTTTGGGTTGATGTAATCGGGAAAGAGAGAGTCGGGAAGTAAAAATTCAAAAGCACCCATCTCCTGACCAAATGCTGTGACCACAACCTCCTCAACACACTGTTCTGTCAAAGGGACAAATACAAGAAAATGTATTGAGTACGTCATTGTCAGAGCGAGGGATTGGAAAGATAGTAAAATAATGCATGTCATGACAGGAGCTGATGACTGCTGGCTGGACCATCACCTGATCTGACCCAGGATGAACCAAATATAGCCCCACTGCAGTGGAGACAACAGAACTAGTGCTGCAAAAAGTTCAGCAGCGAGGCATGTAAAGATTTGGAAGAAATAGCCTCATACCACCAACTCTACTCCACAAACCTAGTGACCCTCAGCAACACTGAATTGCGGGATGCCAACAATTACTGGTCCACCCTAAGACCACCATCATCAATGCCTATGAAAACTTGGTTGGCCACACATCCAAGAAGCACCAAGACTGGTTTGATGAGAATGATTATGAAGTCCAGGAACCACTAAGCCCGAAGCGCATGGCATTTCTGATTGTAAAACAATAACTGCACTCACAAGAGAAACAGCAGGCTTACTGAAGGCAGAGATCCAAAAAGAAATATACAATATAAAGAGCAGGTGGTGAGTGCAGAAACCATTGGAATCCCAATGAATGACCAATAACCATGATATGCATGGATTCGTCTGTGCTGTCTAGACCACATACAGAGCAAACACCCAAGGCCCCACCCCATGGCTGGCCAAAGACAGAGTGAATCTTTTCACAGATAATGACGCCATCAAAAACTGCTGAGAGAAGCACTTTGGACACCTCCTCAACCAGGCTTTGTGGTTGTTCCAACTGTCCTTGAATGCATCCCACAGCATACTATACGCCATTAGCTCTACAACACCCTAGCCTTGCATGAAGTAGAGAAGGCTGTCCACCAGCTTAAGAACAACAAGGCTGCTGGAGCAAATGATATCCCCGCTGAGTCATGGAAGTGTGGAGGCAAAGCACTTCTGTTCAGCTACACACCCTTGTCTCCCTTATCTGGAAGGGGGATAGCATCCAGGGAGAGCTCCAAGGTGCCATAGTAAAAAATATTTTCAGAAAAGGGAACAAATCCCACTGTGATAAGTACAGGGGAATCTCTCTACTGTTGACTCTTGGAAAAGTAATTGCCTAGATCTTCCTCAACTATCTCCTCCTTAAACTGAGGAACTCCTCCCAGAGTTGTAGTGTGACTTTTGGCCATGGAGGTGCACATAAGGACATGATTTTCATTGTGCGACAGCTGCAGGAGAAACAAACCTACTCCTGTACATGGCCTCCATCAACCTTACAAAGGCCCTTACAAAGGAAGCATGATGGAGCGTACGTCTTTGCTATGCTTGCCCATGAGGTTTGTATTAGAAAAATTAGAATTCCTACAGTGAGTAAACAGATCCATTGGCCCAACAAGTCCACACTAACCCTCCGAAGAGTAACTCACCCAGGCATATTCCCCTACCCTCTTGTCCTATATTTACCCCTGACTAGTGCACCTAACCTACATGTTCCCTGAACACTATGGGCAATTTAGCATGGCCAATTCACCTAAACTGCACATCTTTGAATTGTGGGAGGAAACCGAAGCACCTGGAGGAAATCCATGCAGACACGGGGAGAATGTGCAAACTCCACATTGACAGTCGCCTGAGGATGGAATCGAACCTGGATCTTTGGCGCTGTGAGGCAGCAGTGTTAGCCACTGAGCCACCGTGCCACCCCGTGTCACTGTCCTTTGCCTGTTCCTTGACGACATAGAAGTCACGGTAATGACAAATTACTCCAACATGTTTCTCCATTCGGACTGGTGTCAAGCAGGGATTTGTCATCACTCTAACACTTTTCTCTATCTACTTGACTGCAATGCTTCACCTCACCGCTGACAAGCTCCCGAGAGTGGAGCTAACTTAATGTAGGAAATTATGCAACCTCCACTGCCTTTGTGCCAAACCCAAAGTCATCCCAATTAGTACACAGATGATGCTTGTGTTTGGGTAATCTCAAAGGACATACTCCAGGCCATCATCAGCACCTTTACGGAGGCATATGAGAATATGGGTCTCACCCTGAACATCCACAAGATGAAGGTCCTCCACCAACCTGACCTGATGTTGTGGAGCAAAACCTGATCATCAAGCTCAGCAGGGAGGCCTTAGAGAACGTTGACTACTCTCAATACCTTGGAAGTGTCCTGTTGGATGAAGTTGCTGTTTATAAAGACATCCAATATCACCTCCAGTGTGTTAGTGCAGCCTTTGATTGCCTGAGGATGAGGGTGTTCAATGACATCAACATCAGATTCAACACCAAGATCATGGTTTTTGAACTGTGATGATTCCCACCCTTCTGCCTGGCTCTGAGACATGGACTGTCTACAGCAGACAACTCAACGCACTGGAGCAGTACCGCCAATGCTGTCTGTGCGAGATCCTGTGGATCCGCTGGAAAGAAAGAAGAACCGACAGAAGTATCCTTGACCAGGCGTATCCCCAGCGTCGAGGCACTGACCACCCTTGATCGGCTACGATAGGCTGAACACAACGTTCACATGGCTGACGTGAGACTCCCAAGCATGTGCTCTGTTTCCAGCTTCGAAATAGCAGGCGAGCCCCAGGTGGACAGAGGAAACACTTGTGATACCCTCAAGGCTTCACTGGCAAAGCACGGCATTCCCACTGATACCTGGGAATCACTGGCCCAACATGGAGAATGAGCATCCGGGAAGGTTTCGAGCACCTCAAGACTTGCTGTTGGGAAAAAGTGGGAAGCTAACATAAAACAGCGAAAGGAGCACCCTGCCATTCGAACACCCAGCTCACCCCTTCCTGTGACCACTGCCTGCTCCGATTGTAATAGAGCCTGCAGCAGCTACACTTGGTCTATGGTCTCACCCTGAGAGTGGAAGAGAGTCACCCTCGTCTGCAAGGGACCACCAATGATGATGATGATTTTGTCTTCCATGTCCTTCCTGCTTACTGGAATATGTTGGACCAGAACTTTGATCATTCGGCCTTTACTGACTCCCACATGTCAAATGTGGACTTGCCCAATAACAGCTGCTACCAATTAATGTTCTGTAGTTCCTGCCTAATACGGACATAATTTCCCCATCCCCGATTTATCATGGAGTTCCTACAGTGTGGAAGCAGGCCATTTGGCTCACTAATTCCATACCGACCCTCCCTACTCCCATCATATCCCTATAGCCTTACATTTCTCATGGCTAATCCACCTAGTCTTCACATCCCTGGACACCAGGGCAATTTAGCATGGGCAATCCACCCATGTGGATATCTTTGGACTGTGGGAGGAATTCAGAACAGCCAGAGGATCGACCTTACCCATACGTCTTGCATTGAAATAAACAGACTTCAGCCCATCAGCCCCATCAAAGAACAATACAGCACAGGAACAGACCGTTTGGCCCTCCAAACCTGCACTGACACATTTTGCCCTTCCATACTAAAACTATCTTCACTTACAGGATTTGTATCGATCTATTTCCTTCTTATTCATGTATTTGTTCAACTTTGTACTTACTGCGAGGTTCTGACTTAACCTTATTCATGGCTATCTTAAACCTTAAGGAGTTGTGATCATACTTAGGTAGTGATTAGAATCTATCTGGTTGAGGGTGACAAACAGGAAATGAACAATGACCTTATTGGGTATATATTGTAAACCTCTAAATAACGGGGAGGAAGTAGAATGGAACACCTGATTATGGCAGATTATGGAAGTCTGCAAGACAAGAAGAGATGGATAGTTAGACTGGAGGGACTGGAGAGGGGAGAAATTCCTGCAATGCATGCAGGAGAACTTTCTGGAACAGTACGTTTTCATTACTGCCAGGGAGAATGCTGTGTTAGATCTGGTCTTAGGAAATGAGGCAAGCTGAAAAATAGTGATCATAACAGTTTCCATACGATACTGAAAAAAGACAAAAAATATTTAATATTTAATAATCAATGATTAAGCTGTCAGACTGGCAAAGGGGTCTAAATGTTGAACTGAAGTACCTTGATTGAAACATGTTTTGGTGGATAAAATATTGGATGAAAAATGGGAGAATTTGAAAAGGGAGATGAATAGTGTGCAAGCCAGGTACATACCCATATCCAAAGCTAGAGTACCCTGGATGAAGAAGGATAGTGACGAGAAAATAAGGAAGAAAAAGGCAGATGATGCATACCAGAATAATAATAGCATTAGAAATCAGGAGGAATACCTCAAATGCAGGAGAGAGGCTCAGGCTGGAATAAGGAAGGCTAAGAGTGTAATGAGATCAGAGAGTATGAGTTTCCTGATTGGTCCATTCAGGGATCCTTCGCTGACAGGTAAAAAGAGGAGTGTCAGAGATTCTGGCATTCTGAAAGCTGACTCTAAAGAGGTTGTACTAGAGTCAAGGTCTCTTTATGAGTCAATAAAAAGTGACTTGGTGAAAGGATACAGAATTCTGTAGAATGAAGGCAAAGAAGAAGCATGAGGAAAGGATGGCAGGCTGTACTTAAACAAATAGTATCATGTTCTTCAAGCATAGTAAAAGATTAGTGAAGAATTGAATGGGAGCTCATAAGGAACAAGCAGGGTAAGCTGCTCACTGAAGCACTCCAGGTTGAGAAGTTACCAGCTCACATGGATTACTGAGAGTGTTATGGAAACTGAAACCAAAAGAGAAAATGCTGGAAAATCTCAGCAGGTCTGGCAGCATCTGTAAGGAGAGAAAAGAGCTGACGTTTCGAGTCTAACTGACCCTTTGTCAAAGCTGAGTTAAGGGAGCTCTTGGCAGAAATCATCCATTCTGAACACAGTCCTGGGGAACTGGAAAATTGAAAATATTTAAGAAAGGGACAATAGATAACACAGGAAACAACAGATTTCTCAGCCTGACACCTTGGGTTGACTCAGTGGTTCGCATTGCTACCTCACAACACCGTGGGTTTGATTCCAGACTCCGGCAACTGTTTGTGGAGTTTGCACATTCTCTCTGTGTCTGTGTGGGTTTCCTCCCACCGTCCAAAGATGTGCAGGTTAGATGTATTGGCCATGCTAAATTGTCCATAGTGTTCAGGGATATGTAAGTTAGGTGCATTAATCAGGGTTAAATATAGGCTAATTGGGCAGGAGAATGGGTCTGGGAGGTTACTCTTTGGAGGGTCTGTGTGGACTTGTTGGGCTGAAAGGCCTGTTTCCACGTTGTAGGGATATTCTATAACTCATGGAGGCCATAATACACTTAGAGAAAAATCACTTGTACAAAACAAAACCAACGTGTAAAAGGCAGGTCATGTCTGACAAATTTAACTGAGTTTTCTGACAAGTTTGAACATTCAGAAAGCGATTGAACATAGTACCATATGACAAGTTGGTGAGCAAATTATAAATGTTTGGGATTGATATGCCCTTGGCAAAAAATTAGCTAAAAGGTGAGAAGGTTTCTGAGATTGATGAAGAGTTGAAAGTAAATCTTGCCAGGGGTTTGTGTTGCGACACCTACTCACCTGCGTGAGACCTACTCGGTGCAAGAGGGGAAGGAGAGTGCTTTGCGGCATGGAGAAGCAGGCCTTCACGTTGGCAGATCCAGTTTATGGGCGGGGCTCGGAGATGAAAGGACGTTCGCATTGGCGGATCTTTGGTTTCTCGGGGACAGAAGGTAGTCTGTGTCTGAGATGTTCTCTGGAGGGCCGGGCCTTGCGTGTGGGGGCGGGGTGTGTTTGTTGGCCTGACCCTGAAGGGGTGGATCCTGAAGAGATTAGGGCCTTTCTCTGCAGCCCATTTCCGAGTTGGATAACTCTCCTGCTTGGAGCCTGTTGTGGACTGAGGAAGTGTAAGACATGGTGGGTTTGTGGAGGAGGACGCAGCGTTCGGCCCGGCCGCCGTTTATTGTATCAGAGCCGGAAGAGCAGGTAATTGGTGTCCGGGGCCGAGAGCATGCGCCTTGCTGGAGGCACCGCAGCATTACCTGGGCATGGGAAGGTCGCTAGAGATCCCCATGTGTGTTGACCCAGATCCCCAGTATCCCTGGAGCTGTGCACACTTCACCCTCTGTACCCCGAACTTCGTGCATTCCTGACGTCGCCGACTTTGCCCTGTATACTGCAACTTGTGTATCCATGCCCCAATCCCACTTATTCCACGTAGTGTACTCCTTCCCTTGCATCCGCTATCTTATTTATCTCTTGTACCCCGTACTCCATATATACTGTTAAAAATCACAAAGCACCAGGTTTATTTGGAATCACTAGCTTTCAGAGCACTGCTCCTTTCTTCAGGTGGTTGTACCTTCACTACCTGATGAAAGAGCAGCATTCGGAAAGCTAGTGCTGCCAAATAAACCTGTTGGACTATAACCTGGTCTTATGTGATTTTTAACTTTGTACACCCCAGTCCAACATCAGCAGCTCCAGTTCATATATACGGGACTTTAGATTAGATTACCTACAGTGTGGAAGCCTTCGGCCCAACAAGTCCATACCGGCCCGCCGAAGCGCACCGGCCCAACAATTCCATACCCCTACATCTACCCCTTCACCTAACACTACAGGCAATTTAGCATAGCCAATTCACCTGACCAGCACATCTTTGGACTGTGGGAGGAAACCCACGCAGACATGGGGAGAACGTGCAAACTCCACACAGTCAGTCGCCTGAGGCGGGATTTGAACCCAGGTCTCTGGTGCTGTGAGGCAGCAGTGCTAACCACCTTTACATTCTGTGCATGACTGAGTACTCCAAACACTACTCCGTACACTCCCAGATTACTGAATTTCATTCACTTTGCGACCTTGAACATTTCTGCCTCCACCTCAGATTACACTTTTTCCATCAAGACTCCTGCCCATTCTCTTGCCTCCAACACATCCCACCCACCTGGACATTCTATGCTGGCCTGTTACCTGCCTTTGATCTCTTCAGTTTCAACTGCTGCCGTGACATAGACTGCCTCAACCTGTCCACCCCCCTCACCCACTCCAGCCCCTCACCCTTGCAACACACAGCCCTTCATTCCCTCTGCTCCAATCCTAACGTCACTGTCAAGCCAGCCGACGGATAGCAGGAGAGGTGCAGTGGTAGTTTGGCGCACTGACCTTGACACGCTGAAGCCAGACGCCACCTCGTAGTCACTTCTTCCTACTGCCCCCTCGACCATGACCTCACCTCCCATCACCAAACCATCATCTCCTCAGACCATCCACAACCTCACCACCTCTGGGGATCTCCCACCCACAGCCTCCAACCTCATAGTCCGAGAACCCTGCACAGCCTCATTCCTAAGATTCACAAACCTAACTGCCCCAATTGACCCATTGTCTCCGCCTGCTCCTGCCCCAGCGAACTGATCTCTGCATACCTTGACACTGTCTTGTCCCCCTTAGTCCAGAAACTCCCCACCTGCGTTCGGGACACCATCCACACCCTTCACCACCTCCAAGACTTTTGATACCCCGGCTCCCAATGCCTTATCTTCACCATGGACATCTGAGTCCTGCATACATCTATCCGACATGACGAAGGCCTCTAAGCCCTCTTTCTTCCTCTCATGCTGACCCAACCAGTATCCTTCCACTGACACACTTATTTGCCTGGCTGAATTGGTCCTTATCCTCAACAACGTCTCCTTCCAATCCTCCCACTTCCTCCAAACCAAAGGGATAGTCATGGGCACCTGCATGGCACCCAGGTATGCCTACCTGTTTGTCGGGTATATGGAACAGTCCATCTTCCACAACCACACTGGTACCATTCCCCACCTTTTCCTCTGCAATATTGATGACTGTATCAGTGCTACCTCGTGCTCCCACGAGGAGGTTGAACAGTTCATCAAATTCACCAACACCTTCCACCCTGACCTCAAATTCACCCAGACCATCTCGTACACCTCCCTCCCCTTCCTGGACCTCTCCATCTCATATCTGGTGACCAACTAATCACTGACATCTACTACAAACCCACTGACTCCCACAGCAACCTGGACTGCACCTCCTCCCATCCTGCTTCCTATAAAATTGCCATCCTTATTGACAATTCCTCTGCCTCCGTTGCAACTGCTCCCAGGACGACCAATTCCACCATAGAAAATCCCAGATGGCCTCCTCCTTCAATGATCGATTCTCCTGCTCCTCGGATGCTGTCAGGCCTGCTGTGCTTTTCCAGCACTACACTCTAGACACTACTCCAAACTCCTCATTCCTTATGTATGCACTGTACAACATGAGCATCCGACATTATATATCTGGTTGTAAGTTTGCTCGCTGAGCTGAAAAGTTTGTTTTCAGACATTCCATCACCATGCTAAATAACATCATCATTTAGCCTCCAGTGAAGTGCTGGTGTTATGTCCTGCTTTTTATTTATTTGTCTTTGTCTCTTAAGTTGGGTGATATCATTTCCAGGAGAAAGTGAGGACTGCAGATGCTGGAGATCAGAGCTGAAAATGTGTTGCTGGAAAAGCGCAGCAGGTCAGGCAGCATCCAAGGAGCAGGAGAATCGACGTTTCGGGCATGAGCCCTTCTTCAGGAAAGGGCTCATTCCTGAAGAAGGGCTCATGCCCGAAACGTCGATTCTCCTGCTCCTTGGATGCTGCCTGACCTGCTGCGCTTTTCCAGCAACACATTTTCAGCCCTGATATCATTTCCAGTTCTTTTTCGCAGAGGTTGGTAAAGGGGTCCAAATAGATGTGTTTATTGATAAAGTTCTACTTTAAATGCCAGGCCTCCAGGAATTCCTGTGCGTGTCTGTTTAGTCTGTCCTACGACAGATCTGTTGTCCCAGTCGAAGTGATGTCCTTCCTCGTCCATATGTAAGGCTTCTAACGATAGTGTGTCATGTCTTTTGGTGGCTAGTTGGTGTTCGTGTATCTTGGTGGCTGGTTTTCTGCCTGTCTGTCTAATGTAGTGTTTGCTTCATTCCTTACGTTGTATTTTGTAAATGACATTTGTTTTGCTGATTGATTGTTTGTTTGTATAGGGTCCTTTCGGTTCACTGTTTAAGTGTGTTGGTAGGTTTGTTGGCTATAATGATGCCAAGGGGTCAGAGTAGTCTGGGAGTCATTTCAGAGGTGTCTTTGATGTATGGTAATGGGGCATTGTTTGTGGACGCATTGTGTCTGCTTGTTTGGGTTTGTTGTTTAGGAATCAGCAGATTGTTTATTGGTACCCGTTCTTCTTGAATATGCTGTGTCAGTATTTTTCTTATGTGTTGTGGCCCTTTTCAATAATGTCCTGACGCAGCTTCGTTTGTGGATGTTGGGATGATTGCTTCTGTAGTTAAGCATCTGGTCTGTGTGTGTTGCTTTCGTGTAGATGCTGATCTAAAGTTCTCCATGAACTGTTTGTTCCACTGATCATCCCAACACCCACGAATTCCCCTCAGTCTCCTACGATCTTAAGAAAAATGTCCTAGTTTGTCCAATCTCTCCCTATAACTCACGCCATTGAGACCTGGCAACACTCCTGTAAATTTCTTCTGCACTCTTTCCAGTCTAAACCTCTTTCCTATAACAAGGTGACCAAAACTGAACGCAATACTCCAGGTGCAACTCCACCAATGTCCTGTACAACTGCAACATAACTTCTCAACTTCTATACTCCATGCTCTCACTGATGAAGGGCAGTGTGCCAAAAGCCGCCTTCACTGCCCTGTCTACCTGTGACTCCACCTTCAGAGAACTCTGAACCTGAACTCCAAGATCCCTCTGTTCCACTACACTCCTTAAGGCCCCACCATTCGCCATGAAACTCCTATGTTGATTTGACTTTCCAAAATGCAAGATCTTACACTTAGCTATATTAAACTTCATTTGCTATTTCTCGGCCCACTTCCCCAGCTGATCAGGGTACTACTGCAATTTCTGATAACCTTTCCCGCTGACCACGATACTGCCTATTTTGGTGTCATCAGCAAATTTATTAATCATGGAGAAAGTGAGGATTCCAGATGATGGCAATCAGAGTTGAAAAGTGTGGTGCTGGAAACTTATGCCTGAAACGTTGATTCTCCTGCACGTCAGGTGCTTCCTGACCTGCTGTGCTTTTCCACTGCTACACTTTTCAAAACTTACTAATCATGCCTTGTACATTCCCATCCAAACCATTGATACAAATAACAAATAATAACGGACTCAGCACTGAGGTACTCCACTCATCACAGCCACGATAACCCTCTGCTTCCTACCATCAAGCCAATTGTGTCTCCAAATTGCCAGCTCCCCATGGATTCCATGCGATCTAACTTTCCAGAGCAACCTCTCATGTTGCACCTTATCAAAGTCGTTATTTGTGAACCATGTATGTCTGCAATGGGCACGATTAGCACAATGCTGATCTACATAGAACATTAGCACACAAAGGCCATGTATCCATGTTGAGCCTGTGCTGGCTATCTACAGTGATCAAACTAGTACCACTCCACTGCCCTAATCTCTTAACTTTGTAAGTTTCTTTCCATAAATTACCCATTCAATTCCCTGACAAAATAAATCATTGTCTTTGCTACCACTATCCTTAAATGATCAAGGTCAATTCCATTACAGTAAAAATAATGTTTCCCATTGATTATTTATTTTTTACTGTAAGCCTTCAAATCTGTGCCGTCCAAGCGAGTGAGGGCAGGAATAGGAGGATAGAGCAGATGAATGAGAGAAGGATTCACATTTTTGGATCATTGGAAGCTGTTTCGGGGTAGAAGTGAGATGGATTACACCTAAATTGGAAGGGGACTAATATACTGGCAGGGAGATTTGCTAGATAGTGAGGAAAGATTTCAATCTGAGACTCATACAGTTGAGAACAAAGGCGAGTCAAACAGTCAGGGTAAGAAGAGACAACACAGAGAACAAGGTAGGACTGATAAATTTAACTGATTGATTTCAATGCAAGAGACCTAACAGGGAAGGCAGATGAAAGCAGGGCATGGTTAGGAACATGGGACTGGGATATCATAGTAATTACAGAAATGTGGCTCAGGGATGGACAGGACTAGCAACTTAATGTTCCAGGATACAAATGCTACAGGAGGGACAGAAAGAGAGGCAAGAGAGGAGGGGGGTGGTGTTTTTGATAACGGATAGCATTCCTGCTGTACTTCAGGAGGCTGCTCCCGGTAATACATCCAGGGAAGCTATTTGGGTGGAACTGAGAAATAAGAAAGGGATGATCACCTTATTTGGATTGTATTATAGATCCCCTAATAGTCAGAGGGAAATTGAGAAACAAATTTGTATGGAGATCTCAATTATCTGTAGGAATAATAGGGTGGTTATGGTAAGCGATTTTAACTTTGCAAGCATAGACTGGGACTGTCATAGTGTTAAGGGTTTAGATGTAGAGGAATTTGTTAAGTAAATTCTTTTGATTCAGTATGTGGGTATGCATACTAGAGAAGGTGCAAAACATGACCTACTCTTGGGAAATAAGGCAGGGCAGGTAATTGAGGTGTCAGTGGGGGAGCACTTTGGGGCCGGCGACCATAATTCTATTCGTTTTAAAATAGTGATGGAAAAGGATAGGCCAGATCTAAAAGTTGAAGTTCTAAATTGGAGAAAGGCCAATTTTGACGGTATTAGGCAAGAACTTTCAAAAGTTGATTGGGTGCAGATGTTCACAGGTAAAATCACGGCTGAGAAATGTCAAGCCTTCAGAAATGAGATAACAGGAGTCCAGAAAAAATATAGAGTGAAAGGAAAGGCTGGTAGGTATAGGGAATGCTGGATGACTAAAGAAATTGAGGTTTTGGTTAAGAAAAAGAAGGAAGCATATGTCAAGTATAGACAGGATGAATCGAGTGAATCCTTAGAAGAGTATAAAGGAAGTAGGAGTATCCTTAAGAGGGACATCAGGAGGGCAAAAAGGGGACATGAGATAGCTTTGGCAAATAGAGTTAAGGAGAATCCAAAGGGTTTTTACAAATACATTAAGGACAAAACGTTAACTAGGGAGAGAATAGGGAGCCGCAGGACATGGGGGAGACACTAAATGAGTAATTTGCATCAGTATATACTACGGGAAAAGGACATGGAAGATATAGAATGTAGAGAAATAGATGGTGACATCTTGAAAAATGTCCATATTACAGAGGAGGAAGTGCTGGATGTCTTGAAACGGGTAAAGGTGGATAAATCCCCAGGACCTGATCAGGTGTATCCTAGATCTCTGTAGGAGGGTAGGGAAGTGACTGCTGGGCCTCTTACTGAGATATTTATTTCATCGATAGTCACAGTTGAGGTGTCGGAAGACTGGAGGTTGGCTAACGTGGTGCCACTGTTTAGGAAAGGTGGTAAAGACAAGCCAGGGAACTATAGACCAGTGAGTCTGATGTCGGTGGTGGGCAAGTTATTGGAGGAAATCCTGAGGGACAGGATGTACATGTATTTGGAAAGGCAAGGACTGATTAGGGATGGTCACATGGCTTTGTGCGTGGGAAATCATGTCTCACAGACTTGATTGAGTTTTTTGAAGAAGTAACACAAGGGGATTGATGAGGGCAGAGCTGTGATCTCTATGGACTTCAGTAAGGTGTTCGACAATGTTCTCCATTGGAGACTGGTTAGCAAGGTTAGATCTCATGGAATACAGGGAGAATTCGCCATTTGGATACAGAACTGGCTCAAAGGTAGAAGATAGAGGGTGGTGGTGGAGGCTTGTTTTTCAGACTAGAGGCCTGTGACCAGTGGAGTGTCACAAGGATTGGTGCTGGGTCCACTACTTTTCATCATTTATATGAATGATTTGGACGTGAGCATAAGAAGTATAGTTAGTAAGTTTGCAGATGACACCAAAATTGGAGGTGTATTGGACAGCGAAAAAGATTATCTCAGATTAAAATGGGATTTTGATCAGATGGGCCGATGGGCAGAGAAGTGGCAGATGGAGTTTAATTTAGATAAATGTGAGGTGCTGCATTTTGGGAAAGCAAATCTTACTACACACTTCATGGTAAGGTCCTCGGGAGTGTTGCTGAACAAAGAGACCTTGGAGTGCAGGTTCATAGCTCCTTGAAAGTAGAGTCACAGGTAGATAGGATAGTGAAGAAGGTGTTTGGTATGCTTTGCTTTATTGGTCAGAGTATTGAGTGCAGGAGTTGGGAGGTCATGTTGCAGCTGTACAGGACATTGGTTCGGCCACTGTTGGAATATTACGTGCAATTCTAGTCTCCTTCCTATCGAAAAGATGTTGTGAAACTTGAAAGGGTTCAGAAAAGATTTACTAGGATGTTGCCAGGGTTGAAGGATTTGAGCTATGGGGAGAGGTTGAATAGGCTGGGGCTGTTTTCCCTGGAGCGTCGGAGGCTGAGGGGTCACCTTTATAGAGATTTATAAAATCATGAGGGGTATGGATAGGATAAATAGACAAAGTCTTTTCCCTGGGTTTGGGGAGTCCAGACCTAGAGGGCATAGGTTTAGGGCGAGAGGGGAAAGATATAAAAGAGACCTAAGGGGCAACTTTTTCTCACAGAGAGTGGTAAGTGTATGGAATGAGCTGCCAGAGGAAGAGGCTGTGCAATTGCAACATTTAAAAGGCATCTGGATGGATATATGAATAGGAAGAGTTTGAAGGGATATGGGCAAGGTGCTGGCAGGCGAGACTAGATTAGTTTGGGATATCTGGCCAGCGTGGACGAGTCGGATCAAATGGTCTGTTTCCGTGCTGTACATCTCTATGACTCCTTTAACTCTAACTCCCTGTTCCACCAAGTGAAGGGACCAATTTATGTTTGTTGACCTTATCTGTACTTGTCATAATCTTATACACCTCTATCAAAGCTCCCGTCAAATTTCTTTTATTCAAGGAGAACATGATGTGAAGCTGCTGATGTTGGACTGAATTGGACAAAGTCAAAAATCTCATGATACAGATTACAGTCCAACAGATTTATTTGACGGTTCAAGCTTTTAGAGCCCTGCTCATCCTTCAGGGGTGTGTGAGAGAGGGAGACCTCATCCAATCTAACATTTTTGCTTCCATCCTTTATCCCAAGAATTATTTTGATAAATCTCTGCTGCACTTTCTTAAGGACTTCCACAGACTTCCCAGATTGTACAAAGTTAAAAATCACAACAGGTTATAGTCCAACAGGTGTATTTGGAAGTACTAGCTTTCGGAGCACTGCTCCTTCATCAGGTGGTTGTGGCGTATAAGATCCTAAAACACGGAATTTATAGGAAAGGTTTACAGTGTGATGCAACTGAAATTATGTATTGAACAAGACCTGGATTGTTTAAGTCTGTCATCTTTTAGAATGACCATGTTGGTTTCAGTTCTTTCATATGTAAACCCCAGAACTTTTTTTTACAGTTACCTTCTCAAGCAAATAGATGTCATGTTGTATCAGATAATGCACTGAAGAGTGTGAGTCTCTCTGTGCCCCAATGTTCAGACTAATTTTCATTCTAAAAAAGGGATTTACAGAATCTGACATGAATTCATGTAGTTTTTGAGCAAAATAAAATCCACCCCACAAACGTATATGTCGTGCGCATGTCCCACGAAGGTCCAAGGTCTAATGTCCAGGATGACTGAAGTCATCACTGACTCAGTCAGAGAACACTTAGCAGTATGGGACATTCAACCTCAGTCCTTCGGCTGTCCGCCCTCCAAGGTGAACTTTGGGACAAGCAACCATGCAAAGTGGCCGAGCAGAGGCTGATAGCCAAGTTCAGTACCCATGGGGGTGGCCTCAACCGGAACCTTGGGTTCGTTGTCACACTACAGGTGATCTCTTGCTCTCTCTCACGCACACTTTTGTGGACCCACATTCTCATGCAGGCTTTCTCTCATACTCAAGCTCTCTCTCATACCGTCACAGATACAAACCCACACATGCACCCTCTCACAGACTCATACCCCTTTAGACTCAGGCTCTCACACATGCTCACAGATGCTCTCTCACAGACATTTATACCCCCCCCCACCCCCCACGCGCACACACACACACAAGCACACATACACGCCTAAGTTTGTGGGGTGAATTTGTACTTGCATAATTACATTTTATTTTGCTCAAAAACTGCATGAATCCATGTAAGATTCTATAAATCCCTTTTTTTTAGAAATAAAATCTGTCTGGACATTGGGGCACAGACAGACTCACACAGGGCACCTCACACCTTCAATTCATTGTCTGAGATGACGTGGCAACTGTCGTTAAAGTTCACTTGAAATGTAATTCTAAAAATAAAGTTCTGGGATTTAAATTTGAAAGAACTAAAATCAATATGGTCATTCTAAAGGATGAGAGACTTAATAAACAATCCAGGTCTTTTGATTAGATTAGAATTCCTACAGTGTGGAAACAGTCCCTTTAACCCAACCAGTCCACATTGACCCTCCGAAGAGTAACCCACCCAGACCCATTTCCCTCTGACGAATGCACTTAACACTATGGACAATTGAGTGAATTTAGTGATTCACCTGACCTGCACATCTTTGGACTGTGGGAGGAAACCGGAGCACCCGGAGGAAACGCATGCAGACACAGGAAGAATGTGCAAACTCCTCACAGACAGTCGCCCAAAGCTGGAATCGAATCTGGTACCCTGGTGCTGTGAGACAGCAGTGCTAACCACTGAGCCACCTAAACATAGCTTCAGTTGCATGACATTGTAAACTTTTGCTATAAATTCTGTGTCTTCTGATCTTATACTCCACAACCACCTGAAGAAGGACTAGTTCTCCGAAAGCTAGTGCTTCCAAATGCACTTGTTGGACTATAACCTGGTGTTGTGTGATTTTTTAACTTTGTACACTCCAGTCCACCACTGGCACCTCGAAATCATTCCCAAATGATGGTAACTTCAAATGGAAACAATGCTTGTGGCTTAACCAGAGCTTTCTAAAGTTTCTGCATAATTTCCCTCCTTTAGTACCTCTGTACCTCTGTTCATGAATCCTAAGATCGTGCATGCTTTGCTAACCACTATCTCAATATTAGATTTTTAGATTATATTAGATTAAATTACTTACAGTGTGGAAACAGGCCCTTCGGCCCAACAAGTTCACACCGACCCGCCGAAGCGTAACCCACCCATTCCCGTACATTTACCCCTTTACCTAACACTATACGGGCAATTTAGCATGGCCAATTCACCTGACGTGCACATCTTTGGACTGTGGGAGGAAACCGGAGCACCCGGAGGAAACCCACACAGACACGGGGAGAATGTGCAAACTCTACACAGTCAGTCGCCTGAGTCGGGAATTGAACCCGGGTCTCTGGCGCTGTGAGGCAGCAGTGCTAACCACTGTGCCTCCGCGCCGCCCATATGTCCGACCATATGAACGTATGAATAAGGAGTAGGCCATTTGATCGCTGGAATCTCTTCTGATATTCAATATGATCATTGCTGATCTGTTTCTGTTTTGAATTCTACCAATGCTAGATAACCCTTGAATCTGCTGCCTAACAATAATCTATGTCTGGCTTAATAATATTCAACCACTCAGCCTCCACCTCTTTCTGAGACCAGAGTTCCAACGTTGCATAACCCTCTGAGAGGAAAAAAAAAATCTCCTCTTCTCTGCTGTAAAAGGTGACCCTTAATTTAAAACCATGCTGGTTATGGACTACCCCACAAGAGGTAACATTCTTTGTATATTCACCTTTTGAAGGCCATTTCGGAGGTTAAAACCTTCGGTCAAATCACTTTCACTCTTTTTACTTCCAGTGGAAACAAGCCAAATCTGTCTCACATCTCCTTATACGACAACCTGATCATTTCAGGTGTCAAAGTCATAAACCTTCTTTGAACTACCTCTGATTTCGATTCACAACTTTGTTTAAATGAAGAGTGCACAGGAGACTTGGCTTTATAAATTATGACTTAGATAAGTGACAGTATGTTAAATTGAGGTCTCATTCTGACATGACATCTGTGTAAAAATAAACATTAAGTTTGAGGCTCATTTATTGAACATTAGACCCTTGCTACCATATTCTGACTTAATGGACTATATTGCCATGCATCCTTGCATTCTCTCTTTTGGTCATTATATTTACTGTATAAAATGATGATATCCTAGCTTCCTCGTCAGAAGTTTGTGTATTTGAGCCTTGCTGTAGGGTCTTGAAAGTACAATCAAGAACACTTTCTCGTAATGTAGAGGGAGGAGTGAGTGCCGCATTTTTATTGAGATTTTAAACTGAAGCTTTATATGTCTTTCTAAATGGTTATAAAAAAAAATTATACTGGAATTCAGAAGCTTGGTGAGTTTTCAGTGCCTGATCAACAAAGTATATCAATGAAAACAAAATTCTAGGCAGGATGGCATTTCTGCCATGGGATTTACTATTCCCATCTTCTTCGAAATTTGCCTAAAGTGCAACAATAACATTCCTTTTAAAAACTGCTCATTAGTTGTAGAAATGTTTTGTGACACTCTCTCGTCAAAACGTGATATTTAAATTCAAGTTTTTTTGAAAAAAAGTACTATCTTAATCAAAATACCATTTTTAACTGGCGCAGACTTGGTAAACTGAAGAACTTTTTTTGTGCTGTCTAGTTCTATGATGATGACGACAATGACATTTCTCCTGCATGCTCAACATGAAACTGATTCTTGAATCACAGACACTCAATTATTATCAATAAACAAAAAGAACTGTAGGTGTTGGAAATGATAACAAATACAGAAATTGCTGGAGAAAGTCAGCATGTCTGGCAGCATTTGTGGAGAGAAAGCAGAGTTAATGTTTCAGGTCCAGTGACCATTCTTCAGATCTGTTGGTATACATGCTAAAGATGAGGTTTGGGGTGGGTGGGGGAAATTAGGAAATGATAGTTGGAGATCAAGCCCAGACACAGAGAGAGAAAAACAGTTGGGCAGAGAAAGGAATGGGTAAAGGTCAGTTTGGGAGAATGAATACTTAGTAATGGGGACCTTACTGGCTGAAAATGTGTTGTTTGTGCTAACAGCCCATGTGATGACAAGATTTGGTGTGTGGGAGTTGGAGTAAGGCATGGGAGAAGTTTCTCTAGCCCTTGATATTGAGTCCAGAAGACTGCAGGTTCCTAAGTGGAAAATGAGATTCTGTTTTTCCAGCTTGTGCTGAGTTTCACTGAAGACAGATGTTGGCCAGGGAACACCATGGGGTGTTGAAATGGTGGGCAACAGGAAGCCCAAGTTCATTTTTTGCGGACAAATGTTGATATTCTGCATAGCAGTCACCTAGTCTCCAGTGTAAAGGAGACCACATTGTGAGCAGCGAATATGGTGAACTAGATTAATTGAAATGTAGGTATATCACTGCTTCATCTGGAAGTTGCAATTGAAGAAGCTGTGAGGCTATTGCCGGGGTGGGGGGGGGGGGGGGGGGGGGGGAAATGTTGGGAGACGTGCAGGAGTGGAACATGGTATGCTGGTAAGATTGGTCCCTTTAGAAGACTGATAAGGGAGAGGAAGGCAATATATTCCTGGAGGTGGCAGAAATCCTTTGAATGTGGATGATGGAGGAATGGATAGATTAAGATGAGGAGGGTCCGATTGCTATTGTTGGAGGAAAGAGAGAGGGAGTGGAGACTGAAATGCAGGAGATGGATCGGATGTGGCTGAGGGCCCTGTCAACTATGGTCGTGGGAGAATCCTCTGTTAGGGAAAAAGGTGGACATTTTGGAGGTTCCCTTGTCGAAATTGACAGCATCGGAACAGATGTAGTGGAGACGGATGAAATGGGAGAATGACGTAGTCTTTAGAGGAAGCAGGGTTTGAGGATGTATAATCAAGTAGCAGGAGTTGGTGGATTTATCATGGCTATTGGGGGCTAACCTATCTCCAGCAATGGAAACAGATGTCGAAGAAGGGAGGGGAGGAGTCGGAAATGGACCAGGTGAAGGTGAAAGTGGAGTGGAAATTGGAAACAAAACACATAAAATTTTACAATTCTCGGCAAGAGAGGACCTGCACGGACACCAGTTATGCCTGACTCTTTTTGGGCTATGTGAAATATTCCTTGTTCCAGTCTTACTCTGGACCCTGCCTGTAATGCTTTCTCCATTATCGGTGCTGCTTCTCTTTCTCGTCATATGAAAACAAGTTGGTCTTTCAGCATCTCAAACCTATTCTATACTTGTTTGATCATGGTTGATCTGTACCATCACGGTAAATTATTTAAAAACCTGAGCATGTGTTTAAAATGGAAAAAGACCAAGGTGGATTTCAGTGTTACATTTTAACCATTCTTGGCCATTCAGTCTGTACCTCTTTTAATATTTCAGTGTTTATTCTGTTTAGTTTGCACAAGTACTTTACATCTATTGGAAGACCACGGTCAGAAAAAAGGCAATGCAAGGTTGTGACAGTAATATCATTGGAAAGTATTTTCAGAAACTACTAAAACATCGTCAATATTGCACTTTTGTCAGAATGATCAATCTTTATCCAGAATAGTGACTGAATAATGAGCAAGAGAGGACAAATATGTTTCATTCTTTCTAAGTGTTCATTATGGTGTATTTTCATATGCAAAACAACAGTTGCATAAGAGTAGTGGTCTTGCTATTTACAGTGTATGAACGTATTTTGCTTGCAATTGTTTTGTTTACTTGACTCTTCTTTCTGTAGAAAAACAACCCAGATCAAGTTTGTTCCATAGAACCCAACGCCAAATCAAATTCGTGTTTGAGAATCTGTCTTCGAGTTATCTCTGTTTTAAAGTACCTTGTCCTCATGATTATGATTCCACCATTTCTTAATTATGCATCTCTTCAGAGAGAAGGAGTATTGCTTCAGCCTCAAGGTGAGATTTTATAACTCTTGTACTTATATGTTCTTCTATATTATGAAATTATTTATTGGATGTCCAAAAAAAGTTGCTCCACAGAAGTGAGCAATTGACTCAATTCACATGTTGTAATTCATAGAACTGCTATTAGATAAATTGAGGAAAGGCCAGGTGATATTTAATGTTTTGCATTTACATATAATTTCTGTATGAAGTTGCTCCTAACCTTTTCACCTATAAATGGCTATGTCACATCTCCCGAGAAGTATTTGTGCAAGTATATTTGCACCTTCAATTAAAAATGTAAAAATAAGGATTGAAAATATGTTTGAAATAAAAACTTTAAAATGAGAGCAGAGTTTTGTCTGAGTTTCCTGCAGCACGTGCAGCAAACTTTGCTTTTCTTGGAGAATTGGCAATTTTGCAGCCTTCCTGCAACTTGAGAACTTTGTATTTAAAGCTGCTTGTGTAAAACCCAAACTTTATACGCTCCTTCCAGTGGCCATAATTGCTTTGGAGTGACTGATTTTCAGCACGAGCCGCAGAAAATACCTCATGCTGCAAAGCCTCTGCTTCTCGGCTTTGGAAATTGCTGTCAAATTTTCTATCCATCTATACATCGTATAAATCATAGAACCCCAGCAGTTTTAACCACTGAGCCACCATGCCGTGGCTCAGTGTAAAGTATAAATTTACAAGAACAAATGGATTGTTATTAATCTTGCTTATACTAATTGAAGATGCAGATTTTGATTTTAGGATTAGAAAGGTTTGCACATTTGCATTGAAGATGAGATTTTATGTTAAGCTTAAAGTAATGACACACTAATTGTTGAGAAAGATGCTACCGAGATCTAACAATCACTGCTGCATTGATGATTCTGATGTAACAATGGTTTAAACCTGAAACCATGTCACAGCAAGAAGAAAATGATATTGAAGTGGATGATCAGCCGTGATCTCAGTGATTGGTGGAGCAGACACAAAGAGCTTTGTGTTCTACTCCTGTTACAGTACTCTCAAACTGAAGGAATTCAGAGTGCCTGCTAATAGTGATGACAACAGGAGTGTAAGCAGTCCGATAAACTGAAATATTTTCAGACTGCTGTACTGCCATGTGTATTTGACCTCACAGTTTCAGACTAGTGTCCCTGTGTTTTCTGACATCCATCCTGTTCCCCAGCAAATCACTGGCATTTCCTAGACAGTGCATTGAAGATTGTTTTACCAACATGTTTGAGATATTCATCACAATTCTAGTCTCATCCTTACATGAAGGGTGTGTTCTGCTATATTGCATGGTACTAATTTTATACTAAATCAGCTAGATTTCAAACAAATGCATGAGGTGCTATGGGGCATTACTACAGCAGAATGGATTTCCACCGCAAGTTAGAAATTCCATGGCTAGATGGAACTGAAGTAGTAGCAGAAGATGAGATGAGATTAGATTAGATTACCTACAGTGTGGGAAAAAAACAAAGAAAGTTTACGGCCCAGGAACAGACCCTTCGGCTTTCTGAGCCTGAGCCAATCCAAATCTACTGTCTAAACGTGTCGCCCGTTTCCTAAGCATCTGTATTCCTCTGCTCCCCACCTACCTACTCATGCATCTGTCGAGATGCATCTTAAATGAATCTACCGTGCCTGCCTCTACCACCTCTGCTGGCAACATGTTTCAGACACCTACCACCCTCTGTGTGAAGTACTTGCCACGTGTATCCCCCTTAAACTTTTCACCTCTCACCTTGAAAGCGTGACCTCTCGTTATTGAATCCTTCACCCTGGGAAAAAGCTCGTCTCTTTCAATCCTTCTATACCCTTCGTGATTTTGTAAACCTCAATCAGGTACCCCCTCAATCTCCTTTTTTCTCATGAAAACAAACCTAACCTACTCAACCTCTCTTCATAGCTAGCACCTTCCATGCCAGGCAACATCCTCGCAAACCTTCTCTGCACCCTTTCCAAAGCGTCCATATCCATTTGGAAATGTACACAGTATTCTAAATGCGGCCGAACCAATGTCTTGTACAATTTTAACATGACTTGCCAGCTCTTACACTCAATACCCCATCCAGTAAAGGCAAGCAAACTATATGCCTTCTTGACCACACTATCCATCTTTGCAGCAACCTTCAGGGTACAATGGACCTGTACTCCCAGATCTCTCTGCCCATCAACTTTTCCCAAGGCTCTTCCGTTCATTGTATAATTCGCTCTAGAATTACACTTGCCTAAATACATCACCTCACATTTGTCTGGATTGAACTCCATCTGTCACTTTTCTGCCCAACTCTCCAGTCTATCTATATCCTCCTGTATTCTTTGACAGTCCCTTATGCTTTCTGCTACTCCAGGAAACAGGCCCTTCAGCCCAACAAGTCCACACCGACCCTCCGAAGAGTAACCCACCCAGACCCATTTCCCTCTGACTTAACACTATGGGCAATTTAGCTTGGCCAATTCACTTGACCTGCATATCTTTGGACTGTGGAAGGAAACCAGAGCACCAGGAGGAAACCCATGCAAACACTGGGAGAATGGATTCGAACCTTGGTGCCTGGCGCTGTGAGCCACCGTGCTGTCCATGCGGAGTTATTGGTCCCATAGAGAGATGATAGTTGTGCCATTTAAAACTAGGAATCATTGTCAGCTATAAAGGAATGGATGGGAGGAAGAGGTTTCATGAGCATTGCCACCCTAATGTTGCTGGCATGAGGGCAAAAGTCAAAACTAAAGTGTTTGAAGCCACCTTCATCCAAAAATACTGAGTAAATTCTACCTCTGCTGCCTCCTGAGACCCCTTTCATCTCAAATGCTGATCTTCAGTCTGTTAGCTTAACTGACTCCACATAGGAAAGTGCTGGGTACAATGGATGCAAAGAGGTCTTGAAACCTTCTAGCTGAAGATATATGATGAAACTGTCGTTTTAAGAGGTTATTTTGAAGGCAGGTTATAAGGCAAAGGTGAAGAACTGGCTCCTAAAGACCTCTTGAGTAAACAGCTTAGGAGGCCTTGGGTTTTTTTTAACAGCCTGAATGAGTGTGGCCAGCTCTCTCAGATCCAGATTTCTGGGTTTTAGTTTTTTCAGTAATGCCAGAAGATATTGGGGTCTCAAAAGAGTTAGAAGCTTAAGTGAACATCTCTTGGTTGCTAATGACTCTGATTTTCTCTGAATGTTTCTCCCACCTTGATTGGAGAATCTGTCTGAATTTTCCTTTTTTGCCAAGGGGTGTGTTCATAGGACGTTACTATATTGGGACAGTTAATTCATAATAGTTCTCCCCGCCGCAGAGAAATAGAAGAGTAGCTTTCCGGGAAATGAAGAAGTAATAGAGTAGTGATAGCAAATAATTTTAACCTCCTCGGGAGTAGCCATTGTGTGAAAGGTTTGGAGGGAGCAGAATCTAGGACTGCTTTTTAAGCCAATATGCAGAAGACCCTACAAGTCCTGAGTTAAGTTCAGTTAAGACACTGGGCGTGTAGTTGAAGTATCAGTAGGAGGGCATTTTGCATACACTGGTCATAACCCCTGATGTTAGGCCTCGCCTTATCTTTTTTCATAACAAAATTCTTAACTGCGGGAAAGCTGATTATAATAAGCTTTAAAGCAAAATATAATTTGACCAGAGTGGACTGGGAACAGATATTTTCAGAGAAATCTATTTCAAAACAGCGGGATACATTCAAGAAGAAATTTTAAAGGTGCCAGATTAAAATTTGGAACAAATTATCTTTTCAATTGTGTCTCTTTTTTTGATCTGATCTTTCTTTGCCACACTTTTCTAAAATGGTCTTCATGCAAAACATGATATTTTGTAATTATTTTCAGTATTCGATTAGGCCATGATCTTAGTTTTTAATCATAATTCTATTGTTTATTAACAGAAGGTGAACTGGTTGACATTGGACTAGGTCAGAAGTTGTATTTAAACTGCCAAGGGAAGGGGCATCCAGTTGGTAAGTAAGAATTTTCAGTTCATACTTTGCTGTTGTGTAATTGTTTCCTTTTTTGTGCTGTAGGTAATTGAGAAATCTAAAAGATAAACAAGCAAAGAAATTATAAACTTGATACAAAAAAAATTTAAAAAATGATTACTGCTCGAGGGTTCATAGCAATATTCATTGAAAATGAGAAAATGCAACTCTGTGAATCTTAAGGGTTGTTAAATTATTGTTTTATACTACAACAATAGATTGCATCGTGAGGAACATGGACTCAGTCGCACATCTAGCTTACAAAACCAGATATTATATCACCAGAAATGTAATTGAACTATATAGTTGAAAACTTACATTTTTCTAACCTCGACTCGGATAGTAATTGATAAAGATGGGAATGGCTTTCTCACGAGTGTTGAGAGTTTTCTACGTTAGTGCGAGGCAGGAGGCATTGCTTGATCTGGTTCTGGAGAATAACATCAGTCAAGTTGATGAAATGGTAATAGGGAAATATTAAAGGTCGGTTGATCAAACAGTATGTAGGTGAGGTTGGCGATGGGAAAGGGCAAAAACTAATCTAGGGTGAAATAGTTAATTGGGTGAGGATTAGTTTCATTGTTTTACGTACAGCAACCACAGTCCATTGAGCTTAATATGATTTGGGGGTGCCAGTGTTGGACTGGGATGTACAAAGTTAAAAATCACACAACACCAGGTTATAGTCCAACAGGTTTATTTGGAAACCTAGCTTTCGAAGTGCTGCTTCTTCATCAGGTGGTTGTGGAGCAGGATCATAAGACACAGAATTAATAGCAGCAGGATTGCAGTGTCGTGGAGTGTAATATTAAATAAATTTAGCTTAAGTCTTTCATCTTTTAGAATGATGATGTTAGTTTCAGTTCCTTCATATCTAAATCCCAGAACTTTTTAAAAGTTACTTTCTCAAGATAGCTTCAGTGGTAGGTTCCATCTCAGCTCAGCTCAGCATTGAAGGTGTGAGGTTAAAGTCTGTCTGTGCCACAATGATAAGTCGGACTGATTCTATTTCTAAAGTGGAATTTACAGCATTTTACACGGATTTATGCAGTTTTTGAGCAAAATAAAATATAGTTCTGCAAGTACAAATTCACCCCACAAACATGTATTTGTGTGCATGCAGGAGAGACCGAGTTGAATATGTTAATGTGTGTCAATAGTCTCTGGCTATTGACTCTATCTATTCCACTCGTTATCTTGTATACCTCGATCATGTCTCCTCTCTCCCTCCTCCTCTCCAGAGAGAAAAGTGTGAGCTTATTGAACCTTTCTTCATACGGCAAGCCCTTCAGCCCAGGCAGCATCCTGGTAAACCTTCTTTGCACCCTCTCCTAAGCCTCTGTATCTTTCCTATAGTAGGGCAACTAGAACTGGACAGAATATTCCAAGTGTGGTCTCACCAGGGACTTGTAGAGCTGTAGCAAAACCTCGCGGCTCTTAAACACGATCCCCCTGTTAATGAAAGCCAAAATACCATATGCTTTCTTAACAATCCTATCCACTTGGGTGGCAACTTTGAGGGATCTGTGTACTTGCACACCCAAATCCCTCTGTTCCTCCAACCAGAAACTTTTGCTGAACTGGGAAATCCATTAGCCTACTGAAGTCCAGGCGTGCAAAATTCATGTAGGATGACCCACACCTATAAAGGAAATTCAGATAGCACCTCAGCAAAGCCATTAGAGATGCAAAGAGGCAGTACCGGACCAAATCAGAGGCACAAGCTAACCACACAGACATATGCTGCTTGTGGCAGTGCCTGCACTACATAATGGGATACAAAATGAAGCAGAACAAAAATCCAGACAAAAACACATCCCTCTCTGATGCTTCTAATGCTTGATTTGAGCAGAATACCAGTGGTATGCTATCACCTGCTCTGACAGAACTGGATGCACCTGTTCCCTTTGTTATTGCTACAGATGTCAGATCAGTCTTCCTGAGAGTAAACTTGAGGAAAGTGACTGGCCCAGATGTAGACCCCGTGCACTCAAATCCAGTGAGGACCAGCTAGCAGAAGTATTTGCTGACATCTTCAATCTTTCTTTGCGACAATCTGAAGTTCCCACCTGTTTCACGAAGATCGCCATTATCCCAGTACCAAAGAAAACACATGCAGTGTGCCTCAACGACTACCGCTTGGTGGCTCTGACGTCCATAATCCTGAAGTGCTTCGAGAGGTTAGTTATGACCCACATCAACTCGAGCATCTTTTTTGCATCAAGACTAGGACCCGTGGACACAGCCTTAGAATTAGAGGGGGTCAATTCCGAACAGAAATGCGGAGACATTTCTTCAGCCAGAGAGTGGTGGGCCTGTGGAATTCATTACCGCAGAGTGCAGTGGAGGCCGGGACGCTAAATGTCTTCAAGATAAATTCTTGATGTCACAAGGAATTAAGAGCTACGGGGAGAATGCGGGTAAGTGGAGTTGAAATGCCCGTCAGCCATGATTGAAGGCGGAGTGGACTCGATGGGCCGAATGGCCTTACTTCCACTCATATGTCTTATGGTCTTATGATCCCCTGCAATTTCCCTCCTGGCAAACGGGTTGAATGCCATTTTCTGAGCTCCCTGGAACATCTGGATAACAAGAACATCTATGTCAGGCTTCGACTCATTGACTAGGAGAAAGTGAGGACTGCAAATGCTGGAGATTAGAGTCGGGAGTGTGGTGCTGGAAAGGCACAGCAGATCAGGCAGCATCCGAGGAGCAGGAGAATCGATGTTTTGGGCATAAACCCTTAATTGGGGAGGGTGGGGTGGCTGTGAGATAAATGGGAGTGGGGGGTGTGGCTGGCGGGAAGGTAGGTGAGAATGCAATGGGTAGGTGAAGGTGGGGAAGAAGATGATAGGTTGAAGAGGGTGGAGTGGATAGATGGGAAAGATGATAGACAGGTCAAGAGGGCAGTGCTGAGTTGTAGACTTGGGACTGGGATAAGGTGGGGGGGGAGGGGAAATGATGAAATTGGTGCAATCCATGTTAATCCTGTGTGGTTGCAGGGTACTAAGGTGGAAGCCCTTGAGCCCCGTCCCTCCAACCACCACCAGGACAGAACCCCACTGGTCCTCACCTACCACTCCACCAACCTCCATGTACAACGTATCATCCGCCGTCATTTCCGCCACCTCCAAACGGACCCCACAACCAGGGATATATTTCCCTCCCCTCCCCTATCAGCGTTCCAAAAAGACCACTCCCTCCGTGACCCCCTCGTCAGGTCCACACCCCCCACCAACCCAACCTCCACTCCCGGCACCTTCCCCTGCAACCACAACAAATGCATAACTTGCGCCCACACCTCCCCCATTACTTCCCTCCAAGGCCCCAAGGGACACTTCCATATCCGCCACAAATTCACCTGCACTCCACACACATCATCTATTGCATCCGCTGCACCCAATGTGGCCCCCTCTATATTGGGGAGACAGGCCGCCTACTTGTGGAACGTTTCAGAGAACACCTCTGGGACACCCGGACCAACCAACCCAACCACCCCGTAGCCCAACGCTTCAACTCCCCCTCCCACTCCACCAAGGACATGCAGGTCCTTGGACTCCTCCATCGCCAGACCATGGCAACACGACGGTTGGAGGAAGAGCACCTCATCTTCTGCCTGGGAACCCTCCAACCACAAGGGATGAACTCAGATTTCTCCAGTTTCCTCATTTCCCCTCCCCCCACCTTGTCTCAGTCAAATCCCTCGAACTCAACACTGCTTTCCTAACCTGCAATCTTCTTCCTGACCTCTCCGTCCCCACCTCACTCCGGCCTATCACCCTCACCTTGACCTCCCTCCACCTATCGCAATTCCAACGCCCCTTCCCCAAGTCCCTCCTCCCTACCTTTTATCTTAGCCTGCTGGACACTCTTTCCTCATTCCTGAAGAAGGGCTTATGCCCGAAACGTCGATTCTCCTGTTCCTTGGATGCTGCCTGACCTGCTGCGCTTTTCCAGCAACACATTTTCAGCTCTGATCTCCAGCATCTGCAGTCCTCACTTTATCCCTTCCTAGAATATATCTTTCCTACTCAGATCATCTTTGCTGTGAGCAATGAAAAACATCCTTAAATGTCTGCAGTTTTTCCTCAACTGTTGTTGCTGCTGAATTCCTTTCTCAGTCCACTGAATCCAGCTCTTCTCCTTTCTTTTTAATTGCCCTTATTTCAGCTTAACACGGTTTTTGAGTGAAGTTCCTTCCTCTTAAACTGAAGTCTAAATTCTACCATGTTTGCTCAGCTATCTTTTACTCCGACATCTCTTTTAAACCTGTCTCATAGCATGTCACCAGGTCCAAAATAGTCGGATTCTTTGTTGGATCCACAACATTCTGAGGAAAGATTCTGATAATTGCAGGGGCCAATTCTATCCTTATACCTGCCTCACCTGCAGTCACATCCTCTGTCCCCTGATCACGGATCAATTTTGAATTAATCAATCTGAGAGGTATGACCGTCCTCTGGAGAAAAGTATCCAGGCCACCTTTACCATTCCTCATGACACATAATGTCTGCATGTCAGACATCAGCTCCTCAACTTGGATCTGATGTTCCTCAAGTTGCAAGTACTTAATTGATGTCAGGATCACCAGTCTGTAGTTCCCTGGCTTTTCCTTGCAGCCTTTCTTAAATAATGACACAGCATTAGCCTCTGTTCAGTCGTCTGGCTTCTTCAGAACTCAGCAGTTTTCAGAGTCACTGGACCCGAAACATTGACTCTGCTTTCTGTCCGTAAATGTTATCAGATGTACTGAGCCTTCACTCTACTGAAATCTTGTGCATGCTGACCATATTCCTTACTAATCACATTAATAGTTTGAAAGATAAGGAGGAACTTGTGCAATGTGCTGTAGGAAAGTTCAGATAATAGTGAGGCATGATCCCCTGAAAATCATAGAGCTGGAAGAGGTTGCAGAGATTGAGAAACATGAGATTCTCAAGAGATTGACATTTGAGAGCCCTGGATTTGCTTTACTAAAAAGGGTGAGGCTACCTCCAGTCATCAGTCTTACCTGATATCTTAAGTGTCTGCACATAATTTAACAGGCAAATACAGGTATACAGTCCTTTATCTGAAACCCTCCAGGCCAATTGATTTTCAGCATTCGGAATTTTTTTGATTTCGGAATAAGTGACAGTTTCGCGATGAAATTTTTAAAAAAATTACTGAACAGCAGACACACCTGTGAGTACTATAAGCGCTGAGACAGAATTGACGCCAGCCATCTGAGTGACGTGGGTTGAGTGAGTGTGGAGTTGGGTTAACTGTTTGCATGTTAAACAACCTTGTGATGGAGAAAAAACTTCACAAAAACACCTCAGATTTCGAAGCTTTTCAGATTTCATGATTTCGGATAAAGGATTGTGTATCTGTATTTCAAAACAACCACAAATGCAATGATTTTATTATCACACATTTTTGTCAATTCACTGTAGTATCAATATGTGCCTTTATTGGCTGGCGTCAATTCTGTCTCGGCGCTTATAGTACTCACAGATGTGTCTGTTGTTCAGTAATTTAAAAAAAAAATTTCACTGCAAAACTGTCACTTATTCCGAAATCCAAAAATTTAAAGGGCGGCACGGTGGCACAGTGGTTAGCACTGCTGCCTCACAGCGCCAGAGACCTGGGTTCAATTCCCGCCTCAGGCGACTGACTGTGTGGAGTTTGCACATTCTCCCCGTGTCTGCGTGGGTTTCCTCCGGGTGCTCTGGTTTCCTCCCACAGTCCAAAGATGTGCAGGTCAGGTGAATTGGCCATTCTAAATTGTCCATAGTGTTAGGTAAAAAAAGGGGTAAATGTAGGGGTCTGGGTCTGGGAATCATGAGGCTGGGAGATCGCTTCAGATTATTTTATTACAGAACTAAGTTTAAATGTTACATTTGCTCTGAAAGTGCACCATGGTGCACTATGTTTAAAAGAACAAAAAAAAATTAATCACTGTACTTGAGTTACTTTAGAACATAGAACATAGAACATAGAACAATACAGCACAGAACAGGCCCTTCGGCCCACGATGTTGTGCCGAACTTCTAACCTAGATTAAGTACCCATCCATGTACCTATCCAAATGCCGCTTAAAGGTCGCCAATGATTCCGACTCCACCACTCCCACGGGCAGCGCATTCCATGCCCCCACCACTCTCTGGGTAAAGAACCCACCCCTGACATCTCCCCTATACCTTCCACCTTTCTGTCACCATTAACATGCACAATTTTGTCTGTCCATGATTGATAATTTTGCATGTGGATGTATGTATTTTCTTAGCCTTGGAGTATTTTAATAACCGAGAAAAAAGCTTTCATGTATTGGAAGAAAAGTTACTTGATTTCTCTCAGTCTTTCTCCAAAGGTTGGTTGAAATAACAAAACTCACTCCTTTGACACACTATCACATATGTACAAGGTTCAAAACAGATTAAGATTTTTATCCAGTCTGGTCTTAGCTTGTGATGCTCTGGCTGGAGTGAAGGTTTTGGAAAAGCAGAGATTCCTCAGTAGCTGCGAAGGTTATTTTAAAAATCACACAACACCAGGTTATAGTCCAACAGGTTTAATTGGAAGCACACTAGCTTTCGGAGTGACGCTCCTTCCACAGGTGATTGTGGAGGGCTCGATCCTTGGAAGGCAGTAGAAGTCGCCTACACGAGAAGTACGTGGGATGAGGGCGCGTAGGGAGCTCTGAAGGACTGGATCCAAAGTTCTGATCAGTGTGTTTAATTCTTGGATATGTTCTTTGGTCGAATCAGCTGGTAGTTGCCTGTAGTGTTCCTGGTTGTTCAGTTGTCGGTACACTTCCTTGCAGTAATCTGTTCTATTCTGAATGACAACGGCTCCTCCTTCATCTGCTGGTTTGATGACAATGTTGTGATTGGTTTTGAGAGCCTGGATGGCATTGCGTTGGGAACGGGTGATGTTTTCTCTACCTTATGGGTACAGCTGATGAATCTGGCATTTATATATTTCCTGACAGTTTGAGCATACATGTCAAGCCCAGGGCAGCGGCCCTCCGATGGGGTCCATGTTGACACCTCCTTTGGTCGCTCCTCTACAGATCCCTGTGATGACTGTTCTAGTTCATCAGTGGGCTCAGTGGGATCACTGCCGGCACCTTGAAAGAATTCCCGGAGTCTCATTCGTCTGATGAACTCCTCTGTGTCTGCTGCCAGAACCAACGGGTCCATTTTGGTGGTGGGGCAGAAGTTGAGACCCCTACTCAGGACTTCAATCTCTTACGGTCGAACGGTGTAGATCGAGCCCTCCACAATCACCTGATGAAGGAGCGTTGCTCCGAAAGCTAGTGTGCTTCCAATTAAACCTGTTGGACTATAACCTGGTGTTGTGTGATTTTTAACTTTGTACACCCCAGTCCAACACCGGCATCTCCGAATCATGAAGGTTATTTTAGTTAATTTGTCAGGAGGTGGGCTTCTCAGACGAGCTTGAAGGTGCCATAGATTAGAAGAGAGAGTCCTTGTTTCTTCTTCAAGATAGATATTTTGGCAAATTGGCTGACTGTAACTATCTGATGGCTTTACTTGTAGCACTTTATCTCTGGAATTCTCCTGACTTTTGGTTTGAGTTCCACTAATTTCCTTTAACACTGACAAAGATGGTTATCTTGTGACCTCACATGGAGTGTTGAGTTACTGTCCAAATCAAATATTGTGGTAAATCAATGAAATAAGCTGGTGATTTCTTTCACTTATTTGAAAAGGTAATTCAGCACTGTTCCAAGGAAGGTGTCTCGACCTAATCTAACCCAAGGCTTTTGACATGCTTGCATTCATTGATCAGAGCATTCAGTACAGGAGTTGGGATATCTTGCTGTACAAGATGTTGGTAAAGCCACATATAGAGTACTGCATCCAGTTCTGGTTGCCCGACTATAGAAAGGATATGAAACTAGAAAGAGCACATTAAAAGGTTTATTAGGATCCTATCTGGACTGGATAGTTTGAGTTATAAGGCGAGAATAGATAGTCTGGGACATTTTTCCCTGGAGTGTAGGAGACTGAGCGGTGACCTTATAGATGTCTATAAAAGCTTGAGAAGCATAGATAAGAGAGCTAGCTCCAGCTTTTCCCCATGGTAGGGAAGTCTAAAACTAGAAGCCATAGATTTAAGGTGAGAGAGGAGAGAGAAAATATGGTCCAAATGGACAATTTTATAACACAGAGGGTGGTGAGTGTCTGGAATGGGATGCCAGAGGTAGTTCTGGAAACAAGTACAAATCCATCATTTTCGAATCATTTGAAAAGGTACATGGATGGGATAGGTATGGAAGGACGTAGACCAAACACAGGCAAGTGGGAATAGTTTACTTGCGAAAACTGGACGGCATGGACAAATTGGGCCAAAAGGTCTGTTTCCTTGCTGTAAACTTCTATGACTCTAACCCTTTGTCTGACTCACTGTGAATCACATCCAGAAGCATGTCCTTTGTCCTCCCTGGAGATAAGAGGGTTTCAAAGTTTGTGAGAAGATTCGTAGCTCGGGTGCTCATTGTTGTGGTTCTGTTCTCCGAGCTGGGAATTTGTGTGGCAGACGTTTCGTCCCCTGTCTAGGTGACATCCTCAGTGCTTGAGAGCCTCCTGTGAAGCGCTTCTGTGACCTTTCCTCCGGCATTTGTAGTGGTTTGAATCTGCCGCTTCCGGTTGTCAGTTCCAGCTGTCCGTTGCAGTGGCCGGTATGTTGGGTCCAGATCGATGTGCTTATTGATTGAATCTGTGGCACTCAATAAGCACATCGATGAGCTACAGGGTGGTTGGGTTGGTTGGTCCGGGTTCCCTCCCCTCCCCTATCAGCATTCCGTAAAGACCACTCCCTCCGTGACTCCCTCGTCAGATCCACACCCCCCACCAACCCAACCTCCACTCCCGGCACCTTCCCCTGCAACTGCAGGAGGTGCAAGACTTGCGCCCACACCTCCCCCCTCACCTCCCTCCAAGGCCCCAAAGGAAACTTCCATATCCGCCACAGATTCACCTGCACCTCCACACATATCATCTATTGCATCCTCTGCACCCGATGTGGCCTCCTCTATATTGGGGAGACAGGCCGGCTACTTGCGGAGCGTTTCAGAGAACACCTCTGGGACACCCAGACCAACCAACCCAACCACCCTGTAGCTCAGCATTTCAATTCCCCCTCCCACTCCACCAAGGATATGCAGGTCTTTGGACTCCTCCATCGTCAGACCACAACAAAACGACGGTTGGAGGAAGAACGCCTCATCTTCCGGCTAGGAACCCTCCAACCACAAGGGATGAACTCGGATTTCACCAGTTTCCTCATTTCCCCTCCCCCCACCCTGTCTCAGTCAAATCCATCAAATTCAGCACCACCTTCCTAACCTGAGATCTTCTTCCCGACCTCTCCGCCCCCACCCCAGTCTGACCTATCACCCTCACCTTGACCTCTTTCCACCTATCACATTTCCGACGCCCCTCCCCCAAGTCCCTCCTCCCTACCTTTTATCTTAGCCTGCTGGACAAACTTTCCTCATTCCTGAAGAAGGGCTTATGCCCGAAACGTCGATTCTCCTGTTCCCTGGATGCTGCCTGACCTGCTGCGCTTTTCCAGCAACACATTTCCAGATATATCCAAGAACCCTGCAAGAGACTAGAGAAGAAATTGTGGAGCTCTGGCTGATACTTTTGCATCATTGTTCGCAACTGGAGGCCTATGAGTCGTGGTGTACCTCAGGGATCGGTGATGGGCCCATTGCTGTTTGTTATCTATATCAATGATTTAGGTGAGAATGTATAAGACATGATTAGTCAGTTTGCAGATGACACTAAAACAGACAGTATCATGGACAGTGAGGAACATTTTCAGAAATTGCAGCAGGACCTTGATCAGCTGGGGAAGTGGGCCGAGAAATGGCAAATGGAGTTTAGTATAGATGAGTGTGAGGTGTTGCATTTTGGAAAATCAAACCAAGGTAATAGTTTCATGGTATATGGTGGAGCATACTGGAACCGAGGGAGTTTAGGTGCATGACTCTCTGAATGTGGAGTCACAGGTAGACAGAGCAGCGAATAGAGCTTTTGGTACGCTGGCTTTCATCAGTCAGGGCATTGAGAATAGAAGTTGGCAAGTTATGTTGCAATTATACAGGATGTTGGTGAGGATGCACGTGGAGTACTGTTGTCAGTTTTGGTCACCTTGCTATTGGAAGAATGTTGCCTGGAATTAATGGTATGAGTTATAGGGAGAGGTTAGACAAGCAAGAACGTTTTTCCTTAAGAGGTGGGATCTGACTGAAGTGTGCGAGATCACTTTTTCCCAGGTTTGGGGAATCAAGGAATCTAGGGCATCTGTTTAAATTTAGAGGGGAAAGAATAGAAGGTAACCTGAGGGGCAACTATTTTACACAGAGGGAGGTACGCATATACAATGAGCTGCCAGCAAACGTGATTGAGGTAGGTACATTAACAACATTTAAGGGACATCTGGACAAATACATGAATAGGAAAGGATTAGAAGGATATGGGCCAAGTACAGGGAAATTGGGTTATTGTGGTTGGACGTTTTGGTCGGCATGGACCGATTCAGGCTGATAGGCCTGTCTCCGTGCTTTAGGATTCTATGACTCTTTGGCTTAATGTCTGAGAAGTCATGAACAGTGCTGAATGTTGTGCAAATACCATTGAATGTCCCTACTTTTAATATTATAATGAAGGGAATGATTAAGCAGCTGAAGATGGTCGGGCAGAGGGCACTATCCTGGAATTCCTTCAGCATTGTTCTGACCTCCAACAACCACACCATCTTCTTTTGTGCCAGATATGTCTCCAATAAGCACACAGTTTTCCCCATTTCTTATTGATTCTAATTTTGCTACTGCTCATTGACACCAAACTCTGATGAAAGTAGCCTTCATTTCAAGGGTAGTCATTCTTAACGTCACCATGAAAATCAGCTATTTGGTTCATGTTTGAATCAAGACCCAGGAACTGGATGGCCCTGGTAGAATACAAACTGGGTGTTCTTGAGCGGGCTATTGCTTGAACAGTTGCTGCTTGATAACTGTTGATGACACTTTCCATCAGTTTACTCATAATCAAGAGTAGACTGGCTGGTAATTGGCTTACCATAGGCCAGAAGATTTAAGAAACAGAACCAGGAGTAGGCTGTCTGAGCCTTCTCTGCCATTCAGTAGGATTCTGGCTCATCCAGTATTCCTCATGTCCATTTTCCTATATTTTCTTGCTTTATCTGTCTTTTAAATTGTCCCCCTAAGTCTTAGCTTTAAATAGAATCTTTGCCCGCATAAATTTCTGTGGCAAGGCATATAAAAACACCCAATGCTCTAAGAAATTCCTCCTCATCTCAGTCTTCAATTTCCGTATCTTTATTCTGAGTCTATGCCCGCTGATCCTAGACTGTCCCATGTGGGGTAACATCCTCTTAGCATTTCCCCTTTCAAGCCCCTTACAAATCCTACATGTTTCAATGAGATCATCTCTCATTCTTTTCCAATGAATACATTCCCATTCTGTTTAGCCTTTGCGCATAAAATAATCCACCCATTCCAGGGATCATCCTCATGAACCTTTACCTAAAGTACCTCCAATGACATATTATTTTTCCTTGAATAAGGGGACCAAAAGTGCTCACAAGTATTCCTGATGTGGCCTCACCAGCACACTTGCAACTGCAGGAAGACTTTCTTCTTCTTATACTCCAATCCCTTGAAATAACGGCCATTATTGATTTAGCCTTCCAGATTACCTGCTATACCTGTTTGCTAACTTTGTGTTTTATGTATGGGTATTCCCAAGTCGCTTTGTGTTGCAGCTTTCTCAGTGTTTATCTATTTAAACTATATTTTGTGTTCTTCCAAAATGAACATTATTCCATGTTGTACTCCATTTGCCAACTTTCTGTCAATTTACTTAATCTAGCAATCTCACTCTGTATTCCTCTCAGAACTTGCCTTTTCATGTATTTTTATGTTGTCTGGAGTAGATTTGCATCCTTCTTGTAAGTGCTTATCCCAGTTAAACGCCACTGGTTCCAGGTTGCCAATTTGAAAAATGAACCTCCTTTCCACTTGCTGTTTCCTGTCCATTAGCCAGTTCTCTGTCATGCCAATATTACCTCCAACACCATGGGCTCTTGTCTTTGATTTAACCTTTTGTGTTGTGTCTTGTTGAATGCCTATTGGAAGTCTAAATACAACATGTCTGCTGATTCTCTTCTATCTACTCTGATTGAGACTTGGGATGTACTGTATGGAAACAAACCCTTCAGTCCATTTCATCCATGCCAACCAGATATCCCAAATAAATCTAATCCCATTTGCCAGCATTTGGCCCATTTCTCTCTAAGACCTTCCTATTCATATTCCCACCCAGATTTCTTTGAAATGTTGTAATCCTACAGCCTCCACCACTTACTATGACAGCTCATTCTGTACGTGCACCACAGCATGAAAAAAGTTGCCCTTTAGGTCCCTTTTAAACATTTCTCCTCTCACCCTAAACCTATGCAGTCTAGCTTTGGACCTCCCCACCCCAAGAAAAAGATATTCACAGTTAACCCTATCCATGCCCCTCATGATTTTAAAAACTTTATAATACCACCCCCTCAGCCTCAGATGCTCCAGGGGAAATAGCCCTAGCCTATTCAGTCACTTTCTGTAGCTCATACCCTCGAACCCTGGCAACATCATTGCAGATCTTTTCTGAACCCTTTCAAGTTTCACAACATCCTTTTTTTTTAGATTTTTTTTTTAGATTACTTACAGTGTGGAAACAGGCTCTTCGGCCCAACAAGTCCACACCGACCCGCCGCAGCGCACCCACCCAGACCCATTCCCCTACATTTACCCCTTCAACTAACACTACGGGCAATTTAGCATGGCCAATTCACCTAACCTGCACATCTTTGGACTGTGGGAGGAAACCGGAGCACCCGGAGGAAACCCACGCAGACACGGGGAGAACATGCAAACTCCACACAGTCAGTCGCCTGAGGCGGGAATTGAACCCAGGTCTCTGGCGCTGTGAGGCAGCAGTGCTAACCACTGTGCCACCGTGCTGCCCTTTCTGCAGCAGAGAAACCAGAACTCTGGTTTAGCCACTTTTGGAATACTATGTCCTGTACATCTGAAACATGACCTCCCCACTTCTTTACTTAATGCGCTGACCAATAATGACAAGCATACCAAATGCCGCCTTCACTATCGTGGACTCCGCTTTCAAGGAACTATGAACCTGTATTCAAGGTCTTCTTGTTCAGCAAGACTACCTAGGACCTTACCATTAAGAGGAGAAGTCCTGCCCTGATTTGCCTTTCCAAACTGCAGCACCTCACATTTATCTAAATGAAACTTCTAGCTTTCGAAAAAGAGTCAAGTTGTTCTGGTAGTTAACAAGAACATGCACTCCATGTGCTGCTTTAATTCACACAAGCACATCTAAACAGTTTCAGGGGCTGGGAGTGGGAAATTTGTGGAGGGGACCTGGCCTGTGATTGACGATCATGAAGATGCAGGAAGAGCTGGGGGAAGGGTAGGAGATATGGGCTGGCACCTGGGAAGTGGACTTCTAAACTCACCATCCCATTTGTCCTTGATGTAACTTTCCAACCTCACCCCATGTTTTCACTGCTGCTCCAACCCTAAGCCATGTCATCGCTGACCCCCTCCCCCAAAACCACCACCATGTCCACCGCAACCACATCCTCCTATCCTGTCCTTCACTCTTTTTGCCTTTGAAACCTTTCCAAAAGTGCATGCACTTCTCTGCTCATGGGCACAACCTTAGAATTAGACGGGGTAGTTTAGAATGGAAATGCAGAGACAACTCGATGGGCCAAATGGCCTTACTTACACTCCTATGTCTTATGGTCTTTTGTGCATTGTGTCATTTGTGTATTACTTCACAAATTCCTGACAAAAAGTTTGACAGGATCTAATAAAGGAAAATATGAATTTATGCATTTTGATAGGAAGAATAGAGGAGCTGCATGTTACTCAAATGGAAAAAGCTGCAGTACAGTGATTTGGGAATCCTCATGAATGAATCAGAAAAGCCTAGCATCCAAGTTCAGCAGGCAAGAGGGAAGGCAGAAAGAATGTTGGCTATTATTTCAAAAGGAATGGAGTACGAACGTAGGGAGGTCTTGCTAAAACTGTACAAGGCCACATGTCAGACCATATCTGGAATACTGTGAATAGTTTGCTCCCCTCCTCTAAGGAAATATGTATACTGAAACTGGAAATAGTCTGGACAAAGTTCATTTGGTTGGTTTCAGGTATATAGGAATTTTCTTATGAGGGGAGATTGAGTAGCCTGGGTCTGTACTCACTGGAATTTAGAAAGATGAGAGAAAACCTTATTGAAATATATAAAATTCTTTGGGATCTTGATAGAGCAAGTGTGCAGAAGGATTGGTTCCCCACATGGGACCTGTAGAACCAGAGTCGCTAAGTTAAGACAGAGATAAGGAAGAATTTTTTCCTATGAGGGTAGTCAAATTCTTTTTCTCAAGAGATAGTCAAATCTGGGGTATTAAGCATGTTCAAGGCTGAGAGACAGATGTTTCATCCACAAAGGAATCAAGGGTTGTGGGGAAAAGATATGATGATTATCAAATCAGCCATGATATTATTGAGTGACAAAGTAGACTCAGTGGGCCAAATGGCTTTGTTCTGCTCCTAAACCTCAGAGGATTTGCTTCTTCAGAAGTTGAAGCTCATGAAATTGTGGAATTGTACAAATGTCAATGAACGTCCCAACTTGTAACCTTTTAATGGAGGCATTTTCATTGATGAATGGACTTAGACAGTATCTTGAGGGACTCCTGAAGTAGCTTCCAACAATCTATTATTTTATAGAGCTATAGAATCTTACAATACAAAACAAGCCCCAAGTCTGCACTGGCAAAAGCTACTCTGTTTATATTCACTCTACAATCTATTCCAGCACTTGATCCATTGCCCTGAGTGTTATGACATTTCAAATGCTCATCCATGAACTTTTTAAAGGTTATGAATTTTCCCACCTCATCTACCCAACCAGGTAGTGCTCCAGATTCCCACCACTCTGTGGGTGAACGTTCTTTCCTCAAATCTCCTTGAAACCTTCTGTGTCTCACCTTTAAAATTATACCTCCTCGTTTTTGACCCTTCAACAAAGGGAAAAACCTACTTTCTACCCACTGTGTCGATGCCATGTTCTTCTCTTGAATAGGCATGGCTCCAGCTATTTTTAGAATCATGGAGTCATACAGTATGGAAACAAACACTTCACCCAACACATCCATACTGACCATGTTTCCCAAACTGAACCCATCCCATTTGCTTGTATTTAGCCCCATCCCTCACCTTTTCATATCAAGTATGTTCAAATGTCTATTAAATGTTGTAATTATATTCACCTCTCCCACTTCCTCTGGCAGTTTGTTCCATATATTTCCCATCCTCTATGTGAAAATGTTGCCCCCTATGACCCTTTGAAATCATTCCCCTCTAACAAACATTTAAGAGAAAGTAAATAGAGAAGCTGTTCACAGCTGATATGGAAAATAATCCAAGGGTACAGACTTAAAAGGTGGTTGGCAAGAGAACAGGGAGCAGTCGAAGAAATAACTTCTTCCCAATGAGTGATTTGCATTTGGAATATGTTGCCTGACAGGTTAGTGGTGGTAGCTTCAATAGTAGATCTTAAAAAGAGAATTGCACAAATTGAGGGGAAGAAAGAACTACGATGTCACATTGAAATATTGAGGAAATAGTATTGACTGGATTGCTTTTTGAAAGAACTGGGACTGATTCAGTCAGCAGAATACTGACTGTCTGTACTGTCTATAATTTCTATTTTTAGGGTGCTATTGAGTTGTCATTTTGTTCAAGCCTTTTGCCTGGGTGTATCAAATTTAAGGCGTTTGCAGGCTTGGAAGAATTGGAGTGAATTGAGTGTTCAAATTCTTTACACTTCTAGAATAACAAAATAAAGTTTGAAATTAGGATCTAATCTTGAAGAAAGTGGTGGAAAAATTAGTTTCACAGCATTCGAGAGTATAATTATGTGGAGAACTTTGACATTAATGAAGTTAGAATTTGAAATCACAGGTCTAATGGGTTTCCTGCACATCTTTGTCTTGCCAATTATTTCACGTAAATGCTTACGGAGTGAATAGACTCTCCCAAATTGAACAACGAAAATTAAACTAACTGGAAGAAGAGCTCTGTGCCTGTAATCAGAAGATTTTGTCTTCAGTCAGACAAATTAATCAAGGCATGGCTTGATGGATCTTGGACAATGGTTGCTATGGCATAAATGCACCATGACTAGGCATACATCGCAAAAAGTGTTTGAAACTGATTATAGCTACACACTGTTTGCTCAAAAATGTTGAGTTGTGTTTTTCTAGTATTGTCATCCATTACCTCGATCGATTTTGTAATTTACCCATCTTCTATCATCTCTTTGATCAACTTTGCTTATTTAAAAACCATACCAGTAATCTTAAAAAGAAACAGTAGTACTCAAAGCTCACAGCGTATTATTTGAAAGATAAAAGAGCATTTTTAATGCATTCAAGTGCATCGAATTATTAGAGCTTTTTCATTTGAGCTTTTTAGTAAGCATGGTCTAATATTGGGTGAAGTATGGTTTGATGTGATTTCTGTATTTTTCATCTACCTAGTGATATTTGATGCACCCACTGGTACGTCTTCAGATGTTTGGCTCTTGATTCAAAAGGATGTTTCCCAATTAACTCAAGTAAGTGAAGCAAATAGCAATCATTTACTTAGTTCTTGATCTTACTTAGACTGTGGGTTTGAGTTATAATTCAACATTGAAGGTGTTATGTCCAGGTTAAGCACTGAACAATAAAAATAACTAACATCATTTTTTCTACGTGCGTTCAAGGACTCTGCCCACTTGCATGTTTTCCAATGAAGTTTCAGAGAATTTTTGTTTTTGACAAGTGACCATGGAGATTTGAAAGCTTTGGCTAAAAACTTGCTCAAAGAAGTGACATCTAAGCATTTTCAAACTTAGAAAGCTGGAGAGTTCTAAGAAATTTCCAGGGAAGGTGCATGAACCATTGATGAAGCAATTCTAATCAGGGATGCGAAGAGGCAGAATTGGTGCAAAACAGAGCCTGGTTATAATGCTAAAAAACGTTTTAGCAATTAAAAATGGGTGAGGATACATAGAGGTTTTAAATTTTGGCATAAGAACATAATGGTGTGTTGAAGTGGCAGACAACAGGATATTCATGGTCATTTTTACTTGAGTGATTGTAGGTGTTTAAAGCAGTCACCAGTCTGTGTTTTGTTTCCCAATGTAGAGGAAACTGTTGTGAGCAGCGAACACAGTAGATTAGATTAAGTAAGGTGCATGTAACTCTCTCTTTCCCTTGAAAGGTGTGTCTGAACCCTTGCCCTGTGAACATTTCTCCCTCAGGCCTGCTGAAGTGTTCACTGAGGCTTGATGAAAGCTGAAAAAAACAACACCTTACCTTCCTCTTGGGGACCTTAAGGTCTTCATGACTTGGAACATAGAACTGTACTGCACAGGAAAGGGCCTTTGACCCACAATGTTGTGCCAAACATGATGCCAAATTAAACTAATCTCAGCTGCCTGCCCTTTAACCATATCCCCCCACCCCCCATCCCTAAAAGTCTGTTAAACATCCCTATCATATCCGTCTCCAACACTTAGCGTGGCAGGGCATTCCAGACTCCTGCCACTCTCTGTGTAAAAAAATAAACTTGTCCCTCACATTTCCTTTGAACTTTCGCCCTCTCACCTTAATGTATGTCCTATAAATTTTAGACATTTCAACTCTGGGGGAAAAAGATTCTGACTGTCGACCCTATATATGCCTCTCATAATTTTATAAGCTTCTATCAAGTCTCCCCCCAGCCTTCACCGCTCCAGAGAATGAAATTGAATTCTTCAAGCCTCTCCTTGTAGTTCACACCCATTAATCCAGGCAGCATCCTGGTAAATCTTTTCTGCACCCTCTCCAAAGTCTCCACATCCTTAGTGTATCATGGAGACCCGAACTGAACGCAGTACTCTTAATTGTGGCTTAACTAAAGTCTTATAAAGTTGCAACATGACATCCTGACTCTTGTACTTAATTCCCTGACTAATAAAGGCAAGCATGCCATATGTTTTCTTCATCACCCTACATATTTGTGAGGCCACTTTCAGGGATCTATGGACTTGAAGCCAATTATCCCTCTGTGCATCAGTGCTGTTCAGGGTCCTACCATTAACTGTACACTTTTCCTTAACATTTGATCTTCCAAAGTGCAGCACCCGATACTTACCCGGATTAAACTCCTCCTGCCATTTCTCTGCCCATATCTGCAACTGATCTCGCTGTATTGTTTGACAACCTTCTACACTATCCACAACTCCGCCAATGTTTGTGTCATCTGCAAACTTATGAACCCACCCATGTGCATTTTCATCCAAATCACTTATATATCACAAACTGCAGAGGTCCCAGCATAGATCCCTGCGGCACATGGACCTCCAGCTTGAAAAACAACCTTACAACATTGCTGTCTGCTTTCCATGGGCCAGCAGTTCTGAATCCATATGGCTAAGTCACCATGAATCCCATGAAGCTTAATCTTCTGGATGAGCCTACCATGAGGGATTTTGTCGAAAGCATCACTAAAATCCATGTGGTCAATATTTGCAGCTGTACCATCATTGATCACCTTTGTCACCAATTGAAAAATTCAATCAAGTTAGTAAGACATGACCTGCCGTGCACAATGCCATGCTGATTGACTGTAATTCAGCCATTGCCATGTTTTTCCAAATGCACGTAAGTCCTATCCCTCAGAATTCTCTCCAATAGCTTCCCAACCACAGCTGTGAGGTTCACTGGTCTCTCGTTTCTTGGATTTTCCCTACTTGCCTTAGAACATAGAACAATGCAGCGCAGAAGAGGCCCTTCGGCCCTCGATGTTGCACTAACCTGTGAACTAACCTAAGCCAATCCCCTACACTATCCCATCATCATCCATATGCTTATGCAAGGACTGTTTAAATGCCTCTAATATGGCTGAGTTAACTACATTGGCAGGCAGGGCATTCCACACCCTTACCACACTCTATGTAAAGAACCTGCCTCTGACATCTGTCTAAAATCTATTATCCCTCAATTTGCAGCTATACCCCTTCATACAAGCCAACGTCATCATCCTAGGAAAAAGACTCTCACTGTCCACCCTATGAAACCCTCTAATCATGTTGTATACCTCTATCAAATCCACTCTTAGTCTTTAACTCTTCAATGAGAACAGAAGAGTCCCTTTCCTCATAACACCTTCCCTCCAGACCAGGCAACATCCTCTTAAATCTCCTTTGCACCTTTTCCAATGCTTCCACATCCTCCTTCTAGTGGGGCGACCAGAGCTGTACACAATATTCCAAATGAGACCACACTAGCATTTGTACAATTGCAGCATGACATCACGGCTCCAGAACTCAATCTCTTTACCAATAAAACCTAACATGATATTTCTTCTTAACAGCATTACCAAGCTGGGTGGCAACTTTCAGGGATCTATGGACATGGACTCCAAGATCCCTTTGCACATCCACACTACAAAGAATCTTTCCATTGTCTCAGTATTCTGCCTTCCTGTTATTCTTCCCAAAGTGCATCACCTCACATTTATCTATGTTGAACTCCATTTTCCACCTCTCAGCCCAATACTGCAGTTTATCCAAGTCCCTCTGCAACCTGGAACATTCTTCCACACTATTCACCACTCCACCGACTTTAGTGTGGGCGGCACGGTGGCACAGTGGTTAGCACTGCTGCCTCACAGCGCCAGAGACCCGGGTTCAATTCCCGCCTCAGGCGACTGACTGTGTGGAGTTTGCATGTTCTCCCCGTGTCTGCGTGGGTTTCCTCCGGATGCTCCGGTTTCCTCCCACAGTCCAAAGATGTGCAGGTCAGGTAAATTGGCCATGCTAAATTGCCCGTAGTGTTAGGTAAGGGGTAAATGTAGGGGTATGGGTGGGTTGCGCTTCGGCGGGGCAGTGTGAACTTGTTGGGCCGAAGGGCCTGATTCCACACTGTAAGTAAGTAATCTAAGTAAAGTAAAGTAATCTAAGTAAGTAAAGTAATCTAGTGTCATCTGCAAACTTACTAATCCATCCACCTATGACTGTGTCTAAGTCATTTATAAAAATGGCAAACAGCAGTGGTCCCAAAACAGATCCTTGCGGCACACCACTAGTGTCCGGACTCCAGGCTGAATATTTTCCATCAACCACCACTCGCTGCCTTCTTTTAGAAAGTCAGTTTCTAACCCAAACTGCTAAATTGCCCTCAATCCCATGCCTTCGCATTTTCTCCATCAGCCTACCATGTGGAACCTTATCAAAGGTTTTACTGAAATCCATGTACATCACGTCAACAGCCCTACCCTCGTCTACATGCTTGGTCACCTTCTCAAAAATCTTAATGAAGTTTGTGAGACATGGCCTGTCGTTGATGAAACCTTGTTGACTATCTCCAATCAAATTGTTGCTTGCTAGATGATAATAAATCCTATCTCTTATAAACCTTTCCAAAACTTTTCTGAGTTGAAACTTTATTGCTGGAATAGCACAGCAGGTCAGGCAGCATCCAGGGAACAGGAGATTCGACGTTTCGGGCACAGGCCCTTCTTCAGGAATGAGCAGAGAGTGTTCAGCAGGAGAAGATAAAAGGTAGGGAGGAGGGACTTGGAGGAGGGGCGTTGGAAATGTGATAGGTGGAAAGAGGTCAAGGTGAGGGTGATAGGTCGGAGTAGGATGGAGGCGGAGAGGTCAAGAAGAAGACTGCAGGTCAGGAAGGCGGTGCCGGGCTGGAGGGATCCGGCTGAGACAAGGTGGGGGGAGGGGGGATGAAGAAACTGGTGAAGTCCAAGTTCATCCCCTGCGGTTGGAGGGTTCCCAGTCGGAAGATAAGACGCTCCTCCTCCGACCGTCGGGTTGTTGTGGTTTGGCGGTGGATGAGTCCAATGACCTGCATATCCTCGGTGGAGTGGGAGGGGGAGTTGAAATGCTGTGCTACAGGTTGGTTGGGTTAGTTCGTCCGGGTGGCCCAGAGGTGCTCTCTGAATCGCTCCGCAAGTAGGCGGCCTGTTTCCCCAATATAGAGGAGGCCACACCGGCTGCAGCGGATGCAGTAGATGATGTGGGTGACCACAGTCATACGGTTCACTGGCCTATAATTATCTGAATCATCCCTATTGCCCTTCTTGAACAAGGGCACAACATTTGCAATCCACCAGTCCTCTGGCACTAAACCTGTAGACAGTGACGACTCAAATATCAAGGCCAAAGGCTCCATCATCTCTTCCCTAGCTTTCCAGAGAATCTTTGGATAAGTCGCAACCGGCCCAGGGGACTTATCTACTTTCACACCTTCTAGAATTGATAACATCTTCTCCTTACTAACCTCAATCCTTTATAGTCTAATAGCCCTTATGTCAGTCTTCTCCTCTACAATATTCTCCTTTTCCTGAGTAAAAACAGTTGAGAAATATTCGTTTTGCACCTCTCAGATCTCCACAGGGTCCACACACAGCTTCCCACTTCTGTCTTTGACTGGCCCTATTCCTACCCTAGTCATCCTTTTATTTCTCACATACCTATAGAAAGCTTTAGGGTTCTCCTTTATTCTAAATGCTAAAGACTGCTAATGTCCCCTCCTTGTTCTTCTTAACTCTCTCATTAAATCCTTCCTAGCTAATTTGAACTCTCCATCGCCTCTTCTGAACCATCTGGTCTCAATGTCATATAAGTCTCCCTCTTCCATTTAACAAGAGATGCAGTTTCTTTAGTAAACCACAATTCCCTACCTTATCACTTCCTCCCTGCCTGACAGGGACATGCCTATCAAGGACACGCAATATCTGTTCCTTAAACCAGCTCCACGTTTCGATTGTCCCCATCCCCTGCTGCCCCCTTCTATGCCTCATAAGTCTTGCCAAATCCCATTATAATTGCCCTTCCCCAATCTATAACTCTTGCCCAGTGGCATGTACCTATCCCTTTCCATCACTAAATTAAACTTTGGGGCGGCACGGTGGCTCAGTGATTGGCACTGCTACCTCACAGCCCCAGGGACCCGGATTTAATTCCCGCCTCGGGCAACTGTCTGTGTGGAGTTTGCACATTCTACCTCTGTCTGCGTGGGTTTCCTCCAGGTGCTCCGGTTTCCTCCCACAGTCCAAAGATGTGCAGGTTAGGTGAATTGGCCATGCTAAATTGCCCGTAGTGTTAGGTGGATTAGTCAGGGGTAAATATAGGTGGGTGGGTTTCTCTTCGGAGGGTCGGTGTGGACTTGTTGGGCCAAAGGGCCTGTTTCCACACTGTAGTAATCTAATCTCCTCTAAATATAACCGAATTATGGTCACTCTCTCCAAAGTGCTCACCTACCACTAAATCAAACATCTGGCCTGGTTCATTACCAAGTACCAGATCCAGTGTGGCCTCTTCTCTTGTCGGCCCTTCGACATAGTGTTAGGAAACCCTCCTGCACACATTGGACAGAAACTGATCCATCCGGCGTACAAGAGTTTTAGCATTTCCTGTCCATGTTGGGTAAGTCCCCCACAATGACCACTGTGTTCCTTTCACTCCTACCCAGACTTGTTTTGCCATTCCTCTCCTCCACATCCCTGGAACTTTGTGGAAGCCTATAATAAAACTCCCAGCAGTGTGACCTCTCCTCTTCTGTTTCTGACCTCAGCTCATACCACCTCAGTAGACGAGTCCTCGTAAAAAGTTCTTTCAGCCGCCGTTATGCTATCCTTGACTAACAAAGCCACACCTCCCTCTCTTATATCACCTTCCCTGATCTTAATGGAAGATCTAAACCCTGGGACCTGCAACACCCATTCCTGACCTTGCTCTATCCATGTCTCCGAAATGACCACAACCTCAAAGTCCCATGTACCCCTCCATGATGTAAGCTCATCTACCTTATTCTGGATACTCCTGGCATTGCAGTAGACACACTTCAAACCAGCTTGCTGTCTGTCAGCACACTCCTGTGACCATGAAATCCTGTCATGTCCTCCCTGCTCACATCCTCCTGTGCATTGGAACTAAACCACAGGTTCACATCCCCCCCTGCTGAGCTAGTTTAAACCCACATGAATAGCACTAGCAAATTTCCCACCCAGGATTTTGGTACTCCCTGGTTCAAGTGAAGACCGTGCTGTTTGTAGATGTTCCACCTCCCCCAGAATGAGTCCCAATTGTTCATTATACCTGAAATCCTCCCTCCTGCACCATCCCTGCAACCACATGTTGAACTGATATGTCTCCTAGTTTCTCGCTTCATTGTCATGTGGCATGGGTAACAAACCAGAGATAACAATTCTGTTTGCACTAGCTCTCAGCTTCCACACTAGCTCCCTGAAACCCTGCCTTACATCCCAATCCCTGTTTCTACCTGTGTCGTTGGTACCTGTTGGGACCACGACTTGGGGCTGGTCACCCTCTCTCTTCAAGATCCCCAAAGACACCATCCGAGACATCATGGACCCTGGCACCAGAGGCAACACACCAACCGTGAGTCTCTTTCATTCACAACAAACCTTCTATTTGACCCTCTAACTATTGAGTCCCCAGTGACTAATACTCTCCTCCTTTTCCCCCCTTTCCTTCTGTGCAACAGGGACAGACTGTGTGCCAGAGATCTACACCCCAATGCATGCCCCGGTAAGTCACTCCCCCACCAACAGTATCCAAAATGGTATACTTGTTTCTCAGGGAAACGACCACAGGGGATCCCTGTAGTGACTGTTTTTTCCCCCTTCTAGCAGTTACCCAGCTTTCTTCGTGCCTAGGAGTAACTACTTTCCTGTAACTCTTATCTGTTACAGACTCTGCCTCCCGAATGATCCGAAGTTAATCCAGCTCCTGCTCCAATTACCTAATGTGGTCTTGGAGGAGGAAGAGTTGGGTGCACTTCCTGCAGATGTACTTGGATGGGGCACTAATGGCGTCCCTCACCTCAAACATCATGCAGGAGGAACATTCTTCTCCCTGCGCAGCCATCCCTGTTCGTCCCCTTATCAGAAAGTTAAAAAGAAGAGAAGCTTACCAGATGAATCCCTGGTGTTTAAGGTTAGTGGAGGTGGATGGGCGGGAGGCCGTACAAGGGTAGGGTGTTGGGTTTAGAAAACACTCACTTATATAGCTAAAGCTTATATAGCTTTATTCTTGAATAAAGGAACAACATGGGCGGCACAGTGTCTCAGTGGTTAGCACTGCTGCCTCACAGCACTAGGGACCCTGGTTTGGTTCCAGCCTCGGGCAACTGTGTAAACTCCACATAGACATTCTTCCCGTGTCTACATGGATTTCCTCCAGGTTCTCCCGTTTCCTCCCACAGTCCAAAGATGTGCAAGTCAGGTGAATTGGCCATTCTAAATTGCCCACAGTGTGAGGTGCATTAGTTGGAGGGAAATGGGTCTGGATAGATTGCTCTTCGGAGGGTCGGTGTGGACTTGTTTGGCCTGTTTCCACACTGTAGAGAATCTAATCTAATCAAATCTTCATTCCTGCCCTTCTCTGCATAATCTTTTGTGCCATTTGGAATCAAGACTCTATCTATCTGTGCCTTTAAAAATGTTAAAGATTCTACATCCAGTAGAACACTTAACCCTCTGAAAGAAGACACAGTAATGTAATATATTGTATTTGATAAGGTACCACATGTCAGCCTACTCAATAAGATAAGAGTCCATAGTTTTGAGGGTGGTATATTAGCATGCATATACTATTGGCTAAGAGAGAGAACAGAAAGTTGGGATAAGGCGGGTATTTTCAGGATGGCAATCTGTAGCTACTGGAGTGCTGGGGCCATGATTACTTACAATGTATATATAATGACTTATATATAATGAGGCAAGTGAATGCATTCTAACCAAATTTGTGGGTGACACAAAAATACATGGGAAGGCGAGTACTTGTGGTCCCACAATTAGTCTACAGAGGAATATAGAAATGTAGGTCCAATCAAGGACAGTAGCGGGAGACTGTGTATTGAGTCGGAAGAGATAGGAGAGGTCTTGAATGAGTACTTTTCTTCAGTATTTACAAACGAGAGGGACCATATTGTTGAAGAGGAGAGTGTGAAACGGACTGGTAAGCTAGAAGAGATACTTGTTAGGAAGGAAGATGTGTTGGGCATTTTGAATAACTTGAGGATAGACAAGTCCCCCGGGCCTGACGGGATATATCCTAGGATTATGTGGGAAGCAAGAGAGGAAATTGCAGAGCCGTTGGCAATGATCTTTTCGTCTTCACTGTCAATGGGGGTGGTACCAGGTGACTGGAGAGTGGCGAATGTTGTGCCTCTGTTCAAAAAAGGGAATAGGGATAACCCCGGGAATTACAGGCCAGTTAGTCTTACTTCGGTGGTAGGCAAAGTAATGGAAAGAGTACTGAGGGATAGGATTTACGAGTATCTGGAAAGACACTGCTTGATTAGGGACAGCCAGCATGGATTTGTGAAGGGTAGGTCTTGCCTTACAAGTCTTATTGAATTCTTTGAGGAGGTGACCAAGCATGTGGATGAGGGTAGAGCAGTGGATGTAGTGTACGTGGATTTTAGCAAGGCATTTGATAAGGTTCCCCATGGTAGGCTTATGCGGAAAGTCAGGAGGCATGGGATAGAGGGAAATTTGGCCAGTTGGATAGAAAACTGGCTAACCGGTCGAAGTCAGAGAGTGGTGGTAGATGGTAAATATTCAGCCTGGAGCCCAGTTACAAGTGGAGTTCCGCAGGGATCAGTTCTGGGTCCTCTGCTGTTTGTAATTTTTATTAGTGACTTGAAGAGGGAGTCGAAGGGTGGGTCAGTAAATTTGCAGATGATACGAAGATTGGTGGAGTTGTGGATAGTGAGAAGGGCTGTAGTCAGCTGCAAAGAGACTTAGATATGATGCAGAGCTGGGCTGAGGAGTGACAGATGGAGTTCAACCCTGTCAAGTGTGAGGTTGTCCACTTTGGAAGGACAAATAAGAATGCGGAATACAGGGTTAACGGTAGGGTTCTTAGTAAGGTGGAGGAGCAGAGGGATCTTGGGGTCTATGTTCATAGATCTTTGAAAGTTGCCACTCAGGTGGATAGAGCTTGTAAGAAGGCCTATGGTGTATTAGCGTTCATTAGCAGAGGGATTGAATTCAAGAGTCGTGAGGTGATGTTGCAGCTGTACAGGATCTTGGTTAGGCCACATTTGGAGTACTGTGTGCAGTTCTGGTCGCCTCACTTTAGGAAAGATGTGGAAGCTTTGGAGAGGGTGCAGAGAAGATTTACCAGGATGTTGCCTGGAATGGATAATAGGTCGTACGAGGATAGGTTGAGAGTGCTAGACCTTTTCTCATTGGAATGGCGAAGGATGAGGGGTGACTTGATAGAGGTTTATAAGATGGTCAGAGGAATAGATAGAGTAGACAGTCAGAAACTTTTTCCCCGGGTACAACAGAGTGTTACAAGGGGACATAAATTTAAGGTGAAGGGTGGAAGGTATAGGGGAGATGTCAGGGGTAGGTTCTTTACCCAGAGAGTGGTGGGGGCATGGAATGCGCGCCTGTGGGAGTGACAGAGTCAGAATCATTGGTGACCTTTAAGCGGCATTTGGATAGGTACATGATGGGTGCTTAAGCTAGGACAAATGTTCGGCACAACATCGTGGGCCGAAGGGCCTGTTCTGTGCTGTATTGTTCTATGTTCTATGTTCTATGTTCTGCGTGACAAAATCTTAGCAGATGGAATATATTATGGGAATATGTGGAGGTTATATTAGAAAGTATAGAGGACCTGAATATTATTTAAATGGAGAAAGAGTGCAGAAAGGTACGGAACAGAGGGATTTGATGTACTTGTTAGTGAATATCAAAAACCTTAGCTGTAAGTTTCAGCAGATAATAGGGGAGGCAAATGGACTGTTGGCCTTAATTTCAAAGGGAATGGAGAATGAAATAGGAAGGTCTTGGTAAAATTATACAAGGTAATAATTAGACCACACCTGGAAAAGTGTAAACAGTTTTGGGCCCTTATGGGAAGATATACTGTCATTGGAGGCAGTCTAGAGAGAATTCACGAGGCTGATCCTATTTCTGGAGGGACTGACTTATGAGGAGAAATTGAATGGATTGAGCCTGTAGTCATTGGAGTTCAGAAGAATGAGAAGCAATCTTGTTGATAAGTGTAAGATTTTAGTAGACTTCACAGATTAGATAAGGAATTGGTTGTTTCCTCTTGTTGGACCTTCGAGACCAGAAAGCATAATTTCTGAATAAGTGTCACTCATTTACAACAGAGAGGAGGAGGAATTTCTTCTCTTGATGGATGCTGAATTTTAGAATACTTAACTGCAGAGGCTTGGTCGTAAGTATATTCAGTGATGAGGTAAATGGATTTTTCATTAGTGAGGAAATCAAATATTATGGGGAAAAGGATGGAAAACAGAGTTGAGGATTATCAGTTCAGCTATGATGTCATTGACTAGCAGAACAAACTCAATGGACTGAATGGTCTCAAAGAATCATAGAATCCCTACGGAGTGGAAGCCTGCTGTTTGGTCCATCGTGTACACACAGCGACCCTCCAAAGAACATCCTATCCAGACTCACCTCCCGACTACCCTTTCCCTACATTTCCATGGCTAATCTATGTAGTCTGCACATCCCAGGATATTATGAGCAATTAGGCATTGCCTTTATTGGACTCTGGGTCGAAATGGGAGGATTGGGAGGAAACCCGTGCAGACATGGGGAGAATGTGCAAACTCCACACAGACAGTCACTTGAATCAGGACTTGAGCCCAGGTCCCTGGTATGTGAGGCAGCAGTGCTAACTACTGAGCCACCATGCTGCTTCTGTTCTGCAGTTCTGTTGGTCTGTTTGTCTGTTTCTGCTCCAGTGTTTTATTGTGGAGTGCTGGTGTTAGACTGGGGTGGAAATGTTTTATGGCCTTCTCTTCAGGATTCTGACATGTATGTATACTTGCGCAAATCTAGAACTTGACTACGACCTGATTTCACCTAAGTTTCGAGGGATTGTGAGGACTGTTGTTGACAGTTTAGCACCATAACCTTGTAATTTCTGGGCTTTGATGTATTCCTGTTATGGTGCATTGGTATTGTCTGGCTGATTTGTTGTTGTTAGAGTTATGTTGCAACCTTCTTTGAGATCATGAGACTTAAAGAGGCACTGGTGAGTACCATGTAGGAAGCAAATTACATGGACGGTGGCACAGTGGTTAGCACTGCTGCCTCACAGCGCCAGAGACCCGGGTTCAATTCCCGCCTCAGGTTAGGTGAATTGGCCATGTTAAATTGCCCGTAGTGTTAGATGGATTAGTCAGCAGTAAATGTAGGGGGTGGGTTGCTCTTCGGAGGGTCAGTGTGGACTTGTTGGGTCGAAGGGCCTGTTTCCACACTGTAGGGAATTTAAAAAAACTGTAAATGGAAAAATATTGTTGACTAGCCTGGTGGGTAAGTTGAAACATCCAGGTGGTCCCAGTAAGATCTAGATACTGCGTGCAGAAAAAGGAGAAATTTAGTTTTGAAAGATAGAGGGAAAATAAGTTATAGTTTTTGTTTCTTGCCTTTGCTTTTGAATGCAGTGTGCAAGTAACTGCACTGAAATTTATATACTTTTACAGAACATTACTTAGTAGTTAGTGTACTAAGTGCTTGAAATCAAATGGAAAAATTAATTACGCTGTACTTGTACAAATTTCCCTTTGTGTTTTGTATTTTGATAATATAGGTTTTGTTTATGTGTTATTAGTACTTATTCACCCAATGCTATGTACAATGGTAAAGAAATAATGCAAAGTATTGTGGTGACCTATGATTTGTAAATTGTGATATGATAATAAGTTCTGTGTGTCCATGGCTTTGTATGTCAAGATTTTTGGTTGTCATTATCCAGTCTGTTCTTTAAATACTATATCACCTTTAATTTTAACTCCAAACTTGTATTAAAATTATTTTCTGCCCATTTATTTGTTCGTATCTATTGTCCTGTCATTTCTAAAGAAAACAGACATTATCCACTGATTTGTGTTTTTAGTACTTTATTCTTTAAAATTGTAATTTCTTTTCTACACAAAAGCTCTTCAGTCCCTTTGTATTTTTCAACACTTTGTCAAGTAAGTAAAAAACGGTAGCTAAAATAAACATGCAGAATGAGGAATTGGCAAAGATACTGAAGAAGTATTTTGTTATCTTCACAGTAGAAAACACAAGTCAACATTCCAAAAACAGAGGATAGTCTGGGGACTAAAATGAGTGAGACAGTTAAGGGAATTAAAATCAGCAAACAGTATTGAAAAAAACATGAAGAACTAAAATCTGACAAATCCCCTTGGCTTGATGGCCAAAATCCTAGGGTTCTGAAAAAGATAGTATTTGCACTGGTTGTAATTTTCCAGAAATCCTTAGACTCTAGAATGTTAAGTTGATTGGCAGTTAGCAAATGTAGCACCACTATTCATAAAATAAGAGCGGTTGAAAAAGACAACCACAGGCTACGTAGCCTGACACCAGTAATCAGAAAATTGTTGGGAATTATTATTCGAGAAGTCATTCAGAATGTCATAGTGTGTACAGGCAAAGACAACATGCTTTATGAAAGGGAAGTTTGACAAATTCATTTGACAAAATTAATTTGTCAAACTTGACTTCACTTTCATAAAAATTTCAAAAAGTATTAAATGTCAAATGAACAAATTTATTTTGGGATTTGAATTTGTTTTTAAATTACAGTTTAACGTTTCAGATGATAATTAAACTGTGATTATTTAATTAATCTGTGATTGGCCATTGAGGATGATGAAAATTTGACCTACTGAATAGTTCCTCCCAATGTCACTTATCCGTGGTTTGGTCTTGTTACTTTTCTTAGATAAAATACCATTTTATGAGATTTTCCTTGCTCACTTGTTCTGTCGTCCCATTCCATACCCCCCCCCCCCGACACACACACATCCCCCACCCCTCAGTTGAAGCAAAACGCTCAGAGACACTGTTGGGCTGTACCTCCTTCAGATTTATTCTGGGCCCTGCTGGGAGAGAGAATGATCATCCATGTGCACTGAGACATGAGTTCTCTGGAAGAGCTTTATGGATTATATGTAATTTTACAGGGAGCAACATACATGTTCATTGGGTGACCGTTACAATCAGCAAGCATCAACAGTAAAGATTAAACCATCTGATGTTACACAATGAATGTTCTTAACATTAACTGGCTTGACATAATGAACAATTTTCACCTTGTTAACCAACTTGACGGACTGAATGCTTCCAATATTGTTAACTGGCTCTACATAATGAATGCTTTTCCACCTTGTTAACCCATTACCCTTGCCTCCAGCACCCCATTTTTAACTGCAAGTTCTTATCTGATCTGACTCATGCTCAGCTGAACGTTTTATTTCATAAAACTCAGAACTTAACTTTATCCCTAGCTGCTCATACCCTGTGCACATTCTCATTCCTTTCTTTTATTATTTCAATGTAACCAATGGCATTACCAGCTTTCATAAGACTCTGACCGCCTTTAAGCAAGTCATTGACACACAGGAGACAATGATTATAACAACAGAAATGACTACAACTTAGGCAGCATCCGAAGAGCAGGAAAAGCGACATTTTGGGCAAAAGCCCTTCATCAGGAATGAGGCCTCGTTCCTGAACAAGGGCTTTTGCCTGAAACGTCGCTTTTCCTGCTCCTCGGATGCTGTCTGACCTGCTGTGCTTTTCCAACACGACACTCTCAACTATAATCTCTAGCATCTGCAGTCCTCACTTTGGCCTAACAAAAGGTACTAGTCTGTTACAATAAATAGAATTTGAAGAATCCTTACGTGGGAAAAAAAATCACCAGTAAAGTTCTTAAATCCACAGTCCTTAGTGAGCACTCTATCGCCTCCATATTGAGTGGAAATGAAGTACTCCGCAATCTCCTTCAGTAAAGTCCAACCTGAAAACAAAATTCAGTCTGTCCTTGTGTCACTCCTTGGAGAAATCTGAATTGTTGGATAAGGACAGTTAAATACTTCACAAAATTGAGACTTCCATCCTTTCTGAGGTACTTCAGACAGCGGGTACCAGCTCATCTGAGAGTGCGGTTCAGCAACTGCTGCTGCAGGCTTGGTGAAGGCAGCAGTCTTTGCTGCTTCTGCTCCCGTTCTGCTGTCAAATGTAGTAAAGCCAACTCGCTGTTGTGATGTTAGCTTGATCAGTGAACCTTTATATCCCTTCAATTATCGAAAGGTAAGGTAAAGCTCATATGGTTTAATGTCCATAGGAAGGCTATTGACAAAAAGCGTGCCGCCCTCCTCTAAGCTTCATCATTTTTCATGCTCGTGGCTGGGGATCTGATTGAATCCGTTGGATCAGGTTGTGGAGGGGTGCCGCCTTTGGGCGGCAGTCCAAAGGCGTGCTTTACATGTGAATGGAGAAACTCTTGAGAAGATGTTAGCTGCTGAAAGTATCTTTGCAATTAGGGATAGCATTATAGCTGTGCTGAGGGAGGATATTTGGGTGGAACTGAGAAATAGGAAAGGGATGATAACCTTTATTGGGATTGTATTATAGATCGAGGTAAAAACAATGATTGCAGATGCTGGAAACCAGATTCTGGAATAGTGGTGCTGGAAGAGCACAGCAGTTCAGGCAGCATCCGAGGACAGGCAAAATCGACGTTTCGGGCAAAAGCCCGTAATCAGGAATGGATGAAGCCCTCCTGATGAAGGGCTTTTGCCCGAAACGTCGATTTTGCCTGTCCTTGGATGCTGCCTGAACTGCTGTGCTCCTCCAGCACCACTAATCCAGAATTGTATTATAGATCCCCTAATAGTCAGAGGGAAATTGAGAAACAAACTTGTAAGGAGATCTCAGCTATCTGTAAGAATAATAAGATGGTTATGGTAGGGGATTTTAACTTTCCAAACATAGACTGGGACTGCCATAATGTTAAGGGTTTAGATGGAGAGGAATTTGTTAAGTGTGTACAAGATAATGTTCTGATTCAGTATGTCGATGTACCTACTAGGGAAGGTGCAAAACTTGACCTACTCTTGGGAAATAAGGCAGGGCAGGTGACTGAGGTGTCAGTGGGGGAGCACTTTGGGGCCGACGGCCACAAATTTATTAGTTTTAAAATAGTGATGGAAAAGGATAGACCAGATCTAAAAGTTGAAGTTCTAAATTGGAGAAAGGCCAAGGTATTAAGCAAGAACTTTCAAAAGCTGATTGGGAGCAGATGTTCGCAGGTAAAGGGACGGCTGGAAAATGGGAAGCCTTCAGAAATGAGATAACGAGAATCCAAAGAAAGCAAATACCTGTTGGGATGAAAGGAAAGGCTGGTAGGTTAGGGAATGCTGGATGACTAGAGAAATTGAGGTTTTGGTTAAAAAGAAGGAAGCATATATAAAGTATAGACAGGATAGATCGATTGAATCCTTAAAAGAGTGTAAAGGAAGTAGGAGGAGAAAGTGAGGTCTGCAGATGCTGGAGATCAGAGTTGAAACTTTATTGCTGGAACAGCACAGCAGGTCAGGCAGCATCCAGGGAACAGGAGATTCGACGTTTCGGGCACAGGCCCTTCTTCAGGAATGAGCAGAGAGTGTTCAGCAGGAGAAGATAAAAGGTAGGGAGGAGGGACTTGGAGGAGGGGCGTTGGAAATGTGATAGGTGGAAAGAGGTCAAGGTGAGGGTGATAGGTCGGAGTAGGATGGAGGCGGAGAGGTCAAGAAGAAGACTGCAGGTCAGGAAGGCAGTGCCGGGCTGGAGGGATTCGGCTGAGACAAGGTGGGGGGAGGGGGGAAGAAGAAACTGGTGAAGTCCAAGTTCATCCCCTGTGGTTGGAGGGTTCCCAGTCGGAAGATAAGACGCTCCTCCTCCGACCGTCGCGTTGTTGTGGTTTGGCGGTGGATGAGTCCAATGACCTGCATATCCTCGGTGGAGTGGGAGGGGGAGTTGAAATGCTGTGCTACAGGGTGGTTGGGTTGGTTCGTCCGGGTGGCCCAGAGGTGCTCTCTGAATCGCTCCGCAAGTAGGCGGCCTGTCTCCCCAATATAGAGGAGGCCACACCGGCTGCAGCGGATGCAGTAGATGATGTGGGTGGAGGTGCAGGTGAATCTATGGCGGATATGGAAGTTTCCTTTGGGGCCTTGGAGAGAAGTGAGGGGGGAGGTGTGGGCGCAAGTGTTGCACCTCCTGCGGTTGCAGGGGAAGGTGCCGGGAGTGGAGGTTGGGTCGGTGGGGGGTGTGGATCTGACAAGGGAGTCGCGGAGGGAGTGGTCTCTACGGAAAGCTGATAGGGGAGGGGAGGGAAATATATCCTTGGTGCTGGGGTCTGTTTGGAGGTGGCGGAAGTGACGGCGGATGATGCGCTGTACATGGAGATTGGTGGGGTGGTAGGTGAGGACCAGTGGGGTTCTGTCCTGGTGGCGGTTGGAGGGGCGGGGCTCAAGGGCGGAGGAGCGGGAAGTGGAGGAGATGCGGTGGAGGGCACCGTCGACCACGTCGGGGGGGAAATTGCGGTCCTTGAAGGAGGAGGCCATCTGTGTTGTACGTATTTTGAACTGGTCCTCCTGGGAGCAGATGCGGCAGAGACGGAGGAATTGGGAGAATGGGATGGCGTTTTTACAGGGGGCAGGATGGGAGGAGGTGTAGTCCAGGTAGCTGTGGGAGTCGGTTGGTTTGTAGTAGATGTCCGTGTTGATTCGGTCGCCTGAGATAGAAACAGAAAGGTCTAGGAAGGGGAGGGAGGAGTCCGAGACTGTCCAGGTGAATTTGAGGTCGGGGTGGAAGGTGTTAGTGTAGTGGATGAACTGTTCAACCTCCTCGTGGGAGCACGAGGTAGCGCCGATACAGTCATCTATGTAGCGAAGGAAAAGATGGGGGGTGGGGCCAGTGTAGTTGCGGAAGATGGATTGTTCCACATACCCTACGAAGAGGCAGGCATAGCTGGGGCCCATGCGGGTGCCCATGGCTACTCCTTTTGTTTGGAGAAAGTGGGAGGATTGGAAAGAAAAGTTGTTCAGGGTGAGGACCAGTTCGGTCAGTCGAAGGAGGGTGTCGGTGGAAGGGTACTGGGTGGTACGGCGGGAAAGGAAGAAGCGGAGTGCTTTGAGTCCTTCGTGATGGGGGATGGAGGTGTACAGGGACTGGATGTCCATGGTGAAGATGAGGCGTTGGGGACCGGGGAAGCGGAAATCCTGGAGGAGGTGGAGGGCGTGGGTGGTGTCACGAACGTAGGTGGGGAGTTCTTGGACTAATGGGGACAGGACCGTGTCGAGGTATGCCGAGATGAGTTCGGTTGGGCAGGAGCAGGCTGAGACGATGGGTCGTCCGGGGCAGTCAGGTTTGTGGATTTTGGGCAGGAGGTAGAAACGGGCGGTGCGGGGTTGTGGGACTATGAGGTTGGAGGCGGTGGATGGGAGGTCCCCTGAGGTGATGAGGTTATGGATGGTCTGGGAGATGATGGTTTGGTGGTGGGGGGTGGGGTCATGGTCAAGGGGACGGTAGGAGGAGGTATCTGCGAGCTGGCGTTTGGCCTCAGCGGTGTAAAGGTCAGTGCGCCAAACTACTACCGCGCCTCCCTTGTCAGCTGGTTTGATGGTGAGGTTGGGGTTGGAACGGAGGGAGTGGAGGGCTGCGCGTTCCGAGGGTGAGAGGTTGGAGTGGGTGGGAGGGGTGTGGGAGTTCAGGTAGCGGTTAATATCGGCGGCAGTTTGCTATGAAGAGGTCGAGGGCAGGTAGGAGGCCAGCACGGGGTGTCCAGGTGGACGGGGTGTGTTGGAGGTGGGAGAAGGGGTCGTCAGAGGGTGGGCGAGAGTCTTGATTGAAGAAGAAGGCACGGAGGCGAAGGCGGCGGAAGAATTGTTCGATGTCACTCCGTGTATTGAATTCATTGACCCGAGAACGTGTGGGAACAAAGGTGAGACCTCTGCTGAGGACTGATCTTTCATCCTCAGAGAGGGGCAAGTCTGGAGGGATGGTGAACACACGGCAGGGCGGGGAGCTAGGACCTGGTGTGGGACTGGAGCTGGATGTGGGGGCGGGGTTAGGCCTGGGGGCGTGGACAGAGGTCGGCGTGGGGGCGGAGTTGGACATGGTGATGGAGACCGGCGGGGGGGCGGGGTTGGGCGCAGTGACGGAACTCGGCCGGGGGGCGGAGTTAGGCGTGGTGGCGGAACGCGGCGTGGTGGCGGAGTTAGGCGCGGTGACGGAACGCAGCGGGGCGGCGGGGTTAGGCGTGGTGACGGAACGCGGCGGGGGGGCGGGGTTAGGCGTGGTGACGGAACGCGGCGGGGGGGGCGGGGTTAGGCGTGGTGACGGAACGCGGCGGGGGGGTGGAGACACATGCGGCGATGTGGTCCAAATGTAGGTTGCTGACGTCACTGGGGGCGGAAGTAGCTGCGGCGACCACGGAGACAGAGTTCTTCCCCATAGCCGCGGAAGTCGCCAATCTGTTGGCGATTGTCTTCATGACGATCGGAGAGCAGGTTGTCTGTGCGGCGATCCCGGAGGCGGTACTTCCCATAAAGGAAGTAGGAGTATACTTAGGAGGGAAATCAGGAAGGCAAAAAGGGGACATGAGATAGCTTTGGCAAATAGAATTAAGGAGAATCCAAAGAGTTTTTACAAATACATTGAGGACGAAAGGGTAACTGGGGAGAGAATAGGGCCCATCCAATATCAGCAAGGCAGCCTTTGTGTGAAGCTGCAGAAAATGGGGGAGATACTAAATGAGTATTTTGCATCAGTGTTTTCTGTGGAAAAAGACAAGGAAGATATAGAATGTAGGGAAATAGATGGTGACATCTTGCAGAATGTCCATATTACAGAGGAAGAGGTGCTGGATGTCTTGAAACGGCTAAAGGTGGATAAATCCCCAGGACCTGATCAGGTGTGCCCTAGAAATCTGTGGGAAGCTAGAGAAGTGATTGCTGGGCTTTTTGCTGAGATATTTGTATCATTGATTGTCACAGGTGAGGTGCTGGAAGACTGGAGGTTGGCTAACGTGGTGCCACTGTTTAAGAAAGGTGGTAAGGACAAGCCAGGGAACTATAGACCAGTGAGCCTGACGTCAGTGGTGGGCAAGTTGTTGGAGGGAATCCTGAGGGACAGGATGTACATGTATTTGGAAAGACAAGGACTAATTAGGGATAGTCAACATGGCTTTGTGTGTGGAAAATCATGTCTCACAAACTTGATTGAGTTATTTGAGGAAGTAACAAAGAGGATTGATGAGGGCAGAGCGGTAGATGTGATCTATATGGGCTTCAGTAAGGTGTTCGACAAGGTTCCCTATGGGAGACTGGTTAGCAAGGTTTGATCTCATGGAATACAGGGAGAGCCTGCCATTTGGATACAGAATTGGCTCAAAGTAGTGGTAGTGGTGGAGGGTTGTTTTTCAGACTGGAGGTCTGTGACCAGTGGAGTGTCACAAGGAACGGTGCTGGGTCCTCTACTTTTTGTCATTTGCATAAATGATTTGGATGCGAGCATAAGAGGTACAGTTAGTAAGTTTGCAGATGACACCAAAATTGGAGGTGTCGTGGACAGCAAAGAAGGTTACTTCAGCTTACAACAGGATCTTGATCAGATGGGCCAATGGGCTGAGAAGTGGCTGATGGAGTTTAATTCAGATAAATGCGAGGTGCTGCATTTTGGGAAAGCAAATCTTAGCAGGACTTATACACTTAATGCTAAGGTCCTAGGGAGTGTTGCTGAACAAAGAGACCTTGGAGTGCAGGTTCATAGCTCCTTGAAAGTGGAGTCACAGGTAGATAGGATAGTGAAGAATGCGTTTGGTATGCTTTCCTTTATTGGTCAGAGTATTGAGTACAGCAGTTGGGAGGTCATGTTGCGGCTGTACAGGACATTGGTTAGGCCATTGTTGGAATATTGCGTGCAATTCTGGTCTCCTTCCTATCGGAAAGATGTTGCGAAACTTGAAAGGGTTCAGAAAAGATTGACAAGGATGTTGCCAGGGTTGGAGCTATCGGGAGAGGCTGAACAGGCTGCGTTGTTTCCCTGGAGCGTCAGAGGCTGAGGGGTGACCTTAGAGTATGAGCAAAACTAACGTAGTGTACAAAATCCCATGCAAGGACTGCACAAAACACTATATAGGACAAACAGGAAGACAGCTAACGATCCGCATCCACGAACATCAACTAACCACGAAACGACACGACCAGCTATCCCTAGTTGCCACACACGCAGACGACAAGCAACATGAATTTGACTGGGACAACACTACCATTATAGGGCAAGCGAAACAAAGAACAGCCAGGGAATTCCTAGAAGCTTGGCACTCATCCACAAACTCCATCAACAAACACATAGACCTGGACCCAATATTCCGGCCACTACAGCGGACAGCTGAAACTGACAACCGGAAGCGGCAGGGACAGGCCACTATAAATGCCGGAGGAAACACCACAGAAGCGCTTCACAGGAGGCTCCCAAGCACTGAGGATGTCACCTAGACAGGGGACGAAACGTTTGCAACAAAAACTTCCAGCTCGGCGAACAGAATCACAGCAACGAGCACCCGAGCTACAAATCTTCGCACAAACTTTAACTCTCTAGTTATTTAGACTTTAATGACTCCAGTCTCTGTATTATCTGAATGTATAAGGATATCTCATGTCCTCAACCTTTGTGCTATGTATTATGATCTTAGGTTAGATAGGGTATTTATGAATTACAAGTTCTCTCTTTGTAATGCTTTGCATTCATACTCTGTGACCTTCTGCAGTAGTCTCATACAGCTCGAAGTTATAGACTCAGAAAATTCAACAACACGGAGACAGGGACTTCGGCCCAAACTGATCCATGTCGACCAAAATGTGCATCAATCCCATCCCCATTTCCCAGTATTTGGCCCATGTCCATCTAAATCTTTCCTATCCATATATTTGTCCAAGGCTCTGTTTAGATTAGATTATTTAGTGTGGAAACAGGCCCTTCGGCCCAACAAGTCCACACCGATCTGCCGAAGCGCACCCACCCAGACTCATTCCCCTTCATTTACCCCTTCACCTAACACTATGGGCAATCTAGCATAGCCAATTCACCGAACCTGCACAGTTTTGGACTGTGGAAGGAAATCGGAGCACCCGGAGGAAACCCACACAGATGCGGGGAGAATGTACAAACTCCACACAGTCAGTCGCCAGAGGCGGGAATTGAACCCGGGTCTCCGGCGCTGCTAACCACTGTGCCATCATGCTATCCCATGTTGCGGCTGTACAGGACGTTGTGGAATATTGTGTGCAATTCTGGTCTCCCTTCTATTGGAAACTTGAAATGGTGCAGAAAAAATGTACAAGGATTTGCCATTGTTGCAGGATTTGAGCTACATGCAGAGGCTGAATAGGCTGGGGCAGTTTTCCCTGGAGCATTGGAGGTTGAGAGGTGACTGTATAGAGGTTTATAAAATCATGAGGGGCATGGATAGGATAAATAGACAAGATCTTTCCCTGGGGTGGGCAGTGTAGAGCTTGAGGGCAGAAGTTTATGGTGAGAGGGGAAAGATATAAAAGGGATCTAAGGGGCAACTTTTTCACACAGAGGGTCATGCGCGTATGAAAGAGCTGTCAGAGGAAGTGGTGGAGGCTGGTTCAATTGCAACATTTAAAAGGCATCTGGATGGGTATATGAATAGGGAAGGGTTTAGTGGAATACAGGCCAAGTGCTGGCAAATGGGACTAGAGGGGACATGAGAAGTCCATGGCAGACAAGATCGAGCAAAACCCTCAAGCTTCCTATAGGTACATCAGGAATAAAATAATGAACAGGGAAAGACTAGGGCCAATGAAGGATAGTAGTGGGAAGTTGTGCATGGAGTCCGAGGAGATGGGGAAGTGCTAAATGAATATTTTTTGTCAGTATTCACACTGGAAAAAGACAATGTTATTGAGACGAATACTAAGATACAGGCTACTAACTGAGACAGGATTGAGGTTCACGAGGAGGAGGTGTTAGCAATTCTGGAAAGTATGAAAATCGATAGGTCCCCTGGGCTGGATGGGATTTATCCTACAATTCTCTGGGAAGCCAGGGAGGAGATTGCAGAGCCTTTGGCTTTTATCTTTTATGTCGTCATTGGGTCTACAGGAATAGTGCCAGAAGACTGGAGGATAGCAAATGTTCTCCCATTGTTCAAGAAGGGGAGTAGAGACAACCCTTGTAATTATAGACCAGTGATCCTTACTTTGGTTATTGGTAAATGTTTGGTAAAAGGTTGTAAGAGAGAGGATTTATAATCTCCAAGAAAGGAATAAGTTGATTAGGTTTTGTGACAATGGTGGGTTGTAACGTTCTGGAGTTCTTTGAGATGGTGACCAGCAGATGGATGAGGGTAAAGCAGTTGATATGGTGTATATGGATTTCAGTAAGACATTTGATAAGGTTCCCCACGGTAGGCTATTGCACAAAATATGGAGGCATGAGATTGAGGGTGATTTAGCGGTTTGGATCAAACATTGGCTAGCTGAAAGAAGACAGAGGATAGTGGTTGAGGGGAAAAGTTCATCCTGGAGTTCAGTTACTTGTGGTATCCAGCAAGGATTTGTTTTGGGGCCACTGCTATTTGTCATTTTTATAAATGACCTGGATGAGGGCGTAGAGGGATGGAATAGTAAACTTGCAGATGACATTAAGGTTGGTGGAGTTGTGGATAGTGCTGAAGGATGTCGCAGGTTACAGAGGAACATAGATAAGCTGCAGAGCTGGGCTGAGAGGTGGCAAATGGAATTTAATACAGAAAAGTGTGAGATGATTCACTTTGGAAGGACCAACAGGGATAAAGAATATTGGGTTAATGGTAAGATTCTTGGTAGTGTAGATGAGCAGAGTGATCTCTGTGTTCATGTTCATAGATCCCTAAAAGTTGCCACCCAGGTTGATAGGGTTGTTAATAAGGCATATGTATGTTAGGTTTTATTGGTAGAGGGATTGCATTTTGGAGCCATGAGGTCATGCTGCAGCTGTATAAAACTCTGGTGCGGCTGCACTTGGAGTATTGCGTACAGTTCTGGTCACTGCATTATAGGAAGGATGTGGAAGCTTTGGAAAAGTTTCAGAGGAGATTTACTAGGATGTTGCCTGGTATGGAGGGAAGGTCTTACGAGGAAAGGCTGAGAGTCTTTAAGGCTATTTTCGTTAAAGAGAAGTTTGAGAAGTGACTTAATTGAGACATATAAGATAATCAGAGGATTAGGTAAGGTGGACAGTGAGAGCCTTTTTCCTCAGATGTTGATGGCTCACACGAGGGGACATAGCTTTAAATTGAGGGGTGATAGATATAGGACAGATGTCAGAGGTAGTTTCCTTACTCAGAGTAGTAGGGGCGTGGAACGTACTGCCTGCATCAGAAGTAGACTTGCCAACTTTAAAGGCATTTAAATGGTCATTAGATAAGCATACGGATGAAAATTATTTTTTTATCTCAAAACTATACTTCATAAATATTTGATCTATACAATTGGACATGCCATCCTTCTGTAAACATTCCATTTCTTTGCGAATCGAAACAGGGTAATCATTCCTATTCACAGATTGGTGCGATTTTTACATTGAGCTGAGGTGCCAGCGGAGCCCAAATGACTGCGTGGGCCCCCTGTTCTTCTTAGGCAGGAAGATGTTAGACGGTGGTCTTTCCCCACCGCGCCTTGGCGGCAGCTGCCCCAAGCTTCAGCGCGTCCCTCAACACGTAGTCCTGGACCTTGGAATGTGCCAGTCTGCAACACTCAGTCGGGGTCAACTCCTTCAGCTGGAAGATCAACAGATTTCGGACCACCCAGAGAGCGTCCTTCACCGAGTTGATGATCCTCCAGGCGCAGTTGATGTTCGTCTCGGTGTGCGTCCCGGGGAACAGGCCGTAGAGCACGGAGTCCCGCGTCACAGCGCTGCTCGGGACGAACCTCGACAAACACCACTGCATTCCTCTCCAGACTTCCTCTGCATAGGCACATTCCAGAAGGAGGTGTGTGACAGTCTCGTCCCCCCCGCAGTCACTTCGAGGGCAGCGTGCATAAAGGATCTCACAGGCAGAGCCCTTCTCACCACCAGCCAAGCCATGTCTTGGTGCTTGTTGGAAAGTTCTGGCGATGAGGCATTCTGCCAAATGGCTTTGACAGTCTGCTCAGGGAACCGCTCGACAGGATCCGCCCTCTCCTTTTCCCGAAGGGTCTCAAGGACACTACGTGCTGACCACTTCCTGATGGACTTGTGGTCAAAGGTGTTTTTCTTCATAAATTTCTCCACGAAGGACAGGTGGTACGGAATGGTCCAACTACCCGGAGTGTTCCGCTGCAGCGAGGCCAGGCCCATCGTTCGCAATACCGGGGACAGGTAGAACCTCAGTACGTAGTGACACTTGGTGTTTGCGTACCGGGGATCCATGCACAGCTTGATGCAGCCACACACAAAGGTGGCCATCAGGGTGAGGGTAGCATTGGGTGTGTTTTTTCCCCCATTGCACCGGTTTTTGTACATTACGTCTCTTCGGACCCGGTCCATCTTTGATCTCCACACGAAGTGGAAGATGGCCCGGGTGACTGCGGTGGCACAGGTACTGGGGATAGGCCAGACCTGTGCCACGTATAACAATACTGAGAGTACCTCACACCTGATGACCAGGTTTTTACCCGCGATGGAGAGCGACCGTTGCTCCCATCTGCCCAGTTTCTGTCTCACCTTCCTGATCCGCTCCTCCCAGGTCTTGGCACACGCCCCAGCCCCCCCAAACCAAATACCCAGCACCTTCAGGTGGTCAGTCCTGACGGTGAAGGGGATAAAGGATTGGTCGGCCCAGTTCCCGAAGAGCATGGCTTCGCTCTTGCCTCGGTTTACCTTGGCCCCCGAGGCCTGTTCGAACTGGTCACAGATGCACATGAGTCTGTGCACGGACAGCGGATCCGAGCAGAAAACAGCGACGTCATCCATGTACAGGGAGGCCTTAACCTGCAGACCCCCGCTGCCAGGAATAGTCACCCCTCTCGGGCTCGCATCCTTCCTGATGGACTCGGCAAATGGCTCTATGCAGCACACAAACAAGGCAGGAGAGAGAGGGCAGCCCTGCCTGACTCCAGATCTGACTGGGAAGCTATCCGATTCCCACCCATTGATTGAGACTGCACTGACAATGTTGGTGTAGAGCAGTCTGATCCAATTAGCGATTCCCTCCCCGAAGCCCATTTTGGAGAGGACATCCCTCATATATGTATGCGATATCCTGTCAAAGGCTTTCTCCTGGTCCAGGCTGATGAGGCAGGTGTCCACCCCCCTGTCCTGCACATAGGCAATCGTATCTCTGAGGAGTGCGAGACTGTCAGCGATCTTCCTGCCCGGTACAGCACAGGTTTGGTCAGGGTGAATCACCGATCCCAGAGCAGACCTGACCCGGTTGGCGATGACCTTTGACAAGATTTTGTAGTCTGTGTTTAACAGTGAGATCGGTCTCCAATTTCTAATTTCCTCCCTCTCCCCCTTCTGCTTGTAGATGAGGGTGATAATGCCTTTCCTCATGGATTCACTCATGGTACCTGCCCGAAGCATACTGACATACACCTCCAGCAGGTCCTGGCCAATCAAGTCCCAAAGAGCGGAATAGATCTCGACCGGTAAGCCGTCGCTTCCGGGAGTTTTATTCTTTTCGAAGGATTCGAGGGCCTTGGTCAGCTCATCCAGAGTTAGTGGCTGGTCCAGCCTCTCTCGTGTTCCGTCGTCTAGGACCTCCGTGATAGAGGACAGGAACGACTTGGAGGCCGCGCTATCGGTTGGCTTCGAGTCATACAGACTGGCATAGAAGGATTTGCTGATCCTTATGATGTCAGCCTGAGATGACGTTACCGAGCCATCTTCCTCCTTCAGGCTGCTGAGCACGAAGCTCTCTTTGTGCACCTTCTGGAAGAAGAAACGTGAGCACGTCTCGTCCTGCTCCATGGAGTGGACTCTGGACCGGAAGATTATCTTGGAGGCCTCCGAGGCAAAGAGCGAGGCTTGCTGCCCCTTCACCTCCTTGAGGTCCTCCGTGACATCGACCCCCAACGTCTGCAGCAGGAACAGGTTCTGCATACTTTCCTGAAGCTGGGACAGTTTTCCCCACCTCTCTCTCGCCTCCTGAACACCTTTGAGGATGAAGAACCTCTTGATGTTTCCTTTTACTGTTTCCCACCAGTCAGCTGGAGACTCAAAGAGGGGCTTCACGGTTCTCCAACCTGCGTAATCCCTCTTGAGCTCCTCGATGTTTCCCGGGGTCAACAGCTTGGTGTTCAGTTTCCACATTCCCTTACCAGCCCGCTGCTCGTCCTGTAGGTGACAGTCGGCCAGCAGGAGGCAGTGGTCAGAGAACACCAGCTTGACGTCGGTGGATCTGACCGAGAGCATTCGGGACACAAACAGGTAATCTATCCTTGAGCAGATAGATCCGTCTGCCCGTGACCATGTATATCTATGCTGCGCTCCGTCTGCAGGGGTGCTGAAGTCGTTGTGCAGCTTGACGTCTTTGACCGAGTCCATCAGGGCTCTGGACATGGCGTCCAGTTTACTGTCTCCCCCGCCGGATCGTCCATCTGCATCAATGATACAGTTGAAGTCTCCGGCAGAATGACCGGCCTGGACGTAGCCAGCAACAGTAGAAGCTGTTGCAGGACGGCCAACCGTTCACTCTTACCCGCTGGGGCGTACACGTTGATTAGTCTCTCGGGAGCGTTTCTGTATGTAACATCAGCTACGAGGAGGCGCCCGCCCACCACCACCTTAACCTCGGAGATGGTGAAGTTGCCTCCCCGTAACAGAATACCTAGGCCCGAGGAGCGGTTATCGTTACCCCCCAACCACACTGACGGCCCATGGGCCCACAAGCTCGACCATCTCCTGTAACTGCTGAGGTGCGGTATCCCACACTCCTGCAGAAACAGCACATCGGCTTTACGTTGGTCAGAAAGACCAGTGTTGAAACACATCGCCCAGCAGATTTTATGCTGCGCACATTAATAGTTGCAATTTTAAACCCCATTTTGTTAACAAGTTGTAAGGTTATCCATGTCCGATTGTCGCTGGTCCTGCCCCTCTGGGGTAGCTGTCTGCATCCCCATGCAGAACACAAATTGCTGGACCCTCGCAAGGCTGAGGTAGCTGTCCAGCTCCTCACCCGGCCGCTTTGGTGTCATCGGGCCACGACCAGGGTCCACGCTGTCTGTTTCTATATCTGACAGTGGGGCTGTCAGAGGGTCGCTGCTCCCAGTGACCTGGAGCTGTGTGGCGGTGGGGCCCTCCTGGCTTTCACCTGATGGGGGGGTGGTAGTTTCCCATTGTCTCAGGAAGTTCGTCCCTTGGTTGGCAGTTGCTGCTCTCCTTTCTCCTCGCAGCGCTCTGCCTCTTCTTTTGGTGACGACCCTCCTTACGTCCGTCCTCCCCCTCCGAAGAGCTGTCCGTGTCTTCCACCTGCAGCTGCCTTTTCTCCTTTTTCTGGGAGGTCTTGGTGGCCGGGTGGGTTTTCCTCTTCCTGTTTTGCACCATGGTCCATTCCTCTGCCTCCTTCTTTCCCTTCTCCACCTCCTCCTCCTCCGCCTGTCCTGTCGGAGCTTCGCTCGGCAGCTGTCCCTCTCCGGTAGCTGTCATCTGCTCTGCTCCAGCCTGTCCTTCCTCTTGTGTGCCCCCAGACACCGTTCCTTTGCCGGTTTGCGGTGCCTTGCCGTCCTTTTGTGGCCCGCCTCCGGCCATCTGCGCGTAGGTGGCGGCTCCTCGTCTTGGGCAGGCCTTGTACATGTGGCCTGCCTCCCCGCACAGATTGCATTTCTTTTCCTCCTTGCACTCTTTGGCCCTCCTTCTTGCAATTCCGACAGATTGTGACCTTGCAGTCCGCCGCCATGTGGCCTGACCTCCCACAGGTGCGGCACACTTTCGGCTGCCCTGCATAAGTCAGGTACCCTCTGCTCCCTCCGATAGCAAAGCTGGAGGGTGGGTGGAGGATATTCCCGCTGGCATCCACCCTCAGGGTTACCTTGACCTGTCGTTTGCTGGTCCAGATCCCGAAAGGGTCAACCACATCGGTGCTTTGTCCCTCGACCTGCACATATCTTCCCAGGAACGTCAGGACATCAGTTGGTGGCACGTAGGGGTTGTACATGTGGATTGTGACAACCCGACTCCTCTGTGCAGGAAGCACACACAACGGGACCGCCGACAAGATGGAGAACAGCGGCTCCCCTTCCTTTTCCTTGAAGACCTTCAGGAGCTGCTCACATTGCTTCATGGTCCTGAAGGTGATGTCGAAGTAGCCTGCCCCAGGGAAATCCTGCAGGCAGTACACGTCTGCTGCGGTGAATCCACAGCACTCGAACAACACCTTCTTGATGAACACCGTCCGATCGACTGGTGTACGCTCTTCCACCTTCTTGACAGACACCCGAACGGTGTTTCGAACCCCCTGCCCAGGGCTGCAGGCAACTGTTGAGGCCATAGCTCTGAGGTTGGCTGGTCCCTGAATTGGCGTTAGGCCGAAGCCAGCATGAAGATCCACCAATAGGAGGTCAGCACAACCAAACGATCCTCCAACGTCCAATCACGATCTAGCGATGATCTCCACTAGCTCTGATGACTCGCAACTTGACCCCTGTCCTGATAAGAACAGACACTTGATCTTAGCCAAAAGGCTGATAAGCATGCGGATGAAAATGGAATAGTGTTGGATAGATTGGCTTCAGTATGGTTCCACAGGTCGGTGCAACATCAAGGACCGAAGGGCCTGTAGTGCACTGTAATGTTCTATGCAGTAATTTTGTATATTCTGTAGATTAGATTAGAATATCTGGTCAACATGGACGAGTTGGAATGAAGGATCTGTTTCCATGCTGTACATTTCTATGACTGTAAATTTTGTTAATGCCACTCACCTCAACAACCTCCGCTGGCAGCTCATTCCATATGCAAATCACCCTCAGGGGCAACGTTTTTCCACAGCAGTTCTCTTTCAATCTTTCCCCTCTAAGCTTAAACTGATGCCCTCGAGTTCTCAATTCCCCAACCTTGGGGAAAAAGACTGAGTGCATTCACCTTATCCCTGCCTCTCATGATCTTATACACTTCTATAAGATTCCCCCTGCAGTCTGCTACGCTGTAAAGAAAATAGTTTGTCCAAGTAGATCTGATAGAAAGTTGATCTAATCTTCCTAGCATGTCCAACCTCTTCCCTATAATTCAGACCATTGCGTCCAGGCAACATCCTTGCAAATTTCTTCTGTGCTCTTTCCAGTTTGATAACACTCAAAACTGAACACACTATTCCAAGTGCAGCCTCACCAACATCCTTTACAATTGCAACGTAACTTCCCAACTTCTATACTAAATGCTCTGACTGATGGAGACCAGTGTGCCAAAAGCTTTCTTCACTGCCCTTTCTACCTGTGACTCCACTTTCAGTGAGCCATGCACCTGAACTGCAAGGTTCCTCTACACTCCAAATGCCCCGACCATTCACCCTGAAACTCCTACCTTGATTTGACTTTCCAGAATGCAAGGCCTCACATTTATCATCATTAAACTCTATTTGCCATTTCCCTGCCCACTTCCCCAGTTGACTAAGGTCCTGCTGCAATTTATGATAACCTTCCACACTGTCCACAATACCGACTATTTTAGTGTCATTTGTAAACTTACTAATCATGTCATGGAGATGTCATAGAGACGGTCCAACCTGTCCATGCCGACCAGATATCCCAACCCAATCTAGTCCCACCTGCCAGCACCCAGTCCATATCCCTCCAAACCCTTCCTATTCTCATACCCATCCAAATGCCTCTTAAATGTTGCAATTGTACCAGCCTCCACCACTTCTTCTGGCAGCTCATTCCATACACGTACCACCCTCTGCATGAAAAAGTTGCCCCTTAGGTCTCTTTTATACCTTTCCTCTCTCACCTTAAACCTATGCCCTCTAGTTCTGGACTCCCCCACCCCAGAGAAAAGACTTTGCCTACTTACCCCATCCATGCCCCTCATCATTTTGTAAACCTCTATAAGGTTACCCCTCAGCCTCCGACGCTCCAGGGAAAACAGCCCCAGCCTGTTCAGCCTCTCCCTATCTTGTACATTTTCATCTAAATCATTGATATAGATAACAAATAGCAGTGGGCCCAGCGCCAACCCCTGATGTACACCGCTAGTCTGACAAGGACTCTTCCACTATTCACCTCTGCTTCCTACCATCAAGCCAATTATGTATCCAGTTTGCCACCTCGCCCTGGATTCTATGCGATCTAGTCTTCTCGAGCGGTCTCCCATGTGGAACTTATGAAAGGCCTTAGTGAAATCCATATAGATTACGTCTGCTGCCCTACCCTCATCAACCTTCCTGGTCACTTCTTCAAAGATCTCTAAAATACTTGTGAGGCATGATCTCCCATACATCTCCCTTCCTGAAGAAGGGCTTATGCCCGAAACGTCAATTCTCCTGTTCCCTGGATGCTGCCTGACCTGCTGCGCTTTTGCAGCAACACATTTTCAGCTCTGATCTCCAGCATCTGCAGACCTCACTTTCTCCTCCCATACATAAGCCATGCTGACTACACCTCAGCATACACTGTCTTTCCAAATACATGTATATGTTGTTGTGGTTCTGTTCGCCGAGCTGGGAATTTGTGTTGCAGACATTTCATCCCCTGTCTAGGTGACACCCTCAGTGTTTGGGAGCCTCCTGTGAAGCGCTCCTGTAATCTTTCCTCCGGCATTTGTAGTGGTTTGAATCTGCCGCTTCCGGTTGTCAGTTCCAGACAGGGGACGAAACATCTGCAACACAAATTCCCAGCTTGGCGAACAGAACCACAACAACGAGCACCCGAGCTACAAATCTTCTCACAGACTTTGAACATGAATATGTTTTTTCTCAGAATCTTATGAAGCAACTTACCTCCCACAGATATTAGGCTCACTGGTCTACAGTTCCTAGGTTTTATTTGGAAGTTCTTCTTGAATAACATTTGCTACTTTCCAATCCTCCAGGACTTCACCCATGATTAACGATGATGCAAAAATATTAGCCAGAGCCTCCGCGATTTCTTCTCTAGCCTCTTGCAGTGTCGTTGGATATTTCTGTTCAGGACAAGGAGATTTATCTAGGAGAAAGTGAGGACTGGAGATGCTGGAGATCAGAGTCGAAGCGTTTCATGCTGGAAAAGCACAGCTGGTCAGGCAGTATCCGAGGCACAGGAGAGTCGACGTTTCGAGCATAAGCTCTTCATCAGGAATGTGGGGGTCCTGTTTATTGGCCTTATCTGTTAACCCTCTTGCATTGAATAGAAGCAATTTAATCCAACAGGGATTCTTTGTTCCCTGTTGCTTTCCAGCTTGACCTGTCTCTTCAACTTACTATTTCTGTTCGGTTTACCTGCTTCCCCCCTCACATTTCCCTTCCTGCTGTTGTAGATCCCACCATTCACCAGCCAATGTAGTTTATAAACAAATTTTCCTCTAGATCATTTTTATTTGGAAAAAAAAGTGACAAAACTCATTATAGGCACCCACAACCAGAGAGAAAAACATTACCTAGCAAATAGCTTCTTTAAGCAAGTATGAAAACGTGAAATTGTCCATTTTAGAAGAAACCGTATCTGAATGGTGAGAAATTGCAGAGTTCTTAGATTAGATTTTTTAGATTACATTACAGCGTGGAAACAGGCCCTTCGGCCCAACAAGTCCATACCGACCCGCCGAAGCGCAACCCACCCATACCCCTACATTTACCCCTTACCTAACACTACAGGCAATTTAGCATGGCCAATTCACCTGACCTGCACATCTTTGGACTGTGGGAGGAAACCGGAGCAACCGGAGGAAACCCACGCAGACACGGGGAGAACGTGCAAACTCCACACAGTCAGTCGCCTGAGGCGGGAATTGAACCCGGGTCTCAGGCGCTGTGAGGCAGCAGTGCTAACCACTGTGCCACCGTGCCGCCCACTAGATGTAGAAGGATCTCTTTGTGCATGTACAAAGATCGATGGTAGTCATGATTTGGAGATGCCAGTGTGAACTGGGTGTACAAAGTTAAAAATCACATAACACCAGGTTATAGTCCAACAGGTTTAATTGGAAGCACTAGCTTTCAGAGCGCTGCTCCTTTATCAGGTGGTCCCACATCTGATTTTTAACATTGTATTAAGATCAGTTGACAAGGAAAGCAAGTAATGAGTTAAGCAAAGAGATGGTTACCATTTATCACAAGGGGAATTAAATACAAAAGTAGAGCGGTCATGCTTCATTTATATCGGTCGCTGGTGAAACTACAGCTGGAGTACCGAGCACAGCATTTAAGGGAGAATGCAAATGTATTGGAAGGACTTCAGAAAAGGTTTACCAAATACCTGGAATGAGTATGTCATGTAATAAGGAAAGACTCGACAAACTATGTTTGAAATTCGCTTGTGCCTAGACAAGTAAAGGGTGACTTGATCAAACTAAGGGTGATGTGTGATAGAACTGCAGTGTTTAACTTTTAACTTTATTTATTTTCTTCCCAGGCTATACTAAGAGTGACTTTAATGTTTAACTTTTAACTTTGTTCTTTTTTTTCTACCTCATTCTTAAGTTTTGCACTTGTACCTAAGATGGTGCTATGCATGGTGACATTGAAAATTTTTCATTGTACTCCCATAGTTTTGTACTTGCTACATATGACAATAAAGTCTAATCTAAATCCTCCAAGTCATTCATGGGTGTTCCGTTACCTGGTCATTGAAGACGAAGTGGGTTGAGAGGCAAAGATCAAGTACTCAACTACAACAGCATCCACCCCGATACCCACAAATGGAGCTGCATCAGAACTTTGTTCAAGCGAACTGCAACACAGTGCAGCACCCCAGAGCTGCGCAAAGCTGGAGAAGAACACCTATACAGTGTATTCAAAAACAACGGCCACCCAAAAAGCACAGTCCGCCGGTACCTACACAATAGACCACAATAGAAAAACACAACATGTCCAGACTGGTCACCCTGCCACACATCAAGGACATATCAGACATGACTGCCAGACTACTCCAACCCCTAGATATTAAGCCGACAAACTGATAACTACACATTAAACTACCGATGCGGATAAAGAATCCCATACCCACAGCTAACAGAACCAACGTTATAAGACTGCCACAAACATAACCGAGGGCAAACCGGAAGAAAATTAGCCATTAGGGTACACAAACACCAACTAGCCACCAAGATTCATGAGCCACTATCGCCTGTGTCCATACATGCAGACAAAGAAGGAAACCAGTTTGCCTTGGATAACTCATCTGTCCTAGGACAAGCCAAATAAAGACCTGCACAGGAATTCCTGGAGGCCTGGCTCTCAACCCAGAACTCCATTAACAGGCATGTAGAGTTGGATCCCAAATACCAACCACTAAGAAACAAAACTTGAAATGATGCCCCCCACCTCAGCAAACCAGGACACACAAGTAGTAGTTGGGACAGAACTACCTCTTCACTGGAGGTGCACTGATGATGCTACCTAGTATGGTGATGAAACGTGTGTCAACAAACTTACCAGCTCAACAAGCAAGTCAACAACCTCATTCGCAACCTGAGTTACAAATCTTCACACAAACTTCATATGGCAGATGGAGTTCAATCTGGATAAATATGAGGTATTACATTTTGGTACAACAAACAATTAACGGTAGTGTCTGAGAACAAAAGGACCTTGGGGTTCAGGTATATAATTCTTTGAAGTTTGCTTCACATATAGACAGGGTGGTTAAAAAGGCATTTAGCACACTTACCTTCATTGCTTAGTCCTTTGAGTATAGGAGTTGGGAAGTCATGTTGAGGTTGTCCAGGACATTAGTGAGACCCCTTCTCGAATACTGTGCCCAATTCTGGTTGTCCGGTTTTTGCGAGGATATTATTAAACAGAAGCGGGCTCAGAAGGGATTTACTAGGATGTTGCCGTGTATGGAAGGTTTGAGTTATCAGGAAAGACTGAATAGGCTGGAACATTTTTCACTGGAGTGTAGGAGGTTAAAAAGTGACCTGATACAAGTTTATAAAATCATGAGGAGTGTAGATAGACTTAATGGTAGTTGTCTTTTCCCTAGGACGTGGCATTTCAAGATTAGTGGGCTGGTTTTTAAGGTGAGAAGAAAGAATTTTAAAAAGACGTGGGGAATTTTTTGTTTTACACAGAGTGTGGTTCTCGTATGGAATGAACTTCCTGAGGAAATGTGGATGTGGATACAATGGCAACATTTAAAAGATATTTGGCCAAGTGCACGAATAGGAAAGCTTTGGAGGGATATGGGCTAGGAGCAGGATATGGGACTAGTTTAGTTTAAGATTATGTTTGGCATGGACTGGTTGGACAAAAGGGTCTGTTTCTATGCTGTATGACTCTATGCTTTATCTAGACTGATTATTTTAATATCGTATATGCTTAGCATCACTTATCAAAGAAATGTGCCAAGGGATTTTGAACAGAATGAGTGCAGCACAACAATGAGTTAATGTTAAGAGGCTAGCTTGCACGCTATTTAAATTTCACAGAGCCAGGTTGTGAGAACTTGCAAAGTTGAATACTTCCTTCAAAATTCTTGGATGCAGGCCATCAGGTCTTTGGAGACTTTTTGTCCTTTAGTTCCATTAGTCTGTCAAATACTGAGTCCCTTATCGATACTGATTGTTACAAGACCTTTCCTTGCATCAACAACTTACCTAACAGTTATTGGGAGCCTCATTAAAACCATATTTTAAAAAAAGCTGTTATTAATAAAGGATATTTCATTTCCTAGATCTTTGCTCGCTCACTTAACCTCCATATATCGCTTTGTAGAATGTCCTCTTTACAATTAACCAAACGATTTTTGTATAATTGGCAAACTTGGCAAACTTGGCATTCCTTCATTCGTGTGACTTTTGTAAATGGGAAACAGTTGATGGGTCCAAGCACCCATCCTTGTGTCACAGCAGTATTTTGAAGTAAAACAGATCATCACCACCACCAACCAACAGCTCCCCCTGCTCTGCCCACCCCCCAAAGTATTCTAAGGTATAACCATGCCCTAACGTTTATATTTATTTAAAGGCAAGAATAAGGTGGTGAAATCCAGATGCCATTCAACTGATTCACCACTAGACTTTAATCAAAACGCACCTTATTCTTTCAACACAGTTAAAATACAAAAAAACTTCACATTAACTCTATTGAAATACTTAATAAAATAATGTATTATTTAACTACTAATCATCGACTGTTCCATTACAGACAGCATCCCACAAACACTTTGGCAAAAATGCAATTCAGCAAAACAGTTATGGTTCTCATACGCAGTCTCTCTCTAATCCAGCAGAATGAAACAATCTGCCCCTTTTTATTTTTAAGAGCAAGCACCTCATTTAAAACTTCACTCCAGCAGTTTTCAGTAGCCAGCAGTTCTCACTAACTGAAAATAAAACTTCCAGTGTCTATGTGAGCCCTGACCCCACTCACTCATGAGTCTTTTCATAGAATCATAGAATGCCTACAGTGTGAAAGCAGGCCATTCATCCCATTGAGTCTACATCTCTGCTCCGAAGAGCAACCCACCCAGATTCTATGTCTGTCACCCTGCTAATTCATGGCTAATCCACATGGCCTGCATATCCCTGGATACCTTGGTCAATTTCTCATGGCCCATCCACCCAACCTGCAGATTTTTGGGTTTGGGAAGAAATCAGACCATCCAGTAGGCACGCATGCAGACACTGGGAATGTGCAAACCTTGCACAGACAGGTTCTATTCCACTCTCAGAAGACTATGTCCCTGAACTGTGAGGGAGCTATGCTAACCACTGAATTACCTTGCTGTCCTTAATTTTTTTTTATAAAGCACCCAGGGAGCACTCACAAGCTATTTACTAACTGCCCTCCAGAAGGAAATATTCCGAAACCTCTGTGGCAAAACCCTTGTGCAAGTTACATTTGCTATCTTTCAAATTAACCAGATTGTCACAAAATCAATGGAACTTTGGAAAATTTACAACCAATGTATCAGCTGTCTCGATCGTCACTTATTTTAATATCTTAGGATGAATTCCAGAAAGACCCAGTATTTGTTAATGTTTTTAAAAAAAAATTTATAAAAAATTCTGACAACCTATTTTAATATTTCTGGCTTGCTTTCTCTTATACTCTAATTTTTCCTTTTTCTTTTGGTCACTCTTTTATAATCTGTTTAATCTTCTAAACTCTATTTGCCAACTGTATTTGCGCAATCATAAGCCTTTTCTTTATTAATACGGGTGGTGGATCTGTCCTTTGGAATTTTTCTTCTTCTTCACACTGCATCTGTTCTGTGTATTCTCAAATCTCTCTTTTAATGTTTGGGATGCCTTCACTATAGGATCATTCATTAGCCCTATCACTTTGCACAATGTAAATCAAAGTCTATTCTCCAAAATGCTCTGGAGCATGCTCTTCTAAAACTAAAGAAAACACCGAACTCCTCATCAATGCTGTCTTTGTATATCTGAATTTTCCAATCGATATCCATTTATTCTCCACCCTGCTGTGTGGTTACTGTGACCATGTGTTTACTTTTAGAAATTATTTCATGTCTTTATCATTTCTCATCCTTACCCAAACAGTTTCCACACCCCGATTTCTTGATCTTGGATCATCTCTCTCTCAATTATGCTAATATTACCATATCATCACCCAACTTTGTCCTAGTGTTCTGTCATTTGTAAATGTCCTGTACCCTTGTGGGTTCAGATCCCAAATCCATGTCATCTTACATTGTCTTTGTGACAGCTACCATGTTTATTCATTTTTATTTACACTTTTAATTCATCTGTTTTGTTTTGAATGTTGTGTGCATGAAGATACAGAGCTCTTAGTCTTTTCGTTTTACTATTTTAGCAAATGTTATTCTGTTGGTTGACTCTCTTGAATTCATGCTCTGTAGCCTTTCCTGTCATGTTCTGTTTTTCAGTTCTTGTATTAATACTTTTCTCTTTGACCTTGACTCTACTCTTTGAATTGCTAAATCTTCTCAAATTTAATTTCTAGACCCCATTATTTAGCTTCAAATCTTCTCCACTTCCTTGGTTATGCAGTTGGAAAGTACGTCCACTGCAATACTATTCAGATGGTTTGTTTCCATGCTGTGTGACTCTATGACTATATCAGTTCAATACAGATCCCAATTTCCCCAGTAGTGGAGTCACTGCTCCTGAAGCAGACACACTCTTCCCGTATCAGTCTCTGAACCACACATTCATCTTCCTAATCTGACTTGGCCTATGCTAAATTGCACATGTTTGAGGTAATAATGCAGAGTTTATGACCTTTCAGGTTAATATGCCACCTTGCTCCTCATACGGGCTATGCGGAATCACCCTTCTTTTGCCTCTGTTATTGAAGCCTGTATGGATCATGATAGCTGGATTCCCCTTCCTCCACCAAAAAAAAAACCACCACCTTCTAGCCCTAAGCAGATGTCCTGAACCCTGAGATCAGGCAAACAACATTAACTCACACTTGTTTCTTAACCAAGTCTCACTTAGATTGTCCCTGTACTTGACCTCATTTATCAAACACTTGATTATTTTATCCTTCTCTGTGTTGGGATATTTCATGTACTTTGTCTTATTCTGCAGGCATGTGTATATGACAGAGCTGGACTTGGCTTCAGTAAGAAAATGATCCGGAATAAACCTGCTGGGCTGGATAATCTCTGGAGGGAGTCGACAACAGGAAGGTAATCATTAGAGTATTATGTGAAGTAAACAATGATGTGAGATAATCATGCTTAAGTGAAACAAAGATAGCACAACCTTGTTAGTTGTGCTTTACAGAATGAATTTTTCTTTCTGTGATCGTTTCCTGTCTTTTGCCATTTTCATTTACTGGTAATGTAGAATGCAGTTTATCACAATAAGGTCATGGCATCATCTTTGGTAAGTTGGCCGATTACTGATATTGGTGTCCTTGTTACATTCTAATTGTTAAACAGCTATTTTAACTTTGTTAATTTTTTCAAAATCCCAAATCACTTTCCTATGATTGGTTATCCAAACTGTAGGCTTTTCTTCAAAACTAGGTCATTTTCTTGCTGACATCATCATTTGCTGACAAATCTTTCCTGCATCCTCCATGTGATCCAGACCTGGACACATTGTTCTAACTGAGCTAATCAGTGTTCTGGAGTCTTCTTTATCTTCTTTTAAACTGATCAATTTTTTTCATTCTAGTTTTAAACACTTGAGTGCTTGAACCATAAATACTCTACTCCTGAGCTCCTTTGAAATTTTATTATCTTGTTTATTTTTTGATTCATCTCATTTTTCTGCATTAAATCTCAGCTGACATCTATCTGTCTTTAGGTAGTCCCTGATTTACGAGCTACCAACTTAGAAATATTCATACTTACTAATGTAGTCCCATGTAAGGGTATATTGAAATCAGTTTTTAAAGATCAGACATGTGAATTTTGCTCCTGCTTATGAATGGGTATTTTATATTGTAATGTATTGTCTTCTGACTTGCGTACAAATGATGTCAAGGGCTGTCACTCTCACCTAACCTCTCGAACTTAGCTGTTTTGTCCATGTTTGGACCAAGGCTGTAATGAGTTCTGGAGTTGAGTGGCCCTGACAGAACACAACTGGGCATCACTGACCATGTTATTGCTGAGCAGGTGCTGCTTGATAGCACTGTTGATTAAATCTTTCATCAGTTGGAGTCATAGAGATATTCCACCCTAATCTAGTCCCACCTGCTAGTACCTGGCCCACATCCCTCCAAAGTCTTCCTATTCAAATTCCCATCCAGATGCCTTTTAAATTGCAATTGTACTAGCCTCCACCACTTCCTCTGGCAAGCCCATTCCACATGCACACCATCCGCTGCATGAAAATGTTGTCCCTTAGGTCTCTTTTATATCTTTCCACTCTCACCCTAAACCTATGCCTTCTACTTTTGGACTCCCCCACCCAAAGGAAAAGGCCTTGTCTCTTTACCCTATCCATGCCCCTCATGATTTGATAAGCCTCTATAAGTTCATCCCTCAGCCTCCAACATTCCAAGGAAAACAGCCCCAACCTATTCAACCTCTCCCTATAGCTCAAATCCTTCAACCCTGGCAACATCTTTGTAAATATTTTCTGAACCCTTCCAAGTTTCACAACATCTTTCTGATAGGAAGGAGACCAGAATTGCACACAATATTCCAAAAGTGCCCTGTACAGCCGCAACATAACCTCCCAACTCTTGTATTCCATACTCTGACCAATACAGAAAAGCATACCAAACGCCTTCTTCACTGTCCTATCTATGTGCAACTCTACTTTCAAGGAGCTATGAACCTCCACTCCAAGGTCTCTTTGTTCAGCAACACTTCCTAGGACTTATCATTAAGTGTATAAGTCCTGCTAAGATTTGCTTTCCCAAAATGCAGCACCTCACATTTATCTAAATTATATTCCTTCTGCCACACCTTAACCTATTGGCCCATCTGATCAAGATCCGTTTACTGATAATAGACAGTAGACTGATGGGGCGGTAATTGGCTGGGTTGGATTTGTCCTGTTTTTTTATGTACAGAACATAAGTGGGCAATTTTGCAAATTGTTGTGTGGATACCAGTGTTGTAACTGTACTGGAACAGCTTGGCTAGCGGAGCGGCAAGTTCTGGAGCGGCAAGTTCTGAACATTATTGCCAGAATGTTATCAGGGCCTGTAGGTTTTGCAATATCCAGTGTCTCCAACCATTTCTTGATATCACATGAGTGAATTGAATTGGCTGAAGACTAGTATCTGTAATGCTAGAGGAGGCCAAGATGGATCAGCCACTTGGGACTTCTGGCTGAAGATAGTTGCACAAGGTTCAGCCTTATCTTTTGCACTGATATGCTGGGCTCTTCCATCATTGAGGATAGGGGTATTTGTGGAGCCTCCTCCACCAGTGAGTTGTTTAATCCTCCACTGCCATTGGTGACTGGATGTGGCAGGACTGCATCTGATCTGTTGGTTATGGGATTGCTTACCTCTGTCTATCACTTGCTGCTTATACTGTTTGGCATGCACATAGTCCTGTTTGGTGGCATCACCAGGTTGACACCTCACCCCATCTTCAGGTATGCCTGTTGCAGCAGCTGGCATGCTCTCCTGCACTCTCCATTGTATCCGGATCTTCCCTGGCTTGATGGTAGCAGTTGAGTGGGGCATATGCTGAGCCATGAGGCTACCGATTGTGCTGGAGTCCAATTCTGCTGACGTTGATAGCCCACAACACCTAATGGTACCCCAGTCTTGAGTTTTAGATCTGACCGAACCCTGTCCCATTTAGCACAGTGATAGTGTCACACAACATATGATTTTCAGTGTGAAGGCAGAATTTTGTGCTGTGGCCACTCTTAGTGATACTGTCATGGAGTGATGCTGGCAGATTGGTAATGATGAAGTCAAGTATGTTTTTCTTTCTTGTTGATTCACTCACCACCTGCTGTCGACCCAGTCTAGCAGCTATGTCCTTTAGGACCAGAGCAGCTTAATCTGTGTACTGCTGCTGAACCACTTTTATTGGTGGACTTCAAAATTCCCCCACCAAGGTACATTTTGTGCCCTTGCCATCCTCAATGCTTCCTCCAAGTGTTATTCAATATGGAGAAGTACTCATTCATCAGCTGAGGGAGCTGAGGGTACTTGGTAATCAGCAGGAGGTTTCCTTCCCCATGTTTAGCCTGAAGCTACGAGACTGTTCATGGAGTCTGGAATCAATGTTGAGGACTCCCAGAGAAACTCCCTCTTGACCATAGACCACTGTGCCACCACCTCGCTAGGTGTGTCCGGCCAATGAGACAAGACTTAGCTGAGGATGGTGTTGATGTTGTCTGGAAAATTGTTGTAGGATATGACTCCATGAGTATGACTGTGCCAGGCTGTTGCTTGCCTAATCTGTGAGACAGCTCTCCCACGTTTGGCACTAGCCCCCAGATATTAAGTGAGGAGTACTTGGCAGGGTCGACAGGGCTGTTTCTGCTGTTGTGTTATCCGGTGCCGAAGTTGATGCCAGATAATCTGTCTGGTTTCATTTCTTTGTGACTTTGTAGTGGTTGGTATGACTGAATGGCCATTTCAGAGAGCGATTGAGTGTCAACCAAGTGCTCTGGGTCTAGAATCATATGTAGGCCAGACCAGGTGAGGATGGCAGATTTCCTTCCTTGAAGGACATTAGTGAACTAGACGGGTTTTTCTGACAACCGACAACAATTCCATGGTGATAAGTAGATTCCTAATTCCAGATTTTGTTTTTATTGAATTCAAATTCCACCATCTGCATGGTGGGATTCGAATCCCAGTCCCCAGAACATTAGCTGAGTTTCTGAATTAATAATCTAGCAATAATTGATGTTCATGGGATGACACTAAATTAGAACAGTTAATTAGTAACAGGTATATATTTATCATTCACTTAGGTTTTCTAGTAGTGAAGTTATTCTAAATTCCTCTTTCTTTTGTTTATATTTTTAACTGTAGTCATAGAGTCATATAGCACAGAAACAGGTCCTTTGGTCTAACCAGTCCATGCCGAACATAATCCCAAACTAAACTAGATCCATCTGCCTGCTCCTGGCCTATAACCTTCCAAACCTTTCCTATTCATAGATCTATCCAAATGTCTTTTAAACAGTGTAATTGTACCAGCAACCACCACTTTCTCAGAAAGTTCATTCCACACATGTTAAAAATTTGCCCCTCAGTTTCTTTTTAAGTCTCTCTCCTCTCATTTTAAAAATGTACTCCCTACTCTTGAAATCCCTTGGTGTTTAAATAAATTATGTTTTGCTTAATGTCAAGTATTTTGACCAGTCACATTGTATCTGGAACATAGCACTGTGCACCTACCTTTAAAATAAGGAACAGTTAGGGGCGAGGCCACCACTTTAAAATATCTTTTAATTAGATTAGATTCAATACAGTGTGAAACAGGCCATTTGGCCTAACCAGTCCACACCAGCCATCCGAAGAGTAACCCACCCAGACCCATTCCCCTCTGACTAATGCACCTGACACAATGGGCAATTTAGCATGGCCAATTCACCTGACCTTTACATCTTTGGACTGTGGGAGGAAACCGGAGCACCCGGACGAAACCCACGCAGACACTGGGAGAATGTGCAAACCCCACAGAGACAGTTTTCCGAGGCTGGAACCGAACCAGGGTCCCTGGTGCTGAGAGGCAGCAGTGCTAGCCACCGTGCCGCCCCAAACTCTTGATGGAGTCTGGTCTAGTCCATAACAAAAGAACCGCTGTAGTCTTGTGATGGAGCAGCAGTGAATGGCATTCACTTTGCGTCAGTACAAAGGCAATGCTCTTGCCCATCCTCCTCACTGCAACACAGCCAAAGAAGTGTGTGTGAGCTTCTCTACAGAGCAAGCAGCAAAATGTTCAAGTACAACACCTCAAATTCAGAATCATGGCAACCTTAACCTCAGTCATTGAGCTACAATGTCCAGATGATAAAGGTTTACCAGCGCTTAAAAGTGTGTTGCTGGAAAAGCGCAGGAGGTCAGGCAGCATCAAAGGAGAAGGAGAATCGACGTTTCGGGCATAAGCCCTTCTTCAGGAATGAGGAGGGTGTGCCAAGCAGGCTAAGATAAAAGGTGGGGAGGAGGGACTTGGGGAAGGGGCGTTGGGAATGTGATATGTGGAAGGAGGTTAAGGTGAGGGTGATAGGCCGGAGAGGGGGTGGTGGCGGAGAGGTCGGGAAGAAGATTGCAGGTCAAGAAGGTGGTGCTGAGTCTGAGGGTTGGGACTGAGATAAGGTGGGGGGAGGGGAAATGAGGAAGCTGGAGAAATCTGCATTCATCCCTTGTGGTTGGAGGGTTCCTAGGCGGAAAATGAGGCGCTGTTCCTCCAGGTGTTGTGTTGCCATAGTCTGGCGATGGAGGAGGCCAAGGACCTGCATGTCCTTGGCAGAGTGGGAGGGGGGGTTAAAGTGTTCAGCCACGGGGCGGTTGGGTTGGTTGGTGCAGGTGTCCCAGAGGTGTTCTCTGATACGTTCCGCAAGTAGGCGGCCTGCCTCCCCAATGAATACGAGGCCACATCGGGTGCAGCGGATGCAGTAAATGATGTGTGTGGAGGTGCAGGTGAATTTCTGATGAATATTGAAGGATCCCTTGGGGCCTTGGAGGGAAGTGAGGGGGGAGGTGTGGGCGCAAGTTTTGCATTTCTTGCAGTTGCAGGGGAAGGTGCTGGGAGTGGAGGTTGGGTTGGTGGGGGGTGTGGATCTGACAAGGGAGTCGCGGAGGGAGTGGTCTTTCCGGAACGCTGATAGGGGTGGGGAGGGAAATATATCCTTGGTGGTGGGGTCCGTTTGGAGGTGGCGGAAATGACGAAGGATAATCCGATGTATCTGGAGGTTGGTGGGGTGGTAGGTGAGGACTAGTGGGGTTCTTGTCCTGGTGGCGATTGGAGCAGCGGGGTTCAAGGGCAGAGGAGCAGGAAGTGGAGGAGATGCGATGGAGAGCATCGTCAACCACGTCTGAGAGGAAATTGCGGTCTTTGAAGTAGGAGCCCATCTGGGTTGTTCGGTATTGGAATTGGTCCTCCTGGGAGCAGATGCGGCGAAGGCGAAGGAATTGGGAATATGGGATGGCGTTTTTACAGGGGGCAAGGTGGGAAGAGGTGTAATCTAGGTAGCTGTGGGAGTCAATCGGTTGATAGTATACGTCCGTGTTGAGTCGGTCGTCCGAGATAGAGATGGAGAGGTCTAGGAAGGGGAGGGAGGAGTCTGAGACGGTCCAGGTAAATTTGAGGTCAGGGTGGAAGGTGTTAGTCAAGTGGATGAACTGTTCAACCTCCTCGTGGGAGCACGGGATAGCGCCGATACAGTCATCAATGTAGCGGAGGAAAAGGTGGGGGGTGGTGCCAGTGTAGCTGCGGAAGATGGACTGTTCCACATATCCAACGAAGAGGCAGGGTGGAAGGTGTTAGTAAAGTGGAACCACAGAATACCTGCATCTAGTATTTAGGATGATAGTCAAACCACAGAATACCTGCATCTGTATTCAGATAATCTATAATCTACATGGGCGGCACGGTGGCACAGTGGTTAGCACTGCTGCCTCACAGTGCCAGAGACCCGGGTTCAATTCCCGCCTCAAGTGACTGACTGTGTGGAGTTTGCATATTCTCCCCGTGTCTGCATGGGTTTCCTCTGGGTGCTCCGGTTTCCTCCCACAGTCCAAAAGGTTAGGTGAATTGGCCAAGTTAAATTGCCCGTAGTGTTAGGTGAAGAGGTAAATATAGGGGAATGGGTCTGGGTGGGTTGCGCTTCGGCGGGTCGGTGTGGATTTGTTGGGCCGAAGGGCCTGTTTCCACACTGTAAGCAATCTAATCTAATCAAAACTATTCTAATCCCATTTTCTAGTACTTGGCCCAGACCCTTGCATGCCTTGGTATCACAAGTGCACATATAAATTATTGTTAAATGTTGTCAGGGCTTCTGCCTCTACCGCACTTACAGTCAGAGAGTTCCAGATTCCAATCGCCCATACTGTGAAAACATTTTTCCTGGCATCTCTTCTAAACCTTCCTCCCTTTACCTTAAAGCTATGCCCCCAGTCATTGATCCCTCGTCAAGGAGAAAAGTTTCTTTCTACCTACCCTATCAATGCCCCTCCTAATTTTATACATTTTAGTCATATCCTGTCTCAGTCTCCTCTGGTGTAAGGAAAACAACCTCAGTCTGTCAAATCTTTCTTCATAACTGAAACTCTCCAGCCCAAGCAACATCCTGGTAAATCTCCTCTGCACCCTCTCCAGTCCTGTCACATACCTCCTGTAACGTGGATTCCAGAACTGCACACAACACTAGCTATGGCATAGCCAACATTTTGTACAGTTCCAGTATAGCATTCCTGAACTTAAAACTCTAAGCCTCAACTAATTAAGGGCAGGTATACTTAAGCCACCTTAACCACTTTATCCACCTACCATTCATCATGTATTCTATTGCCACGTTTGTTCTGCCCAGTGGCATCACCTCACATTTCTTGGGATTGAATTACATTTACCACTTATCAGCCATCTCATCAACCCTGCCTTGCTCAGACTACAACTGTCCCAACTGTTTATTGTAGTCAGCCATCATCACCACTCTCCACCCCTTTACTTTTTCAAAGGGGATATTTCCAAGTTTTCTTTGATGGATCTATTGCTTCCATATGTGTTTCTCATGTTAAAGTTTCTCTGAAAATGTCAAAGTTATACACATCTTTCATTGAGTACCGAGAAATCTTTGACAGCTATGAGTGCTTTCAGAATCTTCTTGCTCAGATTGCTGTTATACTTAATGAACTGATCACGTGACTTCAATGACAAGGTGAAAGTGAGGACTGCAGATGCTGGAGGTTAGAGTTGGGACTGGAAAAGCACAGTAGGTCAGGCAGCATCTGAGGAGCAGCAGAATTGATGTTTTGAGCAAAAGCCCTTCTTCAGGAATGAATGATGAAGGACTTTTGCCTGAATCTTCAAATCTGCTCCTCAGATGCTGCCTGACCTGTGCTTTTCCAGCATCACACTCTTTCATTAATTCAGTGAATCAAACACTCATTCAGTCAAGGGCGGCAGGGTGGCTAAGTGGGTTAGCACTGCAGCCTCACAGCACTAGGGACCCGGGTTTAATTCCAGCCTCGGGCGACTGTCTGTGTGGAGTTTGCACATTCTCCCAGTGTTTGCGTGGGTTTCCTCCAGATGCTCCGGTTTCCTCCCACAGTCCAAAGATTTGCAGGTCAGATGGATTGGCCATACTAAATTGTCCATAGTGTTGGGTGCATTAGTCAGAGGAAAATGGGTCTGGGTGGGTTACTCTTCAGAGGGTCAGTGTGGACTTGTTGGGCCAAAGGGCCTGTTTCCTCGCTAGGGAAGCGAATCACGTCTTGACTTCAATAACAAATTCAGTTTAACTGATATATTTCAATCAGCATTTTCTGTTCTTGCTTTCTGAATATTGAGAGGGTAGTATTGTAAATGGCATTGTCTGGTAGATGTTAAGACTGACATTTTGACAAGGACTTCCATTACATTTGAAATAGAGCATCAAGGGTTGCAACCTAACCCTGATGCACACTAGGGAGTGATCTGTATCACAGTCAGTATTGTGTTTGGTGCACATGTTCATGCTGTCAAGTCACTTCTGGTGGTGATAGGTTAAGTAAGTGGGCAAAATGTTAGCTATAATGTGGAAAAATGTGAAATTAATTTTAGAGAGTATAAAAGGACAATGGAATAAAAAAGAATCTTCTATTAGATGGAGAAAAATTGCAAACAGCTGCAACACAAAGGGAGTTGAGCATGAAACTCTGAAAGCTAGCGCACAGGTCCAGCAGGTAATCAGAAAGACTAATGTAATGTTTCCCCCCTCATTTCAAATAGGTTGGAGTATAAGAGTAGGGAAGTCTTGCTGAACTGTACCAAGTGTTGGTCAGACTCTTACTAGAGAATGCATTTAAGGAAAGATATTTCATTGGAAACAGCTCACAGAAGATTCACTAGGGTGATCCTTGTTATGGAGGGATTGTCTTTTGAGCAAAGCTTAAACAGGTTAGGACTCTACTCATCAAAATTTAGAAGAAGAAGACATGCTGTCACTGAAACACATAGGATTCATTTGGGGCTTGACAGAGTAAATGCTGAGAGGATGTTTCTCTTCATGGGAGAGTCCAGGACCTGAGGGGATAGTCTCAGAAAAAAGGGGCGCAGATTTGAAACTGAGATGGGAAGGAATTTCTTCTCTTTGGAACTCTTGCCATGGGAGCTATGAGGGCAGATTCCTAATGTATGTTTAAGGCTGAGATGGATACTTTCTTGATCAGCAAGGAGTCAAGGGTTACGGGGAAAGGGCAGGAAAATGGACATGAGGAATGTAGAATCAGCTATGGTCCTATTGATCGCGGTGCAGGCTTGAGGTGCTTAACACCCTACTCCTGTTCCAGCCCAAGCCAGCTGATGCCAAGGTTCTGATCATTGATGCCTCTAAAACACCTTTCATTAAGGCATATTTGAAAAGAACGCATTAGCTACACAAAGTTTCTGCAAATTTTTCATTATCTTTTCCAGGCCTGATGTTTGAGTCACTGTTGACACCTACTGCTGCTTTGAAATTCCCCAGTCTAAAGGTGGTCTAAATTAAGAATTCTGCTCAGAGCAATAGCAAAGCTCCTTTAAGTCCTGATCTTTCACTTTATCATGATGCACATCTTTGGAGTATACATGCCCTTGAAGTTCAGTAGTTCTCTGTGCAAAGTGAATAGAGAACACAATCTGAACCAGGTGTCTGTCATTAAAAGCAGTCAGTTCCGTACAGTAAAACTTACCCGTTTCTTGTTAAGTCCTGTCAGTTAAATGTGTGATGTTTTCCTTTTAGTGATCCATTCGCAGAAAGTCTGGGCTCTTGAAATTTGATAACTGGATCATTGAGATAGCGTCCAGGTTGCTCACAACTGTCTTATGAATATTATTAACGAGTCACAAGTCAGTCAGATCCGTACACAGGTTTGAGCTCGCCAAACAGAGAATTGGCATCTTTTTGTTTACTTTCCTGATGCGATGGTTTCCAACTACTTGTGAGCAGAGACGCTGAGTTCAAGGAGGTGATGTATGTTGTTTCTTCCACTTATTATTTGAGGTTTGTCTGACTAAGGTAAAAGATAGCTGACCAGTGGCATGCGAGGGTCGCTCTAACCTGTTGAGATAGCTTGCAAAACCTATTTCCTACATCAATCAAGTTGGGCTTATCATTCGTAACTGCTACCCACCATGCTGTATTTAACATTATGGTGGTACTGGAGTGTCCTATCCAAGGCACAGACATGGACAAAATTTATGGAGCATTGTGGTGCCCTTTTTGGTCTTCAAAAGTGTTACATTTTGTGGGGAATGGTAAAGTGAATCAAATCTCCTCCTTTACTCATGATATAACTGGGGTGTGTTACATAATTGACAGCTTCCTCGAATTAATATAATAAGTACTCATAGAGATTGTGAACGTCATCTTTGTTTCCTTGTCTTCTGTAGCAATTAATAACCAAGCTGTCAGACAAGCAGTCATTTTATGGGAGATTGCAGGGTAATGTACAGAAACAGAAAGACAGAACAAAGACCCAGAATTCAACTAGTAATAAAAGCAGTCCCTGTAGAGATAGGGTTAATGAACAGATAGCCTGGGGGCTGGCTATAGCAGCGTATGGCACTTGTTCCTGGTCAAATTAGTAATAAATATTCTATCAATTAATTGTTGAATTGAGTGTCACTGAACCCAAACCCACAGTTTGGGGCACCATGATGACTCAGTGGTTAACATGCTGTCTCACAGCGCCAGGGACCAAGGTTCGATTCCAGCCTTGGGTGACTGTGGAATTTGCACATTGTCCTCGTGTCTGCATGGGTTTCCGCCAGGTGCTACGGTTTCCTCTCACATTCCAAAGATGTGCAAGTTAGGATGGTCTACAGTTGACTGCTTCTTCCGAATTTTAGTTATCATTTCTGTATTGGAGTCTGATTTCTACTTTGACATTTGATTAGGAAAGATGGCCTCCATTTTAATTCATATTGTTTCAAAAACAAGAATTTTGAATTTTCTCATGTACAGGTTCGATTCCAACCTCGGGCGACTGTCTGTGTGAAGTTTGCACATTCTCTGTGTGTCCGAATGGGTTTCCTCCGGGTGCTCTGGTTTCCTCCTATGGTTCAAAGATGTGCTGGTCAGGTGAATTGGCCATGTTAAATTGCTCATAGTGTTAGGTGCATTAGTCAGAGAGAAGTGGGTCAGGGTGGGTTACTCTTTGGAGGGTCGGTGTGGACTGGTTGGGCCGAAGGGCCTGTTGCCACCCTGTAGGGAATATAATCTAATTTACACCATGGAAAGAATGAGAGCCAGCAAATGTAAGCACATAAATGGAGTAGCAGTCCTGAAGATAGAGGTAAGAGTGTAGTGCTGGAAAAGCACAGCTGGTTAGGCAGCATCTGAGGAGCAGGAGAATCGATGTTTGGAGCATAAGCTCTTCATCAGGAAAGTGGGTTCTCAGCCAAGGGGTCTGAGAGATAAATGGGAGGGGCTGGGGTTGGGAGGAAGGTTGCTGAGAATGTGATTGGTAGTTGGAGGCGGGGGTGAAGGTGAAAGGTCAGAGAGGAGAGTGGAGTGGATAGATGGGAAGGAAGATGGACAGGTAGGATGGGTCAAGAGGGTGGTGCAAATTTAGAAGGTTGGATTTGGGATAAGGTGAGGGGAGGGGAAATGAGAAACCTGGTGAAATCCACAGTGATCCCATGTGGTTGGAGGGTCCCATAGCAGAAGATGAAGTGTTCTTCCTCTAAGTGTCGGATGGTAAGGGTTTGGCGATGGAGGAGTCCCAGGATCTACATGTTCTTGGGGGAGTAGGAGGGGGAGCACATGTTTGACCACATGGTGGTGGGGTTGTTTTGTGCTTGTCCCGGAGATGTTCTTTGAAGCATTCTGCATGTGGAGTCCACAGAGTCCCCAATAAAGGTCTTCAGTGATACAGTTAGAATAGCAACTTTCCTCTTGTGTGTGCAGTAGGTTTATTCAGATGAACCACCAATGTAATGATGCTCATGTGACGTGAAAGAGTTTTTTATTAGAGCATGAAATACAGTCACTGTGTAGATTAGCTTACTTACAGTGTGGAAACAGGCCCTTTGGCCCAACAAGTCCACACCGCCCCGCCGAAGCGCAACCCACCCATACCCCTACATTTACCCCTTACCTAACACTACGGGCAATTTAGCATGGCCAATTCACCTGACCTGCACATCTTTGGACTGTGGGAGGAAACCGGAGCACCCGGAGGAAACCCACGCAGACACGGGGAGAACGTGCAAACTCCACACAGTCAGTCGCCTGAGGCAGGAATTGAACCCGGGTCTCTGGCGCTGTGAGGCAGCAGTGCTAACCACTGTGCCACCGTGCCGCCCATGTAGATTATAGATTATCTGAATACAGATGCAGGTATTCTGTGGTTTTACTATCATCCTAAATACTCGATGCAGGTATTCTGTGGTTTGAATTGTATATCAGCCTGAATGCTGGATACATTGTATATTAGATTAGATTACAGTGTGGAAACAGGCCCTTCGGCCCAACAAGTCCACACTGACCCGCCGAAGCGCAACCCACCCATACCCCTACATTGACCCCTTACCTAAAACTACGGGCAATTTAGCATGGCCAATTCACCTGACCTGCACATCTTTGTGACTGTGGGAGGAAACCGGAGCACCCGGAGGAAACCCACGCAGACACGGGGAGAACGTGCAAACTCCACACAGTCAGTCGCCTGAGGCGGGAATTGAACCCGGGTCTCAGGCGCTGTGAGGCAGCAGTGCTAACCACTGTGCTGCCCACAGGTATATCTGCCTGAATATCAGATATAATGTGGTTTCTATATCCACCTGAACAACAAATACAGCCTAAAGATCAGAGACAGATGCAACCTGAATATCAGAGACAGATAACCTCTGCTTTGCATCTGAACCTGAATATCAGATGCATTTATTGTATGGTTTATATTTCAGTCTGAATACTAGAGTCAGTTGCTGTGGACTTGGTATCATCCTGAATAACAGACACAAAGAGTGGTTTGTGTATTACCCTGAATATCACTTACAGATAATGTTATTTGTACATCAGCCTCAATAGATGCAGATAGTGTGGGCTGGGTATCAGACTCAATATAAATGCCGATTATGTGGGTGGGGTATCAGTCTCACTACCATATGCAGTCATATGTTGGTTTATACATCAACCTCAATATCTGATAGAGATAACACCGTGGCCTGAACATCAGCTTGAATACCAGATACAGGCACAGCGTTGTACGTCAGCCTCGATGTTCGAAACAGATACAGTGTGGTTTTTAATATGGCCTGAACAGAATTTTTTTTTATATCAGCTTGAATATCAGATAAAGTTGCAGTGTGAGGTGGGTTTCTGCCTGAATACCAGATATACATAGAATGGAATAAATAAAAACAAAGAACTGCAGGTGCAGTTTGGATTACATATCAGCTTGAGTACTAGCCACAGTATGTAAGTTGGACATCAACCTGAACACAAGATGCATTTACAGTATTGTTTAGCTATTACATGAATACTAGATACAATCAGTGAAGTTTAGATATCAGCTTGAACACAGGAGTTTTACTGTACGCTTTGTCATGCAACCTCAGTCCCAGGCACAGACACAATGCACAAGTCGAGAATGTGTTCTGGGAAAGCACAGCAGGTCAAGGCAGCATCGGAGGAGCAAAAGAGCATCGGATGCTGCCTGACCTGCTGTGCTTTCCCAGCAACACACATTCTAGACTCTGACCGCTAGCATCTGTGGTCCTCACTTTCTCCTAATAGATACAGTGCAGTTTGTATTTTCAGCCTAAGTACTAATACAGTGTATTATAGTGTAATTTGTATATTGGCTGGAATACCAGTTATAGTGTGAACTGATCATCAGACTTGTATTTTCAGTGTGGTTTGTGCATCACTTATAGTTAGTGTGGGTTGGCTATCAGCCTGAATACCAAATATAGGTACAATGTGGTTTATGTATCTATCTGAATACAGGATATTTTGCAGTCTTGTTTTTATATTAGCCTGAATGACAGATGCGATTAGTATCGCTTACATAGCAACTTGAGCACCAAATACTGTGTGGTTTATACATCAGTCCGAAAACCAGATATCGGTACAATACATCAGCCTGAATACTGGATACAGTTGCAGTGTGGTTTGTATGTCCCCCTAAATACCAGATACTTTGTATGCTTTGTATATGAACTTGAAAGCAAGGTATGTTTAAAGTGTGACATGACTATTGATCTTAATACCAGATGCAGTTACAGTATGGTCTGTATATCAGCCTGAATATCGGAGACTGAGACAGTTTGAAAACTGCATTGAATACTACATTCTGTTATGATGCAGTTTGTAGATTGCTCTGAATTTCATGGACCAAAGCAAGCAAATGGGGCAAGGTTAATTGTGAAAACTGGGCAGCATTGGCAAAGTTGGGCCAAAGGACCTTTTCCCAAGCTGTCAGCCTCTATATATCAGCACAGTGTCTTTTGTACATCAGCTTAGAATACCATATACAGATAGAGCATGTTGGATGTCAGCCTGAATACCTGATCATTACAGTGTCGGCTGGATATCAGCAGATACAAATGTATCTGCTGAGTACTAGATATTGGTGCAGTTGTAAATCACCTCGAATACCAGATCAGATACAGTGTGGTTCAAAATATCCGATACAGATCTGTGGGACAAATATCAGTATGCATACCAGATAAGGTTCCTGTGTGGTTGAAATGTCAGGCTGAATCGTAAAATTACCTACAATGTGGAAAGAGGCCATTCGGCTCATTGTGTTGGCATCTATCCTCCCACCCTATTTCTTTAACACCACATTTTCCATGGCTAACCCACCTAACCTGTGCATTCACTGGATACTGCAGGGATTTTTGCTATGTGTAATCCACCTAACTTGCACATCTTTGGACTGTAGGAAGAAACCGGAGCATCCGGTGGAAACCCATGCAGACGCAAGGAGAGTATGCAAATTCTACGCAGACAGTCACACAAGGCTGAATTGAAGCAGTTCCCTGGTACTGTGCTAACCAAGGCGAACCACTGTGTCGTGATGCTGCTCTGATTAGTTCCAATACCAGCTGGTATCAACCTGAATGCTAATTAAAGTTGGTGTCATTAATATTATCAGCTTGAACACCAGTTTTGTTTAATGTGGATAGTACATCAGTTTGAAAACCAGATACGTATAAAATATCTGTGTAGTCAGACGTATTTGCAGATATAGTTGATATGTGAAACAAAAACAGAATTTGTTGGAGAAACTTAGCAGATCTAGCAGCATCTCTGGAGAGAAAGCAGAGATAACATTTCGAGTCCAGTAGACTTGAGTACTATGCAGGCACAGTGTTGTTTGTGTATCATCCTGAAGAAAGTGAGGACTGCAGATGCTGGAGGTCAGCATCAAGAGTGTAGTGCTGGAAAAGCAGGTCAGGCAGCATCCGAGGAGCAGGAGAATCAACATTTCAGGCAAAAACCCTTCATCAGGAATGAGGCTTATGAGCCAAGAAGGTGGAGAGATAAATGAGAAGGGGGTTGGGGCTGGGGGGAAGGTAGCTAAGAGTATGATACGTAGGTGGAGATGGGGGAATGGTGATAGGTCAGAGAGGATGGTGGAGTGGATAGATGGGAAGGAAGATGGACAGGTAGGACAGGTCATGAGGGCGGTGCCGTGTTGGAGGGTTGGATATGGGATAAAGGGAGGGAGGGAAAATAAAGAAACTGGTGAAATCCACATTGATGCCATGGGGTTGGAGGGTCCCAAGGCAAAAGATGAGGCGTTCTTCTTCCAGGTGTTGGGTGGTTAGGGAGTGGCGATGGAGGAGGCCCAGGACCACATGGGTAGGGAAATTGTGGTCTTTGAATAAGGAGGTCATCTGCTGTGTTCTTTGGTGGAACTGGTCCTCTAGGAGCAGATGCGGAGGAATTAGAAATAAGGGATGGAGTTTTGACAGGAGGCAGGGTGGGAGAAGGTGTGGTTCAGGTAGCTATGGGAGTCAGTGGGTTTTTAAAAGATGTCTGTGTTGAGTTGGTCACTGTTGATGGAGATGGAGAGGTCCAGGAAGGAAAGGGAGGTGTCCAAGATGGTCCTGGTGAGTTTTAGGTTGGGGTGGAATGTGTTGGTGAAGTTAATAAACTGTTCAACATCCTTGTGAGAGCACGAGATGGTGCCGATGCAGTCATCAATGTAGTGGAGGAAAAGGTAGGGAATGCTGCCAGTGTAACTGCGGAAGATGGGACCGTTCCACGTAACCGACAAAGAGATGGCATAGCTGGGGCCCATGTGTGTGCCCATGGCTACCCCTTTGGTCTGAAGGAAGTGGGAGCATTCAGAGGAGAAATTATTGAGGGTGAGGACCAGTTCAACAATCAAATGAGAGTGTCAGTGGAGGGGTACTGCTGGGGACATTGGGAGAGGAATAAACGGAGTGCTCGGAGGCCCTTGTGATGGCGGATAGAGATACATCGTGACTGGATGTCTATGGTGAAGATGAGCCATTGGGGGCCAGAGAAACAAAAGTCTTGGAGGACGTGGCGGGCATGGGCGGTGTCCCAAATGTGGGGAGTTCCTGGATCGGGGAGATAGGACAGTATGTGGGGATGAGTTCAATGGGGCAGGAGCAGGCTGAGACGATGGGTCAGCCGGGGCAATCAGGCTTGTGAATCTTGGGTAGGAGGTAGAACCGGGCAATGTGGGGTTTCCGGACTATGAGGTTGGAAGCTGTGGGTGGGAAATCTCCTGCTCCTCGGATGCTGCCTGACTTTCTGCATTTTTCTTGCACCACACTCTCAACTATCATCCTGAAGACCCTATTCAGTAATGTTGTGGACTGACTATCAGCACAAATATCAGTTCTCGGTACAGTATGGTATTTGTTTGATTGTATCATCTGAAAACCGGCTGAATCGCAGATATAGTTTAATGTGGTTTGTATATCAGCCTGAATAGCAGGTACAGATAGAAAGGTTTGTATATCGGGAGTGGGCTAGCCTAGTGGTATTATTGCTGCACTATTAATCCAGAGACCTAGGTAATGTCCTGAGAACTGAAATTTAAATTCCACCATAGTGGAAGATTCAGTAAAATAAATGTCTGGAATTAAGAATCTACTGATGATCATGAAACCATTGTCGATTGTTGGAGAAACCCATCTGGTTCACTCATGCCCTTCAGAGAAGGAAATTTGCTAACCTTCAATGAAATTTAATGAAACCGGACAGATTACCTGGCACTGACCTAGGCAAAGACGATGGCAGAAACAGCCCTGTTGACTCTGCAAAGTCCTCTTTATTAGTTTCTGGGGAGTACAGAGGAACCTCGATTATCCAAACAAGATGGGCGAGCAGTATTTCATTCGGATAGTTGATTATTCGGATAACTGATCCATTGCCTCCCCTCAGGGACTTGAAGTTTTCTTGCTGCCTTGCTGCCTCTCTCTGTCTCAGGGTTTGTGTATAAGGGAACTGCAGCATTGCTGAAGCCTCTCCCTGCCACTGCTTCACTTCAATGGGATTGACAAAGCTTGCTGAGTCCGCTCCCCATTCAGGAGACTAGGCAGCAGCACTATGGATCGGTAAACCCCCCCCACACCTCCCCCACTCCTGCCCCCTCACCGTATGCTTTCAACTCTCCACATTTTCAGTTAGCGGATGGAATGAAGTGGCCAGATGCCTCTTATCTCTTCTCCTGAGTGGGACTCTAGAACAAAATGAAGTCATGCAATGAAGACGGCAGCCGGACTGGACACCAACCGCAAGACTGCTGTTGCGTTTTGGGAGGGGTGAGTCTCAAACTAGCACACAATGTTTTAGATTTAGATTACTTATAGTGTGGAAACAGACCCTTCGGCCCAACAAGTCCACACCGATCCTCCAAAGAGCAACCCACCCAGACCCATTCCCCTACATTTACCCCTTCACCTAACACTGCGGTCAGTTTAGCATTGCCAATTCACCTAACCTGCACATTTTTGGACTGTGGGAGGAAACCTGAGCACCCGGAGGAATCCCACACAGACACGGGGAGAATGTGCAAACTCCACACATGCAGTTGCCTGAGGTGGGAATTGAACCCAGGTCTCTGGCGCTGTGAGGCAGCAGTGCTAACCACGGTGCCGCCCATTTTTTGTTCCTGGATTTTTTACTGCAACTTTTTGAGAAGTTCCCACTTTGCCCTGTACAGGACAATGTTGGAGAGATCATCTGGCTAAGGGGGGTTTGTATGGTAGGGTACACCCCTATGTGGAACTCCACGAAAGGTGGTGGGAGGGGAGAAGTGTGCATGTCTCGAAACCTAGAAAGCCCCCAATGCTTGCTGTGACCTCCTGGTTAGACAGAGCCACTGTTATGTCTTTGTTGAGAACGTTGACAAGCAAGAGAATTCCAGCCTATGGTGTTTTATTTTCCATTTGTTTGCTGCTCAGAGACATGTGTTGGGGTTAGTGTGAATCAGATCGAGATTTGTGCAAAACCCATTTTTCTATTTCCTCAGAAAGCTGCCGGTTTTCACATCCGCCAGTTGCAAAGTTAGGGGACTGCTGCAAAGCTGCTCTCTATGTGTGTGTGAGAGACCCAGAGATTTGTTTTATTTTTAATTATTCCTGAAAATCTCTTGAGAAAGAAAGATAACAGTTAACTTTTAGTGTTATTACGAGTGCAGGATTGTTAATTTCAAAAACGCAGATGTGAAGCCTTTGTAATGAGCTGGTGTGTTCTTTATTTGAGAATATTCAGTGCTCTGAATTTCTCCAGATTGTTATTTTGTTGTCTTCACTTGGAGGGAGAGGGAGTGAGGTCAGTCATTTGGAGATGGTACCTGCAATCTCGTTGATGTCCAGGGCTGTTCTCTGCAGCATTTCAGTAAGCCAAATTCACTTCTAATTGTTATAAACTAAAGACACCAGTGTTGGTAACACCTCTTTGATGTAATGTTTTTATGGGATCTTGAGATAATCTGAAATTCGGATAATTCATATTTGGATAATCAAGGTTCCTCTGTAGTGTCAAAATTGGGAGAGCTGTTTCACAAACTAGTCAAGCCTGACATTGTCTGTAAGGTATTATTCCATGAGTCTGACTATGTCCCAGGTACCACTAGCACCATCCCAGGATATGTCTGAGCCCACTAGCAGGACAGACCCATCAGAGAACAAAGAAAATTACAGCACAGGAGCAAGCCCTTTGGACCTCCAAGCCCTCACCAGTCCAGATCCTCTATCTAAATCTGTTGCCTATTTTCCAAGGATCTGTATCCCTCTGCTCCCGACCCATTCATGTCTCTGTCAAGATGCATGTTAAATGACATTATCATGCCCGCCTCTACCACTTCTGCTGGCAACATGTTCCAGGTACCCACCACGTTCTGCGTAAAGAACTTTCCACGCATATTTCCCTTAAGCTTTTCTCCTGTCACCTTGAACTTGTGACCCCTAGTAACTGAGTCACCAACTCTGGAAGAAAGTTTCTTGCTATCCACTCTGTCTATACTTCTCATGATCTTGTTGACCTCAATCAGGTCCCCCCTCAACCTCCATCTTTCTAATGAAAATAATTCTAATCTACTCACTCTTTTCATAGCTAGCATCCTCCATGCCAGGCAACATCCTGGTGAACCTCCTCTGCACCGTCTCCAAAGTAAAGTGGTGACTAAAAATGTATGCAGTATTCCAAATGTGGTTGTATCAAAGTCCAATACAACTGTAACATGACCTGCCAACTCCTGTACTCAGTACCCCGTCCAATGAAGGAATCATGAAGTATGCCTTCTTGACCACTCTATCAACCTGCGATGCCACCTTCAGGGTACAATGGACCTAAACACCCAGATCTTTCTGTATGGCAGTTTTCCCCAAAGCTTTTCCATTTATCATAAGTTCCTTCTCGAATTGGATCTTCCAAAATGGATCACCTCACACAGGTGGCAGCACAGTGATATAAGATCTGGAGGTAGTTGCCTTGGAGTCCTTATAATTGACTCTCAACCCCTTGGAGTCTCATGGCTTGAAAACTCCTGCTGATTGCCATTTACTGTTCTCCCTTGGCCATTGAATTAGTACTCCTCCATGTTGAACAACACTTGGAGGAGGCACTGAGGGATTGCAAGGCAACAAAATGTACTCTGGACAGGAGATTTGAATGTCCACCACCAGGAATAGCTCAGCAGCAGTACTACTGATTGAGCTGTTCGGATCCTAAAGGACACAGCTGCTAGACTGAATGTGCAACAGGTGGTGAGGGAGCCAACAAGAGGGAAAAGCATATTTGACCTTATCCTTACCAATCTGCTGGCTAGAGATGCATCTGTTCATGACAGTATCGGCATGAGTGACCACGGCACAGTCCTTGTGGAACAAAGTCCTGCCTTCACATTGAGAACAACTTCCATCAGGTTGTGTAGCACTTATCACTGTGTAAATGAGACAGACTTGGAATAAATGCCAGTCTTCAGCTAATTCAGTTCATTCCTTGGGATATAAGGAAGTAGTTGGAGACAATGGGCACTCAAAGGCTATGAGCCCTGAGAACATTCCGGCAATAGCATTGAAGACTTGTGCTCCTGAAGTTGGAGCTTCCCCAGCCAAGCTGTTCCAATACAGTTACAACACTGGCATCTACCTGACAATGTGGAAACTTGCCCAGGTATGTCCTGTATGTCAAAAGCAGGACAAATACAACCCAGTCAATCACCCCCACCCCGTCCCCATTATTCTACTCTTGATTATCAATAAAGAACAGTGTCATCAATAGTGCTATTGAGCAGCACCTGGTCAGCAATAATCTGCTCAGTGATATCCAGGGTCCTGCCAGCGCCATTAACCTCATGGCAGCCTTGGTTTAAATATGAACAAAAGAGCTGAATTCCAGAGGTGAGGTGAGAGTGACAGCCCTTGACAATAAGGCTGCATTCGACCAAGTATAGCATCGAGGAGCCTTAGTGGAACTGGAACCAATTGCTGTCAGGGGCCAAACTGTCCAGTGGTTGGAGTCATACCTGGTACAAATCAGTCCAAAGATGTGCAGATTGGGTGAATTGGCCATGCTAAATTTCCCATAGTGTTAGGTGCATTAGTCAGAGGGAAAGGGTCGAGGTGGGTTATACTTCGGAGGGTCGGTGTGGACGTGTTGGTCCAAAGGGCCTGTTTCCTCGCTGTAGGTAATCTAATCTAAAATGAAGATAGTCATTGTTGTTCGAGATCAGTCACCTCAGCTCCACGACCTCTCTGCATTGGTTCATCAGTGTGGTGTTCTTGGCCAAACCATCTTCAGCTACTTCATCAGTGACTTTTCTGAGATCAGAAGTGGGAAAGTTAGCCAATGAATACACGATGCTCAGCACCATTTGTGACTCTTCAGATACTGAAGCAGCCCATGTTCAAATCAACAGTCTGGACAGTATCCAGGCAAATAAAATTTGTGCCACAGAGATTCCAGTCTATGAACATGACTATTAAGAAATAATCTAACCACCACCGCTTGAATGGTGTTACCTCATTGAACCCTCCACTATTAACACCCTTTGGGTTACCATTGACCAGAAGTTCAACTGGACTTGCCACATAAACACAGTGGCCAAAAGACTAGGAATATTGCAGCGAGTAACCCATTTCCTGAGTTCCCAAAGCTTGTGCATCATCTACAAGACACAAGTCACGGTGTGATAGGATACTGTCTACTTGCCTAGATGGGTGCAGTTCCAACAATACTCAAGAAACTTGACATCAATCAGGACAAAACAGCCCCACTTGATTGATACTGCATCCACAAGCATTCACTCCCTTACCCACCAACGTTCAGTGGCAGTCGTATGTACTGTCTGCAAGATGCATTGCAGAAATCATGATAATCGAATCCCTACAGTGAGGAAACAGGCCCTTTGGTCTAACATGTCCACACCGATCGTCCGAAGAGTAACCCACCCAGACCATTCTCCTACCCTATTACACTACATTTACTTCTGACTAATGCACCTAACCTACACATCCGTGAACACTGTGGGAAATTTAGCACGGCCAATTCACCTAAACAGCACATCTTTGGACTATGGGAAGAACCTGGAGCAACTGGAGGGAACCCATGCAGACACTGGGAGAATGTGCAAACTCCACACAGACGGTCACCCGAGGCTGGAATAGAACCTGGGTCCCTGGCGCTGTGAGCCAGCAGTGCTAACCACTGAGTCACCATGCCAAGATCCTCAGACAGCACTTTCCAAACCCATGAAGACTTCCATCTGGGAACAGGGCAGCAGATATGTGGGAATGCCCCCACCTTCAAGTTCCCCTCCAAGCCACTCAGCATCCTGACTTGGAATTATATTGCCATTTATTAACGGTTGCAGGTACAGAATCGTGGAATTCCCTTCCTAATGGCATTGTGGATCAAGGTAGAGCACATGGACTGTAGAAATTCAAGAAGGCAGGTCACCACCGCCTTCTCAAGGGCAACAAAGGGCAGGCAATAAATGCTGGTCAGCCAACGACACTCACATCTCACAAATGAACAAAGAATGAGCCTGAATACAGGAACCCTGTCTGGTTTGTAAGTTGCACTGAGTGCCAGCTACTGGTTTGGTGCAGTTTGAAAATTGCCCTGAATACCTGATACAGGTTATAGTATGGTTTGCACATCAATCAGAGTTCCAGATACAGACACAGTATGGGTTGATCAGTGACAAATGGAATTCACTCCAGATAAGTATGAGTGGGTACACTTGAGCAGGACAAAAAAGGCAAGGAATACATGATGAACAGTTGGAACCTGGGAAGACAATGAGGATTCGAGGTACCTTGAAGTGTATATCCACATAGAACAGTATGGCACAGGAACAGACCCTGCAGCCTACGACGTTGAGCCGGACATGATGCCAAATGAAACTCATCCCTTCTGCCTGCCCTTGGTCCATATCCCTCCAATCTTTGCCCATTCATGTGCTTATCTAAAAGTCCCTTAAATGCTCTTATTGTATAACTGCCTCAACCACAACCTGTGGCAGTCCTTTCCAGACTCCTACCATTTTCTACACAAAAAAAAACTTGCCGCTCGCATCTCCTTTGAACTTTCCCCCTCTTACCTTAAGTGCATGCCCCCTTATTGTTAGACATCTCAACTCTGGGAAAAACATTCTGACAGTCACCGCTATCTTTGCATTTGATCAAGTCTCCCCTCAGCCTCCACCGCTTGACAGAAAGCACCCTAAGTTTTTCTGGCCTCACCTTTTAGCTCATACCCTCTAAACCAGACAGCATCCTGCTAAACCTCTTGTGCATCCTCTCCAAAGCCTCCACATCCTTCCTGTAATGTGGCAATCCATATAACACCATAGAAACATTGAAACCTCACTTAACAGAAAATTGCTTAATAGACATAATGGGGCCAAAGGGAAAAATGGGGTTGGGGCAGACCAGCAAAAATATCACTCACGATCGCTCAAACACCACCCAAAAGTCTGATGCAAAATATAGCGCAGCCTGAAAAAAGATTAAAATCATATTTATTAACAAAACAAAAGTAAATTTATCACAATATCACAAAATATAAGGAAGCTACTTTGTGTATAGTACCTCCCTCGGAAAGCTGATCTGTCGGCAGCTGACATTGGTGCATGCACGGAATGGTGCAGGGGACTTTGGCACAGACATCGGTACATACGCAGAGTGACACAAAGACCAACACTGACGTTGTGCATATGTGGAATGGCACGGACATTGGTGCAGAGCAGCATGGCGATTTTGGCGCAGACATCGCTGTTGGGTAGAACGAAACACGCAAACCAGTCCCACTGGAATCGCGCTATTGGCATCGGGGGTAACCGTTCACTAATTCATCAATGTCGTTATAGCCAAATCGCGTTGCCCTAACACGTTATCCCAAAATGTACTGTAACTGTGGCCAAGCCAAAGTCTTATACAACTGCAACATACCATCCCGTCTCTTGTACTCACTTCTGCAACCAATAAAGGCAAGAATGCCATATGCCGTTTTTTCCACCCTATCTACTTGTGTGGCCACTTTCAGAAATATGTGGACTTGAGCCTCAAGATCCTTTTGTACATCAATGCTGTTCAGGGTCCTGCCAATAACCGCATACTTTCCTTAACATTGATCTCCCAACGTGGAGCACCTGACACCTACCTGGATTAAACCCCATCTGCCATTTCTCTGCCCATACCTGCATCTGATCCATATCTTGCTGCATTCTTTGACAACCTTCTGCACTATCCACAACTCCACCGATCTTTGTATCGTCAGAAATTTACTAGCCCACTCATGCACATTATCATCCAAGTCATTTATATATCACATGCAGCTGAAGTCCCAGTCTGGATCCCTGCAGGACACCACTAGTCATGGACCTCCAGCCTTGAAAGCACCCTTCCACCACCACACTCTGTCTTCTATGAACAAGCCAATTCTGTATTCATGCGGCCAAGTGATCATCGATCCAATGCATCTTAATTTTCTGGATGAGTATGCTATGAGGGACCATTTCAAAAGCCTTACTAAAATCCATGCAGACAACATCCAATGTTCTACCCTTATTGATCACCTTTGTCACCTACTTCAAAAATTCAATCAAGTTAGTTAGATGTGACCTGCCCTGCACAAAGCTGTGTGGTCTGACCCTATTTAGGTCATGCTTTTGCAAATGCACATAAATCCTATCCCAAAGAATTCTCTCCAATAACTTCCTAATCATTGTTGTGAGACTCACCGGTCTACAGTTTCCTGGATATCCCTATTTCCCTTCTAGAACAGAGGAACAGCATTAGCTACTCGCCAGTCCTCTAGGACACCTCTAGTGGCTATAGCAAAGATTTTGATCAATGCCCCAGCACTCTCCTCTCTTGCCTGTCTTGATAACCTGGGGTAGATCCCTTCACCCCTGAGGATTGATCCACCTTAAGACCCTGTAGCATTTCTTTCTTGATCTCAAAATGCCCTAGTATAGTAGCATTTACCACAGACATCTCACTATTCTCCAAATCCTTCTCCTGGGTGACTACCGATGCAAAGTACTCATTTAGGATCTCACCCATACCTTCTGTCTCCAAGCACAAGTTCCTTCCTTTATCCTTGAGTGGTTCTACCTTCTCCCTTGTTATTCTTTCGTTCTTAAAGTATGTATACAATGCCTTGGGACTCTCTTTAACCTGACTTGCCAAAGTTATTTCATGTCCCCTGCTTACATTTTTTGATGCTTTCTTTATATTTCTGATGGGTCCTTTTCAATTTTAGCTTCCTAAACCCTGCATAGCTTCTTTTTCCCTTTTGACTCAATTCATAGCCTTCCTTGTTATCCATGAGTCCCTTACCTTGCCATCCTTGTCCTTCCTCTTTACTGGAACAAGCTGGTCCTGAACTGTCATCAGCTGGTCTTTAAACGACTTCTACATGTCAAATGTGGACTTGCCTGAAAACAGCACCCTCCAATTAACATGCCCTAGCTCCTGCCTAATACTGACATAATTTGCCCTTCCCCAATTTCAATCCTTGCCGAAAGGTCTGGACCTATCCTTGTAGGTTTCTTAAATTTTAAGATTTTGTTTCCAAAATGCTCTCCCTCTGAAAGGTCAGTCACCTGGCCAGGCTCATTAGCCAATACAAGGTTCAGTGTGAATCCAGTATGCTTGACCACCCACATACTGTTTCAAGAATGCACTTAACAAATTTGGCAGCATCTAAACCTTTTGCTGTAAGATAGCCCCCCATTAATATTGGAGAAATTAAAGTCACCCACTATGATAACCCAGTTGTAATTGCATCTTTCCATAATCTGCCTATATATTTGTTCTTCAATGTCTCAGGGTTGTTGAGTGGGGCCTAATGTATAATCCTATCTTATTTTTGAGCTCTACCTATATTGCGTAAGTGGATGAGCCCTTCAGTATGTCCTCTCTGAGTGCAGATGTGACATTCTCCCTGAATAGTGTTGTTAAGTTCAAGGCGTATGCTGTACCTTTGATAGATTGAGCACTGAGAGCTTGCAGGCACCTATCACGTGACTGACTAGCAGTCTCAGATTGTGCTGGAATATTCAAAATATATAACATTTGGCTGTGAAACAAATACCTGAGCTTTGGTTGCTATGTTGACAACCATTCGAATTTAACCAATCAGTTTAAATTATGCCCCATGATACTAAAACCAAATTGATTTTGAACTTACTGTTTTGACAACATCGAACCAATGAGATGATATGTTTGGGGTATAAAGAAGCCGTCATTTTGAGAGCTGGCCAGAGAGAGCCCAACTGCCATAGACAGAGTAACAACCAGCAAAACACTCTCTATCAAAGGAACCCTTTTCATCTTTGACGCAAAAGACTGAAGACGACCCAGGGAGATCTACAGCCAGAAGAAGACTGACACCGGAGATGACAGTCGCTGTGTGGTTTTGAAATTAAGTTGATGTAATTTTAATACGGGTGGTTATTGGAATAGAATATTGTTATAGAGTTTGAGGCAGATAGCAAGCAGCTAAGAGAAAGATTAGATTAGATTAGATTACTTACAGTGTGGAAACAGGCCCTTCGGCCCAACAAGTCCACACCGACCCGCTGCAGCGCAACCCACCCATAGCCTGACATTTACCCCTTACCTAACACTACGGGCAATTTAGCATGGCCAATTCAACTGACCTGCACATCTTTAGACTGTGGGAGGAAACCGGAGCACCCGGAGGAAACCCACGCAGACACGGGGAGAATGTGCAAACTCCACACAGTCAGTCGCCTGAGTCGGGAATTGAACCCGGGTCTCTGGCGCTGTGAGGCAGCAGTGCTAACCACTGTGCCACCGTGCCGCCCACGAGGAGGCTTAGAGTTGTAATTAGTTGTTTTGTGTTCACTTTTAGAGATAAAGAATAAGATGATTTTTTTTCTTTAAACAGCAGAATTTGGGAGTTCTGTGCCACTCATACTTTAACAGATTAAGAGATGAGGTGACCTTTTCTGGGTGTTTGGTTTAATTAGCAGAGGGGTTCACCGCACTGTCATAATATTAGTCCTCCAACTTACCTCTTTGTCTCTTCTAAAGTAATGAAACCCTGCAACGTTGAGCAGTCGGTCCTGTCCCTTTGTCAATCACGTCTCTGTAATAGCCACAACATCATAGATCCATATACTGACCCAGGCTCCCAGCTCATCTACATTGCCTATAATACTCCTGACGTTGAAATAAATACATTTCAGCTCATTAGTTCCATTTTATTCATTTACATGTTTCTGCCTGTCTTTCCTTCCAGATATACTGGTCCCAATATCTACCTTCCCCTCTATCCCTCCACTGTCTGACTTCCTACTCTGGTTCCCAGCCCCCTGCCATTCTAATTTAAACCCTCCGGAGTAGCACTAGCGAGTCTCCCTGCAAGGATATTGATTCTTCTCCAATTTAGGCACAACCTGACTCTCCTATACAGGCCACCCCTGCCCCAGAGATGGTGCCAATGCTTCAAGAACCTGAAACCCTGTCCCGAGTACCAGTACAAGCCAATCTGAGCTATCTTTCAGTTCCTTGCTTCTATGGACTATGGTAGGAAACTCGAGCACCCGGATGAAACTCATGCAGCCGTGGGGAGAATGTGTGCAAATATCTCACAGACAGTAGCCCCAACCATCATTCAAACTGGTATCGCTAGTGCTATGAGGCAGCAGTGAGCCACTGAGCCACTGCACCATCCAAAGTTATTAAGTTATATCTCAAGCCTGAAGTTGACTATTTAAACAGATCACAAAATATTAAGTTACATCGTTAAATGCCTAAAAATAAGTGAAGATACCACCAAGCATACAAAGTGTTTGCTTAAGATTAATGAGATATGTTACTGCAGCCATGTATGTCCAAGGCAAATGAGAAACTAGAGCTGATGCATCGTCATGCATTTCTGCACAAAAAGAATCATAACATTTAAGAAGTATTTAGATATGCATGTGATGTCAGGCATACAAAGCTATGGACTTAATGCTGGAAACTGGGATTAAAAATAGCATTAGCTTTGTTGTCACATGTACTTAAATGAGTACTGTAAAAAGTTTACAAGTCGCTACTTATGGCACCATCTTGGGTACACAGGTATCTGAGTACAGATTCTTCAGTACAAATTCTTCAGAAAAAGAGGTAGAGAAATTTTTAAAAAAGCAAAACATCCAGCACTACATATCATAGAAATGAACTAGAAAATAAAGAAATACAATTCAGTCCATGCTTGCACTGAGCCTGACGTCCATGACGGGCCTTGATTCCAGATCGCGCCACACTTCATCTTAAGACTCTGAAGGCTAGGAGACTGCTCTGGAATCATCTCTAGATTGGAAATCCATGCTAAAGCCAGGCCATGCCACTCCTGGGCCAGGTGACCACCCTGTCAAGCTGAGAGGCTGCCAAGGCGGGCCATGTGGCCACACGTCAGGTCTGAGCTGAGGCTGGGAGCCCAGGACATCGCTGAGAAGAAAGAATGGGAGACAAGTAAGTGAGGAAGAAAAGAAACTCCACTGCCATTCTACATGGTTGATTTTGAACTGCACAGACTCGATGGGCTGAATCCTAGAAGTGCTGTAGACCACTATGACGTTATACAGCTTGAATGCTAAATACATTTATAGTATAGGTGGGATTCATCCTGAAAATGAGCACAGTGTTCAGGGCATCATTGAACCATACAATACAGAAAAGGCCTTTGGCCGATCAATTCTGATAGAAGTCCGATAGAATGGGCTCCATCTGAATCATAGTAGGACCCGAGTCCCCAGAAAAGCTTCATAGAATCATGACAGGCCAATCGGCCAAATGAGTTCACATCAACCCTCCAATCCAGAACCCCCCCACCTCCACTCCCTCTCTGGCATTGTGGTTTGCTCGTGCCACTTATGACCATTTAGCCTCATGTTATGGGGGGCAGTAACCAGAGTAGTAGACCAGCAAGTAAAATGAATGAGGAAGAGTCTGAGACTAAGACCTGTAAGGCTAAGAGGAAGAACAGATAGGGAGAGGATACTGAACAAGATTGGTCTGGCGGTTTGAAGTGTTTTGTTTTAAAGTGAGTGTGTGACAGGTAAAGCGGATGAACTTAGTTTTGTGTATTAATCCAAGCTCTATGGTGTTGTAGCTGTTATAGAGACTTGTTTGAGAGAGGGACAATATTGGCAATTAGTGTTCTGGGATTTCGATGCTTCAGGTGAGATAGAGAGGGGTGTAAAAGAGGTTGGGGAATTGCTTTCCTGATAAGGGAGAATATCACAGTTGTATTGAGGAAGGACACCTTGCAGGGTTAAAGCTGAGGAATACGAAGGGTATAGTCACTTTGCTCGGGTTGTTTTACAGGCTTCCCAACAGCCAGCACATGATAGAGGAACACATATGTGGACAGATTATGGAAAAACAGCAGGGTTGTTGTGGTGGTTGATTTTAACTTTCCTCCATATTGACTGGTACTCACTAAAGGCGGAACGTGGATAAGGGGGAGCAATTTGTTAGCTGCTTCCAGGATGTTTATTTTTTAAAGTAACAGGTAAATAATCCAACGAGGGAAAGAGCCAGACTAGACCTAGAATTGGGAAATGAGCCTGGCTAAGTAGATTCAGAGCAGTTGTTTGAGGCAATATCCACATCTGGCATGTCAGAATGTTTTAAAAGCCGATTGATTAGTGTTCAGGAACAGCATGTTCCTGTGAAAATGAAGGATATGGGTGGCAAGATTCAGGAATGTTGGATGACAAGCAAAATTGAGAGCTTAGTCAAAAAGAAAAAGGCGACTGTTAACATTTGGGAAACGGAAAACAGGCAAAGCACTCAAAGAATACAAAGACCTCAAAGAACTCACACTAGGAACTAGAAAGTCCAGAAGGGGCCATGCAATATCTTTAGTAAATAGAATTAAGGAAAATTCCAAGGTATTTTGTATATAAGGAACAAGAGTGTAACTAGGCAAAGGGCAGGTTCACTCAAGGACAAAGGAGACAATTTATGCGTAGTGCTCAAAGAAGCGGGAGAGGTCCTCAGCAAAAACTTTGCATTAATATTCGAAAAGGAAAAGGTGGGTAGTGAATCTCAGAAAAGGTACGTTGATATTGACAAGTCAGTATACAAAAAAGGGAGGAAGTATTGGGTGTTCTGAAAAGCATTATGGTAGACAAGTCCCCACTACCTGATGACATCTATCCTAGAATGCTGAGGGATGCAGGTGAGGAAACTGCTGGGGCTTTGCATGAAATCTTTGTGTCCTCTTTAGTCCAAGAGAGGTCAAACAGCCTTCGTCACCTGCAGAGACTTATTATTTGACACGCCACTCATACCATTTGTATGATCTTTTGATCTCTTGCCTTTGATCTTTCTATCCACAAATTCTATGTTCTGTGTGCTTCCCTATCACTTCACCTGATGAAGGGCTGCACTCATAAAACTCTGAAAGATTTCAAATAAATCTGTTGGACGATAACTTGGTGTTGTGTGATTTCTGACTTAAAGACAGAGGTTCTGATTGGTAAAGGGATCAAGGATTACGGGGAGAGACAGGTCAGGGAATTTGAGAAACAACAGCCAATATCAAATTCTGGAGCAGACTTTATGGGCCGAATGGCATAATTCAACTCCTGTATCTTATGGTCTTCTCATTTAGGTCCACTGTATTGTTGCGTGTTTCAAGAAATTTTTCATTTGCACTTGAATTATCAATAAATCTCATAAAAAGATTGGAGTTGGCATTTAATCTTATAAGGATCACTTTCATGACTAGGTTTCTGCAATTACGTTCAACCACCCTGACCCAGAAAGGACAGACTGGGAACTTGAAAAAGAGCATGATTCCATCAGATATCAAATTGTTCCCTGAGTTTTTTTTTGTTTCTTCTGTGTGCTTTTCTCTCAACCGCTCCTCATCTTTTGTTTCCCCGTCTCTTTTTTTTCTGTTCCTGATTTGACTTGTGTTCATCTTGTTTGTTTTTCTGTTGTTCTGCTGTTTTCTTTTCACCATACTTAAATCCATTAGTGGATGCATTGCATTATCCTGTCATTCACCAAGTTCCCAGATGCAATATGGCCCTCAACTGCCCCACAAGCAGCTCATTTTGAGCTGAAGGGTGAAAGAAAGCATTGTTTATGTAGATTGATATATACAATAATTTGCATAATTTACTTACGTTTCTATTTACATGAAAAATCACAATGAATAACCTGCATGCATATTAATAATGTTATGTATATATTTACTAATTCCAGTGAACATTTTTTTTTGAAGAATGGTTGATGATCTGCACAGACTTGTTAAAGAAGCAAAGCTGAAGAGCCCTTTCATCTTAGTGGGATCAGAACTTGGAACACTCAATGCAAGATTTTATGCTCACATTCATAACTCGTAAGATCTTTCTCGAAGCTACACCTTGATCATTATTGCACCTTCCTGTCTGAACTGTGACTAGGTTGTTGTATAGATGCAATGTCTCAAATCGGTTTCCAAAAACTGGAATTGTCAAAAGGATGGACACATCTCTCTTTGGGTGTTGCTTCTGGAGCAGAGCAAATGTAGGAATGATGGTGCTATTCCTGTGTTGATACTGGAGGAGGAATCAGCAAGTGTTTTGCACGCATTCTCACTGTTCACGGGGCACAAAATTGCCTGTTCCCATGCAGGAACATTATGATTGCAGTGTTCTAGACCATTTTCAGGGGAGACAACCAGGAACCAGTCAATTTTCTCTCTCCTCTTAAAGCTGCATAATCCAAAGATTAGTAATCCAGAAGGTGACATCTAATGCAGTCTTGGCACTGAGAGTGTTGGATTTAGGGCACTGTATCTGCAGTTTGAAGTACTTCAGTAAAACTAAAAAAGGTGCCTCAACAGAATTAAAGGTACCGCACTGACTTTGCACCGAGAAATACTGTGATAATTTAGATTTATGTAGCTTTTACGAGACGAAAGTACACCAAGGTGTCTCTCAGGAGTGATTTGAACCAACACTTGATATAATATCACATTTTATGACTGATGCAGCAGCTTTAAAGAAATATTTCAAAGAAGGAGAGAGAAGCAGCAGCACAGAGATGCATTCAGATGCTTGGTCTTAAATTCAGGATTCTACTCTTAATATCAGAAGATGATCATTGAAAGTGCAAGATTAAGAGAAGCACAGATGCCAAAGCATTGCAGGCCTGGAGACAGATGAGAAACTGGTAGTGGCAAAGTTATGGAGGAATTTTAAAATAAGGATGATAGTTTCCAGGTGTTCTGAGGGGCCCAAGAGCCAGTTAAGTCCAGCAAGTACAGGTGTGATGGATGAGTCAGATGTTGTGCACAATAGGACAAATTATAGAAGGTTGGATGAGTTGAAGTCTACTCGGGATACCAGGTGTTGGGTCAAAAGCTCTGTTCAAATTTAGATGGATTACCAAAGTTTGAATTTTCTGATTCAGCCTTTGGCACTGGTCAGCGCAGGATCTAAGACAATGGCTGTGGACTTGCAATGTTTAGAACAAAGAACAAAGAAAATTACAGCACAGGAACAGGCCCTTTGGCCCTCCAACCCTGCACTGATCCAGATCCTTTATTTAAACCTGTTGCCTATTTTCTGAGGAACTGTATCTCTCAGCTCCCTGCTCATTCATGTAACTGTCTAGATACATCTTAAATGATGCTATCATGCTCGCCTCTACCACCTCCGCTGGCGACGTGTTCCAGGCACTCATCACCCTCTGCGTAAAGAACTTTCCACACATATTCTATAACGAGAAGGATTCAATAATGAGAGGTCACACTTTCAAGGTGAGAGATGAAAAGTTTAAGGTGGATACACGCGGCAAGTACTTTACACAGAGGGTGGGAGGTGCCTGGAATGCATTTGGACAGATGCATGAGTCGGTGGGGAGCAGAGGGATACAGTTGCTTAGGAATTGGGTGATGGGTTTAGACAGTGGATTTGGATCGGTTCAGGCTTGGAGGGCCGAAGGCCTGTTTCTGGGATGTAAATTTTCTTTTTTCTTTGTTCTATATCTCTCTTAAATGTTTCCGCTCTCACCTTGAACTCGTGACCCTCAGTAATTGAGTCCCCCACTCTGGGGAAAAGGCTTCTTGCTATCTACCCTGTCTGTACCTCCCACGATTTTGTCGACTTCAATCAGGTCACCCTTAAACCTCTTTCTTTCTAATGCAAATAATCCTAATCTACAAAATCATGTCTCACAAACTTGATTGAGTTTTTTGAAGAAGTAACAAAGAAGATAGATGAGGGCAGATGTGATCTATATGGACTTCAGTAAGGCGTTTGACAAGGTTCCCCATGGGAGACTGATTAGCAAGGTTAGATCTCATGGAATACAGGGAGAACTAGCCATTTGGATACAGAACGGACTCAAAGGTAGAAGACAGAGGGTGGTGGTGGAGGGTTGTTTTTCAGACTGGAGGCCTGTGACCAGTGGAGTGCCACAAGGATCGGTGCTGGGCCCTCTACTTTTTGTCATTTACATAAATGATTTGGATGCGAGCATAAGAGGGTACAGTTAGTAAGTTTGCAGATGACACCAAAATTGGAGGTGTAATGGACAGAGAGGAAGGTTACTTCAGATTACAACAGGATCTGGACCAGATGGGCCAATGGGCTGAGAAGTGGCAGATGGAGTTTAATTCAGATAAATGCGAGGTGCTGCATTTTGGGAAAGCAAATCTTAGCAGGACATATACACTTAATGGTAAGGTCCTAGGGAGTATTGCTGAACAAAGAGACCTTGGAGTGCACGTTCATAGCTCCTTGAAAGTGGAGTCGCAGGTAGGTAGGATAGCGTTTGGTATGCTTTCCTTTATTGGTCAGAGTATTGAGTACAGGAGTTGGGAGGTCATGTTGTGGCTGTACAGGACATTGATTAGGCCACTGTTGGAATATTGCGTGCAATTCTAGTCTCCTCCTTATCGGAATGATATTGTGAAACTTGAAAGGGTTCAAAAAAGATTTACAAGGATGTTGCCAGGATTGGAGGATTTGAGCTGCAGGGAGAGGCTGAACAGGCTGGGACTGTTTCCCTGGAGCATCGGAGGCTGAGGGGTGACCTTAATTTTGTAAGCTTCTATATGAGGGGCATGGATAGGATAAACAGACAAAGTCTTTTCCCTGGGATGGGGGAGTCCAGAACTAGAGTGCATGGGTTTGGGGTGAGAGGGGAAAGATATAAAAGAGACCTAAGGGGCAGCATTTTCATGCAGAGGGTGGTACGTGTATGGAATGAGCTGTCAGAAGATGTGGTGGAGGCTGGTACAATTGCAACATTTAGGCATTTGGATGAGTATATGAAGAGGAAGGGTTTGGAGGGATATGTGCTGGGTGCTGGCAAGTGGGACTAGATTGGGTTGGGATATCTGGTCGGCATGGACAGGTTGGACCGAAGGGTCTGTTTCCATGCTGTACATCTCTATGACTCTATGACTCTCTTCATAGATAACGCCCTTCATACCAGGCAACTTCCTGGTCAGCCTCCTCTGTACCTTTCCAAAGCATCCACATTTTCTTGATAATGTGGTGACCAGAACTGTATGCAGTATTCCAAATGTGGCCAAACCAAAGTCCAAGATAGCTGTAAAATGACCTGCCATCTCTTGTAGTCAATACCCTGTCCGATGAAGGAAAGCATGCAGTATGCCTTCTTGGCCACTGCATCAACCTGCATTGCTACCTTCCGGGTACAGTGGACCTGAACACCCAAATCTATTTGTACATCTTTTTACCCCAGGGCTTTTCCATTTACAGTGTAGCTTGCTCTTCAATTGGATCTTCTAAAATGCATCACCTCGCATTTGCCTGGATTGAATTCCATCTGGTATTTCTCTGCCAAAGTCTCTGATCTGTGTATATTCTGCATTCCCTGACAGTCCCCTTCACTATCTGCTACTCCACCAATCTTAGTGTCATCTGCAAACATGCTAAGTAGACCACCTATAACTTCCTCCAGATCATTTATATATATCATAAACAATAGTGGTCTCAACCCTGTGGAACACCACTGGGCACAATTCTCCATTTTGAGAAGCTCCCTTCCACTGCTACTCTCGGTCGTCTGTTGCCCGGCCAGTTCTCTCTCCATCTAGCTAGTACACCCTGGACCCCATGCAACTTCACTTTTTACCTACCATGGAGAACCTCATCAAATGCCTCACTGAAGTCCATGTCTCTGATATCTACATCCCTCATCAATTAACTTTGTCACTTCCTCAAAGAATTCTATTAAGTTGGTAAGACATTAGATTACTTACAGTGTGGAAACAGGCCCTTCGGCCCAACAAGTCCACACTGACGAGCAATGCACACAGACCCATTTCCCCCCTTCACCTAACACTGCGGGCAATTTAGTATGGCCAATTCACCTAACCTGGACTGTGGGAGGAAACCTGAGCACCCGGAGGAAACCCACGCAGACACGGGGAGAATGTGCAAACTCCACACAGACAGTTGCCTGAGGCGGGAATTGAACCCGGGTCTCTGGCGCTGTTAGGCAGCAGTGCTGACCACGGTGCCACCGTGCCGCCTGCATGACCTTCCCTGCACAAAGCAACGTTGCCTAACACTGATAAGCCCCTTTTCTTACAAATGTAAATAGATCCTATCCATCAGTATTTTCGCCAGCAGCTTCCCTACCAATGACATCAGGCTCACCGGTCTATAACTACCTGGATTATCCCTGCTACCCATAAAGATGGGGACAGCATTAGCAATTCTCCAGTTTTCTGGAGCCTCACCCATCTTCAAGGCTGCTACAAAGATATCTGTTAAGGCCTCACCTATTTCCTCTCTCGCTTCTGTCAGTAACCTGGGGTAGAACCTATCGGACCTGGAGACTTGTCCCCTTTAATGCCTTTTAGAATACCCAACACTTCCTCTTTCCTTACGCCAACTTGAGTGAGAGTAATCAAACATCTATCCCTAACCTCGACATCTGTCATGTCCCTCTCCTCAGTGAATACTGATGCAAAGTACTCATTAAGAATCTCATCTGTTTTCTCTGATGCCATTCACAGTTTTCCTCCTTTGTCTTTGAGTGAGCCAATACTTTTTCTAGTTACCTTTTTACTCCTTATATATGACTAAAAGGTTTTGGAAGCAATTATTGCTCACACAGTGCTGATTGTTGGGCATGTATGACAAATCAGTAGAAGGGTTGAGTGAGATGTTTATGAAATGGAGTTAAGCTGGGCTTTTTCAAAGTACGTGGAACCAAAATATTTTCAAGTAACGTTTTGGGGCATGTCAGTGATAATAGTTTAGGAATGAGAAGAGAAAACCATTGCTGAAGATTCCCTGTCTCTAAATGATTTGATTGGAATGGAACCAGATGAGTGTAGTGCCATTCGGTTGGACAAAGGAGAAACTGTTTGAGGAGGATGATATATCAGAATATGCTGACCAGTCAAGATGGCTCCCCTCATTTGTGATTTTAATGAGAGCCTTTGGATTGCTTTTGCAGGGGCAGAAAGCTAATCCTACAGATTTGGTTGTGGTGTTCTAATAAAGATGGGACAGTTCTTGATCTAAAGCCATGGAGGGAATCAGAAGCTGGGGTGGTACTTTGCAGAAATGAGTGGTGAACAGTGGGGTGATGATATCTGATTTGTAGGTAAGGATACAGTGCCTGAAGAGAAGGATTTGTTCATAATGTGAAGCTGTATGGCCACAAGTGGTTAATGGCAATGGTGGTCAACTTTAGATTTCAACTTGGGCTTGTGCTTGTTGTAGGCTACATATATTTATGTGCAGGGCCCAGCCCCTCACGAACGGAAAGAACATGTCTTTGTTTATTGTACCTCTTTCAACTCATCAAAGGTTTTCTAACAGTCATTCCCTCATGCATTCTGCCTTGACCAATCATTCAAATAGCAAACTGATCAACACCCTGTTCTTGTGCATAAGTTGTTGTTCCCTTTAAAATTTGATATTCTTGCAATTCTGTGCTGATGAGCTCATGATGGAAAGGTTTGACAGCATTTTTTTAGCTTAATGATACTCATTTTGCATGTATCTTCAGTGGCAACAGTTCAGTATTATTATGTTTTGTGCTTTCATTGCTGAGCTACATCTTGGATAGATAAGGCACTATTCATCTTAATGTGATTTGCTTCTGCCTTAGAGAGATTTCAGATCTCATCCTCATCGATCCAATCCCTGAAGAAGTGTTCCTGGAGGATACATGGTTACAGTACTGGTAGGTAGATAAAATCAAGGTTTTTATTAGTTTCTTTACATGAAACTAATTAATATCAAAACAAATGTTTACTTCTGCAGTGCCCATTTTGCAACAACACTTAAATTAGTTATTTAATTAAGGTCATGTATCCTGTGTAAATAAATCAGTTATTAATTAGATATGTTCAGCACCAGTCAGGATGTCTTGGTTAGCCTTCAGCCTGCTTTCCCATTCTCTACGATTTAGGTAATTTTCAGATGCAATTTTACTGATAGCCTCCTGGTACTTGGCTCAAATGTAAATAGAGTGTGAATTTTAGGAGTAATTTAATCCTAAAACACTGCGGCTGAGGCCAATTATACTTTATTACACACGTGAACTAGACACGAGTTAAGATTGAAAACCATGCCAGACATTTAAATTGAATTGAATTAGCTTTATTGTCACATGTACTCACATGAGTACAGTGAAAAATTTACAAGTCTCCACTTAGAGTGCCATTTTAGATAGCAGGGTACCTTGGTACAGATTATTGAGTCCAAATTTCCAGGGAAAAAAAATTTAAAAAAAGAAGTCTACCATTACAAATCTTCAAAAGTACAAAATCACAGCAGAAAAATAAAGAAATCATGAAAAATTAAATCAGAGTTTCCTGTTTTTTTAGATTAGATTACTTACAGTGTGGAAACAGGCCCTTCGGCCCAACAAGTCCACACCGACCCGCCGAAGCGTAACCCACCCATACCCCTACATTTACCCCTTTACCTAACACTACGGGCAATTTAGCATGGCCAATTCACCTGACTTGCACATCTTTGGACTGTGGGAGGAAACCGGAGCCCCCGGAGGAAACCCACGCAGACACGGGGAGAACGTGCAAACTCCACACAGTCAGTCGCCTGAGTCGGGAATTGAACCCGGGTCTCTGGCGCTGCGAGGCAGCAGTGCTAACCACTGTGCCACCGTGCCGCCCACCAAAGTGTTCTACACTATATCGTTGAAGTAGCCACATTTCTTTCTTAAAATAGTAAGGTCACAAGCCAACATTTTTCCTCCATAATGTGTGGTGACTTTTTCCCAGGTTTTCATTTTAAAAGAGTTTGATTAATATGTTTTGTATACTCTTTCTACCCCCCCGCCCCAATTGATTTTCTCAATGTAAATTCATGAATTTTCTGAAAATTTGTCGTTTATGCTGTGTTTAGATTTTAAATGCCAAATATCTTTTGGAACATGATTCTTAATTTACATGTTATTTCCTTCGTTTTAAGTGTTATTCTTATGCAAGATTGTTTTGCGTTGAACCTTTCCTCAGACTAAGTGGAGGCAATAGTCTGGTAATAAAATTGCTAGACTGTTAATCCGCAAATTTAGGTTTATGATCTGGGGACACGGGTTCAAATTCTGACAGGGTAGATGGTGGAATTTGAATTCAAGAAAAAGTATCTGGAATTGATAATACATAAAACCGTTGTTCATTATTGGAAAATCCCATCTGGCTCACTGATGCTTTTCAGGAAAGGAAATCTACCATCCTCATCTAGTTGACTCTCAACTGCCCTCTGACCAATTAGGCATGAGCAGTGAATGCTGACCTAGCCAGCGATGCTTTCATCCTGTGAATGAATAAAACAAAATTCATCTTTTCTATTTGCAACAGTTGATATGAAAACTAAATTCAAATGTGTGTGTTCTGCTACTTTATCTTGCCAGTAACTTTATCTTGCCAGTAAATCACATCATACTGTTCCTTACAATACATTGAAAGCTTCAAACTCTCATGAATTTTTGAAAGCTGGAAATGATCTTAGAAGGAATGTGTCATTGCTTGAGACTTCATGCACTTAAAGGTAGATTCATGCTCAAATGCAAGAAATGAAATATATCAGAGCAAGCATTAATTGAGTACAAGACGCTATTAATTGAGTACAAGACGCTATTAATTCTTGGATTATGCTGCGCTGACCCATTGTGCTTGCTGCTGACAAGATGCATCTGGCTTTAAATGCCATTAAAGATTTTTAACAATGGCTGTTGCCTAAACAGCTTCCTAACAGGAAAGCGCACCTAGTTTATGTCTCAATGTCATTATCATTTTCATGTTTTGTCATCTCGGTGCAGTTTTTCACTTGGGAGCATTGAATCAGACGTAAACAATTTGGTTCCTTGAGTCTGTTCTGTCAATGGTATTGTGACTATTCTATAACCTTATTTCTTATCCCTTTGCCCTGAATAGATTTGGTTGACAAAAATCTAATAATCTTAGTTGTAAAATTTACTGATGAGTAAGCATCAATCACCATTGTGGTCACGATTAAACATCTAAGATTCTTTGTTTATTGGGAATGTTTTCTATTTTTATTTTCAAAAGGTCTGGCTCCCCCTTGTCTTTAACTCCTCAACAGATGAAATAGATTCTTCTTATTTGTCCTAACAGGCACCTGTAATACTTAGGTTCAGTCAGATGACCCCTTAAACTTCAAATGTAAAGGAGCTTAACTCTAGTTTGTGTATTTTATCCTTATAATTTAAACCTTGGAGTCCAGATATTCTTCTGATAAATCTACACTACACTTCCCCTAAGACAGTTAGTCTTTGGTGCGGGGTGAGCTCAGAGCTACCTACATTACCTGAGGTCTAGCCAAATCAAGTGTTTGTAATACTATGGCATGCTCCGACAACCTGGTATCCTCGTCCTCCAGATATAAAAGACAAGATTCCATGGACTTAAGAAGCTGCAACTCTTTGTCGACAAGTGTCATACTTGCCACCAAGGCAATATAAAGATCCAATATCCTAGACCCCAAACTGGTTCAGTGTAAGGAGGGTATACTTTCGAGACACAGAAGACTTTAGCCTTTGATGAAAAGAACACTTCAAATAACTCCTAAACCATGATGCAATAGTAAATAAGGAAATCCCTCCCCCACCCTTTTCTTCACCTTCATCTCCCTCATCCTATATCTTGTCAAAAACAAGCTTCCCAGTGGTGTCACTGTCTGCAAGGTTGATGCAAAACTTCTCAATTTCAACTATGGGTGGCATGGTGGCTCAGTGGTTAGCACTGCTGCCTCACAGCACCAGGGTCTTAGGTTCGATTCCAGCCTCGGGCAACTGTCTGTGTGGAGTTTGCACATTCTTCCCGTGTCTGCGTGGGTTTTCTCTGGGTGCTCCGGTTTCCTCCCACAGTCTAAAGATGTGCAGATTAGGTGAATTGGCCATGCTAAATTGCCCATAGTGTTAGGCGTACTAGTCAGAGGGAAATGGGTCTGGGTGAGTTGCTCTTTGGAGGGTTGGTGTGGACTTGTTAGGCCGAAGGGCCTGTTTCCGAAGGGAATCTACTTAACTGGTTGAGAAAATAATGTAGCATCACTTGTGGAACCTCACCTCTGCTGTCTTGGAAGAGACTCTTCAAGCCTCAGTTAATATCTTCAAAAAAGCATACTGGAGAATCTGTGTCAGCATCGACCTCTAGAAGACTGGAGTTCTTTGCCAAACCATCCCTCAGGGCATGTTATAGTCTCTGTCTCCAATTAGATCAATGGAAAAATTCTCCCAAATGCAAAATATTTCCTTACCTGGGAGCCAGATTTGGTTGTGTCTCATCATCAATCTGTGAGCGCGATCTTCCAACATCTAAGGATGCGAGCCTTCAACTACCGCAGCATCCATATTTATACTGAGATCCTTCCAACCACTTGGTATGCCTCAGAAACTTTGACTATGTATAGATGGCACCTTAAAGCCCTTGCTAAGTACTATCAGAACTGTTTGGGATGGATTCTGCACATCATCAGATGACAGAAATATTGAGATCTCCTTGAAGGAGCCAATAGCACCAGCCAACTTTGTTGGGTCATCTACATGTTTTCAATGCTCGAGTTCCATTTGCCGAAGGATATCTTCCAGAGCTTCCATTTATTATTCACCATCATACGGTGTTGTGTGAGGTAAGGTAATGAAATGAATGTACTTTTGTTAGTTCCCCATACAGCCTTTTTCCCAGAGATGGGGAATTCAAAACTAGAGGGCATGGAGTTAAGCTGAGAGAGGAAAGATTTAAGCAGAACCTGAGGGGCAACGTCTTCACACAAAGAATGGTGCGTATATGGAATGGGCTGTGAGCGAAAGTGGTTGAGGCAGGTGCAATAACAACATTTTAAAAACATTTGGATAGGTACATGGATGGGAAGGGTTCAGAGGAATATGGACCGAATGTGGGAAATTGGAACTAGCTGACTGGGCAACATGGTCAGCATGGACCTGTTTGGGCCAAAGGGCCTGTTTCCATGCTGCATTACTCTATGACTGTATCCTTGAAATTGCAGAAGGAAGGAAGGAACAAGAAGAAGACAAAGGAAGCACTTCAGAGACTCCTTGAAAGCTTGCCTCAAAACAATGGAGCAGAGATGTCAATGCCTGGGAGACCCTTGCTCAGAAGAAACCAACTTGGTGGAACCTCCTGTTTGAAGAGGCACAATTCTTTGAGAACACCTGATGGCAAGTTTTTGTATTGAAAAGAAACTGGAGAAAGGAATAACAGCGCTTTCATTTCAAAGGATCAGTTCCACCTTCCAGCATGCCTGCCAACTGTGTGGTCGGAGATGCACCTCTGGAAGTAGGCTCACCAGCCATGCAAGGACCCACAGAACCTGTGACCAGTGACACACAATTTTTTAACACATGATATGTGTTAAAATGTATCTGTGTGATGTGAATAGTAAGTGTAAGCTCTGGTCTGGGCTGCCCATTAAGGAATCTGAGTTTGATACGCATCCAAAAGATCATAAGACCATAAGAAATAGGAGTAGAACTAAGGCCATTTGGCTCATCGAGTCCACTCCACCATTCACTCATGGCTGATGGGCATTTCAAAGCCACTTACCCGCACTCTTCCCATATCCCTTAATTCCTTGCAAGATTAAGAATTTATTAATCTCCGCTTTGAAGACATTTAACGTCCCGGCCTCCACTGTACTCAGTGGCAGTGAATTCCACAGGCCCACCACTCTCTGGCTGAAGAAATGTCTCCTCATTTCCATTCTAAATTGACCCACTCTAATTATAAGGCTGTGCCCACGAGTCCTAGTATCCCCACCTGATGGAAACAATTTCCCGGCGTCCACCCTTTTTAAGCCATGCATTATCTTGTAAGTTTCTATGAGATCTCCCCTCAACCTTCTGAACTCTTAACGAATACAATCCCAGGATCCTCAGCCGTTCATCGTATGTTAGGCCTACATTCCAGGGATCATCTTTGTGAATCTCCGCTGGACACGCTCCAGTGCCTGTATGTCCTTTCTGAGGTGTGGGGCCTGAAACTGGACACAGTATTCTAAATGGGGGCTAACCAGAGCTTTATAAAGTCTTAGTAGCACCTCACTGCTTTTACATTCTATCCCTCTTGAAAGAAATGATAACATTACATTTGCTTTCTTAAGCACACACTCAACTTGTAAGTCAATCTTTAGAGAATCCTGTACTTGCACTCCCAGATCTCTTTGTACTTTGGCTTTATGAATTTTCTTACCGTTTATAAAGTAGGCCATGCCTGTGTTCTTTTTTTCCAAAGTGCAAGACCTCGCATTTGCTCACAATGAATTTCATCAACCATTTCTTGGACCATTCTCCTAAACTGTCTAAGCCTCCCCACCTTCTCAGAACTACCTGCCTGCCCACCTAGCTTCGTATCATCAGTGAACTTTGCCAGAATGCCCCCAGTCTGTTCGTCCAGATCATTTATATAAAAGTGAGTTGCTGGGGTCCCAACACTGAACCCTGTGGGACACCACTTGTCACCAGCTGCCATTGCAAAAAATAACCTTTTATCCCAACTCTCTGTCTTCTGTCAGATAGCCAATCCTCAATCCATGCTAGTAGCTCACCTTGAACACCATGAACCCTCACCTTACTCAGCAGCCTCCTGTGAGACACCTTATCAAAGGCCTTTTGGAAATCTAGGTAGATAACATCCTAGACTGGGTTTCCCTGGTCTAACCTACTTGTTACCTCTTCAAAGAATTCTAACAGGTTTGTCAGGCATGACTTACCCTAAATCCATGCTGACTTGTTCTAATTCAGCCTTGCACTTGCAAGAGTTTAGAAATCTCATCCTTAACAATGGATTCTAGAATTTTACCTACAACTGAGGTTAGGCGAATCGGCCTATAATTTGTCCATCTTTTGTCTTGACCCTTTCAATTTTCCAATCATCTGGGACGTTTCCTGACTCCAGTGATTTTTGAAAGATTACAACCAACGCCTCCGCTATTTCTTCAGCCACCTCACTCAGAACTCTAGGATGTAGCCCATCCAGGCCAGGAGATTGATCAATTCTTAGATCTTTTAGTTTATCGAATACTTTCTCCTTTGAAATGGCCATCATACTCAACTCAGCCCTTCAGCTATTTCCTCATCTCCCATTACTAGCCTTCCTGCATCAATTTGGAGCGGCCCAATTTCTACTTTTGCCTCTCGTTAGTATTGAAAGAAACTTTTACTATCATTTCTAATATTACTGGTTAGCTTACCTTCATATTTGATCCTCTCCTTCCTTATTTCTCTCTTCGTTATCCTCTGTTTGTTTTTGTAGTCTTCCCAATCTTCTGCTTTCCCTGTGCTCTTGGCCACTTTATATGCGCTCTCTTTTGCAGTGATACATTTCCTGAGTTCCTACATCAACCATGGTTGTCTAACCACCACCCCTCCCCAACCTGGGTACAATTACAGCCAGAAGCTCCTGCCATTGTTGTTCTACTGTTTTCCCCACTCGGCTCTGCTTCCGGTCAATTTTCGTCAGTTCCTCTCTCATGCCCCTGTAATTACTTTTATTTAACTGTAACACCATTACATCCGATTTTGCCTTCTCTCTGTTCAAACTGCAGACTGAACTCTACCATATTATGATCGCTGCCTTTATAAAGTGTTCCTTTATTTTAAGATCTTTTATAAAGTCTGGCTCATTACATAGCACTAAGTCCAAATTAGCCTGCCCCCTTGTGGGCTCCATCACAAGCTGATCCAAAAAGCCATCCTGTAAGCATTCCATGAATTCCCTTTCTTTGGATCAACTGGCAACATAATTCACCTAGTCCATTTGCATATTGAAGTCCCCCGTGATCACCGTGATGCCCTATCTATTTCCTATTACATCTTGCGCCCCTGGTCCTGACCTGCACTGGGAGGTCTGTACATAACTCCCATTATGGTTTTTTTGCCTATGTGGTTCCTCAATTCCACCCATACAGACTCCACATCATCTGACCCTATATCATTTAATGCCATAGATTTAATTTCATTCTTAACTAACAAGGCAACCCCGTCCCCTCTGCCCACCTCCCTGTCTTTTCGATAAGTTGTAAATCCTTGGATGTATAACTGCCAGTACTGAACCCCCTGCAACCACGTCTCTGTGATGTCTACCACATCATAATCATTTACGATGATTTGTGCTGTTAATTCATCTACTTTGTTTTGAATGCTTTGAGTATTCAGGTAAAGCACCTTAGTGCTAATTTTCTTATCCTCATGATTTCCATCACCTCTACCTAAGTTATCCTTCCTTTTTGCTTCATTCCTGGTCTGTGTCTCTGCACACATGCCAACCTGCTGCTTATCTTTCTACTTGACTCCATACTCCCTGTTGCTTTCCCTTTAATATTAATAACAATTAATAACAAATGTGATAGATGTCCAAGCTATGTGCTATCCATTCCCTATGAAAATAAAGTATTATGAAATTACCAAGTGGTGCTGGAGATACCAGTAAGTCAATATGGTCTTGCTGTCATGTATACCAATGGTAACTTGACTGAGGATGCTGCATGTCTGTGGCCTCGTGAATCACTGTAATATGTCGGTTTGCCTTTCCTAGTCTGGAAATGGAAACTGCGCACTATGATACTGCTCAGATACTTCAAAAGCCAATTATTTCTTTTCCAGTTTCTGTTCAGATACCCATACCATTTAAAGAATTTGTTCAAATAATTGAATACGCAAAAGAGGCACAGACCCTTAATATTGTGCTGTTGGTCTTTGTGTCATTGACATTACGATAATTGATTTGTTGAGAACTTCAACCTTTTTACAGCTCAGCCTGTGTGGAATTCATAGAAGGAGTTCATGCTTGACTTGTGGAATTTTAGTAAATCAGTATGAGCAGTAAAAGAACTAATTTGAACAGTTTGCTGCTCTTAAAGGACAACTAAACTCAAATTATCACAACAATGTCAGCATAAAGGTCAGTTGTGTTCTGGTACATATCTGTAGTTGAGAAATGCTTCCAGTATGAAAGTCTGCGTAAAGCTCAGACAGGTTCATTTCCCACGCTGACCTTTATCGTAGCCCTTATCTGGTTAAATACAGGAGAATCCTTTCCTAAGCATTACATAGAAAATAGAACAGTACAGCACAGTACAGGCCCTTTGACCATCGATGTTGTGCTGACCTTTTATCCAACTCTAAAATCAAACTAATCTACATACCCTTCATTTTACTATCATTCATGTGCCTATCCAGGTGTTGCTTAAATGTCTCTAATGTATCTGATTTACTGTATCGGACATTTACTATAAACCGACCGACTCCCACAGCTACCTAGACTACACCTCCTCCTACCCTGCCCCTTGTAAAAATGCAATCCCATATTCCCAATTCCTTCGTCTCCGCCGCATCTGCTCCCAGGAGGGCTAATTCCAATACCGTACAACCCAGATGGCCTCCTTCTTCAAAGACCGCAATTTCCCCCCAGACGTGATCGAGGATGCTCTCCACCGCATCTCCTCCACTTCCCGCTCCTCCGCCCTTGAGCCCCACCCCTCCAACACCACCAGGACAGAACCCCTGGTCCTCACCTACCACCCCACCAACCTCCATATACATCGTATCATCTGTCGTCATTTCCGCTACATCCAAACGGACCCCACCACCAGGGATATATTTCCCTCCCCTCCCCTATCAGCGTTCCGAAAAGACCACTCCCTCCGTGACTCCCTCGTCAGGTCCACACCCCCCACCAACCCAACCTCCACTCCCGGCACCTTCCCCTGCAACCGCAAAAAATGCAAAACTTGCACCCACACCTCCCCCCTTACTTCCCTCCAAGGCCCCAAGGGATCTTTCCATATCCGCCACAATTTCACCTGCACCTCCACACACATCATTTACTGCATCCACTGCACCCGATGTGGCCTCCTCTGTATTGGGGAGACAGGCCGCCTACTTGCAGAACATTTCAGAGAACACCTCTGGGACACCTGGACCAACCTACCCAACCACCCCATGGCTCAACACTTCAACTCCCTCTCCCACTCCACCATGGACATGCAGGTCCTTGGACTCCTCCATCGCCAGACCATAGCAACACGACTGCTGGAGGAAGAGCGCCTAATCTTCCGCCTAGGAACCCTCCAACCACAAGGGATGAACTCAGATTTCTCCAATTTCCTCATTTCCCCTCCCCCCACCTTGTCTCAGTCCCAACCCTCGAACTCAGCACCACCTTCCTAACCTGCAATCTTCTTCCTGACCTCTCCGCCCCCACCCCCACTCCAGCCTATCACCCTCACCTTAACCTCCTTCCACCTATCGCATTTCCAGCACCCCTCCCCCAAGTCCCTCTTCCCTACTTTTTATCTTAGCCTGCTGGGCACACTTTCCTCATTCCTGAAGAAGGGCTCATGCCCAAAACGTCGATTCTCCTGCTCCTTGGATGCTGCTTGACCTGCTGCGCTTTTCCAGCAACACATTTTCAGCCCTAATGTATCTGACTCTACTACCACTGCTGGCATTGAATTCCAAGCATCCACCACTGTCTGTGTAATGAACCAACCTTTGACATCTCCCCTAAACCTTTCTCCAATCACTTTAAAATTATGTCCCCTCGTGATTGCCATTTCTGCCCTAGAAAAAAGTATCTGACTATTCACTCTATGCCTTTCATAATCTTGTATACCTCTATCAAGTCACCTTTCATCCTCCTTCGCCCTGGTGAGAAAATCCCTTGCTCCCTCAACCTTTCTTTATATGCCCTCCATCCAGGCAGCATTCTGGTAAATCTCCTTTGCACCCTCTCTCAAGCTTCCACATCCTTCCTAAGGCAACCACAACTGAACACAATATTCCAAGTGTGGTCTAACCAGGCATCTATACAGCTGCAACATAACGTCGTTGCTCTTAAACTCAATACCCCTGCTAATGAAATCCAGCATACCATATACCTTCTTAACAACCGTATCAACTTTGGTGGAAACTTTGAGGGATCTATGGAGTGGACCCCAAGATCCCTCTGTTCTTTCAGACTGCCAAGAATCCTGCCTTTAACCCTGCATTCTGCATTCAAATTCTGTTTATTCATGATAATCAACTATTTCATGTACATCTCAACTGATTATTCAAGCTTGTTTAAGGATGTGTTCTAATCATCGTATTAGGTATACAGATAATCCAGGCATTGATCACAACCAAGTACCCGGCCATCACCCCTTGATGTTCAATGTCATTATTGTCATTGAATTCCACGTCCCCCCCCCAAACACTCAACAGCATCTTGAGATTGCCATTGGCTAGAAACTAAACTGACCTTGCCATATAAATGTCAGTTCTCTCAATTACAGTCCATTCACAGTGGCAGCAATGTGTACCAACTCTAAGATGCATTGCAACAGCTCATCAACTCTCTCGGTGGCACTGGTTAGCACTGGTGCCTCACAGTGCCAGGGTTCAATTCCCGCCTCAGGCAACTGTCTGTGTGGAGTTTGCACATTCTCCCCGTGTCTGCGTGGGTTTCCTCCGGGTGCTCCGGTTTCCTCCCATAGTCCAAAAATGTGCAGGTTTGGTGAATTGGCCATGCTAAATTGCCCATAGTGATAGGTGAAGGGGTAAATATAGGGGAATGGGTCTGGGTGGGTTGCTCTTCGGAGGGTCGGTGTGGACTTGTTGGGCCGAAGAGCCTGTTTCCACACTGTAAGTAATCTAATCTAATCTAACCTAATCTCAACAACACCTTGCAAGCCCATGACCTCTGCCACTTAGAAGAACAAGCAGATGCAACAAAACAATGCCACCACTTGAAAATTCTCCTTCAAGCTCTACACCATCCTGACCTGCAACTATATTACCAATCCTTCATTGTTGCTACATCAAATCTTGAAACTCCCTTAACAGCACATGGATTGCAACAGTTCAAGAAAGCAACCCGTTGCCAAGTTCTTGAGGGGTTTTAGGGATAGGCATTAAATGCTATCCCAGCCAGAATGTCCACATATCCTGAAAGAGTTATAGAAAACTCTGTTGTAATATGGACATCATTTGCTAGGGCACTATTTATTGTCCATCCCAAGTTGTCCTTGTGAATGTAATGATGAGATGCCACCTTGAACACTACACTCCCTATGATGGAAGTTCTCTGACAGCTGTAGGTGGTAAATATTCAGTGATACAGTGACAACAAAGGAATAAGCTTGGTGTCCAGGTTTAATTGTGTGACTCAGAGGGAAATTTGGAGGTGATAATGAGGCTTGGAGGTTTGGAGGTGCTCTTGAAGAAGTCTTGCCACACGGTTATAGTGTGCCTGGAGTGTACACTGAAGGCATTACTTGCCAGTTGCAGTGAGTGGATGTTTAAAGTACTTAATATGCTGCAGGTCAAGTAGATGTTTGAATGTTATTGAAACTGCAATATCCAGAAGAAAACGTTTCTTCGCATGACTGATTTGTGAACTGAAGATAAGCGAGAGGCTCCGAGAAATCCAGAAGTAGGACAGTGACCAGAGAACCAGTATGAGGTCTCCATTAGCTTCAGCATTTATTTGGCTTGACCAGTTGAAATTTTGGAGGAGAAAGTGAGGTCTGCAGACGCTGGAGATCAAAGCTGAAACTTTATTGCTGGAACAGCACAGCAGGTCAGGCAGCATCTAGGGAACAGAAGATTCGACGTTTCGGGCACATGCCCTTCTTCAGGAATGAGCAGAGAGTGTTCAGCAGGAGAAGATAAAAGGTAGGGAGGAGGGACTTGGAGGAGGGGCGTTGGAAATGTGATAGGTGGAAAGAGGTCAAGGTGAGGGTGATAGGTCGGAGTAGGGTGGAGGCGGAGAGGTCAAGAAGAAGACTGCAGGTCAGGAAGGCGGTGCCGGGCTGGAGGGATTCGGCTGAGACAAGGTGGGGGGAGGGGGGATGAAGAAACTGGTGAAGTCCAAGTTCATCCCCTGTGGTTGGAGGGTTCCCAGTCGGAAGATAAGACGCTCCTCCTCCGACCGTCGCGTTGTTGTGGTTTGGCGGTGGATGAGTCCAATGACCTGCATATCCTCGGTGGAGTGGGAGGGGGAGTTGAAATGCTGTGCTACAGGGTGATTGGGTTGGTTCGTCCGGGTGGCCCAGAGGTGCTCTCTGAATCGCTCCGCAAGTAGGCGGCCTGTCTCCCCAATATAGAGGAGGCCACACCGGCTGCAGCGGATGCAGTAGATAATGTGGGTGGAGGTGCAGGTGAATCTGTGGCGGATATGGAAGTTTCCTTTGGGGCCTTGGAGAGAAGTGAGGGGGGAGGTGTGGGCGCAAGTGTTGCACCTCCTGCGGTTGCAAGGGAAGGTGCCGGGAGTGGAGGTTGGGTTGGTGGGGGGTATGGATCTGACAAGGGAGTCGCGGAGGGAGTGGTCTCTACGGAAAGCTGATAGAGGAGGGGTGGAAGGTGTGGCCTCCTCTATATTGGGGAGACAGGCCGCCTATCACCCTCACCTTGACCTCTTTCCACCTATCACATTTCCAACGCCCCTCCTCCAAGTCCCTCCTCCCTACCTTTTATCTTCTCCTGCTGAACACTCTCTGCTCATTCCTGAAGAAGGGCATGTGCCCGAAACGTCGAATCTTCTGTTCCCTAGATGCTGCCTGACCTGCTGTGCTGTTCCAGCAATAAAGTTTCAGCAGTTGAAATTTTGGTCATTGGTGACTGCTTGAATATTGGTAAGATTTTGGTGATACTACTTAACATCATGTGTGGGGACTTTGACTTGTTGCAGTTGATATTAACTTGATGCTTTGATTGAATGTCTCTTTCTGGTTATTTCCCCAAAACAGAAATTTGTGCAAGTTTTGTGATATATACTCATGGATTGCTACATTATCTGAGGAATTAGGAATGCAAACATCAGCTGGATAGCTTAGTTTTGAGTTTATAGTTATGGCATTGATGGAGCAGTTGAATCATCAGTACATAACTCCAGAGGAATTTTTACACTGTTGTTCTTTGGCTGAGGTAGTTGGCCTCCATAATCGCAGCCATATTCTTTTATGTCTGAAATAATCTAAACCAGTGAAAAATCCCATTCCCCCATCCCTTAATTTCAGTATGGTTCCTTGATGTCACATTTGGTCAAATGTGATATTGATATCAAGAGCAGTCTCTTCACCTGATCTCTGAGTTTAGCTCTTTTGTCCATCTTTGTATAAAAATTACATTGGGAACTGAATATTTCTGCCAGATCCAAGTAGATCATTGGTGGGTAAGTGCCAGTTAATAGCAACCTTGACAACTTTTGCTGATAACTGAGAGTAGGTCAAGGGGACAATAATTAGCTAGGTTCAATTTGTGGAGAGCGTATACCTGGATAATTTTCCAAATTTCCAGGTAGATGCTGGTTGTTGTTGTTGTATTAGAAGAGCTTGGCTAGAGGCATGGCTCCCACTGGAGCTACAAGTCTTCATGTATTAATTCAGTGTTGTTGGCAGCCCATGACCATGTATGTGTCCATTGAACACAGATTTTTCTTGCAGAGGGAATCAAATAGATTATAGACTGGACTGTTTGATGTTGAGACTTCAGGAGGAATCTGAGAAAATTCATGCAATCACTTCGCACTTTGAATGAAGATGTTACAAACACTTAAATCTTACCTTTTGTGTTCATGTTGTTAGACTCTGTCACCTTTGAGCTCGGAGAAAATAAGGTCTGCAGATGCTGGAGATCAGGAGGGAGGTTGGGGCTGAAGTTCAAATATGAGGTAAAGGTTGTGCACAGATTGGCCTAATCTCAGCAGTATTAGGGAATGTAATGGAGCCAGTAGCAAGGACCAGAGTTTTGACAAGGGTCCAAAATTAATGGATTCAGTCTTCCCAATATTTTGAGGAAATTTCTTCTCATCTAATAATGAATATTGGATAGGTATCTGAGAATTTAGCAACAGTGGAAAAATTGAAGGAGGTTATGAAGTGGGGCTGGTTGTTGTCATTGTCATTGTGAGAACTAATACTGTACATTTTGGGTGATGCTGTCATAGCTGGTTTGAGCCTTGAGGAACACCAAAATATACAGTGCAAATTTAATAGATAAGAATGGAACAGTGTGAGTGCACCCATCTGGACAACAGAGAGGTGTTGAAGGAGAATGGAATGGCTAACCGTGTCAGAGGGGGCAGCCAGGTCATGATGGTGAAGCACTGAAAGTTTACATCTGTTATAAACGCATAGGATGTCACTTGTGACTTTGAGCCATATACGTACTATGGCAGGAGAGACCCTATTGGAGGTTTCTATTATAGAGTTCCAGGAATGCTATGAATGGATTTGTGAGATGACAACATCTCCAAGAGTTTTAAAGAGAAAATGGAAATTGGAGATGGGACATTGGTTTGCAAAGTGTATGGGGTAATCATGATTTGGAAGAGCCAATGTTGGGCTGGGGTGTACAAAGTTAAGAATCTCACAACACCAGGTTATAGTCCAACAAGCTTATTTGGAAGCACTAGCTTTCTGAGCGCTGCTCCTTCATCAGGTGGTTAGGACAACCTGTTGGGCTATAACCTGATGTTGTGTGATTTTTAACTTTGTATGGGGTAAGGATTTTAGATTAGATTAGATTAGATTACTTTACAGTGTGGAAACAGGCCCTTCGGCCCAACAAGTCCACACCGACCCGCCGAAGCGCAAACCACCCATACCCCTACATTTACCCCTTACCTAACATTACGGACAATTTAACATGGCCAATTCACCTAACCTGCACATCTTTGTGACTGTGGGAGGAAACCGGAGCTCCCGGAGGAAACCCACGCAGACACGGGGAGAATGTGCAAACTCCACACAGTCAGTCGCCTGAGGCGGGAATTGAACCCGGGTCTCTGGTGCTGCGAGGCAGCAGTGCTAACCACTGTGCCACCGTGCCGCCCACAAATGAATATTGGATAGGTATCTGAGAATTTTCTTAATGGTGGAAGATTTTCAGGAGAGTATTGAATGTAAATATGTTAGATCACTCACAACTGCATGGAGTGAGGTCCAAAATTAATGGATTCAGTCTTCCCACTGTTTGGAGGAAATTTCTTCTCATCCAATACTGAATTAGATTAGATTCCCTACAGTGTGGAAATAGGCCCTTCGGCCCAACAAGTCCACACCGACCCTCCGAAGAGTAAACCACCCAGACCCATTTCCCTCTGACTAATGCATCTAACACTACGGGCAATTTAGCATGGCCAATCCACCAGACCTGCACATCTTTGGATAAATTGGATAAGTATCTAGTGGTCAAGCAGATGTGTGAAAGTGAGTTAGCCAGCTAATATGTCTGATAGGCGTGAACAATCTTGATATTTTATACTGTGGTCAGACAACAAAGATAGCTTGAGTAGAAAAATAACAAAACATTGATGAAAGTTGCAGAGGGACATTGTCTTCTGTGTCATTGCTAACTGCCAGAATTGAAGAACAAATGAACTTATCGTTGATATCCTCACCATAGCAAATCTTAGTAAGATTCCTTTCTGCATCTTATTTATCTTTCTTCCAGGTATAATGAACTGCTCTCATATCATCAGACACTGCAGTTCTTTGCTGCTCTGGGATTAAATAGAATGCTTTTAATCGCTGGGCTAATGCAACCAGCTGTGAAAGGGGAGAATATTTCTGAGGATTTTATGAGGAGACAGGTAAGCAGTCAATTTTATTTTCTGACATGGTAGGACATATTTATTCCTGAATGTCACTAATCCTTGAGTGTTATAAATCTGCTGTTATTGAAATCTGGCAAGATTGATGTCGCAGGCTCCAAAATTGCTGCTTTACAATTGTGTTTACACCTTGTTGAGCTGATTTCCATTGAAACATGATGCTTGATGCTTGGACTAATGATGAAATAAATGCTGAAATCAATTGCACAATTTAAAATTGTGCTGTAAAATTGGATAGACTATAGGTAAAGGAGAAAATTGAGAATTGTAACATGATTCCCATGTAATTCTGTATGCCAGTGCAGTAAGTAACAAAGAGACATAGTCATGTAAACTTGAGCTGTGCTTGGATTTTTGTTTTTAAAGCTCAGTCAATAGAGTTAGATAGTACAGAAACAGATCCTTTGGTCTAAACAGTCCATGTTGACCATAATCCCAAACTAAACTAGTCCCACCTGCCTGCTTCTGGCCTATATCCCTCCAAACCTTTCCTATTCATGTCCTTATCTAAATATCTTTTAAACTTTATAATTGTACCAACATCCACCACTACTTCTGGAGGTTCATTCCACACACAAACCACCCTCTGTGTAAAAAAAAAGGAATTGTTCCACATTTCTTTTTAAAATCTCTGTCCTCTCATCTTAAAAATGATTACTCGCTTTGAAATCCCCCATTCTAGGGGACAGACAACTGACATTATTAGCTGTCTCTGTAAATCTCATTTCTTACAAAATTCTATAAGGTTGCCTCTCAACCTCCTATGCTGCTTGGAGAGGAAAAAAATAATTATAGAAGTTTGATGGAAGTCTTCCAGAAACTGACCGAAAGTGCTGTGTCCTGTAAAACCATTCATTGGATCAGAAAATCCAATATATCGTTTTTCATTAAGTTACAGTTCAAACTTGAAGGTCACCTAATGTGTTATTCTTTTAATTTATTCTTGGAAAATGAGTACCACTAAGAAGGCTAGCATTTATTGTTCATCTCATTGAGTAGTTAGTGGCGAGTCTACTTATGGACCCACTGCTGTCCATATGTAGGTTATGTTTCCCACAGTTCTATTAGGGATGGAATTACAAATCTTGACTCGCTGATAGCGAAGGGATGTTGCTACAAGTTGTGATGATTCGTGATTTAGAGGGGCGCTAACAGGTCCTAGTGCTCCTGTGTATCTACTGTCTTTGTCCTTTAGGATGATTAAGAACACAGCTTCAGAAGGAACCAGGGAAAGACTTTCATTAATTATGACAGTACACTATATTCACAGTGTAAGCTACTGCACCTGCACTGGTAGCAGAGAGAGTGAATGTTTATAGTGGCTAGGAATTCAGTCAAGTGGACTGCTTTATCTTGGGTGATACTGAGTACATCTTGAGTGTTATTGAGCTCTGCTTCTGGCAGTTGAGTCATTATGGCACAGAGAAAAGCTATTTAGCTCATTGAATTCCTGCTGAGTCTCTGGAACTAACTGGATGGATCTGCATTCTATATTCCATCCTCAATTCACAAGTTCATTTCCCTCAAATTTCTTTTACAAATTATTAATTGTTTCCAGTTCCACTACCTTCATAGCAGTTTCCAAGTCATTTCCCACTTGCTGCATTTTTAAAAATGCTGTTTCTCACATAAGCCTGCTTCTCTTATCCAGAAACTTAAACCTGTATCTTCTTGATCTAATGGGAACAGCCTCTCCTTGCCTACTTTATTGAGTCTGTCTTGAACAATCCTATGAAGTCTTAATTCAATCTCTTTTCTCCCAAGAAAGATAATTTTCCAGTTTCTTCACCCAGTTTAGGAGTGAAATCTCTCATTCCTGAAACCATTCTGGTAAATCTTCTCTAAGATACTCAATTCTCTGAAAGTAGACAGACTGATGAGGGGAGAGGCCATTTTGGATTTGGTACTTGGCAATGAGCCAGGACAGGTGTCAGATCTCGCGGTGGGAGAACACTTTGGTGATAGTGATTACAACTGCCTAACATTTAACATAGCCTTAGAGAGGGAAAGGAACAGTTACCGAGGGAAGGTATTTAATTGGGGAAAAGGAAATTATGATGCTATCAGACAGGAGTTGGGAAGTACAGACTGGGAGCAATTGTTCCACAGAAAGGGCAGAGCAGACATGTGGAGACTGTTTAAGGAGCAGTTGTTGCGAGTGATGCACGCATTTATTCCTCTGAGACAGGTAAGAAGGGGTAAGATTAAGGAACCTTGGATGATGAGAACAGAGGAGCTTCTCGACAAAAGGAAGAAGGTGTGGAGGAAGCAAGGATCTAGCGCAGCTTTAGAGGATTACAGGCTTGCTAGAAAGGAGCTCAGAAATGGACTGAGGAGAGCCTGGCGGGGGCACTAGAAAGGCTTGGCAAATAGGATTAGGGAGAACCCAAAGGCATTTTACTCATACGTGAGGAATAAGAGAATGATCAGGGAGAAGGTAGGACCGATCAAGATTAGCGTAGGGAACTTGTGTGTGGAGTCTGAGCAGATAGGGGAAGCCCTAAGTGAGTATTTTGCTTCAGTTTTCTCTAAGGAAAGGAATCTTGTTGTGAATGAGAACTTTGAGGAGCTGGGATACAGGCTTGACCAGATCAAGGTTGATGAAGTTGATGTGCTAGAAATTTAGGAGAACATTAAGATGGATAAGTCCCTAGGGCCAGACCAGATTTATCCTACGCTGCTCCAGGAAGCGAGAAAGGTGGTTACTGAGCCGCTGGTGAAGATCTTTGCCTCCTAACTCTCCACGGGAGTCATACTGGAGGATTGGAAGCAGGCAAATGTTGTTCCTCTTTTTAAGAAGAGTAACAGGGAAATCCCTGGCAATTACAGACCAGTCTTACATCTGTGGTCAGCAAAGTTTTGGAAAGAATTCTGAGGGATAGGATCTATGACTATTTGGCAAAGAATAGCGTGATTAAAGGCAGTCAGCATGGCTTTGTGAGGGGCAGGTCATGCCTCACAAATCATATTGAATTCTTCGTGGAAGTGACAAGACAGGTCGATGGAGATCGAGCAGTGGATGTGGTGGATATGGTGTATATGGACTTCAGCAAGGTATTTGATAAGGTTTCACGTGGTAGGCTCATTCATAGAGTCAGAAAGGATGGGATACAGGGAGATTTGGCTATCTGGATTCAGAATTGATTGGCTGACAGAAGGCAGAGAATGGTTGTAGATGGAAGTATTCTGCCTGGAGGTCAGTGTTGAGTGGTGTCCTGCAGGGCTCAGTTCTTGGGCCACTGCTCTTCATAGTTTTTATAAATGACTTGGACAAGGAGGTTGAGGGGGTGAGTTAGTAAATTTACAGATGACACAAAGGTTGGAGGTGTCGTCAATAGTATTGAGGGCTATTGCAGGCTGCAGCGCGACATAGACAGGAAGCAGAGCTGGGCTGAGAAATGGCAGATGGAGTTCAACCTGGATAAATGTGAAGTGATGCATTTTGGAAGGTCGAACTCAAATGCTGAATATAGGATTAAAAACAGGATTCTTGATTATGTGGAGGAACAGAGGGATCTGGGTGTGCAAGTACATAGATCCCTCAAAGTTGCCACGCAAGTGGATAGGGTTATTAAGAAAGCATATGGTGTTTTTTGCTTTCATTAACAGGGGGATCGAGTTTAAGAGCTACAGCTCTACAAGTCCCTGGTGAGACCACACTTTGAGTATTGTGTTCAGTTCTGGTCACCCTACTATAGAAAAGATACAGAGGCTTTGGAGAGGGTGCAAAGAAGGTTTACCAGGATGCTGCCTGGACTGGAGGGCTTGCCTTATGTAGGAAGGTTGAGAAAGCTCGGACTTTTCTCTCTGGAGAGAGGGAGGAAGAGAGGAGACCTGATCGAGGTATACCAGATTATGAGAGGAATAGATAGAGTCAATAGCCAGAGACTTTTCCCCAGGGCAGAATTGTCGGGTACGAGGGGTCATAGTTTGAATATATTAGGAGGAAAGGTATTGAAGAGACATCAGAGATAGGTTGTTTACACAGAGTTATGAATGCATGGAATGCGTTGTCAGTGGTGGTGGTGGAAGCAGTGTCATTGGGGACATTCAAGCAACTTCTGGACAGGCACATGGAGAACAGTGAGTTGAGAGGTGCGTAGGTTAAGTAATTATTTTTTACATTAGGATTAAACCTCGGCACAACTTCGTGGGCCAAAGGGCCTGTTCTGTGCTGTATTTTTCTATGTTCTATGTGGTGACCAGAAGTGCACGCAGTATTTTAGCTGTAAACTAACAAGGATATTATGAACGATTTGCATAACTTCCCTCCTATTGTACTGAGTACTTCTTGAGTATTCTGTCCAATTCTTGACATTTCGAATCTAATAGATCTTCGTAGGAACTCATTGTCTGAACAATTTGACTTGAGAGGGAGAAGGGATCAGTGGAGCCTGAGTCTCTTTGGGTTCAGCTGGAGGAGAGGGAGTAGGGATCACTGGAGACCAAGTCTCTCTCAGGATCGACTGTTGATGGGGAGGAGGGTGCAGGAGACTGAGTGTTCTTGGAGTTCAGCTGGAACAGAGGGAGGAAGACCAGTGAAGCCTGGGTATCTTGAGGTTTAGCTAAAGGAAAGTAAGAGGAAGCAGTGGAGTCCATATACTCCTGGGGTTTGGCGGGTGATAGAGGAGGAGAGAGAGCAAATCTGGCTAGTAATGGGGAGGAGGGAACAGCAGAGATTGAGTGAATCTGGGGTTTGGCTAGAGGAAAGGGAAGGGAGGAACCTGTGGAATGTGAATCCTTCTTGGAGTTTGGTAGGTGATGGGGAGAGGGGAGCAGTGGAGCCTGAGTCTCTCTTGCCTTCAGCTGGTGATGGGGAGGTAAGAACAATGGAACCCTGGTGTCCCTGAGGGTTTTTTTGGTGATGGGAGGAGAGAGCAGAGGAGCCAAAGTCTCTCTTGAGCTGAGGATGAACGAATTCTAAACTACAAGAGAAATTGCTGAGTCAACTTAGAGTATCTGGAGTATCTGTGGAGAAAAAACAGAGTCAGCATTTCAGGTCCAGTGACCCTTCACAACCGGTTGTAGCTAGGAATGGTGGTATATCTGCTAAGACTGGGTGAGAGGTGGGGGTGAAGGGAAGAAGTAAACAATAGGTGGAGATGGAACCCAGAGAAAGGAATGGACAACAAGTCAAAAAGTGTGCTGCTGAAAAAGCACAGCAGGTCAGGCGGCATCCGAGGAGCAGGAGAGTTGATGCATCTGCAGTCCTCACTTTTTTCCAAAGGAATGGATAATGGTGAGCCAGAGAAAAGCAAAGATGTTAATGGGGCCTATTAGTGCATGAAAATGTGATAAAAACAGCCATGTGATGACAAGGCTTGGGGTGTGGGGGTGGCTAAAGGGCATGGAAGAAAGTCCTCACGCTCTAAAATGATTAAACTTGGTATTGAATTCTGAGGGCTACAGTGAGTCAACATTGAGTAATGGCAGATTTACTTAGAATTCGTGTTGATTTTCAATATCTTTTACCCTCTCATAGAGAGGTCTGAGGGTTTCCACCTGCAACACTAACGCTGGAAATCCCCTGCCCAAAGGGTGGGGAACAAAGAGAGTGTGCAAAAAGGGTAATTGTGGTGAGAGACAGGGAGGGAGAGAATGTGTGTGTGTGTGTGTCGTGGGGAGCATAAATGAGTGTATAAGATATTAACATTTTTGTAAAGTACTTTTAAAAGCACAGATTTTCATAGATTTATATGTTTTTATCTAGATGTACAACAGGTGATATTTAGTGAATGTGCTGGTTATAGAGTCAGAGACGTTTTCAGTGGAGAAACTGGCCCTTCGGACCAATTCGTTCATCCTGACCAGATTTCCTAAACTGAACTAGTCCTATTTGCCTGCATTTGGCCCATATCCCTCCAAATCTTTCCTATCCACGTGCCTGTTAAAATTTCTTTTAAATGCCTAATTGTATCTGCATCTACCACTTTAGTAGCTTGTTGCTTATACACGCCAGCTTCTGTGTGAAAAGAGTTGCCTGTCAGGTCCCTTTTCAATCTTTCCCCTTTCACCTTTAACCTACGCTCTCTAGGTTTGGACTCTTGTACCCTGGGGAAAAGACCTTGGCCATTTACCTCAGCTATGCCCTATGACCTCGATAAGGTCACCCCTCAGCCTCCTACGCTTCAGTGAATAAATTCCCAACCTCCCTAACCTCTGCTTAGAACTCAAACCCTATAATTTCTGTGACATTCTTGTAAATGTTTTTGCACCCCATTTCTAGTTTAGTAACATCCTTAGTCATGAAAATGCACTAATAATTGTGTTCCACTGTTCCTAACATCATTGCAAAATATATAAATGTATAAAATCCCAATGAGATCAGCAAAAGGATTTATTTGCTACTCAGGACAGAGCATTTCACACCAGGTTTCAGCAACAACTGAGAAAATAATGCTATTTGATACAAATTCATTTAACAAGAGCAATGGAAAAATAAATTTAATTTTTGCAACTTAAATGGTACCTTGCCAAACCCCAAATATGCACATGCTTATCACAATTAAGACAGAAACAAGATACATCTTTTATTGGCAGGATAAGAATATAGAGAGGTGAAATAAAATTCCAAAAATCCAAGGTCCATACCACACAGTGGAAGTTATTTTCACTCCTTTCATTCTTTTTTTTTTAATAGATATTTTTATTAGAAATTTAACATTTTTACAAGTTTACAAAAATAAACAAAACTCTCAGATATAAACATTGATATACAATTACCTCAAATATACAATAGCCAAAATTTGACAAAAAAAAACAAAACAACAAAAAAAACGAAAAGAAAAAAAAACAAACAAACAAAACTCAACTATCTACTAATCTAACCTACAACTAACCAGGGTGTATATTTAAGTCTCTTACATGCTCGGGATGTGTTAACATCAGATATGATAAAACCCGTATTCGTGCGGGATTCCTCCCCCGAGGGGCCGCGGACCAGTCAGGTTTGTAGTCTCAATTAAATAAAAGCCCTTGTTAGGATAGCTGAAATATCTGTATTTATGTAATTCAAAAAGGGCTGCCATATTTTATAAAATAATTCGGTCTTTCGGTGCACCATATTTGTAAGGAAGTCAAGGGGAATACATTCCATAATTAGTCTGTGCCAATTTGAAAGTCCAGGGGGGCCCTCCGCCACCCAGTTCATCAAAATATTTTTCCTTGCACAGAAAGAAAGAATAGAAAATAGTCTCTTCCCGTACGTGTCCAGGGAGGGAAAGTTCGAAAAGCCCAAGAGGAGAGATACAGGGTCCACTTTTATTTCCGTTCCTAAAATTTCTGTCAGGGTACTTGCTACTTTAGTCCAATATCTACGGATCTTATTACAGGTCCATAAGCAATGTACAAGAGTGCCCACCTCTATTTTGCATTTAGGACACATTGGAGATGCTCCTGCCTTAAATTTTGCCAATCGAACCGGTGCTATATGGGCCCTATGAAGTATCTTCAGCTGGATAGCCTGGGTTCTGTTACAAATAGTAATTCTTCTAGCATTTTCCCAGATATCATTCCACGTTTCTGTGGAGATTTCTAGTCCCAGATCCTGATCCCATGTTTTAAGCAGTTTATCCATATCTCCCGATACTTCATCATGTAGCAAATGATAAATATTACTGACGGAAGATACCCCCCACTGGTCGTAGGACACTACATTCTCTATCGGATTTATAAAGACTATCTAATAACGTAGTCTTCTTCTGTATAAAATCTCGAATTTGGAAGTATCGAAAGAGGTCTCCATTGGGTAATCCGAATTTCTGACGCAGCTGTCCGAAAGACATCAGGACCCCATCTTTAAATAAATCCCCGAGACATGAGATACCCCTGGATCTCCAGAGTTTAAAAGTGGCATCTGTTAACCCTGGTTGGAATCCCCATGCTCCCACTATCGGTGCATAGGGGGATGTTTTATGTGAATTACCCTCATTTTGCCGCATTATATTCCAAGCCTTGATTGTATTCAGTATTATAGGGTTTTTACAGTGATCTGTAATGATTTTCCTCTTGTCTGAGAATAAAAGGTTAATAAGTGGGTATTTTACTTGAGAAGCCTCGATGTCCAACCAGATTGATTGTGGATCAGACAAGACCCAATCAGCTATATAACTTAATAGGGAACTTAATTGATATTTCCTAAAATCTGGGAAGTCCAATCCACCCCTTGCCTGTGGAAGCTGTAGCTTCTTCAGCTTAATGAGGGGCCACCTATGGTTCCAGATAAAGGAACTCAGCCAGCCGTATAATTTACATAAAGCTGTCCTCGGCAGCATCACCGGAAGCATTCTCATAGGATATAGGAGACGGGGCAGGATATTCATTTTGATTAATGCTATTCTGCCCAACCAGGAAATTGGCAGGTCTCCCCATCGCTGGAGGTCCTGCCTTATCCTTTCCAATAAATACACAAAATTAGCCTTATACAACTGACCAAATACTGGAGTAATAAAAATGCCTAAATATAAGAAACCCTCCAGGGACCAGCGAAAGGGAAAAAGGGAACCGTCCGCTAAGCGGGGTATCACAGCAAGGCCACCCATTGGCATAGCCTCCGATTTTGAAAAATTAATTTTATAGCCTGAGAATGCACTAAATGTATTAATAACTTGGATTAAGCGAGGTATGGACATCAAAGGGTTACTGAGGAATAGAAGAACATCATCTGCATAAAGGGTAATTTTATGTTTACCTGTACCAATCCTTGGGGCCACTATATTAGGATCAGCTCGTATAGCTTCTGCTAGTGGTTCAATTATTAGCGTGAATAACAATGGCGAGAGGGGACATCCCTGACGGCAGCCCCTACCCACACTGAAGCTATCCGAGCCTAATCCATTGGTAACCACAACTGCTTTGGGATCACTATACAATGTTGAGATCCATTTGGTAAACACCTGTCCAACACCAAACCTCTCCAATGTGTAAAACAAATATGACCATTCGACCCTATCAAATGCCTTTTCCGCGTCTAATGAAACCACTACTCCTGGTATCTTTCCCTGATGACAAGATTGAATCATATTCAGAGCCCTTCTAACAATATTGGATGATCTACGGCCCTTAATAAACCCCGTCTGATCCTCCTTTATAATATGTGGCAGTATCCTTTCTAATCTCAGTGCTAACGTTTTAGAGAGGATTTTAAAATCTACATTTAGCAAGGATATTGGTCTGTATGATGTACAATCTTCTGGGTCCTTTCCTTTTTTAAGGATAAGAGAGATATTTGCCTCTTTCAGCGAAGGCAGGAGACAGCCCTGACTATATGCATAGTTATACATGTCCATAAGTGGACCAACCAGTATTTCTGTAAATTCTTTATAGAATTCAGCTTGAAAGCCATCTGGGCCCGGCGTCTTACCATTTTGAAGGTGCCTAATTGCATCAACTATTTCTTGGGGTGTAAGAGGAGCATTTAGGACCGATACTTGTTCCGGAGTTAGGTCTGGAAAAGTCAAATTTTTAAAAAATGACTGCATCCTCTTCGTCCTATCTTCACAATCCTGTGATTTATATAACTCAGAATAGAATGTTCTAAAGGTCGCATTAATCTTTTTATGATCATGAGTCAAAATACCCGTACTTTCCTTGATAGACATAATAGTCTGAGGGGCCTTTTTTTTCTTTGCAAGAAATGCTAAGTATCTACCCGGTTTGTCGCCATATTCATATAACCTTTGCTTTGCAAATAATATTTCCCTCTTAGCCGTTTGAGTAAGTGTAGTATTTAGAGCTGTCCTAAGAGCTGTAATCCTTTGCAATTTAATAATAGAGGGTCTATCAATGTATGCTGTTTCAGCCGCTTTTAAGCGGGCTTCAAGCAGACGCTGTTGTTCTCCCTTTAATTTCTTCTGGGTCTCTGAGTAGGAGATGATCAAGCCTCGCGTGTAAGCTTTGATGGTCTCCCACATCATTGACGGGTTGCTAGCTGTACCTGAATTAATTTCTAAAAAAGTTTTAAATTCTTGAGAGAAGTACTTTACAAATTTACTATCTTTCATTAAGAAGGGGTCCATACGCCAATGCCGAGGGGATGTCCCACTGTTCCTCGCCTTAGTTTCCATATATACAGCAGCGTGGTCAGAAATTGCTATATTACCTATTTTACAGGATGATATGGAATTTAAAAAAATTGAGGGGGCAAAAAACATATCAATTCTGGTATGACATTTATGTGGATTCGAGTAGAAAGAAAAATCTCTACCCTGTGGATGAAGACATCTCCATACATCTACTAATCCTAATTCTTTGTTCAGATCCATCAATTGTCTAGATCTGGGAGATACTCCTGCAGTACTCTTGGGAATCCTGTCTATTTCCGGATCCATAATACAATTAAAGTCTCCCCCTATAATTATATGACGGGCATCAAAAGCCATCAATTTTGAAAAGGCTTCCGTTATAAATTTAAAGGGGTGTGCCGGGGGGCAGTACAAATTTAAAATCCCATATTCCTCTCCATTTATGAGAGCTTTAATCAAGATATATCGTCCAGATTCGTCTTTTATCTGCTTTAGGATTTTGAAAGGGAAATTCTTCCGAACAAGAATAACAACTCCCCTGCTTTTTGAGCTAAAAGAAGAAAAAAAGGCCTGATCAAATCCGCCCTGTCGTAATTTCAAGTGTTCTTTATCTGACAGGTGTGTCTTCTGTAGGAGAGCTATATCAACTCTTTCCTTCTTAAGATTTGATAATATTTTCTTCCTTTTAAGTGGCGAATTACTCCCCTTGACATTCCAGGTGCACCACTTAACCGATTGATCAACCATAATCCTCTGGGCCAATCCGAGACCCCTCGGGAGGGGGAACCCTATCCAGAACATCCCGAGCATGGAACATGTAAAATTTACAAAAATAAACCCTCTTTAATACACCCACAACAATACAGTAAAAAACTATTTCTAAATAAAAAAAATATAAAACGTACCTAAGTGGAGACTTTCCCCCTTGTTCCCAGGGGGCATCACTTCCTCTCCAAAAATCCCTCATATCCTCTCCCAACCAATGCCCCACCCTTGACCCAGGCACTCCTCAATAAAATGAGGAAAATTCAAATATAATACAAAGCTCGAGTTAACAGTGAGCACCCCACCCCGACCCCTACCAACACCTGGGTATATTTGGTAATGTTAATACCATATATAAACATATAACTATAAAATTACCAGTTCAACAAATAATAATTAAATATGATAATACAAAATAACGAAGGGAAAAACAACCCCGCTCCTAAAGACAGAGGTAAAATCGAATAAGGTAACCACCTCCCCCCACCAACATTAACCAAATCCCCCAGCTTATATATACATATATATACATACACATACATATATATATATATATATATACATACATACACACACACACATATACATACACCCCTCATATATACATAAAATAATAACAGAAAACAACTCCAAGGGGGGGTGGGGGGAGAAAATCAAATCCCTCTCCCCACCCCCCATAATAATATTAAGCAATAAGGTAAGAAAAAAAAAAGGGAGGGGATATAAACCAAAACGGGGGGGGGGGGGGGGGAAGGCATACCAACATCCATTATGTCCTACAGTTTATCTAAGAGAGTCCAAGAATTCCTTAGCCTTTTCTGGTGATCCAAAGTTATATACAGATCCTTCATGGTTAAAGCGTAACATCGCTGGGTAGCGTAAGGAGTACTATACATTTAAGTCCCTTAAACGCTTCTTCGCCTCGTCGAATGCCTTCCTCTTTCGAACCAGAGCCGGGGAAAAGTCCTGAAATAGCATGATCTTGGATCCTTTGTAGATCATAGCTTGGGGGTCTTTTCCGAGATTTCTAGAGGCTTCTAGGAGTATCTGCCTCTCCCTGTAGCTCTGCAGCCGGAACAGGACCGGACGTGGGCGCTGGTTCGAGCCGGGCCCGCGTATTGCTACCCGGTAGGCCCATTCCACCCTTACCTGGCCTGATCCAGCTTGCAGATTTAAAAGTTGTGGCAGCCACTTCTCGAGGAATGCTGTAAGCTGGCCTTCCTCTTCCTGTTTGGGAAGGCCCAGCAAACGAATATTTTTTCGACGACCTCGATTATCGAGGTCGTCAATATGATTTTCCAAGGTCCGGACTCGCTGCTCGAGAGTCCGGACCTGATCCACGGCCGATTGAGCGGTTGTCTCCGAGGTCGCGGCCTTTAACTCCGCCCCTCCGACTCGGCGTTGAATTTCTTCAATTTCACGGTCGTGCTTCTGCAGCGCGGCCGAGAGCGACTCCCAACGATTCCTGGATTCGACGATAAAGGCATCGATCTTTGAGTCAAGCTTGGAAAGCATTTCTGCAAGACTTGCTACTGTAGGTAAGTCCCCCGGGGCGGCTGTGGACGCCTCTGCTGCAGCTGGAGAGTGCGGGGGAGGGGTTCCTGCTTGCTGAGAGCTGCGGGCTCCCTTCCCTTTAGTCATTTTAACTTAGGATAAAGTTGCTTAAATGTAATATTACACAACTAATTGAGTTACTAAACTATTATAAATGATTTATAAATGATTTGGTGAGCTTGGTAGGGGGTAGGTGACCCACTGTGCCCAAGTCTTGGGAGGAGCACTATAGACTCAGTCTTACTGGGTCGCCGCCATCTTGGATCCCCTCACTCCTTTCATTCTTAGCAATGATGACCGAATGACGGTCACTCTTTGTTCCACTAATCAATCAGGTGAACCTAGGCCTATTCTTGCTTTAGAATTCCTTCCTTTAAGCTTTCTTGGTTTTTTTGTGTTTTTCCCAGTGAGAGGGAGATTTTCTTTCTGTCTGCAGACTGCTTCTCTTGGCACTTTTTAACAATCTGCAACCCGATCAATCAGAGGGCTAAATTTCCTGACCTCGAAATATTCTTTGTACCACCTAGTCTCAAATTCTCCGTCTTGCGACAAGCAGCATTATTTTTCATATTTGAACAATACACAAATCTTAAATAGCATAAATAATTGGAGAAGGATCACTGAAGAAGTGTCATTGGACCAGAAGCATTAACTTTGCTTTCTCTCCACAGATACCACCAGACCTGCTGAGTTTCTCCAGCAATTTGTTTGTTTTTGTTTCAAATCTGTTTTGTTTCAAATCTGTAGCACTTGATTTTCAAGTTGCACAACTCTCCCAGTTTTTCAGTTATCTGTCCAATTTCCGTTTCAGTTTGTAGTTGCCAATAAAGTATTTGTCTCTTATAGCGCAAACCCCTAGAAGCTTGTTAGGAGAATATTTTCATATGAATTTATGTGAACATTGCTGGCTAAGCCAGTGTTTGTCACTCATTCCCAGTTGCCCTGGTGAAGGTGGTGGTGAGCCACTTTCCTGAAACTGCAGTCCTTCAGCTGTTTTGCAATTGTTTCAAAATCTGACTGAGAAGTGTTGGTGACGTAGTTTGATGTCAGGATTGTAACCCCAGGATATTGATATTCACCCACTGAACATCAAGGGACGCTTGTTATATTCATGCTTGTTGAAGGTGGCCATTGGCTGGCTCTATTGTGAGATGCATGTCATTTGCCATTTGTCACGTACAGTCGTAGAGATATACAAGAGATCCTTTGGTCCAACTCATCCATGCTGCCCAAATATCCTAGATAAATATAGTCCCATTTTCCAGCATTTAACCCAAATCCCTCTAAACCCTTCCTAATCATATACCCATTCTGATGCCTATTGAATGTTGTAATTGTACCAGCCTCCTCCACTTCCTCTGGCAGCCCATTCCACACATGCACCATCCTCTGCATGAAAAGGTTGCCCCTTAGGTCCCTCTTAAATCTTTTCCCTCTCACCTTAAACATATGCTCTCTAGCTTTGGACGCCCCCACCCTGGGGAAAAGACCTTGTCAATTGATCCTATCATGCCTTTACGATTTTATAAACCTCTATAAGGTGACCCCTGAGCCTCCGTTACTCCAGGGAAAACCGCCCTAAATCTATTCAACTCTCCCTATAGCGTAAATCCTCCAACCTTAGCAACATCCTTGTAAATCTTTTCTGAACCTTTTCAAGTTTCACAACATCCTTCCAATAGTTGGGAGAACAGAATTGCATACAGTATTCCAATGGTGGCTTAACCAATGCAATATGTCTTTCCAACTCATATACTTAGTGCACTGACTGCAAAAGGCAAGCATACCGAATATTGTCTTCACTATTTTATCTACTTGTGGACTATACTTTCAGGGAACATTAAATCTTCTCCAAAATCGTTTTGTTTAGCAACAATCCCTTGGACCTTACTATTAAGTGCATAAGTCCTGCCCTGATTTGCCTTTCTAAAATGGAGCACCTTGTGTTTATCTAAATTAAACTCCACTGCCACTCAGCTCAGTGTTCCATTTGATCAAGGTTCCATTGTACTCTGAGGTAAGCTTAGTTGCCCACTGCATCTCCAATTTTGATATCATCTGCAAACTTACTAACCATACCTCCTCTGTTCACATCCAAGTTATTTATATAAATGGCAAAAAGTAGTGGACCCACACTGATCCTTGTGGTTACAGGTTTCTAGTCTGAAGAGCAACCCTCCCCCACCACCATTTGTCTTCTACCTTCCAGCCAGTTCTGTATTCAAATATCTAGTTCTCCATCTATTTTGTGTGATTTACTCTTGCTAACCAATCTACCATGAGGAACTTTGTCGAACATCTTACTGAAGTCCATCTAGATGATGTCACCATTCTGCCCTCATCAATCCTCTTTGTTACTTCTTCAAAGAACATGGCAGAAAGCCATGTTGACTCTCTGTAATCAGTCCTTGCCTTTCCAAATGCATATAAATCCTGTCCCTCAGGATTTGCTCCAATAAATGTCCACCAACAATGTTAGTGTTACCAGTCTCTCTCATTTCCTGGCTTTTCCTTACCACCTTTCTTAAATAGTGGCACCACATTAGCCAATCCACAGTCTTCTGGCACCTCACCTGTGGCTATTGATGAAAGAAATATCTCAACAAGGGGCCCAGCAATGACTTCCCTGCGTTCCTACAGAGTTCTAGGATACACCTGATCACATCGCAGGGATTTAGCCACCTTTTGTATCTTAAGCTGTCCAGCACCACTTTCTCTGTAATATGGATATTTTTGAATATATTGCTGTTTATTTCCTCATGTTCTCTATCTTCCATATCTACCTCGACAGTAAACATTGATGCAAAATACTCATTTAGTGTTTCTCCCATCTCCTGCAGTTCCACACGTAGGTGTCCTTGCTGATTTTTAAGGAGCCGTGTTCTCTCCGTAGTTATCCTTTTGTCCTTAATGTATTTGTAGAATCCCTTTGGATTCTCCTTAACCCTATTTGCCAAAGCTATCTCATGTCTGTTTTTTGCCCTCTTGATTTGCCACTTGAATATACTCCTACTCTCTTTATACTCCTATAGGGATTCACTCGATCTCTACTTTCTGTTCCTAGAGTCATAAAGATGTGGAACATGGAAACAGACCCTTCGGTCCAACCCGTCCATGCCAACCAGATATTCCAACCCAATCTAGTCCCATCTGTCAGCACCCGGCCCATATCCCGTCAAACACTTCTTATTCATATACCCATCCAAATGCCTCTTAAACGTTGCAGTTATACCAGCCTCTACCACTTTCTCTGGCAGCTCATTCCATACACGTACCACCCTCTGCGTACAAAAGTTGCCCCTTAGGTCTCTTTTATATCTTTCCCCTCTCACCCTAAACCTATGCCCTCTAGTTCTAGACTCCCCCACCCCAGGGAAAATACTTTGTCTATTTATCCTATCCATGCTCCTCATAATTTTGTAACCTCTATAAGGTCACTCCTCAGCCTCCGATGCTCCAGGGAAAATAGCCTCAGGCTGTTCAGCCTCTCCATATAACTCAAATCCTCCAACCCTGGCAACATTCTTGTAAATCTTTTCTGAACCGTTTCAAGTTACACAACATATTTCCAATAGGAAGGAGACCTGACATATACTTTCTTCTTATTCTTGACCAAAACTTCATTTCTATAGTCATCCCACATTCCCTACACCTACCATCCTTGACCTTCACCCTAATAGGGACGTACTGTCTTTGGACTCTCGTAATCTCATGTTTTGAATGTTGTGCAGTTCTTGCTGCATTTGGAAATGGATGCTTCAGTTTTCGAGGAATCGCAAGTGGTGCTGAACATGGTGCAGTCATCAGCAAACATCCCCACTTTGACATTATGGTGAAGGGAAGGCTGTTGAATCACCTGGGATGGTTGGGCCACAGACTCTATGCTGATGAACACGTGCAGAAGTGTCCTGGAGCTGAGATAACTGACCTGCAACAATCGCAACCACCTTCCCAGTTTTCCCCAATTGCCGTTTACTCCAGTTGACGCCACACTGGATCACCTGCAGCCTTGATGTCAAGGTCACTCAGTCTTATTTCATTTTTTGGGTTTAGCTCTTTTGTCCATGTTCGGGTCAAAGTTGTAATGAGGTCAGGAACTGATTGGCACTGGCAGAATCTAACCGAAACATCAGAGAGCGGATTATTGCATAAATATCACTTGATAATACTATTGACAACTGTTTCCATAACTTTGCTGACGATCAGGCGCCTTTGGATTTGTCCTGTTTTCATGGACTGTACCTTTTTGGGTAGTTTCCACATTCCCATGTCAATGTCAGTTTTGTTTCTATGCTGGAGCAGCTTGATTGGGAAGCATAGGTCTTCAACCTCTCCTTTTGCAGTACCCAGTGCTTTCAGTGTTTCAAGATACTGCATGAATGAATTGAATTGGCTCTGTTTTTTATCATCAAGATCCAAGATCTATCCTTAACTTGACAAATATCCATGGGTGTTTTCCTTCTAACTGAGACCACTGAGTATGATGAGGTGACAGCACGTTCTGGTGGATGTCATCACCGGATCTTGAAAGGAGTAGCCAGTGAAATAGTTTGATGTGTTGATTTTAATTTTGGCAAGGTTCCTTTAGATTAGAAAATAGCTAATGTAGCTCATTCATTCAACAATTATGGGAGGCAGAAAGCAGGCAATTATGGCCAGTTAGCTTCACATCTGTTATAAGAAAAATGATAGAAGCCATTTTAAAAAACAGAGCAACTTCAAGATAATCAGTCAGAGGCAACTTAATTTTGTCAAAAATGAAGTCATATTTACCAAATTTATTGGAGTTCTTGGAAGAAATAACTTGTGATATAGGTACAGCGGAATCAGTGGCTATATTAAATTATGTTTCCTGAAGACTTCTTAATAAGGTGCCACAAGAAAGGCTTTTGTAGAAGATGCACAATTGAAAGCATACTGTTCGGGTGCATAATGGCCTGGTTTGGAAAATGCTCTGTCCAGGATCGTAGGAAACTACAGAGGATGGTGTGCCCAGCTCAGGCCATCATGGGAGCCAAACTCCATGGACTCCATTTACACAGCTCGCTGACATGGAAAGGCTTCCAACATCATCAAAGACCCTTCATACCCCGATAATCTCCTACAATCTCTTCCGTCTGGTAGAAATACAAAAGCCTAAACACATGCACCAGTAAGTTCAGGGACAGCTTTTTCCTAACCATTATTAGATTGATAAATGGACTGTCTATCCTCAAATAATACTGATTTTTCTAACTATGATCTCTCTTGTATGCCCTGTGTAATGTTACCTGTATGCCTTTGTCTAGATCTTTTGTTCTGTGCACCCTTGCTTACTATAATCTGCCTGTACTGCTAGTAAACAAAGCTTTTCACTGTACTTTGGCACATGTGACTATAAATCAATCAAAAACTTTTGGAGTCGGGGATAACATTGGCATGGATAGAAAATTGGCTGGCTTACAGAAAACAAAGGTTGAAGATGAGAGTGCTTTTCAGACTGGTAAGATGTCACATATGTTGTGCCCTTTCCAATTTATTACAATGATTTGGATGAAGGGGCAGAGGGTGTAGCAGGTAAATTTGCAGGTGATACCAAGATAAGTAGGAAAGTGAGTTGTATAAGGAGATAAGGAACTTGCAAAAAGATATAGATAGATCTTTGCCCACTCACTTAATCTATCAAATGGAGAATTATGTAGGAAAATGTGAAATTGTCCATTTTGGCAGAAAGGATCAAAAAGCATATTATATAAATAATGAGAAGTTCCAGTTCTCCAAGTTGAAGACACTTTGGCTGTCCTAATGCATGAATTATGGAAAACTGATATGCAGGTACAGCAAGTAATCAGGAAAGCTAATAGAATGTTATGATTTACTTTGAGGGGAATTGAATGCATGAATAGGCACATTATGCTTCAGTTACATTGGACATGGGTGAGAATGCATCGAGAGTACTATGTACAGTAGAATCACAGAAATGTAAAATGCTTACAGTGTGGAAAGAAGCCATTTAGCACATCGAGTCTGCACTGTCCCTCTGAAGAGTATCCCAAACACCTGCCCTATCCGCATAACCCCATATTTAGCGTGGCTAATCCACCTAACCTTTGGACAGATAAGCAAGTACTTGTCACTGCACCTATGAAAGGGTGTTAACACATTGGAAGCAGATCCTGAGAGGACTGGGTAGATATTGAATGAATGTTTCCTCCTTTGCGTGAAGCCAGAATAAGGGGTTATAGCTTAAAAATAAGGGGGCACCCATTTCAGGTATATATGAGGAAGATTTTTTTACTCTTAAAGGGTTGAGTTTTTAGAATTCTCATTCTTAAAAGACAGTGCTTACAGAGTCTTCAAATATTTTTAAGGTAGAGTTCAATAGATTCTGTATTCCCCAGGGGGAGAAAGATTATCGGGGGTATGCCGGAATGTAGATTTGAGGTTAAAATCAGATTAGCCATGATCTTATTGAATGACAAAGCAAGTTTGAAGGGCTGAGTTGTTCCTCATTCATTTGGCAGATCCTGTTCATATGTGAAATTCAAACGTTTGTGTGAGAAAGGTACTTGATCTTGAAAGATCAGAGCTGGGACTAATTGTATTATTCCTCAAATAGCAGTCACATTACATTACTGCATCTTGGCTAACAGAGAGGGAATGCTGTACAAATTTTAGCTCCTTGGTATTTGTAGAAGAATCAATTACACTTCTGAGAAGGGATGATATACTAAATGTGTTAAAAAATTAGGCTTTGTATATTGGAATACAAAAGGGGCAGTCTCATTACTAAGAGCATGCTTTAGACCCCCAAATTGTGGGAGGGAGATAGAAGAACATACATGTAGACAAATTTCTGCCAGGAGGAATAAGAGAGCACAATAGTAAGAAACTTTAAGTATCCTAATACCAACTGGGTTGCAAACAATATAAGGGGCATTAAGGGTGAAAAATTCATGCACTGGGTCCAGGAGAAGTTTTTGAACCCATCAAGAGGAAACACAATTCTAGATTTAGTTTTGAGAAATAAAGATGAACAAGTACATGATTACAGTGGGTGACCATATAAGAGATGGTTTTATTGCAATTTGGTTTTATTTAGTAATATTACTGAAAAGGGTGGAGATAAATCAGGAGTAAAAGTTTTAAACTGGGGGAAGGCAAATTTTACAAAATTGAGAAGATATTTGGCGAAGAAGGCCTAGACTGGAGTGTGAGAGGATAAACCGGTGGTAAACCAATGATTAAATAGAAAACAAAAGCTTATGATAGTCACAAAAATCTCGACACTGCAGATGGTGTAGAGGTTTATAGAAATTACAGATCAAGCAAAAAATAAATAAGGAAATCAGTTTTTGCTACTGCTGTTGAGGAGGTTTTAAACTAATGTGGCAGGGGGCTGGGAAACAACGGAGAAGACTAGATTAGATTAGATTACATTACAGTGTGGAAACAGGCCCTTCGGCCCAACAAGTCCACACCGACCCGCCGAAGCGCAACCCACCCATACCCCTACATTTACCCCTTACCTAACACTACGGGCAATTTAGCATGGCCAATTCACCTGACCTGCACATCTTTGGACTGTGGGAGGAAACCGGAGCACCCGGAGGAAACCCACGCAGACACGGGGAGAACGTGCAAACTCCACACAGTCAGTCGCCTGAGGCGCGAATTGAACCCTGGTCTCTAGCGCTGTGAGGCAGCAGTGCTAACCACTGTGCCACCGTGCCACTACTAGACAGTAGGTAGAAACTGGAGACTGTAAGGATCACTAAGTTAGCATTATCAAGGGGAGGAGTAGACAGAGAGCAGATGAACGCAAAAGTGGCCTGAAGTGCTTTAATGCAAGGAGTATAGTGGGTGCAGCAGATGAACTTAGGGCTTGGATTGGTGCCTGGGAGTATGACATTATTGAGATCACAGAGACTTGGTTGAAGGAAGGGCATGATTGGCAACTAAATGTTCCAGGGTATAGACGGTTCAGACAGGACAGGAGGGGAAGTAAACGAGATGGAGGAATTGCATTGCTGATCAGAGATGATATCCCGGTTGTGCTAAAGGAGGACACTGTGGAGCGCTTGAGCAGTGAGGAGTTATGGTGGAGCTGAGAAATAAGAAGGGTGCAGTTACATTGTTGAGGTTGTATTACAGGCCTCGCAACAGTGAGCATGAGGTAGAAGAACAAATAGGTAAATAGATTAGTCAACAGTGTGGTGGTGATAGGAGATTTTAATTTTCCCAACATTGACTGGGATACACTTAGTGTCAGAGGCCTGGATGGGACAGAATGGGAGCATCCAGGAAAGTTTTCCAGAGCAGTATGTCAATAGTCCGACAAGGGAAGGGGCCATATTGGATCTGGTGTTGGGGAATGAGCCAGGCCAGGTGGTAGAAGTTGCAGTGGGGGATTTCTTTGGGAAAAGTGACCACAGTTCTGTAAGTTTTAGAATACTCCTAGACAAAGAGGAGAGTGGTCCGAAGGGATAAGTACTAAATTGGCCCAAGGCCAATTATATCAAAATTAGGCAGGAGCTAAGAAATGTGGATTGGACACAGCTATTTGAAGGGAAGTCCACATTTGATATGTGGGAGGCTTTCAAAGATAGGTTGAAGATAACGCAGGTTGGGCATGTTCCTTTGAAAACAAGGGATAGGAAAGGCAAGTTTCGTGAACCGTGGATGACAGGCGAAATCGTGCGACGAGCCAAGAGGAAAAGGGAAGCGTACATAAAGTCCAGGCGGCTAAGAACAGAACAGGTCTTGGAGGAATATCGGGAGAGTAGGATCAATCTTAAACGAGGAATCAAGCGGGCTAAAAGGGGTCATGAAATAACTTTAGCGAGCAAAATTAAGGAGAATCCCAAAGCCTTTTATTCTTATATAAGTAGCAGGAGGGTTGGTCCACTAAAGGATAAGGAAGGAAGGTTGTGTGTTGAACCTGAGAAAATGGGTGAGATTCTCACTGGTTACTTTGCATCAGTGTTCACTGAGGAATGGGAGGTGATGAATGCTGAGATTAGAGATAGAAGTTTGTTTACTCTGGATCACGTTGACATAAGGAGGGAAGATGTGTTGGGTGGGCTAAAGGATATTAAGGTGGCCAAATCACCAGGACTGGATGGGAACTGCCCCAGGTTGCTGAAGGAGGCGAAAGAGGAAATAGCTGGGGTCCTGACAGATATCTTCGTCGCATCCTTAAACACAGATGAGGTGCTGGAGGACTGGACGGTTGCTCATGTTGTGCCCCTGTACAAGAAGGGGAATAGGGATATTTCAGGTAACTACAGACCAGTGAGCCTGACATCCGTGGTGGGAAAGTTGCTGGAGAAGGTACTAAGGATAGGATCTATTTATATTTAGAAAAGAATAGGTTTATCAGTGATAGACAACATGGTTTTGTGTGGAGGAGATCGTGCCTTACCAACTTAATAGAGTTCTTCGAGGAAGTGACCAAGTTGATAGATGAAGGAAGGGCTATTGATGTCATATACATGGACTTTAGTAACGCGTTTGATAAGATCCCCATGATAGACTAACGGAGAAACTGAAGTCACATAGTGTGCAGGGTGTTCTCGCTGGGTGGATAAAGAACTGGTTGAGCAACAGGAGACATAGAGTAGTAGTTGAAGGGAGTTTCCTCGAAATGGAGAAAGGTGACCAGTGGTGTTCCACAGGAGTCAGTGTTGGGCCACTGTTGTTTGTAATATACATAAATGATCTGGAAGAGAGCACTGTTGGTATGATCAGCAAGTTTGCAGATGACACAAAGATTGGTGGAATAGCAGAAAGCATAAGAGACTGTTAGAGAATACAGGAGGGTATAGATAGACTGGAGAGTTGGGTGGAGAAATGGCAGATGGAGTTCAATCCAGGCAAATGCGAGGTGATGCATTTTGGGAAGTCTAATTACAGAGCAAGCTATACTGTAAACGGAAGAGCCTTAGGAAAAGTTGATAGCAGAGAGATCTAGGAGTTCAGGTCCATTGTACCCTGAAGGTTGCTGCACAGGTGGATACAGTGGTCAAGAAGGCCTTCATCGGACGGGGTATTGAGTATAAGAGCTGGCAGGTCATGTTAAAATTGTACAAGACTTTGGATCAGCTGCATTTAGAATACTGTGCACAGTTCTGGTCGCCACAATGCCAAAAGGATGTGGACGCTTTGGAGAGGGTACAGAGAAGGTTTATGAGGATGTTGCCTGGTATGGAAGGTGCTAGCTATGAAGAGAGTTTGAGTAGGTTAGGTTTGTTTTCAATAGAAAAAAGGAGATGGGGGTTGGGGTGGGGGGAACCTGATTCACAAAATCACAAAGGGTATAGACAGGGTAGATAAAGATAAGCTTTTTCCCAGGGTGAGGGATTCAATAACAAGAGGTCATACGTTCAAGGTGAGAGATGAAAAGTTTAAGGAGGATATACGCGGCAAGTATTTTACACAGAGGGTGGTAGGTGTCTGGAATGCGATGCCATGCTAAATTGTCCATAATGATAGATGCATTAGTCAGAGGGAGGGGTGGGTTACTCTTCAGAGGGTCGGTGTGTGCTTGTTGGGTCGAAGGGCCGATGGGCCTGTTTCCACACTGTAGGGAATCTAATCTAATCTTAAAAAATACCCAAAGACGTTTTGTCAGTATATGAAGAGCAAAGTCCATGTTGAAATATTGGAAACTGGCCCTTCAGCCCAACAAGTCCACAGCAACTCTCCAAAGAGTAACCCAATCAGACCCATTTTCCTACCCTATTATCCCAAATTTATGCCTGACTAATGCACCTAACCTACACATTCCTGAACAGTATGGGTAATTTAACATGGCCAATTCACCTAACCTGCACATCGTTTGGTTGTGGAACAAAATCGGAATACCTGGAGGAAACTCACACAGACACTGGGAGAATATGCAAACTCCACACAGTCGCCTGAAGCTGGAATTGAACCTTGGTCCCTGGTGTTGTGACGCAGCATGGGCCAGATCGATTATTCCCCAGGATATTGAAGGCGGTTTGCGAGAAAGTTGGAGATGCTCTGATAATTACTTTCCAATCTTCACTAGAAACAAATGAGGTGCAAGAGGAGTGGAGCAATGCAGATGTGGTTCACTTGTTTAGAAAGTGTCCAAAAGAAGTGCCAAACAAATATAAGTCAGTTAATCCTTTTTCGCCGTATCATTTCCATGGTTTGATTGTGTGAAATGCTGCAAGTTAGAAGATGGGAGATATTTAATGACAGAGGAGTTGGTAGTTTCGGATCAGAGGAAATTGCAATGACAACTAAAGAAACAAAAAATATGCTTAGATGAGGTATGAATGATAGCGTGAAGGATAGATTCCTCCAAAAGCTGAACAGACTTAAATCTGCAAGAGTGCAAAGAATAAATCTGGGCTGAAAATACAATCTGAAATTGTTAAACTCATTATTAATTCCAGAAGTCTTAAAAAATTGGATTTTTTTTTAGCTTTCAGTTTCATTGAAACACTGCAGTAGTCCAAGGATAGAGGTCAACATTAGACAGGTTGGAAAATTAAACTGACTGGAACTTTGGGTATTTCTTATTCACTGAATGAAGGTGTTCCACAAAGTGGTCTCTCAATCTCCCTGTTTCCCCCTAGTATTTGCATTATAATTAAACTTGAAAAAGTGCATTTAAGTCTTTGCTTCATATGGAAGTGTCTGAAACCTACAACACTAAAAGGAAGTAAATGGATAGACATTGCAATTTCTCTGGTAGGAAGGGGCATACTTGGGAGTGATTGATGAGTTTTCTAGAGCATCACAAAGGGGGTAGACTTTTCAGATTGCTGGAAGGAAAGAGCAAGATATACTGGATAGTATCACTGAAAATGGCAGAAATAGTGAAGGATAATTTTGAACATGGTGACAGGTGATATGTTGACGTTTGACTCCAAAGTAGAACAACTACACTAAGGAAAATTATAGTTTCTTTAAACTATCTAGTGAATCTTAATAAAAAAAAGAAAATGATTTGATGAGATTGTTGCAAATGTGAGGACTTGATTGTAATTTTCCTGGATAATGAAAAATAATCGTCCATATAATCTGTTTAACTTTGACCTGGAAGCGGTACAACAGAAAGGAAGTTAAGACCAATGCCATGGCAAACCTAAAGGACTGCTGAAAGAGAGAGGAGATCATTGAAAGTACATTTACAAAGAAATATGTGTAGTGAGCACATCCCTCATGATGGAAAGCCAAAGACAACACTGTCACTTTAAAAGATTATTTTCTCCTGGGTTTTTTTTTGAGAAGATGCTGTAAGGCATTGGACGCCGTGCTGCATCTTGACGTAAACAATTTGTGAGGTCTTGGGTTTTTTTTTGGAAAGGTTAGAACAGTGGAAGCAGTGTGGGTGTGGCCAGCTCTCTCAGACCAGGCTTTCTAGATTTTATTTTGTTTTTAGGATGAGTTTTAAGCAGAAGCCTTTAGGGTCTCAAAAGAGTTGGAAACTTCAGTGAATGTCTCCTGGCTGCTATTCTCTCTAGATCTTCTCTTGGTGTTTTTTTTTCCCTCCTGGATTGAAGAACTGCAGGGTGAGAATCTATGCCTGAATTTGACTTTTTGCCAAGGGGTGTGTTTATGGGATGTTAATATAATGGAACAGTTAATCAGTAATAGGCATTGTATCCATTATTCGGTTAAGTTTTCCAACAGTTAAGATATTCTAAATTCATTTTTCATTTGTTTGTATTTTAACTATACTGTTTAAATACATTTTTTGCTTAATGTTGAGGAGTTTGACCAGTTGCTTTGCATTTGGAACACAGCACTACATGTTTACTTTTAAAATGAGGAAAATGTTAAGGTCTAGGTAACCTCCTTAAAATATTTTGAAGGGGTCTGTTCTGGTCCATAACACAGTGTTAGAATGAGAATTGTGAAATGAAAAGCACACTTTTAAGACCTCAACGATGCGTTCTGCCTCTGTACATTGATTCTCTCGCTCCTGCCATCTTCCACCCCTCCCCTTCCTAAAACATCCTTTGTTAATGTTGTCTTTGTATTTTGATGCTTTAGGACACTGTTGGCTATTGGATACCTTTTTATTTTACCATTATGGGATGTCTTTATTCTCATGCTCTCTGCATCTGGTATTACGAAGGATAAATCATATTGATAACGAGTCTTCCATTTTTAAAGTATGCTCTGTAGATCTTGCCTCCTCCCATGAGGGAGAACATACTTTCAACACTAACATTATGAAGTCCTCAGGACTTTTTCAGTCGACACAGCCTTGACCTGTCCTAACATGCTCCCCACTCCAAACCCAAATATAATTCAAGAGAAACTTCTCTGCACCGCTTCCAATGCAATTTTGTCCTTTCTCAATCTTTTTTCCTCTCTACATTCACCCTTGTTCTAACTTCAAATCAAATTGTGTTAGCCACAATGAGTTGCATTCCCACTCATCTTTCCAAGCCTGACTCCAGAATCTACAGCACAAAACCTAGGCTAAGACATCAAGGCAGAATTGAATGAGTGCTATCTTTTGGAGGGGATATCATGCCACTCATCGACATAAAAGACCTCATGACACCATGTGAAGAACAGCCATTCTGCAAAAACGTGCAGAGTGTTCCATTATTTCTGACTGGAGAGTGACGTAGAACCACATGAGTTACCAGCCACTACAGAACGCAAAACAGTATCTAAGTGGTTGGGAATCAACAGTAAAAGCATTTTGAAAGATTTAAAATGCAACCAAATCAAAACACTTTTAATTTCCAAAATAAGGTTGATTACCTGCTCAATCTGCTGTGAGAAGATTGCACCAGAATAATCAAATGGTGCAAATTTGGGAGCAGAATATCTGAGTAGGAAAGTTATGTTCTGGTAATAACTATTTTTTTAAATTAAAAACAGAAACAGCTGGACATACAGGGCACTGCTGGAAAAACAAATAGAAAGAGAAGCTTTCATGGATTTCTTACATCTTTTTGTTATTTATATTTAAAAGAAAAATTTACAGAAATTAGTGAAAAAAGTACATTAGTTCTCTGTAGTGTTAGCTTCAAAATCTGAATGCTCTTGAATAAATATATTTCTGGAACTTCATTTCAAATGTTAGATGCTTGCCTTATGAAGAAATGTTGCCCTCTTATGGTATTTTGAAAGATCAATATTGCGAATAGTTGTACTAGGTTAGAATGCATTCACATTTTTATTCAGAGTTCAATTAAACAGTTTAGTTTCTTCCCAGCAAAGGAATAAAAAAGTACAGTATCAGTCGAGGTGAGAATATTTGTGCTGTTCTGGGAAAGTGCCATGTTTAATTCTGAGATAAACTGTTGTCCAATATGCAGTTATTAACTTTTTTCCTTAAATTTCCACTACAATTCTAGTGATTTAAAAGCTTTAAAATGTTGTATTTTGACCATCAGCCAGTTCTTTCAATCTCAGTCCTATTCATGATACTTTTTTGAAGAATGATGATGTTTTTGACTTCAACATTTGTTGCCTTTGGGTTTTTTAAACTGGTTATTAAGAAACCTAATATCAAAGCATATTATACACTCAGCTCGGTATTATATTTTCCTTTCTTGCCCTTTTTTCCCTCTCTTTCCTAAGGTGCATACAGGGATATGTGCATTCCAGTACCTTGCAGATTAACCATTCATGAACCATGGCATTTAGTGTCTTTGTCCTGTTCTACAATAGGGATTCCATAGCATGACACTAATCTCCATCCAGCAGCTAGAAGTATGAAGCTGCAGCAGAGATCACCTGAAAGGCAAGAAATATCAGGAACTTCAGTTTCACAGAGATGTTGTGATGCAGAAGGCAGCCCATCGTGTTTGCATCAACCTTCCGAATGAATAATTCAACTTTTGTGATCCTAAAATTGCTGTATAAAAAGATTTTTCTTGTAACTGCATTCCTTCCTTTGTCAATAGATCCTCCAGTTCTGAAATTTTCATAATTGGACCAGTATCTCCTTATCTCCTTAACTACACTGTCTAGATTCCTTACTACCATGAGCACATCTATCCAGTCTCCTCTTGACCTTCCCTTTTCCAAGGAAAGCAGACCCAAATTTTCCAGACTTTCGATTTACCTAATGTTCCTCTTCCCCGGTACTATTATTGTGAATCTTTTTTGAACTTTTCCAATGTGTTCACATCCTTCTTGAATTGTAGTGTCCAGAATTGGATACAGTCCTCCAGTTGAGACAGTACTTCAGTGTTTTATATAATATAGAACATTACAGCGTAGTATAGGCCTTCGGCCCGCGACGTTGCGCCGAACTGTGAAACCTATCTGAAGCCCATCGAAATTCAACTATTCCATTCTTGTCCATGTGCCTACCCAGTGACCATTTAAATGCCCTTAATGTTGGCAAGTCTACTATTGTTGCAGGCAGTGCGGTCCATGCCCCTACTACTCTCTGAGTAAAGAAACTATCTCTGACATCTGTCCTTTATCTATCACCCCTCAATTTAAAGCTATGTCCACTCATGTTAGTCATCACCATCTGAGGAAAAAGGCTCTCTGTCCAACCTGTCTAATTCTCTGATTATCTTATATGTCTCAATTAAGTCACTTCGCAACCTTCTTCTCTTCAACGAAAACAGCCTCAAGTCCCTCAGCCATTTCTCATAAGACCTTCCCTTCATTGCAGGTAACATCCTAGTAAATCTCCTCTGAAGCCTTTCCAAAGCTTCCACATCCTTCCAATAATGCGGTGAGACGAACTGTATACAATACTCCCAAGTGTGACCGCATCAGAGTTTTGTACAGCTGCAGCATGACCTCGTGGCTCCAAACCTCAATCCCTCTACCAATACAAGCCTTCTTAACAACACTATCAACCTGGATGGCAACTTTCAGGATCTATGTACATGGATACCGAGATATCTCTGCTCATGTACACTACTAAGAATCTTCCCATTCGCCCAGTACTCTGCATTCCTGTTACTCCTTTCAAAGTGAATCACCTCACACCTTTCTGCATTAAACTCCATTTGCCAGCTCTGCAGCATATCTATGTCCCTCTGTAACCTACAATATCCTTTGTCACTATCCACAACTCTGCCGACCTTAGTGTCATCTACAAATTTACTAACCCATCCTTCTATGCACTCATCCAGGTCATTTATAAAATTGACAAACAGCAGTGGCACCAAAATAAATCCTTGCAGTGCACCACTAGTAACTGAATTCCAGGATGAATATTTCCCATCAACCATCACCCTCTGTCTTCTTTCAGCTATCCAATTTCTGATCCAAACCACTAAATCACCCTCAATCCTATGCATCCACATTTTGTGCAATAGCCTACTGTGGGGAACCTTATCAAGCGCCTTACTGAAATCCACATACACCACATAACCGCTTTACCCTCATCCACCTGTTTGGTCACATTCTTAAAGAACTGAATAAGGTTTGTGAGGCAAAATGGTGTTGCCTATCCCTAATCAACTTATTCCTTTCTAGATGATTATAATACCTATCTCTTATAACCTTTTCCAACAGTTTACCGAAGTAAGGCTCACTGGTCTATAATTATCGGGGTTGTCTCTACTCCCCTTCCTGAACAAGGGAACAGCATTTGTTATCCTCTAGTCTTCTATTTGTGTAGACAATGACAACATAAAGATCAATACCAAAGGCTTGGCAATCTCCTCCCTGGCTTCCCAGAGAATCCCAGGATAAGTCCCATCCGGCCCAGGGGATTTATCTATTTTTACACTTTCCAGAATTGCTGACACCACTTCCTTGTGAATCTCAATCCCTTCTAGTCTAGTAGCCTGTATCTCAGTATTCTCCTCGACAACATTGTCTTATTCCAGTGTGAATACTGATGAAAAGTATTCATTTAGCGCTTCCCCCATCTCCTCTGACTCCACACACAACTTCCCACTACTATCCTTGATTGACCCTAATCTTACTCTAGTCATTCTTTTAGAACATAGAACATAGAACATAGAAGAATACAGCGCAGTACAGGCCCTTGGGCCCTCGATGTTGCGCCGATCCAAGCCCACCTAAACTACACTAACCCACTATCCTCCATATACCTATCCAATGCCCTCTTAAATGCCCATAAAGAGGGAGAGTCCACCACTGTTACTGGCAGGGCATTCCATGAACTAACGACTCGCTGAGTGAAGAACCTACCCCTAACATCAGTCCTATATCTACCCCCCCTTAATTTAAAGCTATGCCCCCTTGTAATACCCGACTCAATACACGGGAAAAGGTTCATACTGTCGACCCTATCTAACCCCCTAATCATCTTGTACACCTCAATCAAGTCACCCCTAAACCTTCTTTTCTCTAGTGAAAACAGCCCCAAGTGCCTCAGTCTTTCCTCATACGATTTTCCTTCCATACCAGGCAACATCCTGGTAAACCTCCTCTGCACCCGTTCCAATGCCTCCACATCCTTCCTATAGTATGGCGACCAAAACTGCACACAATATTCCAGATGCGGCCGTACCAGAGTCTTATACAACTGCATCATGACCTCAGGACTCCGGAACTCAATTCCTCTACCAATAAAAGCCAGTACGCCATATGCCTTCCTCACCGCACTATTTACCTGGGTGGCAACTTTCAGAGATCTGTGTACATGGACACCAAGATCCCTCTGCTCATCCACACTACCAAGTATCCGACCATTAGCCCAGTACCCCATCTTTTTGTTATTCTTCCCAAAGTGAATCACCTCGCACTTAGCTACATTGAATTCCATCTGCCACCTTTCTGCCCAGCTCTGCAGCTTCTCTATATCCTGCTGTAACCTGCCACATGCTTCCTCACTGTCAACAACTCCTCCGACTTTCGTATCATCCGCAAACTTGCTCACCCAACCTTCTAACCCCTCTTCCAGGTCATTTATAAAAATGACAAACAGCAATGGTCCCAAAACAGATCCTTGCGGAACACCGCTAGTGACGGCACTCCATGAAGAAACTTTGCCATCAACTACTACCCTCTGTCTTCTTCCATCCAGCCAATTCCTAATCCAAACCTCCAACTCACCCTCAATGCCATATCTCCGTATTTTCTGCAGTAGCCTACCATGGGGAACCTTATCAAACGCCTTACTAAAATCCATATATACCACATCTACCGCCTTCCCCTCATCAACCTCCTTCGTCACCTTTTCAAAGAATTCAATAAGGTTTGTGAGGCACGACCTGCCCTTCACAAAACCATGCTGACTATCCTTGATCACATTATTCCTATCCAGATGTGCATAAATCCTATCCCTTACAATTCTCTCTAAGACTTTGCCCACAACAGAAGTGAGACTCACCGGCCTATAGTTACTAGGGCTATCCCTACTCCCCTTTTTGAACAAGGGAACCACATTTGCTATCCTCCAGTCTTCTGGGACTACTCCTGTAGACAAAGAGGACATAAAAATCAAGGCCAATGGCTCTGCAATCTCCTCCCTTGCTTCCCAGAGAATCCTAGGATAAATGCCATCAGGCCCAGGGGACTTATCTATTTTCACCTTTTCCAGGATTTCCAACACCTCTTCTCTACATACCTCAAAGCCATCCATTCTACTTATTTGTGCCTCAGTATTCTCATCGACAACAATGCCCTGTTCCTGAGTGAATACTGAAGAAAAGTATTCATTCAGTGTCTCCCCAATCTCTTCCGCCTCCACACGCAACTTCCCCCTACTATCCTTGACTGGACCTATTCCTACCCTAGTCATTCTTTTATTCCTAACATACCTATAGAAAGCCTTAGGGTTTTCCCTAATCCTATCTACTAAGGACCTTTCATGTCCCCTCCTTGCTGCTTTTAGCTCTCTCTTCAGGTCCTTTCTGGCTACCCTATAACTCTCAATCGCCCCAATTGAACCTTCACGTCTCATCTTGAGATAGGCCGCCCTCTTCCATTTAACAAGGGATTCCAATTCCTTATTAAACCACGGCTCCCTCGCACGACCCTTTCCTTCCTGCCTGACATATATCCATAGAAAGTCTTAGGGTTTTCCTTGATCCTATCCGTCAATGATTTATCATGTTCCGTTCTGGTTCTTCTTAGCTCTCTCTTTATGAGGAGAGATTATATAAATTAGGCCTTTTTTCTGTAGAATGTAGGAGGTTCATGTGTTATCTGACCAAAGTCTTCAAGATAATAACAGGAAAAGATGGTAGATAAGTACAACAATTTCCACTGGTTAGAGATTTTAGAGCTAGGGGGGTATAGTCTAAAAATTAGGGTCAGATCATTCAGGAGAAGTGGTAAAGGATGGTAAAAGTTTGGAACTGTCTCCCACAAACAACTGTTGGTGCTAGATCAGATGTTATTTTAAATCTGAGATAGATAAAGTTTTGTTGAGCAGACTTATGAAGGGATCTCGGTGAAAGGAAGGTATGTGGTTTGGCTATAGATCAGTCATGATTTGATTGAACAGCAGCAGAATAGGCTCGAGGGGCAGAATGGCCTATTTCTGTTCCTATATCCAATGCTGGAGAAGGCTTGAGGGGCAGAATGAACTATGTCTGCTCCTGTTTCTTGTGATCTTGTATTTATAATGCTTATGCAATCTTGATTAGACTCGGTGACTTTAAGGAGATAAAACTAAAAATCAGATTTTTCTTTACTTGTTTCAGTTTTCTGGTTATGAGAAAATAAAGTTACTCATTTTTAGCAAATTGTAGATGGTGTAAGTAGTCACTCTGCTATTCTCCATAGCAGAGAAAATTGAATAATGGCAAATGGAATGGTCTTAGAACAGTCAACATTCCACTTCGTGAACAGTTTACCAATGAGATTGTGACGTGTGTAAGTTCCGTTCAGGTGCTTCATTCGTGTTTCTTTTAGACAAAATCCTGTTCAACCTCTCACCCAAATCCACATAACCTCTCCTATTGGGTTTTCATAAGCTTATTAAAAAAGTTCAGCTTCTGAACAACTCAACAATCCATTATTTTTTTACCATAGAAATATCTGCTGAGCAACCCAGCACATCTGAGTGCTGTTGTGGACGAACATTTCTTCATTAATGAGAGCACCTCTCAAATTAGGTAAGTCATGACTTGTTATTTGCTCATGGTACTTTGAAAAATGTGCTGTTTTATGAAGTGGAGCTGTCGATGTTAGACTGGGGTGGACAGTTAAAAAATCGCACAACACCAGGTTATAGTCCAATACATTTATTTGGAAGTACTAACTTTCGGAGTGCTGCTTCTTCTTCAGGTAGCTGTGGAGTAGGATCATAAGACACAGAATTTGTAGCAAAAGATCACAATGTCATGCAACTGAAACTATACTGTAATCTTTTGCTATAAATTCTGTGCCTTATGGTCCTACTCCACAGCTAACTGATGAAGAAGCAGCGCTCCAAAAGCTAGTACTTCCAAATAAACCTGTTAGACTATAACCTGGTATTGTGTGAATTTTAACTATTCTGTGAAGACAGCGTATTGCACCAAATCACAGGCGATGTCACATCCCGCTGGTAAAATGCATATAACATGATAGTCTGTGGCATGATTCCTGTAGACAGGCATACAACAGAAGCTAGTTAAAAGATTTTTCTTCCCTATGCATTGTCAACCACGTGTATAATTCTCTTATTTGTGGGATCAAAGAAGCCAAAAGGAAATAATTGCATTTACAATTAGAAGAGTAAAGTCTGAAGTGCGATAGGTACCTATCGGCATTTTTACATAAGCAAGTAATGTCATCTTCTCATAGTAAAATGCTTTCAAGTCAACAGAACATGAGCCATGCAGCAAATATTGTATCAGGGTGCTGTTAAGCAATAAGATAAGTTTACCATAGTTGAGTGCAGTTTCTCCTGGCTGGGAACACCCAAAGTCAATTTGAGGTCATTTACTGTTGGCGAAACAAGCCACATCATGATCAGAAGCTCTCAGACCAGTTTTTTTATAATATCCAGATAATATATCCAAAATTCTCTGATTTACTTTGAGTTAAAGGGACATTACAACCATCTTGTAACGTTCAGTGTTCATGACAACCTAAAAACAAGTAGCCTGAGAGAAATTATTGATCTTGATTAGTGGGCGGCACGGTGGCAGTGGATGGCACGGTGGCAGTGGGCGGCACAGTGGCACGGTGGTTAGCACTGCTGCCTCACAGCGCTAGAGACCTGGGTTCAATTCCCGCCTCAGGCGACTGACTGTGTGGAGTTTGCACATTCTCCCCGTGTCTGCGTGGGTTTCCTCCGGGTGCTCCAGTTTCCTCCCACAGTCCAAAGATGTGCAGGTCAGGTGAATTGGCCATGTTAAATTGCCCGTAGTGTTAGGTAAGGGGTAAATGTAGGGGTATGGGTGGATTGCGCTTCGACGGGGCGGTGTGGACTTGTTGGGCCGAAGGGCCTGTTTCCACACTGTAAGTAATCTAATCTAATCTAATCTTGATTGAATTCCATGAGGATCCACTCCCAGCCTACAAAATAGAAGATAAGTGGCTAAGCTGGAAAGTGAGGAACTGAGGAGTTTAAGAGGTGGGCTGGTGAGCAACACTGACTTCTTCATTGCTGGAAGTGAAGGCAGTCTGTGCTGTGTGCCTATTTGATGACTGGATCTTGGGCCAGCATCAGACTGTATGGGACTTGCGGTTTTTGAGAAAGGCCGAGACCCACAGTCATTGAGGAAAGGATGACAGCAATTTTACAGGCCACATGGACAAAACAGGGTTATCTACAGATCAGAAAAGGCTCTTCAGTCCACCAAGTCCATGCCTATCAAAAATATGCACCTATCTATTCTAATCCCATTTTACAGCTTTTGGCTGAAGGGCTTGTGCCCAAAACTTCGAATCTCCTGCTCCTCAGATGCTGCCTGACCTACTGTGCTTTTCCAGCGCCACAATTTTTGACTATAACCTTGTGTTCCTTGGCACCATACATGCACATCTAAATACTACTAAATATTGTGAGGTTTTTTTGCTACTATCATCCATGTGTAGGTTAGGTGCATTAGTCAGGGGAAATGTAGGATAATAGGGTAGGGGAATGGGTCTAGGTGGGTTACTCATCAGAGGGTCAATGTGGACTTGAGGGGCCTGTTTCCACACTGTAGGGATTCTCTGATTCTAAACCTGAATGGAGCATAGCTCAGAGTTTGGGAGGCAACATTGTAATTCCTGTATCTCCTTTGGAAAAGGTTCCCCAGCTAGAATGCTAACACATCTTTAAAATTAAAAAAAAGGAAATGGGAGGCAACATTGTAATTCCTGTATCTCCTTTGGAAAAGGTTCCCCAGCTAGAATGCTAAACACATCTTTAAAATTAAAAAAAAGGAAATGGGAGGCAGAGTGGCTCAGTGGTTCGCACTGCTGCCTCACAGTACCTGGTTTGGTTCTAGCCTAGGACAACTGTCTGTGTGGAGTTTGAACATTCTCCCCGTGTCTGCAGTTTCCTCCCACAGATGTGCAGGTTAGGTGAATTGGCCATGCTAAATTGCCCACCTGACGCCTGGAGGAAGAATGCACCATCTTCTGCCTTGGGACCCTCCAGTCCCATGGCACCAATGTGAAGTTCATCATTTTGTTGAAATGTTTCCTCATTTCTCCTCCCCCCAGTTCCAGTCTTCCAGCTCAGCACCGTCAATTAGAGAGCACATTGAAGGTGATCTTTGCAAATGATGCCCACATAACCACAGTAGGCTATTGCAGAAAATACAGAGGCATGGGACTTAGGGTGATTTAGTGGTTTGGATTAGAAATTGGCTAGCTGAAAGAAGACAGAGGTTGGTGGTTGATGGGCAATATTCATCCTGGAGTTCAGTTATTATTGATGTACCACAAGGATTGTTTTGGGGCCACTGCTGTTTGTCATTTTTAAAAATGACCTGGCTGAGGGCGTAGAAGAATGGGTTAGTAAATTTGAAGATGGACATTAAGGTCGATGGAGTTGTGGATAGTGCCAAAGGATGTTACAGGCTGCAGGGGGACATAGATAAGCTGCAGAGCTGGGCTAAAAGGTGGCAAATGGAGTTTAATGTGGAAAAGCGTGAAGTGATTCACTTTGGAAGGAGAAACAGGAATACAGTGTACTGAGCTAATGGTAAGGTTCTTGGTAGTATAAATGAGCAGAGAGATTTTGGTGTCCATGTACATAGATCCCTGAAAGTTGCCACCCAGGTTGATAGGGTTATTAAGAAGGTATATGGTGTGCTAACATTTATTGGTAGAGGGATTGAGTTTCGGAGCCATGAGACCATGTTGCAGCTGTTAGAAAACTATGGTGCAGTGGCATTTGGAGTATTGCGTACAGTTCTGGCCACTGCATTATAGGAAGGATGTGGAAGCTTTGAAAAGGGTTCAGAGGAGATTTACTAGGATGTTGCCTGATATGGAGGGAAGGTCTTATTAGGAAAGGCTGAGGGACTTGAGGCTGTTTTCATTATAGAGCAAAAGGTTGAGAGTTAACTTAATTGAGACATCTAAGATAATCAGAGGATTAGATAGGGTGGACAGTGAGAGCCTTTTTTCCTCGGATAGTGATGGCTAGCATAAGGGGACATAGCTTTAAATCGAGGAGTGATAGATACAGGACATATGTCAGAATTAGTTTCATTACTCAGAGTGTAGTAGGGGCGTGGAATGCTGTGCCTGCAACAGTAGTAAACTCGCCAACTTTAAAGGCATTTAAATAGTCATTGGATAGACACATGGATGAAAATGGAACAGTGTAGGTTAGATGGGCTTCAGATTGGTTCCACAGTCCAGCGCAACATCGAGGGCCGAAGGGCCAATACTGCACTGTTTTATGTTCTGTAAGAACTAGGAATAGAAGTAGGTTCCTAGAGAAGTTCTGTCATTTAATGCAATCATGGTTGATCTCACCTCAGCCGCAACTTCACTTTCTTGCTCTCTTAACCCTTTACTGTTTAAAAATCAGTCTATTTCCTTCTTAAATTTATTGTTTACAAACAGGTGAATTGAATTTCACAGAGTCATGACCCTTTGAGAGAAGAATTTCTTTTCATCTCTGATTTAAAGCTACTCCTTATCCTATGATCTCTCATTCTAGATTGCTCCGGAAGGGGAAACATTCTCTCTACATGTACTTTATCAATCCCTTGAGTATTTAAAGATGGCAGCAGAGTAGGATTCCTGAACTGGGGTCATCTGCTGCGACCACTTTACTTTCTCTCTTGTTTTTTCTCTTCTTTCCTTATCTCTTGGCCTGAACTTGATGTGAATAGCATGGTGGCAGTCAGTGGATCCAGCGTTGACATTCGATCCCAGCATGGACCTTGCAGTGGCAGGATGTGAGCCCCTACTTATTTTTCTGTGGCAATCTCTAGACCTGGCATTGGTATTAGCGGCTGCTACGTCAGTGGAGGTGAAGTTGACGAGGTATGCTGCAGCGGTGAAAGATGATGCCTGTGAATCAGCAACTGTTATTGGTTGGGTCTGTGAAGCAGTGACAGAAGGGCGTCACATCGACATGGAAAAAGTGGGCCCAGCAGCAAGAGATGTAACTCTGATGGTGGGTTAAATGTCAACAAGGCAGTAACAGAGGAGAATAGGCCCAGTGGCAAAAATGCTGCCTGAAGAGTGACAACTTCAACATTGGTCGAGTCTGGTGTCGACTGTGGTGAGGTGGTGAAGGAAGGATGGAGGCACAAGTGTCATTGAAGACTGGCTCAGTGCTGAGGGACTTATTTTTAAAATGGTTCAAAATAGTGCTGAATCATGGCTGACAATGGAAAATCTTTTCACTGTAATCTACTGTCTTTATCACTAAAATACAAGTGACAATAAAATCATTTATTCAATTAGATCTTATTTTTGAAATTTTAGCCTTCAACCTGCTCAATCTTTCTTCAAAAGACAAATCCCTCACACTCGTGAATCTCCTCTGAACTACTTCAATGCAACTACTTCCCCCCTCAATTAAGGGACCAACATTGGCCGTCACTCTTTAACACAAATGATTGGCTGTCTAGAAAATTCCGAGCCAACAGTCATGGGTTCTGTGACTGTGAGTGGCTGCTGAGTCTGATTCTGGAGCCGCATCTCTGACCACGTCTTTGGCAGGTGTTTCTGGGAGATGGAATTAGTCCTTGGTCTTAAAATAGTTGGTGGTCCATTCTCCAGTTCCTTTTCTGTACTTATTCTTGACGGCTGACAGGTTTTCTCAAATAATTATGTCCCTTCATACAGGAGGTTTCTCCAAGTCAGTTTCTTGTGAACAAGGTTTTTCCTTGCATTGACATCTATATTACATTTCCTGAGAGAAACCTTCTGGGTAAATTGAAATGCTTTCTTTGACTTCTTGTTCAAGTGCCTCCCTTGAGCTGAACGATGATGATTTCTTTTGGGAGTTGAAACTCAGGAATCCTAAAGAAGTGACTGGTCCAGCACTGTTGATTTTGGATGATCATGGACTCAAGGCTGGTGCTATTAACTGCTGCAAAGACGTTGATGTTAGTATGCCTGACCTTTCAGTTGATGTGGAGAAATCTACCTCAAACAGCGTTGATGAAATGCTGACTAGATTTAGTTAAAATTTCAGAGCCATGTGGAAGAACTGGAAGGATGACTGCCTTATACACAAGGATTTCAATATCAACTCTGACATTACTTTAATTAAATAATAATACTTTAAAAACTTCTTTACAATTAAATCAGAAAATGCTGGAAATGTACAGCAGATCAGACCACACCTATGCAGAGGAAGTCAATGCCTATAACTCAGCTAGTTAAAACCTTTGTATACATTGGCTCTGGTTTCCTTTAAAACAAAATGAACATTGTGCCACACATACACATACACAACAGATATAATCTTTGTACATAACTGTCTGTGCACAACTGAATTTGATGCAGAAAAGGAAATTGACGCATTGTTGTTGTGCATGAGAAGCACATCCAAGATTGTGCAAGTGAAGTAGCATTGTTTAATGTGCCTTGCTCATGTCAGTTCCATTTACAAGAATGCCAAAATGTGATAGCTAATTTTATAGCTGGTCTTTACAATCTGAGAAAAGATATTCAGCATTGAAGTTGTGAAAATAGTTCTGATAGAACGCACATTGATTAAATGTGATTCTGTCATGAGAAGATAAGATACCAAGTTATTTAAAATGGGTGCATTATGAAAATTTGTGGCAACCCCAAACATTTTTTTTAATATAACCTCTATCATGTGATTCACATCTGGGCTGTAGTTTAGGTTAACAGCAGTAATGGGAAAGAATATATTAAAAATATAAATTATAATGTTGACAATTGACGGAGAAGTTCCATGCTTTGCTGGAAAAAAATGGAAAAAGTTTGCAAAGGTTAATTTAATACACTTATTGCATCTGAATTTTCAAAATTGAGTGACTCATCCAAGTGAACCATCCAATCCCTTGGTATTTATCAGGAGACCTTTTCTAGTTCCTGGTTATCACTCAGTTTTAAATTTATAACAGTAGCTATGTTGCATATGAATCCTGTGAATGAATATCGTTAGTCAAGTATTCACAAAAACCAACTTTCACTTCCAGTTTCTCTGTCAAAGGAGGTTTCTTAATATAAGATCCAGGAATGCAAGGATCAGTTCTCCTTTGAGATGCAGGCGTCAGAGAAATGTTCTTCAGTGCTAGAGTTATTTGACACATTTCAATTAGATGACAAGTATGTAATCAAATCAAACCTCAATCATGGATACATAATGTGAATTATTACAGGTGGCAATTTACAATGCTCCTTCTGTATTTTCTTTGAGCTTAGCCTGTTTGTTGCTCCCTATTATGCTTTCTAGATTGCTGCATGGATGCACAGGAAGCATGGTTTCTGGGCAGCTTGCTTTTGGCACTGTATGGTATATACAGGAGTGTATATGCTGTGTACCTGCACAGGACATTGGCACAGTGCTGCCCTGTATCCAAGACAAATGAGCAAACAGCAACTATACTGGAGAGAAATGCTTGGTCAGCGTACATCAGATATTTAAAAATTCCAGTTATGTCATTTTCTTATGAAGTGATGTATTCTAAAGTAAAAGTAGATTTGAATGTGGTTGCTGATTGAAACAACACAGTGGGTGCATTTCAAATCTGTGCATGAGACATAATACTCCAGTTACAACTACAACGTTTTGCATACCTTCTAAAATCATTTAACTGCCCTTTTGGCTGCCTTTTGCAACTCAGTCAACTGGTCCGGTATTTGGGGAATCAAGACCCTACTGATGCCATATCAGCCCTTCTCTACCATATAGGTGCCCTATCAAGGAGAAAGTGAGGTCTGCAGATGCTGGAGATCAAAGTTGAAACTTTATTGCTGGAACAGCACAGCAGGTCAGGCAGCATCCAGGGAACAGGAGATTCGACGTTTCGGGCACAGGCCCTTCTTCAGGAATGAGCAGAGAGTGTTCAGCAGGAGAAGATAAAAGGTAGGGAGGAGGGACTTGGAGGAGGGGAGTTGGAAATGTGATAGGTGGAAAGAGGTCAAGGTGAGGGTGATAGGTCGGAGTAGGGTGGAGGCGGAGAGGTCAAGAAGAAGACTGCAGGTCAGGAAGGCGGTGCCGGGCTGGAAGGATCCGGCTGAGACAAGGTGGGGGGAGGGGGGATGAAGAAACTGGTGAAGTCCAAGTTCATCCCCTGCGGTTGGAGGGTTCCCAGTCGGAAGATAAGACGCTCCTCCTCCGACCGTCGGGTTGTTGTGGTTTGGCGGTGGATGAGTCCAATGACCTGCATATCCTCGGTGGAGTGGGAGGGGGAGTTGAAATGCTGTGCCACAGGTTGGTTGGGTTGGTTCGTCCGGGTGGCCCAGAGGTGCTCCCTGAATCGCTCCGCAAGTAGGCGGCCTGTCTCCCCAATATAGAGGAGGCCACACCGGCTGCAGCGGATGCAGTAGATGATGTGGGTGGAGGTGCAGGTGAATCTGTGGCGGATATGGAAGTTTCCCTTGGGGCCTTGGAGAGAAGTGAGGGGGGAGGTGTGGGCGCAAGTGTTGCACCTCCTGCGGTTGCAAGGGAAGGTGCCGGGAGTGGTGGTTGGGTCGGTGGGGGGTGTGGATCTGACAAGGGAGTCGCGGAGGGAGTGGTCTCTACGGAAAGCTGATAGGGGAGGGGAGGGAAATATATCCTTGGTGCTGGGGTCTGTTTGGAGGTGGCGGAAGTGACGGCGGATGATGCGCTGTACATGGAGATTGGTGGGGTGGTAGGTGAGGACCAGTGGGGTTTTGCCCCGCCCCTCCAACCGCCACCAGGACAGAACCCCACTGGTCCTCACCTACCACCCCACCAATCTCCATGTACAGCGCATCATCCGCCGTCACTTCCGCCACCTCCAAACAGACCCCAGCACCAAGGATATATTTCCCTCCCCTCCCCTATCAGCTTTCCGTAGAGACCACTCCCTCCGCGACTCCCTTGTCAGATCCACACCCCCCACCGACCCAACCACCACTCCCGGCACCTTCCCTTGCAACCGCAGAAGGTGCAACACTTGCGCCCACACCTCCCCCCTCACTTCTCTCCAAGGCCCCAAGGGAAACTTCCATATCCGCCACAGATTCACCTGCACCTCCACCCACATCATCTACTGCATCCGCTGCAGCCGGTGTGGCCTCCTCTATATTGGGGAGACAGGCCGCCTACTTGCGGAGCGATTCAGGGAGCACCTCTGGGCCACCCGGACGAACCAACCCAACCAACCTGTGGCACAGCATTTCAACTCCCCCTCCCACTCCACCGAGGATATGCAGGTCATTGGACTCATCCACCGCCAAACCACAACAACCCGACGGTCGGAGGAGGAGCGTCTTATCTTCCGACTGGGAACCCTCCAACCGCAGGGGATGAACTTGGACTTCACCAGTTTCTTCATCCCCCCTCCCCCCACCTTGTCTCAGCCGGATCCTTCCAGCCCGGCACCGCCTTCCTGACCTGCAGTCTTCTTCTTGACCTCTCCGCCTCTACCCTACTCCGACCTATCACCCTCACCTTGACCTCTTTCCACCTATCACATTTCCAACTCCCCTCCTCCAAGTCCCTCCTCCCTACCTTTTATCTTCTCCTGCTGAACACTCTCTGCTCATTCCTGAAGAAGGGCCTGTGCCCGAAACGTCGAATCTCCTGTTCCCTGGATGCTGCCTGACCTGCTGTGCTGTTCCAGCAATAAAGTTTCAACCAGGTTCCCTATCAACCCCTCTTGGAGATCATCAGTGATTTTATCTGCTCCTCACATGGACCACATACATGAAGTTATTGGCACACCCTGTTGGTTAGGACCTAGAGCCGGAAACAAGCTTGTGTTTGTGATGGAGCAGAATGTGGAACCATAGGAAAACAACCCTGTTCTTACATGGTATCTTCCCTGTCCCTGACTGTTTGACACTTTGACTTTAAATCTTCCTGGTAGTACCTCACTCTGTTTTCCCTAAATATCCTGCGCAAAGTCCTCCATGGCTGATCAGTCATAGACTCCCTCTTTGAGTTTATGTTGCTGGTGATGCAACTCTTTCCAAAATCCCTGACTGGGCCTACATCCTCATTTCCGGTAGACATTTTCAATATATTTAGGAACACTGTATCATCTCATCCACACCCCAAGGAAATAGCGGTACATTTCCTCCTAGCAAACTCATAGACCTCTTTCCTTTTTGGTTTGGGCTATCCCCATTATGCTTCACCATCTTGATCACACATGTCCCAGCCCTTCATTGCCCTGTTTCTTGAATCATTTGTACCTGCCCTATAGAATTTAACCCACCCATGGTTTGTCCACCTCCACTCATAACTCAGTCAATCATTTCCAATCATAGGGCTATGGCTACCTTGTACCATACCAACATTTGGATATCCTCCTCATGAAGGCACTAGGTATACATTATTTCCTCCAGTTTTTTCCAAAGTACCCGATCAACATGGATCTACCTCAGTGTGCTCAGCTGTTTGGTGGCTTGTGTTTCACTAGTGGCTGTATCATATTCCCCTGCCTGTGCATTTGTGCTCTTGCTCAATAAGGGGGCAGTGCAATCCCTTACTCCTCCATGGGTTCGGTCCAAATATGAAAGTGCTGGATTTCACCCATCGTGACTGTTCAACCATGTGTCTTCTTTGTCTAGCTATGCCTGGTCACTGTCAGTTCAGTCTATTGTTGTATACCCTAACAATGGTCTTCCATCTGCATGCTCCTATACCTGCATTTTCAATTCTAGGTAGCTACTAATTTCAGGCCCTTAATTTCATTGTCCTTGTTTTGCATTTCTCACCAGGTTGTTTTATACCACTTAAATCCCTTAGCTTCAGTTGTTTTTCACCATTCTATGAACTACCTTTTTCCTTGTATCCACAAGAATTTAATTGACTCCTTATGTCCCTAGTCGTATTGCTGTTCTGATCCAAAATAACCCCATGTGTTTTTTTCTGGCTGTCATTTGCCTCTGGCATGTCCTGCAGTGATTGTTGCTCCTATCCCATAATGGCTCTTGCTGTACCCCATAGTGATTCTCATTTACTGGCTATGTGGTGAAGTTAATCCATCTTGTGACTCACTGCATTGCGTGTTGTCCCTTTGTCTTGTTTCACTTGTCTCCAAATTCCATCTCAATCATCTGTTTGTGTAGTCACCAAGCCATATCCACTTCAAGAAAGATTCTCACCTGCCTGGTGAATCTGACTGATTATCCCGCTGACTGTGCCAAATCTAAACTGATCCTAGACACAAATGCAGCTGCTGGTTTATTTCAAGTCAGCAAAAGGGACACAACACTCAGAGAACTTGTTTCTCCAACTCATAGTTTAGGCTACATGTTTATATGCCTTACAGTCATATTAGATACCTAAATATTTCAATTATCATAGGATTACAGGAAATACAAAATGATTACAATCTTTCACAACTCACAGAAACGGTCCCAGTGATTTGGAAATTTAAAACTCAAAAGCCATTCATCTGCTCTATTCTCTTGTTTCTCTGCATGCTAGCATGTGGTGCTGGGAGTAATTTTGAGATTACAACCTCTTGAAATCTTGCTGCTTAATCTGCTGTCTCACTCCCTGAATTCTTAATGCAAGACTTCATCCCTCAATCTAGCAATATTATTGGAACAAATGTATACCATAACCTCTGTCTTATCACCCTTTCTCTTTTGGATGTCCGTCAGCTGCTCAGTAACAATTTCAAATCTAACACCAGACACAACATCCTGGAATCATATCTGCAAGCGTGGAAATGCCTGACTGTTCACCTCATTAATGAATCACTTATCACTGTTGCTCCTACTTTCTTCTTTCTTCCCTCCTATATAGTCAGCCTCCCTATATAAGACTGCATTCCCTTGAGGTACCAGCACTCTTCTCAGCTTCCAAAACAAGAAAACATTTCTCTTTGCCTGGTGATCATCTATTCACTCCTTTCTTCCAGTACCCACCCCAGTTGCAGTGTGACCATTTCTGTAAACATGCTATTTGCTTACCTCCAAAGCTTGTGAGTGTGTCGATGTCTTCAGCCATTGCTCATGCTCTCACACCCAGCGCTCAAGGTTGTGCATTCTTGAGTACCAAAAAGATCAAAGATTATGGGAGATATGTACAGTTGAGGTTAAAATCAGAGCAGTCAGGATATAATTGAATGGAAGAACAGGCTTAAAGGGCCTGAGTGGCATACTCTTGTTCCTTGTTTGTATATGTAGGTAATGTGGTTTGACTGGAGTAGCTTGAACTCTGGTTTCATTACAATGCATCTGCTGGGCTGAGAACTTTGTGTTCTAGGATCCTGCAGGAGATCCCTCATTTGCAAACTGCTGTGTAACTAAACCTGAGTTCTGTACGTTCTGAGTGTACATCAGAGGCAAGTCCAGAGCACCTCAGGTGGCTCAACTGTTTGGGGACGAAGGAGAGGAAGGTCATAGAAATAATCGTGATAAGAGATTTAATAGGTAAGAGGGGCAGATAGGCATTTCTGAAGCACAGATGTGATTCCACAGTATGATGTTGCCTTCCTGGGGCTACGCCAAGGAGATCCTGGGCAGTATGGTGACTCAGTGGGAGCACTGCTGCCTCACAACCTTGGGCGACTGTTTGTGTGGAGTTTGCACATTCTCCCTGTGTCTGTGTATGTTTCTTCCAGATGCTCCAGTTTCCTCCCACAATCCAAAGATGTGCAGGTTAAGTGCATGCTAAATTGCCCATAGTGTTCATAGATGTGTAGGTTGGGTGCATTAGACAGGGGTAAATATAGGATAGTATATTATGGGGAATGGGTCTGGGTGGGTTACGCTTTGGAGGGTCAGTATGGACTTGTTGGGCCAAATGGCCTGTTTTCACACTATGGGGATTCTATCTATGAAGTCATTGGGCAGTTGCGCAACATTCTGATAGGGCAGCATGAATAGTCAGAGATTGTGATTTATGACTGTACTAATGTCGTAGGGAGAAAAAGAATTGAATTGTGAAGGTAATTTTAGAAAATAAGGAAAAAAAATTATTAGAGATCTCAAAGGTAATAACTACCAGATTGCTCTCAGTGCTGGTGTGAGGGAGAATAGGAATAGAATAGCGCATTCAGGTTTAGGAAGCTAAACTCAACAGGGCCTATGCCAAATATAAAGAAAGCATGAAAGAACACAAGCAGGGAATTAGGAGAGTGAGAAGGGGCCATGAAATGACCTTGGCAAGTTGGATTAAGGAGAATCCACAGGTATTCTATATATTAAAAACAAGAAGGGAGAAGATGGGACAACTCAAGGATAAAGAAGGGAACTTGTGCTTGGAGGCAGAGGATGTGAGTGAGATCCTAAAAGAGTACTTTGCATCAGTATTCATCTGAAGAAGGATATGGAGGGTAGTGAGATTTGTGTGCAGCATGCTAATAGGCTGGGACATTTTGAGATGAAGAAAGAAGTGATGTTGGGTCTGTTGAAGAGCATGAAAGTGGATATGTCCCCAGGACCCAATGGTATCTTCCCCAGGTTATTGAGAGAGGCAAGAGAGGAGATTGCTGGGGCCTTGACCAAAATCTTTGTGTCCTCACTAGCCTGTGGAGAGGTCCTGGAGAACTGATGAGTAGCTAATGTCGTTCCTCTGTTCAAGTAGGGAAATAGGGACAATCCTGGAAACTATAGACCATGAATTCTGACATCGGTGGTTGGGAAGGTATTGGATGGAATTCTCAGGGATGGGGTTCACGCGCATTTGGAAGGATATGGCCTAATTAGGGACAATCAGCATGGCTTTGTCTAGGGCAAGTCACGTCTTACTAACTTGGTCGAATTTTTTGAGCAGGTGACGAAGGTGATCAATGAGGATAGAGCAGTGGAGGTTGTCTGTGTGGATTTTAGTAAGGCTTTCGACAAGATCCCACATAAGCTCTTCCAGAAGATTAAGATGCATTGGATCTAAGATGACTTGGCTGCAAGTATTCAGAATTGGCTTGCTCATAGAAAACAGAGAGTGGTGGAAGGGTGTTTTTCAGGCTGGAGGTCTTTGACTAATGGTGTTCTGCAGGGATCTGTACTGGGACCTCTGCTGTTTGTGATCTATATAAATGATTTGGATGCAAATGTAGATGGCTGCGTTGGTAAGTTTGCAGATGATACAAAAATCAGTCGATAGTGAAGAATGTTATCAAAGGATATAGTGTGGTATCAGTTGTGGATATGGGTGGAGAAATGGCAGATGGAGTTTAATTTGGGTAAGTGTGAGGTGCTGCTCTTTGGGAGATTAGATGTAAGGAAAAATATACAGTTATTGGCAGGACCCTGAACTGCATTGATGTACCTAGGGATCTTGGGGTTCAAGTCCATAGCTCCCTGAAAGTGGCCACTCAAGTAGATAGGATGGTTAAGAAGGCATATGGCATGCTTGCCTTTATTGGTCGGGGGATTGAGTACAAGAATCAGGATGTTGTGTTGTGGCTTTATATGACTTTAATTAGGCCACACTTCGAGTATTGCGTTCAATTCTGGTTGCCACATTACAGAAAGCATGTGTTGGCTTTGTAGACTGTGCAAAAGAGATTTATCAGGATGCTACCTAGATTAAAGGGTATGAGTCAAAAGAAGAAGCTAGATAAACTCTGGTTGTTTTCTCTGGAGTGGTGGAGGTTGAGGGGATGCTCGATAAAAGTCTACAAAATAGATAGGGTTGACAGTCAGAATCTTTTTGCCAGAGTTGAAATGTCTAGAACTAGGGGGCATGTATTTAAGGCAGGAGGGGTTAACATTCAATGGAGATGTGAAGGGCAAGTTGTTTACAAAGAGACTGGTAGGAGTCTGGAATATATTGCTATGGGTAATGATGGAGGCAGCTATGATCGGGACATTTAAGCGACTTTTAGATAAGCACATAAATGTGCAAGGAATGGAAGGACATGGCAGGCGGAAGAGATTAGTTTAATTTCGTATCATGTTCGGCATAACATGGTTGGGCGAAGGGCCCGTTCCTACACTGTAATATTCTGTGTTCAATTCAAATCTGTATATGGTGTATCACAGAAAAAATTAGATTCTGAGACAAGGCAGTTTGGAACTTTGTGTTCTGTCAACCACATATAAATACAAGTTTTGTTATTTTGAAAAAGGTGAGTGATTTTCAATTTACGCCATCACAATAAATGATAACATTCTCTTCTAATTTGGAGGTGCTGGTGTTGGACTGGGGTGTACAAAGTTAAAAAATTACACAACCACCTGATGAAGGAGCAGCGCTGCAAAAGCTAGTGCTTCCAGTTAAACCTGTTGGAATTTAACCTGGTGTTATGTGATTTTTGACATTCTGTTGGCTTCCTTAATAATTTGCTAAACCTGCATACTAACCTTTTGGGGTTCATGCATGTGGACACCAGATCTCTCTGCCTCCTGTAGTTCTGCAATCTCTCATCATTCAACCAAAATGCTTTTTATTCTTCCTGCCAAAATGACCATTTTCACATTTTTAGGCTGCTTATATCCTCATCAACAAATTTGGCAACCACACATTTGATCCCTTCATCCACATCCTTTATTAAAATTATGAATAGGTGAGGCCCCAGCGCTGATCCCTGTGGCACTCATTATATCTACCAGCCAGGAAAAGACTTTCATTCCTAGTCTGTGCTTCATGTTAGCTAGCCAATCTTCTGATTCCCCTTTATCTAAATCACATAGAGTTATAGATCCCTATAATATGGAGACAGGCCCTTTGCCCCAGACTTCTCCAAAACATCCATCCACGCTAACACCTGCACTTGGCCCTTATCCTTCTAAATCTTTCCTATCCGTGTATTTCTCCAAATGCCTTTTAAATGTTGTTAATGTACCTGCCTCAATCACTTCACTGGCAGCTCATTCCATAAGCATATGACCCTCTGTGTAAAAAAAGTTGCCGATCAGGTTTTCTTTTATTCTTTCTTCTCTAACCTTAAACTGCAGCCCTCTAATCCTTGATTCCTCAACACTGGGAAGAAGACCTCCTACCATCAAGCCAGTTGTGTATCCAATTTGTCAGCTCCCCCTGGGTTCCATGTGATCTAACCTTCCAGAGCAATGTACCATGTGGAACCTTATCAAAGGGCTTACTGAAATCCATGTATTCTATGGAAAAGTGAGGATTGCAGATGAAGGGCTTATGCCCAAAACGTCGAGTCTCCTGCTCCTCAGATGCTGCCTGACCTGCTATGCTTTTCCAGTGCCACTTTTTGGTTCTATATAGACTATGCGAAAGTGAGGATTGCAGATGCTGGAGATCAGAGTCAAGATTAGAGTAGTGCTGGAAAAGCACAGCAGGTCCGGCAGCATCCAAGGAGCAGGAATTCCTGCTCCTCGGATGCTGCCTGACCTGCTGTGCTTTTCCAGCACTACTCCATATAGACAATGTCTACCACCCTGCCCTCATCAACCTTCCTGGTCGCTTCATCAAAGATCTCTAAAAAACTTTGTGAGGCATGATTTCCCATTCATAAAGCCATGCATGGGACTATTCCTAAACCTAGTCTTTCAAAGGCGTGTATATCTTATCTCTCAGAATCTTCTCAAGTAGTTTACCAACTGTGGAGCATAAATTGGGAAGAGATGTTCTCAGGGAAATGCACAACAGAAATGTGGAGGTTATTTAGGGAGCACCTGCGAGTGCCGGAAAGGTTTGGGATAGTCAGGTGAAAGAATCTTGGATGACAAGAGATGTGGAACAGTTGTCAAGAGGAAGAAGGAAGCTTACTGAAGGTTGAGGAAGCAAGGATCATACAGGGGTCTAGAGGGTTACAAGATAGCCAGGTAGGAACTGAAGAATGGACTTAGGAGAGCTCGGAGGAGACATGAAGAAACCCTGGTTGGAAGGATTAAGGAAACTCCAAGGTGTTCTACACTTATGTAAGGAACAAGAGGATGGTCAGAGTGAGCGTAGGGCCGATCAGGGATAGTGGAGGGAACTTGTGCCTGGAGGTCCTTAATGAAGACTTTGCTTCAATATTCACTGGTGAGAGGGATCTTGTCATTTGTGAGGACAGTGTGAAAAGGTCTGATATGCTCAAACAGATTAATGTTAAGAAGGAGGATGTGCTGGAAATTTCGAAAAACATGAGGATAGATAAGTCCCTTGAGCCAGACGGAATATATCCAAGGTTGGTTTGGGAAAAGAGGGAAGAGATTGCGCTATGATATATGCGTCCTTACTGTACACTGGAATAGTGCCAGAAGAATGGAGGGTGGTAAATGCTATTCCCTTGTTCAAGAAAGGGAATAGGGAAATCCCTGGGAATTACAGACCAGTCAGTCTTACGTCGATAATGGGCTAATTATTGAAGAGGATTCTGAGATTTATGATTATTTGGAAAAGCCTAGCTTAATTAGATATAGTCAACATGGCTTTGTGAGGGGCAGGTCATGCCTCAAAAGCCTTATTGAATTCTTTAATGATGTAGCAAAATACATTGATTAAAGGTAGAGCAGTGGATGTGATGTAAATGGATTTTAGCAAGGCATTTGATAAGGTTCCCCATTTTAAGCTCATTCAGAAAGTAAGGAGGCATGGGATGCAGGGAAATTTAGTTGTCTGGATACAGATCTGGCTGGCCCACAGAAGACAGGGTGATAGTAAATGGAAAGTATTCAGCCTGGAGCCCAGTGACCAGTTTTGTCTCCTTCCATAACTGTTTTAAAATTAATAGGATTATGGTCACTGGTTCCAAAGTGCTGCCCCCACCCATCACCTTAGTCACCTGTCCTGCCCGATTTCCTAAGTTTGCCCTTCCCGAGTAGGATAATCTATATACTGGTTGAGGAAACTTTCCTGAATGCACTTAACAAATTCCATCCCATCTAAGTCCTTGACACTATGGCAGTCCCAGTCGATGTTAGGAAAATTAAAATGACAACGCTATTGCTCTTGAAAGTCTGTCCAGTCTCCCTGCATATTTGTTCCTCTAATTCCTGTTGACAATTTCAGGGCCCATAGTGCAAACCCAATAACATCACAATCCCCTTCTTATTTCTTAGCTCCACCCACAAAGCATCATTGACTGGTTCTTCAGTTATTTCATCTCTGATTAATGCTTTGATACTGATCTTAATCAAAAATGCAACTCCTCCTCCCCACTTTTCACCACTTCTGTCCTGCCTAAAGCACCTGCACGCTGACACATTAAGCTGCCAGTCCTGTCCCTCCCTTTGCCATGTTTCTGTAATGGCTATAATATCCCAGTCCTATGTACCTATCCATGCCCTGTGTTCATCAGTGTTAACCGTCAGCCCTCTTGCATTGAAATAGATGCAATTTAATCCAACAGGTATTTTTTGTTCCCTGTCATGTTCCAGCCTCACTTTACTCTTCCTGATTAGTGTATCTCCTTCCAGCCTCGCGCTTGCCTCCCTGCTATTGAGGATCCCACTCCTCTATTAATCTACATTAAACCTTCCCTTGTAGCACTAGCAAACCTGGCCATCAAGATATTGGTCCCGCTGCAGTTCAGATGCAACTGTCCCTCACATGTTACCTCCTTAAGTAATTCCACTGGTTTGATCAAACACAATTTCCTTTTTACAAAACTATGTTGACTCTGGTTGATTAGCTTTAACTTACATCTCACTGGCCTGCTAATATTTTCCTTTTTATAAGTTTCTAACCTTTTCCTTATGACATACTAAGCTAACTGCACTGGAGTTTCCTACTTTCCCTCCAGATTGATTACACGAATTACATTTTTTATCTTCAAATCTAATAGGATCTTACCAAACTTTAGGGATTTTTAGAAAATTAAAACAGAGGGCAGCACAGTGGCTCAGTGGTTAGCACCAGGTACCTAGGTTCGATTCCAGACTTGGATGACTATGTGAAATTTGCATGTTCTCACGTGCCTGTGTGGGTTTCCCTCAGGTGCTCCAGTTTCTTCCCACAGTTCAAAGAAGTGCAAGTTAGGTAGATTGGCCATGCTAAATCATCCAAAGTGTCCAAGGATATGCAGGCAAGGTGCATTAGCCATGGGAAATGAAGGTTTACAGGGATAGGTTGTCACTGGTTCTGTGAGGGATGCTCTTTGGAGGGTTAGCTGAATAACCTGTTTCCACACTGTAGTGATTCTGTGATTCAGTGTATTAATTATCTTAGTAGCTGCTGCTTTTAAAACCATATGATGAAGCACATTAGCACCTGGGCATTTGTCATCCCCCAGAACAAAGAAGAGTATAGCACAAGAACAGGCCCTTTGGCCCATCAAGACTGTGCTGCCACATGATGCCCTTCTCTAAACTGAAAAACATGTGCCTCAATGCCATCTGTATTCCTCTATTTCCTGCCTATTTATATGTGTCAAGTTAACATTGCTCTTAAACATTGCTATTTATCCACCTTTACCACCTCCTCTGGCAGCAGATTTGAGGCACATATACCCTCTATATAAAAAAAATTGTCTCTCACATCTTCTTTAAACTTAGCCCTTTTTTTACCTTAAACATATTTCCTGTGGTAATTGACATTGCAACCCTTGGGGGAAACAAGCATCCAACCATCCATTCTATGAATTTCTGTCGTAAGTTTATACAGTTCTATCAGGTCGCCCATCCATTTTTCAATGTTCAATTGAAAATGAACCAAGTTTATCCATTCTCTCTTCATATCTAATACCCTTCAAACCAGGCAATATCATAGTGAATAATTTCTGTATCCTGTCCAAAGCCTCAACATCATTCTGATAGTGGGACGACCTGAACTATTCCAAATGTGGCCTAACTAAAGTTTTATACATCTGCAATATGGCTTGCCAATTTTTATATTCTATACCCTAAACATTGATGGCAAACATGCTGTATGCCTTCTTGGCTGCCTTATCCGCTTGTGTTGTCACTTTCAGGGAATTGTGACCTGGACATTTAGATTCCTCTATGCCACTCATGGATCTCCCATTTACTATTTACTTCCTTCCTCTGTTAGATCTCCCCAAATGCATCACCTCATGCAGTAATCAAGGTGCCACAATTTGCTTTAGCAAGGATAGGATTGTTAGTTTTTAAAAAAAAATCAACCACTGTTTCTTATTCTAGTTGCTACCCAGTGATCATGAATGGAAAGTGTATAATCAAAACTTTTCTCAGTGGTACAGTGGCGGCATGGTGGCCCAGTGGTTAGCACTGCTGCCTCACAGCACCAGGGACTCAGGTTCGATTCCAGGCTCAGGCGACTGTCTGTGTGGAGTTTGCATATTCTTCCGGATACTCTGGTTTCTTCCCACAGTCCAAAGATGTGCACGTCAGGTGAATTGGCCATGCTAAATTGCCCATAGTATTAGGTGCTTTAGTCAGTGGGAAATGGGTCTGGGTGGGTTACGCTTCAGAGGGTAGGTATGGACTTGTTGGGCTGAAGGACCTGTTTCCACACTGTAGGGAATCTAATTACTACTGTAACATGGATGAACACAGTTTGCATCATACCTTTGTCAAAATTATGGTAATGAAAGGAGATTTAACAGAATTCATGTTATACATATGTGGAAATCGCATGTGGTTAGAATCTTATGTTTGTCATTTATATAAACAGTTTGGATAAAAAGTCAGGAGGCATGGTTAATAAGTTTATGGCTGACACCCATATTGATGGTATAGCAAACAATTAAGAAGGTGATTTGAGATTACAAAGGGATTTGGATAATAGCAGGTAAAACAAACAAGGGCAGGACTTATACAGTTGAACAAAGAGACCAAGGGACACAGGTACTTCTAAAGTTGTGTCACAGGTAGACAGGGTGGTTAAGAAGGCATTTGGCTTACTTGCCTTCATTGCTCAGACCATTGACACAGGATTTGGGACTCATGTTGAGGTTGTATAGAATGTTGGTGAGACCGCTTCTGGAATACTGGGTGTAGTTATGGTTGCCCTGCTACAGGAAGGATAATATTAGATTGGAGAGGGTTTGGAAAAGATTTAGAAAATATATTGTTGGCACTGGAAGGTTTGAGTTGTATGCAGAGGCTGGATAGGCTGGGACTGTTTTCATTGAAGCATAAGGAGTGACCTTATTGATATTTTTAAAATCATGACGAGCATAGATGAGATCAATGAAAAAAGCCTTTTCCCCTTTGTAGGGGAGTTCAAACCTAGAGGGCATATTTTTAAGGCGAGAGGAAAAAGATTTAAAAGGGACTTTGGAGGCAAGTTTTTCACACATAGGGTAGTTCATATTTAGAATGTACTGCCAGAGGAAGTGGCAGATGCAGGTACAGATACAGCATTTAAAAGACATTTGAATAGGTATACATATATAATATGGGCCCTTTCCTAGTTGTGCAATCTGTATTTTGTTTCAAGAATCCTCCTGGATGTACCTAAAGATTCTGCACCATCCAAGCCACTGGCACTGAGTCCCAGTGAACACTGGGGAAATTAAAGTCACCCACACCACATCTCTGTTGTTTTTACATTTTTTCATGATCTGTTTACATATCTGTCACTCTATTCCTGCTGGCCTTTGGTATAACCTTTGGTATAACCCCGTCATAGTCATATAACAAATTTGGAAATTTGGACAGAGAAATCACAAGTGGATCTTAATTCAGACAAATGACAGGTAATGCATTTTGAGAGGTCAAATGCAAGGGGAAAGAATACTATAAATTGCATTGGAGTATTGATTTACAGAGGGATTATGGAGTCCAAGTATATTGCTCCCTGAAAGTGGCAACACAAAGTGGTAAATAAGGCATGTAGCATACTTGCCTTCATCGGTCAGGGCATTGAGTAAAGAAGTTGGCAACTCATGTTGCATTGCATAAAACTACAGTTAGCCCATAATTAGAGAATTGTGTATAGTTCTGATCGCACAATTTGGAAGGATGTGGATGCTTTGTAGAGGGTGCAAACAACGTTTATCAGGATGTTGCCTAGATTGGAGTGCATTAGCGATAAAGGGAGGTTGGACAAACTTCATTTGTTTTCACTCAAACTTCAGAGGCTGAGGGATGACATCATAGATGTATATAAAACTGACCTGGACAGTTGGAGTCTCTTTGCCAGGGTTGAAAATGTCAAATCCTAGGGGGCTTAGGTTTAAGTGAGAGGGGGACAGTTTAAAGGAGATATATGAGGAAAGTGTTTTTTTCATAGGGGGTCGTACATGCCTAGAATGTACTACTAGGGGAGGTGGTAGAAACAGATATGACAGCAATGCTTAACAGGCAGTTCGACAGTTAGGAACAAGCAGAGAATAGAAAGATATGGACCATGTGCAGGGAAATGGGATAAGTTTAGATTAACATCATGGTTGGTGCAGAAATGTTTAGCGAAAGAGCCTGTTCCTATGTTGCATTTGTTCTGTGTTCTAAGTTCCAAAGCTCCTGTTTAAAAGGGCCACCTCAGTACGGTGGGACTTTGTCCCAGACATATCAGCCTTTAGGAAAAAGTGAGGACTTCAGATGCTGAAGATCAGAGTCAAAATCTGTGGCGCTGGAAAAGCACAGCAAGTCAGGCAGCATCTGAAGAACATAAGCCCTTCATATTTACTCTATGTCAAGAACCAGTCACTGACATCTTCCCTAAGCCTTCCTCCAATCACCTTAAAATTATGCCCCCTCGTGATCGCCATTTCTGTCTTGGAAAAAGCCTCTGATTATGCACTCTATCTGTGTCTCTCATCATCTTGTACACCTCTATCAAGATGCCTCTATCCCTTCTTTGCTCCATTGAGAAAAGCATTAGCCCTCTCAACCTTTCTTCATAAGACAAACCCTCCATTCCAGGCAGCATCTGGGTAAATCTCCTCTGCACCCTTTCTGAAGCTTCCACATGCATCCTATAATGAGGTGACCAGAACTGAGCACAACATTCCAAGTGTGGTATTCTAACCAGGGCTCTATAGAGCTGCAGCATAACCTTGCAGCTCCTAAAATAATGAAAGTCAACCTTTGTCTTCTTAACAACCCTATCAACTTGTGTGACAACTTTGAGGGATCTATGGACGTGGACCCCAAGATCCCTCAGTTCCTCTACACTGCCAAGAATCATGCCTTGAACACTATTCTGCATTCAAATTCGACCTTCCAAAATGAAGCACTTCACACTTTTCCAGGTTGAACTCCATCTACCAGGATTCAGCCCCGTTCTGAATCCTGTCAATGTCCCGTCGAAATCTACAACAGCCCTCCACACTATCCACCACTCCACCAACCTTTGTTTCATCGGCAAACATACTAACCCACCCTTCCACTTCCTCGTTCAAGTCATTTATAAAACTCACAAAGAGGAGAGGTCCCAGAACAGATCCCTGCAGAACACCACTGGTCACCAAGCTCCAGACTGAACACTTTCCATTTACTACCACCCTCTGTCTTCTATGGGTTAGCCAATTCTATATTAAGACAGCCAAATTTCTCTGTATCCCATGCTTCCATACTTTCTGAATGAGCCTACCATGGGGAACCTTACCACTGCTCTACTTTCATGCTTCTATCTTCTACTGTGAAGACTGATGTAAAGTATTCATTTAATTCCTCTGCCATTTCCTAGTTCCCCGTTTTATTTCCTCAGCCTTATTCTCTAGGAGGCCTATGTTCACTTTTCGGAGATGCCGGTGTTGGACTGGGGTGTACAAAGTTAAAAATCACACAACACCAGGTTATAGTCCAACAGGTATAATTGGAAGCACACTAGCTTTCGGAGAGACGCTCCTTCATCAGGACAATCACCTGATGAAGGAGCGTCGCTCCGAAAGCTAGTGTGCTTCCAATTAAACCTGTTGGACTATAACCTGGTGTTGTGTGATTTTTAACTATGTTCACTTTGGCTTTTTTCTTCCGTTTTATATATTTGAGAAAGCTTTTGTCTGTTTTGTTATTGATTGCAAGTGTACCCTGAAAATGTATTTTCTGTCTTTGTTATTGAGAAAATTAAAAGACAGTTCTCACTGGAATGTGTCTTTGTTGTGAGCCATTAACTATTTTCTTAAATGTCTGTCATTGTTCTTCAACCATCTTTGCTGCTAAACTTCCCGAGTTGACTCCAGCCTGCTGTGCCCTCATTTCATTTGTAATTGGCCTCATTTCATTTTAGCACAGTTGTTTCTCAAACTGATAGCTGAATTCTACCATGTTATGGTCACTGTTTCCAAGGAGATCTCTTATGTTGTTCCAAAGAAAACCACCCGAGCTTACCTAATTTCTCCCTCTCTTCACCCGAGCTGGCGGCACGGTGGTTAGCACTGCTGCCTCACAGCGCCAGAGACCCGGGTTCAATTCCTGCCACAGGCAACTGTCTGTGTGGAGTTTGCACGTTCTCCCCGTGTCTGCGTGGGTTTCCTCCAGGTGTTCCGGTTTCCACCCACAGTCCAAAGATGTGTAGGTTAGGTGAATTGGCCATGCTAAATTTCCCGTAGTGTTAGGTGAAGGGGTAAATGTAGGGGAATGGGTCTGGGTGGGTTGCTATTCGGAGGGTCGGTGTGGGCTGGTTGGGCTGAAGGGCCTGTTTCCACACGGTAAATAATCTAAATCTAAAATAAAGATAATACTTAGGGCGGCAAGGTGGCACAGTGGTTAGCACTGCTTCCTCACAGCGCCAGAGACCAGGGTTCACTTCCCGCCAGGCGACTCTCTGTGTGGATTTTGCACATTCTCCCTGTGTCTCCTTGGGTTTCCTCCCACAATCCAAACATGTGCAGGTTAGGTGAATTGGCCATGCTAAATTGCCCGTAGAGTTAGGTGAAAGGGTAAATGTAGGGGAATGGGTCTGGGTGGGTTACGCTTTGGCGGGTCGGTGTGGACTTGTTCGGCCGAAGGGCCTGTTTCCACACTGTAAGTAATTTGTAAGGTAATCTGTAAGGTTCATAGCTAAAGTACTCAATACAAGACAACATACTGGTGAATCTCCTCTGCATATCCACCAGTCCAAGTACATCGTTCCCAATATCCGGTGACTGGAAGTGAGCACAGTATTCCAGCTATGCCTGAACCAAATTTCTGTGGAACTCCAACATAACCTTACTTCTCCAATAAAAACTATATTTGTTATGATGTGGAGGTGCCGGTGTTGGACTGGGGCGGACAGTGTTAAAAAATCACACAACACCAGAGCTTCGAAAGCTTGTACTTCCAAATAAACCTGTTGGACTATAACGTGGTTTTGTGTGATTTTTAACTATATTTATTATGCTTTTGATTGACTTTTGTTGTTCTTTAAAACTTTCACACATCACTGGCCTACCACAAACCTTTGCCACATTATATGTTTATTTTTTCAATCTGATGCTGTTCTTGTCTACCATGATTAACATAATTGGCTTATCCCTAAAAGCATCCTTCTTTTACAATGGAATTTGTCTTTGCTGTGGGCCATGAATAATTTTCTGAAATACCCATCATTGTTCTTTGCTGCTAAACTCCTATTCCAAGCCGTTTCTGTCATAATTCCTTTGTAATTATCCTATTTAAGCTTAGCGCAGTTGTTCCTGACCGCTGTTCCTCCCACTTAAACTGAATACTACATTCAACTACATTCTGCCACTGTTTTTGAGGGGATCTTTTACATCATTTATTAAACCTGCATTATTTAGAAATCACCAGTTCCAAAATAGCTTGATCCCTCTGTGGATCCACCATATATTCTTAGAGTCATAGAGATGTACAGATAGAAACAGACCCTTCGGTCCAACCCATCTATGTTGACCAGATATCCTAACCTAATCTAGTCCCAATTGCCAGCACTCGGCCCATATCCTCTAAACCCTGCCTATTCATGTACCCATCCAGATGCCTTTTAAATGTTGTTAATTGTACAGTCTCCACCACTTCCTCCAGCAGCTCATTCCATAATGCATGACCCTCTGCGTGAAAAAGTTGCTCCCCCCTCGGTCCCTTTTAAATTTTTCCCCTCTCATCCTAAACCTATGTCCTCTAGTTCTGGAACTGTCCCAGATACACTCTATGGATTTTTCCTCGTGATGTCCTCTGCCAAATTAATTATCCAATCTACATGAAGATTGATATTACCTATGATTAATGGACTTGCTATGTTTGGTACTCATTATGTCCAATTTATTGTTTCCCTGTGTTGGCTTGTATAGCTACTGTTTGGTAGCCTATACACCACTTCTACCAGTGTCTTCTTTCCCTTTGTCAATGAACAGCTATTTATATTGTGAGCCTTGTTTAAAACTCCAAGAAGGAGCAGGCAGTTTTTTCCGGCAGTATTTACAGAGCAGGATTTGAAATATTTCTACAGCATTACATTTCCTCAATTCAGCAAAAAACCGGTCCATTTGAAGTCTGTACTGAGTTCACATGATCCTGCTGGGTTCAGGATTCCCACATTTGTGAATCACATCTCACCCGCTTTCTCCTGCCAGCAAGAATCTATGAAATGAAAGCTGTGTTTGCAGATATAGGAGCAGGCGACGGCCTTGTGATATTATTGCTGACTGTTAATCCCGAGACCTAGATTCGAATCCCACCACGGCAGATGGTGGATTTTTATTTCAGTAAAATGATTCAGTGTACTTTTAGCTACAGTGCAAACCTCTGTGAAAATGCAGGCTCAGTGAGGCTGATTCTTGATTAATGGTTGAGCTAACAGTCCTTTAAGACATTAAAAAAGGGAGAAACTTTCTCAGAAAGAATAGTGCAGAATACTGTTCCCAGTGTGAAGTCTTATTTTCTACTACATTTTACTGCTGGTGAAAATCCATCTGCTGGTGTAGATATATTTTTGTGAAATCAATGTCAGTGTTGCACATGATCAACAGAAAAACTAAGGATCTTATTACTTGTTATTCTTAATTCAAGCTCCTTTCCATTTTGCATCTGGGCGTATTTTTCATTTCTTTGCAGGATATGGCCTAGGCCAGCATTTAATACCCATCCCTAATTACCCTTGAAAAGATGGTGGTAAGCTGCTGTTTGAACAACTGTAGTCAGTGTGGTAAAGGTACACTTCCGTGCTGTTAGGGAGCAGAAGTAATTCCAGAATTTTGGTGCAGCGACAATAAAGGATCAGTGAGATAGCTCCAAGTCAAGATGTTGTGTGACTTAAAGGAGAACCTCCAGGCGTTGGTGCTCCTATGCATCTGCCCTTCTAGGTGATCGAGATCATGGGTTTGGAAGGTGCTGTAAAAAGATCTTTGGTGAGATGCTGCAGTGCATCTTTTCTGTGGTGCACACTACTACCTCTATGGTGCTAATGGTGAAGGGAATAAATGTTCAAGTTGGTGCCAGTTAATGGGCCATTCTGTTCTGAAGAGTGTTGAGCTTCTTGTGTGTTGATGGAGCTGCACTCATCTAGACAAGTGGGGAGCATCCCATCATACTCCTAAATTGTGCCTTGCAGATGGTGGACAGACTTTGAGGAGTCTGGAGGTGAGTTATTATTGCAGAATTCCTAGCTTTTATCTTGCTCTTTAAACTGAATTTTTGGTTCCTCTATGAAATTTTACTTGTCTGAAATGTTTGCCTTTGGAATAGTTACGTGATGCAAGCAGAATTCTGAAGTATTGTGTCTCAAGTGCAGTGAAGCCTTGATGGTGTTAAGTGAAAGAATTTGGGCATAAAACGATAATGTCATTTAGATAGAAAATTGACTGATCAATGTATTTGAATATTTCACATTGAAAATACCTTTTTTTAAAGAATCGAAAAGCTTGTGGTGGAACATAATTCTGGTAATTGTGTGTAAATCTGAACTGTTTTTGTTAGTGTTTTGTGGTGCAATCGCAAAGTTAATATTCAGAACAATATTTTCTGCATTTCATAAAAGAAATAGTAACTAATATTTCATTTTCCAAACAAAGCTAATCATTAAGAATAAGAATTCCATTTTTCCAAGGGTCTCAGATGAAAGGAGGATAGAGAAGGTTATGAAATTATTCCCTTTTTAAAATATTGCATTGTAATCTGAAGAGTTTCTGGCAAGAAATTTATATAAAACGAACGCAGGGAATTCTGGAGAAACTCAGCACATCTGGCAGCATCAGTGGAGAGCACCAACATGTCTCCTGCCCCATAAGAGGATCGAACATCCTGGACCACAACTACACAACTATCAAAGACGCCTATCACTTTATCTCCTGTTTAGATAGCAGAAAATCAAATCACAACGCTCTGTTCTGCCTCCCAGCTTACAAACAGAAGTTGAAACGGGAAGATCCTTCACATAAAGTAGTACAATGCTGGTCCAAGACAGCAGAACAGTGTCTCAGGAACTGCTTGGAAGCGATGGACCGGACTGTATTCAAGTACTCAGTGGAAAATCCAGGTGAATATGCCACCGCATCACAATTTCATTAGCAAATATGTGGAGGATTGCATGCCAACGAAGTCAATGTAGGTGTTCCCCAATTAGAAACCTTGAACGAACCGGGAAATCCACTCTGAAGACCAGGTGTGCAGCATTCAGGTCGAACAATCCAGACCTCTGCAGAAAATCCAGATATGACCTCTGCAAAGCTATCAGAGATGGCAAGAGGCAGTACTGACCAAATTAGAGGCCCAAACCAGCCATATGGATACCCGCTAGGCAATGCCAACTCAATGTAACAAGATACGAAATGAAGCAGAGCAAGATAGCAGACAAAAACATAACTCTCTCTGATGTGCTCAATGCTTCCTATGTTCGGTTCGAGCAGAATGCCAGTGGCGCAATGTCACCTACCCCTACAACTCCAGATGGACTTGTTCTCTCCATCACTGTTACAGACATCCGTTCGGTTTTCCTGAGAGTCAACCCAAGGAAAGCGACGGGCCCAGACGGGGACTGTGCACTTAGATCCGAAACGGACCAGCTGGGGGAGGTATTCACTGACATCTTCAACGTCTCCCTCCTACAAGCCAAAATCCCCACCTGCTTCCAGAAGACCGCAATTATCCCAATCCCAAAGAAAGTACATGCAACGTACTTTTATGACTACCGCCCAGTGGCTGTGACCCCATAATCATGAAGTGCTTCGAGACGTTGGTCATGGCCTCCCAGTCTGCCTCGATCCCCTGCAATTTGCCTACTAGTGAAACAATAGCAGATACCATTTCCCAGCCTTGCACTCATCTCTGGAACATCTAGATAACAAGGACACCTATGTCAGACTCCTATTCATCGACGAAGCTTAGTTTAGAGTGGTGCTGGAAAAGCACAGCAGGTCAGGCAGCATCCGAGGAGCAGGAAAATCGACGTTTTGGGCAAAAGACCTCCTATCCATTGACGTCAGCTCTGCCTTCAATGCCATAATCCCTTGCAGATATCAAAACTCTGACACCTAGGTCCCGGCTCTGCCTTCTGGATCCTCAGCTTCCTGACCCATAGACTGCAATCAGTAAAGATAAACAACTGCACCTCCTCCACGATAACCCTCAACATTGGAGCCCCCCTAGAATGTGTTCTCAACTCCCTTCTGTACTCCCTGTACACCCACAACTATGTCACCAAATTCCGAACGAGTTTGTTGATGACAGCCATCCTACCATGGTGGGATGGCTATCAGACAACAATGAGTCAGAATATAGGAAGGAGATGGAGGGCTTAGTGTTGTGGTGCAGTAATAACAAGCTCTCTCTTAATGTCAGCAAAACAAAAGAACTGATCAAGGACGTCAGGAAGAAAGAAGGAGAACATGCCCCTGTCTACATCAACGGAGCCAAAGTTAAGAGAGTTGAGAGAATCAAGTTCCTACTGATAGTCTGTCCTGGTCTTCCCACATATATGCGACGGTCAAGAAGACACAACAACTCATCTTCCTCAGACGGCTTAGGAAATTCGGCATGTCCATAAAGACCTCACCAGCTTTTACTGAGGCACCATAAGAAACATACTATCTAGGTGCATAATTGCCTAGTATGGCAGCTGCTCTGCCCAGGATCGGAAGAAACTACAGAAGGTTGTGTGCATAGCCCAGCCAACTTCCCATTCATGAACTCCATTTATACTACTTGTTGCCACGGAAAGGCTACCAACATCATCAAAGACCCCTCCCACACTGGTGATGCTCCCCCGCAATCTCTTCTGTCAGACATAAGATACAACAGCTTGAATACAGACACACGAACAGGTTCAAGAACAGTGTCTCCCCAGCATTATTAGCCTGCTAAATGAATGCTCTAATTTCAAATCATGTTGATCTTGCTAATGTTAATCTTGCTTTGCACACCACCTGTGCAGTGTGACTTGTATGCCTCACTCTGTCTAAGCAGCCTATGATCTGTATGTCCTTGTTTGCTATGTTCTGCCTGTACTGCTTTTCAGTATACTTAGGTACACATAACTACAATAAATCAAATCAAATCAAAATGGAGTTAATGTTTCGAGTCTGGCATGACTGTTCTTCAGTTCAGAACTTGGACTCACCAGATCTGCTGACTTTCTCGAGCATTCCACCACCCACAGTATTTTACTTTTGTAAGCTATTTATGTATCCTTATTGGAGAAGCTTCACCTTTATATTGTTCAATTCTTGTTTATTAGAGACATTCTGAAATTTAAACCGCTGTCCAACGCAATTACTATAACAGTAATCACTGGAGATTACTATGATGAACAGCTTCCTGAACATTTGAATAAGGTAAGGGCTACATTGTAATGAATCGTTGGTGCTCCGGTTTCCTCCCACAGTCCAAAAAATGTGCAGGTTAGGTGAATTGGCCATGCTAAATTGCCCGTAGTGTTAGGTGAAGGGGTAAATGTAAGGGAATGGGTCTGGGTGGGTTGCTCTTCGGAGGGTCGGTGTGGACTTGTTGGGCCGAAGGCCCTGGTTCCACACTAAGTAATCTAATCTAATCAATCCTTTTAACCTGCTGAAGATCAGAAAAACTATTTGAATTCAGGGTAGAAGTCCGTTTGGACTTGTGTAATAATTTATATGTTTATGCAATACTTCATACAACAGCAAATAAGTGGCAGGGTTGTAAGGCAATAGTCTCATTAAAGGATGATGTGGTGATCTGAATTTATTAAGAGTATTGTAGTGATTGGAACAAGATCAGCCAGGTGGACCTCTCAGAATATAAATTCTCTGATTGGGGCTGTTAACCTGGTCCAAACAAGGAATCCTGGCTGACAGATATAAACAGGAGGGTCAGGCTTCTGTTCACTTCAGGAGTCGGCTCTGAGCTAGCTGGGTCAGTGTCGTGTGCTATGCACATGTAAATAAAGGGTGAATGAGTGATGGTATATTGGCTTTCACAGAGTTATTTCAGTGGCGACAAGAGGAAAACGCACCCCTGAAGCGATTTGCTCGCAACAATTGCCATTGAGTTGGGGTAAGTATTTCTGGAAACATGCTGCTATTTGGGAAGGTTGACTAGTTCGATCCTGCCATCGAAGACCAGGCCCAGTACGTGGAAAGAATGCATTATTTTTAGCAGCAAATTACATTGTGGCAGATAAAAGTAATAAATAATTCTCCTGACTGCTTGTGGATCCACAGCTTTTTCAGTTATTAAAACCCTAATTTACTGTAAGTGGCTGGATATTCAAAGCTTTCAAGAATTGATGGATTTAGCCGAGGATTATTACAACCCCAAGCCACATCTAATTCTGAAACTATTGGTTTTACTTGGCAGTTTGAGAACCAGGAAATCCATATTGTGATTTTTGCTGAGGTTAAGACGACTGCCAGAGGTATGTGTTTAACCCACATGAGATGCTGAGAGACTTGTTGTAGAATTAATGATGTGACCATGCAAAAGCATCTAATAACTGAAGCCGAGCTGGACTTCAAACGGGCAGTGCAACTGGCTTTGTCATTCGAAAATGCTGCAAGTGGAGTATCTGAGTTACAGATTATTCTGATGAATGGGGACACCCTCACCAGACTGACTGAGCTTGGGGATCACTACTTGAGTGAAGGCAATTACTTAGCTTTACTCAGGACATATCCTGAACAGAGGGACTTTAGGTCAGCCCACGCCAAACCCAAAACAAACTGAAGCCTTGGCCAAATGATTAATCTTTTCTCAAGGATCTGTGCAGGCAGGCCATTGTAGTTGCTGGCAGTTAGCAGACTTGAAACAGCAAAAGAGTCCCACCAAACTTAAATTGAGTAAAATAACTCATAGGCTGGTACCCAGGAGACTGCACATCCTGGAAAGTCCACCTCCAACTGGTTTGAAACAGTTAAGATTACTCAGCAATATCCAAATCAAACCATTCAAAATAAACATCTGTTTATTTGGTCACCCAGTTCTAATAGAGGTTGATATTGTATCAGTGATTGCAGAACCAGTCTTTACCAAGATTCATTCTCCAATCCTTAAGTGTGCGCAAGACTTTGGCCAGCCTGTGAATCTATACCGAGGAACTACTGCAGGTTAAGGGACAACTTCAGTTCCAGTGCCTTATGAGAAGCAGCTGGTTCAATTACCACTGATTGTAGTAAATGGCTCAGGCCCAGTCTTAGAGTGAAATTGGTTGAGAAAGGTTCAACTTGATTGGCTCAACATTCTTCAATTTAAAAATGGCTGCCTGACTGAGTCCCAGTTAAATATGCAGAAGATTTTCAGAAAGGTCTTGGGACTATGAAAGGGACTAAGATTACCTTACATGTTGACCAAGAACCAGTTCCACTATTCTGCAAGGTCTGCCTGGTGCTATTTGCCACACAGTCAAAAGTAGAGGCAGAAATCAGGAAGCTGGAAAGTGATGGAAACATCAAATGTAATAGTTTGCAGAATGGACAGCACCAGTCACACCATCTGTGAAGCCAACAAGTTGGTTTGCCTTTTTGTGGATTTCAAACACATTGTAAACTGTGTTTTGCAGCTCTCCATAGAGGACTTGTACGCAAAACTGGCTGCCCTTCATAAAGCTGGATATGAGCCAAGCACACTTGCAGTTTCGAATAGATGAGGATTCCCAGAAGTACGCTACAATTAATACCCAGAAGAGTTTGTACTAATATACAATATACTTCCTTTTGGGTTATCATCAGCCTGTACCATTTTTCAGTAGATGATTGAGAATATTTTACAAGCTCTACCCCAGTTCACCATTTATCTGGATGACATGCTAATAACTGGGAAGGCTAATCAAGTGCATTGAGAGAACTTGGACATGGTGCTTAAGTATTTCTCCAAAGTGCGTGTCTGCCTTGGAAGGGACAAATGTGTGTTCTAGGCACCTCAAGTGGGCTACAGAGTCGACAAGACCAGGTTACATCTGTTGGAAGACAAAGTAAGTTGGAAGACAAAGGTGCCCCAGCTCTCATGTCTGAACTGGAGCTTAGGTCTTCCCTTGGGTTGGTGAATTATTACAGAAAATTCATACGTAACCAAGCATCCATCCTGGCACCCTTACACAAGGATCGGTCTTGTAATTGGTCCCATAGTCGAGATGTAGACTTTAAGGAAGTGAAAAAGCAGTTAATGTGCCAAGGTCTTGGCACATTACGATCGCATACGATCTCAACGGAGATGAACACCCAACAGCATATGCTTCCCAGACTTTGGCAAATGTCAAACAAAGATATGCCCAGAAAAGGAAGGTTTGGCGGTCATCTTCAGTGAGAAAGTTCCATTAATACTTTTATGGAAGTAAATATATAATAGTAATGGACCACAAACCCTGCTAGGGCTATGTAAAGAGGATATGGTCATGCAGCCACAAGAGAGTCTGCTTTGGTTTTAAACTTTATGGCTACCCTTCCGGCCACCACTGACAATATCAGACTGTGGACACAAAAAAGATCCTGTCTTGGTGTTATGCAGTGAATAGAGTAATTGTGGTTTGGGAGAAAGGAAGTTAGAATTTGGTGTTTGTAAAATTGTAAAAAGTCGGTAGGGACGGGGGGGTGGGCAAAGGGATGGTTTCTTTAAAAGATTATGCTTCTTTTCAGTGCTTAGAGTTAAAATAGATGTCCATGAGCAGCTTTAAGTTTGCAGGATCAGGGAGCACCTGAAGTGAAACGTTTGTCTTGAAAGGCCATGCCGTTAGCAAGCCAATCAGCAGTTTTTTTTAATCAAGACAGCAAGTTTTGAATTTAACTCATCAGTTTGAACCAAGCACCTAGATATCATAAACCTACTAAATTTAAATATGATGGCTTTCACAACATAGGACTAATCCTATTGTAAGAAATTTTTGTCATCAAGAGTATAAAAGGACGGGACAGTTAGACAAAGACCCCAGAGTTAACTGTCATCTGCCAGAGATAAGAGTCCTTAACTCTAGAGAGACCAATTGACTCTCTCAGCCACCTGTATATGACAGCAAGCATCATAGAACAGTACAGGACAGAACAGGCCCCTCAACCTTCAATGTTGTGCCAGTTTTTTACCCTGCTCTAAGATCAGACTAACGTACAGACCCTTCATTGTACTATCTTCCATGTGCCTATCCAAGTGTCCATTCCACATACCCACCACACTCTCTGTAAAGAACCTACCTCTAACATCTCCCTTAAAAACCTTCCTTCAATTACCTTACAATTATGCCCCCGAGTGATAGACATTTCCACAATGGGAAATTGTCTGTGGCTATCCACTTTATCTATGCCTCTCAACATCTTGTCCACCTGTGTCAAGTCACCTTTCATCCTCATTGCTCCATTGAGAAAAGCCCTAGCTCCCTCAACCTTTCTTCATAAGACATGCCCTCCTGTCCAGGCAGCATCCTGGTAAATCTCCTCTGCACTCTCTCTAAAGCTTCCACATCTTTCCTGTAATGAAACAACCAGAACGGAACACAATATTCCAAGTGTGGTCTAGCGAGCGTTCTGTAGAGCTGCAGCATAAACTCAATCCCCTTGCTAATGAAAGCCAACACACCAATACGCCTTCTTAAAAACCCTATCAACTTGGGTGGCAACTTTGAGGGATCTACGGACATGGACCCCAAGATCCCACTGTTCCTCTTCACTGCCAGGTATTCTGCCTTTAACCCTGTATTCTGCATTCAAATTCAACCTTCCAAAGTGCACAACTTCACACTTTTCCAGGTTGAACTCAATCTGCCACTTATCAGCCCAGTTCTGCAACCTGTCAATGTCCTATTGCAACCTACAATAGTCCTCCACACTATTCACAACTCCACCAAACATTGTTTTGTCGGCAAACATACTAGCCCACCCTTCCACTTCCTCATCCAAATCATTATAAAGATCACAAAGAGCAGAGGTCCCAGAACTGATCCCTGTGGAACACCACTGGTCATCGAGCTCTAGGCTGAATACTTTCCATTTACCATCACCCTCTATTTTCTATGGGCCAGCCAATTCTGTATCCAGACAGACAAATTTCTCTGCATCCCATGCCTCCTTACTTTCTGCATGAGCATGGGGAACCTTATCAGATTCCTTGTAAAATCCATGTACACCACATCCACTGCACTGCCTTCATCAATGTTTTGTCACATCCTCAAAGAATTCAATCAGGTTTGTGAGGTAGGACCTGCCACTCTCAAAGCCATGCTGACTAACTTTAATTATACTATGATTTTCTAAATAATTATAAATCCTGTCTCTCAGGATCCTCTCCAATACTTTGCCCACCACTGACATAAGACTGACTGGTGTGTAATTCACAGGGTTATCCCTTTTCCCTTTCTTGAACAAGGGAGTAGCATTTGCCACCCTCTAATCATCTGTCACTACTCCAGTGGACAGTGAGGACACAAAGATCATCACCAAAGGTGCAGCAATCTCTTCCCATCAGACCCAGGGGATTTATCTGTCATTATGCATTTCATAATTTTCAGCACATCCTCCTCCCTAACATTAACCTTTCTAGCTTATCAGTCTGTTTCACACAGTCCTCACTCGTGTTGAGGTCCCTCTCAGTAGTCAATACTAAAGGAAATCCCCTACTTCCGACTCCAGGCACAAGTTCCTTCCATTATCCCTGATTGGCCTTCCCCTCTCACTGGCCATCCTCTTGTTCCTCACATAACTGTAGAATGCCTTGGGGGTTTTCCTTAATCCTACCCGTTAAAGCTTTAAAGACAGAAAAAGGCATTGCAGACATAAGAATCAGAGGATTTTTTCCTGACAGAAGAACGACAGAGGAGGCACAGAAATGACAGAGAAGACATGCACATAATTAGATTCTTGTTTTATTTGGGAATAGTTAGCTATTAGAAGGGCTTTTTTCCATTGGTTAATAGTTTAGTTCATTTGTTCACTGGTGGAGTTAGATAAATGAATTGTTAATTGTTGATTTTAATGTGAGTGTCTTGTTTAATTGCTAGAAGTTGCTGAAAAGCAGGGCGAGGCGCTCCCCTTCGGATATTTTGGTTTTCATTCTCAGAGGGGATCAATGTATGTTTTATAATACTGGTGGTGATGGGGGAAACAAAATGGCCATCACAACCAGAATATCCAGACCTAGTGAGACTAGATCATCATTGATGACGGCATATTGTTATACGGAGCAAGGATAATTGACCCGAGCAAAGATTGCCGCCAGATACTTGATGAACTCCACCAAGCATTTCGAAATTAAGATGTTAGTGATGTCTAGTGGCCAGGATTGGATGCTGACATAGCCGCTTTGGTGGGGCAATGCCCATAGTGCCGGTAAAGACAATCCTTACCACCAGCAACTCCCCACATTTATAGAATGGCCGGGTAAACCATGGATTTTGTTACACGTTGACTGTCATGGGCTCTATGTTTTTAGTCATTGTGGATGCCCACTCAAAGAAATTGCACATGCACGGAGTTCATTCGTCAAACTTAAGGACGATGATTGAAAAGTTGCAAGTGACTTTTTCAGTACATGGACTCCCAGAGGTGTTTATCACAGACATTGGGCAATCATTTACCAGTAGGGAATTTGAGTATATCCTAAAGTCAAATGACATTTGGCATGGAAGGATAGCTCTATACCATCCATGGTTCAATGGTCTGACGGAAAGAGCTGAAGGCAGGCTTAAAGAAGCAGCCTACAACTTCACTTGATACCAAAATGTCCCAGTTTGTGTTTGATTATAGGATCACCCCTCATGCAACTATAGGGACAGTTCCAGCAGAGTTGCTAATGGGGAGAAGACACCACACCAGGTTAAATCTGATTTTCACAGACTTTGGAAAAGGTACAGGGTTGAAACAACATCAGGAACACTAATACTGGATATACAACTCTAAGCGAGTGAGACAGTTTAATTCAGAGGATGAAGTTTAGCGTCGAAACCTCGAACCAGGGGCATGAGTAAGAGACATAGAACATAAAACATTACAGTACAGTACAGGCCCTTCAGCCTTCGATGTTGCGCCAATCTGTCATCTGAAGCCCATCTAACCTACACTATTCCATGTACATTCATATGCCTGTCCAATGACGACTTAAATGTACTTAAAGTTGGCGAATCTACTACCGTTGCAGGCAAAGCATTCTCTTACTACTCTCTGAGTAAAGAAACTACCTCTGACATCTGTCCTATATCTATCACCCTTCAATTTAAAACTATGCCCCCTCATGCTCGCCATCACCATTCTTGGAAAAAGGCTCTCCCTGTCCACCCTATCTAACCCTCTGATTATCTTATATGTCTCTAGACCATCTTACATGGTCAAGATGAGGCCAGGTCCCGTGATGTACAATGTTCAGGTTAGAGAGGTGGTCCTGAATGAGCATGTGGACCAAATGAAGGCTGTAATCTTGCAAATTTGGCAGGAGCAAAACATATCCGATCCATCAAACCATCCAGCAAGGCTGTCAGAACCTGTGAGTTCACCCCTCTGCCTAGTCGAAGAAACCTCGGAGTCTGAGATGGATATGACAGATATCACAGTCTTGATGTCATTACAGCCTGAAGATTCATTTTGGCCGAGATGCCGTGGGCGTGAGAGGTAGACTACAAGGCAGTATCCGAAGCGGAGTCAGAGGAACCAGACCTTGTGTGAAAATGCTCTGGGGAAACTATAGGGAAAAGAATAGGCCTCCTTAGAGGGGTAGAGATGTAGTGATTGGAATGAGATCAGCCAGGTGAACCTCATCGAATAAGTTCCTCGATTGGAGATGTTAACCTTGTTCAAGTTTGTCCAACCTTTCCTCATCACTTATACCAAACCAAGCACTGTCCTGGAAAAGCTTTTATCTATCCTCGACAAAGCCTCTACATCCTTTCGGTGGTATAATGATAAGAATGTGACCAGTCTAAATTCTATACAGCTGCAACATGACTGGCCAGTTTTCATATTCTTTATTCCAACCAGTGAAGGCAAGCATGCCATTTGTCTTCTCAACCACCTTATCCATTAGTGTTGCCTCTTACAGGTCACTGTGAACCTGTACATTTAGATCCTTCTGTAGGTTAATGCTTCTAATGGTTCTGCCATTTACTGTATACTTCCTTCATGCATTAACCCTTCCAAAATGCATTATCTTACATTTATCCAGATTAAATTCATCTGCTGGTTCTTTGCCCAAGTCTCAAGCCCATCTATTTCTTGCTGTATCATCTGGCAATCCTCCTATCCACAGGCTCCTTCAATCTTTGTGTCATCTGCAAACTTACTAATCAAGACCACTTGTATTCTCCTTCAAGTCATTCATATAACAACAGATGTACAAGCACTGATCCCTGCAGAACATCAGTATCTACAGATCTCCAGTCAGAAAAACAGCCAGCCACTGTTGCTTTCTGTCTTCTTTGAGGAGAAAGAAGAAGGGCCTGTGCCCGAAACGTCGAATCTCCTGTTCCCTGGATGCTGCCTGACCTGCTGTGCTGTTCCAGCAATAAAGTTTCAACTTCTGTCTTCTTTGACCAAGCCAGTTCTGCATCCATCTTACCAGCTCACCATGGATCCCATGTGATTCACTTTCTGTATCAGCCTGCCATGAAGGATCTTGTCAAAGGCCTAGCTGAAGTCCATGTAGACAACACCCATCGCCCCAGCCTCAATCGATTTTGTCACTTCCTCCAAAAACTCAATCAAACTTGTGAGCCACAGCCTTCCCTGCACCAAGCCATGCTGCCGATCACTAACAAGTTCATATTTTTCAAAATTTGAACATATCCTGCCCCGAAGAACCTTCTTCAATAATTTCCTCATTGCTGACTCACTGGTGTTTAATTTCCCAGATTATCCCTGATGTCCTTCTTAAACAAAAGAGCGACATTGGGTATTTTCCTTGTGGACCTCTCCTGTGACTAAAGAGGATACAAATTTTTCATACAAGGCCTCAGCATTCTGGCATACATCCCATCAGGTCCTGGGGGCTTGTCTACCGTAATGCTTTTCAAAACACCCAACATCTCCACATTTTCTATCAACATGTCCTAGAATGTCAGCATCTTCCCTCTGTAGACTGACTTATCCACCATGTCCTTCTCCTTTGTGAATACCAATGCAATATATTAATTAAGGACCTCCCCCACTTTACCGGCCCACACATAAATTCCCTTCTTTATCCTTTAGTGGACCTACACTTTCCAAACTACCTTTTTGATCCTTGCATATGTATAAAACACCAAAGGAATATTCCTTAATCCTATTTGCCAAGGACATTTTATGGCCCCTTTTAGCCCTTCTAACTCCTTATTCTTTCCTGCTTTCTTTATGTTCAATGGCTCTGTCAGTCTTCTGTTTTCTAAACCTTATAAATGCCTCCTTTTTTGTTTTGACTAAGCTCACAATTTCTCATCATCCAAGGGTCCTGAATTTTGTCATCGTTATCCTTCACTTTCACAGAAACATGCTATTCCTGAACGCTAATCAACTGGCCTTTAAATGATTCCCATGTGCCAGATGTGGATTTACCCTCAAAACAGCTACCCACAATCTACATTCCCCAGTTTCTACCTAATATTGTGGTTGTTAGGCATCCCCCAATTTAGTACTTTCATCTGAGGACTACTCTTATCCTTATCCATAAGTAAGTTAAAACTTAAGGAATTATGGCCACTGTAACTTCAATCACCTGGCAGGTTTGTTCCCACTATTAGGTTGAGTATGGCCTCATCCCTATTTTGAGTATTTACATAATCCTTCAAGAAACCTTCAGGGGACTTAACAAATTCCCCACATCCAGAAATGGAGTTCCAGTCAATAGAAGGGAAGCTATGGTCACCCACCATAATAATCCTGTGGTTTTTACATTTTTTCATAATCTGTCCACATTTCTATTTCACTATCACTTGCTGACTGTTAAGAGACTTGGGGTACAACCCCATCAAAGTAATTGCCCTCCTCCTATTATTTGAGTTCCACCCATATGGCCTTGCTGGATGTGCACTCAGTGCAGCTTCTATATTCTCGTTACTCATTTACTAAACTCCCCAACCTTTTGTACACCCCTTTCAATTCTCACCTAAACCGTGGAATGTTGAGCTGCCTGCCTTTTACCTTTCTCATCAAAATCTCTGTAATATTTAGATCATAGTTATATGTGCTATTCCAAGCTCTAAGTTCATCTGTCTTACCTGTCATTCTCCTCCCATTAAAACAAATACACTTTAGTCTGCCAGTTTCACCATGTTAAATAATCTCCTTCTCTGTTCTTCCTCTTCGCCTTAACTCGTGTCTAACTCCTTCTCAGTCATTTCACTTGGGGACCTATTGCGCTGCTTCCCAATCCCCTTTTAGGATATTGGAGCCCCTCCAGTTTAGGAGCAACCTCTCCTTCTTTTACAGGTCCTGCCTGCCCTGGAAGATATCTCAATGATCCACATACCTGAAGTTGAAACTTTATTGCTGGAACAGCACAGCAGGTCAGGCAGCATCCAGGGAACAGGAGATTCGACGTTTCGGGCACAGGCCCTTCTTCTCATTCCTGAAGAAGGGCCTGTGCCCGAAACGTCGAATCTCCTGTTCCCTGGATGCTGCCTGACCTGCTGTGCTGTTCCAGCAATAAAGTTTCAACTTTGATCTCCAGCATCTGCAGACCTCACTTTCTCCTCCACATACCTGAAGCCCTCCCTCCTATACCAGCGCTTTAGCCATGCGTTTTTCTGTACTATCTTCATATTCTGAACCTCATTGGACATGGCCCAGGGAGTAATCCTGAGATTACAGCCCTAAAAGTCCCTCTTTTTAACTTATGACCTAACTCCTTAAAATCCCTTTGTAGGATCTTGTCACACTTCTGCCAATGTAGTGCGCACTGATATATAACATGACTTCTGGTTACTTGTACCCCCTTTTGAGAATGTCCTACACCCACTCAGAGACATCCCTAACCCTGGCACCGGGAGGCAACACACCATCCTGGAGTGTCTTTTGTGGCCACAGGAACATCTGTCTGTACCCCTGACTGTGGAGTCCCTTGTTACTACTGCTATCCTGCACTTTGATTCCCCTTGGTGTACAACAGAGCCACCTGTGGTGCCACTGCTCCTGTTATTATCCTTTTTTAGGCCATCCATGCACATGCACACACACACTCTCACACAACCACACCCGCACACACCCAAAACAGTTTACGTGTTAAAGCAGTGAATAGCCTGAACAATGGCTGTGACCATGTCTCTAAAACTTCTATTGCTAACACTCATTTCCGACATTCCACAGGAGAAACATACTACTCCACTGACTGCCACTTTTAACCTCTAGCAACCATGTAATTAAGAATCAATTTATATTAAATTAATTTACAGCTAACTAAATGGTCCCTAGTGTTAAATTCTCACTAAAAAATGCAAAGGCACTTCTGTAAACAGTTTCAGTTCTACTCTAAATTCCAGTACTGTTCTAGTATTCCACCAGCTTAAATTCCACTACTTATTGGTTTGAATTGGTTAATAAAAATTGATGTCATAAACTGCAACCCCCAAGATATACCCCGTGTAATGGATTAAAGCAAGATTGCTCCTTGAAACTAGGCTTGAAATGTCCAGGCTCTGGTTCCAGTTCCTGGCTACTATCAAGGTAAGGGCTGCTACTCAAAACAAGCAGTCATAGTAACTGTGCTGACATCTCCCAAAATCCTCGTTGGTCACTTCTCACCAGTGTCCTCTGTTGGATGCTGTTCCTCCTGTTGAGCACCTGGTCCTCCGCTTGTCAATCATATAACAGAGTCTAAACAAAAAATTATAAATTATAAGTTCAACTTAAAACCATGAGCAGAAAGCAAAATAAGGGGTGCTTAGATTATCAGCGAGAAAGAGAGCTGTGTGCAGTGATTAAGACTTCCTACATCATTAAAAATTCAAAATTGAAAATCACACAACACCAGGCTATAGTCTAAGAGGTTTATTTGAAAGCACTAGCTTTTTGAGTGCTGCTCCTTCATTAGGTAGCTGACAACTACCTGATGAAGGAACAGCGCTCCAAAAGCTAGTGCTTCCAAATAAACCAGTTGGACTATAACCTGGTGTTGTGTGACTTTTAACTTTGTCCACCCCAGTCCAACACCGGCACCTCCACATCATTAAAAACTCAGTTACACTTGTACAGAGAAGATGCAACATTTTCTGGACGTGAAGTGGGCAAGTACTGCAACTTTCAATCCTTTAATGTATTTCAATGCTAAGTTTTCAGTGATGGTGAGCCCTTCGAAGGAGCAGGGCAATAAGGCAGCAACTTCCTGATTCCTACCTTTTACTGTGCATGTGTAGATACTCAAATTCCCTGTCATTTTTTTAATAAACTTCTATCTTCACCCTTGTTCTTAACACCAAATCTAGGATATTGTTTTATTTAAATCGTGTATGCATTTCACCATAATTTGTTGAATCTTGCTGTTTTTAAATTATCTGCTGTTTCTGTCCAAAAAAATGACAGTAAAGTGCATCCTACAAAACAAATTTATTGACTGGCAAGGGTTTGGCATGATTTGAGAGTGTACCCTTTCTGATATGCAGAACTAAAGCCAATCGATTATGTAGATTTTCCCTTTTGACACCACCTAAGGAATCTGCTCGTACTACTTCCCTAGGCAGTGCATTCCATATCCTAACAACCCTGAGTAAATTCTCAAATCAGCTGGCTTCAAAGAACTGTGTCCCAGGCTGCTGCAGGAGGTAAGGCAGAAAATTGTTGGGGCTCTGATCCAATTTGTTAATTCCTCTGAGTCTGAATCAACATTACCCACAAGTTCTCTGGCCACTCCATCTGCCTAGCCAATTTTTCAAATGAAATAAAGAAGGCTTCGACATCTTTCTCATAAAAATGTGGCAATGTTTTAACATATTTGTTTTTTTCACTACCTTCTCTCTTCATCTCCATCCTGTTAACTTGTTGGGCCTGACTAATTCACAACTTCTGAAGTTCAAATTCTCTTTCTCTTCACTCTCTCATTGCTCGGCTAAGAACCTACTCTCCCTTTCTTTCTGCTCTCTCTCTCTCTCTTTCTTCTCGTGTCTTTCTCTCTCTCCTTTTTGGTCTCTTTCTCTCCTTTTCTCTCTGTCCCTTTTCTCTCATGTCTGCTCTGTCCCTTTCTTTATCTTCTGACCCCCACTTTCCTCAGTTGTAATTTAGGTTTTTCTTATTCTACTGTACTTGCATGTTTTTCTGACACACCTAAGTGCTTGACTAACTCCCTTGCAATTTCAGCTTTGCTTTTGTCCCTGGTTAAACCCAATTCTAACCCCTTTGCTAATTCTAAAATTATGGCCTTTTTCTGTCTTTTTAAACTTTCTTGGCAAATTTGGGAATCATCTTCAAATCCCAGAGCCTCTTCAGCAATCTTAAGAGCCATTTCTCTCCTTTTAATTTAACCACTGACAAGTAACTGAAATTAAATAAATTATCTCACCTACGATTTATTTAATGACCTAGGACAGTAATCGGCAAGTGTTTAAATCTGCTGGCTCTTTCATACCCTAAATCTGTTCAAATCTGTCCAAATCTCAGACTGGATCTGTCTAAACCTGTCCAAATCATGGACCCAAGCCCCCCCAACTGTTATGACACGCCAATGAACCTTTCTGCTAATTAAACCAAACACATAGAAAAGCTTACCACGCCTTGTAATTTGTTAAAATATGAGTGACAGAGAACTCTCATATTCTTCCACTATTTAAAGAAAATGATATCAATTTATTCCTTAACTCTAAAAGTGAACACTAAACGACATTCTATAACAATATACTGTTCTAACAAAACATGTGTTAAAATGGCATCAACTTAATTTCAAAACCACACAGAGGCTGTCATCTTCAGTTTCTGTCTTCTTTTGGCTGAAGATCTCACTGGGTCGTCTTTCTTTTTTCTGTGAAGACATTTTGTATGAAAATGTACCTCTGATAGAGAGTGTTTTGGAATTGCAGTCTCTCTCGAAGGCACTCTCTGTCGAATGTTCAAAATGCCTGCTTTTTTAACACCGCAAACATTGGACTGTCTCATTGGTTTGAGTTTGATAAAAACAATGATTTCTAACTCAATTGTGTTTTAGTATCCTGGGACATAAATTAAACTGGTTAAATTTGAATTGTCAAAATAGCAATCAATTCAGATATCTATTACACAGCCAAATGTTACATATTTTCAATTTTCCATTACACTCTGAGACTGCTAGCTAGTCATATAACAGGTGCAGTCAAGCTCTCAGTGCAAAACAACATTCTCTCTCTCTTAAACGTACAGTACACTCCTTCAACTTCATAACAATGGTTGTGGGTCGCAGAAAAGTATTGATAGGTTAATCTGATGGGCAGACCAGTGTCAGATGGTATTTAACCCCTATTAAGCACTTTGGAAGAAGAAATAAAATTTTATGGATGGCAGGAAACTGGGTCGCTTAGAGGAACAGAGGGATCTTGGGGTAATTATTTACAAATCCCTGAAGTCAGCAGGGACAAATAGACATTATAAATAGGAATAATTAAGAAGGTATTTGAGATAGTTGCTTTCATCAGTCGTGGCATAGAGTATAACAGCAAAGAGGTAATGTTGGAGGTATACAGAGAGGTAGTCATGCCACAACTGGAGTATTGTGTGGTCAACCCACTACAGAAGGATGCAGTAGCACCAAAGAGGGTACAGAGAGAATTGACCATTGTCTGGGATGGAGGAATTGAGTTATAACGAGAGACAAGATAGGCTTGGACTGTTTTCTTTAGAACAGCAAAGGCTGAAGGGTGATATGATTGAGGTGTATAAGGTTATGAAGGGAATGGACAGGATGAATAGAGAGCAGCAATTCCCTTTGGTTGAGGGGTCACTCATGAAGGGCATTGGTTTAGGCTAAGGGACAGGAGATTCAGAGGCAATTTGGGATAAAACTTTTCTCAATTACAGCGTGTTGGGAATCTGGAATACGCTACCTGGGAAGGTAGTGGAGGCTAGAAAAAACACAACCTTTAAAAAATATTCGGACGAGTATTTCAAATATCGTAACATACAAGGATATGGTACAAGTGCAGGAAATTGGGTGAGGTAGTTGGTTAGCTCGCTAAGCTGCTAGTTTATTGTGCAGATGTTTCATCAGTGTGACTTCCGTGAAGCGCTGTTGTTCTATCATGCTTGATTTTTAGGTGGTCCAATCTGTTGGGGTGAGTTTCGCTTCCAGGTCTTCTCAGCAGCCATTTTTAAACTGGGTCTATCTCGATGTCAAAAAGTATGGCACTGGAAAAGCATAGCCAGTCAGGCAGCATCCGAGGAACAGGAGAATTGATGTTTCGAGCATAAGCTCTTCATCAGGAATGTAGGAGGGGGGTTGCCCAAGTGGGCTGAGAAATAAATGAGGGGGCTGTGGTAATGCTAGGGGGAAGATAGTTGGGAATGTGATAGGTAGATGAAGGTCGGGGGTGATGGTGATAGGTTGGAGCGGAGGGTGAAGCGAATAGGTGGGAATGAAGACGGACAGATAGGGTGGTGCGGAGTTGGAGCGTTGGATCTGGGATAAGGTGGGGGGAGGGAAGTTGAGGAAACTGGTGAAATTGACATTGATCCCTTGTGTTTGGAGGATCCCAACGCGGAAGATGGGGCGTTCTTCCTCGGGGTGTTGGGTGTCACCTCTAAACCTTCTTCTCTCCAACAAAAACAATTATGTTCCCTCAGACTTTCCTCGTAAGAACTTCCTTCCATACTAGGCAACATCTTAGTAAATCTCCTCTGCAGCCTTTCCAAAGTTTCCACATCCTTCCTATAATGTGGTGACCAGAACTGCACGCAATACACCAGTTGTGGCCGCACCAGTGTCTTCTACAGCTGAAGCATGACCTCGTGACTCCGAAACTCAATTCCCCTACCAATAAACACAAAAACACCATATGCCTTCTTAACAATCCTATCAATCTGGGTGGCAACTTTCAGGGATTTATGCACTAGATACCAAGATCTCTCTGTTCATCTCCACTGCCAAGAATTTTACCATTAGCGCAGTACTCTGCATTCCTGTTACTTCTTAAAGTGAACTATCTCACATTTGTCTGCATTAGACTCCATTTGCTACTTCTCAGTCCAGCTCTGCATCTTATCTATGACCCTGTGCAACCCACCACATCCTTCAACACTGTCCACAACTCTGCCTACCTTAGTGTCATCTACAAGTTTACAAACACATCCTGCTATGCCCATTTATAAAAATGACAACAGCAGTGTCCCCAGAACAGATCCTTGCAGCACACCACAAAGTAATTGAGCTCCAGGATGAACATTTCCCATCAACCACGACCACGTCTTCTGATCCAAACTGCTAAATCACCATCAATCCTGAAACTTCATATTTTGTGCAATAACCTACCATGTGGAACCTTATCAAATGCCTTACTGAAGTCCATAGACACCACATCAACCGGCTTAACTTCATCCACCTGTTTTGTCACCTTGAAGAACTCAATAAGTTTAGTGAGGCACAACCTACCCTTCACAAAACCATGTTAGCGCTCCCTAATCAAATTATTCCTCTCCAAATGATTATAAATCCTGTCTCTTATAACCTTTTCCAACACCTTACCCACAACCAAAGTAAGGCGCACTGGCCTATAATTACCTGGGTTGTCCCGATTCACCTTAAACAAGGGAACAACATTTGCTATCCTCCAGTCTTCTGACACTACCCCTGTCCACAATGATGGCATAAAGATTGAAGCCAAAGGCTCTGCAGTCTCCCCCCTGGCTTCCCAGAGAATCAGAGGATTAATCCCATCCAGCCCTGGGGTCATATCTATTTTCAGATCTTCCAAAATTGCTAAAACCTTGTCCACCTCAATCCCATCTAATCTTGTAGTCTGTATCTCCGTATTCTCACTAACATTGCCCTTTTCTAATGTGAATGCTGACGAAAAGTATTCATTGTGGGCGGCATGGTGGCACTGTGGTTAGCACTGCTGCCTCACAGTGCCAGAGACCCGAGTTCAATTCCCGCCTCAGGTGACTGTGTGGAGTTTGCACATTCTCCCCGTGTCTGCGTGGGTTTCCTCCGGGTGCTCCGGTTTCCTCCCACAGTCCAAAGATGTGCAGGTCAGGTGTATTGGCCATACTAAATTGCCCGTAGTGTTAGGTAAGGGGTAAATGTAGGGGTATGGATGGGTTGCGCTTCGGCGGGTTGGTGTGGACTTGTTGGGCCGAAGGGCCTGTTTCCACACTGTAAGTAATCTAATCTAATCTTAAGCACTTGCCCTATGTCCTCAGATTCCACACACAACTTTCCACTACTATCTTTGATTGGCCCTAATGTTGGCCTAGTCATTCTTTTATTGCTGATATATCTATAGAAGACCTTAGGGTTTCCCTTGATCCTATCCACCAACAACTTTTCATGTCCCCTCCTGACTCTTCTTAGCCCTCTCTTTAGATCTTTTCTGACAAACCTATAACTTTCAAGCCCCCTAACTGAGCCTTCACACCTCATCCTCACATAACCCTTCCTCTTCTTCTTGACAAGAGCTTCAACTTCTTTAATAAAGCATGGACCCCTCTCTCGACAACTACTTCCCTACCTGATAGGTGTATACTTATCGAGGACCCAAAGTTCCTTGAATAAATTCCACATATCAAGACTGTCCATCTCATACAGTTTCCTTCCCCATCCGATGCATCGGAAATCTTGCCGAATCGCATCATAATTGCCTTTCCCCCAGTTATATCTCTTTCCCTGCATTATATACCTATCTCAGCCCATTGCTATTGTAAACATAACTGAATTATGGTCACTATTGCCAAAGTGGTCATCTATCTCCAAATCTAACACCTGGCCAGGTTAATTCCCCAATACTAAATCCAATATGGCATTGCCTCTTGTTGGCCCATCTACATACTGTGTCAGAAAACCCTCCTGCACACATTGAACAAAAACTGACCATCTAAACGACTTGAACTTTAGTATTCCCAGTCAATATTGGGGAAGTTAAAGTCCCCCATAGCAACTACCCTATTATTCTCGCTCCTATCGAGAATCATCTTTGCTATCCTTTCCTCTACATCCCTGGAACAATTCTGAGGCCTGCAGAAACTCCCAACAGGGGGACCTCTCCTTTCCTGTTTCTAACCTGAGCCCAAACTACCTCAGTGGATGAGTTCTCAAACATTATCTCAGCTGCTGTAATACTATCCTTGATTAACAATGCCCGCCTCTTTTACCATCTTCTCTGTTCTTGCTGGAACATTAAAATTGTGCAACAACCATTCCTGTCCCTCCTCTAGCCATGTCTTTGAAATGGCCACAACATCGAAATCCCACGTATCAACCCATGCTGCAAGTTCATCCACTTATTCCGGATTCTCCTGGCAATGATGTACACACATTTCAAACCAAAATCCTGATTGCTGGTGTCTTCTTGCGACCTTGTAAACCTATCCCTGACCTCACTACCCTCAACTTCCTGTACATTGGTAGTACAATTTAGATCCCCATCCTCCTGCTGCATTAGTTTAAACCCCCCTGAAGTGCATTAGCAAATTCCACCCCCAGAATATTGGTACCCCCCAGTTTGGGTGAAGACCATCCTGTTTGTAGAGGTCCCACCTTCCCCAGAAAGAGCTCCAATTATCCAAGAATCCAAAACCCTCCTTCCTGCCAATCCCTGCAGCTATGTGTTCAGCTCCACCTGTTCCTCGCTTCACTAGCACGTGGCACGGACAACAAACCAGCAATAACAACTCTGTTTGATCTAGCTCTAAGCTTCCACATTAGCTCTCTGAATTTCTGCCTTAGATTCCCACCTCTCTTCCTGTCTCTGTCATTGATGCCTCTATGGACCACGACTTGGTGCTGCTCCCCTTCCCCCTCAAGGATCCCAAAAAATAGGTTAAGAGACATTATGAACCCTTGCACCTGGGAGGCAACGCACCAATCGTGAATCTCTCTCATTCCCATAAAACCTCCTATCTGTCCCCCTAACTATAACCCCAATAACAAAAGCTCTGCTCCTCTTCCCTCTTCCCTTCTGAGCAACAGAGACAGACTCTGCGCCAGAGATCTGTGTCCCATTGCTTACCCCTGGTAAGTCATTCTCCCTAACAGTATCCAAAACGATGTATTTAGTTGTTGAGGAGAACCACCACAGGAGATCCCTGCACTGCCTGCCAGTTCCCTGACGGTAACCCATCTACCTTCTTAACTACCTTCCTGCAACTCCTGTGAATAACCCCTCTGCCTCCTGAATGATCCAAAGTTCATCCACATCCAGTTCCCTAACATGGTTCTCGAGGAGCTGACTCTTACCTCTCACATACTGTAGAACGAACATTCAATTGCCCTAACCTCCATTCAAGCTATTCTAAATTCCCAAATAGACTACTAGGAAAAAAATAAACAAATGAAACATGAACAAAAAGCACTTTTGACCTTACCAACTGGCACACAAAACATTTTGTTTGGTAAGAGGAGTCGTGGAGGGAATGGTCTGTGCGGAATGTAGATAGGGGTGGGAGGGAAATATTTTTTGTGGTGATGGAGTCTGTTTGTAGGTGGCGGAAATGGCGGAGGATGATGCATTCTATCTGGAGTTGGTGGGATGGAAGGTGAGGACCATTCTGTCCTTGTTGCGATTGGAGGAGTGGGGTTCAAGGGCAGAGGTGCAGGAAGTGGAGGAGATGCGCTGGAGGGCATTGTTGACCATGTGGGAAGAGAAATTGCGGTCGTTGCATAAGGAGACCATCTGGTGTGTCCTGTGGTGGAATTGGTCACCCTGGCAACAGATGTGGCAGTGGCGGAGGAATTTTGAGTAAGGGGCAGGGTGGCATGAGGTGTAGTCCAGATAGTTGGAGTTGATGGGTGTGAAGTAGATGTCTGTGTTGTGTTGGTCAAGACGGAGAGGTGAACCTGCCGAGGTGGTGCCGATGTAGCAGAGAAAAAGGTGCAGAATGGTGCCAATGTAGCTGTGGAAGATGGACCTGATGAAGAGCTGGGGTCCATGCAGGTGCCCTTGGCTACCCTTTTCGTCTGGTCTATTTCTGTGTTTATTGATGGCCTTTTTGGTAGAAAACTAGCTTCCAAGAACATTCTTGTATATCTCTGAACTCAGGGTGATATAACCAATGATTTTCGAGGTGCAGTGTCACTTCTTTGCTTTTATGCTCTAACTTAGTTGATCATGTTTGTTTTCACTTTGAAATGTATGTAATGTTGAGAATGCGAATACATTTCTGAAAACCAGCCTCTGTCCAGGAAAAACCTGAAAAGCTGGATCATAGCTTGACGTCTTCATTCAGATAGAGATCAAAAGCAGACTGGCCCTGTCATTCTGCCTAATTTATTATAATCCTTCCATAATTTTGACCTCTAGTATATTTCAAAATTATGATTATGAACACTGTAAATTTCGAACAGAAAGTTAAATTCAGAGAATAAAATATAAAACTATGATTTATCAAACATTAAAGCATAAGAATAATAGGTTTTGATACTACTTAGAAACATAGAAACATAGAAAAAGTACAGCGCAGTACAGGCCCTTTGGCCCTCGATGTTGCACTGATCCAAGCCCACCTAACCTACACTAGCCCACTATCCTCCATATGCCTATCCAATGCCCGTTTAAATGCCCATAAAGAGGGAGAGTCCACCACTGCTACTGGCAGGGCATTCCATGAACTCACAACTCGCTGAGTAAAGAATCTACCCCTAACATCTGTCCTATACCTACCTCCCCTTAATTTAAAGCTATGCCCCCTCATAATAGCTGACTCCATACGTGGAAAAAGGTTCTCATGGTCAACCCTATCTAAACCCCTAATCATCTTGTTTAGACCTGTAATTAAATGCCTTTGGAATGTTATGTATACAAAATCTCATAACTGGATACGTACTGAGTTCTCAAAACTAAATTAACGTTAAAGGGCCAGAGTGGAACATGTCAAAGTTCAAAGGATCTGGGAGAAGACTAGGCAATCGAGTAGTGATCCTGATCTTGGTTTCAAAAGCTTAAAGATTGTAGAAGGAACTAAATATTAGGGTGAATGGCTCTGAAGTCTACCCAAGTTTTGAGATCTAAAATGCAAGTGAGTTAAAGGCTACAGAATGATGAGGATTAATAAACTAAGTGAAAAATTACTGTACAGGATCAGAAAATTGCAAGGGCTATGACACAAATTTTTAATTCCTCTCTGGCCACAGCTTTGAAGGAATTCAAAACACTGAAAGCAGGGATAATAGCTTAGAAAGAGATGAGATAGGTTGCAATGAATGAAGAGGTCAGAGGTTTAAGATCGCCAAAACAATGCCTTTCAGATAAGAAACTAATTCTTGTATTGTTTTCTGCAGTGCACAGTAATTGTTAGAACCATCACACATATGGAGTACGGTATTTTCAAATGCTGACATATTTAAAGTGTGTCAAGTATTACAGAGGATCCAAAAGAGGAAAATAAACATCCTGGTGGTAGATTGAGCATTGAAGGCAGAAGAAAGTTATCTTTGAAATCTCAAGCAGTCATGAAGCCAAATATATCACAGAAGTCAGGAGTGTGATGGAATACTCCACACTTATCTTTTGTGTAGCTCCAACGAAGCTCAAAAAGCTCTATCTTATGCAGTACAAAGCAGTCTACTTTTGTAGCAACCTACATAATTACCTACAACATTCAGTCCTGGTGCACAGTGGCAGTAATGTGTGCCCTCTGCGAACTGCACTGTTATAACCAGATCTCAATGAATCTCAAAGTGTTTGAGAGCCATTTATCTGCCTTGTTCCCACAAGGTTAATTTTAGAAGGATCTCTTCATTGTGGATCCAAATGAGCTGATGTTTTCATAGCATAAAGAATAAAAGAGAAGTATGGCACAGGAACAGGCTCTTTGGCCCTCCAAGCCTGTGACAATCATCATGCTCTAACTAAACGAAAAAAAAACCTTCTGCCCTTAACTCGGTTCATATCCCTCCCTCCCTATTCATGTAACCATTCACATGCCTCTTAAATGTCGCCATTGTGCCTGCATCCATCACCTCTTCTGGCAGTGTATTCCAGGCTCCTACCACTCTCTACGTGAAAAACATGCCTCATGCATCTCCCTTAAACTTTCCCCCTCTTATCTTGAACCTGTGCCCCCTTGTAATTTAAACTTTTTCGCCTCTGACTATCCACTGGATCTATGCCTCTCATAATTTTGTAGACCTTTACCAGGTCTCCTCTCAGCCGCCATCTTTCCAGTGAGAAGAATACTAGTCTTTTTAACCTTTCCTCACAGACAATGTCCGAGAGACCAGGCAACATCCTGGTGAACCTTCTGTGCACTCTGTCCAAAGCTTCCACAACCTTCTGGTAATGTAGTGACCAAAACTGCACACAGTACTCCAAAAGCAGCCAAATATGGATTTTATTTGACTGCAACATGGTTTGCCAACTCTTTTACTCCATGCCCTGGCCAGTAAAGGCAAGCGTTGCATATGCTTCCTTAATTACCTTGCCCACCTGTGTTGCCATTTTTTAGGGAACTGTGAACCTGCACACCCAGATCCATCTGTTTGTTAATGTTCCTAAGGGTTCTGCCAATTGCAGTACAATTCACACCTAAATTTGGTCCTCTAAAATGCATCATCTTGCATTTGTCTGGATTAAACTCCAAACGCCACTTCTGTGTCGAAGTCACTAATCCATCCATATCCTGTTGTATCATGTCATAATCATTGGTACTATCAGCAACTCCACCAATCTTCATGTCATTAGATTAGATTAGATTACTTTACAGTGTGGAAACAGGCCCTTCGGCCCAACAAGTCCACACCGACATGCCGAAGCGCAACCCACCCAGACCCATTCCCCTACATTTACCCCTGCACCTAACACTACGGGCAATTTAGCATGGCCAATTCACCTGCAAACTTACTAATCAAACTACCCATGTTTTTCTCCAGATCATTTATATATGCTGCAATCAATAAGGGACCTAAGATTGTTCCCCATGGAGCACCACTAGTTATTGGTCTCCATTCTAAAAAACATCCTTCCACTGCTACCCTCTATCTTCTATGACCAAGCCGGTTTAGCATCCATCTAGCCAGCCACCCTGAATCCCATCAATATTACCATGTGGGACTTTATCAAATGCCTTACTAAAGTCCAGATAAACTACATCCACAGACCTTCCCTCATCAATTATCTTTGTCACCTCTTCAAAACATTCAGTCAGGTTCGTGAGACATGACCTTCTCAATTCAAAATCATGCTGCCTGACACTAACCAGTCCATTTTCTTCCAAATGTCTAAAAAGGAACCAACTTTATCCAGGCTTTCTTGAGTGAACTTATTAATTACTAAATTCAAGAAGAAATAGTAATGCTTAGTACAAACAGCAGAGTAAAAATAAGAGGTGAGGTTAAAAGAGGTTTAAGTGAGATTCAAGATGGCGGCAGTCTGAGCAGTCTGCTTTGTTAAGCTCTGTGCCATACCCTGGGCAAGGTGGGCTCCTATCCCCACTTCCGCCAGTCACTCCTGGGGAAAGTTGGTAGCTAAAAACTGACAGAATACCTCGACCCCCTTTAAATTTGAATTTACAAGGTTTGGAGTTAATGTGAAGACATCTGAGGGAAAAGGGCCTGGAGAGGGCAGCAAGCCGGGCACACCCCTTCTATGTTGGGCACACCTGCAGCTGTTACTCGACTCTTGTGTGCAGTGCCCTTGGGTCCAAGGGAACAGCATGACTCCGTGAAAAGGTTGAGGGAGTACTGGAACCAATCACTTCCTTACTGGCAAAACATGAGCAGTAGATCCAGACCTTGGATCAGCGTGTTGGAGCTGTGGAACAAAGGATGCCATGACGGAGAGCTCCGAGGGGTGGGTCCTAACCCTGGAAGGCCAGGTTAGGGCCCTGCAGGAACAGGTAGACAAGGTCAGAGAAAAAACTTGCGAATTCTGGGCTTACCTGAGCGGAAGAAGAAGAAAACCTTGCTGAATTCCTCGAACGATAGATTCCGGAGCTGCTGGGCCTGGAAATCGAATCAGGCTGGGTGAGTGTGGAGCAAGCCTACCAAATCGCATTGCACAAGTCTGGGCCGGCTCAGCGACCCTGCCCTGTCCTAGTGTGACTCCAGCAGTACAAGGAAAAGCATTTAATAATTGAAACAGCAAGAAGACTGGGAAAGGACCCACAGGCTTTGACTTATAAAAGCTCAAAAATAATGCTTTTTCATGACTTTTCCAGGGCTGTACTTAAGAACAGGAAGGCCTTTGATGAGGTAAAGAAAAAAGTAAGAGATTTAAACATTCAATTTTCCCTGAAGTATCCGGCAGTGCTATATTTCAGCTCTGGGGGAACTGTCTACAACAGCAACTCCATGGAAAGAATAAAAGAACTTTTGGACTTGCCGTGATGATAAACTCTGGCAGAGGAACATGGAGAAGAAGGGCCATACGGGCAATGGCATAATTTGCCTTTTTTCTGTATCTTTTTTCTCCTTGTTTTTTTTTCCTTTGGGGGGTCTCTGGTTTTATAAACTTGATGTTGTGTTGGTAAAGAATCCGGAGGGTTTTATGTTATATGTGTTTGGAGGTTATTAGTTACAGAGGAACCTCGATTACCCGAATGAGATGGGCAGGCACTATTTGGTTCGGATAATTGATTATTCGGTTAATTGATTCACGCCTTTCCTCTGGGACACGGAGTTTTCTGTTAAGTCCGCTCCCCGTTCAGGAGACAAGGCAGCAGCACACTACATGTGAGCCCCCCCCCCCGCGCCCCCCAACCCTGCCCAACCCCGGCCCCCGACCGCTGCCCAACCCTGTCCAACACCACGCCCTGCCCCCAGCATCACCCCCAACCCTGTTCAACACTGCCCCCCCATCCTCCCCACTCCCGCTCTCCCCCCAAACCCATCCAACATCGCCCCCTTCCCCCATTCCCCCAACCCTGTCCAATACCGCCCCCCCGCCTCTCATCCCTCCCACTCCTCTCCAGGGTAGCCGGACTGGACACCAACAAGATGACGCCTGCTGCTGCTGTCGCCTTTTTGGGGCGGGGGAGTCTCCAAATAATGCACACACGCGCGACACGCACACACACACACACACCCTTTTTTACTGCAAAGGTGGAACCTGTCAATGTTGGATAAATTATCTGGGGACTAGGGTACATGCCTGCGTAGAACTCCAGGGAAAGTTAATGGGGGGAGGGAGAGAGAGAGGGCAGGAGGTCAGTCATTTGGAGACAGTGCCTGGGATCCCATCAGTCCAGGACTGTTGTCAGCAGCATTTCAGTTAGACGAGTTCACTATTAATCACCGTAACAAAAGACATGATCAGTGTTGGAAACACATCTTTGAGGTAATGTTTCTATCAGGACCTCGAGATCTTCTTCAGATAATCCGATGTTCGGATAATTGATATTTGGATATTCAAGGTTCTTCAGTATTCTGTTTTGTTGGGTAAGGAGTGGTTACTCCTTTGATGTAAAGATGTATGGGGCTGAGATGACGAGGGGGAGGGGTGGACATCCATTGTTAACTGGTAAGAGAGTAAATAATGTTTGTTTTTCTTCCTTGGGTCTGGGCTGTGGCCTTAACTGGAAAGTGTTAGGTTGTGAAGTTGGGAATGCTCCCTACGGGCAAGGGAGGTATCTGTGGAAAATTGTGCTTTTTGTGTTCAACTGTTTAATTTAGTAGTAAAGATTAGTTCTTTAGTTTTTATAGTTTTGATAGTGTTTGTAGGAATAGTTTTTAGATTTGATAAAGTTCATTTTCTCTCCACTCGTCGCACATTGATTGAGCTTTTTCTTGTAGGGGGCCTCCGGACTGTAGGGTGCAGTCATGGCTAGCGATCTGTTCAGGTGGTGTACCTGGAATATAAAGGGAAGCCACTCCTCCATTAAAAGGAAAATGGTGCTGTCAAGTCTCAAGAAAGAAAGAGTTGACATTGTAATGTTGCAAGAAACGCCTTTGACAGATAGGGAACATCTGAAGCTACAGCAGGGGGGATATCATAGGGTATTCCTTTCCTCCTTTAACTCCAAAAGTAGAGAGGTGGCCATACTGATACGGAGAAATCTTCCATTTCAGATGACAGAGCAAATCAAAGATGAGTATGGATGGTTCATCATTCTTAAGGCACTGATGCACTGAGAAGAGTATGGTGTTTTGGATATCTATTGTCCCCCGGCCCACCTTCTCAAGTTTTTAGTTGACGCAATCTCTAAGGTAATGGCGCTAGGGGTGCACCGTATGATTATAGTAGAATCGAGAGTATAACTACCTTGGACCATGCGGCAGTATATTTAGATGATAAGACCAAAGTTAGTGGAGTAGACTTATGGCAGTAGCACATGGATCCATTTCTGTTGAAGGATGACAACTTTGTTCAGTATGTCACAAGGGAGTTCAGGGTGTTTGGGAAATCATCGGGGTACGGCCAGCAACCCATCAGTGCTCTGGGAGACCACCAAAGCATTCTTAAGGGGTGCGATTATTTCATATTCAGCAGCAAGAGGGAGACGGAGTGGGGAGCAGCAGCGGATGCTCGAAGCTCAGCTGAAGCAGCCGAATTGGCATACTACACCAAACCATCCGTGGTTAAACTGCAGCAGATCACAGCGCTCTGGGCTGCTCTTGACTCAGTGTTTACGCAAGCAGCGGAGAGAGGGGTCTCCTTTGCAAAGCACAAGTTATTTGAATATGGGGCAAACCAGGCAGATACCTGGCTTACCTAGCTAGGAAGAAAAGTTCCCCACAGTCCATTGTCTGTCAGAGAGAGAGCTGGCAATGTTATTTGTGAATTGAGGAAGATCAATGCCAGATTTCGGGAGTTCTGTACTGAGTTATACCAGTCAGAGAGATGTGGTGATGGAAATGTGAGAGTGGAGTCCTTTTTTGAAAACTTAGACCTCCCTGGTATAAATGCAGATCAGGCCTCCCTTTTAAATACACCTCTAGCAGTACAGTAGGTGCAGGAGGCGGTAAGGGAGCACCAGAATGATAAGGCACCCAGCCCAGACGGATTCCCAAGTGAATTTTATAAGAACCTTGTACACATGTTGGCTGAACCGCTGCTGAGTATGTATAACCATTCATATAGCTAGGACTGTCTTCCACCTCTCTCAGGCAGGCTAATATCTCCCTCATTCTTAAAAAAAGGGAAAAACACTGAAGATTGAGCATTGTATAGGCCCATCTCGTTGCTGAATGTGGATTTTAAAATCTTAACAAAGGTGTTGGCTTTAAGATTGGAGAAGGTGCTGCCCATTATTATAAAAGAGGACCAGACAGGTTTTATCAAGGGCCGCAGCTCCTCAAATAATATTAGGTGGATATTGAATATGGTGCAAATATGTCAACAGAGAGCAATTCTGGTTTTGGTGTTCCCCCTAGATGCGGAGAAGGCTTTTGGGTGGAATTGTCGTATCTCTTTGCTGTTCTAGATCCCTTGGTCTGGGAGCAACTTTCACTAGGTGGGTGGCAGTATTACAAAAAGACCATAAGGCAGCGGTTATTACAAATGGGGTTGAGTAATTTTGATGTGGAGAGGGGTAGCCCACAAGGATGTCTCTTATCACCGCTACTGTTCACCTTGGTACTTGAACCACTGGCGGAGGCTATCTGAAAAGACCCTGAAAGAAGAAAACTGAAAATGGGAGCTGGGGAACGCAAAATTACTCTCTATGCGGATGATGTCCTTCTGTTTCTAGCCAACCTGGAAAAGTGCATACCCCGATTAGTACGAAAATTTAAGTTATTGGGTAGCTTTTCGGGATATAGGATAAATTTCACAAAATCGGAAGTGATGCCCGTGCAGTGGGGGGAGGAATTGGTGGAGGTAACGAAGTTGGAAGGCGGAATGGAATGTTCCTTTAAATGGTCGCACAAAGGTTTTCTCAATCTATGACTTCTTGTTACTCCTCACTTCTGGCAGCTGTACAGAGCTAAATTTGTACAGCTGTTTGAGAGGATAAAACAGGACTTGCAATGATGGGAGGGGCTTCCATATAGCCTTGATCAAGATGAATGTTCTCCCTTGGTTGCTCCCATTATTATTACCCAAGCAGGTGCTGCGGAGATTTGTGGGATGACTCGGGTCGTTTATTTGGTGCCATAGGCGCCTCTTAATTAAATTTAACAAGTTGCTGTTTCACAGGATACGGGTGGGGTGGATCTCCCGGATCTGAAGAAATATCAAATAGGCGCTCTGCTATCATATGGGGGCGAATGGGTGCACCATAACCCAAAATCAGTATAAGATATGGAGGCCTCGCAGGTGAAGTGTCACCTCATAAACTTGCTTTTCATGGATGAGATCAGTGACTGAGCACTGTGAAAGTCCAATTATTATAAATACAGTAAAAGCATGGAGAATGGTGCAGCAGAGTGAGGGCAATTCGCTCAAGACTTCGCCATTTACCCCATTAGTGGGAGCCCCAGGATTTAAGCCGGGGTCAATGGACTCTGGCTTCATAGTACAGGAAACTCCTGTCTGGGAGATCTGTTTGAGGGAGAGGTCATGATTTCTTTTAGCCAGTTAGATCAGAAGTATGGAATCCCTGATAGGGATCTTTTCCAATATTTTCAAGTTAGAGACTATATACAGAAGAAAACCACACTCTTGACCCAGCCCTACAAGTCTGATAGAGTGTTAGTACCTTATATCATCTGCAAAGAGGGAATGCCTGGGGGTACATAGATAGATAGATAGAAGAATACAGCGCAGTACAGGCCCTTCGGCCCTCGATGTTGCGCCGATCCAAGCCCACCTAACCTACATTAGCCCACTATCCTCCATATGCCTATCCAATGCCCGCTTAAATGCCCATAATGAGGGAGAGTCCACCACTGCTACTGGCAGGGCATTCCATGAACTCACGACTCGCTGAGTAAAGAACCTACCCCTAACATCTGTCCTATACCAACCCCCCCTTAATTTAAAGCTATGCCTCCTTGTAATAGCTGACTCCATACGTGGAAAAAGATTCTCACTGTCGACCCTATCTAAACCCCTAATCATCTTGTACACATCTATCAAGCCACCCCTAAACCTTCTTTTCTCCAATGAAAACAACCCCAAGTGCCTCAGCCTTTCCTCATACGATCTTTCTACCATACCAGGCAACATCCTGGTAAACCTCCTCTGCACCCGTTCCAGTGCCTCCACATCCTTCCTATAGTATGGCGACCAAAACTGCACACAATACTCCAGATGCGGCCGCACCAGAGTCTTATACAACTGCAACATGACCTCAGTACTCCGGAACTCAATTCCTCTACCAATAAAAGCCAGTACGCCATATGCCTTCTTCACTGCACTATTTACCTGGGTGGCAACTTTCAAAGATCTGTGTACATGGACACCAAGATCCCTCTGCTCATCCACACTACCAAGTATCCGTCCATTAGCCCAGTACCCCATCTTTTTATTACTCTTACCAAAGTGAATCACCTCACACTTAGCTACATTGAACTCCATTTGCCACCTTTCTGCCCAGTTCTGCAGCTTATCTATATCCCGCTGTAACCTGCCACATCCTTCCTCACTGTCTACAACTCCTCCGACTTTCGTATCATCCGCAAACTTGCTCACCCAACCTTCTAACCCCTCCTCCAGGTCATTTATAAAAATGACAAACAGCAATGGTCCCAAAACAGATCCTTGCGGAACACCGCTAGTAACGGCACTCCAAGATGAACCTTTGCCATCAACTACTACCCTCTGTCTTCTTCCAGCCAGCCAATTCCTAATCCAAACCTCCAACTCACCCTCAATGCCATACCTCCGTATTTTTTGCAGTAGTCTACCATGGGGAACCTTATCAAACGCTTTACTAAAATCCATATACACCACATCTACCGCTTTCCCCTCGTCCACCTCCTTAGTCACCTTCTCAAAGAATTCAATAAGTTTGTGAGGCACGACCTGCCCTTCACAAAACCATGCTGACTATCCTTGATCACATTATTCCTATCCAGATGTTCATAAATCCTATCCCTTACAATTCTCTCTAAGATTTTGCCCACAACAGAAGTGAGACTCACCGGCCTATAGTTACTAGAGTTATCCCTACTCCCCTTCTTGAACAAGGGAACCACATTTGCTAGCCTCCAATCTTCTGGCACCAGTCCTGTAGACAACGAGGACATAAAAATCAAGGCCAATGGCTCTGCAATCTCCTCCCTTGCTTCCCAGAGAATCCTAGGATCAATGCCATCAGGCCCAGGGGACTTATCTATTTTCACCCTTTCCAGAATTTCCAACACCTCTTCTCTACATACCTCAAAGCCATCCATTCTACTTAATTGTGACTCAGTACTCACATTGACAACAATGTCCTGTTCCTGATTGAATACTGACGAAAAGTATTCAATGTCTCCCCAATCTCTTCAGCCTCCACAGGCAACTTCCCACTACTATCCTTAACTGGACCTATTCCTACCCTAGTCATTCTTTTATTCCTGACATACCTATAGAAAGCCTTAGAGTTTTCCCTAATCCTACCAACTAAGGACCTTTCATGTCCTCTCCTTGCTGCTCTTAGCTCTCTCTTCAGGTCCTTCCTGGCTACCTTATAACTCTCAATCGCCCCAATTGAACCTTCACGCCTCACCTTTACATAGGCCACCCTCTTCCATTTAACAAGGGATTCCAATTCCTTATTAAACCACGACTCCCTCACACGACCCTTTCCTCCCTGCCTGACGGGTACATACTTATCAAGGACACTCAATAGTTGCTCCTTGAACAAGCTCCACATATCAATTACGCCCTTGCCTTGAAGCTTACTTTTCCAAGCCACACATCCTAAGTCATGCCTCACCGCATCATAATTTCCCTGCCCCCAACTCTTGCCCTGTAGTGCACACTTATCCCTCTCCATCACTAGAGTAAAAGTCACCGAATTGTGGTCACTGTCCCCAAAGTGCTTACCTACCTCTAATTCTAACACCTGGCCTGGTTCATTAGCCAGAACCAAATCCAGTATGGCCTCACCTCTTGTTGGCCTATCTACATATTGTGTCAGGAAACCCTCCTGCACACATTGGACAAACACTGACCCATCTAACGAACTTGAGCTATAGCTTTCCCAATCAATATCAGGAAAGTTAAAGTCCCCCATAACAACCACCCTATTAATTTCACTCTTCTCTTGAATCATCCTCGCAATCCTTTCTTCTATGTTTCTAGGACTATTAGGAGGCCTGTAAAAAACTCTCTAACAGGGTGAGCTCACCTTTCCTATTCTTAACCTCAACCCAAACTACCTCAGATGGCGATTCTTCATGCATCGTCCTTTCCACAGCTGTAATACTATCTTTGACAAGCAATGCCACACCTCCCCCTCTTTTACCCCACCTCTGACCCTACTAAAACATTTAAACCCTGGAACCTGCAACAGCCAATCCTGTACCTGTTCTACCCATGTCTCCGTAATAGCCACAACATCGAAGTCCCAGGTACCAACCCACGCTGCAAGTTCACCTACCTTATTTCGTATACTTCTTGCATTGAAGTATACACACTTCAAGCCACTTTCCTGTTTACAGGCACCCTCCTTTGAAATTGATGCCATGTTCCTAACCTCCCTACACTCCAGGTCCTGCACCCTAAAGCTACAGTCTGGGTTCCCATGGTCCTGCAGAGTTAGTTTAAACTCCCCCCAAGAGCACTAGCAAACCTCCTGCCAAGGATACTGGTGCCCCTCAGATTCAGGTGCAGACCATCCTGTTTATAGAGGTCCCACCTTCCCCAGAAAGAACCCCAGTTATCCAAATACCGGAATCCCTCCCTCCTGCACCATCCCTGTAGCCACGCATTTAACTGTTCTCTCTCCCTATTCCTCGACTCTCTATCACATGGCACGGGTAACAAACCAGAGACAACAACTCTGTTCGTTCTAACTTTGAGCTTCCAACCTAGCTCCCTGAAAGCCTGCCTAACATCCTCAGTGCTCCTCCTACCTATGTCATTGGTGCCAATGTGGACCACGACTTCGGGCTGCTCCCCTTCCCCCTTAAGGACCCGGAAAACACGATCAGAGACATCACGTACCCTTGCACCTGGGAGGCAACATACCAAACGTGAGTCTCTCTCGTTCCCACAAAACCGCCTATCTGTGCCCCGAACTAGCGAGTCCCCAATTACTATTGCTCTGCTCTTCTCCACCCTTCCCTTCTGAGTAATGGGGACAGGCTCCGTGCCAGAGGCCTGAGCCCCGTTACTTACCCCTGGTAAGTCCCCCCCCCCCACAAGTATCCATAACAGTATACTTGTTCTTGAGGGGAACGGCCACAGGGGGTCCCTGCACTGGCTGCTTCCTCCCAGTCCCCCTCACTGTCACCCATCTATCTGCCATCTTTGGAGTTACTACTTCCCTAAAGCTCCGATCTATGACCCCCTCTGCCTCCCGAATGATCCTAAGTTCATCCAACTCCAGCTCCAGTTCCCTAACACGGTCTTGGAGGAGCTGGAGATGGGTGCACTTCCTGCAAGTGTAATCAGCAGGGACGTCCATGGCATCCCTCACCTCAAACATGTTGCAAGAGGAACATTGCACTGCCTTCACTGCCATCCCTCTGAAAGTAACCTTTTATAAAAAAAAAACTGGGTCTAAAGAATACAACAAGCAAAATGCAGCACTTACCTACTTACCACAACGGGTCTTATTATTTAGGTTAGAGGAGGAGGGCGGGTGGGAGACACTACCTCTGTAGTGCCTCGGGTTCTTCTCCTGCGCGCTTTTAAAGGGAAAAAAACCTACCCAACTGCCCCTCTGGTCTTCGTCACTTACCCCTGCTGCTCCTGCTCTTTCTGTAAAGAGAGAAAAAAACACCGCTGCCCGCTACCGGTAAGTAATTTTAAAACAAACTGTCTTACCTTAGCTGCTGCTCGCACTCAAAGTGACCGTTGGCGTCGAAGAGTGAGTATTTATACTCACTGCTTTCCTTCCCGGCTGCCCCTCTGGTCTTCGTCACTTCTCCCTACTGCTCCCGCTCTTTCTGTAAAGAGAGAAAAAAACACCGCTGCCCGCTACCGGTAAGTAATTTTAAAACAAACTGTCTTACCTTTGCTGCTGCTCGAGACTCCATGAGATATGGAATCACGAGATAGGGGAAGAAATCTCATCAGAAACGTGGGACAATATATGGGAGAATGTAAAGAAGATTTTTAAAAACAATAGGGCACAAGCGATGCAATTGAAGATCCTCCATAGGGCCCATATGGCGCCAGAGAGACTAGCAAAGTCCAAGAAAGAATCTGCCGTGAAATGTCCCAAATGTAAAAACAGTGCTGCCACCCTTACTTACACATTGCCTCTGGTCCTGTCACAAGATCCACGTGGATTGGGAGGCTATAGTGAGTGAACTGGAGGGGTCTTTGGGAATGGATATTAAGGGGATCCGGTATCCCTCCTCTTAGGACTACTGAATCTTCCCTCTTTGGATGTAAACAAGAGGAGATTATTCAATATTCTGATGTACTGTGTGAGGAAAAATATCCGAATGAATTGGATATCAGAAAAGCCGTCAGGTCTTGTAGAGTGATGCAGACTTGTGATGGAGCACGACAATAGACAATAGGTGCAGAAGTAGGCCATTCTGCCCTTCGAGCCTGTACCACCATTCAACATGATCATGGCTGATCATCCTTAATCAGTATCCTGTTCCTGCCTTATCTCCATAACCCTTGATTCCACTATCCTTGAGAGCTCTATCCAACTCTTTCTTAAATGAATCCAGAGACTGGGCCTCCACTGCCCTCTGGGGCAGAGCATTCCACACAGCCACCACTCTCTGGGTGAAGATGTTTCTCCTCATCTCTGTCCTAAATGGTCTACCCCGTATTTTTAAGCTGTGTCCTCTGGTTTGGCACTCACCCATCAGCAGAAACATGTTTCTTGCCGCCAGAGTGTCCAATCCTTTAATAATCTTATATGTCTCAATCAGATCCCCTCTCAGTCTTCTCAACTCAAGAGTATACCGGCCCAGTCGCTCCAGTCTTTCAGCGTAAGGTAGTCCCGTCATTCCAGGAATTAACCTCGTGAACCTACGCTGCACTCCCTCAATAGCCAGAATGTCTTTCCTCAAATTTACCTGACACGGAAGGGAGAAGTTTTAATGACATTGTAGCCCTTTATAAATTATATAGACATGAATTTGTGGGTGGTGTTGATAAGGGCCTTTATATAGCTTCGGGGGGGCTGTATATGGTGGTCTGGGGGCCCGAGGGAGTGGGGAGGCCGAGGAAATACAGGTATAATAACTAGCCCCCATGGACAGGAGCCTTGATGGAAGTACAGTGAGTGGAATAATGTAATATAGTACCATTTAGTGTACTTTAATTTTGGTGGATTGCAATTTAATTTAGTGTTATTTTATTTATAAAGTTTATGTTAGTTTGGATTAAGCAAATAAGAGTTGACTAAAATCTGGGGAATAGTAGGCAGTTTATTGTTAACATTATTGTAATATAACATAATAGTGCCATATATATTGCAACCTTTCTGTACCTTTGTACTTTTATAACTTTGTTTTTCTTTTTTTTGGTTTGTGGTTTTTTTTGTAAAAAGAGGAAAATCTTTTTCAATAAATATATACAATAAAAGAAGTTTGAAAGAATATGTGCACCAGTCTCAGTTGAGCTTTGCTATTACTCCATGTCCCTGACTGGTTACCACTGGTGTCGGTAGTTGAGCAGTGGGTTTAGCAGTTCCTGTTGTTGGAAGAAATTCTGTTGTTCTGATTCCTTTTAATAATAACTGAATTCCAGCATTCAGAGCAAAACAGTACTTTCCTTTGTTTTACTGCAATGCAAGGGCTGTTTTCAAAGCTGCAACCCTCAGCTAAGGGTGGTACAGTGGCTCAGTGATGAGCACAGTTGCATCATATTGCCATGTACCTGGATTAAATGCAGCCTCAGGTGACTATGTGGAGTTTGCACATTCTCCCCATGGCTGCATGGGTTTCGTCCGGTTGCTTCAGTTTACTCCCACAGTCACAAAGATGTACAGGTTAGTTGTATTATCCATGCTAAATTGCCCATTGTGTCCAGAGATGTGTAGGTTGGGCAGGTTAGCCATGGGAAATGCAGGGTTACAGGAATAGGATAAGTAGGGGGCTGGGTCTACGTGGGATGCTCTCTGGTGGGTCAAATTAGCTTGATGGGCTGAGTAGCCTGCTTGCACATTGTGTGAGGTTCTATGAACACTGGTGTACACATTAGGATAGGTGACCACTAACATACACAGACTGTTGCTATCAGTTTTTAACTGGGTTTTTTGTATATTCAAAAATCAAACATCTCCAAGAAATAGTTTTCTACTAATTGTCAACCCCCTTCTCAAGTTTATAGGGTAGCTCAGTGGTTAGCACTGCTGCCTCACTGCACCATAGGCCCAGGTTTGATTCCAGCCTCAGGCCATTGTCTGTGTGGGTTTGCACATTCTTCCCGTGTCAGTGTGAGTTTTCTCCGGGTGCTCCGGTTTCCTCCCACAATTGAGTTGAGAAGTGTGGTGCTGGAAAAACACAGCAAGCCAGGCAGCACTGCCTCATTCCTGAAGAAGGGCTTATGCCTGAAACGTCAATTCTCCTGCTCCTCAGATGCTGCCTGGCCTGCTGTGTTTTTCCAGCACCACACTTCTCAACTCTGGTTTCCAGCATCTGCAGTCCTCACTTCCTCCCACAATCCAAAGATGTGCAGGTTAGGTGAATTGGCCATGCTAAATTGCCCATAGTGTTCAGGGATATGTATGTTAGGTGTATTAGTCAGGGGTAAATGTAGAGTAATGGATTTGGGTAGGATACTCTTCGGAGGGTCGGTGTGGACTTGTTGGGCCAAAGGGCCTGTTTTCACACTGTAGGGATTCTAATTCTAATTCCCTGTTTGCAGCTTTCCTGAAAAGTTCCATGGCCTTACACAGGAATTTGCAAGGTGGTCACTGAATTCACATTTGAAGATTTTTTTTCACTCGAGCAGTTTTTTATTAAAACACACTTTTGACTTGAAAGTAAAAAAAGTGTATAAATACATTTGATCCAAGGTCACTTCGGATACTTCCCCACAGAAAAACATGAATGAGATTCATTCTCATATTGTTAAAAAGGCTAAATATTTTTCAGGAACTGTTCGAAGAAAGGGTCACAGGACTTGAAATATTAACTCTGTTTTTTCTCCACAGATGCTGCCAGACCTGCTAAGTTTCTCCAGCAATTTCTGTTTTTGTTTGTTTCAGTCTCCTTCATCTGCAATTGTTTGGTTTGTTTCAGTTAATAGGTTGTGGTCAGTATAAAATTTGTTCTGTCTATGACTATTTTGGACATTTGTCTTGAAGTATTTGAGAGCCATTAAATACACAAGGGTTCACTGTCCCCTTCTGATGTTTAGTGTTTAGGAAAACAGAGCTGAAAATGTGTTGCTGGAAAAGCGCAGCAGGTCAGGCAGCATCCAGGGAACAGGAGAATCGACGTTTCGGGCATAAGCCCTTCTTCAGGAATTTTCAGGAGTGTTTAGGAAAACACTCAATTGGGGTCTGTATTTTGGGTTTGTCGTCCAGAGCAGGATGTAATTCGCATTGATGACTGGTTTAAATACTTGTTTACAGTTCAGAGCTGCAAGCACAGGCTGTTATTGGTTAATGTAGCCTTCACCTTTTCAAAAATGCCTGACATTTTTCAAGGAGGAGGAAGTGATGCAGATGCTGGAGATCAGTGTTGAAAAGTGTGGTGCTAGAAAAGCACAGCTGGTCAGGAAGCATCCAAGGAGCAGGAGAGTCGATGTTTCAGGCATAAGCCCTTCGTCAGGAATCTTCATCCGAGGAATCTTCATCTGAGGAAGATTCCTGATTAAGGGCTTATGCCCGAAATGTCGACTCTCCTGCCCCTCAGCTGCTGCCTGACCAGCTGTGCTTTTCTAACACCACACTCTTTGACTGGCATTTTTCAATCCATGCAACATTATTTTTGCAGTAGACCTGTGCTGAAGTTTCGGTTGAACTTGCAGTAGAACTCCCCGCCTTGCCATTGTCATGAATTCTTACTTAATTGTGCAAATGGGGAAGTGTGCTACTCTTTCAACCTTTAAAGTCCTGGGCAGTACTTGTCCTTGGCCCACTATGGGTCTTGGATAGAATATTGATCTGTCTGAACCACACAAAGGTTTGATTAGTTTATGGTTTTATTCACCTAATACAGGCATAGATCATTACACTCTACCAATATACTTAGACCAGTCAGGTCACGATACTGTTGTTCATGGAGAACTGGCAAGGTCCTGCTGCTTATAGTTTTGAGTTCTTGAGTTCTGCTGAAGGTTGTTTGCACTGACCTCTTTATAGGTCCTTTACTCAAACCTCACCGTTACTGTGTTCTGTTCTTAACTATTGGTATGTGACTCACATCCTTCTAACTCAGTCACCGGTTCTCCTTAATCAGGAGTTCATGATTGCAGCATTTGTTTTAGCTCAATCAGTGATTCGTCTTACTTATGTCATAGTTTTAGTCTAACAGAACTAGTTTCAATTATTGTGGCATCGAGTTTTTGAACTCCCCAGAAATAATAATTTCATTTTGGTTTTCATAAATGACACCTAACTTAAGAGCCCGTACTCACTGGTCAAAAGCAAGTTCCATTGCTTTTCAAATTCCAAGTATGTCTGATCAGGTCACTTACGGAATTTTCAACAGTACAACTCCAATACTAACTGATACATGCTAATAGAGTCATAGAGTGGAAAAACTTAAATGGCCTTTTGACTATCTTATAGTAGGTGGTGTTTTGCACATGCAAGAGTGAGTAAACTTTGTGTAATTTCTCTAACATTACAATGCAGTAATAAGGATTGCTGTGGGTCTAGCTACTTCAACAGCTGTGCTACCAACTTGAAAGAAAATAATACAGCGTGATTATGTCTCATGATTTCAGTGAAGGAGCAGCAACAACTTTAGAAAATGGTGTAAATGAGTTTGCAAAGTGGCTTCCTTAACTGTAGTTTCATATTAGCTTAAATATTGCTTTCATAATCCAGTTCATCATTTTGATTTCCCAGTGTTGGTGATGGTTAGTCTTTGTTTAACTTTGTATTTCCTTTTAACATTTACTGTAGGTTGTGACCCATTTTCAGCAACAGTTCATTTCACAAGGTTATCCCACAGCCAAATGGATCAAAATGAAAGGAGCAGACAGACAGATGATCTACAAAAATCCCAAAGCTGTTGCCAAACAGTTAAAGAAATTGATTAACAAAAGGAAATTCGAACAAGAGAGTCAGTAACACTCTGATACAGGTTGCCCCCCCTCACCTGTCTTTGAGGACTTCTGTACCTTTTGAAGAGTAACATCATCAGGTGTCCTTGTAATTACAGGCTAATGTGAAATTAACAAGCATCTAAGTTCTGCATTATGCTGTTGTGTAAATTAAGAGGGTATTCCTTCTATTTGTCTACCTTAACTTTGGAGCAAATATTGGAAAATGGAATAAGCAAACCAATAAATAATGTTGAATTCATCCATGCTGTTTGTAATTCACATTAGTTTAACTATACAGTGTCATTGTCTTCTGTAGTTTTACAGAGGTTTACTACCATTACAGACGCACATGATGTTTTCTGAGCCAAGACTGTAAAATAATGTTTTTCACTCCTAAGACAGGAGCTCAGAGATGGGGCATTTTCTGGTTTGCTAAACCCAATCTATATAAAACTGGCCTGAGAGGTTGAATTTTTATTCCAAGGTGCCAGAATTCCCTGAGAGGTTGGCCAGGTGAAATGGGACTAGGTTGGGTCTAGCATGACTATTGAGTGTAATACCTGCCCTGATCAAATTTTAATGAACTTTTCTGCAGTTGCTGGGATTATTGATAAGGAACTGAGTGTCTCAGCCATGGCCATCTTTTCACTGCACACAAGGGCTGAGGTCCAGAAGAGCTCTGTGCCAAGGCTTGACATCACTGAGGAGATCTTTAATCCTCAGTTAAATTCGAAGCACCATGTAGCTCCTGTGAAAAACCTTTTTTACAGATCAGGTCTGTACTGTCAGTCATCTGCAAAAAGAAATTAGAATGATATAGAATTGCTACAGTGCGGAAAGAGACCAACTGTCCAAAAAGCAGCCCCCTGCCCCGAAACTTGCCCTATCCTATAACCCTACGTTTTTGATGGCTAACTCACCTAACCTGCACATCTGTGAACTGAGAGAGAAAACTGGAGCACCTGGCAGAAACCCACGCAGGCATGGGTGCAAAGTGCACACCAACAGCATTCAAGGCTGGATCCGAACCCAGTAGCCTGGCACCGTGAGGCAGCAGTGCCAACCACTGTAACGCCATGATGTCCAACTTAACCTGCACATCTTTGGACCATTGGAGAAACTGGAGCACCCAGCAGAAATCTACACAGACATAGAGCAAATGTGCAAACTCCACACAGACAGCATCCAAGGCTGGAATTGAACCTGGATCACTGGTGCTATGAGGCAGCAGTGTTAGAACATAGAACATAGAACAATACAGCACAGAACAGGCCCTTCGGCCCACGATGTTGTGCCGAACTTCTAACCTAGATTAAGTACCCATCCATGTACCTATCCAAATGCCGCTTAAAGGTTGCCAATGATTCCGACTCTACCACTCCCACGGGCAGCGCATTCCATGCCCCCACCACTCTCTGGGTAAAGAACCCACCCCTGACATCTCCCCTATACCTTCCACCCTTCACCTTAAATTTATGTCCCCTTGTAACACTCTGTTGTACCCGGGGAAAAAGTTTCTGACTGTCTACTCTATCTATTCCTCTGATCATCTTATAAACCTCTATCAAGTCACCCCTCATCCTTCGCCGTTCCAACGAGAAAAGGCCGAGAACTCTCAACCTATCCTCGTACGACTTCCTCTCCATTCCAGGCAACATCCTGGTAAATCTTCTCTGCACCCTCTCCAAAGCTTCCACATCTTTCCTAAAGTGAGGCGACCAGAACTGCACACAGTACTCCAACTGTGGCCTAACCAAAGTCCTGTACAGCTGCAACATCACTTCACGACTCTTGAATTCAATCCCTCTGCTAATGAACGATAATACTCCATAGGCCTTCTTACAAACTCTATCCACCTGAGTGGCAACCTTCAAAGATCTATGTACATAGACCCCAAGATCCCTCTGTTCCTCCACCTGACTAAGAACCCTACCATTAACCCTGTATTCCGCATTCTTATTTGTTCTTCCAAAATGGACAACCTCACACTTGGCAGGGTTGAACTCCATCTGCCACTCCTCAGCCCAGCTCTGCATCATATCTAAGTCCCTCTGCAGCCGACAACAGCCCTCCTCACTGTCCACAACTCCACCTATCTTCGTATCATCTGCAAATTTACTGACCCACCCTTCGACTCCCTCATCTAAGTCATTAATAAAAATTACAAATTGATCACCACTATGCCACCGTACCGCCCAGGTATTCAGATGCAGTACACAGGAAGCTAGTTTGAAGAATGGTGATACACATGCTGCCTAACATGCCTTCTTCAAACTCACTCTGATGGACCACTCTATCCTTGTACCCTGAAAATATAATTTTTACTGTTTCTTTAATGCATATTACATTGATTATTTGTGCTTTTGCACTCAAGCTTATAGTAAGTCTAGTATGTGCATGACTGTGAATGTATCTTCAACCTACGCTAAGTAGGCATATTTTTAAAATCGGCATGACTTCTGAATTGCACCCATGAAGGAAACTACGACAAATGGAACTTTGAAAAACATCAACACTGTTTTGAGGTTTAACGAAAGTAGGACCTTTGTTATTACATGGCCTTGCTTAGATAGAATAATTAAATACTGTGCGCGTTGTTATGGACTAAGCCAGACCACTCAAATCATTCTTAAGCAGGCAGCTCAGACCATAATGTTGCAATTTGTTTCTGTAAGTGTACAGTGAAAATTACCCGTATTAAGTTAGCTAGGTTAAAACAGACAAAAATGTATTCCCAAAATTACATAATGAAACACAAAGAACAGAATAAAGAACCCCTACAAAACTCAATCTATCCAGGTAGACTTAATTATGCTGTTCCGAATATACATAACAGTCCCAATAAGCAAACGCCCTTTAAAAACCACTGTCATGCTTACAGGTTGAAGGTGAAGGGCAGAGAGAGAGTTTCCACACAGCTCCCTGTTGAACTTCGCATCAGGTCAGACTGAACTAAAACTGTGCAGCTCAGCAAGAGAGCTGACCACTCCCCTTTCATTATACAGGTCATTTCTAAAACATGACCACTTTGGCCTGAAGTCTCATCTGTTTACATATAAAGAAAATGCCTCTCAAAATCCTTTTAATCTCTGGACCAAAACAGACTGATCGCAGCCTGCCCCGGTTTATTACACCTCTGAAAAAGGTCAAGGACAGAGTCTCCTTGAGCCAAGGAACAGCTTTTAGGAAAGAAAGGGATTAGCTTTGTGACAGCATGACATCTTGGGAACGTTTCCCACTGACTAATGTTAGCTGGTGAAAAGGCTTCTGGTAATATGTTTGAAATGATGGCAACTTGCTAATTAAAGTACATGGTATAAATTAAGCAACTTTATAATTGATTTTTAGAGATCTTTTTCCTGTAGTTCTTTCTTTCCTTTCTAAAATAAGTTATACTTTTAGTTTTAAGAAGCAAAATATAGCAGATGTAAGAAATTGTTATTGGAAAATGTCTTTGGAACTTGGGGGAGGCTTTGATCTTAATCAGGCCTAAAGGTTGGCTAGGGCATAGGAAGAAACTCCTGCTCCTCTTTTCAGAGTGCCATTTACATCTAGCTGATGGGATAAAGAAGATCTCATACTCCAAGTGCTGCATTATTGTCTTATTCTGGAGTTTATATCCAATCTGTGTTGCAGGCTTCCACCGTCTGACACCAAGACAACATTTTGGAATAATATTTATCTTATTTTTACTCTATTTGCAAGTTTACAATGGTGTAAACCTAGGGCCCTGATTTTTAATTCCTGGTTGTGAGCCAAGAGATGGAACATTTCCCTGCTTCCTATATCAAAACATAGAAATCCTTGTCTGAGGGAGGATAATCTTGTTATTGAGGGAGTCCAGCGAAAGTTTATCAGACTGATTCCTGGGATGACAGGACTGACATATGAAGAATGTCTGGACCATCTGGGCTTGTACTCACTGGAAATTAGAAGAATGAGGGGGTGGGTGGGGATAGTGGTGGTGGGAGGTGGAATCTCAGAGAAGCATCTAAAACCCTGATGGGTTAGGACAGGCTAGATGTGGGAAGGCTGTTCTTCATGTTGGGAAAGTCCAGAACAAGCTGTCACAGTCAAAGAGTAAGGGGTAAGCCATTTAGGACTGAGATGAGGAAGAATTTCTTCATTGAATTGTGAACTTTTGTAATTCTCTACCACAGAAAGTTGTTGGGGCTAGTTCACAATCTATATTCAAGAGGGAGCTGGACGTGACCTTGCAGCTAAAGGGATTAAGGGTATGGAGAGAAAGGAGTGGGAAACTGAAATTGCTTGATCAACCCTGATGGTGATGCAGGGTCAAAGGGCTGAAAGGCCTACTTATGCATCTATCTTCTATGTTTCTATGCATTCCTTCTCATATGCCCCCTTCTTGTATCCCCCTTCATATATCCATTCCCATCCATGCTGACTCATGTCTCCTAATGCCATCAAATGCCTCAGAGCCACAATGCCAAACTATTACCCCACATTTATCCCCGTGGTTCTTTATAACCCTGTGGCCAGATCACACCCAGCCCTTTTATCCTTTCCTCTCCATATCAAGTTACATGATATTCATCATGAGTCAGCGTTTGAACTGTGCTGGCATAATTAAATGTTATTTTCAAAAGAATGGTCAGGCTGACTCTAACACTTGGCCAAGTCCATGTTGCATCAAATTTTGGAGGCCATATCGCCATGGGGCCTGGCGAGTTCTCTAAATCCCTCCCCCACCCCATGACATCGCTCTTGTCCAGTTTCTGCCTTATCGTATCATGCACCATTCCTAGAACAGCTCGCCACTCAGTGGATATCACAGAACTCACCGTACCTTTTGTGTCTGCACCATCTTTGAAAGCCGGTTATATTGCTGGACACGTGCCATCAGTCTGGTGCTGCCATGTACAGTTTGTGACATTTGCCTGGATATGACAGACAAGAAGTAAAAATAAAATTGGTGCTCTGGCGTGTGGGTTGGGTGCTGGAGATCCTACTGGACGGATTGATGCAGACAGAATGTCCTCTTTCCTCAGGAGTGGAGGCCTCAACATCAGACCAAGCAAGCCTAATCCAAAATTGTCACCCAGTTAAAGCAGTCTCAACCATCTGGAAGAATGCATAATGTAGGAAGAAGTTCCATGTCCTACTCTATGCCAGCATAGATGCCATTTATTTTCTCTCCAATACTTCACTTTCATTTATCTCTATCTTTGCTACTGCAGCCTCATCCCATAAACACTTGTGCTGTACCACTCTAGCTGTTGCAGCTTCCTTCACTCACTGTCACCCACCAACACTACTAACCCTGATGTGGAGGTGCTGATGTTGGACTGGGATGGACAAAGTCAGCAGCCACACGTCACCAGGTTATAGTTCAACAGATTTATTTGAAATCCCACCTTTTGGAGTGCTGCTCCTTTATCTGGTGAAGTGCTTCAAAAGCTTGTGATTTCAAATAAACCTGTTGGACTATAACCTGGTGTCATGTGACTTCTGATGACTAACCCTGCATCCCTCTGAACTTGGAACATCTTCTTTCTGCACCATAAATAAAAGCTGTACCCACCCCTTTCATCTCATGTAATACCTACCTCTTATCTTAGAAGGAAATCAGCCTCCAATTGGACAGAAAGAGCTTAGATTGGCGGTGGGATATTGGGCTCCTAGTTGTTTATCTGGAGAGAATCTTGACTCTTCAGTGCCCCAGCCAGGGTCTGGTCTGCTGGAAATACCCTGAGCAAAGGCCCTTGCCCTTGACTGAGGATTGCTGACAAGCATAAGAAGCTTTCTCTTGTTGTTTCTGTGCTAAATAGCAAGAAGTAATATGAACCAGGCATCTCAATAATTTCAATGATTTAAACATTGAACAGGTGGGAACAAAATAAAATGGAAAGATGTGAGGTTGGCAACTTTGATAAGAGGAACAGATATACAGAGTATCTCTCAAATGGTAAAGGGTTGGTAAAGGGCCCCAGATATCCTCATGAATAAGTCACGGAAGGCTAACCTGCAGTTGCAGCAAGCTATTAGGAAGATTAATAGAATATTAGCCTTTATTAAAGGATGATGTGAGTGCAAGTAATGAAGTCCTGCTTCAGCTGTAGATTAGATTCCCTACAGTGTGGAAACCAGCCCTTTGGCCCAACAAGTCCACACCGACCCTCCGAAGAGTCACCCACCCAGTCCCATTTCCCTCTGACTAATGCACCTAACACTAGAGGCAATTTAGCATGGTCAATTCACCTGACTTGCATGTCTTTGGACTGTGGGAGGAAACCCACGCAGACACTGGGAGAACATGCAAACTCCACGCAGATAGTCACCCGAGGCTGGAATTGAACCTGGGAACCACTGTGCCACCCCAACTATTGGAACTTTAGTCAGGCAGCACTTTGTGTACTGTGTGTCGTCCTTTGTCTCCTTACCCCCGGAAAGATGATAAATCCTTGGCGGGATTGCAAGAAAGTTTCACCAGACTTGTTCCCAGGATGGGAGATATGAAGAGAGGTTGGCCAAACTGGACCTGTATTCTCAAGAGTTCCAAAGAATGAGAGATGGTTGAAATAAAACTTTCAAAATACTCATAGGGATAGAAAAGCTAAGTGCAATGAGATATTTCTCCTGGTTTGAATGTCTAGATCCAAAGGAAAGAATTTAAAAGTAAGGGGGATACCACTTAGATTGGAGATTAGGAGAATTTTGTTTGAACCTTTGGAATTCTGTACCAATTCTTTGGAATTCTGTGGATACTCCCCTTTGATTATTTAAAGTAGAGATTGAGAGATTTTTGTGTACCAATGGTGTACAAGGCTGTGAGGATAGTGTGAGTAAATTACTTGATCAGCCATTATCATATTGACTGGTGGAGCTAGCTCAATAGTTTTGAATGGCCTTCTGCTCTTCCTATGTTCCTATTTTAAAAGCATTCTACGGACTTCTCATAAAGTCTAGTGGTGCCAATTTAGTTTTTCTGGTTTCGATGTAGGTTAAATTCACCTATGATTATTGCCGCTCCTTCATCACAAGCATCTAATCTTCCTTCCTACATATATTGTCCTACATCATGGTTACTATTTAGGGGTTTGTAGACTACTCCCTCTAGTGACTTCTTTGCACTACTAGTCTAATCTCCACCCAAATCGATTCTACCTCCTGCACCAATATGATTAGATTAGATTAGATTACTTACAGTGTGGAAACAGGCCCTTTGGCCCAACAAGTCCACACCGACCCGCCGAAGCGCAACCCACCCATTCCCCTACATTTACCTAACACTACGGGCAATTTAGTATGGCCAATTCACCTGACCTGCACATCTTTGGACTGTGGGAGGAAACCGGAGCACCCGGAGGAAACCCACGCAGACACGGGGAGAATGTGCAAACTCCACACAGTCAGTCGCCTGAGGCGGGAATTGAACCCGGGTCTCTGGCGCTGTGAGGCAGCAGTGCTAACCACTGTGCCACCGTGCCGCCCACAAATCTTTGCTTAAAAATGCTGCCGTCCATTTTCCCTAGCTGCCTATTTTTCTTGGATGCCAAATTCTCCTCAAAATTCAGAGCTCACTCCTTATCATCCTGCAACCATACCTACATATGATACATACATGTCAGATTGTATGTATTTACTTGAATATGTGCTATCAATTCATTTACTTTGTTAACAATACTATATGCAATCAGATGCAGTGTGATTAGTTTTGTTTTATTTATCGTTGTATCAACTAATCTTGACCGGATATACTCTGTTCCTTCCTGCTATTTTGTCACCTTCGTGAGTCCATGTTAGTATTTTGCTCTCTTGATTCATCTCTATCCATTCATTTGTTACAATTGTCCAAAATGATCCTGTCCTTGATCGGATCTACCCTCGTTCTCGTCATTTGCATGTTTCTCACATACGCATAAAATGCCTCTGGGTTATCCTTGATCTTATCTGCCAAAGATTTTTCATGCCCTCTCTTAGCTCTCCTAATCCCTTTCTTCAGTTCCCTTCTGGCTATCCTGTATCCCTCCAACGCTCTGTCTGAACCTTGTTTCCTCAATCTTATGTAAGCCTCTTTCTTCCTTTTTACAAGACATTCAACCTCCCTCATCAACCAAGGTTCCCTCACACGACCATCTCTTTCCTGCCTAACAGGTACATACATATCAAGGAAACGCTGTATCTGTTCCTTGAAAAAGTTCCACATTTCCATGGCATCCTTACCTGACAGCCTATGCTCCCAATTTATGCTCCTCAGATCATGTCTTACAGCATTGTATTTACCCTTCCCCGAATTGTAAAACCTACCCTGTTGCATGCACCTATCTCTCTCCATAACCAAGGTGAAAGTCACAGAATTGTGGTCACCATCACCAAAATGTTCACCCACTAACAAGCCCATCACTTGTCCCGGTTCGTTACCAAGTACCAAATCCAATATAGCCTCCCCTCTGATCGGACAATCTACATACTGAGTTGGAAAAGCTTCCTGGACACAGTGTACAAACACCGCCCTATCCAATCTACGTGATGTAAAGAGCTTCCAATCAATATTTGGGAAGTTGAAATCGCCCATGACTGCTACCCTGTGGCTTCTGCACCTTTCCAAAATCTGTTTTCCAATCTGTTTCTCCACATCTCTGCTGCTATTGGGGGGCCTATAGTAAACACCCAACAAGGTGACTGCTCCTTTCCTATTTCTGACTTCAGCCCATACTACCTCCAAAGGCAGATCCCCCTCAAACTGTCTTTCTGCAGCCGTTATACCATTTCTAATTAGCAACGCCACCCCCCTCCTTTTTTACCACCCTCCCTAATCTTACTGAAACATCTGTAACCAGGAACCTCCAACAACCATTCCTATCCCTCTTCTATCCACGTTTCCGTGATGGCCACAACATCGTAGTCCGAGGTACCGATCCACGCCTTAAGTTCACCCACCTTATTTCTGATACTCCTTGCGTTGAAGTATACACACTTGAACCCATCTCTGTGTCCGCAAGTATTCCCTGTCAGTGCTACCTTCTCCACAGCCTCCCTACATTCTTGGACATCCTGACAAACAGCTAGCCTACTTGCTGGACTACAAGTCCGGATCCCATCCCCCTCCCAAATTAGTTTAAACCCCCACGAAGAGTGCTAAAAAACCTACCTCCCAGGATATTGGTGCCCTTCTGGTTCAGGTGCAACCCGTCCTGCTTGTACAGGTCCCACCTTCCCCAGAATGCAGTCCAATTGTTCAAATACCTGAAGCCCTCCCTCCTACACCATCCTTGCAGCCACGTGTTCAACTGCACTCTCTCCCTATTCCTTTTCTCACTAGCTTCTAGTTGGCAAACTGTAACTCGTGAGGTGCCACAGAGTTCAGTCGTTGGCCCCCAACACTTTACAATCTGTGTTATGACTTGGATACGGGGATAGAAAATATCATAGCCAAATTTGAAAATGACTCTGAAAAAGGAAGGAAAGTAAGTTACAATCAAGAGTTAAGAATTTTACAGATGTGTATGGATGGGTTAGGTGAACGGGCCAAAGTTTGTCAGGTGGAATAATGTGGGCAAGTAGAAGGTTATCGTTTTGGTTGGAGAAAAAAGAAAAGAAACTTATTAATCTGAATGAGAAAAAAAAACTTCAGCATGCTTTGGCGCAAAGGGATGACAGGAAACTAATATACAGGTACAGCAGCTAATAAGAAAGGCAAATTGAATTTTGGCATTTGTTGCTAAAGGAATGGAGTATAAAAACAGGAAGGTGATGCACTGAGAAGTCCACACCTGGAGTACTGTGGACACTTTTGGTCCCTTTACTTGAGGACGACTGTAATTGTATTGGAGGCAGTTCAGAGGAGGTTCACTAAATTGATTCCAAAGATAAGGGATTTGTCTTATGAAGACAGATTGAGAGTTTACACGTATATTTTCTGGAGTTTAGAAGAACGAAAGGAGATCTAATTGAGGTACTTAAGCTGCTAAAGGGACTGATAAAGTAAAGGCAGAAAGAGTGTTACCTCGTGAGCAATTAGGCGGCACGGTGGCACAGTGGTTAGCACTGCTGCCTCACAGCACCAGAGACCCAGGTTCAATTCCTGACTCAGGCGACTGACTGTGTGGAGTTTGCACATTCTCCCCGTGTCTGCGTGGGTTTCCTCCGGGTGCTCCGGTTTCCTCCCACAGTCCAAAGATGTGCAGGTCAGGTGAATTGGCCACGCTAAATTGCCCATAGTGTTAGGTAAAGGGGTAAATGTAGGGGTATGGGTGGGTTGCGCTTCGGCGGGTCGGTGTGGACTTGTTGGGCTGAAGGGCCTGTTTCCACACTGTAAGTAATCTAATGAATCTAATCTAATCTAATCAATCTAGAATGAGAGTTCATGGTTTTAGGATAAGGGATAGCAGATTTAAAACAGATGAGAAGTTACTTCTCTCAAAAAGGTGTGGAACCTGTGGAATTCACTGACCCATAGATTGATTATTAATTAATAATTGATTGAAGGATCTCAGAGAGTGGGTAGGAAACTGGAGTTGAGGCTGAGTTGAGATTAGAGTTGAGAGTGTGGTGCTGGAAAAGCACAGCAGGTCAGGCAGCATCCAAGGAGCAAACAAATCGACATTTCAGGCAAAGGCCCTTCATCAGGAATGAGATGAAATTAGCCATGTTTATATTAAATGGTGGAGCAGTCTCAAGGGGCAGAAATGCCTAGTCCTGTGTTCACCCATGCTGTTACCTTCACTCAAGCAAAATTTCCCTCACACTGACTCCTCTTTAAAATCTTTTTCTTACATAGATACAACAAGCACTGTGGGCGGCACGGTGGTTAGCACTGCTGCCTCACAGCGCCAGAGACCTGGGTTCAATTCCTGACTCAGGCAACTGACTGTGTGGAGTTTGCATCTTCTCCCCGTGTCTGCGTGGGTTTCCTCCGGTTTCCTCCCACAGTCCAAAGATGTGCAGGTCAGGTGAATTGGCTATGCTAAATTGCCTGTAGTGTTAGGTAAAGGGGTAAATGTAGGGGAATGGGTGGGTTGTGCTTCGGCGGGTCGGTGTGGGCTTGTTGGGCCGAAGGGCTTGTTTCTACACTGTAAGTAATCTAATCTAAAGAAAGCAAATTGTATATTAATCTTTATTGGATTTTGAGTGTAAGTATATGGAGGTTTTGCTGTTAACCTCACCTCATCTACATAATAACGTACTTGTCCAGATGGGGTACAACAAAAGATTTAATTTGAATTATTGTAGTTACATGTATCTAAGAGCAGTACGGGCAGATCATAGCAAATAAGGAAATACAGATCATAGGCTGCTTAGGCTGAGCGAGGCATGCAAGGTTACATTGCACAAGAGGTACATAAAGCAAGATTATTTTAAGTTAGAGAGTCCATTCATCAGTCTAATAACAGCAGGGAAGAAGCTGTTCTTGAACCTGTTGGATGTATTTTCAAGCTTCTGTATCTTCTGTCTGATAAAAGAGGTTGTAGGAGAGCATTTCCGGTGTGGGAGCGGTGTTTGATGATGTTGGCAGCCTTTCTGCAGCATAGAGAAGTGCAAATGGACCCGGATAGTCTGCTGCCTATGATGCATCTGTAAAAATTGGTGAGGGTCCTTGTGGACTTTCCTAATTTCTAAGCTGCCTGAGGAAGAAGTGGCACTGTTGTGCCTTCTTGACTGTTGCATCTGCGAAGAAAGTCCAAGACAGGTTGTTGTTATCATCATTCCTGGGAACTTGACGCTCTCAACCGCTACTCTGATGATGTAAAGGTGTAATCAAGTCAAGTAGGAAAGTAAATTTGATAGAGAATTTCTGTATTGATCAATTTGAATGCAGAACAGACACAACAACTATTAGCTTGCTCTCCATGGATTGTTGTTTTCAATAATGGTCCTGATATTTCTTGCGTCCTTGTGAATTATCTTCCTGGATCCACCAGGGGGCCTCGGTGTTCTTTACTGTTTTTGAAAATCAAACATTTCTTTGCAGCTATCAACATTTTGCTGACAAACTGGAAACTGTTGTCAGCTTGGCAAAATAGTGTGTTTTTCCTCTTCTTTTTAAGAAAAAGTGCATTATTTTCTTTCCAGTCAGCTTTCACTGCAAACACCAATGCTTCTAATGAGGGACAGACTGTGATACATAACAGGTTTCCTGCCAATGTTATATTACATTCTTTGTGTATTAGGAGAGAAAATAAATTAAAGCAGTACTCTGCTTGGCTGTAGAAGTGGACATTAATACAGTGTAAATGTGCAGATTCTCAGAGTGACCATTATCTGCTGATGGTAATAATGAATGCTTGAGCATGTTCTATGCCACATTGAAGAACTGAGAGCTGATTAGAGCTCTTGGCTGTGCTGGTGCTTTAATCAGCTGTCAGTCTCCTATTCTGATGTAAAACATACTGCAATGCTCATTGCATCCACATTAACTACTGACATGCTTTTGAGTTTCTGAATTATATAGTCATTAAAATCTGATGAGGATCAAGAATCTTCAGATGATACATTGTCTCTGAATCTCTACACACAAGTTGTATGTGAAGTCAATTGTCTATTAATCCAAATTCTCCAGTATTGTTTCTTTCTATAAAGAAAATGATACAAGGACTGGCAGATTATCAGATGCTGAAGAAGTAAAATTGAGCCTGAAACCTGCCTTGTTTGAGGTTTACTCAGTGATTTGGAAGAAATTTGATCTTAAACTGAAACCAGAGGGATTGCACAAGATAGTCAGGATTTTCAGTAGTGATGCTTTGTCTATAGTCCCTGTGTGATTTTCACTAATGTACATGCAGATTAGCCAGCCGTATGTGTATATCAGATGCTGTCCACAGCAATGTATCCCGACAGAATGTACATCTTTTCGAAAAACCTTATGGATGACTACAGACATTATTTAATGTCAGGACTAATCTTAAAGAAAAATTGCCAAAGTATGTACACTGCACTGAAATACCCGGTTATAGGTGGCTGAAATCCAGGCGTAGTAAAATATATTGATCAATGTAACAACTATTTGTCATGCACTGTGGCTGCTGATGTGCTCTTTTTGGACAGTGACTCTTGTCAAGGGAATCTTCAGTCCTTGAAGACTGAGCTCATAACCCAGTGTGACTCCCAGAAGGTCTCTGTAGAAGACAGCAAAACAGAGGTCAGTTCTTTCTATTTTAAAAAGACTGCTTTGATGCATTTGTTGTATGTTCCAGTGAACATTGGACTGCCAGCTATGTTGCAATGCTCGAGATAATTATTGAATGCAAACATGTTCACCAATATACCGAAATAGCTCAGAAATCAGAGGTGAAGAAAGGTTCTGAAGAAGGGTCATTGAACTCAAAATATTAATCCTGTGTCGATCTCCACAGATACTGCCAGACCTGCTGGTTTCTCCAGCACTTCCTGCTTTTGTCTGTTTCAGATCTCCAGCACCCCCAGGGTTTTGTTTTATATTAATAAAGAAAAAGAAATTTTACATGACTATTTATCATTGTATGAATCCAAGGTATTCAATAACGTGCAAATATTCATAGCATCATAGAGATGTACAGCATGGTTGGACCCTTCCCATCTAAATGCCTCTTAAATGTTGCAATTGTACCAGCCTCCACCACATCCTCTGGCAGCTCATTCCATAGACGTACCACCCTCTGCGTGAAAAAGTTGCCCCTTAGGTCTCTTTTATATCTTTCCCCTCTCACCCTAAACCTATGCCCTCTAGTTCTGGACTCCCCGACCCCAGGGAAAAGACTTTGTTTATTTATCCTATCCATGCCCCTCATAATTTTGTCAACCTCTATAAGGTCACCCCTCAGCCTCCAACGTTCCAGGTAAAACAGCCCCAGCCTCTCCCTATAGCTCAAATCTTCCAACCCTGGCAACGTGCTTGTAAATCTTTTCTGAACCCTTTCAAGTTTCACAACATCTTTCCAATAGGAAGGAGACCAGAATTGCACACAATTTTCCAACAGTGGCCTAACCAATGTCCTGTAACCTCAATATCATTTCTTATTAACAATAATTCTACCTTCAATTAATTGTCTGTGTTATCTCATAAATTGATTGCTCAACACAACTCCAGTTTCTGACTAACCAAGAGCATGTCTTTGATCTCTGACTCAATTTTCGAGTATAACGTTGGTTCCTACTAGACATGAACAGTATGAGAAACGAGCAGTCTATACTTAGCTAAATCTCTCAAATTCCAACTAATTCTGCAATATTTTGGAAGATCCTGATAATTTTCAGAGTCTTTCGATCATAAATTTTCAACCAACTGAAACACCCCTGCTTCTTTTCCCCAGTTATCCCAAGACGTTTTGGTGATACCTTGCAATCCTTTTAACTTGCAATTCAGGTTAATAAAAATCAGTCAGGTATACTGACTGAATACTCAGCAGTGCAAGTGGAACTGCATTGGGAAAAATGATTTGGGTCAAGGATCTTTCAGCAGAACCGGAAAATGTGACAGGTTTAATGCAAGTACAGAAACAGGAACAGGGGAAAGGGGAGGAAACATCTTAGCGCCCATCTTAATTGTTCTTGAGAAGGTGGTGGCAGAAGAATTAATCACTTGTAGTTTAGCCATTATTGTAACAAGGGAAGTATTACAGTGGAAGCGAATAAGTGACAAAGGAGATGATGGGACTAAACAGAATTGGATGTATTAGGACTCGTTCTTGAGCCTGGAAAGCTGAAAAGTGTCTGGTCGAAAACTGAGGTTTTGTTTCTCAAGCTTACATTGAGGTTCATTGGAACACCAAGGGAGGTTGAGCATTTTTAAAAAAATTCATTCAAGGGCTGAAGGCATCACTGGCAAGGCCAGCATTTATTGCCCATCTCAGAGGTCAGAGGTCAGAATGAGATATGTACATTATGAGTAAATTATGGAAATCTGGAAACTTGAGCTTGCACTTGAGGGCTCTGTGGTGATGTTCTGCAAAGCAATCTGATTATCTGTGTTTGCTGTTCCCAGCGCAGAGGAGGATGCATTGTGAATTCTAAGTGCACTAAACTAAATTGAAATAAAGAAATCATTGTTTTGTCTGGACAAATGTTTGTGCAGGGAGGAAATAGAAGGGTATTGCAACTCCTGTGTTTGAATGGGAAGATGCCATGGGAAAGGGAGTAATGATTTTGAGCAATTGAACAGTAACTAGAGCATTGGAGAGAGTTCTGAAGAAGGGTGACTGGACTCAAAACATTGACTGTGCTTCCTCTCCCTAGATGTTGCCAAACTTGGTGAGGTCCTTTAGCAATTTTATTTTATTTCAGATATACAGGATCAACAGTTCTTTTATCTTAATCAAGTCATGTGAATGGTTGTTTTTCAAACTGTAAGATGGCAGACAGTGGTGGGCTCCAAGGGTCATTGTTAGGACCACTTTTTTTGCTGTAGCTAAATGACTTAGATCCTAAAATAGAGTAAAATTTCAAAATTTGCCAATGATACAAAACTTATCAGGACCACTAATCTACTGGAACAGGATATTGAAATAGCTAGAATAGGTGGACAAGCCGCATATGGAATTCCGTACAGAAAACTGTGAGGTGGTTTATATTGACAGATGAGAGAGGGAGAATCAACATGGTACAGTTCTAGGCAGTGCAGGGACGAGAGGCACCTGGGGCATAATGCATTCATCTGTAAAGTGGTAGGACGCAGTGACGAAGTTGGTGAGCAAAGCATCTGGCATGGTGGCTCAATGGTTAGCACTGTTGCCTCGCAGTGGCAGGGACCTGGGTTCGATTCCAGTCTAAGGTGACTATCTGTGTGGAGTTTGCACATTCTCCCTGTGTCTGCATGGGTGTGCTCCAGTTTCCCCCCTCCGTCATCCAAAGATGTGCAGGTCAGGGGAATTGGACATGCTAAATTGCCCATAATGCTAGGTGCATTAGTCAGAGAAAATTGGGTCTGGATGGGTTACTGTTCGCAGGGTCAGCATGAATGTGAGCCAAATGCCTGTTTCCACACTGTAGGGAACCTAATCTGGATCTTGGGCATCTTCAATAGAGGCTTTGATTACAAAAGCAGGGATATTATCTTGAACATTTATAAAGCCTAGTGAGGCCCCAAGTAGAGCATTTCTGGTCACCATACTTTAAGAAAGGCATGGAAGCCTTTGGGAGAGGAGATTGGGACTTGGCATTACTGTTTTGTCCAGCATCTAGATTAGATTACAGTGTGGAAACAGGCCCTTCGGCCCAACAAGTCCACACCGACCCGCCGAAGCGAAACCCACCCCATACCCCTACATTTTACCCCTTACCTAACACTACGGGCAATTTAGTATGGCCAATTCACCTGACCCTGCACATCTTTGGACTGTGGGAGGAAACCGGAGCACCCGGAGGAAACCCACGCAGACACGGGGAGAACGTGCAAACTCCACACAGTCAGTCGCCTGAGGCGGGAACTGAACCCAGGTCTCTGGCGCTGTGAAGCAGCAGTGCTAACCACTGTGCCACCGTGCCGCCCAAAAAGAACAGGGAACAATGATCTATGATCACAGAGTCACAGCTCTACTGCACGGATAAAGGCCCTTCAGCCCATTGTATCCGTGCCAGTCAAAAACAACCACTGAATATTCTAATCCCATTTTCCAGCACTTGGCTATAACTTTGTATGTGCACACGTAAATGCTTCTTAAATGTTATGAGGGTTTCTGCCTCTAGCATCCATATAGGCAGTTAGTTCCAAATTCCCGCCAGCCTCTGGGTGAAAATGTTTTTCCTCACATTTCCTTGAAATGTTTTTCCCGTTATCTTAAATCTGTACCCTCTGATCATTGATCCCTCCATCAAGGGAACAAGTTTCTTACTGTCTACCGTATTTACATACCTCATAATTTTATACATCCTAATCATGTCCCTTCTGAATCTCCTGTGCTCTATGGAAGGTAACACCAGTCCACCCGTTCTCTCTTCATAACTGAAATTCTCCTGTCCAGGCAACTTCCTGGTAAGTCTCCTCTGTACCTTCTCCAGTGCTATTAGATTTCTCCTATAATGTCTATTCCAGGACTGCACACATTGCTCTAGCTGCAGTCTGACCAACATTTTAACCTCCCTGCTCTTTAAATTCAATTCCTTGACTAATAAAGACAAGTACCATATGCCTTTTTAACCACTTCATCTATACATATATCTCTGGTCGCCCTTGAGATGGTGGTGGTAAGCTGCCTTATTGAACTGCTGTAGTCCAGATGCTGTAGACAGACCCAAAATATTAAGGAGGGAATACCAGAATTTCAACCCATCAAGAGTGAAGGAAAGGTGATGTATTTTCAATTCAAGATAGTGTGTGGCTTTTAGGGGAACTTGCAGATGGTGTTCCTATGTATCTGCTGCCCTTGTCCTTCTAGATAAAAGTGGTTATGGGTTTTAAAGATACTTTCTCAGGATCTTTGGTGAACTTCTGCAGTGCATCTTGTAGATAGTACACAATGCTGCTACTGAGCATTGGTGGTGGAGGAAGTGGATGGTGCCAGCTTCTTGAGAATTATTGTGGTTGCACTCATCCAGGAAAGTGCAGAGTATTCCATCACACTTACAACTTTTGCTTTGTAAATGGTGGACAGGCTTTAGGGAGTCAGGAGGTGAGTTACTTGCTACAGTATTTCTGGCCTCTGACCTACTCTTGTCACCATTGTATTTGTCTACTTGACTGTTCAGTTTCTGGACAATGGTGACCCTCAGAATGTTGATAGGGTTAATTCAGTGATGGTAGTGCCATTGCAAGTCAAGGGGCTGTAGTTAGCTTGTCTCATATTGATGGTGATCAATGCCTGGCAATTTTGTGGCATGGATGTTACTTTACAGTGCAAGGCTGAATGTTGTCCAGGAATGAGGGATTGTGATTACAAGATTGGTGGAGCTGGGGTTGTTCTCCTTGGGACAAAGGTGATTGAGAAGGATTTGATCAAAATGTGCAAAATAATGACAGGTTAGGTTCAAGAGACTGCAGCTGTGGGTGGTGACATCAACCATGCATACTGATCACTTAGCGCCAGTACAACTGTGCACACTGATCTATTCTCCCCTTATGGATTTTGTAAATATATTTTTTCCTGATTACATTAACTCCTGTGACATGAACTCTATACGTGGGGTGAGCAGTACTGAAAGATTCAATTGATGTTTATTAAACTCCTGGTATCTGCTATTAATGTGTGTTTCTTCAACGTGAATTAACTTTAATGTGATTGGAGAATTTAGATCATTATTTGTGGAACATGTACTTTCCTTATCTGTCTTGGCTACAAACGCAATTCTGGCCCGATTCATTTGAATGACGTGGCTATTGCACAATTTTCTTATTATGTGAGATCGCATGAGGACGGAACTATCATGTTATAACAGAACCAACTGTACTGTCATTAACATTGCTGTGTGAAGTACTGAGCTATTCAGTTACAAACAGCAGTATGGTTTAGACTGTCATACTTCAAGTGACCCAAGTTAAGATAGAGTCCGAGTCTAGTTCACCCTTTAGTTACTTGCTATGATACAGTAATGATATTATGAGCATGTCTCTTAAAGATTTATTGCATACTAGCTGTAAGACATCATACAAGATATGTGATGGGCTGGACATTACAGAAGCTTAAACAAAACACCTGATGCATAGATGTTTTGCAGCTTGCTTAGCGACATTGAGGAAGATTGTGGCTGTCAGCTGTACACCTTCAAGGAGGCCTGGCCTCAGCCTGGCAGGTGCAAGGTCAGAGATTTTGGAGGACAGATGTCTCTGGGGCCATGTAATGTAGTGAAAGTTGGAGAACTTGACATCAGCTGGTGACTCAATTATTCAATGGCAGCTCCCAACATATAGTACTTAAGTAAAATTGGAATGAACAAGGAATTTCTAAAGTGTTTTTCTGATTGGTGTGTAAACCAAAGTTCAGGAGTGAAGAAGTGAAACCTTAGTTTAATACAACAACATTCATCAAGTTAAAGGAGAAGAGAGCAAGAAACTCTTAATTCAGGAGAATTAAGAGAAATATATCTTTTTTTTCTCAAATAACTAGCAATCTCTTCATCTTTTGCACTGGGCCTCCCAATATCTGCCTTCTTGTTTCTCCTCTGTCTCTATCAAAAGAATAAAAAGACCATATTTTCCAACAAATTTCATTTCTGTAGAAGAATTATATTGGACTTGAAGCAGAGGCTGCCAGATCTGGTGAGTTTCTTCAGTATTCTGGGTGTTTGTTAAAGCATAGGCAGACAGAATTGTGAAAAAAAATAGAAATGTGTAGAGATGTGTGAATGTGTGCACTGCACATCGTCAGCTAATATAAACACTTCAATAAATCATTTCAACAACTAATGTAAGTTTCATTCCTTTTAAAAATATAAACAGGCTTATTTAGAAGATTGCAATGGAAGGAAATGCTTGTATTTAAATGTCACTTTAACACATTATGAACGTATTTTCATTTTTATTATGTAGGTAAATACAACATTCAGCTTAAGCAACATGCTATAAACAATATTCGTGTTTTGGAGAACATAAAACATAGAACCACATAACACAGGAACACCTCTTCGGCCTACAAAGTTGTACCGAACATATGCCACACGAAACTAATCCCTTCTGCCTGCCTATGGTTCATATCCCTCCATTTCTTGCATAATCATGTACTTATCTAAAAGTCCCTTAAACTCTCAATCGTATCTGCCTTCGCCACCATCACTGGCAGCGTGTTCCAGACTCCTATCACAATTTGTGTAGGAGAACTTGCCCCTCACATCTCCTTTGAACGTGCCCTCTCACCTTAAATGCATGTCCCCGAGTATTAAATGTTTCAATTCTGGGGAAAAGAATCTGACCATCCACCATATCTATGCAATTGAATTGAATTGAATTTATTGTCACGTGTGCCAAGGCACAGTGAAAAGCTTTGTCTTGTGAGCAATACAAGCAAAGCACATAGTTAAGTAGCATAGATAAGTAAATAATATGTAAACAGTGGCAAAAACAACAACGTGGGTACAGGCAAATGTTAAGAGTTTGTGAGTCCATTCAGTATTCTAACAACAGTAGGATAGAAACTGTTACAAAACCGGCTGGTGCATGTGTTTACGCTTCTGTACCTTCTCCCCAATGGTAGAGGTTGGAGAAAGGCATTGGCAGGGTGGGATGGACCTTTGAGAATGCTGGCGGCCTTTCCTTGACAGCAGGCCTGGTAGATGGCTTCTATAGATGGGAGGTTGGCTTTTGTGATTATCCGGGCCGAGTTCACCACTCTCTGTAACTGTCTCCAATCTTGAATGGTACAGTTACCATACCAGGTAGTGACAGAATGCTCTCAATGGCGTACCAATAGAAGTTGGCAAGGGTATTCACTGGAATGCCAACTTTTCTCAGCTGCCTGAGGAAGAAGAGACGTTTTTGGGCCTTTGTAACCAGTGCATCCACTTGAAGAGTCCAAGAAAGCTTGTTATTGATGACCACTTCCAGGAGCTTGACACTCTCCACTCATTCCACCTCTGTGCTGTTAATGTGCAGGGGGGCATGAATAACATCCCGCTGAAAGTCAATAATGAGTTCCTTGGTTTTGCCGGCATTGAGAACTAGGTTATTCTCAGTGCACCATTTTTCCAGGTCTTCCACCTCCCGTCTGTAGTCTATTTTTTCACCATCTGAGTTTTGACTGACTATGGTATCATCAGTGAATTTGAAAATGGCATTAGTCTGGTATTTGGTGACATAGAGAAAGTGAGGACTACAGATGCTGGAGATCAGAGCTGAAAATGTGTTGCTGGAAAAGCGCAGCAGGTCAGGCAGCATCCAAGGAACTGGAGAATCGACGTTTATGCCCGAAACGTCGATTCTCCTGTTCCTTGGATGCTGCCTGACCTACTGCGCTTTTCCAGCAACACATTTTCAGTATTTGGTGACATAGTCTTGGGTATACAGTGAATACAGTAAGGGGCTGAGTACAGGCTCCTGCGGGGTCTCCTGTGTTGAATGTTAGTGAGGATGAAATATTGTCCCCAGTCTTTACTGATTGTGGCTTGTGGGTCAGGAAACTGAGGGTCCAGTTGCAGAGAGTGGGGCTTAGTCCCAGATCACTAAGTTTAGTAATCAGTCTCGAGGGGATAACAGTGTTGAAGGCTGAACTGTAGTCAATGATTGGATTCTTACGTAGCTGTTCTTCGTGTCAAGATGTTCTAGGGAGGAGTGAAGGGCAAGTGAAATAGCATCTTTTTTTTAGATTATTTAGATTAGATTACTTACAGTATGGAAACAGGCCCTTCGGCCCAACAAGTCCACACCAACCTCCGAAGAATAACCCACCCAGACCCATTCCCCTACATTTACCCCTTCACCTAACACTAGCAATTTAGCATGGCCAAATCACCTAACCTGACGTGGATCTGTTGGTCCGATAGGCAAATTGGAGTGGGTCAAGAGTAGTGGGGAGGCTGGAGTTGATTAATGCCATGACCAGCCTTTCAAAGCACTTCATGACCACCGAAGTTACGACCACAGGGCACAGGGATGATGTTAGCCCTCTTGAAACAGGCAGGGACAGTAGCCTGCTGCAGGGAGAGGTTGAAGATGTTGAAGATGACCTCTGCCAGTTGATTGCGCATGCTGTGAGTACATGGCCTGGTACTCCATCTGGTCCCATTGCTATCCTTGGATTCACACGAAGGAAAACTGATCTGACCTCTGATGCAGTGACTGTTGGGGTAGGATTGTCAGGACTTGTCAGAATAGGTGTTACCTCTCCGCCGAAATTCTGCTCAAGACAAGCATAGAAGACATTGAGATGGTCTGGGAGAGCTATCTCATCCTCTTTCACTGTCTCTTTTTAGAACCTGTAATATCATTCAGTCCTTGCCATAGTTGCCGGGTGTCTGTCTGGGTGTCTAGTTTGGATCGATATTGGTCCACAGCTTTCTTAATGGCGCTGCGAAGGTCACACTTGGATTCCTTATATTTGAGTGGGTTTCCTGTCTGAAGGCCTCACACCTGGTTTTTTGTGTATGTCTGTATGTTATGTATGTCCTGATTCATCCAGGGTTTCCTGTCGGAAGACATCCGGATTTGACTTCCTCGGTATGCAGTCCTCCTCGGTATGCACGCTTGCTGATAAAGTCTGTGACAGTGGTGACGTACTTGTCCAAGGTACCTGTGGACTCAGATCATGGTTTGAACATGGCCCAATCAGCCAATTCCAGACAGCACCAGAGTTGATCCTCTGCCTCATCCAACCAGCACTGCACCTGTATTCGCAAGGGGTCTCCTGCTTGATCTTTTGCCAGGAGAAGAAACACGGCATTGTGGTCGGAGTTCCCGAAATGAGGGCGGAGGACGGAGTGGTCTAATATGTTCGGGCCCCTGGTGGGGCAGGTAATGTTCTGGTGGTACTTGGGCAATACCTTCCTTACATTGGCTTGATTGAATCAACAGGCCTCAGGGTGTTCTGTCTCCAGGGAGTTAGTGGTGGAGTACAGCACATCCAGAGCCTCCTCAACCTTTGCTTGTGGCGGTATGTACACAGCAGCTAGTATAGCAGTGGTAAATTCCTGTGGTAGATAGGAGGGGCGGCATTTGATAGTGAGGAATTCAAGGTTTGGAGAGCAATGGCTGCCCAGGTTTGCAATGTCCATGCATCACAATTTGTTGATTGAAAAGCAAACCCCTCCACCCTTTGTCTGACTCGAGGACACTGTACGGTCCAAATGATGGATAGGAAAACCATCAGCCTGAAGTGTGCAGTCGGGAATGGATGGATTGAGCAATGTTTCTGTGAAGCAGAGTGCGCAGCAGTCCTGCAGTTCACGCTGGAAGCTGAGCCATGATCTGAGTTCGTCCATCTTGTTCTCCAGAGATTCTACATTTGCTAGGGTGTTAGCTAAGAAAGGGGGTATTGAAACCGCAAAGTCTCAGTCTTACTAGCAGGCTAGCATGCTTATCCCGCTTCCTCGCAGGTTTCTTACATTTGAGTGGTCCGGTGGTCGAGTGGAGTGGATTGTGACTGCTTCCAGTTGTGATCCTTCCTAAGATCCTGTGGAGCAGGTAGGTTGCAGTTTAGTGTATTTTTGCAGAGGGTCTACTTTGGACCAAGTTTGTTTTTTTTGCTAGAGGGTGTGTGCTTAGGATCCAGTGGAGAAAGTAAGTTTCTGCTTGTGTTCCGATTTGTCCAGTCAGTTCCTGGTTTCAGTTGCCACCAATTTGCTGCTATAGGTCCAGCCACGTTTTTTGCAGAAGTGTTTGATCTAACTCTCCAGATATATTCTGATAGTTTTCATGTCAGGCAAGCGTCTTATGGGGCAGAGAGCGTTTCATGCCAGTTCTCCTTTCTGGGGCAGGTCTCTTGGGTCCCTCTATTTTAAGGCAGGCCCCAAGCCTGGGGCTTGCGTAAGCAGCCTCTGGCTGGCCTGGCCTTTTTCCAGGGTGGTCGGATGGGTCATAAGCACCACGAGGTCTGCTGCCTTCATCCAGTAAGCTGGTTTTGAGGATTGGAGGAACTTCAAACCTGTGAGTTTAGATAAAACAGAGTTATTAGTCATTTTAAAAAGCATGCTATTAAGTTTAAAGAGTATAGAACGATTGTAGAAAATAGGAAACTTAGATCTGCATGCAGGAGCTCACAAGGAGTCGACCATATCCAGCACCATCTTGCAAATGTAGACTTTAATCAAGTTTCCCTTCAGCTTCCTCTGCTCCAGAGAAAACAATCTGAGTTTTGTTTCGCCTCTCCTTATAGCTCATATTCTCTAATCCAGGTAGCATCCTGGTAAATGTCTCTACACCCTCTCCACAACCAACACATTCTTCCTGTAATATGGTAACCAGATTTAAATGCAATGCTCTAAGTGTGGCCTAACCAAAGTTTTGACTCTTGTATTCAATGTCCCTGACCAATAATGACAAGCATGCCATATGCCTTCTTTACTATCCTATCTACTTGAGTGGCCACTCTCAGGGAGTTACGAACTTGAACCCCAAGATCCCTCGGTACATCAGTGCTGTTCAGGATCCTGCCATTAACTATATCTTTCCTTAACCTTTAACCTCCCAAAGTATAGCATTCACACTTACCTGGATTAAACATCATCTGCCATTTCTCTGTCCTGACACAATATGTAGACAGGCCAACAAGAGGTGAGGCCATACTGGATTTGGTTCTGGGTAACGAACCAGGCCAGGTGTTAGAATTGCAGATAGGTGAGCACTTTGGGACAGTGACCACAATTCAGTGACTTTTATTCTAGTGATGGAGAGGGATAAGTGTGCACTGCAGGGCAAGAGTTATAGCTGGAGGCAGGGAAATTGTGATGCGATGAGGCACGACTTAGGATGCGTGGCTTGGAAAAGTTGGCTTCAAGGCATGGGCACAATTGATATGTGGAGCTTGTTCAAGGAGCAACGATTGAGTGTCCTTGATAGGTATGTACCTGTCAGGCAGGGAGGAAAGGGTCGTGTGAGGGAGCCATGGTTTAATAAGGGATTGGAATCCCTTGTTAAATGGAAGAGGGCGGCCTATGTAAAGATGAGGCGTGAAGGTTCAGTTGGGGCGATGGAGAGTTATAAGGTAGCCAGGAAGGATCTGAAGAGAGAGCTAAGAGCAGCAAGGAGGGGACATGAAAAGTCCTTAGTTGGTAGGATTAGGGAAAACCCTAAGGCTTTCTATAGGTATGTCAGGAATAAAAGAATGACTAGGGTAGGAATAGGTCCAGTCAAGGATAGTAGTGGGAAGTTGCGTGTGGAGGCTGAAGAGATTGGGGAGACACTGAATGAATACTTTTCGTCAGTATTCACTCAGCAACATGACATTGTTGCCGATGTGAATATTGAGTCACAAGTAATTAGAATGGACGGCTTTGAGGTATGTAGGGAAGAGGTGTTGGAAATTCTGGAAAGGGTGAAAATAGATAAGTCCCCTGGGCCTGATGGCATTTATCCTAGGATTCTCTGGGAAGCAAGGGAGGAGATTGCAGAGCCATTGGCTTTGATTTTTATGTCCTCGTTGTCTACAGGAATAGTGCCAGAAGACTGGAGGATAGCAAATGTGGTTGCCTTGTTCAAGAAGGGGAGTAGGGATAACTCTAGTAACTATAGGCCGGTGAGTCTCACTTCTGTTGTGGGCAAAGTCTTAGAGAGAATTGTAAGGGATAGGATTTATGAACATCTGGATAGGAATAATGTGATCAAGGATAGTCAGCATGATTTTGTGAAGGGCAGGTCGTGCCTCACAAATCTTATTGAATTCTTTGAGAAGGTGACTAAGGAGGTAGACGAGGGTAAAGCGGTAGATGTGGTGTATATGGATTTTAGTAAGGCGTTTGATAAGGTTCCCCATGGTAGGCTACTGCAAAAAAATACGGAGGTATGGCATTGAGGGTGAGTTGGAGGTTTGGATTAGGAATTGGCTGGCTGGAAGAAGACAGAGGGTAGTAGTTGATGGCAAAGGTTCATCTTGGATTGCAGTTACTAGTGGTGTTCCGCAAGGATCTGTTTTGGGACCATTGCTGTTTGTCATTTTTATAAATGACCTGGAGGAGGGGCTAGAAGGTTGGGTGAGCAAGTTTGCGGATGATACGAAAGTCGGAGGAGTTGTTGACAGTGAGTAAGGATGTGTCAGGTTACAGCGGGATATAGATAAGCTGCAGAGCTGGGCAGAAAGGTGGCAAATGGAGTTCAATGTAGGTAAGTGTGAGGTGATTCACTTTGGTAAGAGTAACAAAAAGATGGGGTACTGGGCTAATGGTCAGATACTTGGTAGTGTGGATGAGCAGAGGGATCTTGGTGTCCATGTACACAGATCTCTGAAAGTTGCCACCCAAGTAAATAGTGCGGTGAAGAAGGCTTATGGCATACTGGCTTTTATTGGTAGAGGAATTGAGTTCCGGAGTCCTGAGGTCATGTTGCAGTTGTATAAGACTCTGGTGTGGCCGCATCTGGAGTATTGTGTGCAGTTTTGGTCGCCATACTATAGGAAGGATGTGGAGGCACTGGAACGGGTGCAGAGGAGGTTTACCAGGATGTTGCCTGGTATGGTAGGAAGATCGTATGAAGAAAGGATGAGGCACTTGGGGCTGTTTTCATTGGAGAAAAGAAGGTTTAGGGGTGACTTGATAGAGGTGTACAAGATGATTAGGGGTTTAGATAGGGTTGACCATGAGAATCTTTTTCCACGTATGGAGTCAGCTATTACGAGGGGACATAGCCTTAAATTAAGGGGTGGTAGGTATTGGACAGATGTTAGGGGTAGGTTCTTTACTCAGCGAGTCGTGAGTTCATGGAATGCCCTGCCAGTAGCAGTGGTGGACTCTCCCTCTTTATGGGCATTTAAACGGGCATTGGATAGGCATATGGAGGATAGTGGGCTAGTGTAGGTTAGGTGGGCTTGGATTGGCGCAACATCGAGGGCCAATGGGCCTGTACTGCGCTGTATTTTTCTATGTTTCTATGTTTCTATATCTGCAACCGATCTATATTTTGCTGTATCCTTTGTCAACATTCTACACTATCCGCAACTTCTCCAATCTTTGTATTGTACTAACCCACCCATCTACATTTTCATCCAAATCATTTACATATATCACATACAGCAGAGGTTCCAGTCCAGATCCTTGTGAACCACCACTCGTCATGAATCTCCAGCCTGAAAAACACCCTTCCACCACTACCATCTGCCTTATTTGGGCAAGCCAACTGTGGTGTATTTTTTATTTTGCTAATTGTTATGGCATCTTTCCTAGAAGCATCAATTCTAACTTGAAAATCTAATATGGGCCTCAACGATTAGTGCCAAGATGCTATTTAACATGTGAGCATTGTAAGTAAGAGCACACAACAGCCAATCATATACTTCACAGCATAGATCATTGGATAGAGACTGAGAACCATGGTAGAGATGAGGGAATTTGACCTTGAAATCACTTTTGTTTATTTCAGTTAAAGCTGTTTTCATCAAGTGAACTATTTGGCAAGTGTTTATTTTAGTGTGCTAAAGCAAACATAATCCCTGCATTTTTTTAGAGGAAGGCCAATTGAATTCTCTTTGGAAATCCCTTATTTTACATTATGAGACTCGGGTGTCTTGGGCTTCACGAAAAGATGAGTAAACCTCCTAAGTCCTACTCTGAGGAATGAACTGAAGAGGGGAAAAATAGTTGTGGCCACCTAATCAAGGACATCAGAGTTCATAACATCTGCTAATTGTATGTGGTCTGTGCGCACCAAGAGCGATGGGATGCAGTTAACAAATCTAGAGAGACCAATGAAAACTGGAACTTATTGTAAAAACACTTGCTTCCTTTGTTAACCTTACTTTGAGATCCATTACCATTTGTGAAAATGCTACATATGCCATTGTTTGCCAACATGCATTGCTTATTTGAATAATCTAAATTAGCTCAGTGTAGATTGTGTCAAAATGGATATGATCAAATATAGGTACAAGGCACCTGAAGTATTACATTCACATTGTTATTGAGAGCAAGCAGAACATAATATTTTAATATCTATGATTTGGTTTAGATACTGCTGGTTTTATATTATGTAGTCTCTACAGTTTTACAATTGATTTAAATTCTATTTTAGTTGCATCTTAAAGTACTAGTTTTGTGTTAAGTACATATCTCCCATGACTCTGCATTGATTACCTTTGGAAGCACTAGCTTTCGGAGGACTGCTCCTTCATCGGGTGTATGACATAGAATTCTCGCAAAAGTTTAGATTAGATTACTTACAGTGTGGAAACAGGCCCTTCGGCCCAACAAGTCCACACCGCCCCGCCAAAGCGCAACCCACCCATACTCCTACATTTACCCCTTACCTAACACTACGGGCAATTTAGCATGGCCAATTCACCTGACCTGCACATCTTTGGACTGTGGGAGGAAACCGGAGCACCCGGAGGAAACCCACGCAGTGTGGGTTTACAGTGTGATGTAACTGAAATTATATATTGAAGAAGGCCCGGATTGTTTGTGAAGTCTCATCTTTTAGAATGACCATGTTGGTTTCAGTTCTGTCATGTGTAAATCCCAGAACTTTTTTAAAGTTACATTCTCAAGTGAACTTTAACAATAGGTGCCATGTTGATTCAGATAATGCATTGAAGGTGTGAGATGCCCTGTGTGAGACTGTCTGTGCCTATTGTTCAGACTGATTCTATTTCTAAAAAAGGGATTTACAGAATCTTATATAGATTCTTGCAGTTTTTGAGCAAAATAAAATGTAATTCTGCAAGTACAAATTCACCCCACCAACTTATACGTATGTGTGTATTTGTGTGTGTGAGCGAGTGAGAGTGAGAGATGTCTTGCAGCGTCTACTGTGACAAGGTTGTATGGTGTTGTCCTGAAAACCAGGCAGTTTGCTGAGAACAATGATCTGTTTGAGGTTTGGTAGATGTTTAAATGCGAGATGTGTAGGTGTGGGGAAGGTCTTGGCGCTCATCCTCATTGATAATGTGTTGCAGGCTGTGAAGAACATGTTGTGGTTTTTCAGCTCCTGGGAAGTACTGGACAACAAAGGGTACCCTGTCGTTTGCAGCTCATGTCTGTCTCCTAAGGAAGTCATTGTGGTTTCTCACTGTGGCATGTCAAAACTGGCGGTCGAGTTGACCATCGTACCCCGTTCTTATGAGGGCATCCTTGAGTACTTCCAAGTGCCCATCATATTCCTCCCCATCTGAACAGATCCTGTGTATGTGTAGGGCTTGTCCGTAGAGGATGGCTGTTTTAATATGTTTCAGGTGGAAGCTGGAGAAGTGTAATGTCGTGAGGTTATCCATGGGTTTGCGGTAGAGTGAGGTACTGATGTGAGCATCCTTGTTGGAGATGCATGTGTCCAAGAATGAGACAGATACTGGAGAGTAGTCCATGGTGAGTTCAATGATGGGATGAAACTTGTTGATATTACTGTTTAGTTGTTTCAGTGATTCCTCGCCATGCGTCCAGAATGTTGACACGGATATCACCATTACACGTGGAGACACCTCCCACCATATACATGGTAGGTACTCATGTGACTCAGCCAATGTTGTCTATTTCATATGCTGCAGGTAAGGATGCCCTGAGACATGGTACATTGGCTAGACCGAGGAGAGGCTACGGCAACGGATGAATGGACACTACAGAACAATCAACAGATAGAGTCTTTCCTCCCAGTCAGAGAACATTTCAGCGGTCTGAGACATTCACCCTAAGACATTCAGTGACTATCCTCCAAGGTGGACTTTGAGATAGGCAACAACACAAATTGGTCGAGCTGAGGCTGATAGCCAAGTTCAGTACCCGTGGGGATGGCCTCAGCTGGGTCCTTGGGTTCATGTCACACTACAGGTGACCCCACTGCACTACACGCATACAGGAATGCACACATATACACACACACAGACACATACACACAGACACACACACTCCTACAGGCACACACGCACACACACAGATGCCTACAGATCCATACACCCTCACAGACCCTCTCATACACTGACTCTCTCTCATATGCTAACACATACACTCCCACACTCACACCCACTCATGCACCCTCTCATAGACATAATCCCCTTTACGCTCACACTCACATGCATACACATATACACACTCTCTCAGAGACACATGTACCCCCATGCGCACTCACCCACATGCATACACACACACACACACACACATATATGTTTATGTGGTGAATTTGTACTTGCAGAATTACGTTTTATTTTGCTCAAAAACTCCATGTAAATTCCTTTTTTAAATTAGAATCAGTCTGAACAATGAGGCACAGACAGTCTCACACAAGGCTCCTCATACCTTCAATGCATTATCTGGGCCAATATAGCACCTATTGTTAAAAAAGTTCGGTGATTTACATATGAAAGAACTAAAACCAACATGGTCATTCTAAAAGGTGAGAGATTTAACAAATAATCAGGTCTTTTTCAATATATAATTTCAGTTACATCACACTGTAAACTTTTAGTATGAATTCTGTGTCTTATGATCTTATACTCCACAATGATGAAGGAGCAGATTCCAAAAACTAGCGCTTCCAAATAAACCTGTTGGACTCTAACCTGCTGTTGTGTGATCTTTAACTTTATCCACCCAGTCCAACACCGGCATCTCCAAGTCATGGCTACCCTCAACACTACTAACTGCCGTCTCAAAATGGAGAGGACCTCCAAGAATATCACACATATCAACTCTGACATCAAGTTTCTGCAGAAATGCAGGAAAGATCCCAAAGAGAGTACGGATCACGAATCCACTCAAGTCGACCTACAACATGGGCTATGCAGAGAGATTTTGCCACTACACTTCTCGCAAACTCCTCAATCATCTTGTGCACCAACTCTACAGCAGGCACCACAACCTTGAAATCAAGATGGAGTCCACACTCTCAGCCTGTACTCAGGATACAGCAGTATAGTTACAGAACATTGCCAAACAGGCAAGGCGACAAAACTACACCATGTACATGCACACCAAGAACAAGAATCTGGAGAAACTTGGCATCACCACAAGCAGAAGCCAAGCCTAATACAGACATAATTTGCCCTCTGGGGAGAAAGTGAGGTCTGCAGATGCTGGAGATCAGAGCTGAAATTGTGTTGCTGGAAAGGCGCAGCAGGTCAGGCAGCATCCAGGGAACAGGAGAATCGACGTTTCGGGCATAAGCCCTTCTTCAGGCTCCTGAAGAAGGGCTTATGCCCGAAACGTCGATTTTCCTGTTCCCTGGATGCTGCCTGACCTGCTGCGCTTTTCCAGCAACACATTTTCATAATTTGCTCTCTCCCAGTTTAGTACTTTGCTACAAGGTCCTGACTTATTCTTATCCAAAGTTATCTTACAACATAAGATTGTAATCACTATTTCCAAAATGACCTACAGAAATGTCAGTCACCTGGCCAGGCTCATTAAGCAATACAAGGTCCAGTATGGTTCTTCCTCTCGTTAGACTATCCACATATTGTTTCAAGAAACTCTCTTGGATGAACTTAAATTCTGCCCTGTCTAAGCGTCTTACTCTAAGGGAGTCCCAGTCAATATTGGGCAAGTTAAAGTCACCCACTATGACAACTCTGTTGTCATTGCATCTTTCTATAATCTGCTTACATAATTGTTCCTCAACATCTCAGTGGCTGTTGGGGACCTACAGTATAACGCTATCGGCAAGATTGCACCCATTTGTTTTTGATGTCTGCCCAAATTGCCTCAGTAGATGAGCCCTCCAATATGTCCTCTGTGAGTGCAGATGTGACATTCTCCCTGATTCATAATGCAACCTTCCTCTCTATCTCGTTTAAAACAATGAAACCCTGAAACTTGGAGCAGCCAGTACTTTCACAATCAAGTCTCTGTAATGGTCACAACATCATAGACCCATTTAGGGTGTAGGTTTGCTCGCTGAGCTATAGGTTTGATATCCAGATGTTTCATTACCTGGCTACCTCCAGGTAATGGCGACCTCCAAGTGAAGCGAAGCTGTTGTCTCCTGCTTTCTATTGGATGGGGTTCCTGGGGTTTGTGGTGATGTAATTTCCTGTTCGTTTTCTGAGGGGTTGATAGATGGCATCCAGATCTATTTGTTTGTTTATGGCGTTGTGGTTGGAGTGCCAGGCCTCTAGGAATTCTCTGGCATGTCTTTGCTTAGCCTGTCCCAGGATAGATGTGTTGTCCCAGTCGAAATGGTGGTGTTTTTCATCCGTGTGTAGGGCTACGAGGGAGAGAGAGTCATGTCTTTTTGTGGCTAGCTGGTGTTCGTGTATCCTGGTGGCTAACTTTCTTCCTGTTTGTCCTACATAGTGTTTGTGGCAGTCCTTGCATGGAACTTTGTAGATGACGTTGGTTTTGTCCATGGGTTGTACTGGGTCTTTTAAGTTTGTTAGTTTTTGTTTGAGAGTGTTGTTGGGTTTGTGTGCTACTAGGATTCCGAGGGGTCTTAGTAGTCTGGCTGTCATTTCTGAAACTTCTGTGATGTATGGTAAGGTGGTTAGGGTTTCTGGCTGTGTTTGGTCTGCTTGTCGTGGTTTGTTCTTGAGGAATCTGCGCACTGTATTTTTTGAGTATCCGTTCTTCTTGAATACGTTGTACTCCTCTGTTTTCTGAAGTTCGGCTGTGCTGCAGTGTGTGGCGGCTTGTTGGAATAGTGTTCTGATACAGCTTTGTGTGTGTTGGGATGGTTGCTGGTGTAGTTAAGTATTTGGTCAGTGTTTGTCGGTTTTCTGTATATGCAGGTTTGTAGTTCTCCGTTGTCCTTTCTTTCGACTGTGACGTCCAGGAATGCGAGTTTGTTGTCGGTTTCTTCCTCCTTGGTGAACTTTATGCCTGTGAGGGTGTTGTTGATGATGTTAAATGTCTCTTCTATCTTGTTTCGTTTTGTGATGACAAAGGTGTCATCTACGTAATGGACCCAGATTTTTGGTTTGATGGTTGACGGCTGTTTGTTCTAGTCTTTGCATTACCGCTTCTGCTATGAATCCTGATAGCGGAGATCCCATGGGTGTGCCGTTGGTTTGTTTGTAGACTATGTTGTTGAAAGTGAAGTGGGTGGTGAGGCACAGGTCCACTAGCTTCATGATGTTTTCGTTGGTAATGTGATTGATGGTGGATGGTGTGTGTGTGATGGTCTCTTCTAAAAGTGTGGTAAGTGTTTCCTTTGCCAGGTCGATTTTGATGGAGGTGAACAGTGCTGTTACGTCGAATGAGATCATTGCTTCGTCTTCCTCTATTTTGATGTTTTTGATGATTTTTAGGAATTCCTGGGTGGAGTGGATGGAGTGCTGTGACTCTTCTACTAGGTATTTCAGTCTTGCGTGTAGTTCTTTGGCCAGTCTGTAAGTTGGTGTTCTGGGTAGTGAGACTATAGGTCTGAGGGGGGCTCCTGGTTTATGGATTTTTGGTAGTCCGTAGAATCGTGGGATGTTGGTCCCGTCAGGTTTCATTTTCTGGAATTCCATCTTGTTTAATTGTCCGGAATTGTGTAATTTTCTTAGGAGATAGGTAATTTTGTTTCCTAATTGTGGGGTCGGGTCTAGCGCCACCTGTTGGTAGGTGTTGGAGACTGCGAGTAGTGCATTGGCTTTCTCTATGTAGTCCCTTCTGTTCAGGATGACTGTGAGCCGACCTTTGTCTGCAGGTAATATAACAATGTTTTTGTCTTTTTTGAGGTTTTCTAGGGCTTTCTTTTCTTGTGTTTTCAGTTTGTTTCCTTCCCTCTTTCAGCTGTCTGTCTGATCGTTTATTGTGTTTCTGCTGTGAGATTGTTGTCCTTCAATGTGGTTTCTAATGCCGCTAAGAAATCCTTCTTGTCAGCGTCTCGGTAATTGAAATTTAATCCTTTTACTAATACCGCTTTTTCTGTGTCTGTTAGGTTCCGGTCTGATAAGTTCTTTATCCATGCCCCTGTGTTATCGGTTTTGTCTTTTTTTGTGAGTTTGTCAAGTTTTTTCTTCAGGTCCCGATTTTTCTTTATCTGTGTTTGTTGTTGTTTGGTATTTATGGCTCGTTCTACCGCATTTGTCCATTCTTGATTTGTTGCTTGTTTGAATAACGGTTTTTGGCGCGCAATTTCCCGGTTGTATTTTCGGAGTCTGTGGTGGGCGTCATTGATTCGTTCTCGGAGCATTCTGCGGCCATTTTGTTCTGTTAAACTTCTGGCTTGAGGTGTTTTTATTGGCGGTTTATATTGGAGACATTTTGGCAGTACCTGTTTTCTTAAACATTCATGCAGGAAGTACAGTTGTTCGCGGGTGGAACTCTCTCGGATAGCATTCCTTTCCCATCTTCGGGCAAGTTGTAGCGTGTTGCACCCATAGGTTTTTGCAAGGTTTGTGAAGGTTTGTAGCTCAAGTTGAGCCTCGTAGCCCTACATGCGGATGAAAAAACCCACCATTTCGACTGGAACAACACATCTATCCTGGGACAGGCTAAGCAAAGACATGCCAGAGAATTCCTAGAGGCCTGGCACTCCAACCACAACGCCATAAACTAACAAATAGATCTAGATGCCATCTATCAACCCCTCAGAAAACGAACAGGAAATGACATCACCACAAACCCCAGGAACCCCATCCAGGAGAAAGATATAAATAGAAAGCAGAAGACAACAGCTTCGCTTCACTTGGAGGTCGCCACTGATGATGTTACCTAGCCAGGTAATGAAACGTCTGGATATCAAACCTACAGCTCAGCGAGCAAACCTACACCCTAAACCTCAACCTGAGCTACAAACCTTCACAAACCTTGCAAAAATCATAGACCCATGTACTGATCCAGGCTCTAAGCTCATCTGCCTTACCTATAATATTCCTGGTGTTGAAGTAAACACACCTCTGCCCATCAGTATCATCATGTTCCTCTACCTGTCTTCCATTCTGTTTTATTGGTCCTAACATCTACCTTCCCCTCTGTTCCTCCACTGGCCGACCTGATGCTTTGTTTCCTAGCCCCCTGCCTCTCTAGTTTAAACATTCCTGAGTAGCACTAGTGATCCAGCTTGCGACGATATTAGTTCCACTCCAGTTTAGGTACAACCCGTCCCTTTTGTGCAGGTCACTCCTGCCCAGAAGAGGTCCCAATAAACCAAGAATCTAAAACCCTGCCCCCTGCACCAGCTACTTATTGGTGCATTCATCTGTCTTACCTTTCTATTCCTTACCTCACCAGCATATGACACTGGCAGTACCCTAGAGATTACTAACCTCAAGATCTTGCTTTTCAGCCTCTTTCCTGAATCCCTAAACTCACTCTGCAGAACCTCATTCCTCTTTCTATATATGTCATTGGTAACAATGTGTACAATGACCTTTGGCTGCTCACCCTCCCCCTTAAGAATTTCATGCAACTGTTCAGAGGTGTCTGTGATCCTGGCATCAGGGAGGCAACACACTATCCTGGATCTCGAATGCGGCCTGAAAATGCTTGTCTGTGCTTCTAACTAGCAAATCTCCTACCACCATTGCTCGCTTGAACTTTGCCCGACCCTGCTGTACAGTAGAGCCAGTTGTGCCAGAGGCCTAACCACAGCTGTTACACTCCCCTGAGGGGCTATCAACCTCTTCCAGCCAATAGTATCCAAAACAGTTTACCTGTTAAACAGGGATTACTTAAATTATGTATAATCTTGACAAACAGACCAAGTACCTTCTAGGCTAAAAGAAACCTTCTAACAGCCTCTCTCAATCTCTCTCTCTTTCCTTTTTTTTGGTTAAAGTAGAGGAATGTAATGTTTGGAACATACTATTCCTTGTCACTATGATCTTTCGCGATCTGCTATTCAGTCATGGTAACTGAGATGACTTCTCCCAGAATGCTCCTCAGTGCAATCTCTCTGTCACCCTCGATTGGATGTCTATCAAATGAATATCATGCTATCAGAAAAACTTCTGCTGGTTTTTGTAAGATTATTGGCCAAACACCGGCACCTCTAAATCAGGAATATATACAGACAGTGAAACAGGAAAGGAGCTAGTACAGGAACAGTGAGGTAACACCAGTGGGGAGTGATAGAGGGTAAATATGGCAAGGCCAGGGACATGAGCTTCCTTGTAAATTTCCTTTTGTTTCCTTCATGAGTTTGGCCAAATAGAAATGAAACCATAGTTAACATTATTCCTTTGTAGAGAATGGGAGAACACAGAATCATGAGTGTAGTCGAGTTAAGGAGTGGGCAATGGGTTAGGAAAAGGGGGAAATTGAGAGTGGGAATGGGAAATTGAGTCTTGTAAGATAGGGCAAGTAAATATTAACAATCAGAAGGGAACAGCTGAGACATTGGGCTTGGAACAGGAAGTAAGGAAGGCTGTGAGAGAAGAGTAGGGGGCCGATAATATTAGGCCATGATCAACAAAGTGAAATGAAGACAAACGGTGTTTGTTGGGGGAGTTTTCCTGCTTCTTTCTGGACAGTATCAGATGCTCGACAGAAATCACGGGGCCTGAAATTGTTCCAATCCATGGAGGATTAATCTGGGGATCTGACTTAGTCAGTAACAATGTGTACAATGACCTTTGGCTGCTCACCCTCCCCCTTAAGAACTTCATGCAACCGTTCAGAGATGTCTGTGATCCTGGCATCAAGGAGGCAACACACTATCCTGGATCTCGAATGCGGCCATGAAAATGCCTGTCTGTGCTTCTAACTAGCGAATCTCCTACCACTATTGCTCACTTGAACTTTGCCCGACCCTGCTCTACAGTGTGCCACAGGCTAACTGACTTAGTCCATCTCTCTCTCTCTCTCTCTCTCTCTTTCTCTTTCTTTGCAGCAATTCCAAAAGTTCATTTCTTTCATGAGATCCTTACTTGTATCAACTAGATCCAGATATACCACCAGCACAGGGTATGTGTGCGATTTCATTAAGTACATTTTTCTGATTCAAATTTAAGATATAAATTGACAACTAATTTTTGATCTATAGAAATATTGATGGCAGAAGTAACCCCATCACATGACAGAGAATACTCAGGATGGTAGCATAGTAGACAGTGAAGAAAACTTTCTAAGAATCCAAAGGGATCTTGATCAACTGGGTCAAAAGGCTGAAAAATGGCAGATGGAGTTCAATCTGGATAAATGTGAGATGTTGCATTTTGGTTCAACAAACAAGGGTAGGGTTTATACCATTAATGGTAGACCTTGAGTAGAGTTGTAGAACAGAGGGACCTAAGAGTGCAGGTATATAATTCTTCCAAGATTGTGACACATATAGACACGGTGGTTAAAAAGGCATCCGACATGCTTGCCTTCATTGCTCAGTCCTTTGAGTATAGGAGTTACAAAGTCATGTTGAGGTTTATACAGGACATTGAAGAGGCCACTTCTGAAGTACTGTGTCCAGTTCTGCTCGCCGCATTATAGGAAGGATATTATTAAGCTGGAGAGGGTTCAGAAGAGATTTACCAGGATGCTGTCGGATATGGAAAGTTTGAGTCATAAAGAAAGTCTGCATAGACTGGAACTTTTTTCACTGGAGTGTAAGAGATGGAGAAGTGACCTGAAAGAAGTTTATAAAATAATGAGTGGTATAGATAGAGTTAATGGTAGTTGTTGTTTCCCTAGGATGGAAGATTTCAAGACTCGGGGCATTTTTTAAGGTGAGAGGGGAGGGATTTAAAAAAGACATGAAGGACAAATCTTTTACACAGAAGTTGGTGTGTGTGTGTGGAATGAACTTCCTGAGGAAGTTGCGGATGTAGGTACAATTACAACATTTAAATGGCGTTTGGATAGATAGATGAATAGGAAAGGTTTAGATGAATATGGGCCAGGAGCAGTCAGGTGGGACTAGTTTAGTTTGGGGTTATGTTCAGCATGGACTGGTCTGTTTCTGTGCTGTATGACTCTATGACTCGATTTGGGAGACCTCCAGTTTCAATGTTGTGACTCAACTGCACATCTGGGATTATGCTTTGAAGTTAGTAAACAGAGCAATATGTGATGATTATTCTAAGAATTATATTTGCGATTGATAAAGTTGATTTCAGAAACTGAGTTAATGAAACTGAAACCTGTTAAAATAAATAATTGTTATTTGATCATGGAGATTTAGAAATTTGATATTAGCTGGAATCTCCAACATATAACAAATGATTAAAGGATGAATTTTAAGGGATTAAGAACCTAGCATTACAAAAGATCACTTGTATAGCAGTTAAAGAACATGCAGTTTCAATTTCAAAACTTTTCATCAATTAACCTATTGATTAAATAGCATTTTCACAATGCTTGAAGCCTTTAACATTCAGGTGAAGGGATGTGACTAGTAATATTTGTAACATAAACACCCCCTTACACAAACACACAGTTTGTAGGAGGCACAGGGTGGCTGATTTACACTGATAAGTCACAGCTTTGAGTAATTGCTGAAGGAAGAATAAACTCGTTATCTTCACGCCAACGGTCTTTTCTCAGCAGAGAGCGGCGCGAGCTGGGCGGAAGTGAGGTTGGAGCGCAGAGCTGGTTGGGAAGGTAAGTGATATATATAAAGAACTTACCTCGACGCCAACGGTCTTTTCTCAGCAGAGAGCGGCGCGAGCTGGGAGGAGGTGAGATTGGAGCACAGAGCTGGTCGGGAAGGTAAGTGATATATAAAGAACTTACCTCGATGCCAACGGTCTTTTCTCAGCAGAGAGCGACGCGAGCTGGGCGGAAGTGAAGTTGGAGCGCAGAGCTGGTCGGGAAGGTAAGTGATTGATATTTGAGTGGGTGTGTTTTAAACCCCAGGCCCTACATAGTAGGGCCTCCCTCCCATCCTCCTCTAACCTAACTTTAAAGTTCACAGATAAGCTACTCAGTGTTCTTGCTTTGGAGACGAAGTGTAGAGTAATGGCAGCGCAGGCAGTGGAATGTTCCTCCTGCAGGATGTTTGAGGTAGGGGTGACCACCGATACTCCTGCCGACTTCATCTGCAGGAAATGCAGTCAGATCCTGCTCCTCACAGAACGGGTTAGGGAACTGGAACTGGAGTTGGATGAACTGAGGATTATTCGAGAGGCTGAGAAGGTGATAGATAGAAGCTACAGGGACATAGTTACGCCAGAGAACAGAGGTAGCTGGGTAACAGTTAGAGGTGGGAAGGGGAGGAAGCAGGCAGTGCAGGGATCTCCTGTAGTCATTCCCCTAAACAATAGGTATACCGCTTTGGATACTGTTGGGGAGGACAGCTTAGCAGGGGTAAGCTGCAGTGACCGGGTCTGTGGCGTGAGGTCTGGCTCTGAGACTCAGAAGGGAAACGGGGAGAGGAGGAGAGCGCTAGTTATAGGAGACTCTCTAGTTAGAGGGACGGACAGGCGATTCTGTGGGCATGGGCGAGACTCTCGGATGGTTTGTTGCCTCCCGGGTGCCGGGGTCCGAAACTTCTCGGACCGTGTCTTCAGAATCCTTAAGGGGGAGGGTGTGCAGCCAGAAGTCGTGATGCACGTTGGCACCAACGACATAGGTAGGAAGAGAGGTGTGGAGCTGAAAATGTGTTGCTGGAAAAGCGCAGCAGATCAGGCAGCATCCAGGGAACAGGAGAATCTACGTTTCGGGCATAAGCCCTTCTTCAGGAATCCTGATTCCTGAAGAAGGGCTTATGCCCGAAACGTCGATTCTCCTGTTCCCTGGATGCTGCCTGACCTGCTGCGCCTTTCCAGCAACACATTTTCAGCTCTGATCTCCAGCATCTGCAGACCTCACTTTCTCCTCAGAGAGGTGGGGAGGTCATTCAAGAGCTCAGGGAGTTAGGCTGGAAGCTGAAAGCTAGGACAGACAGAGTCGTCATCTCTGGGTTGTTGCCGGTGCCACGTGACAGTGAGGCAAGGAATAGGGAGAGAGTGCAGTTGAACACGTGGCTGCAAGAATGGTGTAGGAGGGAGGGCTTCAGGTATTTGGACAATTGGACTGCATTCTGGGAAAGGTGGGACCTGTACAAGCAGGACAGGTTGCACCTGAACCAGAAGGGCAGCAATATCCTGGGGGGTAGGTTTGCTAGCTATCTTCAGGGGGGGGTTTAAACTAATTTGGCAGGGGGTTGGGATCCGGACTTGTAGTCCAGCAAGTAGGCTAGCTGTTTGTCAGGATGTCCAAGTATGTGGGAAGGCTGTGAAGAAGGAAGCACTGACAGGGAATACTTGCAGACACAGAGATGGGTTCAAGTGCGTATACTTCAACGCAAGGAGTATCAGAAATAAGGTCGGTGAACGTAAGGCGTGGATCGGTACCTGGGACTACGATGTTGTGGCCATCACGGAAACGTGGATAGAAGAGGGACAGGAATGGTTGTTGGAGGTTCCTGGTTACAGATTAGATTAGATTACCTACAGTGTGGAAACAGGCCCTTCGGCCCAACAAGTCCACACCGACCCGCCGAAGCGCAACCCACCCATACCCCTACACTTAGCCCTTCACCTAACACTACGGGCAATTTAGCATGGCCAATTCACCTGACCTGCACATCTTTGGACTGTGGGAGGAAACCGGAGCACCCGGAGGAAACCCACGCAGGCACGGGGAGAATGTGCAAATTCCACACAGTCAGTCGCCTGAGGCAGGATTTGAACCCAGGACTCTGGTGCTGTGAGGCAGCAGTGCTAACCACTGTGCCACCGTGCTGCCCATTAATTTTCAGTAAGATTAGGGAGGGTGGTAAAAAAGGAGGGGAGGTGGCGTTGCTAATTAGAAATGGTAAAACAGCTGCAGAAAGGCAGTTCGAGGGGGATCTGCCTTTGGAGGAGTATGGACTGAAGTCAGAAATAGGAAAGGAGCAGTCACCTTGTTGGGTGTTTACTATAGGCCCCCCAATAGCAGCAGAGATGTGCAGAAACAGATTGGGAAACAGATTTTGGAAAAGTGCAGAAGCCACAGGGTAGTAGTCATGGGCGATTTCAACTTCCCAAATATTGATTGGAAGCTCTTTAGATCAAGTAGATTGGATGGGGTGGTGTTTCTGCAGTGTGTCCAGGAAGCTTTTCTAACACAGTATGTCGATTGTCCGACCAGAGGGGAGGCCATTTTGGATTTGGTACTCGGTAATGAACCGGGACAAGTGATGGGCTTGTTAGTGGGTGAACATTTTGGTGATGGTGACCACAATTCTGTGACTTTCACCTTGGTTAAGGAGAGAGATAGGTGCGTGCAACAGGGTAGGTTTTACAATTGGGGGAAGGGTAATTACGATGCTGTAAGACAGGATCTGAGGAGCATAAGTTGGGAGCATAGGCTGTCGGGGAAGGATGTCGTGGAAATGTGGAACTTTTTCAAGGAACAGATACGACGTGTCCTTGATATGTACGTACCGGTCAGGCAGGAAAGAAATGGTCGTGTGAGGGAACCTTGGTTGACGAGGGAGGTTGAATGTCTTGTAAAGAGGAAGAAGGAGGCTTACATAAGGTTGAGGAAACAGGGTTCAGACAGAGCAGTGAAGGGATACAGGATAGCCAGAAGGGACCTGAAGAAAGGGATTAGGAGAGCCAAGAGAGGGCATGAAAAATCTTTGGCGGATAGGATCAAGGATAACCCAGAGGCATTTTATGCGTATGTGAGAAACATGAGAATGACGAGAACGATGGTAGGTCCAATCAAGGACAGTAGTGGGAGACTGTGTATTGAGTCGGAAGAGATAGGAGAGGTCTTGGATGAGTACTTTTCTTCAGTATTTACGAATGAGAGGAACCATTTTGTTGAAGAGGAGCGTGTGAAACGGACTGGTAAGCTAGAGGAGATACATGTTAGGAAGGAAGATGTGTTGGACATTTTGAACAACTTGAGGATAGACAAGTTCCCTGGGCCGGATGGGATATATCCTAGGATTATGTGGGAAGCAAGAGAGGAAATTGCAGTACCGTTGGCAATGATCTTTTCATCTTCACTGTCAATGGGGGTGGTACCAGGGGACTGGAGAGTGGCGAATGTTGTGCCCCTGTTCAAAAAAGGGAATAGGGACAACCCCGGGAATTACAGGCCAGTTAGTCTTACTTTGGTGGTAGGTAAAGTAATGGAAAGGGTACTGAGGGATAAGATTTATGAGTATCTGGAAAGGCACTGCTTGATTAGGGACAGCCAGCACGGATTTGTGAAGGGTAGGTCTTGCCTTACAAGTCTGATTGAATTCTTTGAGGAGGTGACCATGCATGTGGATGAGGGTAGAGCAGTGGATGTAGTATACATGGATTTTAGTAAGGCATTTGGTAAGGTTCCCCATGGTAGGCTTATGCGGAAAGTCAGGAGGCATGGGATAGAGGGAAATTTGGCCAATTGGATAGAAAACTGGCTAACCGGTCGAAGTCAGAGAGTGGTGGTAGATGGTGAATATTCAGCCTGGAGCCCAGTTACAAGTGGAGTTCCGCAGGGATCAGTTCTGGGTCCTCTGCTGTTCGTAATTTTTATTAATGACTTGGATGAGGGAGTCGAAGGGTGGGTCAGTAAATTTGCAGATGATACGAAGATTGGTGGAGTTGTGGATAATGAGGAGGGCTCTTGTTGGCTGCAAAGGGACTTGGATATGATGCAGAGCTGGGCTGAGGAGTGGCAGATGGAGTTCAACCCTGCCAAGTGTGAGGTTGTCCATTTTGGAAAGACAAATAAGAATGCGGAATACAGGGTTAACGGTAGGGTTCTTAGTGAGGTGGAGGAGCAGAGGGATCTTGGGGTCTATGTTCATAGGCCTTTGAAAGTTGCCACTCAGGTGGATAGAGCTTGTCAGAATGCCTATGGTGTATTAGCGTTCATTAGCCGAGGGATTGAATTCAAGAGTCGTGAAGTGATGTTGCAACTGTACAGGACTTTGGTTAGGCCACATTTGGAGTACTGTGTGCAGTTCTGGTCGCCTCACTTTAGGAAAGATGTGGAAGCTTTGGAGAGGGTGCAGAGAAGATTTACCAGGATGTTGCCTGGAATGGAGAATAGGTCGTACGAGGATAGGTTGAGAGTGCTAGGCCTTTTCTCATTGGAACGGCGAAGGATGAGGGGTGACTTGATAGAGGTTTATAAGATGATCAGAGGAATAGATAGAGTAGACAGTCAGAAACTTTTTCCCCGGGTACAACAGAGTGTTACAAGGAGACATAAATTTAAGGTAAAGGGTGGAAGGTATAGGGGAGATGTCAAGGGTGGGTTCTTTACCCAGAGAGTGGTGGGGGCATGGAATGCGCTGCCTGTGGGAGTGGTAGAGTCAGAATCTTTGGTGACCTTTAAGCGGCAATTGGATAGGTACATGGATGGGTGCTTAAGCTAGGACAAATGTTTGGCACAACATCGTGGGCCGAAGGGCCTGTTCTGTGCTGTATTGTTCTATGTTCTATGATCTATGTTCAGGCTTTTGCTGCAGAGAACAGAGAGAGCCCCTGATCTGGTGGAGGTCTGGTATTTCTTCACTATATTGTTCACCACAACAAGCTTTTCAGTTTTCTGAGAGCTAATCGAGTAATTGTTGGCAGGCAGAAGGCCTTTGTCATCAATAACTGGTAAGTAGTCCAAAGACCAATCAAGCAATTGTTGCTAGCTGAATCCCCATTTGTACGTATATCTTAGCTCCAGCTCATTTGCAAACAACACTTCAGGTATTGTTGAAACAAGCAGCTATGTAAACAATGTGTGTCAGGTTTCTTGCTTTTAAAAGACATGGTCGTTATAACTGGAAGAGAATGATTGAATTAAGAATCTTTCACAAACACATTTACACTTGCAAGGGAAATGGCAGTGTTTGGAGATAACTACATCACCTTAATCATATTTGGCAATTAGATGTCCAGTGCAGTTTCAAAGCAGCTTCTAAGTCAAACCTGTCAGTCTGTCATTGTTATGAGTGTTAGAATCATACTCATGGTGGCCGAGTGGAGTTTGGGTTGGTGCAGTATACAGTGGCATCAGTGGCATCTGCATTAGCAAGGTCCAGCGAAAATTGATAGTGGCAAGGGCGAGATGGCACTGAAGAGTGGTGACTTCTGTTCAAATGGTGGAGCAGCGCAGCGCTGGCCCAGGGCAGAACAGTCAACTAGAAGCACTGCAAAGTTGAACACTATCTTTATTTCTTTGTGCTTCTGCCCTTCTATTCTATGGTTTAGTTTATTTTCTGTATTTTAAGTTGGTTTCAGGCAGGCTTAACAGACAATCAATTTTTCAGTGTATAATTTCAGTTACATCACACTGTAAATTTTTGCTATAAATTCTGTGCGTTAGGATTGAGCCCTCAACTACCACCTGATGAAGGAGCAACGCTCCGAAAGCTAGTGTGCTTCCAATTAAACCTGTTGGACTATAACCTGGTGTTGTGTGATTTTTAACTTTGTACACCCCAGTCCAACACCGGCATCTCCAAATCATGACAGCTTTCGTCAGAGTAGTCAGAATGTGGAATTTTCTGCAACACACAGGAATTGAGGAAAATAGAATTAATATATTTAGGAGTATGCTGGTTCTGCACATGAGGGAAAAGGATGGTGGCCAGGTGCTTGAGTTAGATGAAGAAGGGCACAGGAGGCTGGAGGGCAACATAACCCCTGGCACACACCAGTTGGCAAAATGCCTTGTTTCTGTGCTGTGAATTTTGTGTAATTCAATATTCTTCCTGGTTTCTGCGATAACACTCTACTTTCAACAGATAGACAGCAAAGCTGCATAAGGGAGTGTCTTTTCACTTTTGTTTCCAGAATGTAATCAAAACAGTTTTTTTTTCACTGTCTGTGCAAAGACCTCTTACGAGATTACTTAAAAGTTATTTGTTATCCTTTCACAGCTCAGCACCCACTCGCCAGGCCCTTACAAAGCAGATCATTTGATTCAGCACATACAAACTATTCCAAAAAGCTGCTGATTGCATTGATGACATGGAAAAAATGGTTTTGAGGGGAAACAGTGCTGAAGGTTGCCAGGTAAATAACAGGAGAGATTCAGCGAGGGTGAAAAAGGGAAACTTTGAGAAACTATGGCAGAGGTCAACGGAGAAAAGTGGGACAACTTGTGAGAGAGTCAGAAAGAACACAAGTCAGAACGGAAACTTAACATGGAACCAGGAAAATACTCAAGTGCTGTAGTTGGTGTAGATTGCTGGCTAATAGTCTTTCAGAGATCAAGTTTCTAAAAAGGCATCCTTGAACCCAAGGTAAGGGAAGGAAAATAGAGTTCCATATGTGTAAGTGTGAGTTGCTGCATTTTGGAAGGTCAAATGTTAATGAAGTAGACAGTTAATGGCAGACCCTGAACAGCATTGATGTAGAGGGACCTTGGGGTTCAAGTTTATAACTCCCTGGAATTGGCCACTCAAGTTGATAGGGTGTTAAAGAAGGGTATGACATTTTTGCCTTTATTGGTCAGGGACATCTAGTACAAGAGTCAGAATGTCATTCATTTTGCAGCTTTCTAAGATTTTAGATAGTACACACTTTGAGTACTACATTCAATTCTGGTCGCCACATTACAGAAAGGATGTGAAGGCTATGGAGAGGGTATACAAGATATTTACCAAGATGCTGCCTGGATTAGAGGATATGAGCTAGAGGCTAGAAAACTTGGGTTGTTTTCTCTGGAGCAGCAAAGGCTGAGAGGAGACTTGATAGAAGTCTATACAATTATGAAATGTAGAGATAGCCTTGGTGATGCGAATCTTTTTCCCAAAGTTGAAATGTATCATACTAGGGGGCATACATTGAAAGTGGGAGGGGAAAGTTTAAAGTAGATATGAGGGGCAAGTTTTTTACTTGGAAGAGTGGTAGGAGTCTGAAAAGTGCTGTCAGGGGTGATGGAGGAGACAAATACGATAGGGGTATTTAAAGTACTTCCAGATAAGTTCATGAATATGCAAGAAATGTAAGATATGGCCCAAGTGCAGGCAGAAGTGATTAGTTTAATTTGGTGTCATGTTCAGCACAATATAGGATCCATTGCTGTGCTGCACTGTTGTTTGTTTTAAGGCAAACCGGAAGGATGCATGAGAGTAGACCTCAATCAGAGAATCCAGAGGGGAGGAGCGCAACAAAAAAATGTGAAAATACAACAAAAGTGAGATTAGCAGAAGGGAAACAGCTGACAAGGGAGTCAAGCTTGTGATATTTTTATTCATATCAAATTAAGGACAGATCCTAAGCAACTATCTAATATGTTTATAACTGGAAATGGTAGGGCATTATGATGATCTGATTGGACTGGCAATCCAGAAGCCCATGGGTTCAAATCTTCTCACAACAAATGATGGAATTTAAATTCAATTAATAAATCTGGAAGTAAAAGTTATTGTCAGTGACAGTGACCGTGAAACTATCATTAATTGTCATTTAAAAACCCTTTTGGTTCACCCATCTGGCTGCTGTCCTTTACCCAGTCAGGTGACTTCAGAGACTCTGCAGTGTGTCTTAACTTGTCTTTGAAATAGCCTGGCAACCCATTCAGTTCAAGGGCAATTAGGCAAGGCAACAAATGTTGGACTTGGCAGCAATATTTGCATCCAATTAAAGGGAAACAAAAATCAGTAGTAGTCTAATCAATAGACATATTTATGACTTTTTCAGTGTAAGTCAATGTGTAGAAAAGAAAATAACAAGATTGCTAATAAGAAACATGAAAATTGAGACTTTTCATCTTGTACTCATCAGCACTGAACCACAAGAAAATCAAACTCAGAAAGGACACCCACTTTCTGAATTTGGTTTTTCTTGTGGTTTAACCCTGATGAGTCCAAGATGAAAAGCTTGAACTTCATGATTTTTTTTAAATCAATGTTTAAATTCTATATTCCAAGCAATTCTAAGAAGTAAGTACAAATAGTATATTGTCAGCTAATGAGTGAAATTATGAAAAATAACATCTAATATTTGGAAAAGAGGCTAATGTGATGCAGATTTAATGTGTACTCCAAATGCTAAGAGCTGTACTTGCCAAAAGGAATAACCATTATCAAAAGAGACCCCATTATACTCAAAAGAGGAAAGAAGTGATAGAAATACAAAAAAAATGGACTACAGATTGTAAAGTTACAAAGAACAGCAAAGGGGGACAAAGCATGAAAAAGTGAATGTGAAATGTTGACGTCATTGACTATCAGGTTTTTGATTGGCATTGTTAACTTGGGCCAGTCAGGAAAGCCCTGGCTGACCAACATGACCAGGGGATCAGAATCTCCTTAGCTCAGGCGACTTACTCCGAGCTGGCTGGCCACAGCCAGTGTACTGATGCATCAATAAAATAAAGGCTGACTTAGTGACAGAACCCGGCCTGTGTGTTCTTCCGCCATCTGTAGGCCAACAGTTCTGTGTGTAAACTGAAAGCTCCATGTGTAGACTGAGGATGTTTCTTTTTTGTAAGCCAAAAATGTTCCATATGTGGGCCAAAGATTTTTTTCATAGTAATAGAAGCAGGAGTAAGCCATTTGGCCCAGCGAGCCTGCTCTGCCATTCATTATGATCATGGCTGATCTATCCAGCATTTCAGATCCTCCTACCTGCATTAATTCCCCTACCATGCAAAAATGCATCTACTGTGTCTTGAATAGATTTAATGAAGCTGCCTCTCCTGCTTCCGTAGGCAGAGGATTCCATAGATTCACTACTCCTGGGAAAAGCAGTTCTTCCTCATCTCTGTCCTAAATCTACTCCCTCTAATCTTGAGGCCATGTCCCCTAGTCCTAGCCGTACCCACCAGTGGAAACAGTCTGCCTCTGTCTTATCTATCCCTTTCATAATTTTATGTGTCTTAATAGGATCCCTTCTCATTCTTCTAAATTCGAGCGAGTACAGTCCCAGTCAGCTCAACCTCTCCTCACAGGGTAACCCCCTCATCTCCGGAATCAACCTGGTGAACCTCCTCTGCATCGCCTCCAAAGCCAGTATATCCTTCCTCAAGTCAGGAGGTCACAACTATGCACAATACTCCAGGTGCAACCTTACCAACACCTTGTACAATTGCAGCAGAATTAGTGAGCAAAATTAGGGCGCATGGTATTTAGTGAGCAAACTTAGGGCGCATGGTATTTAGTGAGCAAACTTAGGGCGCATGGTATTGGGGGCAAAGTACTAACTTGGATTGAAAGTTGGTTGGCTGACAGGAAACAAAGAGTAATGATAAACAGCTCCATTTCGGAATGGCAGGTACCAGTGGGGTACCGCAGGGATCAGTGCTGGGACCGCAGCTTTTTACAATATATATTAATGATATAGAAGATGGTATTAGTAATAACATTAGCAAATTTGCTGATGATACTAAACTGGGTGGCAGGGTGAAATGTGAGGAGGATGTTAGGAGATTACAGGGTGACCTGGACAGGTTAGGTGAGTGGTCAGATGCATGGCAGATGCAGTTTAATGTGGATAAACGTATGGTTATCCACTTTGGTGGCAAGAATAGGAAGGCAGATTACTACCTAAATGGAATCAATTTAGGTAAAGAGGCAGTACAAAGAGATCTGGGTGTTCTTGTACACCAGTCAATGAAGGTAAGCATGCAGGTACAGCAGGTAGTGAACAAGGCTAATAGCATGCTGGCCTTCATAACAAGAGGGATTGGGTAGAGAAGCAAAGAGGTTCTTCTGCAGCTGTTCAGGGCCTGGTGAGACCACGCCTGGAGTACTATGTGCAGTTCTGGTCTCCAAATTTGAGGAAAGACATTCTGGCTATTGAGAGAGTGCAGCATAGGTTCACGAGGTCAATTCCTGGAATGGCGGGACTACTTTACGCTGAAAGACTGAAGCGACTGGGCTTGTATACCCTTGAGTTTAGAAGACTGAGAGGGTATCTGATTGAGACATATAAGATTATTAAAGGATTGGACACTCTGGAGTCAGGAAACATGTTTCCGCTGATGGGTAAGTGCTGAACCAGAGACAGAGCTTAAAAATACGGGATAGACCATTTAGGACAGAGATGAGGAGAAACTTCTTCACCCAGAGAGTGGTGGCTGTGTGGAATGCTCTGCCCCAGAGGCAGTGGAGGCCCAGTCTCTGGATTCATTTAAGAAAGAGATTGTTATGGGCGCAGCGTAACAAGATTCGCTTGACACTCCAACCCTTAAGTTTGCACAAGACCTCAGCCAGACTGGAGAACTGTTGCAGATTAAGGGTATGACTTCGGTTCCAGTCTCCAGAGTTATGGAGATAAGGCAGGAACAGGATACTGATTAAGGATATCAGCCATGATCATATTGAATGGTGGTACAGGCTCGAAGGGCAGAATGGCCTACTCCTGCACCTATTGTCTAACCTTCCTGCTCTTAAATTCAATCCTTCTAGCAATGAAAGTCAATATTCCGATTTCCTTCCTGATTACCTGTTGCACCTGCAAATCAACTTTTACCAATATTGTACTCCATCTGCCAGATGCTTGCCCACTCACTTAGCCTATCTAAATCTCTCTGCAGATTCTCCACATCCTCTGCACTGTTTGCCTTTCCACTCAATTTAGTGTGATCAGCAAAGGATATGTTACACTCAACCTTCTCTTCCAAGTTATTTATGTATATAAAATGGACAGTTATAGGACTAACACTGACCTCTGCGGCATGCCACTCATTCCTGATCTCCAACCGGAAAAACACCTATTTATCCCAACTGTCTGCTTTCTATTGGTTAAAGTTAAAAATCACACAACACCCGTTTAATTTTAACTTTGTCCATCCCAGTCCAACACCCGCTCCTCCACATCTTCTTGGCTTCTATTGATTAATCAGTCCTCTATCCATGCTAGTGTGTTCCCTGCAACTCTATGTATTCTTATCTTATGTATGTGTCTTTTATGTGGCACCTTATTGAACGCCTTCTGGAAATCCCCGTATACAACATCTACTTGTTCCCCTCCATCCACCTGGCTTGTTACAACCTCAAAGAACTCCAGTAAGTTTGTCAAACACAATTTTCCCTTCCTGAATCCATGCTGCATCTGCCTGATGGAAAGATGTTCCACTATCCGGAAGATGTTCCATGTGTGGGTCGAAGATGCTCAGTGTACATGGGCCAGAGATGCTCAGTGTGAAAGAAAATAATATATGTACGGGCAGCAGGGTGGCTCAGTGGTCAGCACTGCTGCCTCACAGCACCAAGGCCCCAGGTTCAATTCCAGCCTTGGGCAACTGACTGTGTGGAGTTTGCACATTCTCCCCATGTCTGCGTGGGTTTCCTCCGGGAGCTCTGGTATCTTCCCACAGCCCAAAGATGTGCAGGTCAGGTGAATTGGCCATGCTAAATTGTCCATAGTGTTAGGTGCATTAGTCAGAGGGAAATGTGTCTGGGTGGGTTACTCTTCGGAGGGTCGGTGTGGACTTGTTGTGCCGAAGGGCTTGTTTCCACACTGTAGGGAATCTAGAATCTGGAATATATAATCAGGAAATCAGAATCTCCTCAGTTCTGAGCTGGCTGGGCACAGCTAGTTTACTAAAGCACTAGTTTTAAAAATGGGTGACTTGGTGACAGGATCCCATCCTCTGTGCAGTTATTTAAGTGGCAATTAACAAAAACAGGACATGCCTGAAGAACATTTGCATGTAACGGTCATCTTTGAGTTGGGGTAAGTATTTCTGGCATCATGCCTTTATTTGGGAAGTTTGCCTTATTTGATTCTGCTGTTGAAGTCTGGGCCCAGTATGTGGAAAGAATGCAATATTTTTTTCTGGGTAAATGACGTCAGGGCAGAAGAATAGCAACGAGTAATCATTCTAACAGCTTGCAGACCCACAACATTTTCAGTTATAAGGGGCTTAAATTTCTCAGAGGCATGAGACACTGAAACCTCACAAGAGTTGATGGAATATTTAGCACTGCTGCCTCACAGCGCCAGAGACCCGGGTTCAATTCCCGACTCAGGCGACTGACTGTGTGGAGTTTGCACATTCTCCCCGTGTCTGCGTGGGTTTCCTCCGGGTGCTCCGGTTTCCTCCCACAGTCACAAAGATGTGCAGGTCAGGTGATTTGACCATGCTAAATTGCCCGTAGTGTTAGGTTAAAGGGGTAAATGTAGGGGTATGGGTGGGTTGCGCTTCGGTGGGTCGGTGTGGACTTGTTGGGCCGAAGGGCCTGTTTCCACACTGTAAGTAATCTAATCTAATCTAATCTAATCTAATCTAATTTTGAGATGCTATCGGTTTTATTTGGCTGTTATAGACCAGGGGGAATCCATACTGAGAATTTTCACAAGGTTGAGATGACTGGCAGAGGCATGTGATTTGGGCTCATTCTGAATTAGATGCTGAGAGACTGTTTGGCATGTAGGATTAATTACATAACCGTGCAGAAGCCCCTACTAGCTGAAGCCAACTAGATTTCAAATAGGCACTACAATTGGTGGAGTAATTAGAAAATGCAGCAAGTGGAGCCTGGGAGCGATAGGACAACCCAATGGAAGTGGACTCCCTCACCTCTCCGACTGACATTGGGAACATGATTTAAGTGTAGGCAATCATAGAGCCCCATGCAGGGCATATCCTGAGCAGAGGGAGCCTAGGCCAGCCCACAGAAGTACTCCACAACAAAGCCAAGCCTCAGCCAAGTGGCTAAAATGTTCTTCAGGGTCTGGGCCAGCAAGCTATTGTAGTTGCTACTGCTGTGTAGACTCGAGACAGCAAAGGAATCCTTCAATGCCTGACTTGAGTAAGAAAACTCATACACCTGTACCCAGGAGAGTGCACACCCTGGAAAGTCCCCCTACATGTGGGTTGGAACGATTAAATTGTTTAGTGACATCCAAATCCGAACCAATTAAAGTTAATGTTTGGTTAAATGGTCACACAGTTTCTGTGGAGATTGTTATGGGCGCAGCGTAACAAGATTCGCTTGACACTCCAACCCTTAAGTTTGCACAAGACCTCAGCCAGACTGGAGAACTGTTGCAGATTAAGGGTATGACTTCGGTTCCAGTCTCCTATGAGAAACAGTTGGTGCAGTCATTGATGGTCGTAAAAGGCTTGGTCCCAAACAATCGGGGCAGAATTGGTTGAGAAAGATTCACCTGGATTGGTTCACCATGTTTCAATTCCGTAATGGCTGGCCTCGCTGAGGTGCTAATGAAATACGCTGATAAGCTTGGGCTTATCAAAGGTGCCAAAGTCACTTTACGTGTTGACCAGGAAGCAATTCCGAGGCTTGTCAAATGTGGGAGTTTAGGGAGAGTTTACATGTTACTGAGGATTATATCTGCAATAAATGCCATTGGTTGCAAATCTCATCAGATTGAATTGAATGTTGGAGCAACAGTTAGAAGCAATGAGGAATTTACAAGAGCAAGGGGGTGTAATGGATGGCAGTTACAGGAAGGGAGAAAAGTTGCAGACACAGTCACATGGATGGGTTAATTGAAGAAAAGTTAAGAGTGGTAGGCAGGGAGTTCAGGAATCGTCTGTGGCTATCCCCATTTCAAACAAGTATGCTGCTTTGTTAAATAGAGGGGAGTGATGGATTCGCAGGGTAACGTAGCACAAACAGCCAAGTTTCTGGTATTGAGACAGGCTCTAATTCAATGAGGAATACATCGGTTTCTAAGAGATCGATTATATTAGGGGACTCTCTAGTCCGAGGTACAGACAAATGTTTCTGTGGCCAGCAGCAAATAAAAGAATGGTGTGTTGCTTCCCTGGTCCCAGGATCAAGGATGTCTCAGAGAGGATGCAGAATGTTCTCAATGGGGAGGGGGCCAAGCAGGAGGTCATTGTATACATTGGAACCAATGACATAGGAAGGAAAAAGGTTGAGATTCTGAAGGGAGATTACAGAGAGTTAGGCAGGAATTTAAAAAGGAGGTCCTCAAGAGTAGTAATATCCGAATTACTCCTGGTGCTACGAGCTAGTGAGGGTAGGAATAGGAGGATAGGGCAGATGAATGCATGGCTGAGGAGTTGGTGTATGGGAGAAGGATTCACATTTTTGGATCATTGGAATCTCTTTTGGGGTAGAAGTGATCTGTACAAGAAGGACAGAATTTCACCGAAATTGGAAGGGAACTAATCTACTGGCAATGAGATTTTCTAGAGCTGCTCGGGATGATTTAAACTAGTAAGGTGGGTGGTGAGAACCAGGGAGATAGTGAGGAAAGGGATCAATCTGAGACAGGTAGCATTGAGAAAAGAAGTGAGTCAAGCAGTCAGGGCAGGCAGGGACAAAGCAGAGAACAAGGTAGGATTGATAAATTAAACAGAACATAGAAATGTAGAGCACAGAACAGGCCAAGGATTATTTCTAATATAAATAAAATAACCTAACCTATACACCCCTCTATTCACTGCTGTCCATGTGCACGTCCAGTAGTCACGAAAATGTCCTTAATGACTCTGCTTCCACCACCACCGCTGGCAACGCATTCCATGCATTCACAACTCTCTGCATAAAGAACCTACCTCTGACGTCTCCTCTATACCTTTTCCTAATATCTTCAAACTGTGACCCCTCATGCCAGTCTCTCCTGCCCTGGGGATAGCTCTCTGGCTATTGACTCTATCTATGCCTCTCATTACCTTGTATACCTCGATCAGATCACCTCTCTTCCTCCTTCCCTTCAGAGAGAAAAGTCCGAGCTTAGTCAACCTCTCTTTGTAAGACAAGCCCTCCCGTCCAGGCAGCATCCTAGTAAACCTTATTTGCACCCTCTCCAAAGCCTCTGTATCTTTCCTATAAAAGGGTGACCAGAACTGGACACAATATTCTAAGTGTGGTCTCACTAGGGTCTTGTAGAGCTGCAACAAAATCTTGCAGCTCTTAAACTCAATCACCCTGTTAATGAAAGCCAAAGCACCATATGCTTTCTTAACAACTCTATTCACTTGGGTGGCAACTTTAAGGGATCTATGCACTTGAACACCAAGATCCTTCTGTTCCTCTACACTGCCAAGAATCCTGTCTTTAATCCTGTATTCAGCATTCAAGTTTGACCTTCCAAAATGCATCACTTTGCATTTATCGAGATTGAACTCCATCTGCCATTTCTCAGCCCAGCTCTGCATCCTGTCTATGTCGTGTTGCAGCCTGCAATAGCCCTCGATACTATCAATGGCACCTACAACCTTTGTGTCATTGGCAAATTTACTAACCCACCCTTCAACCTCCTCATTCAAGTCATTTGTAAAAACTACGAAGAGCAGAAGCCCAAGAACATAGCCCTGCGGGACACCACTCAACACTGACCTCCAAGAAAAATACTTTTCATCTACAACCACTGTCTTCTGTCAGCCTCCTGACTTTGTGAATGAGCCTACCATTGGGAACATTATCAAATGCCTTGCTGAAGTCCAGAAACACCACATCCGCTGTTCGACTTTCGTTGACCTGCCTTGTCACCTCCTCAAAGAACTCAATAAGATTTGTGAGGCATGATCTCACAAACTTTGAAAAATGTGTTGCTGGAAAAGCGCAGCAGGTCAGGCAGCATCCAAGGAGCAGGAGAATCGACGTTTCGGGCATAAGCCCTTCTTCAGGAATGAGGAGGGTGTGCCAAGCAGGTTAAGATAAAAGGTGGGAGGAGGGACTTGGGGGAGGGGCGTTGGGAATGCGATAGGTGGAAGGAGGTTAAGGTGAGGGTGATAGGCCGAGAGGGGGTGAGGTCGGAGAGGTCGGGAAGAAGATTGCAGGTCAAGAAGGCGGACCTCACAAAGCCATGCTGACTTCCTTTAATCACGCTATGCTTTTCCAAATAGTTATAAATCCTATCCCTCAGTATTCTTTCCAAAACCTTGCTGACCACAGACGCATGACTGACTGGTCTGGAATTACCAGGGATTTCCCTATTCCCCTTCTTGAAAAGAGGAACATTTGCCTCCCTCCAATCATCCAATATGACTCCCGTGGAGAGTGAGGAAGCAAAGATCTTTGCCAGCAGCTTAGCAACCTCCTTTCTTGCTTATCAATCTTAAACTTTGTTGAAGTTTTCAGAACATCAATTTCATCAATCTTGATCTGTTCAAGCCTATTTCCCAGCTCTTCAAAGTTCTCATTCACAATAAGGTCCCTTTCCTGAGTGAAAACCCTAAGCAAAAAAGTCATTTAGGTTTCCCCTATCTGCTCAGACTCTACACACAAGTTCCCTATGCTATCCCTGACCAGCCCTTCCTTCTCCCTGATCATTCTCTTATTCTTCACGTATGAGTAAAATGCCTTTGAGTTCTCCTTTCTAGTAAGCCTGTAATCCTCTAAAGCTGTGCTAGACCCTTGCTTCCTCCACCTTACGTAAGCTGCGTTCTTCCTTTGACAAGAAGTTCCTCTGTTCTCATCATCTAAGGTTCCTTATTCATACCCCTTCTTGCCTGTCTCAGAAGAACAAATTTGTGCATCACTCACAACAACTGCTCCTCAAACAGTCTTTACATGTCTGTTGTGGCCTTTCTGTGGAATAATTGTTCCCAATCTGTACTTCCCAACTCCTGTCTGATAGCGTCATAATTTCCTTTTCCCCAATTAAATATCTTCCCTTGGTAACTGCTCCTTTCCCTCTCCAAGGCTATGGTAAATGTGAGGCAGTTGTCACTGTAACCAATGTGTTCTCCCACCAAGAGATATGACTCATTGCTGAGCACCAAATTCAAAATGGTCTCTCCCCTTGTTGACCTGTCTATATTCTCCTGAACACACCTGACAAAAACAGCTCCATTCAAACCATTTGCACTAAGGAGGTTCCAGTTAGTATTGGGAAAGTTGAAGTCACCCATAACAACAGCCCTGCTACATCTGCATTTTTCCAAAATCTGCCAGCCTATGAGTTCTTCAATCTCCCTACTGCTATTAGGGGGTCTGTAGAAAACCCCCAATGAGGTGGCTGCTCCCTTGCTGTTCCTAACTTCCACCCATACTGACTCAGTATAAAACCTTCCTTGACAATCTTCGTTTCTGTAGCTGTGATGCACTCTCTGATTAGCAGTGCTACATTTATTTAATGCAAGGGGCCTAACAGGGAAGGCAGAGTGTATTGCTGGAAAAGGGATGTTTCGGGCCGGACCCCTTCATCATGAAGGTCTCCAGCCTGAAACATCAATTTTCCTGCTCCTCGAATGCTGCCTGACCTGCTTCGCTTTTCCAGCAACACACTCTCAATTCTGATTTCCAAGATCTGCAGACCTCAGGGCCTGGTTAAGGACATGGGAGTGGGATATCAGCAATTATAGAAACATGGCTCAGGGATGGATGGGACTGGCAGCTTAATGTTCCAGGATACAAATGCTACAGGAAGGACAGGAGGGGAGGCAAGAGAGGAGGGGGAGTGGCGTTTTTGATAAGGGATAGCATTACAGCTATACTGAACTTTAGATAAATGCAAGGTGCTGCTTTTTGGAAAAGCAAATCAGAGTAGGACTTATACAATTAAAGACAAGGCCATGGGGAGTATTGCTAAATAAAGAGACCTTGGAGTGCAGTTTCATAGTTCCTTGAAAATAGAATCACAGATGGATAGAATAGTGTTTGGTATGTTTTCCTTTATTGGTCAGAGCATTGAGTAGAGGAGTTGGGAGGTCATGTTGCGACTATACCAGACAATTGTTAGGCCACTTTTGGAATATTGTGTGCAATTCTGGTCTTCCTATCAGAAGGATGCTATGAAACATGAAAGGGTTCAGAAAAGATTTACAAGGATGTTGCCAGGGTTGGAGGATTTGAGCTACAGGGAGAGGCTGAATAGGCTGTGGTTGTTTTACCTGGAGTGTCAGAGGCTGAGGGGTGACCTTATAGGGGTTTATAAAATCATGAGGGGCATTGATAGGGTAAGTAGACAAGGTATTTTCTCTAGGGTTGGGAGAATCCAGAACTAGAGGGTATAGGTTTAGGATGAGAGGGGAAAGATGTAAAAGGGACCTAAGGGATAACCTTTTCTTGCAGAGGATGGTGCGTATATGGAATTAGCTGCCAGAGGAAGTGATGGAGGCTGGTACAATTACAGCATTTAAAAGGCATCTGGATGGGTATATGAACAGAAAGAGTTTAGAGGAATATGGGTTGGGTGTTGGCAAATGGGACTAGATTAGGTTAGGATGTCTGGTTGCCATGGATGAGTTTGATCAAAGGGTCTGTTTCCATGTTGTGCATCTCTATGACTCTATAAGTGTTCCTCTGTGAGTAAGCCTGGGCCTCTGTGGATGGACCAGGCCTCTGTAGAAACTGAACACCTGTGTGTGTGCTGTGAGGTGAGCATTTGCTGCCCATTGCAGTGAACTGAGCCCCTGTGAGTTAATAGCACCTTTACAATGAACTGCGGCTAAACCAGTGGATCAGGATCTCCTCACATCAGGGGCTGACTCTGAGCTGGCTGACTTAATGTGCATAAGTGAATAAAGGATGACTTAGTGCCAGGATACCGGCCTCTTTACAGTTATTTCAAAAAGGAATAACAGTGTGTGCTGTGGGGTATGCATTTGCTGCCTTTGGAAGTAGACTCTGCCTCCAGGTGTGGACTTCGTTTCTGGTAGTGGGCAGGCTGAGGGCCAGAAGGCATGTGGGCTGTCCTGTGCGCCATTGTCCGAGGGAGTTAGAATCTCTACAGTGTGGAAACAGGCCCTTCAGTCCAAAAAGTCCAAACTGACCCTCCGAAGAGTATCCCACCCAGACCCATTCCCCTACGTTTACCCCTGATTCATGCACCAAATCGATACATCCCTGAACACTATGGGCAATTTAGCACGTCCAATTCACCTCACCTGCACATGTTTGGATTGTGGGAGGAAATTGGAGCACCTACACAAACAAGAGGAGGAAGTGCAAACTCCACAGACAGTCGCCCGAGGCTGGAATCTAACCCAGTTCTCTGGTGCTGAGAGGCCCATAATAGTTATAGGGATGGGCTGTCCTCGGGGGGCAGTCCACAGGCTGGAAGGTGCTTTGGAGTTGGCTAGAGCCAGACAGTGGTTCGGGGCGGGCCGAGAACCAGAAGGCAGATAGGCTGTCCCAAAGTACTGTCATCCTGGGAAGGTACCGAGGCAGGCTGTCCTAGAGGCGGCTGGAAAGCCCAGAAAGACGGATGTGGGAAGCAGGAAGGTGGTCCTGATTGCCATCGTCCCTTGCGGGGGTTGGGGAAAAAGGACGGGTTGTCCTTGATGTGGCTGGAAGGTGTGTCAGGGCAGATCAAGAACCGGAAGGGATGTAGGGACTGGCTGTTTTGTGGCCAAAAGGTAGGAGGAGTGTGTTATTTGCTGGGTTGCCAGTGTACTGTTTTATTCTGATTCCCTGGTTCTCTTTTATTTTATCAAACAGTAGAAAATGCAAACATACAGTTAACAATGAACAATAAGCAGCAGTTTACAAGAAACAGCAACTTACAGGGGGAAAGGAGCAACAAGGCCAAACCTTAAACCCCACTATACAACCAATTTACAGGGAAATGAGAATGAACCTCAAATCCCACCTTATCTTACCAAAAGGAAACAGGAAACAGTTTATCAGACTGTCTTGTATGTGATAGCGTTTCCTGTGAACTGGTTGTACAGTGGGGTTTAGAGTTTAGCCTTGCTGCCCCTTTCCACTGTAAATTGCTGTTTCTTGTAAACTGCTGCTTATTGTTCATTGTTAACTGTTTGTTTATATTTTGTACCATTTGATAAAATATAAAAAAACCAGGGGATTAGAATCTCCTCACATCAGGGGACTGACTCTGAACTGGCTGGCCACAGCCAGTGTACTGTGCACTACTAAGTATGACTTGGTAAAAACAGTATAACCAGAAGCTTAGAATCTCCTCAAGAAAATAAAGAAATCAATAATACTGAGTTTATTGTACTGGGTCAATGGAAAGATTCTTGGTAGTGTGGATGTGCAGAGGGATCTTAGAGTCCATGTACATAGATCCCTGAAAGTTGCCACCCAGGTTGATAATGCTGTTAAGAAGGCATACGGTGTGTTAAGTTACATTGGTAGAGGGATTGAGTTCCGGAACCACAATATCATGTTGCAACTATACAAACACTGGTGCGGCCGCACTTGGAATATTGTGTACAGTCGCACCATTACAGGAAGGATGTGGAAGCATTGGAAAAGGTGCAGAGGAGATTTACCAGGATGTTACCTGGTCTGGAGGGAAGGTCTTATGAGGAAAGGTTGAGAGACTTGGACCTGTTCTCATTGGAAAGAAGAAGGTTAAGGGGGGATTTGATAGAGATATACAAGATGATCAGAGGATTAAGATAAGGTAGACAGTGAAAGTCTTTTTCCTAGGATGATGATATCAGCTTGTAGGAGAGGGCATAACTACAAATTGAGGAGAGATAGATTTAAGACAGATGTCAGAGGCAGGTTCTTTACGCAGAGATTGGGAAGGGTATGGAATGCCCTACCTGCTAATGTAGTCAACTCAGCCACATTAGGGAGATTTAAACAATCCTTAGATAAGCACATGCATGATTTTGGGATAGTGTAGGGGGATAAGCTGAGAATAGGTCACAGGTCAGCGCAACATCGAGGGCTGAAGGGCCTGTTCTGCGTTGTATTGTTCTATGTTCTATGTTCTAAATCAGTGGATCAGAATCTCCTCACGTCAGGGGCTGACTCTGAGCTGGCTGACTTATTGTGCATATGTGAATAAAGGATGACTTATTGCCAGGATACCGGCCTCTGTACAGTTATTTCAAAAAGAAACTTATCATTGTAAAAGTTTTTGTTTCTAGTGTTGACCAAATTGTTGTAGATTTGGAGTCATATGTAGGCAAACTGAGCAAGGATAGCAGATTTCCTTCCCTAAAAGATACCAGCTGGGTTTTTGGAATAATCAATAGTAGTTGTCATAGTCATTTATATGGAAACCAACTTTATAATTCAGATTTATTGAATGATTTGTAAATTCCATCAGCTCCTTTTGTGAGACTTAAACCCATAGCCCCGGAACATCACCAGTACAATATGAGGGCAGTGACATTACCACTATGTCACAATCTCCCCTGATTCATAGTTATAGAGTCCTACAGCACGGAGTCAGGCCCCTTAGCCCAAGCTGGTTCATGCCAACCAAAATGCTAACCCCATTTTCCTGCACATGGCCCATAGCCTTCTAATCATTGGTATTTGTCCAAATGCCTTTTTAATTCTTGTTAATGTACCCACCTCAACCACTTCCACTGGCAGCTCATTCAATATGCTTACCATCCTCTGTGCAAAAACATGTCCCTCAGGTTCCCTTCTATTATTTCCCCTCTAACCTTAAACTGATGGCCTCTAGTTCTTGATTCCACAACCCTGGGAAAAAGACTGAATGCATTCACTCTATCCATGCCTCTCATGATCTTATACACCTCTATAAGGTCCCCCCTCCTGGTTCTAAAGAAAAAAGAGGGGGGGGAAGAGAGAGAGGGGGGGGAAGAGAGAGAGAGGGGGGGGAAGAGAGAGGGGGGGGGGAAGAGAGAGAGGGGGGGGAAGAGAGAGAGGGGGGGGAAGAGAGAGAGGGGGGAACTTGCTTGTCTGACCCCTCCCTATAATTAATTCAATTAGATTTATTGAGGACTTGGAGAATGGATCCATGGCCACAGAATGCAACGATGCATAGCCATCATTGTAGGCAGTGCAACTAGAACCAAAGCATTAAAAAGAGATATTGAAGTATTAAGTGCAAAACTGTGATTAATAGATCTCAGTGTAGCAAATGTGAGGTCATTGACTTTGGACCTCAAAAGGGTGAAAAACTAGAAAAGGTGGAGCAACAGAAAGACTTTATTGGACCAGGTAGATAAATCATTGCAATGTTAAAAGCAGGTGCAGAAATTAAGCAAAAAGACTACTGGAATGCTGGCCCTTATATCTAGAGTAATCGAATAAATGGGGATACAAATCACACTTCAGTTAGACAAATCCTGATTAATGTACACTTGTGGATAGTTCTAGGAACCACACCTTCCAATGGATCTATTGGTCTTCAAGGAGGTTAAATGAAACCAGAATGAAATCTGAACTGTGAGGGCTAAATTACAAGGAGTGATTACTCAAGAGAGGGGTTTTCTGTTTAAAATGGAGGGTTAATGGCTGATTTTGTTGAAGTTTGATATTAAGGGGAACGAATAGTTCCTATCTATCAAAGTTATTTTTGTTGGCCGGGGAAACGAGGACTTAGGAAAGAATTGAATAGTCTCATATTAATTTTTGGAGAAAAATTAAAAACATTGGTGAATTCAAATGATGGCGAAGTTTGCAGTTCTCTTCCACATACAGTAAATGATGCTAGTTCATTTGTTAGCTTTAAACCTGACTTTGATTAGATTTTTGTTAACTAATGATATTAAGGAACATAGGAAATGTTCTTCGTTATGTTCTGTTGTAAAATATTTCGAATAATCATCTTCATCTGTTCAGTTCACAATATTACTGTAAGGAGTTTCTACATGGTAGTCAACCAGAATACAGGTCACACTATCTGTTGCACAATGCATCTTGAAATGTTTCTTCTTTAGATAAAGAACTGTGTGGAACAATTATGACAATGGTAAGTAAATTTACACATAACAGCTTGTGAGATGTAGAAAAGTGAAGGTAGGATAGTGGGGGCATCTCTCGTCCTATTTGATTTAGCTTTGCAACTGTTATGAACCTGTTTCACATGTCTTCTTTTCTGAGGAGGAGATTATTTATGAGAAGAGGATGTCGCGAGTCCAGTTTGAACTTGCTTTTTTTTTTCTTCCTGTTCTTTAGTTCTCAAATTAGAATCCAATGAATTTATCAATGGATACGTTTTAGATTTTGTGAATCATCATACATATTTCTGCTACCCTGATTCAGAACAATTGAACAATAGTTAAAAGCAAATTACTGCGGATGCTGGAATCTGAAACCAAAAAAGAGAAAATGCTGGAAAATCTCAGAAAATCTGGCAGCATCTGTAAGGAGAGAAAAGAGCTGATGTTTCGAGTCTAACTGACCCTTTGTCAAAGCTGAACAATGGTTAGCACTTCTCCCTCACAGCACCGGGGATCCAGGTTCAATTCCAGCTTTGAGTATCTGTATGGAGTTTGTACATTCTTCCTATGTCTGCATCGATTTTCGCTGAATGTTCCAGTTTCCTCCCACATTCCAAAGATGGGTTGGCAATGCTAAATTGTCCCAAAGTGTCCAAGGATGTGCAGTTTAGGTGGATTAGTCCTGGTAATTGCAGGGCTCTGGGAATAGGGTGGCTGTGAGTCGCTCTTCATAGGGTCAGTGCAGACTCGATAGGTTGAATGACTTCTTTCTGCACTTTAGGGATTCTCTGACTTCCTGGCCATTTGCAAATGAGAGGCTGAGCACAGAGTGGTTTCTTTGTCTGGGATAGAATTCTACCTGCAAAATGTTCTGAAGGTATTGTTACGAATATTCCATACAGGTTGCTTGGAGCTGATCAGAGAATCAGTAGTTAGAAGCTTTGATTGTAAGGGAGAGTCAAAATAAAGTAATGTATTTTGATTAAGGGGCAAGGTGAGTGGTCCCCACTGTGAACTAAAATATTGCTGAACAGAGAAACACATTAACCAATGGATAGATTCACCTTTTTGAGACAAGGTCTAAGACATTCCCTTTCCCAAACGTACTTGTTTAGAAATCTATAAATCCAATCTTCCCCACCATCTACCATTGTCTTACTCTCACTGGTTAATGTACACTGGTTAATGTTTAGAGTTCAGCACACAATAAGATAACAACTATGTTAGGACCTGAACCATTTGCTCACTGTGCAAGCTTGATGCAGGACAACAGCTATAGGTGTAGCATCCAAACCCCCACATGACCAAAGGCCACCACTTTCCACCTCAACTTACCTTGGAAAAGAAAAGCATTTTCTAAATATTGAGACAATGGATGAAGCAATATTTCACATTGCAGTGATTAACGAGTGGTGCAGAATCTTGGATCTACTATAGGTGTGACATTTGGAAAGCTCTGGAACACTACTCCCAGTGTACTTGAGTTCTTGCATGAGAATTCAATTGTAGGAGAAAATCATCATGAGGTCCTTCATTATACTGGGCCAAAGAGTATGGTGACCATTCACCAGGGTGTTCTACCTAGCTGGGCAGGGCTCATTTTGCTCTTTGGTGACTTCAGAACCCAAACAGAAATACCCCATTCTAATAATGAATTCTATGGAGAACTATCTCAGGGCAAACAACATCAAGGTTGTCACTATAAGTAATACAAGGACACCCTAAAAACAAAGTCTTCCAAATGTCTACATTGCAAACAATGTGTTTTGAGTATACTTTGCTGCTGACTTGGAGTCAAGTACTGAAATTTGATTTCACATCTTTTGGGGACCATTTATTCCAAATTGCAGCATCTAATGTATCAAGAGGAAGTAGCAGCAGCACATGTTCTCCCAAATGCACATGCAACATGAACTGTCAGCTCAATGGACCTCTGTGCTGACATCACATCGCATTCTGCAGTCATGAGAGGACCAAAAAAAAGAAACTAAGTGACTGTCAGCTTGGATGTATTTTGAATAACAAATAGGCTAATATTCTCTGTTTGCTATTTCTAAACAATCTGAAGATCTATTTCCAGCATGTTATTAATGTGTGGAACAATTACAGATATGTAAATGCATTCTCAAAATCATATATCCCTAACATTTGCTAGAAACAACATGTGACTTGGTGGACAGCTCATATGAACAGACACGAGGCATTCTGTCAATCTCCCACTGCCGTGACAGTAAGTGGTTATGAAAACTTCCTTCCCTTCAAAACAGGGAAACTGACGGCAACTGATTCTGATAGGTTTGGACATTACTCTCTCGATAGATGCTGCTAGACTTGCTGAATTTTTCCAGTAATTTCTATTTTATTCAGATTTCAAGCATCAGCAGCATCTGACTCCTGTGTAAGGCCTAAAGTTGAATTTTTATGCTGAGCAATATTGTTTTTCTTTGCGAGACTGTTACTTTATCAGAGCTAATTATTATCCACTACTTTCTATAAGATGCATTCAGTCCAAAAAAAAGCATTCTGCCCACCACTCAATTAAGGAACATTGATTTTGGTTTCAGTCCAGGTACAGTGCAAAGTACCTTGGGTTGAAACTTTATTGCTGGAACAGCACAGCAGGTCAGGCAGCATCCAGGGAACAGGAGATTCGACGTTTCGGGCACAGGCCCTTGCCCGAAACGTCGAATCTCCTGTTCCCTGGATGCTGCCTGACCTGCTGTGCTGTTCCAGCAATAAAGTTTCAACTTTGATCTCCAGCATCTGCAGACCTCACTTTCTCCTCAAAGTACCTTGGGCACATGCGCCAACATTGAATCAAACAGAGTACAGATCTGTGGGAATTTCCCTTCCCACGTGGTTAAAGATGCCCTCCAACGCATCTCATCCACATCTCGCACCTCCGCCCTCAGACCCCACCCCTCCAACCGTAACAAGGACAGAAACCCCTGGTGCTCACCTTCCACCCTACCAACCTTCGCATAAACCAAATCATCCGCCGACATTTCCGCCACCTCCAAAAAGACCCCACCACCAGGGATATATTTCCCTCCCCACCCCTTTTCACCTTCCGCAAAGACCGTTCCCTCCGTGACTACCTGGTCAGGTCCATGCCCCCAAACATCCCACCCTCCCATCCTGGCACCTTCCTCTACTACCGCAGGAATTGTAAAACCTGCGCCCACACCTCCTCCCTCACCTCCATCCAAGGCCCCAAAGGAGCCTTCCACATCCATCAAAGTTTTACCTGCACATTCACCAATATCATTTAATGTATCCGTTACTCCCGATGTGGTCTCCTCTACATTGGGGAGACTGGACGCCTCCTAGCAGAGCGCTTTAGGGAACATCTCTGAGACACCGGCACCAATCAACCACACCGCCCTGTGGCCCAACATTTCAACTCCCCCTCCCACTCAGCCGAGGACATGTAGGTCCTGGGCCTCCTTCATCGCTGCTCCCTCACCACCCGATGCCTGGAGGAAGAACGCCTCATCATCCACCTCGGAACACTTCAACCCCAGGACTTCAACAGTTTCCTCATTTCCCCTTCCCCCACATCACCCCAGTTCCAAACTTCCAGCTCAGCACTGTCCCCATGACTTGTCCTACCTGCCTATTTTTCTTTCCACCTATCCACTCCATCCTCCTGTCTGACCTATCACCTTCATCCCACCCCCATTCACCAATTGTACTCTTTGCTACCTTCCCCCACCCTCCTCCCTGACCTATAACCTTCATCCCCACCCCCATTTACCTATTTTACTCTATGCTACTTTCTCCCCACCCCCACCTTCTCTCTCCACCCTCCAGACACCCTTCTCTCTCCACCCATTTATCTCTCCATCCTTCAGGCACTCTGCCTCTTTCCTGATGAAGAGCTTTTGCCCAAAACGTTGATTTTCCTGCTCCTTGGATGCTGCCTGAACTGCTGTGCTTTTCCAGCACCACTCTAATCCAGAGTACAGATCATACTCATTCAGCACTTGCTTGCAAAACCAATAACAAACTACCTACTGTTAGACAAAAGTAAGTATTGCTGATGCTGGAAACCTGAAATCAAAACAAAAATGCTCAGCAGATCTGACAGCAACTGTGGAGAGAAAAACAGAGTTAATGTTTCAGGTCCATAATGACTGTGCTTTAGGACTGAACAGAAGAAGATTCATATCAGTGTTGAAATGTTAACTCTCTCTCTGCACAGATGTTGCCAGACCTGCTGAGGTTTTCCTGTATTTTCTGTTTTTACATCTACTGTTAGATGTGATTCCACATTTGTAGAACAGCCCTGAGGGCAGTAATAGCCACATAAACAACCCATTTAAGTTAATCAGTAAGGCTCATAATGTGGTACGTTAGCAGAAGGGAAGGAGCTGGTCACAGGTCAGGACATTTTGCTGGGCAAGATCATCAAGAGTTATGAATCTCAAAGAGGGGATGAAGATTTTATTCCTGCATTTACTTTCTTATTTTCCTACTTAGTCATCTGTAACTTTGGTCTATTTTGTACAGCATCTGCCAAAAGCAGCAGTGTTTATATTTAAAAGATGAAAATGCTGGAGAAATTCAGCAGGTTTGGTAGTATATGTAGGGAGATAAATAATTAACGTTTCATTTTTGGGTATGATTTCTTCTGAACTCCAGTGTTCCCAATTTCTCTCAGTTCCCAGGTGCAGGGATTTTTCACAGGAGGAAATACATCATCAACAGGAGGCAATGGAGAAGAAAAGTTTGTCACTGGACCTAAAACAGGATAGGTTTTCTGACATCTTGAATTTATGCAGTATATTAATTCTGAAATAGAGAACAGCTTCCATTTGTTACCTTCATGATACAGGCTCCAGTTTTGATTTCCAAACTGTATGAACAAAATATGATGTTAACCTCTCCTGTTCTCAACTGTGATGAAGTAACAGACAAACAAAAATATATATCGCTCAGCATAAAAGTTCAAATTTGGACTCTCACAGGACCCAATTATTGTGGATGCTGGAAAAAAAAAGGATTGCTGGAAAAAGTCAGCAGGTCTGGCAGCATCTGTGGAGAGGTTAATGTGAGAATCAGCTCTCATGAGTTTCTTTGTTTTGAGGGTTGAAGAGTTTTCATAATCAGTTACAGTCACATTGGGAAATTAACAGAATGCCTGGTGTATGTTAATATTAAGACAGGGTCGCACAGTGGTGAGCACTGCTGCCTCACAGCGCCACTGAACCTTGTTCAATTCCAATCTCAGGCGACTGTGTGGAATTTGCACATTCTCTCCGTGTCGTGCAATCCAAAGATGTGCAGGTCAGGTGAATTGGCCATGCTAAATTGCCCATAGAGTTAGGTGCATTAGTCAGGCGGAAATGTATGGGAGTGGGTCTGATTGGGTTACTCTTTGGAGGGTCAGTGTGGACTTGTTGGGCCAAATGGCCTGTTTCCACACTGTGGGGAATCTAAAAAAAAAATTTGGTGTCCACAAAGTAGCAAAGTCCACAAAGGGAGATTGCTAATGACTGATTTTGAAAATGCATTCCACAAATTGATGACTTGTTGTTTAAAATAGGAAGTGGAGCATATTAGCATTTTTGTTATTCAAGTACATCCAAGATGACATCTAAACATAGACTGAGACTGCCAGAGCCTGAAGGGCTTGGATGAGGAGGAATTTGTTAAGCATGTTGAAGAAAATTTTCTCAATTGGTATGTTGATTGCCATACTAGAGAAGGGACAAAACCTGACCTCCTCTTGTGAAATAAGGCAGGATAAGTGACTAAGGTGTCATTGGCGGAGCTCTTTGGGAGCCCACTTCTCTTAGTTTTAAAATAGTTATGGAAAAAGATAGACCTGGTCCAAATTGGGATCTAAACTGGGATAAGGACAATTTGGATGGTATTGGACCAAAATTGATTGGGAAAGGCTATAAACAGTCGAAGGGACTTCTGTCGCTTGGGAGGCTTTCAAAAGCGAGAGAACAAGAGTTCAGGACCAGCATGTTTCTGTTAGTGTGAAGCGCAAGGCTGGCAGTAATATGAATGATTAGAGATATTGAGGCTCTATTCAAGAAGAATATGGAAGCATTTGTCAGGTATAGACGGCTGGGATCAATTGAATCCCTTGAGTATAGTGGGTGTAGGAATATACTTAAGAAGGAAATCAGAGAAAAATCAGGAGTCATGAGATAGTTGTAGCAAGTAGGGAAAAAGGACAATCCAAAGAGATTCTACAAGTACATTATGGGCAAAAGAGAAACAAGGGAGACAATAGAGCCTCTTAAAGGTTAACAAGGTCTTCTATGTATGGACCACAGGAGACACGTGAAATCATAAAAGAACATTTTTGCATCAATGAGTGGTGAGGACTTGGAAACTAGGGAACTTGGGGAAATAAATAGTGATGTCTAAAGAAGAGTCCACATTACAAAAGAGGTGATAGTGGAGATCTTAAAATTCAAAAAGGTAGATGAATCCCCAGGACCTGATCAAGTGTATCCCAGGACATTGTGGGGAGCTGGTGAAGAAATAGCAGAGATATTTGTATCATCAACAGCTATGGATGAAGTGCCAGAACACTGGACAGTGGCTAATGTGGTGTCATTATTTAAGAAAGGCTGCAAGTAAAGCCAGGGAATGTCAGACCGTCATTAGTGGGTAAGTTGTTAGAGGGGATTCTGTGACACAGAATTTACATGCATTTGGAAAGGCAAAGTCTGATTAGGGATAGTCAGCATGGCTTTGTGCATGGGAAATTGTGGGTCTCTCAAATTTGATTGAGATTTTTGAAGAGAGGGCCAAGAAGGTAGGTGAAGGCAGAGGGGTAGATGGTGTCTACATGGACTTTAGTAAGGCTTCTCATAAGGTTCCACATGGTAGATTGGCTATATAGAAACATAGAAAATAGGCGCAGGAGTAGGCCATTTGGGCCTTTAACCCTGCCACACTATTCAATACAATCATAGTGGATCATGCAATTTCAGTATCCCACCCCCGCTTTCTCCCCACAACATTGTCCACATGATACTTTCTGAGCTAGGAACAGAAGCAAAGACTGATTCAAGAGAAGCAGTAAGAACTAATGAAGAAGTCAGATTTCAACATTTTATACACATTTAGCAACAACAGCAGTCAAGGTTTACTGAATAGCTTGTCCTCTTTCTCAGTGTAATGGCATGTGCTATATTGAGAATGGGAGTGAGTAGCCTAACATATCAGTTAGTCACCATGTGAGCCATATAATAAATAAATCCATTTTCATGATATGTTTCATAGCCTTGCCTAAGCCATCAGGAAAGCACAAAGCTCAACCTACATGTTTCCTGACTGGAAGAAATGAGAAAGTGGAGGCAGTCACCCTGACTGTTAATGCTTTCAGACCTTTCATTGCAAATTAAGACAAAACAGAAATAGTTCAAATAACACTTGGGAGAAGTTCTTTAGTCAACTTTCTTAACCTTAGTGAAATGGCACTGGGATTTGAAATACAGATGGAAAGAGAAATATAATTTAAAATAGATTCTTCAAAAATGTAATTTGAAACTTTGTAGTATTTGTATCCAGAATAAAAAGAACCACTCATTTTGCAGTGAAATAGAAAGGAATGATTTCAACCTCAGTACTTTGCCCTAGCCAATGCACCCCAGTGATTAAAAAAAACGAAAGAACTGTGGATGCTGTAAATCAGAGACATAAACAGAAATTGCTGGAAAGCTCAGCAGGTCTGACAACATCTGTGAAGAGAAATCAGAGTTAATATTTCGGGTCCCGGTGACCCTTCTTCTGGCATCCTAGTGACTCCTCTTCTAGAGGCAGATGGCAAACCTTATCAGAAGAACTGATTTAAAGATACCAAAAACACCTCATTGGCTGAGAATGTGATAAAGGAACATTCTCATTAATCAAATTATAGGAATATTAATATCGCAAGAGTGAGTGAAACCTCAAAGTAAGTTAGATGTCTATCAGATAAAAGGGATATTCTGCTGTGAATATTATGATGGCTTTCTGTATTAAACACAGAACAATAGAACAGAACAGCACAGGTACAGGCCCTTTGGCCAACTATGGTTTTCTACCTTATCTATACCTCTCATAAGTTTTAATACTTCTATGTGGTTGCCTGTCAATAGCTGCTGCTATTGAAAAAAACAATCCAAGTTTGTCCAACCTCTCCAATAGCTAACTGTGGCAACCAGGACTGCATGCACAATGCCAATTATGGCCTAACTATAGTTTTAAACAAATGCAACATGACTTGCCAATGTTTATACTAAATGCTATGATTTCTGTTGTCACTTTCAGGGAGCAATGGACTTGGATCCCAAGATTCCTCTCCACATCAAAGCTCCTAGGGGCCTTGCCATTGACTATACGCTTTCCTCTTGCATTTGACCTCTGAAAATGCATCATGTCATATTTGTCCAGATTAAGATCCACCTGTCATTTTTGTATCTGATTTTCCAACTGGTCTGGAGTGGTTAAGAATGAAGGAGATGTTTGTAGCGATAGGAAGATAAAATAGTTTGATCAGATGGGCAGATGAGTGGTAGAGTCAAAACGTGTGGTCCTTGAAAAGCACAGCTGGTCAGGTAGCATCTGAGGAGCAGGAGAGTCAACGTTTCAAGCAGAAGCTCTTCATCTGGAAACCCATTCGTGATGAAGAACTTACATTCAATATGCCGATTCTTTGTCTTTTTGGATGCTGCCTGATCAGTCGTGCTTTTCCAGCACACACTTTTTGACTCTGATCTCCAGCATCTGCAGTCCTCACTTTCTCCTAGATGAGTGGTAGACACATTTAACCTTTATAAGTGTGAGATGATGCACTTTGGAAGAAGAAACAAGATGAGGAAGGGTACAATGAATGGCAGGGCACTGGGTATCTTAGAGGAACAGAGGGATTTTGGGGTAGTTATTTACAGATCCCTGAAGTCAGCAGAATGTGCAAATAGGATAGTTGAGAAAGCATAAGTGACTTTTGCTTTCATTAGTTGTGACTTAGAGTATAAGAGCAAGGAGGTAATGTTGGAGTTGTGCAGAATGTTGGTCAGACCACAACTGGAGTACTATGTGTGGTTCTGGTCACCTCACTACAGGAAAGATGAGATAGCACTAGAGGTGTACAGAGGAGATTCACCAGGATGTTGACTGGGATGGTGCAATTGAGCTATAAGGAGAGACGAGATATGGGCGGCACGGTGGCACAGTGGTTAGCACTGCTGCCTCACAGCGCCTGAGACCCAGGTTCAATTCCCGCCTCAGGCGACTGACTGTGTGGAGTTTGCACGTTCTCCCCGTGTCTGCGTGGGTTTCCTCCGGGTGCTCCGGTTTCCTCCCACAGTCCAAAGATGTGCAGATTAGGTGAATTGGCCATGCTAAATTGCCTGTAGTGTTAGGTAAGGGGTAAATGTAGGGGTATGAGTGGGTTGCGCTTCGGCGGGTCGGTGTGGACCTGTTGGGCCGAAGGGCCTGTTTCCACACTGTAATGTAATGTAATCTAATCTAATCATATGTTTGGATTGTTTTCTTTAGAGAAGAGAAGACTGAGAGGGGACATGATTGAGATGCATAAGATTATGTAGGTTATGGACAAGGTGCATAGTGAGGGCGTTTGCCCGAAATGTCGATTTTCCTGCTTCTCGGATGCTGCCTCACCTGCTGTGCTTTTCCAGCACCACACTCTTGACTCTAATCTCCACCGTCTGCAGCACTCATTTTCACCTGAATGGTGAGCAGCTGTTCCCCTTGATTGACGGATCAATCATGAGAGGGCATAGTTTTAGGATAAGGCGCAAGAGATTCAAAAGAGATAAAACCTTTTCACTCAGTGGGTGGTAGGACTCTGAAATGCACTGCCTGGGAAGGTAATGGGAGCTGGAAACATTACAATCTTTAAAAAATATTTGGAGCAGCAGAGAGCAGCGCAAGCTGGGCGGAAGTGAAGTTGGAGCGCAGAGCTGCTGGGAAGATAAGTGATTGATATTTGAGAACTTACCTCGACGCCAACGGTCTTTTCACTGCAGAGAGCTGCGCGAGCTGGGCGGAAGTGAAGTTGGAGCGCAGAGCTGGTCAGGAAGATAAGTGATTGATATTTGAGTGGGTGTGTTCTAGACCCCAGGCCCTACAAAGTAGGGCCTCCCTCCCATCCTCCTCCTCTAACCTAACTTTAAAGTCCACAGGTAAGCTACTCAGTGTTCTTGTTTTGGAGACGAAGTGTAGAGTAATGGCAGCGCAGGCAGTGGAATGTTCCTCCTGCGGGATGTTTGAGGTAGGGGTGACCACCGATACTCCTGCCGACTTCATCTGCAGGAAATGCAGTCAGCTCTTGCTCCTCACAGAACGTGTTAGGGAACTGGAACTGGAGTTGGATGAACTGAGGATTATTCGAGAAGCTGAGAGGGTGATAGATAGAAGCTACAGGGACATAGTTACGCCAGAGAACAGAGGTAGCTGGGTTACAGTTAGAGGTGGGAAGGGGAGGAAGCAGGCAGTGCAGAGATCCCCTGTGGTCGTTCCCCTCAACAATAAGTATACCGCTTTGGATACTGTTGGGGGGAAAGGCCTAGCAGGGGTAAGCTGCAGTGACCGGGTCTCTGGCAGCTTTTCTAACTCAATATGTAGATTGCCCGACCAGAGGGGAGGCCATATTGGATTTGGTACTTAGTAACGAACTGGGACAAGTGATGTGCTTGTTAGTGGGTGAACATTTTGGTGATGGTGACCACAATTCTGTGACTTTCACCTTGGTTATGGAGAGACAGATAGGTGCGTGCAACAGGGTAGGTTTTCCAATTCGGGGAAGGGTAAATACAATGCTGTAAGACAGGATCTGAGGAGCATAAGTTGGGAGCATAGGCTGTCAGGGAAGGATGTCGTGGAAATGTGGAACTTTTTCAAGGAACAGATACGACGTGTCCTTGATATGTATGTACCTGTCAGGTAGTAAAGAGGTGGTCGTGTGAGGGAACCTTGGTTGACGAGGGAGGTTGAATGTCTTGTAAAGAGGAAGAAGGAGGCTTACATAAGGTTGAGGAAACAAGGTTCAGACAGAGCGTTGGAGGGATACAGGATAGCCAGAAGGGAACTGAAGAAAGGGATTAGGAAAGCTAAGAGAGGGCATGAAAAATCTTTGGCGGATAGGATCAAGGATAACCCCAAGGCATTTTATGCGTATGTGAGAAACATGAGAATGACGAGAGCGAGGGTAGGTCCGATCAAGGACAGTAGTGGGAGACTGTGTATTGAGTCGGAAGAGATAGGAGAGGTCTTGAATGAGTACTTTTCTTCAGTATTTCCAAACGAGAGGGACCGTATTGTTGAAGAGGAGAGTGTGAAACGGACTGGTAAGCTAGAAGAGATACTTGTTAGGAAGGAAGATGTGTTGGGCATTTTGAACAACTTGAGGATAGACAAGTCCCCTGGGCCTGATGGGATATATCCTAGGATTATGTGGGAAGCAAGAGAGGAAATTGCAGAGCCGTTGGCAAAGATCTTTTCGTCTTCACTATCAACAGGGGTGGTACCAGGGGACTGGAGAGTGGCGAATGTTGTGCCCCTGTTCAAAAAAGGGAATTGGGATAACCCCGGGAATTACAGGCCAGTTAGTCTTACTTCGGTAGTAATGGAAAGGGTACTGAGGGATAGGATTTATGAGCATCTGGAAAAACAGTGCTTGATTAGGGACAGCCAGCACGGATTTGTGAAGGGTAGGTCTTGCCTTACAAGTCTTATTGAATTCTTTGAGGAGGTGACCAAGCATGTGGATGAGGGTAGAGCAGTGGATGTAGTGTACATGGATTTTAGTAAGGCATTTGATAAGGTTCCCCATGGTAGGCTTATGCGGAAAGTCAGGAGGCATGGGATAGAGGGAAATTTGGCCAGTTGGATAAAAAACTGGCTAACCGGTCGAAGTCAGAAAGTGGTGGTAAATGGTAAATATTCAGCCTGGAGCCCAGTTACAAGTGGAGTTCCGCAAGGATCAGTTCTGGGTCCTCTGCTGTTTGTAATTTTTATTAATGACTTGGAAGAGGGAGTCGAAGGGTGGGTCAGTAAATTTGCAGATGATACGAAGATTGGTGGAGTTGTGGATAGTGAGGAGGGCTGTTGTCGGCTGCAAAGGGACTTAGATATGATGCAGAGCTGGGCTGAGGAGTGGCAGATGGAGTTCAACCCTGTCAAGTGTGAGATTGTCCATTTTGGAAGGACAAATAAGAATGCAGAATACAGGGTTAACGGTAGGGTTCTTAGTAAGGTGGAGGAGCAGAGGGATCTTGGGGTCTATGTTCATAGATCTTTGAAAGTTGCCACTCAGGTGGATAGAGCTTGTAAGAAGGCCTATGGTGTATTAGCGTTAATTAGCAGAGGGATTGAATTCAAGAGTCGTGAAGTGATGTTGCAGCTGTACAGGACCTTGGTTAGGCCACATTTGGAGTACTGTGTGCAGTTCTGGTCGCCTCACTTTAGGAAAGATGTGGAAGCTTTGGAGAGGATGCAGAGAAGATTTACCAGGATGTTGCCTGGAATAGAGAATAGGTCGTACGAGGATGGGTTGAGAGTGCTAGGCCTTTTCTCATTGGAACGGCGAAGGATGAGGGGTGACTTGATAGAGGTTTATAAGATGATCAGAGGAATAGATAGAGTAGACAGTCAGAAACTTTTTCCCCGGGTACAACAGAGTGTTACAAGGGGACATAAATTTAAGGTAAAGGGTGGAAGGTATAGGGGAGATGTCAAGGGTGGGTTCTTTACCCAGAGAGTGGTGGGGGCATGGAATGCGCTGCCTGTGGGAGTGGCAGAGTCAGAATCATTGGCGACTTTTAAGCGGCAATTGGATAGGTACATGGATGGGTGCTTAAGCTAGGACAAACGTATTGTTCTATGTTCTATGAGTACCTCAAATATGATATTCAAAGATATGGGACAAGTGCGGGAAATGTTTACTGATAGTTATGTCAGTGCAGACTCAATGAGCTGAAGGGTCTTTTCTGCACTGTATGAATCTATGATTAGATTACCCACAGTGTGGAAACAGGCCCTTCGGCTCAATCAGTCCACACTGACCCTCCGTAGAGTAACCCACCCAGACCCATTATTTCCCTCTGACTAATGCACCTAACACTATGGGCAATTTAGCATGGCCAATTCACCTGAACTGCACATGTTTGGACTGTGGGCAGAAACCGAAGCACCCGGAGAAAACCCACGCAGACATGTGGAGAATGTGCAAACTCCGCACAGATAGTTGCCTGAGGTGGGAATCGAACCTGGGACTCTGGTGCTGTGAGGCAACAGTGCTAACCAGGGAGCCACCATGCCGCCCCAATGGTCTACATGCTGCAGTATTCTTTGATAACACTCCTTACTATTCACAACTCCATCAATTTTCATGTCATCTGAAAACCTACTAATGAGACTACCTACATTTTCAACCAGACCATTTACTTAGAAGCAACAAAGATCCCAGCTCTGAACCTTGCACAGACGTCCTATCAGAAAAAAAACCCACCTCTCTACTACCGCCCTCTGGATCCTGTGACCAAGCCAATTTTATATCCAATTTGCCAACTTACTATGAATGCTCTGTGACTTCATCTTCCGGACCAGCCTACCATGAGGAATTTTGTGAAATGTTTTAGTGAAGTCCATGTAGACAACATCCATTACCCTACCCAATCAATCATCTTCATCACTTCCTCAAAACGCTCAATCAAGTTTGTGAGACAAGAACTCTCCTGCATAAAGTCTTGCTGACTATCTATAATATGTTTTTTCTTTTCCAGTTAGAGTAGATCTTATCCTAAGAACCATCTCCAATAATATTCCTTTCACTGATGTTAGACTCACTGGCCTATAATTTCCTGGATTATCCCTGTCAGTCTTAAACAAAGGAACAACTTGGTTATTCTCCAATCTTCTGGGACCTCATCTGTGACTGTCAAGGATATTTTTCAAGACCCCAGCAATCTTCTCTCTTGCCTCCTTTCAGTATCGTAGGATAGATCCCATCAGACCCTGGGAACTTAATGTTTTTCAAGACACTCAACATCTCCTCCTCCTTAATATAGACATGCCCCTAAAATATCAACATACCCATCCCTAATATTACTATCGTTCATATCTACTTCGCTATCCTCTTGCTTCTAATATATGTACAAAGTCCCAAGGGTTTCTCCTTATTTCTACTTGCCAAGGACATTTCATTGCGCTATAGCCCTCTTAAATTCCTGTTTCTTTTCTGTTTGTTTTTTAAAAATTATATACTGCTTTTAGAGGGCGGCTTTAGTTAACGCAGCTGGTGTCCAATACAGAGTGATGAAAACAGCTTTGGTTCAATACCCACATCAGCCTTGGTTACTGTGTCCTTATCAACTGCTCCCCTCACCTAAGGAATGGTGACCCTCAGGTTAAACTACCACCAGTATCTGATGAGTCTCCTCTGGGATTATACTGACTTTCCTTTTATTACTTTTAGTGTTACAGTCATCCAGAGTTGAAGGGCAAATAAAAACAATTAGATTTATGACTGTTTTTCACAAGTATACATGGATCAGCTGACTGATAGTTTATGAACGTCACCTTTAGGGCTGACCTACAAGATCAATTTTGACCTAGTTACTTTATTGGTTTGGTCTATTTTCCAAAGAAGTTTGATCCAACCAATTGGACATGGAGGGAATCAGGAATTTTCAAAGATTCAAATTCATAAATGGCTGGTTTGGGGATGTACAGTAAGTAATGTGCTGAGTGTAACTTAATTATAAGCTGGGTCCTATAGTTCCATCAATTTTACTGGTAGAATTATACCTTTGAGTACCAGAAAATGTAAGAATTATATCTCTACACAGTCTTGTCAGCACTCCTATCAAAGTTCAGAGTCACATTTGAGAAGCTGGAGATCAAATTCCTTACCATCAATTCCAGTTCATTCAGAATGGTGACTAATTATAAATCTAGCACTCCCTACCCAGACACGCCACCTGAACGAACTCATCCATCCCTCCCTCACATTTCAAAGTATTGGTTTCAATAACATGCAGAACATGTTTTCATATAGTACAAATGAAACAAAACCTGCCTGAAAGAATGATATTGATAATATCTAGGGTGTAAGTTTGCTCGCTGAGCTGTAGGTTTGATATCCAGACATTTCATTACCTGGCTAGGTAACATCATCAGTGGCGACCTCCAAGTGAAGCGAAGCTATTGTGTCCTGCTTTCTATTTATATCTTTCTCCTGGATGGGGTTCCTGGGGTTTGTGGTGATGCCATTTCCTGTTCGTTTTCTGAGGGGTTGATAGATGGTATCTAGATCTATGTGTTTGTTTATGGCGTTGTGGTTGGAGTGCCAGGCCTCTAAGAATTCTCTGGCATGTCTTTGCTTAGCCTGTCCCAGGATAGATGTGTTGTCCCAGTCGAAATGGTAGTTTTTTTCATCCATGTATAGGACTACGAGGGAGAGAGGGTCGTGTCTTTTTGTGGCTAGCTGGTGTTCGTGTATCCTGGTGGCTAACTTTCTTCCTGTTTGTTTCCTAGTATTTGTGGTAGTCCTTGCATGGAATTTTGTAGATGACGTTGGTTTTGTCCATGGGTTGTACTGGGTCTTTTAAGTTTGTTAGTTTTGTTTGAGAGTGTTAGTGGGTTTGTGTGCTACTAGGATTCCGAGGGGTCTTAGTAGTCTGGCTGTCATTTCTGAAACTTCTTTGATGTATGGTAAGGTGGTTAGGGTTTCTGGCTGTGTTTGGTCTGCTTGTCGTGGTTTGTTCTTGAGGAGTCTGCGGACTGTATTTTTTGAGTATTCTTGAATACGTTGTACAGGTGGTTCTCCTCTGTTTTCCAAAGTTTGACTGTGCTGCAGTGTGTGGTGGCTCGTTGGAATAGTGTTCTAAAACAGCTTCGTTTGTGTATGTTGGGATGGTTGCTGGTGTAGTTAAGTATTTGGTTTGTCGGTTTTCTGTATACGCAGGTTTGTAGTTCTCCGTTGTCCTTTTATATCCCATTCAGTGGAGTGTAGGAATCTGTTGATACAGCATCAAATCAAGTGCAAATCTGTTAAAACTTAAAAGGTCAAACCAAGCACAACCCCACCTCCCCACTATTCGATATTTACAAGTACATACATGTAAGTGTGACAGTAATGGTGGCACTTCTGCTATGTGGTGGTGATGTACCTTATAAAACCTGAATAGGGTATTCTCTACTATCATTTGCTATTACTTGGGGCAGTTGTACTTCTTACGTCTACAAAGTACAGGGTGGATGTGACAAATGTTAATGTACTGAGCCACGCAAATGTTTGAGACAAAACATTTTCCTCATGTAAAAGCATGTGTGTGTTGTTATTCAAACACAGATCATGCAAGTTAGTGATTGGGCAATTGACTGGTGGAGTCTCAATACTGTCAGTGGTTTCACTTTCAAGTAACATTTTCAATTGTATTTTTTTCACTTAAAGCAATTAAGTTGTACTGGTCTGGCAGCATCTGTGGAGAGAATGCAAAGTAGATATTTCAAGTCCAGTGATCCTTCTTCAGAAACTTTTGAATTCTGAAGAAGAGTTACTGGACTAAAAACAGTATCTCTGCTTTCTCTCCACAAATGCTGCCAGTCCTGCTGGGTTTCTCCAGCAATTTCTGCTTTTGTTTCAGATGTCCAGCAACTACAGTTCTTTGCTTTATGTAACCAAACTATGTTGTTCTTTGCTCAGCAAAAGTGATAAATAATTGACCTGCTCTCAAGGTATTCAGACTTGGTGACCCAAATTGCTAGAATGCTCCATTTGGCAATATATGCTACTTTGTGAATATTTTAGACCTCTGCTAATGACCTCAGACGATGGAGAAAACTGACTAAACCTCTGATTTCCATTTTGAGTTTGGTAGGGAGGTAGGCTTCCTGTCCAAGTTCAAGCTAGTGTAGATGGGAATGTAGGCAGGTTGGAGATGGTGAGAGATCGATTTTGACGTCCCACATCATTCATCTCTGAGGCTGCTTGTTGGTTCAATGCAGAAATCTGCAGTTGCTGCCAACAGCTTCCTTTGCAGGGAGCTGGAGGCCTTGCATCTTTGGAGCTGAAGGCTGGAACCTGGGGACAGGGAAGGGGTGTTGCTCACGGTCTGGCTCCCAGGGGATCTGGAAGCCAGCCCCAAGGGAGGCTGGGTGCCTTGTAGTCAGCGGTACAGGAGGCATGGCCCCCTAGGCAAGCTGGAGGCTAATACCCACGATGGCTGGAGGCATGGCTGGAGGGTGACAAGGGCACAGAATGTACTTTAGATAGAGAAATTCAAATTCATCATTAAGAAAGCTTCGAGGGCAGAAACATAGGAACAAAGCCATTTGCAAGTTCCCTTTGAAGTCACTCACCACCCTGGCTTGGAAATGCATTGCCCTGGTGCTTCATTGTCACTGGGTCAAAATCCTGCAGCTCCCATTTTACAGCATTGAGGGTCTACATGCAGCACATGGACAACAATTGTTTAAACAGGCAGTCCAAACTTTCTTGCAGTGGACAGTAAATGTTGGCCTAGTCAGTGACACCAATATCCCATGAAACAATAAGAATAAACTCATTCTATTATTTCTAGGAACTTTAACAAATGAATAATGACAAAGTTAGCTTTAGAGGGATGGCAGTGAAGGCAGTGCAATGTTCCTCCTGCAACATGTATGAGGTGAGGGATGCCATCGACGTCCCTGCCGATTACACTTGCAGGAAGAGCACCCATCTCCAGCTCCTCCAAGACCGTGTTAGGGAACTGGAGCTGGAGTTGGATGAACTTCGGATCATTCGGGAGGCAGAGGGGGTCATAGATCAGAGTTATAGGGAAGTAGTAACTCCAAAGATGGCAGATAGATGGGTGACAGTGAGGGGGACTGGGAGGAAGCAGCCAGTGCAGGGACCCCCTGCGGCCATTCCCCTCAAGAACAAGTATACCGTTTTGGATACTTGTGGGGGGGATGACTTACCAGGGGTAAGTAACGGGGCTCAGGTCTCTGGCACGGAGCCTGTCCCCGTTACTCAGAAGGGAAGGGTGAAGAAGAGCAGAGCAATAGTAATTGGGGACTCGATAGTTAGGGGCACAGATAGGCGGTTTTGTGGGAACGAGAGAGACTCACGTTTGGTATGTTGCAAGGGTATGTGATGACTCTGATCGTGTTTTCCGGGTCCTGGAGGGGGAGGGGGAGCAGCCCGAAGTCGTGGTCCATATTGGCACCAACGACATAGGTAGGAGGAGTGCCGAGGATGTTAGACAGGCTTTCAGGGAGCTAGGTTGGAAGCTCAGAGTTAGAACGAACAGAGTTGTTGTCTCTGGTTTGTTACCCGTGCCACGTGATAGAGATTCGAGGAATAGGGAAAGAGAACACTTAAATGCGTGGCTACAGGGATGGTGCAGGAGGGAGGGATTCCGGTTTTTGGATAACTGGGGTTCTTCCTGGGGACGATGGGACCTCTATAAACAGGATGGTCTACACCTCAACCTGAGGGGCACCAGTATCCTTGGGGGGAGGTTTGCTAGTGCTCTTGGGAGGGGTTTAAACTAACTCTGCAGGGGCATGGGAACTCAGATTGTAGCTTCAGGGTGCAGGGCCTGGAGTGTAGGGAGTTTAGGAACATGGCATCAATTTCCAAGGAGGGTGTCTGTAAACAGGAAAGTGGCTTGAAGTGTGTATACTTCAATGCAAGAAGTATACGAAATAAGGTAGGTGAACTTGCAGCGTGGGTTGGTACCTGGGACTTCGATGTTGTGGCTATTACGGAGACATGGCTAGAACAGGGACAGGATTGGCTGTTGCAGGTTCCAGGATTTAAATGTTTTAGTAGGGTCAGAGGTGGGGGTAAAAGAGGGGGAGGTGTGGCATTGCTTGTCAAAGATAGTATTACAGTGGTGGAAAGGACGATGGATGAGGACTTGCCATCTGAGGTAGTTTGGGCTGAGGTTCGGAATAGGAAAGGTGAGGTCACCCTGTTAGGAGTCTTTTACAGGCCTCCCAATAGTCCTAGAAACGTAGAAGAAAGGATAGGGAAGGTGATTCAGGAGATGAGTGACAGTAATAGGGTGGTTGTTATGGGGGACTTTAACTTTCCTGATATTGATTGGGAAAGCTATAGCTCAAGTTCATTAGATGGGTCAGTGTTTGTTCAATGTGTGCAGGAGAGTTTCCTGACACAATATGTAGACAGGCCAACAAGAGGTGAGGCCATACTGGATTTGGTTCTGGGTAACGAACCAGGCCAGGTGTTAGAATTAGAGGTAGGTGAGCACTTTGGGGATAGTGACCATAATTCGGTGATTTTTACTCTCGTGATGGAGAGGGATAAGTGTGTACTACAGGGCAAGAGTTATAGCTGGGGTCAGGGAAATTATGATGCGGTGAGGCATGACTTAGGATGTGTGGCTTGGAAAAGTAGACTCCAAGGCAAGAGTGTAAATGATATGTGGAGCTTGTTCAAGGAGCAACTATTGAGTGTCCTTGATAATTATGTACCTGTCAGGCAGGGAGGAAAGGGTCGTGCGAGGGAGCCGTGGTTTAATAAGGAATTGGAATCCCTTGTTAAATGGAAGAGGGCGGCCTATCTCAAGATGAGACGTGAAGGTTCAATTGGGGCGATTGAGAGTTATAGGGTAGCCAGGAAGGACCTGAAGAGAGAGCTAAGAGCAGCAAGGAGGGGACATGAAAGGTCCTTAGTCGGTAGGATTAGGGAAAACCCTAAGGCTTTCCATAGGTATGTTAGGAATAAAAGAATGACTAGGGTAGGAATAGGTCCAGTCAAGGATAGTAGTGGGAAGTTGCGTGTGGAGGCGGAAGAGATTGGGGAGACACTGAATGAATACTTTTCTTCAGTATTTACTCAGGAACAGGGCATTGTCGTCGATGTGAATACTGAGTCACAAATAAGTAGAATGGATGGCTTTGAGGTATGTAGAGAAGAGGTGTTGGAAATCCTGGAAAAGGTGAAAATAGATAAGTCCCCTGGGCCTGATGGCATTTATCCTAGGATTCTCTGGGAAGCAAGGGAGAAGATTGCAGAGCCATTGGCCTTGATTTTTATGTCCTCTTTGTCTACAGGAGTAGTGCCAGAAGACTGGAGGATAGCAAATGTGGTTCCCTTGTTCAAAAAGGGGAGTAGGGATAACCCTAGTAACTATAGGCCGGTGAGTCTCACTTCTGTTGTGGGCAAAGTCTTAGAGAGAATTGTAAGGGATAGGATTTATGCACATCTGGATAGGAATAATGTGATCAAGGATAGTCAGCATGGTTTTGTGAAGGGCAGGTCGTGCCTCACAAACCTTATTGAATTCTTTGAAAAGATGACGAAGGAGGTTGATGAGGGGAAAGCGGTAGATGTGGTATATATGGATTTTAGTAAGGCGTTTGATAAGGTTCCCCATGGTAGGCTACTGCAGAAAATACGGAGATATGGCATTGAGGGTGAGTTGGAGGTTTGGATTAGGAATTGGCTGGATGGAAGAAGACAGAGGGTAGTAGTTGATGGCAAAGTTTCTTCATGGAGTGCCGTCACTAGCGGTGTTCCGCAAGGATCTGTTTTGGGACCACTGCTGTTTGTCATTTTTATAAATGACCTGGAAGAGGGGTTAGAAGGTTGGGTGAGCAAGTTTGCGGATGATACGAAAGTCGGAGGAGTTGTTGACAGTGAGGAAGGATGTGGCAGGTTACAGCAGGATATAGAGAAGCTGCAGAGCTGGGCAGAAAGGTGGCAAATGGAATTCAATGTAGCTAAATGTGAGGTGATTTGGGAAGAATAACAAAAAGATGGGGTACTGGGCTAATGGTCGGATACTTGGTAGTGTGGATGAGCAGAGGGATCTTGGTGTCCATGTACACAGATCTCTGAAAGTTGCCACCCAGGTAAATAGTGCGGTGAGGAAGGCATATGGCGTACTGGCTTTTATTGGTAGAGGAATTGAGTTCTGGAGTCCTGAGGTCATGATGCAGTTGTATAAGACTCTGGTGCGGCCGCATCTGGAATATTGTGTGCAGTTTTGGTCGCCATACTATAGGAAGGATGTGGAGGCACTGGAACGGGTGCAGAGGAGGTTTACCAGGATGTTGCCTGGTATGGAAGGAAGATCGTATGAGGAAAGACTGAGACACTTGGGGCTGTTTTCATTAGAGAAAAGAAGGTTTAGGGGTGACTTGATTGAGGTGTACAAGATGATTAGGGGGTTAGATAGGGTTGACAGTGTGAACCTTTTCCCGCGTATGGAGTCGGGTATTACAAGGGGGCATATCTTTAAATTAAGCGGGGGTAGATATAGGACTGAAGTTAGGGGTAGGTTCTTCACTCAGCGAGTCGTAAGTTCATGGAATGCCCTGCCAGCAGCAGTGGTGGACTCTCCCTCTTTATGGGCATTTAAGCGGGCATTGGATAGGTATATGGAGGATAGTGGGTTAGTATAGGTTAGGTGGGCTTGGATCGGCGCAACATCGAGGGCCGAAGGGCCTGTACTGCGCTGTATTCTATCTATCTATAAATAATTTGCCATGATGTTGGTGAATGTTCACAGGGATTTCAGGCTAAGTTTTATTAGCACAGATGCAGTAATTAAGCAAAATGAAGAGGGTTGAAGGGCTAAATTGAACAGAACCAGAAAGTGAATAGGAGATCTTGATGCAAGTTTAATTTGTGTTGATTGCTTTAATGCAGTTAGCACACTAACTTCATGGTGAGTGCTCATCCTCATGATTCTGGGCAGCATAGTAGCTGAGCGATTAGTACTGCTGCCTTTACAGCACCAGGGACCTGGGTTTGATTCCACCATCTGGTGACTTTCTGTATAGAAAAAAGAACAAAGAAAATTATAGCACAGGAACAGGCCCTTTGGCCCTCCAAGCCTGCACTGATCCAGATCCTCCATCTAAAACTGTCGCCCATTTTCTTAGGGTCTGTATCCCTCTGCCTCCTGCCCATTCATATATCTGTCTAGATACAACTTAAATGATGCTATCATGTCCGCCTCTACCACCTCCGCTGGCAACGTGTTCCAGGCACCCACCACCCTCTGTATAAAGAACTTTCCACACATATCTCCCTTAAATTTTTCCCCTCTCACTTTGAACCCTAGTAATTGAGTCACCCTCTCTATGAAAAAGCTTCTTGCTAACCACCCTGTCTATACCTCTCATGATTTTGTTGAAGCAATCAGGTCCACCCCCTCAACCTCCATCTTTCTAATGAAAATAATCCTAATCTACTCAACCTCTCTTCATAGCTAGCGTGCTCCATACCAGGCAACATCCTGGTGAACATCCTCTGCACCGTCTCCAAAATATCCACATCCTTTTGGTAATGTGGCAACCAGAACTGTATGCAGTATTCCAAATGTGGCTGAACCAAAGTCCTATACAACTGTAACATAATCTGCCAACTCTTGTACTCAATACCATGTCTGATAAAGGAAAGCATGCTGTATGCCTTCTTGATCACTCTATTGACCTGCATTGTCACCTTCAGGGTCCAATGGACCTGAACACCCAGATCTCTTTGCAAATCAATTTTTCCCAGGACTTTTCCATTTATGCTCTTGAATTGGATCTTCCAAAATACATCACCTCACATTTGCCCAGATTGAACTCCATCTGCCATTTCTCTGCACAACTCTCCAATCTGTCTATATTCTGCTGTATTCTCTGACAGTCCCCTTCACTATTTGCTACTCCACCAATCTTAGTGTCATCTGCAAACTTGCTAATCAACCACCAATACTTTCCTCCAGATCATTTATGTATATCACAAACAACAGTAGTCCCAGCACGGATCCCTGAGGAACACCACTAGTCACAGTTCTCCATTTTGAGAACTCTCTACCACTATTACTGTAGTCTCCTGTTGCTCAGTCAATTCTTTATCCATCTAGCTAGTACACCATGCAACTTCACTTTCTCCATCAGCCTACAATGGGGAACCTTATCAAATGCTTTCTGAAGTTCTGACATCTACAGCCCTCCTTCATCAATCAACTTTGTCACTTCCTCAAAGAATTTTATTCAGACGGTAAGACATGACCTTCCCTGCACAAAACCATGTTACCTATCACTGATAAGCCCATTTTCTTCCAAATGAGAATAGATCCTATCCCTCACTATCTTCTCCAGCAGTTTCCCTACCACTGATGTCAGGCTCACTGGTCTATAATTACGTGGATTATCCCTGCCACCCTTTTTGAACAAGGGGACAACATTAGCAATTTTCCAGTTGTCCTGAACCTCACCCATGTTCAAGGTTGCTACTGTTAAGACTCCAGCTATTTCCTCTCTTGCTTCCCTCAGTAACCTGGTATACATCCCATCTAGACCTAGGGACCGGTCCACCTTAATGCCTTTTATAATATGCAACACTTCCTCCCTCCTTATGCTGACTTGCCCTGGAGTAATCAAACATCTATCCCTAACCTCAACATCTGTCATGTCCCTCTCCTCAATGAATACCAATGCAAAGTACTCGTTAAGAATCTCACCCATTCTCTCTGACTCCACGCATAACTTTGCTCCTTTGTCCTTCAGTGAGCCTAACCTTTCTCTAGTTATCCTCTTGCTCCTTTTATATGAATAAAATCCTTTGGGATTTTTCTGAACCCTGTTTGGTAAAGATTTTTCATGACCCCTTTTAGCTCTCTTAATTTCTCATTTCAGATTGGTCCAACATTCCCGATATTCTTACAAAGCTTTGTCTGTTTTCAGTTGCCTAGACCTTATGAATGCTTCCTTTTTCCTTTTAGCTCATCTCACAATTTCACCTGTCATTCATGGTTCCCTAATCTTGCGATTTCTATCCCTTATTTTCACAGGAACAAGACTCTCCTGCACACTAATCAACCTCTCTTTAAAAGCCTCCTACATATCAAATGTGAATTTACCTTCAAACTGCCGCTCCCAAACTACATTCCCCAGCTCCTGCCAGGGAGCTTGCACATGCTTTCCATGTTTGCTTGGGTATCCTCAAGGTGCTCTGTTTTGCTCTCACAGTCAAAAGATGTGCAGGTTATGTGGATTCACCATTCTAAGTGGAAGGAACTTGCACCTGAGTTGAAGGAAGTAGGTGAGATCCTTAATGAATACTTTGCTTCAGTATTCATTACTGATGATGGACCTTGACATGTAAAATAGTCTGATATGCTCGAACAGTTTGATGTTAGGAAGGAGGATATGCTGAAAATTTTGAAAAACATATGGATAGGTAAATTTCCTGCACCAGACTGAATATTCCCAAAGTTGCTACAGGAAGAGAAGAAAGAGATTGCTGTGCCTTTGGAGATGATTAGATTAGATTAGATTAGATTAGAGTGTGGAAACAGGCCCTTCAGCCCAACAAGTCCACACCGACCCGCCGAAGCGCAACCTACCCATACCCCTACATTTACCCCTTATCTAACGCTACAGGAAATTTAGCATGGCCAATTCACCTGACCTGCACATCTTTGGACTGTGGGAGGAAACCGGAGCACCCGGAGGAAACCCACGCAGACACGGGGAGAACGTGCAAACTCCACACAGTCAATCGCCTGAGGCAGGAATTGAACCCGGGTCTCAGGCGCTGTGAGGCAGCAGTGCTAACCACAGCGCCACCGTGCCGCCCACAATCTTTGCAGTGACGATGCAATGATCTTTGCATCATCACTGTCCACTGGACAGTGGTGTAGTGGCAGATGATTGGAGGTTGCCAAATGTTATTCCCTTGTTCAAGAAAGGGAACAGGGATAATCTTGGTAATTACAGACTAGTCAGTTTTATGTCAGTAATGGACAAAGTATTGGAGAGGATTCTGAGAGACAGGATTTATGAATATTTGGAAAACCATAGTTTGATTAGAGACAGTAAGCATGGCTTTATGAGAGGTAGGTCATGCCTCACAAACCTTATTGAATTATTTGAGGATGTGACAAAACACGTTGATGAAGGTAGAGCGAGGGATGTAGTGTATGCGGATTTTGGCAAGGCATTTAATAAGGTTCCCCATGGTAGGCTCATTCAGAAAGTAAGGAGGCATGGGATATGGAGAAATCTGGCAGTCTGGATGTAGAATTGGCTGGCCCATAGAAGACAGAGTGTGGTGTGGATGGAAAGTATTCAGCCTGGATTCACCAGTGGTATTCCGCAGGGATCGGTTCTGGGACCTCTGTTCTTTGTGATTTTTATAAATGACTTGGATGAGGAAGTGGAAGGGTGCATTATTAAGTTCGCCGATGACATGAAGGTTGGTGGAGTTGTGGATAGTGTGTAGGGTTGTTGTAGGTTGCAACAAGACATTGACAGGATGCAGAGCTGGGCTGATAAGTGGCAGATGGAGTTCAACTTGAAAAAGCATGAAGTCGTTCACTTTAGAAGATTAAATTTGATAACGGGATAAAGGCAGGATTCTTTAGTGTGGAGGAACAGAAGGATCTTGGGGTCCATGTCCATAGATCCATCAAATTTGTCACCCAGATTGATAGGGTTGTTAAGAAGGTGCATGGTGTGTTGGCTTTCATTAGCAAAGGGATGGAGTTTAAGGGCCTCGAGGTTATGCTGCAGCTCTATAGAGCCCTGGTTAGACCACACTTAGAATATTGTGTTCAGTTCTGGTCATCTCATTATAGGAAAGATGTGGAAGGTTTAGAAAGTGTTCAAAGGAGATTTACCAGGATGCTGCCAGGACTGGAGTGCATGTCTTATGAAGAAAGCTTGAGGGCGCTAAGGTTTTTCTCATCGGAGCGAAGAAGGATGAGAGGTGACTTGATGGAAGTGTATATGATGATGAGAGGCATAGATAGAGTGGATAGCCAGAGAAGTTTTCCCATGGCAGAAATATCTATCACAAGGGGGCATAATTTTAAGGTAATCGGAAGAAGGTTTAGGGGAGATGTCAGAGGTAGGTTCTTTACTCAGAGAGTGGTGGATGCATGGAATACACTGCCAGCAGTGGTAGTAGAATCAGATACATTAGGGACAGTTAAGCAACTCTGGAATAGGCACACTCTATGCTACTTTCTCCTCACCCCTGCCCCCCTCTCATTTATCTCTCCACTCTGCAGGCACCCTGCCTCTATTCCTGATGAAGGGCTCCTCGGATGCTGCCTGACCTGCTGTGCTTTTCCAGCACTACTCTAATCTAGACTCTTGTTTCCAGCATCTGCAGTCCTTGTTTTTACCACATGGAAGATTGTACAATGACGGGTATGTAGGTTAGTCTGATCTTATAGTAGGATAAAAAGCTGACACAACAACAAGGGCCGAAGGGCCTATACTGTGCTGTGCTGATCTATGTGTTCGATGCTTAAATTGTCTGAAGTGTCCAGGGACGTGCTTACTAGGTGGATTAGCTATGGGAAATGCAGGATTACAGAAATAGGATAGGGTAGGAGGATGGGATGCTTGGTGTGGGCTTGATTTGCTGAATGGCCTGCTTCCACACTGTAGGGTTTCTATGATTCTGAGACAAAGGGCTGGCACCAATACCATCACTGATAATTGGCTGTACAGCTAACCGAGGAGTGCAAAATTAAGACAGGCCAACCAAACTCACTGGAATAACTGTATGACAGAGAATGGGGAGCTAGATTTTCCAGTAGTGCACTGGAGGTCTTGAGAAGGGGAGAATTATGCTGTATCCATAGCAGGGTCTACATAGCTTCCTGGCAATCTCTAAGAAGTCAGTAGGAGTAAACAACCATGATGGTCAATGCAAGGATTCTAACCCAAGGGTTGCTGTGCCTCTTTCATTGAATGACTTCATTCAGTGGTCATGATCACCTCAAATTCCACATCCCAACAATTACCCCCATCCTCACAGAAACTGCCTGGAAACTATCATTGCACTTAATCAAGTGAATGACGTACAGCAGAATTTGCATATGGAGGAACAGTGACCAGAGCTGACATCCAGCCAGAGAAGGAAACACTACCGTGTCAGTCTATTGAAGGGTTACTATATTAATATGAAGGCCACTAATTTCATTTTTTCTCAGAGTGAAAACACTCTGCTTATGTTTCCTCTATCAAAACCTTCCATAGTTTTAAAAGTATCTATTAGATTAGTGTTCCTCACAAGAGAAAACATACACAGTGTTTATTCTTTCCTAATAGTCATTTCTATGGTGTCTCGTACATTGTTTCTACACTCTCTTCATTGCTGCATTATAAGTACAATCAAAAGAGTATATTTTGCTCCAAACATGGTTTAATCAATATTCAACACAATGCTTGCAAAGCCACTCTACATTTCCATTCTATTCCAGTTGTATTAAGCCTGATTTCTTGTCTCTTAGTGATAGCGTTAGCATCAGCTTCTGCAACTTGTTTATTTGTACTCCAGGTTGCTTTGATCCTTTACATTTAATTTCTTATTTTTTGGAACAAAACATAATAACTCATACTTATGCAATGAAATTCATTTGCCATTTTTTTCGGTAATCTACTATATAACATCTGATCGAAGGCTGTATAGATGTCCAGTGAAGGTGGACAAGTAAGATTTTATATTTAAAGCCCATTCTGAATATTCAGATTATTATGAATTAGGTCACAAGAAATTAGTAAGTTATAAAGCTATTGTACACTGTGTTCATCATAGAATGGAGTTACAGTGCTCCTTTTCTATTGATAATTTGTGTTCCCTGCTTTTGTCCAATCTTGCAAACACATAACCAATAGCATGGCTTGATAGGCTATGCATTTCACTCCACTATGAACCTGGCCACTTTGGTATATTACATCATACAAATTGCAGCCTCTGATTCTGGATTCTTCCATCGATAGGGAGTGTTTCTATATTCTATCTAAACACTTCATGATTTTGAATGCCACTGCCAACCTCTCAACCATTACTCATCTGAGGAGACCAATGTCGCGTTTGCAGTCTACTCACGTAACTACATCATAGGTGGCACGGTGGTTAGCACTGCTGCCTCACAGTGCTAGAGACCTGGGTTCAATTCCCGCCTCAGGCAACTGCCTGTGTGGAGTTTGCACATTCTCCCCATGTCTGTGCGGGTTTCCTCTGGGTGCTCTGGTTTCCTCCCACAGTCCAAAAATGTGCAGGTTAGATGAATTGGCCATGCTAAATTGCCAAAGTGTTAGGTGAAGGGATAAATGTAGGGGAATGGGTCTGGATGGGTTGCTCTTCGGAGGGTCGGTGTGGACTTGTTGGGCCGAAGGGCCTGTTTCTACACTGTGAGTAATCTAATCATACAGTTCCTCATCCCTATGAATCTTTTCTGCATCCTTTTTCATGTCTTCATGCCCTTCCTGTGTATGCCTCGAACTCTACACAATATTCCTGTTCAGGGTGAACCAGTTTTTCTAGAAGTTTAACACAAATTCCTTGCTTTTGGACCCTATGCCTCTGTTAGTAAAGGCTAGGATACTGTATGTTTTATTAACTGCTGTCTGGCCCTTTCTGCCAACTTCAATGGTTTGTTGCAGGTCTCTGTTCCTGCACCCTCTTTAGAGTAGTACAACTTATTTTATATTGTCTCTTACTGACTTAGTCATAGAGTCATAGAGGTGTACAGCACAGAAACAGACTGAACAACTCATCCATGCTGACCAGATATCCCAACCTGCCAGCACCTGGCCCATATCGCTCCAAACCTTTCCTATTCATATACCCATCCCAATGCCTTTTAAATGTTGCAATTGTACCAGCCTCCACCATTTCCTCTGGCAGTTCATTCCATACATGTACCACCCTCTGCGTGAAAAAGTTGCCCCTTAGGTCTCTTTTATGTCTTTGCCTCTTACTGTAAACTATGCCTTCTAGTTCTGGGCTCCCCCACCACAAGGAAAAAAAACTTTGTCTATTTATCCTATCCATGCCCTCATGACTTTATAAACCTCTTTAAGGTCAGCCCTCCGCCTCCGACACTCCAGGGGAAAACAGCCCTAGCCTATTCAACCTCTCCCTATAGATCAAATTCTCCAACCCTGGCAACATCCTTGTAAATCTTTTCTGAACCCTTTCAGGTTTCACAACATCTTTCCAATAGGAAGGAGACGAGAACTGCATGCAATTTTCCAATAGTGGCCTAACCAATGTTCTGTACGGCCGCAACATGACCTCCCAATTCCTGTACTCAATACTCTGACCAATAAAGGAAAACATACCAAATGCCGCCTTCACTATCCTATCTGCCTGCAACTCCACTTTCAAGGAACTATGAACCTGCACTCCAAGGTCTCTTTGTTCAGCAACATTCCCGAGGACCTTACCATTAAGTGTATATGTCCTGCTAAGATTTGCTTTCCCAAAATGCAGCACCTCACATTTATCTAAATTAAACTCCATCTGTCACTTCTCATCAAGATTTTGTTGTAATCTGAGGTAAGCTTCTTTGTTGTCCACTACACCTCCAATTTTGGTGTCATCTGCAAACTTACTAACTATACCTCTTATGCTCACATCCAAATCATTTATGTAAATGATGAAAAGTGGTGGATCCTTGTAGCACTCCACTGGTCACAGGTCTCCAGTCTGAAAAACAACCCTCCACCATCACCCTCTGTCTTCTACATTTGAGCCTTATCTGTATTAAATTTAATTTATGCCCTTTGTCCATACATTTTACTAATCAATGCCCTTTTCAAGTTCTGCAGTACCCTCCTGACAGTTCAAAATATGTACAAGATTTTCACTGTTCACGGATTTTAAAATCATGCCCTGTACACCAACATCTAGGTCATTCATACGATTAGGAAAAGGACCAATCTCTGGGTAACTCTATCACAAACATTGCTCCAGCTTGAAAAACAATCATTAAGCACCATTCTCCACCCCATTTTCTCCCAGTCTGTTTTGAGACTCTTTGTCAAACACCTTTTGGAAGCCCAATAGCAGATGTCCATTTTCTCTCATCAACTCTCATTGTTACCTTTTCAAAAACTTAAGCAAGTTAGTTAAACATGATTTACACTTAACAAATCCATGCTGACTTTCCTCAGTAAGAAATCCCAAAATAAAACTGGAAATGCTGAAAAAACAGGTGAGATATCCTTTATCCACACGTCCAAAAACCGAAATGGCTGAAAAGGGCCAAGGGCAAAGCCGAAAGGAAAAAGACTTTTGTCCTGAATTATTTCGAGAAGACCCACCACTGAAAGGCCTTTTAGTTGCTGGGTTTATCATTACATCATTCTTTGAGCAAGAGTCAAGCATTTGCAGTCTTCTGGCATCATCCTGACTCAGGGGAGACTGAAAGATAGCAGCCAGTGTCTCTAAGATTTCCACAGTATGAATTCATTAGATGTCTTTGGATTCATGGTACAGACAGCTTGTTCTCTATCAATTTTAAACCTTCAGATGTTTGAATTTTCTCCTCAGTCATCATGATCTGAGTAGTGTCTTCATCCCAAATAAAGTATTTTATTACTTGAGCCATGCCCTCTGCTTCCATGTATAAATTCCCTCTTTAGTCCCCATTAGTCACATTCCTCCTTTTACCCCACTTTTAAAATTTACGTGCTGATAAAATACTTTTATATTCCCTATACTCTATCATTGCTACTGTCTTTTCTAAAGGGCCTCAATTCAATGTCTCTATAAATTTGATCGGATCCACTTTTGGATGTGTGGATAAAGGATGTCTTACCTGTATTATTTTTGTTTTAGAGTCATAGAAATGTACAGCATGGAAACAGACCCTTCAGTCCAACCCATCCATGCCGACCAGATATCCCAACCCAATCTAGTCCCACCTGCCAGTACCTGGCCCATATCCCTCCAAACCCTTCCTATTCATATACACATCCAAATGCCTCTTAAATGTTGCAATTGTACCAGCCTCCACCACATCCTCTGGCAGCTCATTCCATACACATACCACCCTCTGCGTGAAAAAGTTGCCCCTTAAGTCTCTTTTATATCTTTCCCCTCTCACCCTAAACCTATGCCCTCTAGTTAGAACATAGAAGAATACAGCGCAGTACAGGCCCTTTGGCCCTTGATGTTGCGCCGATCCAAGCCCACCTAACCTATACTAACCCACTATCCTCCATATACCTATCCAATGCCCGCTTAAATGCCCATAAAGAGGGAGAGTCCACCACTGCTACTGGCAGGGCATTCCATGAACTTACGACTCGCTGAGTGAAGAACCTACCCCTAACTTCAGTCCTATATCTACCCCCCTTAATTTAAAGCTATTCCCCCTTGTAATACCCGACTCCATACGCGGGAAAAGGTTCACACTGTCAACCCTATCTAACCCCCTAATCATCTTGTACACCTCAATCAAGTCACCCCTAAACCTTCTTTTCTCTAATGAGAACAGCCCCAAGTGTCTCAGTCTTTCCTCATACGATCTTCCTTCCATACCAGGCAACATCCTGGTAAACCTCCTCTGCACCCGTTCCAGTGCCTCCACATCCTTCCTATAGTATGGCGACCAAAACTGCACACAATATTCCAGATGCGGCCGCACCAGAGTCTTATACAACTGCATCATGACCTCAGGACTCCGGAACTCAATTCCTCTACCAATAAAAGCCAGTACGCCATATGCCTTCCTCACCGCACTATTTACCTGAGTGGCAACTTTCAGAGATCTGTGTACATGGACACCAAGTTCTGGACTCCCCCACCCCAGGGAAAATACTTTGTCTATTTAATCTATCCATGCCCCTCATAATTTTGTAAACCTCTATAAGGTCACCTCTCAGCCTCCGACGCTCCAGGAAAAACAGCCCCAGCCTGTTCAACCTCACCCTGTAGCTCAGAGGTTAGGAATAGGAAAGGTGAGGTCACCCTGTTAGGAGTCTTTTACAGGCCTCCTAATAGTCCTAGAATCATTGAAGAAAGGATTGGGAAGGTGATTCAGGAGATGAGTGACAGTAATAGGGTGGTTGTTATGGGGGACTTTAACTTTCCTGATATTGATTGGGAAAGCTATAGCTCAAGTTCGTTAGATGGGTCAGTGTTTGTTCAATGTGTGCAGGAGAGTTTCCTGACACAATATGTAGACAGGCCAACAAGAGGTGAGGCCATACTGGATTTGGTTCTGGGTAACGAACCAGGCCAGGTGTTAGAATTAGAGGTAGGTGAGCACTTTGGGGATAGTGACCATAATTCGGTGATTTTTACACTCGTGATGGAGAGGGATAAGTGTGTACTACAGGGCAAGAATTATAGCTGGGGTAAGGGAAATTATGATGCGGTGAGGCATGACTTAGGATGTGTGGCTTGGAAAAGTAGACTCCAAGGCAAGAGTGTAAATGATATGTGGAACTTGTTCAAGGGGCAACTATTGAGTGTCCTTGATAATTATGTACCTGTCAGGCAGGAAGGAAAGGGTCGTGCGAGGGAGCCGTGGTTTAATAAGGAATTGGAATCCCTTGTTAAATGGAAGAGGGCGGCCTATCTCAAGATGAGACGTGAAGGTTCAATTGGGGCGATTGAGAGTTATAGGGTAGCCAGGAAGGACCTGAAGAGAGAGCTAAAAGCAGCAAGGAGGGGACATGAAAGGTCCTTAGTAGATAGGATTAGGGAAAACCCTAAGGCTTTCTATAGGTATGTTAGGAATAAAAGAATGACTAGGGTAGGAATAGGTCCAGTCAAGGATAGTAGGGGGAAGTTGCGTGTGGAGGCGGAAGAGATTGGGGAGACACTGAATGAATACTTTTCTTCAGTATTCACTCAGGAACAGGGCATTGTTGTCGATGAGAATACTGAGGCACAAATAAGTAGAATGGATGGCTTTGAGGTATGTAGAGAAGAGGTGTTGGAAATCCTGGAAAAGGTGAAAATAGATAAGTCCCCTGGGCCTGATGGCATTTATCCTAGGATTCTCTGGGAAGCAAGGGAGGAGATTGCAGAGCCATTGGCCTTGATTTTTATGTCCTCTTTGTCTACAGGAGTAGTCCCAGAAGACTGGAGGATAGCAAATGTGGTTCCCTTGTTCAAAAAGGGGAGTAGGGATAGCCCTAGTAACTATAGGCCGGTGAGTCTCACTTCTGTTGTGGGCAAAGTCTTAGAGAGAATTGTAAGGGATAGGATTTATGCACATCTGGATAGGAATAATGTGATCAAGGATAGTCAGCATGGTTTTGTGAAGGGCAAGTCGTGCCTCACAAACCTTATTGAATTCTTTGAAAAGGTGACGAAGGAGGTTGATGAGGGGAAAGCGGTAGATGTGGTATATATGGATTTTAGTAAGGCGTTTGATAAGGTTCCCCATGGTAGGCTACTGCAGAAAATACGGAGATATGGCATTGAGGGTAAGTTGGAGGTTTGGATTAGGAATTGGCTGGATGGAAGAAGACAGAGGGTAGTAGTTGATGGCAAAGTTTCTTCATGGAGTGCCGTCACTAGCGGTGTTCCGCAAGGATCTGTTTTGGGACCATTGCTGTTTGTCATTTTTATAAATGACCTGGAAGAGGGGTTAGAAGGTTGGGTGAGCAAGTTTGCGGATGATACGAAAGTCGGAGGAGTTGTTGACAGTGAGGAAGCATGTGGCAGGTTACAGCAGGATATAGAGAAGCTGCAGAGCTGGGCAGAAAGGTGGCAGATGGAATTCAATGTAGCTAAGTGCGAGGTGATTCACTTTGGGAAGAATAACAAAAAGATGGGGTACTGGGCTAATGGTCGGATACTTGGTAGTGTGGATGAGCAGAGGGATCTTGGTGTCCATGTACACAGATCTCTGAAAGTTGCCACCCAGGTAAATAGTGCGGTGAGGAAGGCATATGGCGTACTGGCTTTTATTGGTAGAGGAATTGAGTTCCGGAGTCCTGAGGTCATGATGCAGTTGTATAAGACTCTGGTACGGCCGCATCTGGAATATTGTGTGCAGTTTTGGTCGCCATACTATAGGAAGGATGTGGAGGCATTGGAACGGGTGCAGAGGAGGTTTACCAGGATGTTGCCTGGTATGGAAGGAAAATCGTATGAAGAAAGACTGAGGCACTTGGGGCTGTTTTCACTAGAGAAAAGAAGGTTTAGGGGTGACTTGATTGAGGTGTACAAGATGATTAGGGGGTTAGATAGGGTCGACAGTATGAACCTTTTCCCGCGTATTGAGTCGGGTATTACAAGGGGGCATAGCTTTAAATTAAGGGGGGGTAGATATAGGACTGATGTTAGGGGTAGGTTCTTCACTCAGCGAGTCGTTAGTTCATGGAATGCCCTGCCAGTAACAGTGGTGGACTCTCCCTCTTTATGGGCATTTAAGAGGGCATTGGATAGGTATATGGAGGATAGTGGGTTAGTGTAGTTTAGGTGGGCTTGGATCGGCGCAACATCGAGGGCCCAAGGGCCTGTACTGCGCTGTATTCTTCTATGTTCTATGTTCTAGATCCTCCAACCCTGGCAACATCCTTGTAAATCTTTTCTGAACCCTTTCAAGTTTCACAACATCTTTCCGATAGGAAGGAAACCAGAATTGCAAGCAGTAACCAATGTCCTGTACAGCCGCAACATAACATTTGTGGGCGGCACGGTGGCGCTGTGGTTAGCACTGCTGCCTCACAGCGCCAGAGACCCGGGTTCAATTCCCGACTCAGGCGACTGACTGTGTGGAGTTTGCACGTTCTCCCCGTGTCTGCGTGGGTTTCCTCCGGGTGCTCCGGTTTCCTCCCACAGTCACAAAGATGTGCGGGTCAGGTGAATTGGCCATGCTAAATTGCCCGTAGTGTTAGGTTAAAGGGGTAAATGTAGGGGTATGGGTGGGTTGCGCTTCGGCGGGGCGGTGTGGACTTGTTGGGCCGAAGGGCCTGTTTCCACACTGTAAGTAATCTAATCTAATCTAAAGTAATCTAATCTAATCATAACCTCCCAACTCCTGTACTCAATACTCTGACCAATAAAGGAAAGCATACCAAACGCATTCTTCATTATCCTATCTACCTGCGACTCCACTTTCAAGGAGCTATGAACCTGCACTCCATGGTCTCTTTGTTCAGCAACACCTTACCATTAAGTGTATCTGAATTTATCTGAATTAAACTCCATCTGCCACTTCTCAGCCCATTGGCCCATCTGGTAACCCTCTTCACTGTCCACTACACCTCCAATTTTGGTGTCATCTGCAAACTTACTAACTGTACCTCTTATGCTCGCATCCAAATCATTTATGTAAATGACAAAAAGTAGAGGCCCAGCACCGATCCTTGTGGCACTCCACTGGTCACAGGCCTCCAGTCTGAAAAGCAACCCTCCACCACCACCTTCTGTCTTCTACCTTTTAGCCAGTTCTGTATCCAAATGCCTAGTTCTCCCTGTATTCCATGAGATCTAACCTTGCTAATCAGTCTCCCAGGGGGAATCTTGTCGAACGCCTTACTGAAGTTCATATAGATCACATCTACTGCTCTGCCCTCATCAATCTTCTTTGTTACTTCTTCAAAAAACTCAATCAAGTTTGTGAGACATGATTTTCCACGCACAAAGCCATGTTGACTATCCCGAATCAGTCCTTGCCTTTCCAAATACATGTACATCCTGTCCCTCAGGATTCCCTCCAACAACTTGCCCACCACTGAGGTCAGGCTCACCGGTTTATAGTTCCCTGGCTTGTCTTTACTGCCCTTCTTAAACAGTGGTACCACGTTTGCCAACCTTCAGTCTTCCGGCACCTCACCTGTGACTATCAATGATACAAATATCTCAGCAAGAGGCCAAGCTCTAGCTTCAGGTATACCTGATCAGGTCCTGGGGATTTATCCACCTTTAACCGTTTCAAGACATCCAGCACTTCCTCCTCTGTAATCTGGATATTTTGCAAGATGTCACCATCTATTTCCCTACAGTCTATATCTTCCATATCCTTTTCCACAGTAAATACTGATGCAAAATATTCATTTAGTATCTCCCCCATTTTCTGTGGCTCCACACAAAGGCTGCCTTGCTGATCTTTGAGGGGCCCTATTCTTTCCCTAGTTACCCTTTTGTCCTTAATATATTTGTAAAAACCCTTTGGATTCTCCTTAATTCTATTTGCCAAAGCTATCTCATGTCCCCGTTTTGCCCTCCTGATTTCCCTCTTAAGTATACTCCTACTTCCTTTATACTCTTCTAAGGATTTCTAGCACCTCTATTATCTTGTTTTTGTACCGTGATTAGCCCTTGGCAATGTATTGCTTCAATAATGTGAAACGACAAGATGGAGACTGCATTGTAGAAAGAGGGTTTAATGAATGTGTAGATGAACCACTTAGGTAAGCTATGACATTCCTATGACTCCCGCACCATCTTGGTGCATTAATAGTAACATTGAAATTTGGACTGAGGAGCAGAACTTCTTCCATGTGAGCATACCTGGAAGAGATATGGCAATGAGTTAAACATTGAACAAAAAAAACAAAGAACCAAAAGGGTAGGCACAGTGGCTCACTCGTTAGCACTGCTGCCAGAGACCTGGGTTCAGTTCCAGCCTTGATCAACTATCTGTGTGGAGTTTGCACATTCTCTCCGTCCCTGCATAGGTTTCCTCCTATAGTCCAAAGATGTACAAGCCGACCTCTGTCCCCGCCCCCAGGCCTAACCCCGCCCCCACATCCAGCTCCAGTCCCACACCAGGTCCTAGCTCCCCGCTCTGCCGTGTGTTCACCATCCCTCCAGACTTGCCCCTCTCTGAGGATGAAAGATCAGTCCTCAGCAGAGGTCTCACCTTCGTTCCCACACGTTCTCGGGTCAATGAATTCAATACACGGAGTGACACCGAACAATTCTTCCGCCGCCTTCGCCTCCGTGCCTTCTTCTTCAATCAAGACTCTCGCCCACCCTCTGACGACCCCTTCTCCCACCTCCAACACACCCCGTCCACCTGGACACCCCGTGCTGGCCTCCTACCTGCCCTCGACCTCTTCATAGCAAACTGCCGCCGCGATATTAACCGCTACCTGAACTCCCACACTCCCCCCACCCACTCCAACCTCTCACCCTCGGAACGCGCAGCCCTCCACTCCCTCCGTTCCAACCCCAACCTCACCATCAAACCAGCTGACAAGGGAGGCGCAGTAGTAGTTTGGCGCACTGACCTTTACACCGCTGAGGCCAAACGCCAGCTCGCAGATACCTCCTCCTACCGTCCCCTTGACCATGACCCCACCCCCCACCACCAAACCATCATCTCCCAGACCATCCATAACCTCATCACCTCAGGGGACCTCCCATCCACCGCCTCCAACCTCATAGTCCCACAACCCCGAACCGCCCGTTTCTACCTCCTGCCCAAAATCCACAAACCTGACTGCCCCGGACGACCCATCGTCTCAGCCTGCTCCTGCCCAACTGAACTCATCTCGGCATACCTCGACACGGTCCTGTCCCCATTAGTCCAAGAACTCCCCACCTACGTTCGTGACACCACCCACGCCCTCCACCTCCTCCAGGATTTCCGCTTCCCCGGTCCCCAACGCCTCATCTTCACCATGGACATCCAGTCCCTGTACACCTCCATCCCCCATCACGAAGGACTCAAAGCACTCCGCTTCTTCCTTTCCCGCCGTACCACCCAGTACCCTTCCACCGACACCCTCCTTCGACTGACCGAACTGGTCCTCACCCTGAACAACTTTTCTTTCCAATCCTCCCACTTTCTCCAAACAAAAGGAGTAGCCATGGGCACCCGCATGGGCCCCAGCTATGCCTGCCTCTTCGTAGGGTATGTGGAACAATCCATCTTCCGCAACTACACTGGCCCCACCCCCCATCTTTTTCTTCGCTACATTGATGACTGTATCGGCGCTACCTCGTGCTCCCACGAGGAGGTTGAACAGTTCATCCACTACACCAACACCTTCCACCCCGACCTCAAATTCACCTGGACAGTCTCGGACTCCTCCCTCCCCTTCCTAGACCTTTCTGTTTCTATCTCAGGCGACCGAATCAACACGGACATCTACTACAAACCTACCGACTCCCACAGCTACCTGGACTACACCTCCTCCCATCCTGCCCCCTGTAAAAACGCCATCCCATTCTCCCAATTCCTTCGTCTCCGCCGCATCTGCTCCCAGGAGGACCAGTTCAAAATACGTACAACACAGATGGCCTCCTTCTTCAAGGACCGCAATTTCCCCCCCGACGTGGTCGACGGTGCCCTCCACCGCATCTCCTCCACTTCCTGCTCCTCCGCCCTTGAGCCCCGCCCCTCCAACCGCCACCAGGACAGAACCCCACTGGTCCTCACCTACCACCCCACCAATCTCCATGTACAGCGCATCATCCGCCGTCACTTCCGCCACCTCCAAACAGACCCCAGCACCAAGGATATATTTCCCTCCCCTCCCCTATCAGCTTTCCGTAGAGACCACTCCCTCCGCGACTCCCTTGTCAGATCCACACCCCCCACCGACCCAACCACCACTCCCGGCACCTTCCCTTGCAACCGCAGGAGGTGCAACACTTGCGCCCACACCTCCCCCCTCACTTCTCTCCAAGGCCCCAAGGGAAACTTCCATATCCGCCACAGATTCACCTGCACCTCCACCCACATCATCTACTGCATCCGCTGCAGCCGGTGTGGCCTCCTCTATATTGGGGAGACAGGCCGCCTACTTGCGGAGCGATTCAGGGAGCACCTCTGGGCCACCCGGACGAACCAACCCAACCAACCTGTGGCACAGCATTTCAACTCCCCCTCCCACTCCACCGAGGATATGCAGGTCATTGGACTCATCCACCGCCAAACCACAACAACCCGACGGTCGGAGGAGGAGCGTCTTATCTTCCGACTGGGAACCCTCCAACCGCAGGGGATGAACTTGGACTTCACCAGTTTCTTCATCCCCCCTCCCCCCACCTTGTCTCAGCCCGATCCTTCCAGCCCGGCACCGCCTTCCTGACCTGCAGTCTTCTTCTTGACCTCTCCGCCTCCACCCTACTCCGACCTATCACCCTCACCTTGACCTCTTTCCACCTATCACATTTCCAACTCCCCTCCTCCAAGTCCCTCCTCCCTACCTTTTATCTTCTCCTGCTGAACACTCTCTGCTCATTCCTGAAGAAGGGCCTGTGCCCGAAACGTCGAATCTCCTGTTCCCTGGATGCTGCCTGACCTGCTGTGCTGTTCCAGCAATAAAGTTTCAACTTAGGTGGATTGACCATGCTAAATTGCCCATTGTGTGCAGGTTAGGTGGAATAGCTACGGGAAATGCAGGGTTACAGTGATAAGGTAGGGGAGTGAGTCTGGGTAGGATGCTCTTCAGACGATTGATGTGGACTCGATAGACCAAATGACCTGCTTCCACACATCTGGTAACATCTGTGGAGAGGAAAGCACAGTTAACACTTCAGGTGTAGTGACCCTTCTTCAGAGCTGCTTGTAGCTAAGAAAAGGTTAATATGTATGCTGAAGATGGGGTGTGGGTTGTGGGGAGGGAGAGGAGTGTAGGTGGAGATGGAACCCAGAGAGACACGTTGTCAGTTGGGTAGACAAAGGAATAGCTGAAAATGTATTGCTGGAAAAGCGCAGCAGGTCAGGCAGCATCCAAGGAACAGGAGAATCGACGTTTCAGGCATAAGCCCTTCTTCAGGAATGAGGAAAGTGTGTCCAGCAGGCTTTTCTAGCAACACCTTTTTTAGCTCTGATCTCCAGCATCTGCAGCCCTCACTTTCTCCTAGACAAAGGAATAGATAAAAGACAGCCTGGGAGAATGAATAGGGACCATGGAGTGGCTGACAATGGGTTAGTTGTGGTATGTCCTATACTCAGAGTATGCACAGATCAACTGGCAGATGTCTTCTCGGACATCTTCAACCTGTCCCTGCAGCAGGCCACTGTCCCTGCCTCTTTCAATAGGGCCAACATCATCTCTGGCCTAAGAAGGCTCATGCAGTATGTCTCAATGACTACCACCTTGTGGCTCTGACTTTGGTGGTCATGAAATGCTTTGAAAAGCTGGTCATGGCATTAATTAACTTCAGCCTCCCAAATACTCTTGACCCACTCCAATTTGTCTATCGGACCAATCAGATGCCATATCTCTTGCCCTTCACTCCTCCCTAGAACATCTTGACATCAAGAACAGCTACATAAGAATCCTACTCATTGACTACAGTTCAGCCTTCAACACTGTTATCCCCTCGAGACTGATTGCTAAACTTAGTGATCTCGGCCTAAGCGCCACTCTCTGCAACTGGACCCTTAGTTTCCTAACCCATAGATAACAATTAGTGAAGATTTGGGACAATATTTCATCGTCACTAACACTCAACACTGGAGCTCCCTCGAGGTGCGTACTCAGCCCCCTAATGTACTTACCTATGATAAGTGTACCTTGGATACCTATGACTGCGTCACCAAATACCAGACTGATGCTATTTACAAATTCATTGATGACCCCCACCATAGTCAGTCGAATCTCAGGTGGCGACGAAACAGACTACAGACGGGAGGTGGAAGATCTGGAAAAATGGTGCACTGAGAACAACCTAGCTTTCAATGCTGGCAAAACCAAGGAACTCATTATTGATTTTCGACGGGATGTTACTCATGCCCCCCTACATATTAACAGCACAGAGGTGGAACAAGTGGAGAGTGTCAAGCTCTTGGGAGTGAGTATCCACAACAAGTTTTCTTGGACTCTTCATTTGGGAATGCTGGTTACAAAGGCCAAACAATGTCTCTTCTTCCTCGGGCAGCTGAGAAAATGTGGCATGACGCATTTTATAGGTGTCAACTTTTATAGGTGCGCTATCGAGAGCATTCTGTCTGGATGTATCACTACCTGGTATGGGAATTGTACCATTCAAGATCGGAGACTGTTACAGAGAGTGGTGAACTCAGCCTGGACAATCACAAAGACCAACCTCCCATCTATAGAATCCATCTACCAGGCCCGCTGTCAAGGAAAGGTCGCCAGCATTCTTAAAGATCCATTCCGCCCTGGCAATGCTTTTCTGCAACCTCTACCATCGGGGAGAATGTACAGAAGCCTGAACACATGCACCAGCTGGCTTCATAACAATTTCTACCCTATTGTTGTTAGAATACTGAATGGACTCACAAACTCTTAACATTCACCTGTATCTGTGTTTTTGTTTTTGCCGCTGTTTACATATTATTTACTTATCTATGCTACTTAACAATGTGATCTGCCTGTATTGCTCGCAAGACAAAGCTTTTTACTGTGCCTCGGTACGTGTGACAATAAATTCATTCAATTCTGCAATGTGGTCACCCAGACTGTGCTTTATCTCCCAGTTTACAGAGGACCCTCACTCTCACTGGACCCAAAATGTTAACTCTGCTTTCTCTCCATAGATGCTACCAGACCTGCTGAGAATTTCCAGCAGGTTCTGTCTTTGTCACATAGAAAGTTGGTCTGAGCTTATATCAAGACTTGAACAACCCACAATTGAGCCTGATCCACTGTACATTAAGTTGAGATATTTACCTAGTGAGTAAGTAAACCAACCACACCTGGGTACTCTCCCTGATCTGTCCTGGGTCACTTGATGTTAACCTAAGTAACAGCAGATGTGCTACAATTGGTCTCAGACCCTCTGTTCAGGGGAGGGAAACTCTGCCTGTGCTCTCACCCCTGCCACTGTCTACTTGCTCTTGCTGAAAGTTTGAATATTGGGTGAACTTAGGGATAGCTCAGTAAAAACACCCCGTAATCAGTTAGATGGCAATACTAGAGAGCAATTGCTACACATAAAATATGCAGTTAGTAACATTTTGCCAAGCGTAGAATGTCTCACTGGATCAGGGAATTGGTCCTGAACTTTTGTCAAGATAAATTAAGAAGTAAATGTGATGCCACTGGGAGAAATGAGTGCAATGGAATTAGATTTAAATGTTAGATTTAAATTAGATTTAAAGATAATGAAGTTAAATCCTATTTAAAAATCAATTACAAATGAATTTGGAAACAAATCCAGATTGATCTTGGAGCTGGTAATGGCAAAGCAGAATTGCTGCTTTAGACTTCCAATTTATAATATTTTATTGAGTTGGTATAAATCAATAAAACTGTATTTTGACTGAAATATTTTTTAAAGAAGAGTACCCCAGCCCTAAGGATCAAAACCATGTACCGTGGATAAAGAGTCCCATTCTTTTCTAAGCAATCTGCATTTTGCTATGTGGTAACTCCCAGCACCACCTTTTAACGTGTTAATTGACTTCACTAAACCTTGCACGCGGTTAGACAAATACACTTCTTGCCACTTAGATATCTTCGTGTTCAGTTCCGTGTTCAGAAAATGGTGAAAGCAGTTGGTATTTTCACACTGTTCTTTTGTTGATTATTTTAAATCTGTGTCCTCTTGTTCTCAATCCTTTTTTGAATGGGAACAGTGTCTCTCCATCCACTCTGTCTAGATATCTTGTGATTATGAATACCTCTACAAATTCTCCTCTCAGCCTCCCTTACTCTTTCCTCTGTAAAGTTGAGGTCCTCTGTGTTCTAAATTACACCCAAGTCCTGTTAATGTTGTGACAATGTTGTCACTTTAAAAAGATTATTTTGTCCTAGGTTTTTTGAAGAGAGGTTGTAAAGGCAGAGGTGCCAAACTGACTACTGAAGATCACTAAGTAAACAACTTAGGAGGCCTTTAGGTTTTGTTTGGAACAATTGAAGCAGCTTTAATGGGACTGGTCAGCTCTTACAAACCAGGTTTTCTAGTTTTTTTTAGCTGCAGCAGTCAGAAGCTGTTTATCTCAGAAAAGTTGGAAGCTTCAGCAAATGATGCCTAGCTGCTACTTTCTCTGAAATCCCTCTTGATGTCGTTTCCTCTTGGATAGGAGACCGGCATGTAAGGATCTGTGTCTGAATTTGCCAAGGGCTGTGTTTATGGGATGTTACTATATTGGAACTGTTCATTAGTAATTGGTACTATATTGGGTCAAGTTTTCTAATAGTTAAAGTATTCTAAATTCCTCTTCCTTCTGTTTGTATTTTAACTATAGTGTTTCAATAAATTGTGTTTTGCTTCATGTTGAGTAGTTTGACCAGTAACATCATATCTTGAAAATCCACTCCACATCTACCTTTAAAATAAGAAAAAGGTAGGGTCTGCGCTACTGTCTTAACACATTTTGAGTGTGTCTGGTCTGGACCATAATAACGCATCATCACCCATTGAGTACAAGAACTTAGGAGGCCTGAGCAGACATAGACCAATCAGTCATCAAACTGGCTGTGCGATTCAATATGATCGTAGGCTTCAGCTTCGCTTTACTACCCTCTATCCCTTGGTTTCTTGAGAAATAAAGCATCTGTCTACCCTAGTCGTAAATATATTCAATAATAGCGACCCCATAACCTTGTGAGTGGAGAATTCCAAACAGTCACAAACCTTTTAGGGAAGCAATTTCTCCCCAGCTCAATTCAAAATGATCTGTCCCTTTGCCTGAGATTTTGTCCTGGATTTTAAATTCCCCAGCTCAGGGGAATCAATCTTTGTGTTGATGGTGTAAAGCCCCTTCAGAATCTTGTATGTTTCAATGTGGTCACCTCTCTTTCTTCTAAACTCCAGAGAACATAGAGCAAATTTACTCAGGCTCTCATCACAAGATAAGATCATACAGCGCAGAATGAGGACATTCAACCCTCCGAAGAGCTTCCCATCCAGACCCTGCAATCCCACATTTACCATGATTAGTCTACCTAGCCTGCATATCCATGGACACTACAGAGCAATTTAGCATGGCCAATCCACCTAATCTGCAAATCTTTCGACCATTGAAGGAAACATGACCAACTGGCGGAATCCCACGCAGATGAGGGAAAACATTTAAGCTCCACACAGTTATCCAAGGCTGGAGTTGAACCTGACACCCAATGCTGTGAGGCAGCAGCGCTAGTCACTGGGCCACTGTGTCACCATAATTGAATTCAAGGCATATTTTTCTTTTCATAAATGTGAAGAATAAACCTGCCAGGGGGAGAGCATTTCTGACAGTTTTAATTGAGTTTTTTTCAAGGACGTGACTAGATATCATTAAGGATAGTGAAGTGAATGCAATGTACATGTACTCCATAAGGCCATAAGACATAAGATCAGAATTAGGCCATTCGACCCATCAAGTCGATGGCTGATACGTTTCTCAACTCCATTCTCCTGCCTTCTCCCTAGTAACCTTATTCACCTTGCTAATCTAGAGCCTATCCATCTCTATCTTAAATATACTCAATGACTTGGCCTTCACAGCCCTCCACGGCAATTAGTTCCACAAATTAACCATCAACTGGCTGAAGAAATCTTCCTTATCTAAGTTCTAAATGGTGATTACTTTACTCTGAGGCCATACCCATGGTTTCTATTGAAGGAAACATCTTCTCTACATCCATTCTATCCAAGGATCTCAATATTCTGTAAGTTTCAACATGTTATACCTCATTCTTCTAAACACCTTCGAGTACAGACCCAGATTCCTCAACTGCTCCTCATATGACAAGCTCTTTATCCCTGGGATCATTCTTGTAAACCTCCTCTGCACCCTTTCTTAGATACAGGGCCCAAAATGGTTCACAGTTATACAGTTATACAGCCTTAGCAGTACTTTTCTGATCTTGTATTCTTATCATTTGCCTTTCCAACTGCCAACTGAACCTGCATGTTAACTTTAGGAGAATACTGAACTGGAACTCCCAAGATCCTTTGAGCTTCAGATTTCCGAAGCCTTTTCCTTTTTAGAATATAATCTATGCCTCTATTCTTCCTACCAAAGTGCATAACATCACAGTTTCCCACATTGTACTCTATTTACCACATCTTTGCCCACTCTCCCAGCTTGTCCAAGTCCTTCTGCAGTTTCCCCGATTATTTTACCACCTATCTTTGTGTCATTGGAAAACTGAGCAACAATGCTTTCAATTCCTTTGTCAATATCATTAATGTAAAATGTGAATAGTTGATGGTCACCAGCTACGATCTTGAAAAAGATCCCTTTATTCCGATTCTTTGCCTCCAGCCAATCAGCCAATCCTCTAGCCATGCCAGTACCTTGCTTCTAACACCATGGATTCTTATTCAGCAGTCTCCTGTGTGGTACTTCAACAAAGGTCTTCTGGAAATCAAAAAGATCACATTCACTGGCTTTCCTTTGTCTAACTTGCATATTGCTTCCTCAGTGAATTTGAGCAAATGTGTCATGCATCATCCCTGATGCAGCTTTGCTACTGAGTCCTATTTTACCATGCTCTTCCAAACACTCCGCAATCTCATCCTTGATAATGGTCTCTAAAAACTTACCAGCAACTGAGGTGAGACTAACGGGCATATAGTTTCCTGTCTTCTACTTCCCTCTCTCGTTAAATAGGGGTGTTACTTTAGCCATTGTCTAGTCCTCTAAGACCCTCCCTGACAGCAGTAATTCCTGAAAAGATAACAATCAACTATCTCCTTTGGACCTCCGGGGTCTAGTCCATTTATCCGAGTGTTTTATAATACACATTCAGACCTTCCTGCTTCCCCATTACCTTCTCCTTAGTGATGACGACTGCACTCACCTCTGCCCCCGACTTACTTGAAGTTCTGGTATGTTGCTTGTGTCTTCCACTGAGGGTATTGTATGTCAACCTTTAAGATACGGATGACAGAGGTTCAAGAAGCAGCTCACCACCACCTTCTCAAGGGCAGCTAGGGGCAGACATTAGCTGCTGACCAGCCAGAGATGCCCACATCCCATGAGTGAATAAAAAAGAACTAATTTTCTTCACACATTAGACCTACCATGACAGGAATCAGTCTATAAAACTCTTGTTGCTTTGTCTCCATAGCGAGGACATAGCCAATACGCTGCCTCACAGCGCCAAGGACCCAAGTTTGATTTCACTCTCAGGCGACTGTCTGTGTGGAGATTACATATTCTCCCCATGTCTTCATAGGTTTCGTCCAGGTGCTCTGGTTTCCTCCTCAGTCCAGTTATATGCAGGTTAGGTGGATTGGCCATGTTAAATTGCCCCTAGTGATCAGGGATGTGTGGGCTAGGGTTAGCCACGAAAAATGTAGTGGTTATGGAGATGGGCGGGATGCTCTTCAGAGAGTCAGTGTGGACTTGATGTGTCAAGTGACCTGCATCCACACTGTTTCGATTCGATGATTCTAGAACATTCTTTCTCTCATAAGAAAACCAAACCTGTACATTATACTCCAGTGGCAGGAAATAATGGGAGATGGTCGAAGAGTGCTGTTGAAGCCTGAGTCTAGAGGCATACCGCAAGCTTGGTGCTGGGTCTCTTGTTGTATACATTAATAATCTAGACATGCATAGAACCATAGAACATAGAAGAGCATAGCACAGTAGCACAGGCCCTTTGTCCCTCAACCTTTTATCCTACACTGAGATCAAACTAATGTATATACCCTTCATTTTACTGTCACCCATATGCCAATCCAAGAATCTGACTCTACTACCACCGCTGGCAGTGCATTCCACATGCCTACCACTCTCTGTATAAAGGACCTGCCTCTGACATGTCCACTAACCCTCCTTCAATCACCTTAATAATATGCCCTTCATGATATCTATTGGGAAAATGTCTCTGGCTATCCACTCTATCTATGCCTCTCATCATCTTGTACACCTTGATCAAGTTACCTTTCATCCTTCTTTGCACCAATGAGAAAAGCCCTAAGTCCTTCAATCTTTTTTCATAAGACATGACTTCCATTCCAGGCAGTAACCTGGTAAATCTCCTCTGCACCCTCTCTAAAACTTCCACATCTTTCCTATATTGAGGCAATCAGAAATGAACACAATATTCCAAGTGTGATCTAACCAGGGCTTTACAAAGCTGCATAGACTCAATCCCCCTGCTAATGAAAGCCAATACACCATATGCCTTCTTAACAAAACTATCAACTTGGGTGGCAACTTTGAAGGATCTATGGACATGGACCCCAAGATCCATCTGTTCCTCCACACTGCCCAAATCCTGACTTTAACCCTGTATTCTGCAATCAAATTTGACCTTCCAAAATGATTCAGTTCATACTTTTCCAGGTTGAACTCCATCAGCCTCTTCTCACCCAGCTCTGCATCCTGTCAATGTCCCGTTGCAACCTATAACTGCCTCCATATTATCCACAACTCCTGTCATCGGCAAACTTACTAGCCCACCCTTCCACTTCCTCATCCAAGTCAGTTTTAAAAATCACAAAGAGCAGAGGTTCTAGAACAGATCCCAGCAGAACATCACTGGTCACCAAGTTCCAGGCGGAATGCTTTCCATTTACTACCACCTACTTTATTTTATGGACCAGCCAATTCTGTATTCAGACAGGCAGATTTCCCATGGCTCCTTACTTTCTGAACGAGCCTTGCTAAAATCCATATACTCCACTTCCAGTGCGCTACCTTCATCAATGTGCTTTGGCACATTCTCAAAGAATTCAATAATACTTTTGAGGCATGACCTGCCCCTCTCAAAGCCATGTTGATTATCCTTAATCAAGCTATGCTTTTCCAAATAATCATAAATTCTGTCTCTCACTATCCTCTTCAATAATTTGCCCACCACCGACGTAAGACTGACTGGTCTGAAATTCCTAGGGTTTTCCCTATTCCCTTTCTTGAACAAGGGAATAGCATTTGTCACTCTCCATTTATCTGGTACTACTCCAGTGGACAGTGAGGATGCAAAGATCATTGCCAAAGGTGCAGCAATCTCTTCCCTCAGTTCCCCTAGAAACCTTAGGCATATCCTGACTGGCCCAGGGAAATTATCCACTTCATGTTTTCAAAATGTCCAACATATCCTCCTTCTTAACATCAACCTGTTTGAGCATATCAGCTTGTTTCATGCTGTCCACTCAAACAACAAGGTCCCTCTCACCAGCGAATACTGAAGCAAAGTCTTCATTAAGGATCTCTTCTTCCTCCTCTGACTTCAGGCACAAGTTCCTCCACTATCCCTGATTGGCCTTACCCTCACTCTGGCCAACCACTTGTTCCTCAAATAAGTGTAGAACGCCTTGGGGTTTTCCTTAATCCTACTTGGAGAAAGTGAGGACTGCAGATGCTGGAGATCCTTCCTGAAGTCGGGCTCATGCCCGAGAATTCCTGAAGAAGGGCTCATGCCCGAAACGTCGATTCTCCTGCTCCTTGGATGCTGCCTGACCTGCTGCGCTTTTCCAGCAACACATTTTCAGCTCTTAATCCTACTTGGCAAGGACACACTTTCCTCATTCCTGAGGAAGGGCTTATGCCCGAAACGTCGATTCTCCTGTTCCTTGGATGCTGCCTGACCTGCTGTGCTTTTCCAGCAACACATTTTCAGCTCTGATCTCCAGCATCTGCAGTCCTCACTTTCCCCTCTAGTTGGCCTATATTGAATCAGGAATCCTTCCTGGACACACCTGACAAAATCTGCTGTATCCAAACTATTTGCACTAAGGAGGTTCCAATCAATATTAGGGAAATTGAAGTCTCCTATAATAGCAATCCTGTTACTTCCGCACCTTTCCAAAGTCAGCCTCCCAATCTGCTTCTCCATGTTTCTGTTGCTATTGGGGCATCTTTAGAAAACTCCCAATACAGTGACTGCTTCCCTTCCTGTTTCTGACTTCCTTCCATAATGATTCAATAGACAAACTCTCCTCGATGACCTCCCTTTCTTCAGCTGTTATACTATTCCTGATTAGCAATGCTACTTCCCCACCTCTTTAGAGGAGGTTTGCAGATGACACAAAAATTGTTGGTGTGGTAAGAGTGAAGAGGCAAGCCTTAGACGACAGGATTATTTAATGGAATGATCAAATGGGCTGAACAGTCACAAATGGAATTTAATCCTGAAAAGTGTGAGGTGATGCATTTTGTGAGGGCTAACAAGGCAAAGGAGTACACCATGAATGATAAGATCCTAGGAAGTACAGAGAATCATAGAATCCTTTGTGTGAATGTCCGTCTATCCATGAAGACATCAGGACAGTTGAAATAAGTAGGTTAAGAAAGCATATGGGATACTTGCCAGTATAAGACAAGGCGTTGAATACAAGAGCAAGGAGGTTATGATGGAACTGTAAAAGATGTTAGTTAGGCCACAGCTGAGTTGTGTGCTGTTCTGGCTGCCACACTGTAGGAAGGATGTGATTGCATGAGAGGGGGTACAGAGGAAATTCACCAGGATTTTGCCTGGTCTGGAGTATTTCGGCTATGAGGAGAGACTAGATAGGCTGGGGCTGTTTTCCTTGGAACAGAAAATTCTTGGGGAAGGGGAAAGAATCTGATTGAGGTGTACAAAACTTAAGCATCTGTCAGGTAGATAGGAAGAAAAATGTCCCCTTAGTAGAGAAGGTCATTAAGCAGGGGTTGTGGATTTAAGGGAAGGGATGATAGTCCAGAGAGAATTTAAAGAAGATTTGTTTTCTCACCCAAAGAAGATGGGTATCTGGAACTAGGAGAAAGTGAGGTCTGCAGATGTTGGAGATCAGAGTTGAGAGTGTGTTGCTGGAAACAGCAGGTCAGGCAGCATCTGAGGAGCAGGAGAATCGACATTTCGGACCTGGGGCAGCACAGTGGCTCAGTGGTTAGCACTGCTGCCTTACAATGCCAGGGACCTGGGTTCAATTCCCACCTGATGCGTGGAGTTTGCACATTCTCCCCATGTCTGCGTGGGTTTCCTCCGGGTGCTCTGGTTTCCTCCCACAATCCAAAGATGTGCAGGTTAAGTGAATTGGCCATGCGAAATTGCCTGTAGTGTTAGGTGTAGGGGAATGGGTCTGGGTGGGTTGCTCTTCGGAGGGTTGGTGTGAACCTTTTGGGCGAAGGGCCTGTTTCCACACTGTAGGGAATCTAATCTAATCAGGAAAGGACTTGGGAAGTATAGTGAGAGAGGGATTCACTGAGATCGTTGCAGAGAGTAGGAGAACTTTTTCAAGGTAGGCATCCTTGGAAGAAGCTTTGCAGTCATGTTGAAATCAACTAGCAAACAGTGAGGTCTGCGGATGCTGGAGATCAGAGTCGAGAGTGTGTTGCTGGAAAAGCACAGCAGGTCAGGCAGCATCTGAGGAGCAGGAGAATTGACGTTTCAGGCAGGAGTCCGTCATTCCAATCACTAGGAGACAATAGCCAGTAACATCAAGAGGGTGACCCCACCTCCACTCTCACTCTCTCTCTCTCTTTTCCTTATACACACACACATTAGCCAAGTATATAGGGGATTGTCAACCTGGGGATGACCCCGGGAGCTATTACAAGTTACCGACAAGTAATGAGCCATACATGGATTAGATAATGAGGAGGAGAAAAAACCAATACTGAGAGATCTCTATCCCACTATACGTTTAGCTTTGCCTGAGCAACAAAATACAGGAGGAAGATCATTAGACGAATTAAAGGAGGCTGTACTGACAGCCCTGGGAGCTAAAAGAGGGGACCCAGCGGAAGCCCTGAATAAGTGTAGACAGAGGAAAGGGGATCATCCAACTACATTTGCCATGGGTCCATACACTTGTGACCCATGAGACACAGGAGTCAGGATATGTTTGACCCCCTCCAACAACAAGGACAATGAGGTGTGGGTGTTGAGAAAAATGGTCAGAACATAGTGAAGGAGATGAGAGTACATAAGGCTCAGGGAGGATCAATGGTACCTCCTAGAGATGAGGGGGCAGCATGGAGAAATGAAGGAATGGGACCAGTCCTAAGCAGACTATGACTGTCCTATCAGATACGGAAGAGAGTGCAGTCAAAAAACATCATCTGCAACCGCAGGGAATGGTAGGACACCCAGGGGCTCATGGAACTGTTTTAGTTGATGCGAAGAAGGGCACTATGCCAGATATTGTTCAAGTCCACAGAGATGCAAGATGGATCAGGTCCAACCCTTGCTGCTAGAGGGAATCCAGCCCATACCACAGAACAATGTGCACCCAATTGAGGTTTTACCACAATCTACAATGATGGTCTTAGGCCTCTCCAGTGTGAATGTGTTATGCAAACTGAAGTGGGCCAATAGGATAGGAAGCTGCTTTATCATCAACCTTTGGGACGGGGGGAATCCTGTGTCAGCCTGCACACATTTTTTTGTAAATAGTAATGTTTGGAAAATTGAAACAGAAATAATTTTGATTAGAGTTTAGATTAGATTCTTGATGAAGGGCTTTTGCCTGAAACGTTGATTTTCCTGCTCCTCAGATGCTGCCTGACCTGCTGTGCTTTTCCAGCACCACTCTAATCTAACTCTGACTTCCAGCAGCAGCAGTCCTCACTTTTGCCTATAAATAATGTTGAGTGGTGTTGCAAAACATTCTCAAGTAGGACAAGTGATTTGTTCTTTAAACGTACAAATAGGAAAGGCATTGGTGATGCTTCCAACAGTATTAATAAAACTCCCAGCAAATCAAGACATATCCTAGGAAGTGATTACATGGCCAGAGCAGGACTGTGCTTTGATCCAGTGAACTGCATGATATGGCAAATTGAGCAGTTTCTTACTGAAATCCCTGTAGGACGGAAAAAGGAGAGAGTGTATACTTGAATAACCGGAGATCTGGCCTACCAACATGAGTGAGGACCTGGAGGAATTATTGAGCAAAACCAGGAAGTGTTTGCCAAACATAAGCATGACTGTGGTTAGATGCAAGAGAAAGTGTGCACACAGGGCCCAGATCTAAAGTCCCAAAAGCAGTATGAATTCCCCAAGCAGGCTGAAGGTGATATAGAAAATGTAATGCAAAGTCTGGTGGGAAAAGAGTGTTAAGGTAAGTCGCCTCTATGAATAATTCGCCTATTTGGCTGGGAAAGAAGCTGGATAGAAGTTAAAGGCTGACAATAAATTATCAAGAACCAAATAAGGTAACACCCTAAATGGCATCCACAGTGGCTACCAGCCCTGAAACCATGATTAAACAGAGTGATTTGGCACAGTGGTTTACTGTGCTGGATGTAAGTAATAGATTTTGATGAATAACCTTGACTGAGGAATACCAGTATAAATTTACATTTACGTTTACAGGATAGCAATATACATGGTCAGTTTTGCCATAATGATTTCACAACTCTCTTCAATATTTCATCAATGGTTAAGCAATGGGTTGTGAAATTTCTCTAGGCCAGACTGTCTGAAACAGTATGCTGAGAGTGTGGTGCTGGTAAAGCACAACAGGTCAGGCAGCATCCAAGTAGCAGGAGAATTGACATTTTGGGCATAAGCCCTTCATCAGGAATGAGACTTCTTAGCCAGATAAATGGGAGGGAGGGGTGGGGTTGGGAGAAGGTAACTGAGAATGCGATAGATAGATGAAAGTGTGGATAATGGTGATAGGTCAAAGAGGAAGGTGGAATGCCTATATGGGAAGGAAGATGGACAGGTAGGACAGGTCATGAAGGCATTGCCGAGTTAGAAGTTTGGATCTGGGATAAGGTGGGGGAGGGGAAATGAGAAAACTATTGAAGTTTGCATTGATCCCATATGGTTGGAGGGTTCCAAGGTGGAAGATGAGGCATTCCTCCTCCAGGCATCGGGTGGTTAGGGTTTGGTGACGGAGGAGGCCCAGGACCTGCATGTCCTTGGCGGAGTGGGAGGGGGAGTCAAAGTGTTTGTCCACGGGGCAGTGGGGTAGCTTCGTGCGTGGGTCCTGGAGATATTCCCTAAAACGTTCTGCAAATAAGTCCTGTCTCCCCAATATAAAGGAGACCACATCGGGAGCAATGAATACAGTAAATGACGTGTGGAAGTGCAAGTAAATCTATGATGGATGTGGAAGGCTGCTTTGGGACTGATGCAGTCTCCTTTATATTGGGGAAACCGCATTGGGAGCAATTGATACTGTAAATGACATTTGTGGACTTTGGGACTGATGCGGTTTCCTCTACATTGGGGAGACTAGACACTGACTTGAACATGTCCAGGACACCTGCACCAACCAACCTCACCAACCCATGGCCGAACACTTTAACTCCCCCTCCCACTCCACCAAGGACCTGCAGGTGCTGGGCCTACTCTATCACCAAACCCCAACTACCCGATGCCTGGAGTAGGAACACGTCATCTTCCACCTTGGGACCCGACAACTGCACAGGGTCAATGTGGATTTCACCAGTTTCTTCATTTCCCCTCCCCCTACCTTATCCCAGATTCAACCTTCTAACTTGGCACTGCCCTCATGACTCGTCCTACCTGTCCATCTTCCTTCCCACCTGTCCATGCCATTCTCCCCTCTGACCTATCATCTTCACTCCCACCTTTATCTGCCTATCGCACTCCCAGCTACCTTCCGCCCAGCCCCACCCCCTCCCATTTATCTCTCGACTTCCTTGGCTCATAAACCTCATTCCTGATGAAGAGCCTATACCCGAAACGTTGATTCACCTGCTCCTCAGATGCTGCCTGACCTGCTGTGCTTTTCCAGCACCATATTTTCAGCTCTGATCTCCAGCACCTGCAGCCTTCACTATCTCCGAGTTGAAACAGTATGTTGATTAATTTTTTTTATGAATCAAGTAGGAGCATTACCAGCTCCTGAATGAATTGTTGTAACTACTAAAGGGTGTTGGGTTAAAAGTGAACCTGAAAAAGGCTTAGATAATGACGCAGGGAGTGAGTTATTCAGGAATGGTGTTAACACCAGGAATAGAGAGATAGACAAACAACTAACTGAAACACCAGCTAGACTTGCCAGCTCCATTGATGTGAAGGAGCTTTTGGGCTTGATTGGATATTTTAGAGGCTGTATTGATGATTTTGCCACAAAGCCAACACCACTGATGATGTTACTAAAGAACAATGTCCCATAAGAATGGAAACCAGAACACATACAAGCAACAGTAGCTTTGAAACAGGGCTTGGCAAGTGCACCTGCCCTAAAAACTCCAAACCCAGCCGAACCATTCTCCTTGGAGGTGGCTTCAACAGATGCCACAATATTGGTGGACTTATTACAAGAGGTGCATGGTCAGTTGAGACCAGTAGCTTCACGCATGCTCACGCCAGTAGAGCTGGGCTACACAGTATGTCAAAGGTATTTGTTGGCATGTTCTGGGTGTACACCATTTTAGCTACAGTGTGCAGAAAGAAAAAGAAGCAGGCCCAATTGATTTAGTAGGAAAACAAATAAAGGATAAAGAATTACAAAAAGTATTAGAAGGGGAGGAGTCAGTGGATATAAGGAACAAAAAGGCATTCATGTAAAAGAGACTGTGATATGATGTGAAGGGAAATTTGTAGCACTAAGAGAGAAAGGAATCAGATGATTTGTTGATACCATAGTATATATGGACACCAAGGGTTGGAAACACATTGGAGAGATTGAAGGAGGTACATTAGTGGTCACGATTAAAAGGGGACATGGAACATTATGCCCAATATAACCTTGACAAAAATATAAAGAAAGGAGCCCATAGACGCACAAGGCCAGCAAAGGGGCCCTGGACAAATCTACAAATTGACTTTGTGCTGTAGAAGGATGAGTAAATGTTGGTGGTAGTGGATACCTTCACCAAATGGATAAAGGCCTTTCCCTTTTGAACTGATATTGCTGAAATCACACTTAATCCTGTTAGAAAAGATTTTTATTTGTTTACTTCAATACCAAGGAGTATTGAATCAGATCAAGGAACACATTTTATGACAAAGAATGTCATGGCACTGTGAGGGATAAAACAAGGGTTCCATATATCCTATAGCTCCTATAGCAGTGGGGATATTGAAAGGATGATTTTAACTTTGACAAATATGCTAACCAAAGTGGTGCAGCACCACCAGACACTTGGCTGATGTTGCTTCCTTATGATCTGATGATAATATAAAATACTGTAACTTCCTCTACATGATTTACCCTTTGATGAAGGCCAAGAGATAAGTAGACTGGAGCCACTGTTAGGATTAGACTTATCCAAGCCATAAAAAAAATGATGATACATTGTACGTGGTCTGAGACAAGAGTAAGCCTTAAGGATTAGAGAATTTTCATATTTGACAGCTCAGCTGAGTAGTTTAGAGTGTAAGCCCATACTTAGCACAAAGCCAAATGTACCCAGGGAGATGGGAATAATTCGGACAGGTGCCATGGGCTGGGACCTGTCATATTGTACAGAGATAGCCCACTAACTACCACAATCACAATGCCCAGAACTACCTTAGAGCCATATTGTAGTGAATCTCAGGGAGATATAGGGGCAGTTGGGTTAGTTTTAGAAGAAACAGAGGAGATAGTTACCCTATTAGCAGGATATAGACATGTACAGGTAGTGTTTAAACGAAACGATATATAGGTGCCATCCTGGTGTGATAGTACAGATTGGCAGCTGTCAGACAACCTAATCTGGAAACGACTTAGTCATTGTGAATTTACATCAGAATGAAACCGGAAGAAGAGAGGGTTAATGAACTTAATGGGAACAGGCTACGCATCAGGATGGCCATTGTTAACACCCTTGGCAGAGCAGAATTGGAGGCTGAGTAAGATCCCATTAGGAAAAGATCAGGAAATTGGTAGGCCATGAATACCAAAATCAAGATAAGACAGATAGGAGAGGACTGCAGGATTTATGGTGGTTTGTAGCTATGGATTTTCCACCTATTCCACACTTCACCGCAGACTGAGTAAAGATCATTTTTGAGGCATAGAAGGTTGTCCATAAATGAGCTATGCATGAGAAGAAGATTAAAACACACACAGAGGAAGCAGACAGGGACTTGCAAGCTCAAAGTTTCTGGAGTAAAATTTGGAATTGCGAACTGAACACTCAGGTCCATCCATGGATCAGAATTGTGTCTCGTGTAATTGCTGTACTGCAATTTGTTATACTTATTGTTGTAATAGTCTTGATTTGTTTGTTAAAATAGTAAGTTAAGAAATGGAAGGTACTGACAACAGACATTGGTCTCAGATACTAAAAGATAGCGACCCCATTTGGAAGAGGGTTTGTAATAGCTGCATATTATAAGGTAGGAATAATAGAGGCATAGCCAATTTGTAGCATTTCTTACTATTTATTCATTGTTACGTGTATTGATATTATGAGCATCTTGCAAGATGTGGAAAGCATATAACAATTTATTTGCCTCAGAATTTCAAAGATTACCATTGCAGGAGATATCCTACATCAAGAAGAGTTTCAGCCTCCAGCTGCCAATGCCTGGGTAATAATGCTTGTAGATAGTTACAATACACAAGAGTCAGAGAAAATGGGTGAGATTTTTAATGTGTACTTTGCATCGTTATTCACTGAGGAGAGGGACATGAGGGATATTGAAGTTAGGGATGTGTACTTTGCATCGTTATTCACTGAGGAGAGGGACATGAGGGATATTGAAGTTAGGGACTCTAGGTCAAGTTGGCATAAGGAGGGAAGAAGTGTTGGGTACTCTAAAAGGCATTAAGGTGGACAAGTCCCCAGGTCCGATGGGATCTATCCCAGGTTACTGAGGAAAATGAGCAAGGAAATAGCTAGGGCCTTAACAGTTATCTTTGCATCCTTGAACACATGTGAGGTCTCAGAGGACTGGAGAATTGCTCATGTTGTCTCCTTGTTTAAGAAGGGTAGCAGGATAATCCACGTAATTATAGACCGGTGAGCCTGACATCAGTGGTAGGGAAGCTGCGAGAGAAGATACTGAGGGATAGGATTTATTTACATTTGGAAAAAAGTAGGCTTATCAGTAATAAGCAACAGGTTTTGTGCAGGGAAGGTCATGTCTTACCAACTTAATAGAAAAGGAATTAAACTGGATGGATCGACCATCGGATGGATAGGCAACATGGTTTTTGCGGGGTAGATCGTGACTTACCAACTTAATAGCATTCTTTGAGGAAGTGACAAAGTTGATTGGTGAGGAAGGGGCTGTAGATGTCATATACATGGACTTCAGTAAGGTGTTTGATAAGGTTTCCCATGGTAGTCTGATGGAGAAAGTGAAGTCGTATGGGGTCCAGTGTGTACAAAGAACAAATAAAATTACAGCAGAGGAACAGGCCCTTTGGCCCTCCAAACCTGCGGCAATCCAGACCCTCTACCTAAACCTGTTGCCTATTTTCTAAGGATCTGTAATTCTCTGCTCCCTACCCATTTATGTATCTGTCTAGATACATCTTAAATGTATGGCTGCCTCTACCACCTTCGCTGGCAAGGCGTTCCAGGCGCCTACCAATCTGCTTGAAGAACTTTCCACACCTTTCTCTTTTAAGCTTTTCCCTTCTCATCTTGAACTTGTGACCTCTAGTAATTGAGCTAGCTAGATGGATAGAGAACTGGCTGGGCAGCAGGAGACAGAAAACAGTAATGGAAGGGAGTTTCTCAAAATGGAGAAGTGTGAGCAGTGATGTTCCACAGGGATCTGTGCTGGGACCACTGTTGTTTATGAAATACATAAATGATCTGGAGGAAGGTATATGTGTTCTGATTAGCAAGTTTGCAGATAATGCTAAGATTGGTGGAGTAGCAGATAGTGAAGGGAACTGTCAGAGAATACAACAGAACATAGAGATTGGAGAGTTGTACGGAGAAATGGCAGATGGAGTTCAATCTGGGCAAATGCAAGGTCATGCATTTTGTAAGGTCCAATTCAAAAGCAAACTATAAATGGAAAAGTCCTGGGGAAAATTGATGTACAGAGATCCGGGTGTTCACGTCCATTGTACCCTGAAGCTGACAACAGTGGTCAATAGAGTGGTCAAGAAGCATACGGCATGCTTTCCTTCATCAGACAGGGTATTGAGTACAAGAGTTGGCATTTGTGAAGGACTTTGGTTGTGCCACATTTACAATACTGCATACAGTTCTGGTCGCCACATTACCAAAACATAGACATCGACATAGACATAGAACATTACAGTACAGTACAGGCCCTTTGGCCCTCAATATTGCACTGAGCTGTGAAATCAATCTGAAGCCCAAAGAACCTATACTGTTCTGTTATCATCCAGACAGAAGAATCTCGATTATCTGAAGGACAAGGGCGTGGACTATGTCATTCAGTTAATCGAATTCCAGATAATCGAATGCCGGATAAAATAGTTTCGCCAAGCATGGGGACTTTGCGACCTTGCTGGATAATCCAATATTCGGATAATCGAATGTCGGATAATCAAGGTACCTCTGTATTTATCCAATTACCATGTAAATGCCCTTACCATTGATGAATCTACTACTGTTGTAGGGCAGGGCATTCCACACCCTTACTACTCTCTGAGTAAAGGACCTACATCTGACATCTGTCCTATATCTATTATCCCTCAATTAAAAAATATGTCCCTTCATGATAGCCATCCATCTGAGGAAAAAGGCTTTCACTGTCCAACCTATCCAATCCTCTGATCATCTTGTATGTAATCATGATGCGATTAAGCAAGATTTAAGATGCATAAGATGGGGAAGGAAACTACAGGGGATGAGCACAATTGAAATGTGGCGCTTGTTCAAGGAACAGCTATAGGTAAGCCTCTTTCTTCCTCTTTACTTCTTTAGTAAACTACTGTTCCCCCACTGGACCACTTTCTCCTTACTTAGGTGAACACCCGGATCTCTGTACATCAATTTTCCCCAGGACTTTTCCATTTATAGTTTGCTTTTGAATTGGACCTTACAAAGGTCCTTGATAAGTAAGGAGAAAGTCGTCCAGTGGGGGAACAGTAGTTTACTAAAGAAGTAAAGAGGAAGAAAGAGGCTTACCTAAAAATGATATGTGAAAGCTCAGTTAGGGTGCTTGAGTGTTACAAGTTAGCTAGGAAGGACCTAAAGAGAGAGTCAAGAAGGGCCAGTAGGGGACATGAGAAGTTTTTGGTAGTTAGCATCAAGGAAAACCCAAAAGCTTTCTATAGGTATGTCAGGAATAAAAGAATGACAAGTGTAAGAATAGTCAAGGATAGTCGTGGCAAATTGTGCGTGGAGTCTGAAGAAATGGGAGAGGCACTAAATGAATATTTTTCATCAGTATTCATACAGGAAAAAGACAATGTTATTGAGGAGATTAGATGGGATTGAGTTTCATAAGGAGGGCAATTCTGGAAAGTGTGAAAATAGACAAGTCCTTTGGGCTGGTTGGGATTTATCCTAGGATTCTCTGGGAAATCAGGGAGGAGATTGCAGAGCCTTTAGTTTTCATCTTTATGTCATCATTGTCTAAAGGAATAGTGCCAGAAGACTAGAGGATAGCAAATGTTGTCCCCTTGTTTAAGAAGGGGAGTAGAGACAACCCTGGTAATTAAAGACCAGGGTATGAATGTGGGTAAAGTGTTGGAAAGGATCATAAGAGAAAGGATTTATAATATCCGAGAAAGGAATAATTTGATCATGGATAGTCAACATGGTTTTGTGAAGAGTAGGTCGTGCCTTATTAAGTGCTTTGTGCAGGTGACCAAACAGGTGGATTAGGGTAAAGTGATGGATGTGGTGTATATGGATTTCAGTAAAGTGTTTGATAAAGTTCCACATGGCAGGCTATTGCAGAAAATACGGAGGCATGGGATTGAGGGTGATTTTGTGGTTTGGGTCAGAAATTGGCTAGCTGAAAGAAGACATAGGGTGGTGGTTGATGGGAAACTATCACCCTGGAGTTCAGTTACTGGTGGTGTACTGCAAAGGTCTGTTTTGGGGCCACAGCTATTTGTCATTTTTATAAATAACCTGAATGACGATGTAGAAGGATGGGTTAATATATTTGTTAGGTTGATTCCTGAAGAAGGGCTTATGCCCGAAACGTCGATTCTCCTGTTCCCTGGATGCTGCCTGACCTGCTGCGCTTTTCCAGCAACACATTTCCAGCTCATTAGGTTGTGGACAGTGCAGAAGGATGTTGTAGGCTACAGGCGGACATAGATAAGCTGCAGACCTGGGCTGAGAGGTGGTAAATGGAATTTAATGAGGGAAAGTATGAAGTGATTCACTTTGGAAGGAGCAACTTGAATAAAGAATACTGGGCTAATGGTAAGATTCTTGGTAGTGTGGATGAGCAGAGAGATCTCAGTGTCTATGTGCATAGATCCCTGAAAGGTGCCACCCAGGTCGATAGGGTTGTTAAGAAGGCGTATGGTATGTTATGTTTTATTGGTAAAGGGATTGGAGTTTTGGAGCTATGAGGTCATATTGCAGCTGTACAAAACTCTAGTTCAGCTGTACTTGAAGCATTGTATACAGTTCTGGTTGCCAGATTATTGGAAGGACGTGGAGGCTTGGAAAGGATTCAGAGGAGATTTACTAGGATATTGCCTGGTATGGAGGGAAGTCTAATGAGGAAAGGCTGAGCAACCTGAAGCTATTTTCATTAGAGAGAAGAAGGTTAAGGATGTTGATGTTGTGGTTCTGTTCACCAAGCTGGGAATTTGTGTTGCAGACGTTTCGTCCCCTGTCTAGGTGACATCCTCAGTGCTTGGGAGCCTCCTGTGAAGCTTCCTCCGGCATTTATAGCGATTTGTACCTGTTGCTTCCGGTTGTCAGTTCCAGCTGTCCGCTGCAGTGGCCGGTATATTGGGACTAGGTCGATGTGCTTATTGATTGAATCTGTGGATGAGTGCCATGCCTCTAGGAATTCCCTCTGTTTGGCTTGTCCTATAATAGTAGTGTTGTCCCAGTCGAACTCATGTTGCTTGTCATCTGAATGTGTGGCTACTAAGGATAGCTGGCCGTGACGTTTCGTGGCTAGTTGGTGTTCATGGATGCGGATTGTTAGCTGTCTTCCTGTTTGTCCTATGTAGTGTTTTGTGCAGTCCTTGCATGGGATTTTGTACACTACATTGGTTTTGCTCATGCTGGGTATCGGGTCCTTCGTCCTGGTGTTGTCTGAGAGTGGCTGTTGGTTTGTGTGCTGTTATGAGTCCTAGTGGTTGCAGTAGTCTGGCTGTCAGTTCAGAAATGTTTTTGATGTAAGGTAGTGTGGCTAGTCCTTTGGGTTGTGACATGTCCTCATTCTGTTGTCTTTCCCTTAGGCATCTGTTGATGAAATTGCGGGGGTATCCGTTTTTGGCGAATACATTGTAGAGGTGTTCTTCTTCCTCTTTTTGCAGTTCTGGTGTACTGCTGTGTGTGTGGCTTTCCTGTAGACCAAGTCCTAAACTACGAAAGCAACCACCCCAACACACACTAAAGAGTTGCATCAAGACACTGTTCAAAAGGGCCACAACACACTGTAGTACACCAGAACTGCAAAAAGAGGAAGAAAAACACCTATACAATCAATAAGCACATCGACCTGGACCCAATTTACTGGCCACTGCAGCGGACAGCTGGAACTGACAACCGGAAGCAGCAGGTACAAATCACTATAAATGCCGGAGGAAACATCACAGACGCGCTTCACAGGAGGCTCCCAAGCACTGAGGATGTCACCTAGACAGGGGACGAAATGTCTGCAACACAAAATCCCAGCTCGGTGAACAGAACCACAACAACGAGCACCCGAGCTACAAATCTTTTCACAAACATTGAAGGATGTTGATGCTTTGGAGAGGGTGCAGAGGAGGTTCACCAGGATGTTGCATGGTATGAAGAGAGGTTGAGTAGTTTAAGATTATTGTCATTAGAAAGACAGAGATTGAGGGGGAATTGATTGAGGTCTACAAAATAATGAGAGGTATAGACAGAGTAGATAGCAAGAAGTTTTTTTACAGAGTGGGGGATTCAATTACTAGGGGTCACGAGTTCAAAGTGAGAGGGGAAAAGTTTAGAGGAGATATACGTGGAAAGTTCTTTACGCAGAGGGTGGTGAGTGCCTGGAATGTGTTGCCAATGGAGGTGGTAGAGTCGGACATAATAGTGTCATTTAAGATGTATCTAGACAGAGGGAAATAAGAGGCAGATTTAGATAGAGGATCTGGATCAGCGCAAGCTTGGAGGGCTGAAGGACCTGGTCCTGTGCTGTAATTTTCTTTGTTCTTTCTTCTAAAACCTGGGAAAATAAGTAGCGATGCCTTAAAAAGAGTCCACATTACAGAAAAGGAAGTGTTGGAGACCTCAAGGTAGACATCCCTCCAGGACCTGATCAAGTGTATCCCTGGACATTATGGGAAACTAGGGAAGAAATTGTGGGGCCCCTAGCAGAGATATGTGTATTGTTGACAGCCATGAGTGAGGTGCCAGAAAGCTGGAAGGTAGCTAATATGCCATTATTTAAGTAAGGCTGCAAGGACTGGTGAGCCTTAAATCGGTGGTAGGTAAATTGTTAAAGGGGATTCTGAGAGACAGAACCTGCATGTATTTGAAAAGGTAAGGACTAATTAGGGAGAGTCAACATGGCTTTATGCATGAGAGGTGACCTTTTGAAGAGATGACCAAGAGGATAGGTGTAGACAGAGTAGTAGAGGTTGACCACATGGACTTTATCAAAGCCTTCGACATGGTTACACATAGTTAGACTGTAATGTAATGTAAGGTTATGGGATCCAGAGAGAGCTAGCCAACTGTATACAACATTGTCTTGATGGTAAGAGACATTGGATGTTTGTAGAGTGTTGTTTTTCAGATCGAAGGTCTGTGACCAGGGGTGTGCCACAAGCATTGGTGCTGTTCGAAATCTGTCCCATTTAGTCTGTTGAGGTGCCACAGAAAACAATGCAGGATATTCTCATTGTGGAAATTTGCAGAAGGACTGTGAGTTGGTTTCTCCTCCTGAAGTGTTCATGGCAGAAACATCTGCAAATAGATTGGTATAGACAAAGTTAAGTAGATTTTTCATTTTTGTTAGTTTCCTTGCCACTACCTCAAACCCAGTCTAATGGGTAAACACTTGAGGACTTGGCCAGACTTGGGTGGCACGGTAGCTCAGTGGTTAGCACTGCTGCCTCACAGTGCCAGGGACCCAGCTTCGATTCCAGCCTCAGGCGACTGTTTGTGTGGAGTTTGCACGTTCTCCCTGTGTTGGCATGAGTTTCCTCCCACAATCCAAGATGTGCAGATCAGGTGAATTGGCCATGCTAAATTGCCTGTATTGGGTGCATTAGTTAGGGATAAATATAGGGTAGGGGATTTGGTCTGGGTGGGTTACTCTTCAGAGGGTTGGTGTAGACTTGTTGGGCCAAAAGGCCTGTTTCCATACTGTAGGGAATCTAATCTTAGTCAGTCATGGTGCTCCCGAGCTACTTTTTTTTTGTAAATATTTTTATTGAAAAGAAAAATGTTTTTGAGTCTTTTTTACAAAATTACAAAATTAATACAAAATAGTGTATCCACTTTACAATATAATAATAGCACCAATATAAAAAGATGGACATTGAAATTCCCCACCCAGAATATTTCCCGCATTCTTGTCGTCCTCAGTGCTTCCTCCAAATTATGTTTGACATGAAGGAGCATTGATTCATCAATTCCAGTTGGGGATCAGGACATGGTAATTAGCTGGAGGTTTCCATGCCCACGTTAGATCTGATGCCATGAGTGGAACTTTTGCTGGGTCTGAACTGCCAGCAGGACAAGACACACCCAGAGATAGTGACAATGTTGTCTGAGATATTGTCTATAAGGTCTCATTTAATGAGAATGACTATATCAGACAGCCTTGATCACTTTGTGCGACAGGTCTCCCAATTTTAGCATTAGTCACCAGATGTTATTGAGGAGGACTTCGCATGATTGACAAGGCTGTTTTTTTGCCACTGTTTCTGGTGCCTTTGTCAAGGAACAGAAAACAAAGACAATTTACAGCCCAGGAACAGTCCCTTCGGCCCTCCAAGCCTGAGACAATCCAAATCCACTGTCTAAACCTATTGCCCAATTCCTAAACTTCTGTATCCCTCTGCTCCCCACCTACTCATGCAACTGTCCAGACGCACCTTAATGAATCAACCGTGTCTGCCTCTACTACCTCTGCTGGCATTGTGTTCCAGGCACCTACAATCCTCTGTGTTAAGTATTTGCTGCGTATATCCCACTTAAACTCTTCACCTCTCACCTTGAATGCATGGCCTCTTGAATCCCTCACCCTGTGAAAAGCGATCTCTATCTATTTAGTCTATACCCTTCATGATTTTTAGACCTCAATCAGGTTCCCCTTCAATCTCCTTTTTTCTAATGAAAACAATCCTAACCTACTCAACCACTTTCCATACCAGGCAGCATCCTCATAAACCTCCTCTTCACCCTCTCCAAAGCGTCCATATCCTTTTGGTAATGTGGTGACCAGACTGTGCATAGTATTCTAAATGTGGCCAAACCAATGTCGTGTACAACATTAACATGACCTGACAGCCCTTATACTCAATACCCCGTCTGATGAAGGCAAGCATACCATATACCTTCTTGACCACTCTATCCACCAGTGCAGCTACTTTCAGGATACAATGGACATAAACTCGCAGATCTCTCTACTCATCAACTTTTCCCAAGGCTTGGAGGGCCGAAGGGACTGTTCCTGGGCTGTAAATTGTCTTTGTTTTTTGTTCCTTGACCAAGGCACCAGAAACAGTGGCAAAAAAACAGCCTTGTCAATCATGCGAAGTCCTCCTCAATAACATCTGGTGACTAATGCTAAAATTGGGAGACCTGTCGCACAAAGTGATCAATCAGTAGTCTGATATAGTCATTCTCATTAAATGAGACCTTATAGAAGGGCTAATGCCCGAAACGTCGATTCTCCTGTTCCCTAGATGCTGCCTGACCTGCTGCGCTTTTCCAGCAACACATTTCCATCTCTGATCTCCAGCATCTGCAGACCTCACTTTCTCCTCTTCTGTTTACAGTATAGTTCCCTGTAGAATTAGACTTCCCAAAATGCATCACCTCACATTTGCCTGGATTGAACTCCATCTGCCAGTTCTCCACACAACTCTCCAGTCTAACTATATTCTCCTGCATTCTTTGACAGTCCCCTATGCTTTCTGCTACTCCACCAATCTTCGTGTCATCTGCAAACTTACTGATCAGACCAACAATGTCCTCTTCTAGAACATTTAGGTATATTACAAACAACAGTGGCCCAAGCACTGATCCCTGTGTAACACCACTGGTTACCTTTCTCCATTTTGAGAAATTCCCTTCAGCTACTACTCCCTGTCTCCTGTTGCTCAACCAGTTCTTTATCCACCCAGCTAGAACACCCTGCACACCACGTGACTTCACTTTCTCCATTAGTTTACCATGGGGAACCTTACCAATTGCCTTAATAGAGTCCATGTATATGACATCTGAAGCCCTTCCTTCATTTATCAAATTGGTCACTTCCTCAAAGAACTCTATTATATTGGTAAATCAATCTACTCCACTCAAATCCATGTTGCCTATCTATCCAATGGTTGATCCATCCAATTTAATTCCTTTTCTCTTGGTAATGGTTAGGTACAACAAAATGGCTTGCTCAGCCATTTCAGGGGCACTTAAGATTTCTGTGAGTCTGAACTCATGTGTAGACAGACTGGGGGAGGGTTTCCTTCTCTAAAGGGTGTAAGTGAGTTTCCTGCGGAAGAGAATTCCACAGATTCTCAACTCTCTGAGTGAAAAATTCTTCCTCATCTCAGCTCTGAATGACTTAGACGTTATTCTTAGACTGTGTATTAAGGTACTAATAAAAATATTCTGTCAACTGCATTGCAAAATTTTTTAAAAATTGTGAAACTTTTCTTCTCATCAAAAATAATTTGCATTTTTATCACACTTTCATGACCTCAGGAAATCACAAAGCACTTTATAGCTAACAAAGTCTCTGCTGTAATGTAAGGAAAGTTTAACGTCTCAGCTATAAGAAAATGCAGCTCTCCCGCAGTATTACACAGGTCAGTCTTTCACGTTATATGCTTCTCTTGATTTGTGTTTGACCTCTTTACTGTCTTGTTCCATTTCTGGTGTTTCTTTCTGGCTCACATCTCTGTCTCTTATTATGGTTTAGATTAGATTAGATTACTTACACTGTGGAAACAGGCCCTTCGGCCCAACAAGTCCACACTGACCCGCCGAAGCGCAACCCACCCATACCCCGACATTTACCCCTTACCTAACACTACGGGCAATTTAGCATGGCCAATTCACCTGACCTCCACATCTTTGGACTGTGGGAGGAAACCGGAGCACCCGGAGGAAACCCACGCAGACACGGGGAGAATGTGCAAACTCCACACAGTCAGTCGCCTGAGTCAGGAATCGAACCCAGGTCTCTGGCGCTGTGAGGCAGCAGTGCTAACCATTGTACCACCGTGCCGCCCATATTAGGTCCAGAGATGTGCAGGCTAGGTGGATTCACCATGTGAAATGCAGGGTTACAGTGATAGGGCATAGGGTGAGGATGCTCTTTAGATGGTCGATGTGGACTCTGAGCCAAATGGCCTGCTTTCACACTGTCAGGCTTCCAATATTCTGATAGAGGTGTGGGGAAAGAATATATCCAACATCATCCTCATCTTGATTGCCAATTTAGTGCATGGCTGCACCATGGACTCTGAGTATCAAATATCAAACATCACTAAGTACTGAGGTTCCACCTGTTGTGAAGGATGAGTCTGGCCACTTTGCCACGGAAAAGTTTCAAGTATTTGGACCATATCACTTGTCCCCTATGGAGATGCATGTTCAGAAAAACCCCCTTGACTACAAGTCCATTGGCAAAGGTGAGCATGTAATGTCCTCGATTTGAGGAAATTATAATGCTGTCAGAATGTCCTGTCATCAGAACTTTCCAACAAGCACTAAGACAGAGCTTGGCTGGTGTTAAAAAGATCTTTCATGCACATCCAAACTCTTTCAGCCACTACACTAGAGATGATTGAGAGGGAAGACACCATTGCTTATTTCCTTTTAAAATGATCCTTTGTAAAGAAGACCTGGAGAGAACTGCAGTGGTATTTGTCACTGCTTCTCGGGATACACCGAGACAGATATCAGCTGCGCCTGGAGAACCATTAATTTGGTGAAAGACAGTCTTTGTTCTATCTGAAACTCACTGGTCTTCCAGTGTAGAGAGTTGTCCTCATCAAGTGTTGTAGACTGCCACATTACATGCTGCAGGGCCAAATACTGAGGGAGATAATAAAGCTTGGGGCAGTCCCACCAGAAGCAGTGAGGAGAGATCACTGTCTAAGACCTGTGTGCTATGATATTCCAAGGGTCTTATAGAACCCTTGGTCGCTTCTAGGGGAATTTAAATAGTTTCTCATCATATTTAGCAAATATCCCAATACTACATTTGGATTGAGGGACTCCAAGGGTGTAAATGCTCAAATAAAAATGAAATATTTTAATTGTATCTCTGTAATGAACTTGAACTGTTTAGTAATGTATTTAGATGATTTAGGAATAAAGAATATTTTTACAAAAAAAAAGAAAGAAAATGAGATAACTAGAGTTCAAGGTCTACATGGTTCTGTGAGGGCGAAGGGCAAGGTTGGCATGAATAGGGAACTCTGGATGATAAACGATTAGATTAGATTAGATTACTTACAGTGTGGAAACAGGCCCTTCGGCCTAACAAGTCCACACCGCCCCGCCGAAGCGCAACCCACCCATACCCCTACATTTACCCCTTACCTAACACTACGGGCAATTTAGCATGACCAATTCACCTGACCTGCACATCTTTGGATTGTGGGAGGAAACCGGAGCACCCGGAGGAAACCCACGCAAACACGGGGAGAACGTGCAAACTCCACACAGTCAGTCGCCTGAGGCGGGAACTGAACCCGGGTCTCCGGCGCTGTGAGGCAGCAGTGCTAACCACTGTGCCACCGTGCCGCCCACCTTTGAGGGCGATATTGAGGGTCTGACCAGAAAAAGAGAAGCCAGCGTGGCTCAGGTACAGGCAGCTGGGTCTGGGGAATCTCTGGAGGTATATAGGGGATACATGAATTTACTGAAGAAGGAAATCAGGAGGATGAAAAGGGGGCATGAGTTAGCCTTAGGGTGACTCCAAAGAGGTTCTTTAAGTATATTAAAGGAAAAAGAATAATTAGAGTGAGAGAATAGGACCCCTCAAGGACCAAAGTGGATATGTATGTGTAGAACCACAGGAGATGGGTGAGGCCTTCCATGAATATTTCTCCGCTGTGCTTACCATGAGAAAGAGATGTAGACTTGGGAAATTGATCTAGTTAGTGTGAATATTTTCGGGACAGTCCGTGTCACAGTAGAGGAGGAGTTGGATATTTTAGAATGTAAGAAGGTGGATAAATCTCCTGGTGCTGACCAGATATATCCAAGAATCTGGCAAGATGCTAGAGAAGAAATTGTGGGGCCCTGGCTGATATTTTTCATCACTTTTAGCCATGGAGTGAGTTCCAGGAAGACTGGAGGGTAGCGAAAGTTGTGCCCTTATTCAAGGAGGGCTGCAAAAAAAAAAAGCTTAGGAACTAGTGTGAAGAAGGTATGCTTTCCTTTATTGGTCAGAGCATTGAGTATTGGATTTGGAAAGACATGTTGCAGCTGTACAGGACATTTGTTTTGGAATCTGAAAGGGTTCAGAAAAGATTTACAAGATTGCCAGGGTTAGATGATTTCAGCTGTAGGGAGAGGCTGAATAGGCCAGGGCTGTATTCACTGGAACATTGGAGCCTGAGGGTTGACCTTATAGAGGTTTATAAAATCATGAGAGGCATGGATAGGATAAATAGATGAAGTCATTTCCCTGGGGAAACTAGAGGGCATAGGTTTAGGGTGAGAGGGGAAAGATATAAAAGGGACCCAAGGGGAAACATTTTCAGATAGAGGGTGGGGTGTGTACAGAATGAGCTGTGGTGGAGAAGTGGTGGAGGCGGTACAAATTACAGCATTTAAAAGGCATCTGGATGGCTGTATGAATAGAAAGAGTTTAGAGGGATATGGGCCAAGTGCTGGCAAATGGGACTAGATTAGATCAGGATATCTGGTCGGCATGAACAAGTTGGACTGAAGGGTCTGTTTCCGTGCAGTACATCTTTATGACTCTACGACTCTATAGACATGAAGCTTAACATCTGTGGTAGTTAAATTATTTGAGAAGATTCTGAGGGATGAGATACACATGCATTTGGAAAATTAGAGTTTGTTTAGCATAGCTTTGTGCGTAGGAGATCATGCCTCACCAATTTGCTAGAGCTCTTTGATGAAGTGACTAGGGAGGTTGATGAGGTCAGGGTGGTAGACATAGTCTATATGGATTTCAGTAAGGCCTTCAATAAGGTTCCACATAGTAGGCTGATCTGGAAGGTTAGATCACATGGAATCCAGAGGGAGCTGGCAAATTGGATACACAATTGGCTTGATGATAGAAAGTAGAGGGTAATAGTTGAAGATGCTTGGGAGACTGACTAATGGTGTACCTTAGGGATCGGTGCTGGGCCCATTGCTGTTTTTCATCTATATCGACGATTTGGGTGAGAATGTATAAGGCATGATTAATAAGTTAGCAGATGACACTAAAATAGACAGTATCATGGACCGTTATCAGAAATTGCAGCTGGACCGTGATTAGTGGGCTGAGAAATGGCAAATGGAACTTTAATATAGATATAGAGGTCTTGCATTTTGGAAAGTCAAATCAAGATAGGAGTTTCATGATAAATGGTAGTGCCTTAAGGAGTGTTGTGGAACAGAGGGATCTTTGGAGTTCAGGTTCACAGTTCTCTGCAAGTGGAGTCATAGGTAGACAGGGCAGTGAAGAAGGCTTTAGGCACACTGGCCTTCATTAGCCAGGGCATTGAGTATAGAAGTTAAGAAGTTATGTTGCAGTTGTACAGGACGTTGGTGAGGCCAAAATTGGAATACTGTGCACAGTTTTGGTCACACTGCTATGGGAAGGATGTTATTAATCTGGAAAGGTGCAGAAGAAATTTACAAGGATGTTATCAGGACTCAAGGGTCTGGGTTACGGGGAGAGGTTGGACAAGTGTGGACATTTTTCTTTTTAGCATAAGAGCTGAGGGGGCATCTTATAGAAGTGTTCAAGATTATGAGAGGCATGGATAGGGTGAATGCACTCAGTTTTTTTCCCAAGGTTGGGGAATCGAGGACTAGAGGGCGTCAGCTTAAGGTTAGAGGGGAAAGACTAAGAGGGAATCTGAGGGGCAACATATTTACACAGTTTGGTACATATATGAAATAAGCTGCCAGCAGAAGTGGTTGAGGCAGGTACATTAACAACATTTAAAAGGCATTTGAACAAATACAAGAATAGGAACGGTTTAGAAGGATTTGGGCCAAGTGCAGGGAAATAGGGTTAGCATGGACGGACATTTTGGTCAGACCAGTTTAGGCTATCTCCATGCTGTAGGACTCGATGTCTCTATGAACATATGGTGATTGGAAAAAGCAGCATAATGGACATAAGAAAAAAATTGCAGCAAGTGGTTAAAATCTGGAATGCACTGCCTGGGAGTTTGGTGGAGACAGGTTTAATCAAGGCCCTCAAAGACTATTTTAATTATATTCTGAAGAGAAAAAGAGTTTAGACAACAGAGGGAAATGTCGAAGAGCCATGTCAATGAGTTGCATTGTTGCTGCAGAGAGGTGGCACAAACACAATGGGTGGAATGGCCCATTCCACGGTTTATCTCTTCTACATTTGTAGGTTTGTACCTTTAGGTTCTCACTTATGCCTCATTTTTGTCAGATTTTGTATGACCAGTTAAAGATTTGATTTTATACAAAATTGTAAAATAACACAAGAAAAGCTCATAAAAAGACATTCTGTCCAAACAATAGAAGAATGTAGCTTTGGCAGTCATTAAAATGTAACCAAGGAAAAAATCAGCAGTGATTAAGATAAATTTTAACTAGTGAGTCTTACCGTTCATACTATCTGTCACACTGCTGTTGATATGCAGTATGGGAACTGCTCAAACTCATCCATTCTCTCTCGTTTATCAATGTGAAATTCCAGTAATCCTCTCATATATCATTGGAGAAGCCCGCACATTACTGTTGCCAGACCATTCCTGGGACTTGAAAAAATATTTTTAATAGCCGATTTGTGAATTTGATATTCAGTTTTTAGATTCAGTGATCCACCTATGAGACCAAGTGACCTTCTTTCATCCAATTTCAGTATTTAAAGAGAACCCTTTTGTGATGAAAAAGGACTGCAGAAATGATATTCACAGACTGAGTTTGCCTCTTACAATCAACGAGAGGGTGACTATACTGAATATTTTTTAAAGTGATTTGATTGCAGGATTATTTAGCACATGTTTCAGTTCACAGAGGTCACTGGTTATCATCTAATATTAATTTATGAAGTGAAGCATCAGTGACCTGGGTGCTTAGAAATTGTTGTCTGACAGTCTCTTGCATCAGTGTATTAGTCAGTCTCCCTGTCAGAGTTTGTACTTCTGTTCTTTATGATGGTTGAATGTTAAATAGAGAAATCTTTTTTTCACAAATCTTGCACATTTAATAAGTAGATTGATCTGTACTTACCATATATGGTTTTTGAGTAATCTCTGCTCACAACAGAAATGTCCAATTAAATATTTATTTCTACAAATGAGGTTCAGTGGAAACAAACAAGACATATTCAGTCTTGTTTAGTGAAATATTCGGCTAGAAACATGCCTGAGCCTGAATGTTGGGCCGAAGCTTAATTGATTATATGAGTAAGCCTGGAGCACTTCCACAGCAGTTCTCCCAATTCCAGGTTTCACGGGGTGAATGTAAGGCTGGTAATAAGCCCCATGTAGAGTTGGAAAGAATTACAGGGGTGAAGGAGATAAGTTGGGAAAGCATCGTTTAGATTCCGTATGCTATTGCAGAGATTCTGATTGGTAATTGTTTAATTTAACTTGCATTTCATTGGCACTTAGGTAATTGAATAGTCTGATATATCCCCTACTGATTGAGAATTGGTAGCAGCAAATAGATATGAACCAATTATTGACTCTATCATTTTCTGATGTAAACAACCCATCGCCTGTTTTCAGTCGAGTGAGTTTTATTCATTTGGTAGTTTCTGTAACACAGCATCAGATCGGGTTCACGAACTGCTCACTAAAATTTCTATCTTCTGCTTGAAAAAGAAACCCAACAAGTACCATTTTTATCCCATAGAATTTATGTTAAATTAACAACAAGAAATATATAATTAAAGTAGCAGTAGTCTTTTCAAGCCAAACTAAGGATGTAGTCTCCCACAGCATCACGAATTGTAAATGTAATATTCATTCCTGTTCAAGCCTTCCTGAAAATTTCCTGGTCAAAAAGTTTTGAAAATAATACGTTTCTGGTCAAATGTTAGTCCACACTCGAGTAGTGATAGAAAATCCAGAACATGTCCTTTCATCAGTAAATAATCACTTTATAGTTGAATACATCCACTGAACCATCTTTAGAGAGGCAGGCATTTTTCTCAACCTAGTTCAAAATCCAAAGAACTGCAGTTTTCTGGCACACAGTATTCTAATGTTTTAAAAACAATTTAGAAGCTGTCATTTTAGTAATTACAAGAACTAATTACCATCCTCAGCAACTAAATTGCTAAACATAATGCAAGTTGAATCAATTTTGAAAACATACAAATTTCAAGGCAAAGGGAGCATTTTGGCATATCTGAAAAGGAAATGGGAAAATAATACACTTTGTTTTGTCCTCAGATAATTCCCAGGGAATATCATATCATAAATATTTGCATTCAGTTCTTATCAAAATATTTGCATTTGTTTTTTATCCAGCTCCAAACTGGACTCTGCCAGATACTGCGAGGAGCTACACGCCATGCACATATTTCTAATGAAATATGTCTTGGGCTGATATATTTTGGCTAGAACTTTATCAAAATAATGGCGAAGTCAGTTATTCTCAGCAATGTCTCATTTTGCAATTAGCTTGTAATGTGATTCATCCAGGATTAATTCTGGATAACAATATATATCATATATATATCGATTAGTCAATTACCCAAGATAACTACACTTGACTTTTTGAATATTTGGTCATATAATTGCAATATGCATATTAAAAGTTGTTTAAATGTTTCTTGTTTGAGTGGGATTATATCCTTTAAGAGCTCATGCTATGATTAATATTGAGACAGATTTTTCTCTTATCCTTGCTGTCAGTTCTTTGAGAGTCTTTCCACTCACTTAGGTCTTTATCAATTGCTTTAAGATTGTGCACTGAGTCTGTGGAGGGATTTCTGTTAACTGACTGTTATCAGGGCCAAGGGATACAGGAAATCCAAAATGTTTATAATTGCAAATAGTACAGACATACATGCAGAAAGGACTTATCTGATTAATAGATGGGAAATATTCAATGCTGAGGCAATGGCTTTGAGTTTCACACTTTATTTAGTTGAAACTTTGTAGTGTTTCAAAAAAATAATAATTTGGTGGTTTTATGTTTATCTGTAAACTTTTACGTCTTCCCTTAAACAGTATGATTGTAATTCTATTATTGTTGATATTCATACTACATTTTTCTTAGTTGGTTTTACACATTCATATCCATGGTACAATTCAACAGTAACACTGTTACTGCTGATCACCATTTATAGCCCTTCAAATCTTTTCTCTCTAACCACTGCTGACCATTGTCATTCTTACTGTTCAGCAGCAACTGTTTCAGATTTTCCCAGGTTTATTTCCTTTTACACAACTCTGCATCTATGCAAATTGACAACAAAATAATCTCATGGTGCTATAAAACAAAATCAAGCAAATATCGAATTATATATTTTTTGGCTTGTTTGGCATCATTTTACTCTGTTTATCACAATGTCAGATTTTCTCACAGTTCAGAAATTTAAACTGTGAACAGTTGATAGCAATGTTAATTTTAAACAAACATTTGATTTCTAGTTCCATAAACTAATCAAGCAGGGTTTCAAGTGCATGGATGTTCTCAGAGAAAGAAATCTTGAATCAGGTACATGTCACAGCTTACACACATTCCTGGGATATTCTAAAGTACTTCATAAATGATGGTTATCTTTTGTCACTTGTTATGTAACTAACCAGGCCAAGAAATTACAGATAGTCATTTTTGGTGTGAGAGGTAACTAGCCTCGGTATAAGCCAATGTCTCTCTGATAATGCAACTCTCACCCAGTACTGTACTGTGTCAGCCCAGTGCATACACTCAAATTCCGTAATGGTTTTGATACTAGCAGTCTAAATTATGAGATTTTAAGTACAAAATCGTGAATAAAATGTGGCATTAATAGGAAGGGAACTTCATGAATGAGAAGTACAACATTTATTATTTCTTATTCACAGGATATGGGCATCAGGGACTAGACCAGCACTTATTGCCCAGAAGGCAGTTATGATTCAACCACAATGCTGTGGACAATATATAGAGTCATATGTAGGCCAGACAAGGTAAGGATAGCAATGACCCAGATGAGCTTTCCTTGATAAATTGCAACGGTCTTATGGTTATCATTAGACTCTTAACACCAGGTTTTTACGAATTCAAATTTCACTACCTGCCTTGGTAGGATTTGAACCCAGGTTGCCAGAGCATTATATGGATGAATAGTCAGTGATAATACCACTATGCCATTGCCTCCCCTGCCTACTAAAAGAAAACAAAACCATATTTATTAAAATATCTTTTGTTTTTATGATATTAATGATTGTAATTCGAAGTAGAATTAAGAGAACACTGCATCTTACATTTTGTTGAGCTCAATGCGAGTTATGTTGGAATTCTTGGAGGGATTTCCTCTGCGGGAGTCCTAATAAATTTTTTCATTCAATCTTACCAAATTTGCATCAGTACTACCTACCTCACCATTATTGTGTCCCTCTCATCAAATTCTATACCCTTGCTGTTCCTAGAACAGCTCACCAACTAGCAGATCTCGTCTAAAAGACCAGTGTAACTTGCTCCCCTGCTATCTTTAAAAGGCTGCTGTGTGCCTGGACAAGCATTCACAATCTGGTGTAGCCCTTCACCAGCAACATCATGGTACTGCAGCTACAGAGCAATGTGAAGCTGGCATGCTGATGTTTCCTTGCACATGCAACCTCATTCTCTCAGCCTAGTCGTCATTTAACCACCAAGCAACACAGTTTCCCTGTTGTTAGATATATGCCATTTAAACCTCTCTATGTACTGCTACTGTGTCCCCAACAAAATGAACTGATGTGATCTTGCATGGATGGCATCATTCATTGTTCTAATGCACTTGTGAGTGTCTGACTGACAGATCTCAGGTGTATCACCATCTGTCCCTGAGGAGCAGTCACATGGAAGTTCAAAATAGCTGTCCCTTCACATGCTGATAAGAAAGTGGCCTCCCCACTTCTGCATCCATTACAGCGCCATCTCAGTGTCCTGGGATATATGGAGCCTGTACTGACATTGTGCCTGCATAATGTCCCTCCCTTCTGTGACACAGTGTCCGCTCAACTCTGCGACCTAAGCACCAGTAATCAAGCTCTGACAGTTACAAACCTCCCTTGGACCAGACGCCCGATCATGTTGATCCTCCAGTTTGAGGTAGACGGCTCAAACCAGAGCAGTTTGCGTCATTTGCAAATTTGACTGGAATTTCCTCCTGGATGAATGCTGTGATTGGAACCATAGGCTAGATTAGAGTGGTGCCATTGAGTCATAGAGTCATGGAGATGTACAGCATGGAAACAGACCCTTCGGTCCAACCTGTCCATGCCGACCAGATGTCCCAACCCAATCTAGTCCTGCCTGCCAGCACCCGGCCCATATCCCTCCAAACCCTTCCTTTTCATATACCCATCCAAATGCCTTTTAAATGTTGCAATTGTACCAGCCTCCACCACTTTTTCTGGCAGCTCATTCCATACACATACCACCCTCTGCATGAAAAAATTGCCCCTTAGGTCTCTTTTATATCTTTCCCCTCTCATCCCAAACCTATGCCCTCTAGTTCTGGACTCCCCCATCCTAGGGAAAATACTTTGTCTATTTAACCTATCCAGGACCCTTAAAATTTTGTAAACCTCTATAAGGTCACCCCTTAGCCTCTGATGCTACAGGGAAAACAGCTCCAGCTTGTTCAGCCTCTCCCTATAGCTCAAATCCTCCAACCCTGGCAACATTCTTGTAATCTGTTCTGAACCCTTTCAAGTTTCACAACATCTTTCCAATAGGAAGGAGACCAGAATTGCATGCAATATTCCAACAGTGGCCTAACCAATGTCCTGTACAGCCGCAACATGACCCCCCAACTCCTGTACTCAATACTCTGACCAATAAAGGAAAGCATACCAAATGCATTCTTCATTATCCTATCTACCTGCGACTCCACTTTCAAGGAGCTATGAACCTGCACTCCAAGGTCTCTTTGTTCAGCAACACTCCCTAGGACCTTACCATTAAGTGTATAAGTCCTGCTAAGATTTGTTTTCCTAAAATGCAGCACCTTGCATTTATCTGAATTAACTCCATCTGCCACTTCTCAGCCCATTGGCCCATCTGGTCCAGATCCTGTTGTAATCTGAGGTAACCCTCTTCACTGTCCACTACACCTCCAATTTTGGTGTCATCTGCAAACTTACTAACTGTACCTCTTATGCTCGCATCCAAATCATTTATGTAAATGATATAAAGTAGAGGACCCAGCACTGATCCTTGTGGTACTTCACTGGTTAAAGGCATCCAGTCTGAAAAACAACTCTCCACCACCACCCTCTGTCTTCTACCTTTGAGCCAGTTCTGTATCCAAATGGCTAGTTCTCCCTGTATTCTAACCTTGCTAATCAGTCTCCCATGGGGAACCTTGTCAAACGCCTTACTGAAGTGCTGGAAAAGCACAGCAGGTCAGGCAGCATCGCTCGAATCGAGACTCTGGTTTCCAGCATCTGCTGTCCTTGTTTTTACCTGGTTGATTTTAAACCTACTGTGAATCCTCTTGCAAGAATGCATGCCTTGGAGACATTTTCCTCCTCTCTCTACAAGAACCTCAGTGAGTCTCTCTCTCTCACTGCAACCCCCATGTCATCTCCTCTGCCCTGAAGCTCTTCAACCATGTCCTGAAACAGACTCGTTGCCACAGCCACATTTGCTTTCTCAGTGCCTGCCTCTGTAACCAACTCATTCCACGCGTGATTGGAACCATGTGGACCTTATTAATTATGAGATCCTTGATTGGGGCTGTTAATGTTGTGGTGGCACGGTGGCTCAGCAGTTAGCACTACTGCCTTACAGAACCAAGGACCAGCCTTCGATTCCCACCGCAGGCACCTGTCTGTGTGGAGTTTGCACATTCTCCCTGTGTCTACATGAGTTTCCTCTGGGTGTTCTAAAGATGTACAGGTCAGGTGAATTGGCTATGCTAAATTGCCCATAGTGTTAGGTGCATTAGTCAGGGGTAAATGTAAGGAAATGGGTCTGGGTGGGTTATTCTTCAGAGTGTCGGTGTGGATTTGCTTAGCCAAAGGGAATCTAATCTAATCAGGGAATTCTGGCTGACCGATATAAAAAAGGGATTCAGAATCTCCTTACTTCAGGCACTGACTCTGAGCGAGCTGGCCACACAGCCAGTGCACCGTTGTTGGTTTTTGTGTTTGCAGACTGGATTCATGAACTGGTTGATATACAAATCCAGTTTGTTCCTGGTATTCATTTATTGAAGACTGATTTCTGGACTGGCTGATCTTCACATCAATGTGTTACAGGTGTATTTCAGTTCTCATTAGGGAAGTGTTGTTTCACTGACTGGTTACAACCTATGTGTTACTCATTTTCTGTGTTTCATTTTGAGAAAGGACTATGCTGATTTTGTGGCAGGGCTTAGCCCTTGCACATTGTTATTTTTAGTGTCTGCACTTTCCTTTTTGCACGTGGTTTCACTTTTTGGTGTTTGAACTGAGCCCCTGTGAGATAACTGCTCCTTTCTAGATGAACTGTTCCTCTTCGAGTAGATCTGGCCCTCTGTGGGTGGACTAGGCCTCTGTAAAGACTGAACACCTGTGTATGTGCTAGGAAGTAAGCATTTATTGCATGCAGGAGTGGATTCTGCCTTCAAGAATGAGCTCTGCCTTTGGGAGTGGACCGAGCCCCTGTGAGTAAACTGCACCCTTACAATGAACTGTATTCCTGTGAATGGGCCCAGTCCTCTGTGGATGGACCAGGTCTCTATTGAGACTAAACACCTGTGGTGTGCTGTGGGTGTGCATTTGTTGCTTTCAGGAGTGAACTCTGCACACTGTAGTGGACTCTGCCTTCGGATGTGGACTCTGTTTCTGGCAATGGACTCTGTATACTGGAGTGGACTGTGTTCCTGATAATGGACACTGTATACTGAAGAGAACTGTTTCTGGTAATGGACTCTGTGTACCAGAGTGGATTCTGTTTTTGGTAATTGACTCTTGCTTGTTGGGGTTATCATCTGCATTGTCTTGTGTACCTGGATCTGGCAGGCCTTACTGTGAGCGGGGAGGCTTGCAAGTCATCCTGAAAACTGTTACCCTGGGAGCCTGAGGGTGGGTAGGCTGTCCTGTGAGCCAGAAGTTGAGCAGGCTGCCCAAAGAGCCGGAAGGTGGGCTGGCCATCCCGATGCCGGTCATTCTGAGAACTGGAATGTGGGTAGGCCATCCTGAGTGCTGTCGCCCTGAGAAGGGAGTGGGATGGGCTGGCCAAAAGATGTGTCAGGGTGGCTGAGAGCCAGGTGCGTAGGGGTAGGCCGAGGGCCTGAAGGCGTGTGAGCTGCCCTGTGGGCTGTAGTCCGAAGGAGAGGGACGGGCTGTCCAAGAGGTGACCGGAAGGTGCGTTGAGTCAGTCGACAGGCCGGATGGTGCATCAGAGTGGGCTGAGAAGCTGGAAGGAGCATGAGGTGGACTGAGAGCTGGAAGGGCAGAGAGGCGGGCTGCCTTTGAGTGGCCAGTAGGTGGGAGGGACAGGTGACTTGGTGGGTTGCTGGGGGGGGGGGGGGGGGTCTATGTTCTATGCACTGTTTTTCATTGGATTAGACTATCTTGTCTGTGTTTATTATTTTTCTTTTATGACGAAAGGTGGGACTTGAGGTTTGCCTGAATTTCACTGATAACTGATTGAATGGTGAGGTTTGGACTTTGGTTTTGCTGTCCCTTCCCCTGTAAGTAGTATTTATTTTGTAATTTATTTATTTATTTATTATTTTGCTTTTTGTTTATTGTTAACTGTTTGTATTTTGTATGGTTTCATTAAAAAATATAAAGGGAATGAGAATCTCCTTACGTAAGGGACTGACTCCGAGCTCGCACGGTGACGGGATACCGGCATCTGTGCAGTTATTTTAATGGCGAAGGGAGAAAATAGTACATGTCTGAAGAACATTTACTTGCAACAGTTGCCTTTGAGTGGGGTAAGCATTTCTGACATCATGCCTTTATTTGCGAAGTTTGACGTTTTCATTGAAGACACGGCCCATATGTGGAAAGAATGCAATATCTTTTCCAGGCAAATGTCAGTGGGGCAAAAGAAAAGCCATGAGTAATCCTTCTGACTGCTTGCTGACCAGCTGCATTTTCAGTTATAGAGTCATAGAGATGTACGGCATGGAAACAGACCCTTTGGTGCAACCTGTCCATGCCGACCAGATGTTCCAAACCAATCTAGTCCTGCCTGCCAGCACCCGACCCATATCCTCCAAACCCATCTTATTCATTTCCCCATCCAAATGCCTCTTAAATGTTGCAATTGTACCAGCCTCCACCACTTCCTCTGGCAGCTCATTCCATACAAGTAACAACCTCTGCATGAAAAAGTTGCCCCTTAGGTCTCTTTTATATATTTCCCCTCTCACCCTAAACCTATGCCCTCTAGTTCTGGACTCCCACGCACCAGGGAAAAGACCTTGTCTATTTACACTATCCATGCCCCTCATAATTTTGTAAAGCTCTATAAGGTCACCCCCTCAGCCTCCGACGCTACAGGGAGAACAGCCCCAGCCTGTTCAGCCTCTCCCTATAGCTCAAATCCTCCAACCCTGGCAACATCGTTGTAAATCTTTTCTGAACCCTTTCAAGTTTCACAACATCTTTCCGATAGGAAGGAGACCAGAACTGCACGCAATATGCCAACAGTGGTCTAACCAATGTCCTGTACATGACATCCCAACTTCTGTACTCAGTACTCTGACCAATAAAAGAAAGCAGACCAAACGCATTCTTTACTATCCTATCTACCTGCGACTCCACTTTCAACGATTTATGAACCTGCACTCCAAGGTCCCTTTGTTCAGCAACACTCCCTAGGACCTTACCATTAAGTGTATAAGTCCTGCTAAGATTTGTTTTCCCAAAATGCAGCACCTCGCATTTATCTGAATTAAACACCATCTGCCACCTCTCAGCCCATTGGCCCATCTGGTCAAGATCCTGTTGTAATCTGAGGTAATCCTCTTCATTGTCCACTACACCTCCAATTTTGGTGTCATCTGCCAATTTATTTACTGTACCACTTATGCTCGCATCCAAATCATTTATGTAAATGACGAAAAGTAAAGGACCTAGCACCGATCTTTGTGGCACTCCACTGGTCACAGGCCTCCAGTCTGAAAATCAACCCTTCACCACCACCCTCTGTCTTCTACCTTTGAGCCAGTTCTGTATCCTAATGACTCGTTCTCTATGCATTCCATGAGATCTAACCTTGCTAATCAGTCTCCCATGGAGAATCTTGTCGAACGCCTTACTTAAGTCCATATAGATCAAAAAATCAATCAAGTTGTGAAACATGATTTCCCATGCACAAAGCCATGTTGACTATCCCTAATCAGTCCTTGCCTTTCCAAATATATGTACATCCTGTCCCTCAGGATTCCCTCCAACAATTTGCACACCTCCAACAATTTGACGTCAGGCTACTGGTCTATAGTTCCCTGGCTTGTCTTTACCACCTTTCTTAAACAGTTATTCAGAGCTTATTTTTCCCAGAGGCACTGGGTACGAAAACCTTTCCAAGAGTTGACAGATGTTGTTAAGGAATATTATAACCCACAAACCTTCTCTAATTCTGAGACTCTATCGGTTTTATTTCACTGTTCAAGAACCAAGAGAATCATGTCGGGATTTTTGACTAAGTTAAGATGACTGACAGTGGCCCATGATTTTGTATTAACCTTGAATGAAATACTGAGAGATGATTTGGTATAAATGGCGTAACCATGCAAAAGTGTCTACTAGCTGAAGTCCACCTGGACTTCAGACAGACATGACAACTGGCGTTGTCATTAGAAGATAGCAAGTGGAGCATGGGAGCTACAGGGCATTCCAATGGAAGTGGACACCCTCACCTGTCCAACTAACCTGAGGGAACACCACTTGAATGTAAGCAATTGCAGAGCCTCATGCAGGGCACATCCTGAGCAGAGGGACCCCAGGCCAGTCCACAGCGAAACCCCACAACGAAGCCAAATTACTAAAAGGTTCTTCAAGATCTGGGCCAGTAAGCCATTGTAGCTGCTGCTGCTCTGTTAACTCCAGACAGCAAAGGAATGCTGCAAGGCCACCCATGAGTAGGAAAGCTTGTAGGTCAGTATCCAGGAGAGTGCTCGCCCTGAAAAGTTCCCCTTCGTGAGGGTTGGCAGCAACCAAATCAGGACCAATTAAAGGTAATGTTTGATTCAGTTATCACTTGGTTCTCATGGATGTTGAAACTATAGCTGTATCTGTATTTTAGGAGAAAGTGAGGACTGCAGATGCTGGAGATCAGAGTTGAAAATGTGTTGCTGGAAACGCGCAGCAGGTCAGGCAGCATCCAAGGAGCAGGAGAATCGAAGTTTCGGGCATGAGCCCTTCTTCAGGAATGAGGAAAGTGTGCCAAGCAGGCTAAGATAAAAGGTAGGGAGGAGGGACTTGGGGGGAGGGGCATTCGAAATGCGATAGATGGAAGGAGGTTAAGGTGAGGGTGTTAAGGTGAGGGTGATAGGCCAGAGTGGGGGTGGGGGCAAAGAGGTCAGGAAGAAGATTGCAGGTTAGGAAGGTGGTGCTGAGTTTGAGGGTTGAGACAAGTTGGGGGGAGGGTAAATGAGGAAACTGGAGTTTCCTGAGTTCATCCCTTGTGATTGGAGGGTTCCTAGGCGGAAGATGAGGCGCTCTTCCTTCAGTCGTCGCGTTGCTATGGTCTGGCGATGGAGGAGTCCAAGGACCTGCATGTCCTTGGTGGAGTGGGAGGGGGAGTTGAAGTGTTGAGCCACGGGGTGGTTGGGTTGGTTGGTCCGGGTGTCCCAGAGGTGTTCTCTGAAACGTTCCGCAAGTAGGCGGCCTGTCTCCCCAATATAGAGGAGGCCACATCGGGTGCAGCAGATGCAGTAAATGATGCGTGTGGAGGTGCAGGTGAATTTGTGGCTGATATGGAAGGATCCCTTGGGGCCTTGGAGGGAAGTAAGGGGGGAGGTGTGGGCGCAAGTTTTGCATTTGTTGCGGTTGCAGGGGAAGGTGCCGGGAGTGGAGATTGGGTTGGTGGGGGTTGTGGACCTGACGAGGGAGTCACGGAGGGAGTGGTCTTTTTGGAACGCTGATAGGGGAGGGGAGGGAAATATATCCCTGGTGGTGGGGTCCGTTTGGAGGTGGCGGAAATGGCGACAGATGATACGATGTACATGGAGGTTGGTGGGATGGTAGGTGAGGGGGTTCTGTCCTGGTGGCGAATGGAGGGGCGGCGCTCAAGGGCGGAAGAGCGGGAAGTGGAGGAGATGCGGTGGAGAGCATCGTCGACCACATTTGGGGGGAAATTACCGTCTTTGAAGAAAGAGGCCATCTGGGTTGCTCAGTATTGGAACTGGTCCTCCTGGGAGCAGATGTGGCGGAGATGAAGGAATTGGGAATATGGGATGGCGTTTTTAGAGGGGGCAGGGTGGGAGGAGGTGTAGTCTAGGTGTAGTCTGGAGGAAGAGCGCCTCATCTTCTGCCTAGGAACCCTCCAACCACAAGGGATGAACTCAGACTTCTCCAGTTTCCTCATTTCCCCTCCCCCCACCTTATCTCAGTCCCAACCCTCGAACTCAGCACCACCTTCCTAACCTGCAATCTTCTTCCTAACCTCTCCGCCCCCACCCCACTCCGGCCTATCACCCTCACCTTGATCTCCGTCCACCTATTGCAATTCCAACGCCCCTCCCCAAGTCCCTCCTCCCTACCTTTTATCTTAGCCTGCTGGACACACTTTCCTCATTCCTGAAGAAGGGCTTGTGCCCGAAACGTCGATTCTCCTGTTCCTTGGATGCTGCCTGACCTTCTGCGCTTTTCCAGCAACACATTTTCAGCTGTGTATCTGTATTTTAACAAGCTTTTCTCTGGACTCCACTCCTTAAGTTTCTACATGACTTTGTGGGGATTTCAACCAAACAATAATCCACTTCTTGCAGCTGGATAAGGACCCAATCTCTCACATAGAGGACTTGAATGCAAGATTGGCAGATTTGGCTGTCCGTCATAAAACTGGACCTGAGCCAAGCCCACCTGCAATTGCAGCTAGATGACGATTCCCAGAAGTACACTGCAAATAATATCCATTAGAATTTGTCCCAATATATGAGACAGCCATTTGGTTATCATCACCCTGCGTCCTTTTCCAGCAGATAATGGAGAACGTTTTATAATAACCAGGAAGACCAATAAAGAGCATTTGGAGAACTTGGACATGGTGCTTAAACATTTCTCTCAGGCGGGTGTAGTTCTTAGAAGTGAAAGTTGTGAGTTTCAGTCACCCCAAACAATCTACTTGGGTTACAGAGTCGACAAAGCAGTATTACGCCCATTGGAAGAATGCGTGTAGGAAATCAAATGAACCTTGGATCCCACGTCTGCACCGAACCTTAGATTTTTTTTGTGTTAGTGAATTATTCCATAACTTGGCCTCCATCTTGGCATATTGCTATTGAATCTTGGCATACCTGCTATTGAAAAATGGTCAGCTTTGGGAAGGGTCATGCAGCCAACAGGTAGCCTTTAAGGAGTGAATAAGCAGCTACTGTCATCGAAAGTGTTGGCCCACTATGATCCGTAGCGAGAAGTGGTGCCGACATGCGATGCCTCCCCGTATGGGATTACAATAGTGTTGGCTCACTGGTGGCCCAACGGAGAGAAACACCTCATAGTGGATCCTTCCCGGACTTTGGCTGATGCCAAACGCAAATATTCCCAGATAGAGAAGGAAGGTTCGGCAGTCATCTTTGGTGTGAGAAAGTTGAACCAATACCTTTACAGAAGTGAATTTGTTATAGTAGCGGACCACTAATCTCACCTAGGGTGACTTAAGGAAGAGAAGGCAGTGCTGCCCATAGCTTCTAGTTGAATTCAGCAGTGAGCTCCTATTCTCAGTGCATACAAGTTGGAATACAGTACAGGAAGTCAAGTGACTAATGCGATGCCTTGAGCTGCCTCCTGTAAACAGATACTTCACTAGTGGCACCTCCCCTGGAGAGTCCATTCTGGTTTTAAACTTTCTGGACATCCTTCTGGTCACCTCTGACAATATCTGACTGGTCCCAAAAAGATCCTGTCCCAGTAAAACTAAAACAGCTGATGGTAATGTGGGAAACAGAAGCACCATCCCATCAGGACTGAAATCTTTCTGGATATGGCAAGACCAAATCACTATGGAAGATCACATATGACTAAGGGAAGGAAGAGTGATTGCCCCAAGTAAATAAGACCGCCAAATACTGGCTGAACTCCACCAGGGTCATTTCCATGTTGTACATCTCTATGACTCTATAAGTTATGTCTGGTGGCCAGGATTGGATTCCAACTTAGCTGCATTAGTGGGGTAGTACTTAGAGTGCTAACAGGGATGGAAATTGCTGTCCCAATGCCCACACATTCATGGGAAGAGCCTGGTAAACACTGGACTCAGTTACATGTCAACTATGCCATTCCTTTCATGGGCTCAATATTCCTGGTTATTATGGATGCCCATTCAAAGTGGTTAGACATGCATAGATTTCATTCAGCAAAGTCAGGAATGATAATTGAAAAGCTGCAAGTATTGTTTGCGATACACAGACTCCTGACAGTATTGGGATAATGGGGTGTCATTTATCAGAAGGGAATTTGAGTATTTCCGAAAGTTGAATGGCATTCGGCACATAAAGACAGCTCCACGCCATCCATCATCCAATGCCATGGTGGAATAAGTAGTCCAAACATTGAAGGCAGTCTTAAAGAAACAGTCTGCAGCTTCACTCAATACCAATCTATCCTGGTTCCTGTTTCATTGTCAGACCACCTAAAGGGGAGTTCCAGCAGAGTTGTTGATGAGGAGAAGACTCTGCACCAGGATAAACCTGATATCCCTGGATCTTGGGGGGGAAGGGTTAAACAGCATCAGAAACACCATTGCCAGCCACATGCTTCCTCTAAGCGAGAGAGACAGCTTTTTTTAGGAGACAAAGTTTGGTGCTGCAAGCGTGGAAATGGACCTACCTAGGTGCAAGGCGAGGTCAGGCCCCATAACATACAAATTTTGGGTAGGTGAGGTGGTCCTGAACAAACATATGGATCACCTGAAAACTGGAGCAGGAGCAAAAAACTGTCAACTCTGATCTCCAGCATTTGCAGTCCTTACATTCTCCCAGGAGCAAAACATGCCTGACCCCTCAGAACAGCCAGAAGGCCTGTCAGAAACCATGGGTTCTCCCCCTCTGTCTAGTATTAAGGAAACCTCAGAGTTCATGATGGATGCAGCTTCGGCGTGTTACCGCCAGAAGAAGAGGACAATATAGTCCTGAGATGCTCAGAATGCAAGAGACTGGGTACGGTCTGGTACATGCCACTTATGTCACGGTCCAAGTCAGAGGAACCAGTCGCAGGAGAAGCAACCTGAGAAAGACCAGGCTTTCATCCCCAGACTTAGTGGGGAGGGATGTAGTGATTGGAACCAGGGGGATCTTGTTGACTGAGAACCTTGATTGGGGTTGCTAACCCTGAGCCAATTAGGGAGCCCTGACTGATTGATATTAACAGAGAATTCAGAATCTCCTCACTTCAGGGGCTGACTCCGAACTGGTATCCTGCCATCTGGCTGCAACCAAGTGAACCAGACAGACACACTGTGGTGCTTCACTATTTTTTAATTGAGAAAACAAAAGAAACATTTTTGATGAATATTATGTTTCTGGGTCCTCAAGACTGAAATAAAGTCAAAAATGATGTTATTTACCTCAAAGGACATCACTAAATAGATTACTGTAACATGAGTACAAAGCATGCTGAAGCATTGTAAAGTCCTTTAACAATTTTTGTTAATTAAACGTGGAACAAATGATGAAGAAGCTTTGAATTACGGAAATTGCTCCCCAGTCCCCAGCTCAGTAACACGATTCATCATCCCAGACAAAAGAGAAGAATCCATTGGAAAGTTCCAAGTCATTTCCAGCTGATGTCAAGTTTGGATTTTGTAGATACTGGTAATTATTTTGACTGTTTATATTTTGTTTAATAAAAACCAGCTTATGAGTTCTTTGTAAAGTAAACCTCCTTCAAATAAAAAAAATCTTCAAGTCATATAAATGGAAGTATTGCCTACCTATACACTACCCCAATTATATATTTTTAGGTATTTGCATTACTTTGCTACAGTAAAGATTGTAAGTCTTTCGCTCCATACACAAGCACAAACATGCACACAGTATGCAAACATAAACAGAATGCACAAATTCATCAATAATCCTCACCTTCCAACCCCACCACCACTTCCATCTAGAAGGACAAGGCAGCTATGAGAACATCACCACCTTCAAGTTCCCCTCCAAGCCATTCGCCATCCTAATGTGGAAATATATCGCCGTTCTTTCACTGTCGTTGGGTCAACATCCTGGAATTCCCTCACAGAAGGTGGACTGCAGCAGTTCAAGAAGGCAGCTCACCACCACCTTCTCAAGGGTAACTAGGGATGGGCAATAAATGTTGGCCACATTCACATCTCACAAAATACACAAATATACATATGAACACATGTTGGTAATTTTGCTTAGTTGGCTGGAAGGCTGGTGACTGAGTGTGATTTCAATTCCTGTACAACCTAGGTCACCATGAAGGTCCTGCCTTTGCAACTTTGCCCCTCACCTGAGACTGGTGGTTCTCAGATTAAATCACCACCAATCATCTCTCTTGAATGAGGGAATAGTCCTCTGGGACTATGACAAATTTAACTTACTTTATACAAAAACATGAGACTGAGTATTCATAACATTAAACAGTAACAAGAGTTGGAGCAAATGATGTATGATTTTGAAAAGACTGAAAAATATAAATTCCTGGATCAGCACATTCCCAGATGTTTACTCCAATGTGATGGAACTTGGCGGAAGAGTCTTTTTAAAAACGAAGTCAGGGATAACATCACTTGGTTACCACAATAATGGTGATCCCATGTAAAAGATTAATTAGGACAGCTGATGTGCCTTTTTGCAAAAACAATATTGTGCAGAAGCTGTAAATCTGAAATACTCACAGAAAATGCTGCAAATACACACTTGCCTGATTACCATGTATATACATAGTAGATTAGGACTAATTTTACAAAACCTTTCCACTGACCTTCAAGAGCATGATAGAAGGAACATCTTGGACAGTGCATGCCTATGTTTTCAATGCACACTGTGAATGCATAAAAGAATCATTAGCAGCACAGTTTCATAAATGCAGTTAACACAGCTTTGTGAGGGGCAGGTCATGTCTCACAAACCTTATAAAATTCTTTGAGGATGTGACTAGAAAAGTTGATGAGGGGCAAGCTGTGGATGTGGTGTATATGGACTTTAGCAAGGCATTTGATAAGGTTCCCCATGGTAGGCTCATTCAGAAGGTCAGGAGGAATGTGATACAGGGGAACTTAGCTGTCTGGATACAGAATTGGCTGGCCACTAGAAGACAGCGAGTGGTAGTGGAAGGAAAATATTCTGCCTGGAAGTCATTGGTAAGTGGTGTTCCACAGGGCTCGGTCCTTGGGTGTCTACTGTTTGTAATTTTTATTAATGACTTGGATGAGGGGATTGAAGGATGGGTCAGCAAGTTTGCAGACAACACAAAGGTTGGAGGTGTAGTTCACAGTAGGCTGCAGCAGGACATTGACAGGATGCAGAGATGGGCTGAGAGGTGGCAGATGGAGTTCAACCTGGATAAATGCGAGGTGATGCATTTTGGAAGGTCGAATTTGAAAGCTGAGTACAGGATTAAGGATAGGATTCTTGGTGGTGTGCAGGTAGATAGATCCCTTAAAATGGCCACCCAAGTGGACAGGGTTGTTAACAAAGCATATGGTGTTTTGGCTTTCATTAACAGGGGGATTGAGTTTAAGAGTTGTGAGATCTTGTTGGTTAGACTGCATCCAGTTCTGGTCGCCCTATTATAGGAAATATGTGGATGCTTTGGAGATGGTTCAGAGGAGGTTTACCAGGATGCTGCCTGGACTGGAGGGCTTATCTTATGAGGAGAGGTTGACTGAGCTCGGACTTTTTTCATTGGAGAAAAGGAGGAAGAGAGGGGTCCGAATTGAGGTATACAAGATAATGAGAGGCATAGATAGAGTCGATAGCCAGAGACTATTTCCCAGGGCAGAAATGGCTAACACGAGGGGTCATAGTTTTAAGCTGGTTGGAGGAAAGTATAGAGGGGATGTCAGAGGTGGGTTCTTTACACAGAGTTGAGAGCATGGAATGCGTTGCCAGCAGAAGTTGTGGAAGCAAGGTCATTGGGGACATTTAAGAGACTGCTGGACATGCATATGGTCACAGAAATTTGAGGGTGCATACATAAGGATCAATGGTCGTCACAACATCGTGGGCTGAAGGGCCTGTTCTGTGCTGTACTGTTCTATGTTCTATGTTCTAATTGTACACTTACATCGGTAAGTTTTCACATGGTTGTATTCTTATCTCATTTATTAATTGGGTGTAAATGTCTTGGGAAGAAGAGTATTTAATATCCATCCTTAATTACCCTTCAGTAGGGCACATATCCAAATCAAGATGGTGTGTGATTCAGAGGAAAAATTGCAGATGGTGATGTTCTGTTTCTGCTGCTCTTCTTCTTCTAAATACTAGATGTTGTGGGTTTCAGAAATACTCTCTAAGGAGCCTTAGTGAGTGAATGCAATGCATCTGTAGATAGTACACATTGCTGCTACTGGGCATCAGTGGTGGAGAGAGTGGATGTTTGTGGATATGGTGCCAATCAAGTTGGCTGCTTTGTCCTGGATGGTGTCAAGCTTCTTGAGTATTGCTGGAGTTACTCTCATCCAGGCAAGTAGAGAATATTCTATCACAGTCCTGACTGTACCTTGTAGATGCAGGACAAGATTTGGGAGGACAGGAGTCTCTTGCTGCAGGATACCTAGCCTCTGATGTTTCTTGCAGTCACTATGTATGGCTAGTCAAATTCAGTTTCTGGTCAGTGGTGAACCCCAAGATGTTAATAAGGAATTCAGTGAGAATAAAGTAATTGATTGTCAAGGGGATGTGATTAGATTCTCTCTTATTGGAGATGATAATTGAATGGCACTTGTGTGGGGCAAATGGGAAGTGATGGCCTAGTTGAATTATCGCGACACTATTAATCCAAGAATTCAACTTCTGGGAACTGAGTCCGAATCCAGTCACAGCATATGATGAAACTTGAATTCAATATAAAATATCTGGAAATAAGAACGTACTGATAACCATGAAACCATTGTTGATTGTTGGAAAACTCCATCTGGTTCACTAATTTGCATCAGGGAAGGAAATCTGCCATCCTAATCTGGTCTGGCCTACATGTGAGTCCAGAGCCACAGCAATGTCTCAGTTGTCCTCTGAAGTGGACTAGCAAGTCATTCAGTTGTACCAATCACTACAAAGGCTCAAAGAAATGAAACGAGATGGATCGCTTGGCATCAAACTAGCATCAGGAAAACTTCAGCAGAAACAACTCTGCAAAGCCATCCTTCCTGACATCGGAGAGTGGTCTCACTGAATAGTCAGCATCAGCCTGTCATAGCCATACTCATGGAATCATACCTTACAGTTAATGTCCCAGAAACCACTATCACCACCCCTGAATATGTTCTGTCCCATCAGCAGGACAGACCCAGCAAAGGAGGCCTTACAATGGTATACAGTTAGGAGGAAGTTGCCCTGACAGTCCTCAACATTGACTCCAGACCCCATGAAGTCTCATGAATTCAGGTTAAATATGAACAAGGAAACATCCTATTGATGATCATGTACTGTTCTCCTTCAGCTGATGAATCGGTACTCCTCCATGTTGAGCAACCCTTGGAAGAAGCACTGAGGATGGAAAGATGACAAAATGTACTTCAGGTGGGGGATTTCAATGTGCACCAAGAGTGGCTCAGCAGCAGTACTACTGATCATTATGATTTGGAGATGCCGGTGTTGGACTGGGGTGTACAAAGTTAAAAATCACACAACACCAGGTTATAGTCCAACAGGTTACAATTAAACCTGTTGGACTATAACCTGGTGTTGTGTGATTTTTAACACTGATCATTATGGTTGTGTTCTAAAGGACATAACTGCTAAACTGGTTCTGCAGGAGGTGGTGAGAGAACCAGCAAGAGCGAAAAACAGACTTGACCTCATCCTTATCAATCTGACAGCTACAGATCCATGACAGTGTTAATAAGAGTGACCACCACACAGTCCTGTGGAGACAAAGTCCTGCCTTCATGTTGTGAATAACCTCCATCGTGTTGTGTAGCACTATTGCCATGCTAAATGGGACAAATCTTGAACAGAACTAATGTCTCATGATTGGGTATCCAAGAGGTGCTGTGGGTCATCAACAGCAGCAGAATTGAACTCCAGCACAATCTGCAACTTCATGGTCCAGCATATTCCCCCACTCAATCAGGGATCAACCCTGGTTCAATGGAGAGTACAGGAGGACATGCCAGGAGCAGCAGGTATACCTGAAAATGCAGTGAGGTTACCAAACAGGAGTACTTGTATACAGCAAGAGAGAGACAGAGCTAAATGATTCCATTCCTGAAGAAGGGCTTATGCCCGAAACGTTGATTCTCCTGTTCCCTGGATGCTGCCTGACCTGCGCTTTTCCAGCAACACATTTTCAGCAGTAAATGATTCCATAAACAGTGGATCAGATCTAAACTCTGCAGTCCTGTCATGTCAGTCATGAATGGTGGTGGACAATTAAACAATTTACTGCGGAGGAGTATCCCAATTCTCAATGATGAAAGAGCCCAGAACATGAGGACAAAAGATAAGAGTGAAGCATTTGCATCAATCTTCATCCAGGAGTGCCACATGGATGTTCTATCTCAGCTCCCTCCTGTGATTCCCCAGCATGACAGATACCAGTCTTCAGTCAATTCGATTAATTCCACATGATATCAAGAAATGGTTGAAGATATCGAATACTGCAAAGTCTATGGGCCCTGACAACATTCCGGCAATTGTACTGAAGACTTGTGCTCCAGAACTTGCTGCTCCCTTAGCTAAGCTCTTTCAGTACAGTTATAATACTGGCATTTACCCGACAAAATTTAAAATTTCCCAGGTATGTCCTGTATATAAATAGCAGGTCAAATCCAACCCAGCCGATTACTGCCCCATCTATTCTCGATCATCAGTAAAGTAATGGAACGTGTCATCAGTAGTACTAGCACGCAGCAGCTGCTCGGCAATGACCTGCTCAGTGACACCCAGATTGGATTACACCAGAGCCACTTGGCTACTCACTTCATTGCAGCCTTGCTTCAAACATGGACAAAAGAACTGAATTCCAGAGGTGAGATGGAAGTAGACATCAGGCTGCATTTGATCAAGTGTGGCATCAATGAGCCTAAGCAAAACTAGAATCAATGGGTATCAGGGTGCAAACTCTCCATTGGTTGCAGTCATACCTGGCACATAGGATGTTTGTGGTTGTTGTCGGTCTGCCATCTCAGCTCCAGGCCATCTTTGCAAGAGTCCCTCAGGGTAGTGTCTGAGGCACAACCATCTTCATCTACTTCATCAATGACTTTTCTCCATCATAAATTCTGAAGTTGGGATGTTGTACATAGTTCAGCACCATTCACGACTCCTCAGTTATTAAAGCATTCCATGTTCAAATGCAATAATATCTGGACAATATCCAGGCTTGGGCTGACAAGTGGCAAGTAATGTTCATGTCACACAAATGCCAGGTATGACCATCACCAATAAGAGACTGTTCCTTGGTATTCAATGGTGGTACCATCACTGAATCCCCACTATCAACATCCTGGAGTCATCTTAACCAGAAACTCAACTGGACTCACCACATAAACACAGTGGGTATAACAACAGGTTAGAAGCTAGGAATACTGTGGTGAGTAACTTACCTGCTGACTCCATCAAAGCCTGTCCATCATCTATAAGACACGAGTCAGGACTGTGATGGAATATTCCGCACTTGCCTGGATGGATGCAGCTCCAACATCACTCAAGAAGCTTGACGCCATCTAGGATGAAGCAGACCACTTGATTAACACAACATCCACAAGCATAGAACATAGAACATAGAACAATACAGCACACAACAGGCCCTTCGGCCCACGATGTTGTGCCGAACATTTGTCCTAGCTTAAGCACCTATCCATGTACCTATCCAATTGCCACTTAAAGTTCGCCAATGATTCTGACTCTGCCCCTCCCACAGGCAGCGCATTCCATGCCCCCACCACTCTCTGGGTAAAGAACCTACCCCTGACATCTCCCCTATACCTACCACCCTTCACCTTAAATTTATGTCCCCTTGTAACACTCTGTTGTACCCGGGGAAAAAGTTTCTGATTGTCTACTCTATCTATTCTCCTGATCATCTTATACACCTCTATCAAGTCACCCCTTATCCTTCTCCGTTCCAATGAGAAAAGGCCTAGCACGCTCAACCTATCCTCATACGACCTATTCTCCATTCCAGGCAACATCCTGGTAAATCTTCTCTGCACCCTCTCCAAACCTTCCACATCTTTCCTAAAGTGAGGCGACCAGAACTGCACACAGTACTCCAAATGTGGCCTAACTAAAGTCCTGTAGAGCTGTAACATCACTTCACGACTCTTGAATTCAATCCCTCTGCTAATGAACGCTAATACACCATAGGCCTTCTTACAAGCTCTATCCACCTGAGTGGCAACTTTCAAAGATCTATGAACATAGACCCCAAGATCCCTCTGCTCCTCCACCTTATTAAGAACCCTACCGTTATTCCACATTCTTATTTGTCCTTCCAAAATGGACAACCTCACACTTGGCAGGGTTGAACTCCATCTGCCACACCTCAGCCCAGCTCTGCATCATATCTAAGTCCCTTTGCAGTCGACAAGAGCCCTCCTCACTATCCACAACTCCACCAATCTTCGTATCATCTGCAAATTTACTGACTCACCCTTCGACTCCCTCTTCCAAGTCATTAATAAAAATTACAAACAGCAGAGAACCCAGAACTGATCCCTGCGGAACTCCACTTGTAACTGGGCTCCAGGCTGAATATTTACCATCCACCACCACTCTCTGACTTCGACCGGTTAGCCAGTTTTCTATCCAACTGGCCAAATTTCCCACTATCCCATGCCTCCTGACTTTCCGCATAAGCCTACCATGGGGAACCTTATCAAATGCCTTACTAAAATCCATGTATACTACATCCACTGCTCTACCCTCATCCACATGTTTGGTCACCTCCTCAAAGAATTCAATAAGACTTGTAAGGCAAGACCTACCCTTCACAAATCCGTGCTGGCTGTCCCTAATCAAGCAGTGTCTTTCCAGATATTCATAAATCCTATCCCTCAGTACCCTTTCCATTACTTTGCCTACCACCGAAGTAAGACTAACTGGCCTGTAATTCCCGGGGTTATCCCTATTCCCTTTTTTGAACAGGGGCACAACATTCGCCACTCTCCAGTCCCCTGGTACCACCCTTGTTGACAGTGAAGACGAAAAGATGATTGCCAACGGCTCTGCAATTTCCTCTCTTGCTTTCCACATTATCCTAGGATATATCCTGTCAGGCCCGGGGGACTTGTCTATCCTCAAGTTATTCAAAATGTCCAACACATCTTCCTTTCTAACAAGTATCTCCTCTAGCTTACCAGTCCATTTCCCACTCTCCTCTTCAACAATACGGTCCCTCTCATTTGTAAATACTGAAGAAAAGTACTCATTCAAGACCTCTCCTATCTCTTCCGACTCAATACACAGTCTCCCACTACTGTCTTTGATCGGACCTACCCTCGTTCTCGTCATTCTCATGTTTCTCACATACGCATAAAATGCCTTGGGGTTATCCTTGATCCTATCCGGCAAAGATTTTTCATGCCCTCTCTTAGCTCTCCTAATCCCTTTCTTCAGCTCCCTTCTGGAAATCCTGTATCCCTCCAATGCTCTGTCTGAACCTTGTTTCCTCAACCTTATGTAAGCCTCCTTCTTTCTCTTTACAACCTCCCTCGTCAACCAAGGTTCCCTCACACAACCATCTCTTTCCTGCCTGACAGGTACATACATATCAAGAACATGTCGTATCTGTTCCTTGAAAAAGTTCCACATTTCCACGACATCCTTCCCTGACAGCCTATGCTCCCAACCTATGCTCCTCAGATCCTGTCTTACAGCATCGTATTTACCCTTTCCCGAATTGTAAAACCTACCCTGTTGCACGCACCTATCTCTCTCCATAACCAAGGTGAAAGTCACAAAATTGTGGTCACCATCACCAAAATGTTCACCCACTAACAAGCCCATCACTTGTCCCGGTTCGTTACCAAGTACCAAATCCAATATGGCCTCCCCTTTGGTCGGGCAATCTACATATTGAGTTAGAAAAGCTTCCTGTACACACTGCACAAACACCGCCCTATCCAATCTACTTGATCTAAAGAGCTTCCAATCAATGTTTGGGAAGTTGAAATCACCCATGACTACTACCCTGTGGCTTCTGCACCTATCCAAAATCTGTTTCCCAATCTGTTTCTCCACATCTCTGCTGCTATTGGGGGGCCTATAGTAAACACCCAACAAGGTGACTGCTCCTTTCCTATTTCTGACTTCAGCCCATACTACCTCCAAAGGCAGATCCCCCTCGAACTGCCTTTCTGCAGCTGTTATACCATTTCTAATTAGCAACGCCACCCCCTCCTTTTTTACCACCCTCCCTAATCTTACTGAAACATCTGTAACCAGGAACCTCCAACAACCATTCCTGTCCCTCTTCTATCTACATTTCCGTGATGGCCACAACATCGTAGTCCCAGGTACCGATCCATGCCTTAAGTTCACCCACCTTATTTCTGATACTCCTTGCATTGAAGTATACACACTTCAGCCCATCGCTGTGTCCGCAAGTACTCCCTGTCAGTGCTACCTTCTCCACAGTCTCCCTAATTCTTGGACATCCTGTCAAACAGCTAACCTACTTGCTGGACTACAAGTCCGGATCCCATCCCCCTGCCAAATTAGTTTAACCCCCCCCCGAAGAGTGCTAGCAAACCTACCTCCCAGGATATTGGTGCCCTTCTGGTTCAGGTGCAACCCGTCCTGCTTGTACAGGTCCCAGCTTCCCCAGAATGCAGTCCAATTGTCCAAATACCTGAAGCCCTCCCTCCTACACCATCCTTGCAGCCATGTGTTCAACTGCACTCTCTCCCTATTCCTTGCCTCACTGTCACGTGGCACCGGCAACAACCCAGAGATGGCGACTCTGTCCGTCCTAGCCTTTAGCTTCCAGCCTAACTCCGAGCTCCTGAATGACCTCCCCACCGCTCTTCCTACCTATGTCGTTGGTGCCAACGTGCACCACGACTTCTGGCTGCACACCCTCCCCCTTAAGGATTCTGAAGACACGGTCCGAGACATTTCGGACCTTGGCACCTGGGATGCAACAAACCATCCGAGAGTCTCGCCCATGTCCACAGAACCGCCTGTCCGTCCCTCTAACTAAAGAGTCTCCTACAACTAGCGCTCTCCTCCTCTCCCCCTTTCCCTTCTGACCCTCAGAGCCGGACCTCGTGCCAGAGACCCGGTCACTGCAGCTTACCCCTGCTAGGCCGTCCCGCCCAACAGTATCCAAAGCGGTATACTTATTGTTGAGGGGAACGACCACAGGGGATCCCTGCACTGCCTGCTTCCTCCCCTTCCCACCTCTAACTGTTACCCAGCTGCCTCTGTTCTCTGGCGTAAATATGTCCCTGTAGCTTCTATCTATCAACCTCTCAGCTTCTCGAATAATCCTCAGTTCATCCAACTCCAGTTCCAGTTCCCTAACCCGTTCTGTGAGGAGCAGGATCTGACTGCATTTCCTGCAGATGAAGTCGGCAGGAGTATCGGTGGTCACCCCTACCTCAAACATCCTGCAGGAGGAACATTCCACTACCTGCGCTGCCATTACTCTACACTTCGTCTCCAAAACAAGAACACTGAGTAGCTTACCTGTGGACTTTAAAGTTAGGTTAGAGGAGGATGGGAGGGAGGCCCTACTATGTAGGGCCTGGGGTCTAGAACACATCCACTCAAATATCAATCACTTATCTTCCCGACCAGTTCTGCGCTCCAACTTCACTTCTGCCCAGCTCGCGCCGCTCTCTGCTGTGAAAAGCATTACTCCCTCCACCATCGAAGCTCAGTTACAGCAGGGTGGACTATCTACAAGATGCACTTCAGAAATTCATCAAAGATCCTCAGACAGCACCTTCCAAATCCCCGGCTCCTTCCATCTGGAAGGACATGGGGAGCAGTTAAATGGGAACATCACCTTCACGTTCCCCCCCAAGCTATCCAACATCCTGACTTGGAAATATAGCATTGTTCTTTCACTCAAGCTGGGTCAAAATCCTGGAATTTTCTCCTTAATGGCATGCACAGCATATGGACTGCAACAGTTCAAGAAGGCAGCTCACCACCACTTTCTCAAGGCAACTAGGGATGAGCAATAAGTGCTGGCCAGCCAGTGACACACATATCCCACAACTGGATAAAACATGTTATTGCCACTTTTCAGCCTAAACCTGTAAATTGACCAGGTCTTTCTGGAGCTGAACAGAGTGCTTTAGTAGCTGAAGCATTGTGAAGATTATTGAATCCTGTCCAATCTTCAGCAAATATCCCCAATTCTGACCTTATGATGGAGGGAAGATCATTGATGAAGCAGTTGGAGATGGATGTGCCTAGGACATTATCCCCAAGGAACTCTTGCAGAGATACGATGTTTTGGAGTTGAGATTATTGACCTCTGAGCACCACAACCATTTCCCAACATACTAGGTATGTTTTCAGCCAGCATAGAATTTTCCTCGCTGATTCCCATTGATTTGAGTTTGGATAGGACTCCTTGATACCATACTCAGTCGAATGCAGCCTTGACATCAAAGACTGTTACATCCACGTCACTTCTAGAATTCAGCTTTTTGTTTTCATGTTCGAATCAAGGCTATAATGAGGTTCGAGGTTGTGTAGTCATGACAAACTCACTATGTGTTTGTGAGCAAGTTATGGCTAAGCAAATTCTGCTTGATGGCACTGTTGATGGCACTTTCCATCAACTTACTGATGTTCAAGTGTAGAGAGATGTAATTGATTGGATTTGTTCTGCTTCTTGTGAGCAAGATGTAATTGGATAGTTTTCCATATTGCTGGATAGATTCTGTGGCATACATCTTCAGCACTACAGTGGGAATATTGTCAGGGCCTTAGCCTTTAAATTACCCAATACGTCAAGCTGTTTATTTGATATTACGTGGAAATTGGCTGCAGACTGGCATCTCTGCCATCGTGAACATCAGGATGAGGCCAATCTTGACTGAAAATGCTTTATCTTTGCATTAGAGTTTGGGTCAATAGTTCCCCGCACCCATTGAGGATTTGGATCAATGTGGAGCTGTCTTCTCCAGTGAACTGTTTCATTGCCCATCACCATTCATGGTTGCTGAGAAACCATGGTTTCTTGCTCACGGCATCTGGGATCAATGTTTAGGACTCCCCAGGCAACTCCCTCCCAACCATTTAGCACTGTGCTTCCTTTTCTGATGGTTCAAAAAGAGAATTAATTCTTGATGAAGGGCTTTTGCCTGAAACATCGATTTTCCTGCTTCTTGGATGCTGCCTGACCTGCTGTGCTTTTCCAGCACCACACTCTCAACTCTAATCTCCAGTATCTTCAGTCCTCACTTTTGCCCACGAGAATTAAGAAGACAAGCGCAATTTTGTCCTATATTGCCAGGTGTTTGAAATTTAAAAATAGAAAAGTCATGTTACAAAGAACAAAGAGAACAAAGCAAATTTACAGCCCAGGAACAGGCCCTTCGGCCCTCCAAGCCTGAGCCAATCCAAATGTACTGTCTGAACCTATCGGTCAATTCCTAAGCATTTGTATCCTTTGCTCCCCACCTACTCATGCATCTGTCCAGACGCATCTTAAATGAATCTGCCGTGCCTGCCTCTACCACCTCTGCTGGCAATGTGTTCCAAAAGCCCACCACCCACTGTGTGAAAAGTACTTGCTGCATGTATCCCCCTTAAACTTTCCACCTCTCACCTTGAAAGCATGACCTCTCATTGTTGATACCTTCACCCTGGGAAAAAGCTTGTCTCTATCCACCCTGTCTATACCCTTCATGATTTCGTAAACCTCAATCAGGTCTCCCCTCAATCTCCTTTTTTCTAGTGAAAATAAACCTATCCTACTCAACCTCGCTTCATAGCTAGCACCTTCCATACCAGGCAACATCCTCGTAAACCTTCTCTGCACCCTCTCCAAAGCGTCTACATCCTTTTGATAAAGTGGCGCCCAGAACTGTACACAGTATTCAAAATGCGACCGAACCAATGCCTTGTACAATTTTAACATGACTTGCCAGCTCTTATACTCAATAACCTGTTCAATGAAGGCAAGCATACTATATGCCTTCTTGACCACTCTATCCACCTGTGCAGCAACCTTCAGGGTACAGTGGACCTGCACTCCCAGGTCTCTCTGCCCATCAACTTTTCCCAAGGCTCTTCCATTCACTCTAGAATTAGTCTTGCCTAAATGCATCACCTCACATTTGTCTGGATTGAAAGCCATCTGCCACTTTTCCGCCCAACTCTCCAGTCTATCTATATCCTCCTGTATTCTGACAGTCCCTTATGCTTTCTGCTACTCCACCAATCTTTGTGTCATCTGCAAACTTGCTGATCGTACCAATAGTGCCCTCTTCTAGATCATTTATGTATATTACAAACAACAGTGGCCCCAATACTGACCCCTGTGGAACACCACTGGTCACCATTCTCCATTTCAAGAAACTCCCTTCAACTACTACTCTGTCTCCTGTTGCTCAACCAGTTCTGTATCCACCTAGCTAGAACACTCTAAACTGCTTTCTTCCTTTTGACGAGAAGCTCCTCTGTTCTCGTCATCTGAGGTTCCTTAATCTTATCCCTTCTTACCTGCCTCAGAGGAACAAATTCATGCATCACTAGTAACAACTGCTCCACATGTCCGCTGCACCCTTTTTGTGGAACAATTGCTCCCAGTCTGTACTTCCCAACTCCTGTCTGATAGCATCATAATTTCCTTTTCTCCAATTAAATATCTTCCCTCGGCAACTACTACTTTCCCTCTCCAAGGCTATGGTAAATGTGAGGCAGTTGTGATCACTGTCACCAAAGTGTTTTCCCACCGCGAGATCTGACACCTGTCCTGACTCATTGCCGAGCACTAAATCCAAAATGGCCTCTCCCCTCGTCAGTCTGTCTACATACTGAGTAAGGAAACCCTCCTGAACAAACCTGACAAAAATGGCTCCAAAACCATCTGCACTTAGGAGGTTCCAGTCGATATTGGGAAAGTTGAAATCATCCATAACTACAACCCTGCTACATCTGCATTTTTCCAGAATCTGCCCACCTATGAGTTCTTCAATCTCTCTACTGCTTTTAAGGGGTCTATAGAAAACCCCCAATGAGGTTACTGTTCCTTTGCTATTCCTAACTTCCATCCATACTGACTAAGTAGACAAACCTTCCTCAATAACTTTCATTTCTGTAGCTGTAATGCATTCTCTGATTAGCAATGCTACACCCCCTCCTCTTTTTCCACCCTTCCTGTTCTTTTTAAACATTCTAAACCCTGGAACATCAAGCAATCACTCCTGCTGCTATGAAACCCACGTCTCCATTATGGCCACAACATCGTAGCCATATTCTAAGTTTGTCACTCTTATTTCTGACAGCCATCGCCTCCCAATAGATTCACCACATCCTGTCACTGCCCCATCTGCAACTGCACCCCCTCTCAGATTTATGGCTCTGTTTCCCATCCCCCTGCAAATTAGTTTAAACCCTCCTGAATTTTGGCCCCCACACCTCAGGAAAGACATACTGGCACTGGAGCATGTCCAGCAGAGATTCACAGGGATGACCCCTGGAATGGTAGGCCTAACATATAATGAACGGCTGAGGATCATGGGATTGTATTCATTAGAGTTGAGAAGGTTGAGGGTTGACCTAATAGAAACTTACAAGATAATGCATGGCTTAGAAAGGGTGGAAGCTGGGAAGTTGTTTCTGTTAGGTGGGGAGACTAGGACCCATGGGCACAGCCTTAGAACTACAGGGGGTCAATTTAGAACAGAAAGGTAGAGACATTTCTTCAGCGAGATAGTGGTGGCCTGTGGAATTCATTGCCACGGAGCACAGTGCAAGCCGGGATGTTAAATGTCTTCAAGGCAGAGATTGAGAATTAAGGGCTACGGGGAGAGTGTGGGTAAGTGGAGTTGAAATGCCCATCAGCCATGGCAGAGTGGACTCAATTGCCCGAATGGCCTTACTTCCACTTCTATGTCTTATGATCTTATGGTCTTTTGGTCTTACTAAGATTGTCATCCCCAGATTACTTCAAGTGTCACATGTCACTGTGTGTAGGAAAAGGAAGATAGTTCAGATGAGAGCATGGCTAAAGAGACGGTGTAGAAAGAGGGCTTTAGATCTTTGGATCATTTGGAACAGTTTCTGTGGTCTGTGTCACCTGTATAAGATGGACAGGTTGCACCTGAACCATAGATCTTGGGGAGGTTTATACTAATTTGGTAGGGTAATGCAAAATAGATGCCTGCCTTCATCTGTCGGAGCATAGAGAATGAAAATTGGTAAGTCATGTTGCAGCTGTATAGAACTTTAGTAAGGCCACATTTAGAATACTGTGTACAGTTCTGGTCACCACACTACCAGAAGGATGTGGAGGTTTTGGAGAAAGGCTTACCAGGATGTTTGGAGTGAGAGTTGGACAAACTAGGTTTGATTTCAGTTGAACGTTGGAGGTTGAGGGGTGACCTGAAAGAAGTTTATAAAATTGTGAGACATTGGCTAGTCAGAGTCTTTTTCCCAGGATTGAAATGTCAATTACAAGGGAACGTATGTTTATAGTAAAAGGGAGAAAGTTTAAAGGAGATGTGAAAGACATTTTTTTTATAAAGAGGGTAAAATGTGCTGCCAGAAGAGGTGGTAGAAGCAGATACAATACCAACATTTAAGACGAATCTTGACAGATAAATGAATACAGAAGGAAGAGAGGTATACAGACAGTGTAGAGGCAACAGATTTTCAGTTTAGAAAGGTGTAATGCATCAGTGCAGTCTTGGTGGGGCAAGGAGCCTGTTCAAAGCTGTTCTGTTCTTTAATCTTTAAATGTAGGGATATGATATTTTCATCTGCTGAGATATATTTGAAGGAATTGCAGACTGAAAGGGTATAGAAGTTTCAGGTGGAGACATTGTATTATTGATAAAGGAACAGGCCAGGCAGCATCCGAGGAGCATAAGCCCTTCTTCAGGAATGAAGCTGGTATGCCAAGCAGGCTGAGATAAAAGGTGAGGGGGTGGATTTTGGGGGAGGGGCGCTGGGAATACGATAAGTGGAAAGAGGTGAGGGTGAGGGTGATAGGCCAGAGAGGGGGTGGGGACAGAGAGGTCACCCCCTCTCCGGCCTATCACCCTCACCCTCACCTCCTTCCACCTATCGTATTCCCAGCACCACCACCTCCCCCCCCACCTTTTATCTCAGCCCGCTTGGCACACCAGCCTCATTCCTGAAGAAGGGCTTATGCCCGAAACGTCGATTCTCCTGCTCCTCTGATGCTGGCTGGCCTGCTGCGCTTTTCCAGCACCACACTTTTCAACTCTGGTCTCCACCATCTGCAGTCCTCACTTTCTCCTTATTGATAAAGGGGACCATCACTGCAGTAATGAGTGAGGATGACTTAGTAGGCTCTTCAGGTGAAGTTATCTGGGTAGAGCTTAGCAATAAAAAAAGTGATCACTTTGCTGGGAATGTACTATAGGCCTCCAAACAGCTAAGGGAGATAGAGGAGAGAGATACAAATCATAGAGAAGTGTGAGAGGAATAACTTTTTACAGTAGATGGGGATTTCAAGTTTGCTAATATTAACTGGGATCACATTGGTGTTAAAATTTTAGATGGTGTGCAATTTTTAAAGTGCATCCAGGAGAATCTTATGTGCTAGTATGTAGATAGTCCTTCTGGAGATTGGACAATACTATACCTTGGTAATGAAGCCAGTCTAGCCATTGAAGTATCAGTGGGCAAGCATGCTGGGATTGATAACTATAACACTAAGTTTCAAAGTCATAATGGAAAGGGATAAGGGTAGAGCAGAGTTTGTGTCTAAACTGGGAAAGCCCAATTTCAGTATCATTTGACAGGATCTGGCAAACGTACTGACAGACATTACTGCAGATAAGTCTACATTTGGTAAGTCAGAGTCTTTTAAAGGTAGCATTATGAGAGTTCGTGGCCATATTGTTAGATAGCATATTGTTAGATTTAGAGTATTAAACATAGGGGAGGCCCTTCAGGAGAATAACAAGTGTAGCAGCATGCTTAAAAAAAAGAGGCAAAGAAGGGCCACAAAATATCTTTGGCATTAAGGAAAATGCATTTTATAAGTATATTAAGAGCAAGAGGATTGCGAGGCAAAGAGTGGGGCCTGTTAGAGAAGAAAGAAGCAATCTGCCCCTGGAGACAGTCAATGTGGGTGAGGTCTTAAATAAATATTTCCCATTTGTATTCACAAATGAGAAATATGTGTTAGTTGGAGATTTCACTTGGGATGCTGAGGTTCTAGTAGTGATTTAGATGCTTCAGAGAACATAAAAGTACAGGATTTCCCAAGGCCTGATGAAATGTATCCAAGGCTATCATGGAAGGTAAGGGGGGAGATGGCTGGGACCCTGATGAAGGTATTTAATACTGTACTGGCCACAGGTGAAGTGCCAGATGACTGGAAGATGCGGTTCTTTTGTTCAAGAAGGGCAGCAGGGATAGATCAGGTAATTACAGACCAGTTAGTCTTACGTCAGTGGTAGGGAAGTTATGAGACAATATTCTGAGGGACGGGATTAATCAACACTTGGAAAGGAAGGAATTGTTCAGAGAAAATCAGCACTGATTAGTTGGAGAGAAATCCTGTCTGAACAATTTAATTGAGTTTTTTGTAATGGTGACTAAATGTATTAATGAGGGTAGTGTAGTTAATGTGGTTTACAAAGACTTCACTAAAGTCTTTGACAAGGTCCCACATGGAAGACTGGTCTAAAAAGTAAGATTTCATGTGATCCAAGGTAAGTTGACAAACTGGATCCAAAATTGACTTGCAAATAAGAGGCAAAGAGTAATAGTAGAGAGTTATTTTTTGTGATGGGAAGCCTGTGACCAGCAGTGTGCCACAGTGATCAGTGTTGGGATATTTGCTGTTTGTTATGGACATTAATGACTTGGATGTGAATGTTGAAGGTTTAATTAGTAAGTTTACAGATGACACAAAAATTGGGGTTGTTGTTGATAGTGATGTGGATGGTCTCCAGGTACAGTCTAGCATTGACCAGCTGGTAAATAGGGCAGAGCAATGGTAGATTGAATTTAATCTTAATAAGTGTGAGGTGATGCATTTTGGGAGATCTAATAAAGGAAGAATTTACACAATAAGTGTTAGGTTCCTGGAGAGTACTTTGGTGTACAAGTCCAGAGGTCCCTAAAAGTATCAACTTAGGTTGATAGGATGGTGGGATGCTTGCCTTCATTAGCTAGAGCGTAGAATATGGGAGCAGAAAAGCCTTCTTGCAACTTTATAGAGAAATGGCTAGGGCATGGATGGAATACCGTATGCAGTTCTGATCACCATACTATCAGAAGGTCATGATTGCACTAGAGTGGGTGTAGAGTAGATTAATGAGAATGTTGCATGGAATGGTAAGTCTCAGTTCTGAGGAGAGACTGAATAGGCTGAGTTTGTTTTCATGGGAGCAGGGGAGGCTGATTAAGGTATTAAATCATTAAATTGAGGTATTATTATGAAATCAAAATTATGGGATGCATAGTTAAGGTAGATCGTGAGAATCTTTTCCTCATGGCAGACATATCTATGACGAGACAGCATATGTTTAAAGTGAGGAATGAGTTATTTACAGGTGATCTGAAGAAAGGTTTTTCTCACCCAGAGGGTAGTAGAAATAAGGAATATGCTGCCTGAGAAGGTGCTGGAAGCAAATAATTTTCACAACATTTAAGGAGCATCTGCACAAGTACTTAAAATGCCAAGGCACAGTGGGCCATGCACTAAGTACAGGCAAACAGGATTAATACAGTTTAGTGTTTGTTGGTTGGCATAGATATGGTGGTTCAAAGGGCCTGTTTCTAAACTGCATGACTGACTGACTCTGAGATTAAAATGTGTTTTAGTCTCAAGAATCATAGAGTCATAGAGATGTACAGCACAGAAACAGACCCTTCGGTCCAACTCGTCTATGCTGACCAGATATCCCAACCCCATCTATTCCCACCTGCCAGCACCTGGCCCATATCCCTCCAAAGCCTTCCTATACATATACACATTCAGATGCCTTTTAAATGTTGCAATTATACTAGCCTCCACCACTTCCTCTGGCAGCTCATTCCATACACATCTGCGTGAAAACGTTACCCCTTAGGTCTCTTTTATATCTTCCCCTCTCACCCTAAACTATGCCCTCTAGTTCTGGACTCCCCTACCCCAGGGAAAAAATGTTTTGTCTATTTAACCTATCCATGCCCCTCATGATTTTATAAGTCTCTATAAGGTCACCCCTCAGCCTCCAGGGAAAACAGCCCTAACCTATTCAACCTCTCCCTATAGCTCAAATCCTCCAATCCTGCAATATCGTTGTAAATCTTTTCAGAACCTTTTCAAGTTTCACAACATCTTTCCTATAGGAAGGAGACTAGAATTGCACGCAATATTCCAACAGTGGCCTAACCAATATCCTGTACAGCCGCAACATGACCTCCCAACTCCTATACTCAATATTTTGTCCTATAAGGGAAAGTATACCAAACACCTTCACTATACTGTCTACCTGCGACTCCACTTTCAAGGAGCTATGAGCCTGCACTTCAAGGTCTCTTTGTCCAGCAAGACTCACCAGGACCTTACCATTAAGTGTATAAGTCCTGCTGAGATTTGCTTTCCCAAAATGCAGCACCTCACATTTATCTATATTAACCTCCATCTGCCATGTCTCAGCCCATTGGCCCATCTGATCAAGATCCTGTTGTAATCTGAGGTAAGCTTCTTCGTTGTCCACTACACTTCCAATTTTGGTGTCATCTGCAAACTTACTAACTATACCTCTTATGCTCACATCCAAATCATGTATTAATGTATTTAATTGTGATACTTTCACATTCAATGCCTCTTAGTACATTGATTTTACATCAATATTTGACATCTTCACATTTGGCATTTTCATTCAAGCAATGTTCTCTAGTAAATTAAATCATCAGATTTGTTCTTTCATAGAATATAGAAAGTACAGAACAAGAACAGTCCCTTTGGCCCACTATATCTGTGTTCACCATGATGCCATTCTAAATTAATCCTGTATGACTGGATATGGTCCATATCCCTCTGTTCCTTGCCTTTTCACGCGTCTGCCTAAATGCCTCTTAAATATTGTATCGCTGAATTTTCTTTTGGCAATCATGGAGAATAGTACATGGAGAATTAACATTCAGTCTGAGAACAACTTCAAGGGGCTAAATTAACTAGCTGAAAAGATTGTTCTATTAGTTCTCTATTCCTTCTTAATCCCTCCTGGAACTCAGACATGCTGTGTTCTGTGTTATAGAAACAGATACAGCTCAAAGTAATCATCCTGACAAATACGCACTAATAATGTCAGTGGAGCCAGAAACAGGAAATTCATATTTTGACATCCACAGTTAATGTTGACCAGCTCAGTGCAATACTTTTTATTTATAAAATGTGAGTGAGTTATTCACTGTAGTCAGGAAGAGACTGGGAAATTCTAGACAATGAATGAGAGTTGCTTTTCACAACTCTCTTGACAGACTGGAGTCTTTTGAACAGTGATCCCTTTATAATGCATGTTTAGAATACACTGCAGGATATGAAGAGCCATTTGGGCTTGGTTTCCAGTTCTTAAGGATTGTAAAGGGTTTGAGTTTCTTTTTGACAAGGTCACTCTATGATCAGACTACTCATTCATTGATCAGTATATGAAGGGTTGGGTTTCACTGCCATCGCAAGTTCAAATAACTATAAGTATTTGTGTGCCTGAACATTTACAGAAGACCTTTGACATTACAATTAAGAACTGCCTCTACAAATATCAGTGGCAGATATTCAATTTGCAAAATAACACAGACCATGTTGCAGATTAGGACAGCCCCTAAAAATGGAGCATTAGTGGTGCTAAAATAGCCTTGCCAGGGGAAATATCAAAATGCAGACTATTGGGCCTTGAAATAAGAGTAGAATGTAAACCATAACTGGAGATTACAAAAACATCAATGAGGGTTCCAACTGCAGCTAGGCTGAGGTTGTGTAGAAAACTGAATGGTACACAGGGGCTGAGATAAGGTGGAAATCTGTGTGATAGTATAAAGGGACCGAGAGAGGATGGAACGCTGGATGATAGTACATTTGCATGGGTATATGAATAGGAAGGGTTTGAAGGGATATGGGTCAGGTGCTGGCAGGTGGGACTAGATTGGGTTGGGATATCTGGTCAACATGGATGGGTTGGACTGAAGGGTCTGTTTCCATGCTGTACATATCTATGACTCTATGATTCTATGGCAGCACGGTGACACAGTGGTTAGCACTGCTGCCTCACAGCGCCAGAGACCCGGGTTCAATTCCTGTCTCAGGCGACTGTCAATATGGAGTTTGCACACTCTCCCCTTGGGTTTCCTCCAGGTGTTCCAGTTTCCTTCCACAGTCCAAAAATGTGCAGGTTAGGTGAATTAGCCATGCTAAATTGCCCGTAGTGTTAGGTGAAGGGGTAAATGGGTCTGGGTGGGTTGGCTTTGGCGGTTCGGTGTTGACTTGTTGGACCGAAGGGCCTGTTTCCACACTGTAAGCAATCTAATCTAATGCTGCCTAATTATAGATGAAGGCGGCAAATCCTAGGGTTTTTTTGAATAGTGCAGGGAGAGGAAACAAAGTAAATGCTAAAGATACAACGGCTGCAATTCAATTGGTAAGAGTCAAACCATGTGAAGGTCATTGATAGAGCTGGACAAAGGGGGCAGCATGGTGGCTCAGTGGTTAGCACTGCTGCCTCACAGAGACCCGCATTCAATTCCCGCCTCAGGCAACTGTCTGTGTGGAGTTTGCACATTCTCTCCATGTCTGCGTGGGTTTCCTCCGGGTACTCTGGTTTCCTCCCACAGGATGTGCAGGTTAGGTGAACTGGCCATGCTAAATTGCCCGTAGTGTTAGGTGCATTAGTCAGGGGCAAATGTAGGGGAATGGCTCTGGGTGGGTTGCTCTTCGGAGGGTCGGTGTGGACTTGTTGTGCCAGAGGGCCTGTTTCCGCACTGTAAGTAATCTAATCTAATCTAGAAATCTAATCTACTTGTGGTTGCAGGATAACATAAGTAACTTTGTGCAGGACTAAAGAGGCTAATGGTAATAGTCATGATGAATGTTGTTTGTCACATCCTGCCTTTTTTACATTCTATCACATTTTCTACAAAGCCTTCCCCATTCAGCCAGTTTATGACACTAAATGTCTGACAAGTTGCAATCTCAGTTTTTGATATATCTATTTTACTCCTCTCTGCTGTCTATTCCATGCCCCTAAAGAGGCCACCACCTTCCTTTACAGAGCCATACTTATCGGTTCAGAGTCTGCTACTCCTGCTGTTTTCCCACAAAAACACTACCAAAGATCTCAGAATTCTCTAGCACTTGTAGGCATTATTGGTGAGTTTTGAGACCTTCATATGTCTGCCAGCATTTCATTTAAGTTTTTTTTCACACAGAAAATATGCCCCTGATTAATCAACCTCCATATATCGACATATTTTAATACGTATGTTGTTTCTAATGTTTCCAGACTTTACATTAGATATATTCGATATTTTAAGTAATGTTTCAAAATTTTATAGCTTTAATGTTTGTGTTGCTGAATGTGTTTGTACTTAAAAAAATGTACTTGTTATTCACACAAGTGTGCTTGTATTGAGTAAAGTTAAAAATCACACAACAACTGGTTATAGTCCAACAGGTTTATTTGGAAGTACTGTATCAGCTTTTGGAGTGCTGCTCCTTTGTCTGTTCCTTCATTCTGTGTCTTATGATCCTGCTCCTTCAGCTGTGGAGCAGGATCATAAGACACAAAATTTATAGCAAAAGATTACAGTGTCATGCAACTGAAATGATATATTGAATAAACCTAGATTGCTGTTAAGACTTTCATCTTTGAGAATGGGTTGTAGGTTTCGGTTCATTAATATGTAAATCCCAGAACTTCTTTTAAGTCACATTCTCAAGATAACTTAAGCTTTTATAAAAAAAGGTGACATCTCAGCTCAAACAATGTATTAAAGGTGTGAGGTAAAGTCTGTCTGAATCCCAATCTTGAGTCATGGGATGTAACTGATAGGGTACCCTTTATTATCCAGTACTTCCTGGGAGTTGAGAAACTGCGGTATGTTCTTTGCAGCTTGCAACACATTATTGATGAGGCTGAGCACCTCACCAAGACCTTCCTACACCTCCACTTCTCACCTTTATAAAACCGCCAAACCTTAAACAGTCCATTGTTTACAGTAAACTGCCCAGCCTTCAGGAACACACCGACCATAACACTGAAACACTGTCATTGGCAATCACTGCAAGACATGTCAGAGTGTCGACATGGATACCATTACACATGTGGATACCACCCCCCATGTGCGCAGTAGGTACTCATGTGACTCAGCCAACATTGTCTATCTAATACGCTGCAGGCAATTGCCAGACAGGATGTTCCCTCCCAGTTGGGGAATACTTCAGCAGTCAGGGACATCCAGCCTTGGATCTTCGGGTGACCATCCTCCAAAGTAGGATGGCAACAATGTAGAGTGGCCCAGCAGAGGCTGATAGCCAAGTTTGGTATCATGAGGATGGCTTCAACCAGGACCTTGTATTCATGTCACACTACAGGTCACCCCACTACACTATACACTCTCACACACAAACACACATACACACACACTCTTACATACTCTCACACTCATGCATATCCTCTCTCATACACACACATGCACGTGCGCGCACACATACACATACACCTCCCACACTCACACCCATGTACACACCCTCTCACAGGCTTGTACTCCATCACACTCACACATTTTACCAAGCATTCATACATGCAAACACACACTCTCCTTTGCACAATCACACTCACACACAGACACTCACATGCACATACTCACTCTCTCTCTCGCTCTCATGCACGCACACAAACATATAAGTCTAGGGATGAATTTGCATTTGCAGAAATGTATATGCAGATACATTCTATTTTGCTCAAAAAGCACACAATCTGCAAGCAGTCAATGCAGGCAGCCAATCCATGTAACATTTTATAAATTTCTACTTTGGAAATATAATCAGTCTGACTCAAGATTGGAACACAGACAGATTCTAACCTCATCTTTAATGCATTGTCTCAGCTGAGATGTCACCTTTTTTTATAAAACCTTAAATTATCCCAAGAATGTGACTTAAAAGAAGTTCTGGGATTAGCATATTAATGAACCAAAACCTGCAACCCATTCTAAAAGATGGGAGACTTAACACCAAGTCTGTTCAATATATCACTTCAGTTGCATGCCACTTTAATCTTTTGCAATAAATTCTTGACTTATGATCCTGCCCATAGCTACCTGATGAAGGAGCAGTGCTCCGAAAGCTGGTACAGTACTTCCAAATACATCTGTTGGACCACAAACAGTTGTTGTGTGATTTTTAACTTGATCCATCCTAGTCCAACACTGGCATCTCCACATCATGTATTGAGTAGGGTTTCTAACCTGAGCTGTTTTGAGGCAGGTTGAACTCTTGGAACAGTCTGTTAACAACTCCAACACACAGCTGCTGTGTTGGTTGCTGTTTCATATGCAATATTACCTTATTGTGCCTTATTTGATGCAACAAAATATTTAAACAACACTTTTCATATTTATGTTCAAAAGCTAAAATTCTGCATTTATAAGTGATGGGTTTACACAAGAACATATAACATTTCTTTAGCCATTCTATGTTTAAGTGCAAGCTGCAACATGACAAAACTTCCCTGCCATTCAAATACCAAAAATATTTAGCAGGAGCTTTTTGGGAAGCAGTTTTCCATTAACACAAATATTTGGATATAAGACAAGTCGTTTTGCTACATATTACAACAAGGCTTGTTGAGCAAGAATGGTATTGTTGCACTATACCAGTTGCTGACTCACTGTCCACAGACCTGTAGTCTCCTCAATCCCAAGTAATACGAGCAAACACAAATTGCTTGGGTAGAAAATCTGTTTCTTGTTTTAGCCACTAAACCAGGTTTGACTGATGTGTTATTTCAATGCATTGAATAATGACAGTTGGGGTTTTCAAGCTACCATTTCACCTGCCCTGCTGTGTCTTGGTCCTCAAACATCGATTAAATCATGGTCAGACGGAAGGATCTTAGCTGTAGATGTATACCCCAGCAAGGACTGAACCTTTGATGTAGGAACAGATAAGAGAAAAGTTGTGAAAAACGTTCAATGTTAAAAAATCAAATAATCTTTAAATATGTTCTTTAGTGCATAGATTTTTAGTAATTGCTCTAATTATTTTCTTGATAGAATATGTAGTTATCGATGATAATTACAGATGAAGTGTTATTTTTTCACATCATCTTGTAAGGCAACTTTCTAAAACTGTCTGTAAAGAGTTGAAATTAACTTAGAAGGGGTGTGGGAATGATTCAGGAGGAAAAGCAGAGAGAGTTGGGAGAGACAGGTTCTTTTAGATTTGAAAATGGAGTCAAATTAAGAGGGAATGAAACAAGGTCAAAATTACTGTTACTGTGCATGTATGTGAATGCAGAGTGCAGTAAATAGATTGGCAAGCTGTGACGGCAGATAGCCAAATGGGAATGTGATGCTATGATATTCACAAAGACTTCTAAAAGGCAATTGCTACAATGCGACACAACTAACTAACTTGAACCCCATGGTATAAAAGGGTCAGTGTCAGCCTGAACGCACAAAGTTCACAAGAACATACAGGAATCAGAGCATAATTTGTGTTTTGTAATGGGTAGCCTAAGGGTCAGTGTGCAGACCATTGCTTTACTTGATCTAAATGTTAGTGATCGAGACTTGCCCAGGACTCAACATAAAATCTTCTAGATGACCCAAGACTTGGAATTATTGTGCATTATAAGGAGAACAAAGTTAAACTTAAAAAGATTTGGATATGTTGGTAGAATGGATGGACATGTGAAAGAAAGGTAACGTAAACAGTTTGAAGTGATTAATTTTAGTAGGAAAAATGAGGAAATGCAATATAAAATTAAAATTACAATTCAAAAGGGAGGGAAAGTCAGATTAAGAGTCTTTCTGGGCTTTATAGAAGCTTGGAAATTATGTTGAAACTATATAAAATATTGGTTAGATCTCAACTGGAATAGTATGACCAGTCCAGAGCACCAGACTTGAGAAAAGATACTGAAAGAAATGATGAGAACGGAACATAGGACATAGGAAGAGGAGTAAACATCTTGCCCTCAAACCTGTTTCATCATTCAGTGAAATTGTGGCTAATCTGTTGCCTAACTCCACATACCTGTCTTTGGTCCTTAGTATCTTGCTTAACAAAAACTTGTCTATCCCAGTTTTAAAAATTAAAGTATCTGGTTTGCTTTACTTTATGCTGGTTCTACAGGCCCAGTTTTCACCTCAGGATGTGTCTGAGGCCTTGTTGTGTTGGTTGAGTTGGTTGATTTACAGAATTTGTCGGTTCTTGATCTACTGGTCATGGTCAGTTGCTGTTTGCTTTCTTGGTTCAGAACAGGCCTGTATCTGGTACCTCTTGCTCAGAAGCTCTCAGATAGTTCTTTCAGGTGAGATCAGTACTTGCAATTATACTGATTGTGGGCCCCTTATCTGCCCACCAAACTGTGCTTTCCATTGTGTTTCAGGTGTTTCATTCATAGAACATAGAACATAACAGCGCAGTACAGGCCCTCCAGCCCTTGATGTTGCGCCGACCAGTCATACCAATCTGATGCCATCTAACCTACACTATTCCATGTACGTCCATATGCTTGTCCAATGATGACTTAAATGTACTTAAAATTGGCGAATCTACTACCGTTGCAGGCAAAGCATTCCCTACCCTGAAAAGTCCTTCAGTCCAAAGATGTGCAGGTCAGGTGAATTGGCCATGCTAAATTGCCCGTAGTGTTAGGTAAGGGGTAAATGTAGGGGTATGGGTGGGTTGCGCTTCGGCGGGTCGGTGTGGACTTGTTGGGCCGAAGGGCCTGTTTCCACACTGTAAGTAATCTAATCTAAAAGTCAATTGGTTTCCTGATTGTTAGAGTATGGGTGAATGGATTTTGATTGAAGTTGAATGTCTGGTGTCTCTGTAGGCCCCATACTGTCTCTGCTGGGCAGCCTGAGATGTTAACGTTGTCTCAGGCTACAGTCTGTTAATTTTGGTTGATTGTCCGAGTATAAATTGGCATTCCAGACTGAACAATAATCCTAGACAGAAATCCCCATTCTGCTGGCTTTGTTGGGGTTTATAGAACATAGAACATAGAAAAATACAGTGCAGTACAGGCCCTTTGGCCCTCGATGTTGCGCCGATCCAAGCCCACCTAACCTACACTAGCCCACTGTCCTCCATATGCCTATCCAGTGCCCGTTTAAATGCCCATAAAGAGGGAGAGTCCACCACTGCTACTGGCAGGGCATTCCATGAACTCACGACTCGCTGAGTAAAGAATCTACCCCTAACATCTGTCCTATACCTACCACCCCTTAATTTAAAGCTATGCCCCCTCGTAATAGCTGACTCCATACGTGGAAAAAGGTTCTCATGGTCAACCCTATCTAAACCCCTAATCATCTTGTACACCTCTATCAAGTCACCCCTAAACCTTCTTTTCTCCAATGAAAACAGCCCCAAGTGCCTCATCCTTTCTTCGTACGATCTTCCTAGTAAACCTCCTCTGCACCCGTTCCAGTGCCTCCACATCCTTCCTATAGTATGGCGACCAAAACTGCACAAAATACTCCAGATGCGGCTGCACCAGAATCTTATACAACTGCAACATGACCTCAGGACTCCAGAACTCAATTCCTCTACCAATAAAAGCCAGTACGCCATATGCCTTCTTCACCGCACTATTTACCTGGGTGGCAACTTTCAAAGATCTGTGTACATGGACACCAAGATCCCTCTGCTCATCCACACTACCAAGTATTCGACCATTAGCCCAGTAACCCATCTTTTTGTTACTCTTACCAAAGTGAATCACCTCACACTTAGCTACATTGAACTCCATTTGCCACCTTTCTGCCCAGCTCTGCAGCTTATCTATATCCCGCTGTAACCTGACACATCCTTACTCACTGTCAACAACTCCACCGACTTTCGTATCATCCGCAAACTTGCTCACCCAACCTTCTAGCCCCTCCTCCAGGTCATTTATATAAATGACAAACAGCAATGGTCCCAAAACAGATCCTTGCGGAACACCGCTAGTAACTGCACTCCAAGATGAACCTTTATCATCAACTACTACCCTCTGTCTTCTTCCAGCCAGCCAATTCCTAATCCAAACCTCCAACTCACCCTCAATGTCATACCTCCGTATTTTTTGCAGTAGCCTACCATGGGGAACCTTATCAAACGGCTTACTAAAATCCATATACACCACATTTACCGCTTTACCCTCGTCCACCTCCTTAGTCACCTTCTCAAAGAATTCAATAAGGTTTGTGAGGCACGACCTGCCCTTTACAAAACAATGCTGACTATCCTTGATCACATTATTCCTATCCAGATGTTCATAAATCCTATCCCTTACAATTCTCTCTAAGACTTTGCCCACAACAGAAGTGAGACTCACCGGCCTATAGTTACTAGGGTTATCCCTACTCCCCTTCTTGAACAAGGGAACCACATTTGCTATCCTCCAGTCTTCTGGCACTATTCCTGTAGACAACGAGGACATAAAAATCAAGGCCAATGGCTCTGCAATCTCCTCCCTTGCTTCCCAGAGAATCCTAGGATAAATGCCATCAGGCCCAGGAGACTTATCTACTTTCACCCTTTCCAGAATTTCCAACACCTCTTCCCTACATACCTCAAAGCCGTCCATTCTAATTAATTGTGACTCAGTATTCACATTGGCAACAATGTCCTGTTCCTGAGTGAATACTGACGAAAAGTATTCATTTAGTGTCTCCCCAATCTCTTCAGCCTCCACACACAACTTCTCACTACTATCCTTGACTGGACCTATTCCTACCCTAGTCATTCTTTTATTCCTGACATACCTATAGAAAGCCTTTGGATTTTCCCTAATCCTACCAACTAAGGACTTTTCATGTTCCCTCCTTGCTGCTCTTAGCTCTCTCTTCAGATCCTTCCTGGCTACCTTATAACTCTCAATCACCCCAATTGTACCTTCACACCTCATCTTTACATAGGCCGCCGTCTTCCCTTTAACAAGGGATTCCAATTCCTTATTAAACCACGACCCTTTCCTCCCTGCCTGATGGGTACATACTTATCAAGGACACTCAATAGTTGCTCCTTGAACAAGCTCCACATATCAATTACGCCCTTCCCTTGAAGCCTACTTTTCCAAGCCACGCATCCTAAGTCGTGCCTCACCGCATCATAATTTCCCTGCCCCCAGCTATAACTCTTGCCCTGCAGTGCACACTTATCCCTCTCCATCACTAGTTTGCTGCAGCCTCACTCCAAGGTCTCGTGCAGTATTTTAGATGATAGGGATTTTTGTTCAATCCTGCAGCATTTCCTCCTGATAACAATAGAAGGGAGGTTACTAGAATTTGTCATAACTTACATGATAACTGGATAATTAGGAAATAATGTCAGATTGGGACGAGTCAACTTGTGTTTACAAAGGATGAATTTTATGGGATGCATTGAGTAGAAATGATAAGGGACTACCAGTGGATATGGTGTATTTGCATTTTCAGAAGGCTTTCAGTAGATGCCATGCAAGAGGTTAATTTAAAGAAAGAGGATATAGGTATATGGGGGTAATATATTGGCATGAATTAAGCATTGGTTAACGGACAAATATAGAGTAGGATGAAGTGGGTCATAATCAAGTCAGCAGCCTGTGACCAGTGGGATCCCACAAGGATCAGTGCTCAGACCCCAACTGTTCAGAAAGTATATCAGTGATTTGGATATGGCGGTCAAATGTAATATTTCCAAGTTTGCAGATGATGATTCAAATCTAGGTAGAAATATGTAATGTGAGGAGGATGGAGTGAGACCTCAATGAGATGTGGACACCTGTGTGAGTAGGCAAGAACATGACAGATTAGATTACCTACAGTGTGGAAGCAGGCCCTTCAGCCCAACAATTCCACATCGACCCTCTGAAGAGCAACCCACCCAGACCTATTCCCCTACATTTACCCCTGACTAATGCACCTAACATTATGGGCAATTTACCATGGCCAATTCACCTGACCTGCACATCTTTGGACTGTGGGAGAAAACCAGAGCACCCGGAGGAAACCCACGCAGACACGGGGAGGATGTGCAACATCCACACAGTCATCCGAGGCTGGAATCGAACCTGGGACCCTGGTACTGTGCGTCAGCAGTGCTAACCACTGAGCCACCGTGCTGCCCCACGGGTCTGAGCAGCTTAATAAGACTTCTTAAGCGGATAGCTAAAGGAGAAGCCGTAAATGTAATAATTCTGGATTTTCAAAAGCTGTTTCATAAGGTACCACATATCAGGCTACTTAATAAGTATAGCCCCTGGTGTTGGGAGTGGGATATTAGCATGGATTAAGGATGGTTGAGTAATGGAAGACTGAGTTGAGATAATGGGAGTATTTTCAGACTGGCAAACTATAACTAGTGTGTCCTGCAATAGTCAGTACTGGGATCACCATTATTTACAATGTATACTAATGATTTAAGGATAAGTAAAGTAAATGTCCTATAGTCAAGTTTGTGGATAACACAAAAGTAGGTGGGAAGGCAAGTAATGAGGATGATACAATGTGTCTGCAGAGGGTTATGGGCATATTAAGTGAGTGGGCAAAAACACAGCAATTGAATATAATTTGGAAAAATATGACGTCATGTAATTTGCCAAGAAGAATATTGGAGCTGAATATTATTAAAATAGAGAAAAACTTCAGAAAGCTATGGAGTGAAGGGATTTGGGAGTCCTCATCCATGAATCACAGAAAGCTAGCAACCAGGTTCAGTGGATAATATGAAAGCAAATAAAATGTTAATAGAACATAGAACAATACAGCACAGCACAGGTTCTTCAGCCCATGATGTCGTGCCAATCTTTTATCCTACTATATGATCAAACTAACCTGCATACCCTACATTTTACTATCATCCATGTGACTATCCACGAGTCGATTAAATGTCCCTAATGGATCTGCCTCTACTATCACTACTAGCAGTGCATTCCACACACCCATCACTCTCGATATAAAGAACCTACCTCTGACATCTCCCCTAAACCTTCCTCTAATCTCCTTAAAATTATGCGCCCTCATGATAGCCATTTCCACCCTGGGAAAAGGTCTCTAGCTATCCACTATGTTTCTCATCATCTTGTACACTTCCATCAAATCACCTCTCATCCTTCTTTGTTCCAATGAGAAAAGCCCTAGGTCCCTCGACTGTTCTTCATAAAACATGAACTCCAGTCCAGGCAGCATCCTGGTAGATCTCCTCTGCACCCTCTTTAAAGCTTCCACATCTTCCTATAATGAGGCGATTAGAACTGAACACAATATTCCAAGTGTGGCCTAACCAGGGCTTTATAGAGTTGCGGCATAACATCATGGCTCTTAAACTCAATTCCCCTGTTAATGAAAGTCAACACACCATACATCTTCTTAACACCCTATCAATTTGGGTGACAACTTTGAGGGATATATGGATGTGGACCTCAAGATCCTCTGTTTCTCCACACTGCCAAGAATCCTGCTTTTGACTTAATCTCATTGAAACTTACAGAAACTGAACGGCCTGGACAGGGTGAACACTGGGAAGATGTTTCCATTGGTATGAGAGACTAAAACTCAGGCCACAACCTTAAAAGGAAGACCCTTGAGAACAAAGATAAGAAGAAACTTCATTAGCCACAGAGTGGTGAATCTGTGGCATTCATTGCTACAGAAGGCTATGGAGGCCAGGTCATTGAGTACATTTAAAACAGAGATAGACAAGTTCTTGATTGCCAAGGGAACCAAAGGTCTTTTTTAGATTACTTAGAGTGTGGAAATAGGCCAGTCGGCCCACAAGTCCACACCGACCTGCCGAAGCGCAACCCACCCAGCCCCATTCCCCTCTATTTATCCCTTCACCTAACACTATGGGCAATTTAGCATGGCCAGTTCACCTAACCTGAACATTTTTGGACTGTAGGAGGAAACCAGAGCACCCGGAGGAAACCCACGCAGACAATGTGCAAACTCCATAGAGTTGCCTGAGGCGGAAATTGAACCCGGGTCTCTGGTGCTGTGAGGCAGCAGTGCTAACCACTGTGCCACCATGCCTCCCCAGGTTAGGGGGAGAAAGCGGGAAAGTGGAATTGAGAAACCTTTTAGCCACAAGTGGTGGCGCAGACCGTGATGGGTTAAATAGCCTAATTTCTGCTCCTATGTCTTAGGGTCTTTCACAGCAATCTTCAGACAGAAGTGCCTCCTGCAGTGGTCCCCAGCATTACAGATATAAGTCTTCAACCAAATTGATTCGCTCCATGTGATATCAAGAAACGGTTGGAGGCATTGAATACTACAAAGGCTACAGACTCTGAAAACATTGTGGCAATAGTACTAAAGAATTGTGCTCCAGAACTTGCTGCTCCCTGAGCCAAACTGTTCCAGTACAGTTGCAACACTGGTATCTACCCAACAATGTGGAAAATTGCCCAAATATGCCCTGTACGTAAAAAACAGAACAAACCCAATCCAGCCACATCAGTCTGCTCTTGACCATCAGTAAAGTGAATGAAGGTGTCATCAACAGTGCTATCAAATAGCACCTGCTCAGCAATAGCCTGCTCAGTGATGCCCAATTTGGGTTCTGCCAGGGCCACTCAGCTCCTGACCTCATTACGGCCTTGGTCCAAAAATGGACAAAAGAGCTGAATTCCAGAGGTGAGGTGAGAATGACAGCCCTTAACATCAAGGCTGTATTCAAAGAGAATGAGGTATAAAAGTAGCAAGACGTTGCAAGGTGCAAGGCAGACCACACTGGGAATACTGTGAACAACTTCAGGTCCTTATCGAAAAAATCATATTCTTGTACTGGAGGCAGCCCAGAGAAGGTTCACTTGGCCATAGTGAAGCCAAGAAAATAATTCACAGAGGGAGAGGAGTTGGTTTAGGCCAGGGGTCTGGGGTTTCAGAACCTGAAGTGTCCGTGTGTGTTGGCTCGATTAAAGACATATTCTGGAATTCTGGAGTAAGTTGTGTGTTGCAAGTGGAGGAGGTGCATCCTACTCCCAATGTGGAAAATGGTGAAGGAAGGAGCTACCAGGAGGCAGAAACTGAAATTACAAATGCCACAAATCATGGGACCCTGGACAGCTGGCCAACTTAGACCTCAGCGTGGATGATCTGCCTCAGAGCTTCAATCTCTTAGAAGCTACCAATGTAGAGAATTAGCTGAGAAGCTGAAAATGTGTTGCTGGAAAAGCACAGGAGGTCAGGCAGCATCCAAGGAGCAGGAGAATCGACGTTTTGGGCATGAGCCCTTCTTCAGGAATCTTTCCGGCTCATGCCCGAAACGTCGATTCTCCTGCCTGACCTGCTGTGTTTTTCCAGCAACACATTTTCAACTCTGATCTCCAGCATCTGCAGTCCTCACTTTCTCCCCTAATTAGCTGAGAAGGTCTTCTTGGGAAAATACTGGATATCACTCTAACTCTTATCATTTGTCCAATTTGGAGGAATAAGGAGAGACCATTGACATTAATGTGGATTTGCACATCCTCCCCATTCAGACCACAATTGAACTTGTTAATTAAGCAACTACTTAGAGCATGATCACATGTGTAGTTGCTAGGATGGTGAGTATCAAGTAGAGAAATATTTATTGGGACCTGCAGCAATAGGTGGCAATGGTGACGGAGGCTGCTGACGAAAGGAGCTGAGCAGTTCAATTGGCCACCACCAACAGGTGATGTTAGTAAGGGAGGACAGCTGGAGCAAGTGAACAACTTCTTGATGGAAAGAAATTGTCTTTGGTGGAGAGAGATCTGATGGGAAGGGATAGCCAACATGAACTAATTTTTAATATGTCTGGATTAACCAACATTTGTAACCTTGTCATGTCTCTTAACTTTCTGAGTGTAGTATGTGTAGAGAGTAGGAAAGTAATTTCTTGCATTTGGAGAGTATTGCTAATAAATCCTGTCTTTGATCTCATCTTAAAGGTATTTGCTGTGAGTTTATTTCAAAAATTGGAATCCAAGAGAGTAGAATTTGGGGAATCCCTTCAGTCAACCCAGGAAAGCTATAAGCAAAAGTCTAGTTCTACAGGGCTTTAGGGGTGTTGTGTCACTAGAGAAATAGAACTGGTGATGGTTTAACCTGAGGTAAGGGCAGAAACTGAGGAGAGTCCTGAGGAGACTAAAGCATTGGCATTGTTTTGCATTGCAGTCCAGCTGTCCAGCCAAGCAGGCTAACTGACACCACAATACTCCATAAGAGACAAGAGTAGAAAGGGAAAGCAGTAAACAAAGCAATAACTCCTTACTTGGTCTCAAAAGGAGAAAAATCAAATCGTAATTTAAGTTCACCACTGTTTCCCCTTTTGTCTATGACAGATGAGGAGCTCATGCCTGAGATTGGTTAAAATTAACTAAAAAGTTGATCAAAACTTTCTCCATTATCCAGAATTTCATAATAATCTTGAACTGAATTAATAGAACTCAATTGGAAGACAATAGAAAAAGTTCAGAGACTAAAACTATATGTAAAATAAAACCAGGAACCATAACAAATCCTCTTCATTCAGATTTTGATACAAATGTGCTTTTTGAGCTAGAGAATCCTAGTGAGTGAAATATTGATATTCTGAAGCACAAACCAGTTAAAAATAGTAGCTGGGAAACAATAATTAAAATGAGATGAGATTAGATTCCCTACAGTGTGGAAACAGGCCCTTTGGCCCAACAAGTCCACACCGACCCTCCAAAGAGCAACCCACCCAGACCCATTTACCCCTGACTAACGTACCTAACACTATGGGCAATTTAGCATGACCAATTCACCTAACATGCACATTTTTAGATTGTGGGAGGAAACCGGAGCACCCGGAGGAAACCCAAGTGTCTGCGTGGGTTTCCTCCGCGTGCTCCGGTTTCCTCCCACAGTTCAAAAATGTGCAGGTTAGATGGATTGGCCAGACTAAGTTGCCCGTAGTGTTAGGTGAAGGGGTAAAATGTAGGGGAACAGGTTTGGGTGGGTTGCGCTTCAGTGTGGACTTATTGGGCCGAAGGGCCTGTTTCCACACTGTGTAATCTAATCTAATCTAATGTGCAAACTCTACACAAACAATTACCCAAGGTGGGAATCAAACCCGGGTCTCTGGTGCTGTGAGGCAGCAGTACTAACCACTGAGCCACCGTGCTTCGAGGTGCTGTTTCAATATCCTATCATCAGTTCACAATCAGAAGAGTTAGATGGAAATGAGAACTGGAAACTGGGCTCCATTCAGCTACCTCAGTTAAGAATGGGAGCAAAAAGGGAAGAGAATAAATCAAACACTACCTCACTGTGGAAAAGCAATCATAAATTATGTGGAATTTAAGCTTATGTGGAAAAGCTTATGTGGAAAAGCAATCATAAATTAAATTTACCTCTATTTCCTCATTGTCAGTGAGAATGGACTAAACAGTGTAAGTACAGGTAGAAAGTTTTTCCTGGTTGGGGAGATAAAGAACCAGTCTCACAATAAGAGATAGGCCATTAGGACTGAGATGAGGAACTGCTTCAGTGTGGCTCAGTGGTTAGTATTGTTGCCTCACCACACCAGGAACTCAAGTTTGATTCCAGCCTCGGGTGACTGGCTGCTTGGGGTTTGCGCATTCTCCCTGTGTCTGCATAGGTTTCCTCCCATGGTTCAAAGATGTGTAGTTTAGGTGAATTGGTCATGATAAATTGCCCATAGGGAAGTGTAGTTTTGGTGCATTAGTCAGGGGTAAATGTAGGGGAATGGGTCTGGACTTGTTGTACCGAAGGGCTCGTATCCATACTGTAGGGATTCTATGATGCCAAAGAATTCACTGACATTTTGATGAAACTTTTGGGGTCACTAGATGAGACGCTTATGGAGAGTAAGCGAGACTAATTACTTTTGTTTTGAGATAAGTATTACCTGACAACACGATTCATAAAGCAATTTACTGTGCAGGAAGGAGCATGAAAGTGTATGCAGCCTATCCATGGAGCAAACCAATCAGTCTGACTCTCTCTGTTTTATCTTATTTTTCTTCAAATGATCATCTTACTTCCTTTTGAAATTATTGATTGTTTCCAAATCGTGATCATGTTATGACTACATCAGATGGGCCAAAAAAATTATCTGAAGGCTATAATGAAAAGAACAAATCACAAAAAAATCCTTATATTGTAATGAAAGCCTTAATGTGCCAGTCTCTTAAAACCGTTGAAAGATTTTCCAACCAGAAATATATTTTTGTGATTTCACAGGTGGAAGTGCCAGCAGCTATAAATCAGTCAGTTAAACTTCAGTGATGGGGAACCTTCTTGAAGTAATAATTCAAGTCAAAGTTTATAGGCACATGGACAAATGCATCCCAATTAAGAAAAGACATATACTCTCTATGTCTTTCTGATTTCAATGCTCGCTTTTACTATCTCAACTGAAAGATTGGTTCACTCATTTGGCTAGCTCAGGCTCTTAATAATGGAAACATAATTTTCAATCTCAACTGGCTAAAGTTATTCTTCGAGCTATCTCCACTTCTTACCCCATTGTGGTATAAGGGCATCATCACGCCATAAATTGCAACCTTTGCACAATAAGACACTTTGTGATGAGATAGCAACTCAATTATCTCCTCTTTCACTTTGACCTAAACAGCATTCTCTTCCTTAGTAAAACAGGTGGAAAATTCTAATTTAGTATCTCAGCCTTCATGGTACCCCTTTTTGGTACCTAAACTCCCTACTCTCCCTCTTTCTACTACTTTTACCATTTATATGATTCTGGAAGATTTTGGTTTCCTTCAGTATGATTTCATATGCTCCCTCATTCTGTATCAGTTTATCTTCTATTTCTTTTGCAATACAGGAACTATGGCTTTCATTGTCCTAGTTTTGCTCCCTCTGAGAGTGTACTACATATATAACTACATCATCCCCTTTTAAAAGGCAACCCATTATTCCGTTATAATTTTGCTGACCAATTTTTGAAATCAAATTACCTGGAACAGAACCAGATTCAGCATTCCATTTTCTTCATTGAGTCAGACACATACGAACCAAGAAAATTATCCTGAATGCATTTCTGAAGCTCTGTGCTCTACACTGATATAATCTTAGCCCCTTAAGATTATTGCAGTCCTCACTTAGCACTATTCTCTACTTTTTGCATCTCTGTCCTTTTCTGGCACATTGTTCTCTATTTTTCCTATTAGTTCATGGTCTGTGCAATCAACTGAGTAATGTGATGATGTTTGTATTCTCTTTATAGTTCCAAATAGATTCTGTTTTTGACCGTTCTACAAATTTGTCTCACTCCAGCACTGCAATAATTGCTTAATTATTAGAGATACCTCACCTTCTTTCTTCCTTTTCTATCTCTGTTGAACAACTTGTATTCAGGAATATTTGAACCCTGCCAATCTGGCCTTTTCTTCAGGCAGGTTTTTATCACCATAATGTATCATATCTAATAGCTATCTCTGTTTATTAGCTTACCAACCTTATTAAATAACTTTCTGTATTTGCTTGTAAATCTGTAAACTTAGTTCATAGGTTAACTTCATCTTAATATTTTTTGCCCAAGTGCAATCTCCTTGCCCCAAACCTTTGTGTATTTTACCTATCCTTCATAATGCTACATTCCTTTTCCCAATCCCTGCTATGATCTTGTTTGAATTGTCCTCAGTAGTGTCAGCAAACTATCATACAAGGGTCTTCTCCTTTTAGGTGCAATGTATCCACTCATATTGGTCTCAATGCCTCAGGGGTCTAAAGTGCTTCCTTTTACAACAACTCTTCATCTACACCTTCATCAACATTATTTTCCTATTTCTATAATCACTGGTAGGTAGCATTGAGAATAATACAAATATTACTACCTTTGAAATCTTACTTGCTAGTCTGCTTCCAAGCTCCTTAAGTACCTACATCATTAGAACTGATATGGTTCATAACTTCCACTGCTCATCCACTTACCCTCACAGGGATCAGGGACTACCCCAAGCCATTCTTGATCAAGTTTATGTCAACAAGCACTTTTGTCTGTTCTCTTAATTATCAAATCCCTTAAAATTATTACTTCTAAAATTCTCCTCCTACCTTTTCACGCCATCCACCCCCACATCATCCCTTCGCCCTATATCCACTAATAGATTAAGCAGTTTTGGAGCAGCCAAATTTCCAAAACGGGTAGAGATCAAGTGTTATAGGTTTCTATATAATATTCCTATTCTGGCCATTTTCCTTCTGTCTGTCTATCAGTTAAGCTCAAAGGGAAATTCATTTTATTGTCTTAATAATATTCGGTATTGCAAAATTTGTTGGTTGCAGAGTAAAAAATGAGGCTTTGGCTGGAGAGACTCCAGAGAGCAGTAGCTCAGAAAAAAGTACAAGTAAGCTCAAGTAAAGTCCTTTTTAACTTTCCTTTTTAGTTCTCGAACATTTAAGATGGCAGATAGGGCAGTCACATGTTCCTCCTGCAGGATGTGGGAGCTCAGAGAGACTTTCTGACGATTATAATTGTGGTAAGTACACCCAGCTGCCGTTCCTGGGAGACCGTGTTAGGGAACTGGAGCTGGAGTTGGATGCATTCAGGATCATGATGCTGAATGCTTCATCGATAAGAGTTTTTGTGAGATGGTCACAGGCAAAGGTACAGGCAAAGAGTAGTTGGATGACCACCAGGAAAGGCAAAGGGAGTAGGCAGAGAGTGCAGGAATTCCCTGTGGCCATTCACCTCGAAAACAAGTATACCATTTTGGATACTGTTGGGAGGGAGGTGGGGGATTGGGGGGTTTACTGTTCAGGGGAAACCAGCAGTAGCCAGGTCAGTGGCACTATGACTGGCTCTGGGACACAGCGGGAGAGGGTAAAGGTAAACAGGATCTTAATAGTAAGAGATTCACTAATTAGAGGGACAGACAGGAGATTCTGTGGCTGCAAACGAGAATCCAGGATGGTGCGTTGCCTCCTGGGTGCCAGAATCCAAGATGTCTCAGGGCGGCTGCAGAACATTCTCAAGGGGGAGAGTGAGCAGCCAGAAGTCATTATGCATTGTTGGCACAAATTACATAGGTAGTAATAGGGATGAGGTCCTGCAGAAAGATTATAGAGAGCTAGGAAAAAGTTAAAAACCAGGACCCTGTTGGTGATAATCTCCGGATAATGCCATGTGCTAGTGTGGGTAAGAACAGGAGGTTATGGCAGATGAATGCATGGCTAAAGAATTTATGCAGGAAGCAGGGATTCACATTTTTAGATCATTTCTGGGGCAGAGGTGATCTGTTCAAGTGTTCGGGTTGCACCTGAACTGGAGGGAGAACAATACCTAGGCAGCCAGGTTTGCTGCTGCTGCAAGGGAGGATTTAGGGGGTAGGATCCTCAACAGCAGGGAGGGAAGTGTGAGACTTGAAGGATATACAGTAATCAGAAATAGTAAGTTGAAGAGACAGGTCAGGCTGGAACATGTCAGAGTGAGGAATGGCTGTTGGGTTAAATTCCATCTATTTCAATGCAAGAGCAGGTAAGGCCGATCCACAGGGTGTGGACATGTACATGGAATTAGGATATTCCAGGTATTATAGAAACATAGCTAAAGGAGGGACAGGACTGGCAGCTTAATGTGCCAGGGTACAGGTGCTTTAGGTGGGACAGAGGTAGTGGAAGGAAGGGAGGGGGAGTTGCATTTTTGATTAAGACAAATATTACAGCAGTCATCAGATACTTTGTGGGTGGAACTAATAATAAGAAAGGAATGGTGACATTATTGGTGTTGTACCGTCGGCCCCCAGATAGTCAACAGGAATTAGAGGAACGAGTATGCAGGGATACTGGGACACTTGCAGGAGCAATAGGCTTGTAATAGCAGGGGATTTTAATTTTCCTAACATATACTAGGACTGCCAGAACTTTAAAGGTGGGGTGGGATTTGTTAAGTGCATTCAGGAAAGTTTCCTCAAGCAGCATATAGAGGTCCTATTCGGGAAAGGGCAAAACTCAACCTACTCTTGGGAAATGGGGCAGGGCAAGTGATGGAGGTGGCAGTGGGGGAGCACTTTGGGACTAGTAACCATAGTTCTGTTAATTTGGAAATAGTTGTGAAGAGGGACAAAACTAGCCCACAGGTTCAAGTTCTAAGTTGGGGCAAGGCAAATTTTGATGGAATTAGACAGGAGCTGGCAGGGGTTGATTGGAGTAGTTTGCTTGCAGGCAAAGGGAAATTAGCCAGTGGGAAGCCTTTAAAAGTGAAATAGCTGGAGCTCAACATTTGTATGTTCCTTTGAGGGTGAAGGTCAAGGTTGGCAGGAATAGACAACCATGGATGACAAGAGGTATTGAGGCTTTGACCAGAAAAAAGAAGTTGTGGCTCAGGCACAGGCAGCTGGGATCAAGGGAATCCCTGGAGATATGCAGGGAATACAGAAGTTTACTGAAGGAGGAAATCAGGATGGTGAAAAGGGGGAATACGATAGCCTTGCCTCACCTGAACAGGGTGAATACAAAGAGGTACTTCAAGTATATTAAAGGAAAAAGAACAACTAAGAGAGAATAGGGCCCCTCAAGGACCAAAGTGGACATACATGTGTAAAACAGCAGATGAGTGAGCTACTCAATGAATATTTCTCCTGTGTGTTTACCATAGAGCCTTGAGAGCTTGGGGAAGTTAGCGGTGATATTTTGGGGACAGTCAATATCACAGTCGAGGAGGTGTTGGATGTATTAGAATGAATAAAGGTGTATAAATATCCTGGTCCTGACCAGATATATCCAAGAACCCTACAAGAGGCTCGAGAAGAAATTGTGGGGGCGCTGGCTGATACTTTAGCATCATTATTATCTACGGGTGAGGTCCCAATGACTGGAAGGTAGCAAATATTGTGCCTTTATTCAAGAAAGGCTACAAAAAAAAACTTGGGAAGCTTAACATCTGTGGTGGGTAAGTTACTTTCGAAGATTCTAAGATAAGATATACATGCTTTTGGAAAGACAGGGTTTGATTAGGAGTAGTCAGCATGGCTTTGAGAGTGGGAAATCATGCCCCACACATTGGGGTGGCACGGTGGCTCAGTGGACATGCAGGTCCTTGGCCTCCTCCATCGCCAGACCATGGCAACACAACGCCTGGAGGAAGAGCACCTCATCTTCCGCCTAGGAACCCTCCAACCACAAGGGCTGAATGCAGATTTCTCCAGCTTCCTCATTTCCCCTCCCCCCATCTTATCTTAGTCCCAACCCTCGGACTCAGCACCGCCTTCTTGACCTGCAATCTTCTTCCCGACCTCTTCGCCCCCACCCCCTCTCCGGCCTATCACCCTCACCTTAACCTCCTTCCACCTATCGCATTCCCAACGTCCCTCCCCCAAGTCCCTCCTCCCTACCTTTTATCTTAGCTTGTTTGGCACATCCTCCTCTGTCCTGAGGAAGGGCTTATGCCTGAAACGTCGATTCTCCTGCTCCTTGGATGCTGCCTGACCTGCTGCGCTTTTCCAGCAACACATTTTTCAGCTCTGATCTCCAGTCCTCACTGTCTCCTGCTCTGGAAGGTTAGATCACATAGAATCCAGGGGGAGCTGGTACATTGGATACACAATTGGCTTGATGGTAGGAAGCTGAGGGTAATAGTGGAAGCGTGCTTGTCAGACTGCAGGCCTGTGACTAGTGGAGTGCCTCACGGGTTGGTGCTGGACCCATTGCTATTTGTTATCTGTATCAATGATTTGGATGAGAATGTACTAGACATGATTAGTAAGTTTTGCAGATGACACTAAATAGCTGGTATTGTGGACAGTGAGGAAGGTTATCAGAAATTGCAATAGGACCTTGATCAGTTAGGAAAGTGGTCTGAGAAATGGCAAATGGAGTTTAGTACAGATAAGTGTGAAGTGTTGCATTTTGAAAAATCATATCAAGATAGGAGTGTCATGGTGAATGGTGGGTCCTTAAGGAATGTAGTGGAACAAAGGGATCTTGGCATTCAGGCTCACACATCTCTGAAATTGGAGTCACAGGTAGACAGGGCAGTGAAGAAGGCTTTTGGTACACTGACCTTCAACAATTCAGGGCATTGAGTATAGAAGTTGGGAAGTTATGCTGCAGTTATACAGAATGTTGGTGAGGCAGCTCTTGGAGTACTGTGTTCACTTTTGGTCACCTTGTTATAGGAAGGAAGTTATTAAGCTGGAAAGAGTGCAGAAGAAATTTACAAGGATGTTGCCAGGACTCAATGGTCTGACTTATAGGGAGAGGTTGGATAAGCTAGGACTTTTTTCTTTCGAGCATAGGAGATGGAGGGTGAATCTCATGGATTGGGTGAATGCACTTAGGCTTTTTTTCCAGGATTGGGGAATTGAGGACTAGAGGGTACCAGTTTAAGGCTAGAGTGGAAGGAATAAAAGGGAACCTGAGGGACAACTTTTTTTACACAGAGTTTGGTTATGTATATGGAATTAGCTGCCAGCAGAAGCATTTGAGGCAGGTACATTAACAAAATTTAAAAGGCATTTGGACAAATACAAGAATAGGAGAGTATTAGAAGGATATGGACCAAATGCAGGGAAGTGGGGTTAGCGTGGATGGACATTTTGGTCAGCATCGACCAGTTTGGGCCGAAGAGACTGTCTCCATGCTATAGGATTCTATGACTATATGACTAACAGAAAATGATTTGACAATTTTGTTGGTTTTCTGACTACGTTAGCATGCCAAAGTTATATCAGTTTGACAATGTTTCTGTCATTGCCTTTGCAAACTAACAGGGTAAACAGTTGTTGCCTCTTCTTCATCAATACGCCATCTGTTTGAATTAGGAATTAGAGATTGCACAGGGCAGGAGTTTTAGGAAAAGAGGCAGTTTTGTAATGTGATACTTCTCAGAATTATGGAAGGTACTGTGTAAAAAAAGCAGCTTAGCTGTAGCTTGAAGTCATGTAGCATCACTCAGATCAATTCCAGGTTAAAAATAATTATAAATAAACAACTCTGGTAATCAGTACCATATGCTAATCCTTTTTCAAGCATGTTAAATAAGTCTAATTTAAATTAAAGTTCAAAATACACAAAATATCAGTGAACTGAATAACATTGTGTGAATGGAAGTGTAGATTAGAAGTCATGTTCTGACATTAAAAGCACATTTTATGGGTGGCATGGTGGCTCAGTGGCTTGCGCTGCTGCCCCATAGCACTAGGGTCCCAGATTCAATTCCAGCCTCGGTGACTGTCTGTGTGGAATTTATGCATTTTTCCTGTGTCTGTGTGGGTTTCCTCCCACAGTCCAAAAAAGTGTGAATCAGGTGAATTGGCCATGCTAAATTGCCCATAGTGTTACGTGTATTAGTCAGGGGTAAATATAGGATAGGAGAATGCGTCTGGGTAGGTGTGGACTGGTTGGGCCACAGGGCCCGTTTCCACATTGAAGGGAATCTAACCTATCTTTAACAAAATTTGCACAAATTAGCATTTCCATCAAGGTGGCCTGCAAAACCTTTTAAAGAAAATAAAGCATCAACTTTTGTTATCTACTGTACCACCCAGAGGTTTCTATGGAGAAGAGCACAAGACTGGACTTCATCAGATTGCTGGCAGAGACCAGACGATGTGGGAGGAAACGTACATCTTTAGTTTGCTTCAGGAGTCTTTGTTAGCCTGTTGGGTGGCATGGTGGCTCAGTGGCTAGCATTGCTGCCTTGCAGCACCAGGGATCCTGGATTCAGTTCCAGCCTTGGTTGATTGTCTTTGTGGAGTTTGCATATTCTCTCCACAGTCCAAAAGTGTGTAGGTTAGATGGATTGGCTGTGCTAAATGACCTGTAGGGTACAGAAGTGGTGTGGATTAGGCATGAGAAATGCTAGGATAGGGTTTTGAATGGGGCTGAGTCAACTTGTGCTAAATGACCAATTTCCACAATATAGAGATTCTAATACACCCTGACACTGGGCAGGTAGTGATCTTTTATCCAGCAGACTACAGAAATAATGCTTTGTTAGGGCTTTTGGAAATGTTAAACTTAGGTCAGTCTGGGATAAATGGTTAAATACGAAAACTAAGCATTTGAAGATGTTCAGATAGAACACTGCAGAGAACCTTCCCCAGTTTCTCATTCTTCTTAAAGTATAATTGTGCCAGGGTTCTGGAGATTATCTAGTCAAGTGTTTCTGTTCCTAAAGAGGAACATGCAGAGGTTATAAATCAAATGGTGATTGAAGATAAGTTGAACACAAATGGGTGAGGGTTATTTTGATCAATTACCCACTTGTTGACTTCAACATAAGTGGTCACATGGTCACTGAGTGACTGAGTCTACATTGCATGTTTTATGGTATTACCTAAAGTGCTAAAATATTTGAGAAATATAAATGTGAAGTAATGTCAATGGTGGTCTGAAAGGAACAAAAAGCCAGTCATTGCTTTAAATATTCAGCAGGTCAGGCAGCAGTTGTAGAGAGAGAAAATCAATTGAAGATTCAGGTCGATCACCTATCTATAATTCCACTCAGATTATTTTTCCCTAGCATTAATTGTTAAGTGAAAAAAAAATTATATTTTCATAATATATTCAATAAAGTTAATCCCAGGAAGTTAAAAATCACACAACACCAAGTTATAGTCCAACAGGTTTAATTGGAAGCACTAACTTTCAGAGCGCTGCTCCTTCATTAGGTGGTTGTCAAATTGGATTGAAGTAGGCTTGGAAATGATGTAATCCAGGGTTTGTCGTCATGTACAGTTTTGTCCTCCTGCTCCTACCAGAAGAGCCTATTACATTATCCAATTAGATCATGTCTAATTGGCATCTACTTAACATGTTCCGTGAAATGCCTAAAAGAAAGCATAGCAATCTGAGTTTTCAAATGTGTAAATGATCTTGCTTCAACATCTTTTTGGAGGAGATCTTCAGGTTTTTTTTGTTTTTCATCTCTCTTTCAAGTTTTTGGAAGAGCCCTCCACCAATTTTTGGCTATCCTTTCCTTAGACAGCTATATCTCTGCTATTCCACAGTTTGAAGCTTCTTAATTCTCTTAGAGTCAAAGTAGATGGTCTCACTTCACCATATTTGTGGGCGGCACGGTGGCACAGTGGTTAGCACTGCTGCCTCACAGCGCCTGAGACCCGGGTTCAATTCCCGCCTCAGGCGACTGACTGTGTGGAGTTTGCACGTTCTCCCCGTGTCTGCGTGGGTTTCCTCCGGGTGCTCCGGTTTCCTCCCACAGTCCAAAAGATGTGCAGGGTCAGGTGAATTGGCCATGCTAAATTGCCCATAGTGTTAGGTAAGGGGTAAATGTAGGGGTATGGGTGGATTTCGCTTCGGCGGGTCAGTGTGGACTTGTTGGGCCGAAGGGCCTGTTTCCACACTGTAATGTAATCTAATCTAATCCATATTGAATTACACTTATCATTGCTTTGTCCACTGATTGATGTGGTCAATATCCATGTGAAACTTTCGGCTTTCAGTAACAATTACATTGCCACCTCACTTAATGTTGCCAGCAAGACTGTGCATAAGTCTTTGCATTCTGTCACTGAGTTCATTCAGGAATATGGTGAAAATCTGAGGTCCTAATATAAATGCAAACGGGTACTACTAGCCACATGAAAAGCCTTATCAAAATTTTCCTTTACATACAATTATCCATTTTCCTTTCGAAAGTTGCGATTGAATCTGCTTCAAAAATCCTTTCAAACAGTGCATTCCTGATCACAGCAGCTCACTCTGTAAAAAATGTTACTGTTCAGTGTTCTTCACTTTTTAGCAATGATCTAAATCCATATCATTTGGGACTGGCCATCCTGTCAGTAGAAAAGCTTTCCCTTATTGACTCTGTCATTGTTATTTCTCCTTATAAAGACCTCAGGGGAACTCAGGTTTTCAGGTTAACATTACATTTAATTAAACAACCTCAGCCTTAGATTGCCTGCAGAATTCTGCTGGTAATCATTTTTACCCTTTCACTTTTTTGACAAATTCTTGCAGCTCTTTATTTTCCAAATCCAGCTGTAAAGCACAGAAATGGACACCGTAAGATAACTTATTCCAGATTGTTTCTAACTTAATTGATCTTTCATAAGCTCTTTCTAAAGCCTATCAAGGACATACGCATAACTACCATCACATATTTCTAAAATTTCTAGTACAGCTTAGGTTACTGATGATCCTACTTCTTCCATTAAACTCCAACGGGCACATTTTGCACATTTTGAATATTATAATAGTTCAAGTGCTCATCCAAATGTTTTTAAAGGTTGTAAGGTTTTCAGCCTGCATTATCTTCTTAGGCACCACCTTCTGAGTGAACAAGTATTTTCTCAAATCCCCTCTGAACCTCCTACCACTTACCCTGAAATTATATCCCCTCTTGACTGATCCCTTAATCAGCTGCTCCCAACTCACCTTATCCATTCCCCACAAAAACTGATACAAATATTCCCAAGGCCACAAGAAACATTTCATTCATGTAGGTGCGCATGTCAGAAGTAGGGAGAGGAGGGAGGGCATATGTACTCTCTTCACTTGGTCACAATGTTCTTGGTGCTAGCCAAATGATCCAATTCAGTTCTCTTAAAAGCAACTTCTTAAGCAAGGTCACAAATGTCACCAAGAGGGAACTGTCAATAATTAATCTCATCTGCACTTTCCTTTCCATTTAACGACATCAAAATGAGTCATTCCTATTTGATGCTGTGTCACTCTATTATTATTCTTTTATTCAAAGTGTGGTCATTCCCATGAATTATCGTTCTTTTTGATTCCGAAACTCTGGAGAAAAATTATTGCCCAATGAAAAAAGTTGTTCCTGTAAGAACCCTTAAGCAGAGTTAAGGAAGAGATCAAGACTCTGCTCAAGTCCCTTTCTCCCAGTGAAGTTAAAGAAGCGCTGTATGAAAATTGGATTGTACTTAGAGAATTTCCATAACTATTATCATAAGACAATCCCTCACATTGACTGAAGACCATGATGAAACAAGGGGTGGTGCACAAACATTACAGATTGAAAACATGTTTGATCAAAAGAAGTAATCTAATCTAATCTAATCTAATCTAAAAAGAGTTTAAAATGTGAATTTCTCTGTGAATTACATGAACTTACATTTAGAAAGTGAGTTTTGAAATGCTTAAGTGCTTATTGTGAGTAAATGTATAACATATTCCAAAACATACAGATAAATGAAAGTTTGACTGACATCCAATTTGAACATGCTTGCACTTGTCTAGTTTCCATGAAAAAAAAGAACAAAATATAGTGTAGATAGTGGGATAGCGCAGGGGGACAAGCTGAGAATAGTACACAGGTTGGCGGAACATTGAGGGCCAATGGGCCTGTTCTGAGCTGTATTGTTTTATGCTTTATGTTATATATTCTAAATCATACAAAAAAGTTTTTTTTAAGATTCCCTACAGTATGGAAACAGGCCCTTCAGCCCAACAAGTCCACACCAATCCTCCGAAGAGTAACCCCCCAGACCCATTCTCCCATCCTATATTTATCCCTGACTAATGCACCTAATAGAGATGGAAATGTGTTGCTGGAAAAGCGCAGCAGGTCAGGCAGCATCTAGGGAACAGGAGAATCGACATTTCGGGCATTAGCCCTTCTTCAGGAATGAGGAAAGTTGGTCCAGCAGGCTAAGATAAAAGATAGGGAGGAGGGACTTGGGGGAGGGGCGTCGGAAATGTGATAGGTGGAAAGAGGTCAAGGTGAGGGTGATAGGTCAGACTGGGGTGGGGGCGGAGAGGTCGGGAAGAAGATTGCAGGTTAGGAAGGCGGTGCTGAATTTGATGGATTTGACTGAGACAGGCTGGGGGGAGGGGAAATGAGGAAACTGGTGAAATCCGAGTTCATCCCTTGTGGTTGGAGGGTTCCTAGCCAGAAGATGAGGCGTTAGAACATAGAACATAGAACAATACAGCACAGAACACGCCCTTCGGCCCACGATGTTGTGCCGAACTTCTAACCTAGATTAAGTACCCATTCATGTACCTATCCAAATGCCACTTAAAGGTCGCCAATGATTCCGACTCTACCACTCCCACGGGCAGCGCATTCCATGCCCCCACCACTCTCTGGGTAAAGAACCCACCCCTGACATTTCCCCTATACCTTCCACCCTTCACCTTAAATTTATGTCCCCTTGTAACACTCTGTTGTACCCGGGGAAAAAGTTTCTGACTGTCTACTCTATCTATTCCTCTGATCATCTTATAAACCTCTATCAAGTCACCCCTCATCCTTCGCCGTTCCAACGAGAAAAGGCCGAGAACTCTCAACCTATCCTCGTACGACTTCCTCTCCATTCCAGGCAACATCCTGGTAAATCTTCTCTGCACCCTCTCCAAAGCTTCCACATCTTTCCTAAAGTGAGGCGACCAGAATTGCACACAGTACTCCAACTGTGGCCTAACCAAAGTCCTGTACAGCTGCAACATCACTTCACGACTCTTGAATTCAATCCCTCTGCTAATGAACGATAATACTCCATAGGCCTTCTTACAAACTCTATCCACCTGAGTGGCAACCTTCAAAGATCTATGTACATAGACCCCAAGATCCCTCTGTTCCTCCACCTGACTAAGAACCCTACCATTAACCCTGTATTCCGCATTCTTATTTGTTCTTCCAAAATGGACAACCTCACACTTGGCAGGGTTGAACTCCATCTGCCACTCCTCAGCCCAGCTCTGCATCATATCTAAGTCCCTCTGCAGCCGACAACAGCCCTCCTCACTGTCCACAACTCCACCTATCTTCGTATCATCTGCAAATTTACTGACCCACCCTTCGACTCCCTCATCTAAGTCATTAATAAAAATTACAAACAGCAGAGGACCCAGAACTGATCCCTGCGGAACTCCAACCGTCGTTTCGCTGTGGTCTGACAATGGAGGAGTCCAAAGACCTGCATATCCTTGGTGGAGTGGGAGGGGGAATTGAAATGTTGAGCTACAGGGTGGTTGGGTTGGTTGGTCCGGGTGTCCCAGAGGTGTTCCCTGAAACGCTCCGCAAGTAGGCGGCCCGTCTCCCCAATATAGAGGAGGCCACATCGGGTGCAAAGGATGCAATAGATGATATGTGTGGAGGTACAGGTGAATCTGTGGCGGATATGGAAGTTTCCTTTGGGGCCTTGGAGGGAGGTGAGGGGGGAGGTGTGGGCGCAAGTCTTGCACCTCCTGCGGTTGCAGGGGAAGGTGCCGGGAGTGGAGGTTGGGTTGGTGGGGGGTGTAGATCTGACGAGGGAGTCACGGAGGGAGTGGTCTTTACGGAATGCTGATAGGGGAGGGGAGGGAAATATATCCTTGGTGGTGGGGTCCGTTTGGAGGTGGCGGAAATGGCGGCGGATGATGCGCTGTACATGGAGGTTAGTGGGGTGGTAGGTGAGGACCAGTGGGGTTCTGTCCTGGTGGCGGTTGGAGGGGCGGGGTTCAAGGGCGGAGGATCGGGAAGTGGAAGAGATGCGGTGGAGGGCATCGTCGACCACGTCGGGGGGGGAATTGCGGTCCTTGAAGAAGGAGGCCATCTGGGATGTGCGTTTTTGGAACTGGTCCTCCTGGGAGCAGATGCGGCGGAGTCGAAGGAATTGGGAGAATGGGATGGCGTTTTTACAGGGGGCAGGATGGGAGGAGGTGTAGTCCAGGTAGCTGTGGGAGTCGGTTGGTTTGTAGTAGATGTCCGTGTTGATGCACCTAATACTATGGGTAATTTATCATGACCAACTCAACCGACCTGCACACCTTTTTGATTGTGGGAAGAAATCAGAGCACCCAGAGGAAACCCAGGAAGACACGGGGAGAATGTGCAATCTCCACACAAGCAATTGCACAAGGCAGGAAACAAACCTGGGTGAGTGAGAAAAAGCTAAAAGTGCAATGTGTTGTCACCTAGTGACTTGTACCTACACTTTCTTAGATCAGCAGAAGTTCACCCTTTCTGCTGACAGCTTTATAAATCTCACCTCACACCTTGTGTATTGCGAGATTTTGAACATATTTGAATTGTCAGATATGATTAATCCTAACCAATGACTTCTAACCAAAGCAACACTGAATTTTGTTTTTGTGTTTTTAAACAGGGCTCAAGGAGATCATCTTTGGTTTACTTTCCAAGTTAGTACAAATTGGCATTGGGTAAATAAGATTAGAGTGATGAATGCATGGTTCAAAGACTGGTGCAGTAAAAATGTGTCCTGGTTTGTGGGGCACTGAGAGCAATCCTAGGAAATGTGTGGGATCTGTAATGTCCTATACCCAAAAGGTGATGGCTCAGTGCTCTGTTGAGCTGCATAACTAGTAAAGTAAAAGGAGTTTTAGACTAACTAGTATAGTGAAAGGATCAGATTTGGAAAATTTGGTAAGTCAAAAAGTAGACATAAGGTAAGAGGAAACGGTGTCAATATGGGAATTGATAAACAGACTGTGACAGGAAGAAAGAGAGATTATTACCCAATTTTTAAAAAATTCAAGTAGGTCAATTAAGCACAAATTATTTTATAAAATTCTTGCTGTATGTCCTTAATTCATCCACAGTTTTTCACGTGATTGCTTATTTTTTTCCAGATTATACCTTCTAAAAGCTTTCTGACCACTAAGGTCAACTGGCGCATGATTGCTTACTTTTATTTACATCCTTCTGTGAGCTAATATTTACATTTGCAATTCTCCCATCCAGTTGTAACAGCCATGTGTCTAAGGATGATTAAAGGATTACTTCCATAATTCCAACCTTCTCTTCCCTTAAATACTTGAATACTTCTTGCAGTCTGTTTGCCACTTTAAACTTAATTAGCCTTTAATATTCCTCTTGTTTATCCATTTTAATTCACCTGCCATCTCAATTACCTTCTCTCACTATGACTTAAGTAGCATCTTCCTTGGTAAGGACTCATAGTACACATTTAGTCCTTCAGCTATGTGTCTGGTTCCATTCCCCTTTAGATCTCTAATCAGCCATCTATCTATTCTTTTACTACATTTTTACTATCTACAGATAGACTTTGGGACTCTTTTTCATCTTAGCTGCCTGTTTCTTTTTTTATTTGCTCTTTGTTTCTTTTAATATTTTTTTCATTTCCTTTCTGAAATTTCTATATTCAGGCTCATTCTCACTTATATTACTTATCTAAAATAAATTCAGTAGAAGAGAAAAATGATCGCTAGTTTGGAATTACGAAATAATTTTACGTTGACACATAAATGAATATGATCAATGAAAAACAACTAAAGCACTTTGATACATTTCTCGAGAATTGAAAAGGAGGAATGAAATGTCGTACACCTGTATACCTTGGTTCAACTAAGAGAGTAGTCTCCATTTTATAAAAAGGAGAAAGAAGCAGTACAGAAGAAACATATTTCAAAAGGTTTACCAGAATTCAAGTGTACCTTTAGAAAAACTGAATAAGAAATATCTCAGCTTATCTGGAAATGAGGAAGATGATATTGATAGTGGTCTTTAAGATTATGAAAATGTCTAGTTTGACTTGGCAGTTGTTTTCACATTTTTTAAGTCTGAGCCACTATTTAAATTAATCATGGTTAAGCTGTGCCTGAACTCCCATCTTTGAATCATATCCCTTGATACTATTTCTCCTGGAGCTCTCTGCCCAAAAGTAGGTCTGATCCATCTCTGCCATAGGCAGGCAACATCATGTCCTGAACCTGTGCCAACAGGAACAAGAATTAACCCACGTTGTTGGTAACAATCTGATTTACACTAGTTATCCAAACAATGGGTTGCATGGGTAGCACAGTGGTTAGCACTGCTGCCTCACTGTGCCAGAGACCCGCATTCAATTCCCGCCTCAGGCTGTGTGGAGTTTGCACATTGTCCCAGTGTCTGCGTGGGTTTCCTCCGGGTGCTCCGGTTTCCTCCCACAATCCAAAAGATGTGCAAGTTAGGTGAATTGGCCATGCTAACCGTAGTGTTAGGTGAAGGGGTAAATGTAGGGGAATGGGTCTGGGTGGGCTGCTCTTCGGAGGGTCGGTGTGGACTTGTTGGGCCGAAGGGCCTGTTTCCACAGTGTAAGTAATAGAACATAGAACATAGAACCGTACAGCACAGAACAGGCCCTTCAGCCCACGATGTTGTGCCGACCACTGATCCTCATGTATGCACCCTCAAATTTCTGTGACCATATGCATGTCCAGCAGTCTCTTAAATGTCCCCAATGACCTCGCTTCCACAACTTCTGCTGGCAACACATTCCATGCTCTCACAACTCTCTGTGAAAAGAACCCGCCTCTGACATCCCCTCTATACTTTCCTCCAACCAGCTTAAAACTATGACCCCTCGTGTTAGCCATTTCTGCCCTGGGAAATAGTCTCTGGCTATCAACTATCTATGCCTCTCATTATCTTGTATACCTCAATTAAGTCCCCTCCTCCTCCTTTTCTCCAATGAAAAAAGTCTGAGCTCAGTCAACCTCTCTTCATAAGATAAGCCCTCCAGTCCAGGCAGCATCCTGGTAAACCTCCTCTGAACCCTCTCCAAATCATCCACATCTTTCCTATAATAGGGCGACCAGAATCTAATCTAATCCAATCTAAACTGGTCCCCTAAGGAGTCTGAATTGCTGTGGTCTCAGTTTTGTGGTAGAGGTTTTTTTTCCATCATATGGCTGACTGGGAATCTCTTCCACTCTCATCTAATATTGGCACATATTGGAAGGCCTTAGGGGTGGTTAACCTGCGTCTTTGCCTGCATTATGAAAGCAACATGATGAAAGAGTGGGATTTGAACCTGGAGCGCCTTGTTCAGAGCCAGGGGTCCTACCCCTTTTACTTCAGAACTTCCTTGATATCCTTTCATAATAAAAATAAACTGTCAATCTCTAGCTTGAAAATACCAATTCACCCAACTTTCAATTCCATCCCCAATTGAGATTCACCAAGTTCATATTCCTTGGTATTACTTCCTTCACAACATTGATTAACCTATTGTTACTTTACCCTCACTTTTAAGGGAGAACAGGAAGATTTACCAGCAACAACTTGCGGAGTTAAGAGTGAAGGGGTAGAATAGTCTTATCTTTGTTGTATTATTACAATCAAGTAAAAAGAATAAATATCCTCTGTTCCCAACAAATGGGTTCTGAAAACTAACATAAATAAAATATGACAGAAAATGCCTACAAGCATACTGTTTTGAATAACACTGAAGAGTGTTAAATATTTTTCAATAATGTTGTGCATGATAGCTTGGGCAGTACGGTGGTACAGTTAGCATGGTGCATCACAGCGCCAGAAATTCATTTCAATTCCAGCCTTGAGTGACTGTCTGTACAGAGTTTACATGTTCTTTCCATGTCTGTGTGTTTCTGCTGCTTGCTCGCTCCAGTTTCTTCCCATAGTTTAAAGATGTGCATATTAGATTAGATTACTTAGTGTGGAAACAGGCCCTTCGGCCCAACAAGTCCACACCGACCCGCCGAAGCGCACCCACCCAGACCCATTCCCCTACACCTAACACTACGGGCAATTTAGCATGGCCAATTCACCAAACCTACAAATTTTTGGACTGTGGGAGGAAACCGGAGCAACCAGAGGAAACCCTCACAGACATGGGGAGAATGTGCAAATTCCACACAGTCAGTCGCCTGAGGCGGGAATTGAATCCAGGTCTCTGGTGCTGTGAGGCAGCAGTACTAACCACTGTGCCACCGTGCTGCCCATATTAGGTGGATTGGACTTGCTAAATTGCCCAATAGTACCTAGGGATGTGTAGGCTAGTTGAATTAGCCATGTTAAATGTGGGAATCGGGATAAAATAGAGGGTGGGTCTGAATAGGATGGCCTTTGGAGGCTCTGTGCAAACTTGTTGGGCTAAATGACCTCTATCTGCACTGAGGAATTCTATGATTCTAATTGAATGTCATGGTTTGCATTTTATGGTACTACCAGGGGAAATGTTTGGGTGGCATAGTGTGAAAATTCCTGTATTAACTGGCATCCTGACACCATTCCTCATATTAGAGACTTTCAGCAGGTAAGGGAAGGGTAAGGGTGATCCAGATACTGACCTATTAGAACAGGGATTCCACCAAAGCATAGGAAGACAGCAACTAGCAGTGACTCCCTTGACCCTTGGTCTTCAAGTCCACTGGTGATGAAAAGCAACATTTTCCACTGGAAGTACTTAGACCTTGGCATTGATGTGGCAGAGATGAGAGGGATGGGAAGGCAGAAGCCATACCCACTGTCAACATCTGTAGCTGAAGGAAAGATGACTAAATACCAGTGCTGGAAAAGACTACATCCAAAGGCAGATGGCCAAAGAGTCAGGGCACTTTGTTTCTTAATGAGGCCTCCCCACCTGTGTGTGTTTTCCATCAGTCACATCTTCATGACCAGCATGTTACAGTGTGGCATGCATCAACAGATCATACCTTGGCCTGATACCTGCTCTTGTGGTATTTTCCACTTCTTTAAGAACCTCACTTTCATCCGTTCCTAAAATTATCACTGTCCTTCCAAGAATAAGCACATTTTATTACCATGACATCTTCACTTCTTTCCTCCCTTAGTGCTGAACAACTTTTCATCTCTTGCTATTTTTAACTTCCATTGTGCTCTCTTTTATGTAATTATGTTCTTTTCCCTTCGTGTTAAACTCTCCAACTTATAGTCACAGCACTTGACCTTCCCATCTCATATGGTCTTGCTAGTTTTATATTATTAATCACACAATTTCATCTCTGATCACGTCCTTCCACTAACTATACCTTTTGCACTCCAACCCTATCATCGAGGGAAAAGTATTTTCAAAATCCCAGCTGTCCAGTCTCTGGCCTTCCTTTTGTTATTTGTATTTATGTGAATACTCAACCATATACTTAATGTTCTGCTTCCTGAACTATTACCATTGAACTGTTACTCATTCGTACCCTGAGTATTCCCCCAGTATGATCCGCAACTTTGCTTCTTTAAGCACACTCAAGATATTCACAGTTGAAATTATATGGCAGACAGTTTAGTTGTTCACTTCTAGAAGGGACTGGACCACGAAGCATCATCAGGTCTTGCATCATCTTGCATCATCAGGTCTTGCATCATCTGCTCAAATACCTTACTTCTACAGACTTATTCTGAAATGCAAAAAAAAATCCTATTTTGTCTATTGTAAATGACTTAAACCTTTCTCACCTCTCACCTCCACCGTCATGTCCAAGGTCAGAGATGTTTATGAACTCCCCACACTAAAACAAAAATTGAGACTGTCTGTTCAGCTGACTCTGCTGCTGCCGACCCTTCCACTAACCTATTTGACCAAATCTTTTGCATTCTCCTCCCCATCCTAATCCTTCACCTTGAATTTGCAGCTACTGCTAATTACTTTCCTAGCTCCCTCACATCATCTATATACAGTAGCGCCTCGATTTACGAACTTAATCTGTTCCGGGACCCGGTTCGCGAACCGAAAAGTTTGCAAACTGAATCAATTTTTCCCGTTGTTCGGATAGCGTAAGAATGCTTGGATGTAGCAATGAACGCTGTTCACAGCGCACGCGCCAAAGATGAACTGAATGAGATCACGCAGAACCCGAGAGCTTTTGCGTTCAACAAGCGCGTAGCAAAGCAGAACAATGAAACCACGTGGTCGCACATGGGCTTTTTGCGTTCATATCTTCGTTCGTACCTTGAATTTTGTACGTACGTTGAAGAAAAAGTTTACGTACAATCCTGTTTGTAAACCGATTTGTTTGTGAACGGGGTCATTTGTATGTCGAGGCACTACTGTATTCATTTTTTTTGTCAAACTTATTGCCTTGACCCTCAATCCTATTCTCCCTGAAATGAAGATCACCTGACTTCACCTTCTGCTTCCTCCCATCGTCATGTTAGCTGATATTATCTCTTTAGATGTTGTCCCTCTCTTCTTTAAGATTACTGTTATCACCCATCTTCCAAAACAAAACTCTTATCCCCCCATCCTTGCAAATTACCATCCATGTCCAATTACCCTTTTCTCTCCAATGTCTTTTGACAAATGATTCCCCATCTTTCCTGAATTGCTGTGTCTGAATCCTGCCAATTAGGTTTCTACCTCTCCCACAGTAACAAAACCATCCTTTTAGAAATAGTAAATGCCACTCTCTGTGACTATGGCAAAGGTAAACATTCCCTCCTTGTCCTTTTCAACTTGTTTGCAGCCTTTAACATGGTTGACTGCACCATCTTCATCCGAGATCTTTTCACTGAATTCTCAGTTCCATATTGGATATCTTGTGATAATCCTTTATAGTTGTGCTTCTAGTTATGCTGTTCCACAGAAGAGGAAATAACAAACTTAATAAACCTTAACAAACCTCACTATACCTAATTCCACTTCAAGCTCTTCTCACGCCTGGCTTCACCACCACCTCCTCACCCACTTACCATGGCCCTCTCCCTCATTGTGAAAGATAATTGGCAGATGTAGAACCCTTCATCTCATCTAGACCTTCTTGTGGGCAGCTATTATCTTGCAAGGACAGAGTGATAATGGCCATTGCTAACAACCCCTTTTCATTAGAAGCTGCATATTTCATAACTGGCAGCTCTACAGGCGTGATATGTCTCTGGGTCAGTAAATATCCTGGCTTTCTCTCCCATGTTCAAGAGTCGCAGGTTATCTTGTTCTCCTCAGCTAGAAAGGCTGTGAAAGAATACCCAGAGGTTTGTCCTGACTGTCCAGCATTACACTCATCTTTTTTTGGAGCAAGTAAGGCCATTGAAACTCCTCCAATATTAGACTGAGTTTCTGAGCACCATACCCCACTTGCTAACAACCTTGGTGATCTCCATTCAGGGCTGTTTTGTTTGGCTGGGTAACCTTGCTCTATATCTCTTTGAACATCTCCTTCCAAAATGCCAATTGTGGTGAGGAGGCAAAATGCACTTTCTGCAATTCAGACAAAAGCCTTTATCCTTGCAGCAAGCTCAACAAGCATCTTTATGTTTCTGTGTAGATAAGGTGATTTAATCTAGGTGCTGCCACATTTAAGTTGAGGAATGCTGGATCACTACTCAGCCGCTCCCTTATGCTTGAGGATTTCATTAACAGAGTGAACCTGATATTCATGTCTTGCTAATGAATTCTGGACCCATGAACGAACTGCAAATCTAAGGCATGTTTTCCCTTCAGGAGCAAATCACCCCTCTCCTGAGAGAACTCACTCAATCACATGTTCCTTTGCTCAACAAGAGCTCAGAGGCAAATGTCTTGGTGAATGACAAGTCTCGACACTGGTGAGGTGAATCATCAGAAGAGGCCAACCAGAGGCTGATGATATCTCAATCCAAAAGTCCACCAATCAAGTTTTGCTTCTTGCAGGATCTAGTGGCAAGACTGCAAGTATTTGTTGTACACATCTCAGGCAGTGCAGATAGCAAGCAGTATGGGGTCAGAGGCAAGGGTAAGGGGTTATCTTTCTGAAACTGTGCTCTTTGCTTTCAGGCTGGTTGCCCTGCTTTTCCAGTTTAGAAATGAGACATGTTGCTCGCACGCTAGAAAGGCAGGTATTCAGTTTTGTGGGAAGTTGTGGCCCTTAAATGACCATAAATTGGCTTGGTGTAGGTCATGAAGGTCATACATGGGCCTGTTTGCTTGACATGTTTGTCCATACGCCACTGAAGGCAAAAGGGCATGCTGATAGGGTGATTAAAAAGGCATATGGGACACTTGTTTTTATGAATCAAAACAGATTACAAAAGCCATGCTGGAGTTAGAATAATACAAATCCCTACAGATGAAAACAGAGTATTTGGCCCATCAGGTCCACACTGATCCTCCAAAGAACATCCCACCCAGACCCACCCTTTATCCCTTAACTCTGCATTTCCCATGTCTAATCCACCTAGCCTGCAAATCCTTGGGCAATTTAGCATGGCCATTCCACCTACCCTGCAAATCTTCAGATTATGGGAGGAAACTGGTGCTGACACGGGAAGAATGTACATGTGAATATTGCACAGTCGTTCAAAGTGGAATCAAACCCGGGTCCCTGATCCTGTGAACTAGTGACACTGACCACTGTGCCTCCAAAGCTTATAGAACTTTGATGAGGTCACAGCTAGAGTTCTGTGTGCAGCTCGGATCACTACATTACAGGAAGGATATGATTTCATTGAAGGAAGTGCAGAGGAGATTCATCATCCGGCCTGAGATGGAAAACTTAAGTTTTGAGGAAAGGTTGCATAGACTTGGGTTGTTTTCATTCAAGCAGAGAAGACAAGGGGCTATCTGATTGAAGTGTGCGATGTTATGAGGGCCATGGATAGAATGGATAAGGAGCAGCCATTCCCCTTAGTTGAAGGTTCAGTCATGAGGGAACACAGGTTTGAGGTGAGGAACAGGAGATTTAGGGGAGATGAGAGGACAAACTTTTTTTTGCCCAGAGGGTAGTGATGGTCTGGAACCACTGCCTTGGTGATGGTGAGGTAAACTGCCTCACATCCTATAAAAAGTACCTGGATATGTGCTTGGCACATCATTACATTCAAGTGCTGGTAAACAAAATTAGGTTGAAAGTCAGGTGTGGGTTCAAGTCTCATTTTAGTTTGACACTTCAGTGCAATACAACATTGCGAGAGGTGCTGCCTTTCTGTTGAGACCATGTCTTCCCTCTTAGGTGGATGGAGAAGATCCTTTGGCCCTATTTTGAAGAGGAGTGGTGGATGTAATGCTGATATCTAAATCAAGCCTTCTAGTTAATTCACAAAAATAGACCATAAAGTCATAGATTCCCTGCAGTGCAGAGAGAGGCCATTTGGCCCATCGAGGGTTGAGAGTGTAGTGCCGGAAAAGTACAGCAGGTCAGGCAGCATCGAGGAGCAGGAGTGTCGTAGTTTTGGGCATAAGGCCTACATCACCCCTTCATTTGGCCCATCGACTCTGCACTGACCCTTCTAACAGCATCACGTAGAGGCTCAAGTCCCATCCTATTACTGTAACTCTGTATTTACTATGTCTAACCTACTAGGCCTACACATTCCTGGACACTTGGACAATTAAGGACAAAAGGATATCTAGGGAGAGAATAGGGCCCCTCAAAGATCAGCAAGGCAGCCTTTGTGTGGAGCCACAGAAAATTGGGGAGATACTAAATGAATATTTTACATCAGTATTTACTGTGGAAAAGGATATGGAAGATATAGACTGTAGGGAAATAGATGGTGACATTTTACAAAATGTCCAGATTACAGAGGAGGAAGTGCTGGATGTCTTGAAACGGGTAAAGGTGGATAAATCCGCAGGACCTGATCAGGTGTACCCTAGAACTCTGGGAAGCTAGAGAAGTGATTGCTGGGCCTCTTGTTGAGATATTTGTATCATCAATAGTCACAGGTGAGGTGGCGGAAGACTGGAGGTTAGCTAACGAGGTGCTCCTGTTTAAGAAGGGCGGTAAAGACAAGCCAGGGAACTATAGACCGGTGAGCCTGACCTCGGTGGTGGGCAAGTTGTTGGAGGGAATCCTGAGGGACAGGATGTACATGTATTTGGAAAGGCAAGGACTGATTCAGGATTGTCAACATGGCTTTGTGCATGGGAAATCATGTCTCACAAACTTGATTGAGTTTTTTTGAAGAAGTAACAAAGAAGATTAATGAGGGCAGAGCAGTAGATGTGATCTATATGGACTTCAGTAAGGTGTTCAACAAGGTTCCCCCTGGGAGACTGATTAGCAAGGTTAGATTTCATGGAATACAGGGAGAACTAGCCATTTGGATACAGAACTGGCTCAAAGGTAGAAGACAGGAGGGTGATGGTGGAGGGTTGTTTTTCAGACTGGAGGCCTGTGACCAGTGGAGTGCCTCTACTTTTTGTCATTTACATAAATAATTTGGATGTAAGCGTAAGAGGTACAGTTAGTAAGTTTGCAGATGACACCAAAATTGGAGGTGTAGTGGACAGCGAAGAGGGTTACCTCAGATTACAACAGGATCTGGACCAGATGGGCCAATGGGCTGAGAAGTGGCAGATGGAATTTAATTCAGATAAATGTGAGGTGCTGCATTTTGGGAAAGCAAACCTTAGCAGGACTTATACACTTAATGGTAAGTTCCTAGGGAGTGTTGCTGAAAAAAGAGACTTTGGAGTGCAGGTTCATAGCTCCTTGAAAGTGGAGTTGCTGGCAGATAGGATAGTGAAGAAGGAGTTTGGTGATGCTTTCTTTTATTGGTCAAAGTATTGAGTACAGGAGTTGGGTGGTCATGTTGCAGCTGTACAGGACATTGATTAGGCCATTGTTGGAATAGTGTGTGCAATTCTGGTCTCCTTCCTATCGGAAAGATATTGTGAAACTTGAAACGTTTCAGAAAAGATTTACAAGGATGTTGCCAGGGTTGGAGGATTTGAGCTACAGGGAGAGGCTGAACAGGCTGGGGCTGTTTTCCCTGGAGCATCGGAGGCTGAGGGGTGACCTTAGAGGTTTACAAAACTGAGGGGCATGGATAGGATAAATAGACAAAGTATTTTCCCTGGGGGTGGGGAGTCCAGAACTAGAGGCCATAGGTTTAGGGTGAGAGGGGAAAGATATAAAAGAGACCTAAGGGGCAACTTTTTCATGCAGAGGGTAGTACGTGTATGGAATGAGCTGCCAGAGGAAGTGGTGGAGGCTGGTACAATTGCAACATTTAAGAGGCATTTGGATGGGTATATAAATAGGAAGGGTTTGGACGGATATGGGCCGGGTGCTGGCAGGTGGGACTAGTTTGGGTTGGGATATCTGGTCTGCATGGACATGTTGGACTGAAGGGTCTGTTTCCATGCTGTACATCTCTATGACTCTATAATTTAGCATGGCCAATCTACCTGACTTGCTCATGGAGTCACAGAGTCTTAGAGATGTAAAGCATGGAAACAGACCCTTCGGTCCAACTCATCCATGCCGACTAGATCTAACCTAATCTAATCTCATTTGCCAGCACTTGGCCCATATCTCTCTGAACCCTTCCTGTTCATATACCCATCCAGATGCCTTGTGAATGCTGTAATTGTACCAGCCTACACCACTTCCTCTGGCAGTTCATTCCATACATGCATCACCCTCTGCATGAAAAGTTGCCCCTTCGGTCCCTTATATATCTTTCCCCTCTCACCCTAAACCTATGCTGTCTAGTTCTGCACATCTCCACCCCAAGGAAGAGACCTTGCCCCTCATGATTTTATAAACCTCTATAAGGTCATCCCTCAGCCCCCGGACCTCCAGGGAAAACAGTCCCAGTCTATTCAGCCTCTCGCTAAAGCTCAAATCCTCCAACCCTGACAACATCCTTGTAAATCTTTTCTGCACCCTTTCAAGTTTCCCAACACCCTTCCAACAGGAAGGAGACCAGACTGCATACTATATACCCCACGATCAGGGAAGAGCGCCTAAAGGATTGACCAAAGGGATGGTTTATGTTGTATCTTAAAGGAGTCCAGATATAGGGCTCAGGTAGCTGAAGGCATGGCCACCAAGAGTGGAGCAGGAAATTACAAATGCCAAGATGTCAGCACTGGAGGACTGCAGAGTTATCAGAAAGTTGTACCTGCAGCTAAATTTATAACCAGCTTGTATCAATTTCTCTCCATATTGTCCTGAATGCAGGGCTGTTTTCCAGCCTTTCCCAGTTGTCAAGTGAAGCTCAAGTTCAATCATTTCAAGCAAATGTTTTTGAAATAACCCATGACAGGAAAATTTGTCTGCATCTTTCAGCATGCAGAGGTCCCTAAACAGGGGTTTTAAAACTTTCTACTGACTTTAGATTTGTTTAAGTGCAATTCAGAGAATGTTTCCAGTGTGAGGCAGATGCAAACCAAGGACCATAAATTTCAGATAGTCAGTGACAAGTCCAATGAGGAATCGAAGAGAACTGTCTTTACCTAGAGTGTGATAAGAATATGGAACTCACTATCACAGGACATCAACATATTTACAAGGAAGCTAGATAATTACAGGAAAAGAGGGATAAGTGAGCAATGTTAGAAAAACAGGTGTGGTAACAACAGTTCTGTGAGCCTGCTCTGCCATTTCATTAGATCACAGCTGATGTGTATTTTAACTATTCAGCTTCATCTTCCCGTGTTCCCTGATACTCTTACCAAACAAAAATCTAATGAATCTCAGTGCTGAAAGTTCTAATTAACAGCCCAGCACTTTTGGGAGAAAAAGTTCAACATTTCCAGTATTCTTCATATGAAGAAATATTTCCTACATAATTTATAAATAGCTTGGATCTAATTTTAAATTTCTAATTATATAGTGCTGGGTTCTCCCACAAGAGGGAACACATTCTCTGCATCTATCCTATTAAATCTCTCATATTTTAACCTCAATCAAATCAACTCTTGATATTCAATACAGTGCCACTTTATGTAACTAGTCTTCCATATAAACCCCGCCAATCCTAGTTTTGATGCACTGCAACTATCTTGGGATTATAAAGGGACAGGTCAGTTTACGAGCACAGTTCCACCAGAGCAGCAGAATACTAGACTCTGTGTTGGATTAGATTAGATTACCTACACTGTGGAAACAGGCCCTTTGGCCCAACAAGTCCACACCAACCCTCCGAAGAGTAATTCACCTGACGCCAATTCACCTGACATACACATCTTTGGACTGTGGGAGGAAACCGGTTTCCTCCCACAGTCCAAAAATGTGCAAGTTAGGTGAATTGGCCATGCTAAATTGCCAGTAGTGTTAGGTGTAGGGGAATGGGTCTGGGTGGGTTGCACTTAGGCGGGTCGATGTGGACTTGTTGGGCCAGAGGGCTGTTTCCACACTAAGGAATCTAATTCTTGAGCTTGTTGCAACAATCATCTAAACCGGAGCTCCCGGAGGAAACCCACGCAGACACAGGGAGAACGTGCAAACTCTACACAGACAGTCGCCCAAAGCTGGAATCGAATCTGGGTCCCTGGCATTGTGAGGCAGCAGTGCTAACCACTGAGCCACTTTGCTGCCCACATAGTATAACGTTTCTGTCACAGTGAAATAGTCTGAGAATTCTATAAACTGTAAGCTATCTCATGAGAACATATTAAATCTTATCTAGAGTCATAGACCCTTGCTGTTCATGCTAGACATGATTCCAAACTAAATTAGATCCATCTGTCTGCTCTTGGCCCACTTCACTCCAAGCCTTTTCTGTTCATGTACTTATCCAAATGTCTTTTAAACTTTGTATTTGTACCTACATCCACCATTTAGAACATAAAGGTATAGGAACAATGTAGGAAAATGGCATTGAGGCAGATAGTCATAATCTAGAATAACGGGTCAGGCTTATGAGGCTGCATGGCCTGCTCCTACGCTTCCATGAAGATATAAAACAGATATGTGTTTGCTGCTATGGGGCAGGAAGAATGTGCTTCTCATTGCAATGTCTGCCTGGATTATTGCAGTGTCATCTGGCCATGAGCCTACATTTAACAAGAGAACAGTTTTAAACTATTAATTTCAATACAGCATTTTCTTTTATATGACAGAATTTTCTCTTCACCAGACATGAGTATCAGTAGAAAGGTCAGTATTTATTACTGAGCTGCAACTACCCTCAAGGAGGTAATGGTGAGCAACCTCCTTGAACCATTGCAGTCAAGTGCTATTCAGGAGTGAGTCCAGTGATTTTAACCTAGTCAAAGTGAAGAAAATTGTTCGGGATCCAATTTTTTGCCTCCTTATTCATCCCATTTCTTTTTCCCACGTTCTTTTAGTTTCCACCTAACCCTCTGCACTACTATAAATCATTAAATCATTTCAGATCTTGCTATTTTGAAGAAGATTAATGGAACTGAAAAATAATCAGTTTCTCACTCTGCAGGTGCTACCTGAACTGTTGTATGTTTTCTAGTATTTCAGTTTTATTTAAAATGCATTTATTGTACAAATTTTGGGTGTTCTACTTTATCCAGAAATGAGCAACCATCCACACATTCGGATCATCACGAAAACCATTTATTTCACCCCTGACAGCATTGTCTCCTTGCCACACTTATTGTTATGACATGGGGTAAACCCTCCTGCTTAATTTAAACCAGCAACACAGAAATGACTTATTCCGTGCAGTAATCTGAGAAAATTCGAGAGGCCAAGAACTATTTAAAGTAAAAATTAACAAATTTCTTAAAGTATAACAGAAAATAATTAACTAACAACTATTTACAAATCCTTCCTCTAACCTATCTTTTACTTTCCCTTCTATAATACTAGCCTGATAAAATACCCCAAGTAGGATTTACCATAAATTCAAATTTCAAAACCAGGCAGCTGTCGAATCTTCCCTTTTTATCTTCCTCTATAGATTTTCTTCTTAGAGATTTCTGTTTCACAGGTGATTGATAGATAAAGGTACCTTTAAGAGAGCTGTGTTTCGGGGCAGTCCGCAAATATTGGTGTCTTGGCAATTCTCTCCAGCTGTTCAATTTTCCCCAGTCTTACACCCTAACACACCGGATCATTTCATTTGTTTTTGATATTGTCAATATCCTAAATTCAAATTTGTTTGGGGGTTGGTATTTTGTTTTTATCTCCAGGCAACCCAGCTAGTGCTAGCTTTTCTGATCCAAATCTACATCGTAAATTCTTCAGCACTCTATCTGCTTCTCTAAGTCCTTGCTAGCTTTCAACTTCCTTAAAGGTACAGTACCCCTTACACCTTCATAACATTATCTATAACTTTGCTGCATTTGACTTTGAAATCAGATTCAAATTCAGATGTCCATGAAGTTCCAGCTATGCTGAAGTTGTCAGCCATCGCAAGAGGCATCACAGCGAATCTAAGAGAATAAAACATGTGAGCAGAAATCCCACCCTGCTAACTCTCAATCAAGCAAAGCTGACTCAGTTTGTCATAAGACCTGTTGACCAATCAGAGCAAGTGGAGTTAGACAACACAATAACGCAAAAAACACTGAGCACTGGGGAAACCCTTGATTTGATATCAAGATTTCCCTTGAATAAATGCCCAAATTCTGAAAGAATAATTAAAGCTGTGAGAAAGTTAAAAGTGTCAGCAAACAGAGAAAGTGAAGTTGACACAGGATGTGGAAAACGATGGCATGAAGTGAAACAGTTTAACAAGTGAGCATTCTCTCCAGCAAGGGAGGAGGAGAAGACAAGCTGCATATCTTGATGAAGCTTTACCTTGTGGTTCAAGGCAGAGAATATTTTCATCACTGGTCCAATCTTGAAGGAAAAGCTTCATGCCTTGTCAAAAAGGCTGGCTGACAAGGTGTTTACCTGCAGTAATGGGTGATGCAAGACAAGAAACGGTATTGTCTTCTGTGCAGTAAGCCAAGAGGGTGTTAAGTTTACAATAGCAATGATGGATGATTGGCTCCAAACCACACGCACCCCAATCCTAAATGCAAATACACCAAATGACATTCTTAATTCATGTGAAACCAGACTGTTTTATCAACTTTTGACAAATCCCTGTTTTATGTTTAAAGGTGAAATATGCAACAGTGAAATCTGGACTAACAGGGTGTGTCACTGCTATATTCTGTGCCAACATGGATGGCACCAAAAAGCTGCTGTTTCTGTGGTCTTAGAAAGTTGAAGAAACCATGTTTTGATGTGACTGTCAAAACACTATCTACTGAGAATGAACCTAACAAAACTATCTGGGTGACTGCCAATATTTTTCAAAGCATGGATCAGGAAAGTGCACAAAATGCCTTGCATCATGACATTGCTGGACTTAAGAGGGTCATGTTAACGTTCTAGCCTCCCAACACCTGGGGCAAGCACTAGCTAATGAATTAGTGAGTGATTTGGAGCCAAAAACCCAACTACTGTTGACAGATGATCTCTCGGATTATTGAGTGCATTGATAAGAAGCAGGAGTATAATCCACTGCTCAAGAGGCTATGCTCAAGCTGAAGGTGGCATGGAAGGATGGTGAGGAAAAGTACAATTTCCAATGGCTTCCATCATATTGAGTTCAAGGGGACTACAACTGCGATAGACGCTGAGAATAAAGATGAAGCCAGGATGGAAATTCCAGCAGAAACAACTATGGAAACCTGGGCAAAGGTGGGTGACACTGCATGCTGCACACTGGAACTGACAGATGAGATCATTGTGGATGCAGTATGTTCTTCAACCAAGAGATTGATGACCCCCAAGTGTCAAATGCTGCATGCCTGCCCACCTGCCTGTTTCTTTAACCAAATCTGTAAAGGCCTTTGAGCTGCTCCAGGATTTGGCACTGCAGTGTGCAGACACCAAAAACATGTTTCAGTACATTGATGACATGGGAGACTTTACTGCACTCATTCAAACACAACAAACCAAGCAGAAAAGGATTATTTAGCATTCCTGGAGTTAACTGTCAACATTTTTCAAAACCATTTACAAAGTTAGGCTATTGTCAAGTTAAATAAGTTTAACAGTAAAGACATTTTTTTTATACATTTAACATTGATTGCTATCATGTGTTTTAATTTGTCATTTTTGACACGGCACATTTGTAGGCAAATCAAGTTAGAGGGTGTTCCTCAGAAATCCCAATGCTTCACTTTACTGTGGGCACATATCCTGACATTCAGCTCATTAGGACATTATTGTAATCAAATACTCTATTGTCATTGGTCACCCATGTTCTACACTATGAAAATCTGAACTCAGTCACAACATCTGCTATCCTTCCTGTTCATCCATTACTCCCATGGTCGCAGACCTCAGTGGACTCCTGGTCCAACACTATCACAAACTTGATTTAAAGAGGTTGGTGTTGGACTGGGGTGTATAAAGTTAAAATTCACTAAATACCAGGTAAAAGTCCAACTTATTTATTTGGAAGTACTAGCTTTCGGAGCGCTGCTCCTTCATCAGGTTGTTGTGGAGTATACTCCGAAAGCTAGTGTTATGTGAATTTTAACTTATCACAAACTTAAAGTTCTCATCTTAGGTCTCAAATCTCTCCATGGTCTTGCCTCCCTTATTTTTGCAAACTCCTTGCTTTGAGCTGTCAGCAATCTTCCAATTCTGGTCTCCTGTACCTCTACAATTTTAATTGTTGTAATTGTTCCAGCCTACACTCCTTCCATAGGAGCACCACCCTCTGCATGAAAAAGTTGCCCCTTAGGTCCCTTTTAAATCTTCCCCTCAATCTTTAAACCTATGGCCTTGAGTTTTGGGCTCCCCTTTGTCTATTTACCCTATTCATGTCCCTCATGATTTTATAAACCTCTATAAGGTCACACCACAGCCTCCAACACACCAGGGAAAACAATCCCAGCCTATTCAACCTCTCCCTATAACTCAAATCCTCCAACCCTGCCAACATCCTTGTAAATTTTTTCTGAACCCTTTCAATTTTCACAACATCATTCCAATAGCAGGAAGACCAGAATTGCATACAATATTCCAAAAGTAACTGAACCTATGTCATGTTCAGCCGCAACATGACCTCCCAACTCCTATACTCAGTGCAGTGACCAACAAAGGCAAGCATACCAAATGCCTTCTTCACTATCCTGCAACTCCATTTTCAAGAAAGTATGACCCTGCACTCTAAGGTCTCTTTGTTCAGCAACACTCCCCAGGACTTTACCATTGAGTGAATAAGTCCTGGCCTGATTTGCCTTTTCAAACTGCAGCATCTCAGTTAGAACATGGAACATAGAACAATACAGCGCAGAACAGGCCTTTCGGCCCTCGATGTTGTGCCAACCTGTGAACTATTCTCAGCTCTTCCCTCTACACTATCCCATCATCATCCATGTGCTTATCCAAGTTTTGTTTAAATCTCCCTAATGTGGCTGAGTTAACTACATTGGCAGGTAGGGCATTCCACACCCTTACCACTCCCTGAGTAAAGAACCTGCCTCTGACATCTGTCTTAAATGTACCACCCCTCAATTTGTAGTTATGCCCTCTTGTACAAGCTGACGTCATCATCCTGGGAAAAAGACTTACACTGTCTAATCCTCTGATCATCTTGTACTTCTCTATCAAATCCCCTCTTCTTTCCAATGAGAACAGACTCAAGTCTCTCAGCCTTTCCTCATAAGACCTTCCCTCCAAACCAGGAGACATCCTGGTAAATCTCCTCTGCACTTTTTCCAATGCTTCCAGATTCTTCCTGAAATATGGCGACCAGAACTGTGCACAATATTCCAAGTGTGGCCAAACTAGCATTTTGTATAGTTGCAGCATGATATTGCGGCTCCGGAACTCAATCCCTCTACGAGTGAAACCTAATACACTGTATGCTTTCTTAACAGCACTATCCACCTGGGTGGCAACTATCAGGGATCTATGTACATGGACTCCAAGATCCCTCTGCATATCCATTGACCCAGTACTCTGCCTTCCTGTTATTCTTCCCAAAGTGCATCACCTCACATTTAGCTGCATTGAACTCCTTTTGCCACCTCTCAGCACAATTCTGCAGTTTATCCAAGTCCCCCTACAACCTGTAACATTCTTCCACACTGTCCACTACTCCACCGACTTTAGTGTCATCTGCAAATTTACTAATCCATCTACCTCTGCCAGCGTCTAAGTCATTTATAAAAATGACAAACAGCAGTGGTCCCAAAACAGATCCTTGTGGCACATCACTAGTAACGGCGGCACTGTGGCTCAGTGGTTAGCACTGCTGCCTCACAACACCAGGGTCCCAGGTTTGATTCCAGCCTCAGTCGACTGTCTGTGTGGAGTTTTACATTCTCCCTGTGTCTGCATGGGTTTCCTCTGGGTGCTCTGTTTTCCTCCCACTGTCCAAAGATGTGCAGGTTAGGTGAACTGGCCATGCTAAATTGCGCATAGTGTTAGGTGCTTTAGTCAGAGGGAAATGGGTTACTCTTTGGAGGGTCAGTGTGGACTGGTTGGACCGAAGGGCCTGTTTCCACACTATAGGGAATCTAATCTAATCTAACTCGACTCTAGGCTGAATATTTTCCATCAACCACCACTCGTTGCCTTCTTTCAGAAAGCCAGTTTCTAATCCAAACTGCTAAATCACCCTCAATCCCATGCCTCTGCATTTTCTCCAACAGCCTACCATGTGGAACCATATCAAAGGCTTTACTGAAGTCCATGTATACCACATCAACTGCCCTACCCTCATCTACATGCTTGGTCACCTTCTCAAAAACCTCAATGTGATTTGAGAGACACGCCCTACCCTTGACAAAACCATGTTGACCATCTAAAACAAATTGTTGCTTGCTAGACGATTATGAATCTTATCTCTTACAATCCTTTCCAAAACCTTTCCTACAGCAGATGTAAGGCTCACTGGTCTATAATTACCTGCATTATCTCTATTGCCCTTCTTGAACAAGGGCACAACATTTGCAATCCTCCAGTCCTCTGGTACTAAACCTGTAGACAATGACGACTCACATATCAAAGCCAAAGGCTCTGCTATCTCCTCCCTAGCTTGCCAGAGAATCCTCAGATAAATCCCATCCTGCCCAGGGGACTTGTTTACTTTCACTCCTTCTAAAATTGATAACATCTCTTCCTTATTCACCTCAATCCTTTCCAGTCTAATATCTTGTACCTCATTCTTCTCCTCTACAATATTCTCCTTTTTCTGAGTGAAAATGGATGACAAATGTTCATTTAGCACCTCTACAATCTCCATAGGGTCCACACTCAACTTCCCACTTCTGACTTTGACTGGTCTTATTCCTATCCTAGTCATCCTTTTATTCCTCACATACCTATAGAAAGCTTTAGGGTTCTCCTTTACTCTATTTGCGAAAGACTGCTTGTGTCCTCTCTTTGCTCTTCTTAACTCTCTTTAAATCCTTCCTAGCTGATCTGTAACTCTCCATCGCCTCATCTGAACCATCTTGCCTCATCAACACATAAGCTTCCTTCTTCTGCTTGACAAGAGATGCAATTTCTGTCGTAAACCATGGTTCCCTTACCTTATCACTTCCTCCCTGCCTGACAGGGACATACCTATCAAGAACACACAATATCTGTTCCTTAAACCACATTTCCATTGTCTGCATCCCCTGCATTTTGCTACCCCATTCTATGCATCCTAATTCTTGCCTAATCGCATTATACTTGCCCTTGCCCCATCGATAACTCTTGACCTGTAGCATATACCTATTCCTTTCCATCGCTAAACTAAAGGTAACTGAATTATGGTCACTCTCTCCAAAGTGCTCACCTACAACTAAATCAAACACCTGGCCTGGTTCATTACCAAGTACCAGATCCAGTGTGGCCTCCCCTCTTGTCAGCCCTTCAACATTCTGTGTCAGGAAACCCTCCTGTACACGTTGGACAAAAACTGACCCAGCTGACGTCCTAGAGTTAAAGCATTTCCAGTCAATGTTGCGGAAGTTTAAGTTCCCCATAATGACCACACTGTTCCTTTCACTCTTACCCAGAGTAATTTTGCCAATCCTGCATTCCACCTCCCTGGAACTCTGCTGAGGCCTATAAAAAACACCAAGCAGTGTGACCTCTTGTCTCCTATTTCTAACCTCAGCCCAAACTACCTCAGTAGACGAGTCCTCGTCAAAGGTTCTTTCAGCCACCATTATAGTATCCTTGATTAGCAAGGCCACACCACCCCTCTTTTACCACCTTGCCTGTTCGTAATGAAAGATCTAAACCCTGGAACCTGCAACATCCATTCCTCACCCTGCTCTATCCAGGTCTCTGAAATATCCACAACATCAAAGCCCCAGGTACCTATCCATGCTGTAAGCTCACCTACCTTACTTTGAATACTTCTGGCGTTGAAGTAGACACACTTCAAACCAGCTTGCTGTCTGCCAGCACATTCCTGTGACCCTGAAATCCTGTCCCTGTCCTCCCTATTCTCATCCTCCTGTGCACTGCAACTACACCTCAGATTCCCAACCCCCTGCTGAACTAGTTTAAACCCACCTGAATAGCACCAGCAAATTTCCCACCCAGGATATTAGTACCCCTCTGGTTCAACTGAAGACCGTCCTGTTTGTACAGGTTCCACCTTCCCCAGAATGAGCTCCAATTATCCAAGAACCTAAAACCCTCCCTCCTGCACCATCCTTGCAGCCACATGTTCAGCTGATATCTCTCCCTATTCCTTGCCTCTCTATCAAGTGGCACGGGTAACAAACCAGAGATAACAACTCTGTTTGTTCTAGCTCTCAGCTTCCACCCTAGCTCCCTGAAATCCTGCCTTACATCCCTATCTCTCTTTCTATGTATGTCATTGGTACCTACATGGACCATGACTTGAGGCTGGTCACCCTCTCCCTTCAGGACCCCAAAGATACCATCTGAGACATCACAGACCCTGGCACCTGGGAGGCAACACACCAACTGTGAGTCTCATTCATTCCCAACAAACCTTCTATCTGACCCTCTAACTATTGAGTCCCCAATGACTAACACTGTCCTCCTTTCCCTCCTTCCCTTCCGTGCAACAGGGGCAGGCTCTATGCCAGAGACCTGGGCCCCATTGCACATCCCTGGTAAGTCATCCCCCTCAATGGTATACATGTTTTTCAGGGGAACAACCACAGAAAACACTGACTTATATAGCTGGATGGAAATAAAAAGAAGAAGTCCCTCTTTTCCCAGAAACCTCTGCTGTCTGATTTCAAATGTAAAAGCTCAAATCAGTGACTCACCACTCCCGCCATGCCCCTGGTCCAATCTCCCGCCCTTCGAGTTGCTGCTGCCATTGAAAAACAGAACCTAGTAACTATAGGCCGGTGAGTCTCACTTCTGTTGTGGGCAAAATCTTAGAGAGAATTGTAAGGGATAGGATTTATGAACATCTGAATAGGAATAATGTGATCAAGGATAGTCAGCATGGTTTTGTGAAGGGCAGGTCATGCCTCACAAACCTTATTGAATTCTTTGAGAAGGTGACTAAGGAGGTGGACGAGGGTAAAGCGGTAGATGTGGTGTATATGGATTTTAGTAAGGCGTTTGATAAGGTTCCACATGGTAGACTACTGCAAAAAATACGGAGGTATGGCATTGAGGGTGAGTTGGAGGTTTGGATTAGGAGTTGGCTGGCTGGAAGAAGACAGAGGGTAGTAGTTGATGGCAAAGATTCATCTTGGAGTGCCGTCACTAGTGGTATTCCGCAAGGATCTGTTTTGGGATCATTGCTGTTTGTCATTTTTATAAATGACCTGGTGGAGGGGTTAGAAGGTTGGGTGAGCAAGTTTGCAGATGATACGAAAGTCGGAGGAGTTGTAGACAGTGAGGAAGGATATGGCAGGTTACAGCGGGATATAGATAAGCTGCAGAACTGGGCAGAAAGGTGGCAAATGGAGTTCAATGTAGCTAAGTGTGAGGTGTTTCACTTTGGTAAGAGTAATAAAAAGATGGGGTACTGGGCTAACGGTCGGATACTTGGTAGTGTGGATGAGCAGAGGGATCTTGGTGTCCATGTACACAGATCTTTGAAAGTTGCCACCCAGGTAAATAGTGCGGTGAAGAAGGCATATGGCATACTGGCTTTTATTGGTAGAGGAATTGAGTTCCGGAGTACTGAGGACATGTTGCAGTTGTATAAGACTCTGGTGCGGCCACATCTGGAGTATTGTGTGCAGTTTTGGTCGCCATATTATAGGAAGGATGTGGAGGCACTGGAACGGGTGCAGAGGAGGTTTACCAGGATGTTGCCTGGTATGGTAGAAAGATCGTATGAGGAAAGGCTGAGGCACTTGGGGTTGTTTTCATTGGAGAAAAGAAGGTTTAGGAGTGACTTGATAGAGGTGTACAAGATGATTAGGGGTTTAGATAGGGTCGACAGTGAGAATCTTTTTCCACGTATGGAGTCAGCTATTACAAGGGGGCATAGCTTTAAATTAAGGGGGGGTAGGTATAGGACAGATGTTAGGGGTAGGTTCTTTACTCAGCGAGTCGTGAGTTCATGGAATGCCCTGCCAGTAGCAGTGGTGGACTCTCCCTCATTATGGGCATTTAAGCGGGCATTGGATAGGCACATGGAGGATAGTGGGCTAGTGTAGGTTAGGTGGGCTTGGATCGGCGCAACATCGAGGGCCGAAGGGCCTGTACTGCGCTGTATTCTTCTATGTTCTATGTTCTATGGAGGACTCCCGTGGTCGAGGTAAGTTTTTAAAGGTTCAAATCAGTGACTCACCACTCCCGGCAGGCCCCTGGTCCAAATTATCCTAGTTAACCTTAATTAGATTAAAGTTATCTAAATTAAACTCCATCTGCCACTCCTTGGCCCATTGACCCATCTGATCAAGATCCCATTGTACTCTGAGGTAACTGTCTTCCTTGTCCACTATGCCTCCAATTTTGGTGTCATCTGCAAACTTACTAACCACGCCTACTATGTTCACATCTAAATCATTTATATCAATTATGAAGAGCAAATCCAGCAAATCCTTGTGGCACACCACTGGTTACAGGCCTCCAGACTGAAAATCAACCCTCCACCACCACCTTTCTACCTTCAAGCCAGTTCTGTATCCAAATGGCTAGTTCTCCCTGTATGTGATCTAACCTTGCTCACTAGTCTAACATGAAGAACCTTTTTGAAAGCCCAACTGAAGTCCATATAGATCACGTTCTTTACTTTGCCCTCATTGATCCTCTTTGTAACTTCTTCAAAAAACTTAACTGTTAGTGAGACACAAACTCCCAAGCACAAAGCCATGCTGACTATTCCTAATCTGTCCTTGCCTTTCCAAATGCTTGTAAATCCTGTCCGTCAGGATTCCCTCCAACAATTTGCCTACCATTGATGTCAGGATCATCGGTCTATAGTTCCCTGGCTTTTCCTTACCACCAGAATTTGGGCAGCATGGTGGGTGGCATGGTGGCTCAGTGGTTAGCACTGCTGCCTCACAGCGTCAAGGACCTGGGTTCAGTTCCCACCTTGAGCGACTGTCTGTGTGGAGTTTGCACACATTCCCCCCAAGTCTGTGTGGGTTTCCTCCAGGTGCTCTGATTTCCTCCCACATTCCAAAAGATGTGCAGGTTAGATGAATTTGGCCATGCTAAATAGTCCCTCGTGTTAGGTGCATTAGTCAGGGGGAAAAGGCCTGTTTCCACACTGTAGGGAATTTAATCTAATCAAATTTGTTGGCCATGGGAGGAATGTTTGTGATGTGCCAACCAGATTGATAATCAACCTGTTAATCCTTCCAACATGCCCATGGGAGGTGGTGTAAGTGGGAGAGTTTGTTGGATTCACCAAGCTAAAATCACTAAGTTTACCATGAAACAGTGATGCCCACCATCCCTTGTGGGTTATACACAATTGCAGATGGACTTCACCTATCATGCAAGAGGCATGAATGTTCAAAGATTACTATTTTTGCAGTGAGTCACACTTGGTAAGCAAAATTTATACCCTCTGAAGTAAAGGAAACAACAACTTGACCTAACTTTGTAAGGGAAAGTGTAAGTTGAAATCAGACATTCTGGGAATGCATGACATAAAGGCATTGTTCTTGCAGCAAAGCAGATAAGAAAAATGTCAATAAGTTTTTATAGAGGTTAAAGATGCTTTGTTTTTGGTTCATTTTGTTAACTTGCCAGTTATTTTCTTCAGTAAATGTTTCCATGTTAATGCTGATGTACATAATTTTGAACATTTTGCATTGGCCAGTTTATAGACAATGTTAATGATATGATATTCGATAAGGAGATTACATTTTGAGACTGGCACTTTAACTTCAGGTAAAATGGAACAGGGAGCAAGATCACGTGATCAGATTTGAATTTTGCCTGGCAACAAGCCTTGATTGCTGTGGGGACAGGGAGGCCCAGGGTGAGACCGATTTGAAGTAAAGTGTAAAATATTCACTCGTGAAAATGAAGGTAAAAGCAGCTGGCCTAACTTTTAACACCCAAGACTTTGGACAGAAAAGGAGACAGAAAGAGAGCTCTCACAGAGTGTAATCATAGTTGCAACAGGTGTGGCCAGAGAGAGAGAGAGAGAGAGAGAATAAGGCTGTAAATTTAATAAGAACATAAGAGCATAACAACTAGGAATAGGAGTAGGCCATCTGGGCCCTCGAGCCCGCTGGATCATTCAATAAGATCATGGCTGATGTTTTTCGTGGTCTCACCTTCACTCACGTGCCTGCTCAGCATAATCAGTGTTTAATTTACTGTTCCAAAATCTATACATCTTTGCCTTGAAAATATTCAGTGAGGTAGCCTCACCTACTTCACTGGGCAGGGAATTCCACAGCTTCTCTGTGAACTGCCCATCATGAATTTGAAAGTCATGTCTGATCAAAGAGTTACATCCTGCGACAATCTTAAAAGGTCTTGATTTGGAGGTGCTGATGTTGGACTGGGGTGGACAAAGTTAAAAATCACATGACATGAGGTTATAGTCCAACAAGTATATTTGGAATCACTAACTTTCGGAGCGCTGCTCCTTCATCAGGTCGTTGTGGAGTTAAGATCATATGACAGAATTTATAGCAAAAGACTACAGTGTTATGCCACTGAAAGGATATATTGAAAAAAACGGGATTGTTTGTTAAGTCTTTCATCTTTTAGAATGACCATGTTAATTTTGGTTCTTTCATATGTAATCCCAGAACTTTTGTAAAGTTACGTTCTCAAGTTAGCTGTAACAATAGGTACCATCTCAGCTCAGATACTGCATTGAAGGTGTAAGGTTAAAGTCTGTCTGTGTCCCACTGTTCAGACTGATTGTATTTCTAAAGTGGGATTTACAGAATCTTACATGGATTTATGTACTTTTTGAGCAAAATAAAATGTAATTCTGCAAGTACAAATTCACCCCACAAACTTGTATGTGTGTGCATGCAGGGTAGACAGAGTGAATGTGAGCTTGTGGGTATGTGTGTGTGTGTGTGGAGCGGGGGGAGGGGGGGGGGTGGTACTTGTGTCAGTGTCTAAAGAGAGTGTATGTGTATGTGTGTGAGTGTAATGGGATATAAGCCTGTAAGGGGGTGCGTGGGTGGGTGTGAATGTGGGGGTTGTATGTGTGAGCATATGAGGAAGACCTTGTGTATGAGAGAGGATCTGCGTGTGTGTATGTGTCTATAGGTGTGTGTGCGCTTGTGTGCGTGTGAGAGACTGTATAATGCAGTGGGGTCACTTGTAGTGTGACATGAACCCAAAGTTCCCATGGGTACCAAACTTGGCTATCAGCCTCTGCTCAGACACTTTGCATTGTTATCTGTCCCAAAGTCAGCCTTGGAGGATGGTCACCTGAAGGTCCGAGGTCGAATGTCCCTGACCGCTGAAGTGTTCTCCGACTAAGAGGTAACACTTTTCCCCATGGTAGACTACTGCAAAAAATACGGACGTATGGCATTGAGGGTGAGTTGGAGGTTTGGATTAGGAGTTGGCTGGCTGGAAGAAGACAGAGGGTAGTAGTTGATGGCAAAGGTTCATCTTGGAGTGCCGTCACTAGCGGTGTTCCGCAAGGATCTGTTTTGGGACCATTGCTGTTTGTCATTTTTATAAATGACCTGGAGGAGGGGTTAGAAGGTTGGGTGAGCAAGTTTGCGGATGATACGAAAGTCGGAGGAGTTGTAGACAGTGAGGAAGGATATGGCAGGTTACAGCGGGATATAGAGAAGCTGCAGAACAGGGCAGAAAGGTGGCAAATGGAGTTCAATGTAGCTAAGTGTGAGGTGATTCACTTTGGTAAGAGTAATAAAAAGATGGGGTACTGGGCTAATGGACAGATACTTGGTAGTGTGGATGAGCAGAGGGATCTTGGTGTCCATGTACACAGATCTTTGAAAGTTGCCACCCAGGTAAATAGTGCGGTGAAGAAGGCATATGGCGTACTGGCTTTTATTGGTAGAGGAATTGAGTTCCGGTGTACTGAGGTCATGTTGCAGTTGTATAAGACTCTGGTGTGGCCGCATCTGGAGTATTGTGTGCAGTTTTGGTCGCCATACTATAGGAAAGATGTGGAGGCACTGGAACGGGTGCAGAGGAGGTTTACCAGGATGTTGCCTGGTATGGTAGAAAGATCGTATGAGGAAAGGCTGAAGCACTTGGGGTTGTTTTCATTGGAGAAAAGAAGGTTTAAGGGTGACTTGATAGAGGTGTACAAGATGATTAGGGGTTTAGATAGGATCGACAGTGAGAATCTTTTTCCACGTATGGAGTCAGCTATTACAAGGGGGCATAGCTTTAAATTAAGGGGGGGTAGGTATAGGACAGATGTTAGGGGTAGGTTCTTTACTCAGCGAGTCGTGAGTTCATGGAATGCCCTGCCAGTAGCAGTGGTGGACTCTCCCTCATTATGGGCATTTAAGCGGGCATTGGATAGGCATATGGAGGATAGTGGGCTAATGTAGGTTAGGTGGGCTTGGATCGGTGCAACTTCGAGGGCCGAAGGGCCTGTACTGCGCTGTATTCTTCTATGTTCTATGTACTCCTGTCTGTTGATTGTTGTGTGGTGTCCATTCATCCATTGCCGTAGCCTTTGCTTTGTTTCGCCAATGTACCATGCCTCAGGGCATCCTTACCTGCAGCATATGAGATAGTCATGTCATGTAGCGTCTGCCATGTCAGGATTGTAGGTTGTTGTCCTGAAGGTCAGGCAGTTTGCTATGAACAATGATCTGTTTGAGGTTTGGTGGTTGTTTAAAGATGAGATCTTGGCGAGGTGCTCATCCTCATCAACAATGCATTGCAGGCTGCGAAGAACTTGGCTTGGTTTTTCAGCTACCTGGACCACAAAAGGTACCATATCGGTTGCAGCTCCAGAGGAAGTCATTACGGTTTCTTTCTGTGGCACGTCAGAACAAGCGGTCAATGAGTTGAGCATCATACTCCATTCTTATGAGGGCATCTTTGAGTGCTTCCAAGTATCCGTCACGTTCCTCCTCATCTGAACAGATCCTGTGTACCTAGGGCTTGTCGTAGGGGGTGGTTGTTTAAATATGTTTCAGATAGAAGTTAGAGGAGTGTAACATCATGAGGTTATCTGTGGGTTTGTGGTAGAGCGAGGTACTGTGGTGTCCATCCTTGACGGAGATGCATATATCCAAGAATGAGACAGATGCTGGGGAGAGTTATCCATGGTGAGTTCGATGGTGGGATGAAACTCATTGATACTGTGTAGTTGTTTCAGTGACTCCTCGTCATGGGTCCAGAGGAAGAAAATGTCATCAATATACCTGGTGTATAGTGTTGGTTGGAAGTCCTGCATAGAGAAAAAGTTTTATTTGGACCCTGTTCATGAAAATGTTGGCATATTGGGGTGCAAATTTGGTCCCCGTGGCTGTTCCGTGTGTCTGGATGAAGAACTGGTTGCCAAAGGTGAAAACGTTGTGTTTTTGCAGCCTGCAACACATTATCGATGAGGATGAGCACCTCGCCAAGACCTTCCCCACACCTCTACTTCTCACCGTTAAACAACCACCAAATCTCAACAGATCATTGTTTGCTGCAAACTGCCCGGCCTTCAGGACAACACCACACAAATCTGTGATGGCAGACACTGCAAGACGTGTCAGAGTGTCAAGCCGGAAACCACTGTTACACGTGGGGACACTACCCACCATGTACGCGGCCAACGTTGTCTATCTTATAAGCTGCAGGCAAGGATGCCCTGAGTCATGGTACATTGGTGAGACCGAGCAGAGGCTACAGCAATGGATAAATGGACACTGTACAACAATCACCAGCCAGGAATGTTACCTCCCAGTCAGGGGACACTTCAGCAGTCTAGATCATGCGGCCTTGGACCTTCGGGTGACCATCCTCCAAGGCAGACTTCGGGGCAGGCAACAGCATAAAGTGGCCGAGCAGAGGCTGATAACCAAGTTTGGTACCCATGGGAACCTTGGATTCATGTCATACTACAGGTGACCCCACTGCACTATACAGTCTCTCTCACACATACACACACAAGTGTACATTCAAGTATAGACCCACACACTCACGCAGACCCTCTCTCGTACACACACTCTCTCTCATATGCCTACACATACACCTCCCACACTCATACCCACACACGCACCCCCTCACAGACTTATACCCCATTACACTCACACACATGCATATACTTTGTGGGGTGAATTTCTACTTGCAGAATTACATTTTATTTTGCTCAAAAACTGCATAAATCCATGTAAGATTCTGTAAATCCCACTTTAGAAATAGAAACAGTCAGAACATTGGGACACAGACAGACTTTAATGTAGTATCTGAACTGAGATGGCACCTATTGTTAAAGCTAACTTGAGAATGTAACTTTAAAAATGTTTTGGGATTTACTTAAGGAAGAACCAAAACTAACATAGTCATTCTAAAAGATGAAAGACTTAACAAACAATAGTTTTTTTCAATATATCGTTTCAGTATATTCTTTTGTTATAAATTCTGTGATCTTAACTCCATGTTCACCTGTTGAAGGAGCAGTGCTCTGAAAGCTACTGCTTCTGAATAAACATGTTGGACTATAACCTGGTGTTGTGTGATTTTAAACTTAAAAAGTCTGGAAGAGTTTTCCTGGCCTGGGTGGGAATAAAATTTTCCAGATAGGATCTACAACTGGCAGTCACTTTGGAAGTTCTTCAGAAGTTGAGGGATGCACATTTTGTTAATTAGTTGATGTTAAAACATGGCAAAAATGGCAGAAACTAACCCATCAAAAGCTTGGAATGATGTTGAACTGAATTTGTGAACATATTTATTCTGCAAGAGAGTGTCATGAGATATAATTGTGTATTGGAATCTTCAGTGAAAAGCCAAATGGGATATCTTTTCAGTGGTTTGGGACATTAGTTGGGTAATAAGTATTGTTCAGTCAACTGAAAGCAAAAACTTCTGGAGGTCAGAGCGGGTCATGCAGCATTGATAGAGAAAAAGCAAGCTAATGTTTCGGGGCTAGGTGCCTTCTTCAGAGCTGAAATGAAATGTGGAGAATGCAGCACTTATGCTAGGAGAGTGGGGGTGGGGGGTGTGTGTGTGGTCAGTGGTTTAAGAGTGCTGAGGGAAAAAGGATATTGATAGTTCAGTTTAAGTGATCAGAATGTGAGAATGGCCAAACGATCATGTGTCTAACTGCCAGACTGGAAAAAACGAACACTCCCACTGAGGTGGGGGATGGGGAGAAAGGGTGACAGAGAATGTAACAAGCAAAACTTAAAGAAAGGAAATGAGTGGGTTCATAATTTGAAGGTGTTGTAGTCTAGCACACTGATCTTTACCTTGCAGAAGCTCACTGCCAACTCTCAGACATTCTTCCAATCTCCACGTGGACCATGACCCCACATTCGAACATCAAGTCATTGTTGCCAGGGTTATCACCAACCTCATTACCTCCAGCAATCTGTCCCCCCACTGCCTCCAATGTTATAGTCTCTCAACCTGGACAACCCGCTTCTACCTTCTTCCCAAAAATCTACAAACCAGACAGCCCCAGTAGGTCCATCATATCAGTCTGTTCCTGCCCACCCAACTTATTTGTTCCCACCTTGACTCCATCCTCTCTCCACTTCTCCAGACCATGCCCACCTACATCTGTAATTCTTCTGATGCCCTTCGTCATACAGACAATTCCAAATTCCCTGGCCCTAACTGCCTTCTGGTCATGATGAATGTCACTCTACACTTCCATTCCCCACCAGGATGGCCTCAGAGCTCTTGGGCTTTTTCATGACCAGAGGCCTGAACAAGCCCCATCCATCAGCATTTTCTTCCACTTGGCTGAACTTGTTCTCTCACCGAACAATTTCTCCTTTAATTCATCTCACTTCTGTGAAGTCAAAGGACTGGCTATGGGCACCTGCATGGGCCGCAGTTATTCCTGCCTCTTTAGGGGGCATGTGGAACAATCCTAATTCCAGTCCTTCTCACAACTCTTTTTCTCAGTAAATCAACAACTGTTTTGATGCTACTTCCTGCTCTTATCTGGACCTCAAAAAATTTGTTCATTTAGCCTCCAATTTCCACCCCTGAATAACTTTGATATCATCAATTACCAACACTTCCCTTCCTTTCCTTGACCTCACTGTCTCCATTTTGGGGAATAAACTGTCCACTACAAAGCCACTGACTCCCATTGCTGCCTTCACTTCAGCTTGTCACACCCCACGTCCCCCAGTTCCTTCACCTCCATTGTATCTGGTCAGACAATGCCACCTTCCAAAACAGTGCTGCTGACATGGCTTCCTTCTTCCATAACTGTGGTTTCCTGCCCAAATGCAGTTGACAGAGCCCTCAACTACAAATAGCGGATCACCCCTGCTTCCACTCTTGCCCCTTTCCATCACTAATAACAGCGTGATCGGGTCCCCCTTGTTCTCACTTTTCACCCACCAGCCTCTGCATTCAAAGGATCATTCTCCATCATTTCAGACAACTCCAACAGAGTTCCACAACCAAACACATCTTTCCCTCACTTCATCATCTGCATTTCATAGGAATTGTTCCCTCTGGGACACCCTAGGTCATTCTTTAACCAATACCACCCCCTCCCTTCTCATGAGTCTCACACAGATAGACACTCTACACAAACTGGCTTTCAACAGAACATACGCACACACTCTTTCTCTCTCGCACTTTCTCTCTCTCACACGCACACAGACATATTCTCCACTCCCACTCAATTTGTCATTCTCCATACACACACACTCATTATCGACACACGCAAACACAATTGCAGTCACTGTCCAAACACGCAGAGTCACTTCTCCACACACACACTGTCATTCTACCCCCTCACCACACGCACACTGAGTGTCTCTCTCCCCACACACACACAATCTCCACTCACCCACTCAAGTTGTCATTCTCCATACACTCACACTCACTATCTACACACAGAAACACTCTCCACACACAGAGAGGAACTGTCCATAGACAGTCTACACATAGAAATTGCATGCACACACCTGTGTCGAGTAATCATGAATTAGAAGACAGGAAGCTAGAATTTTCGGAAAAAATGATAGGGGGAGGAGTGCATTGTTCCTTTAAGAGGTAAAGTGCTTTTCTAAACTTAGCAATTTATCGTGAAACATGTATCCGTACTTAGCTGCAGACTGCAGACAGGTCTGGAATTGAAACATATCAATTGGCTGTGCGATTGGAAACCTTTGGCTTGTTTTGATGTTTTGGCAAATAGCTTGAATCAGCTGATTAATTTAAACAAAGCACTTAGAGATTGAAAGCCAATTGAATTTAAATCTGATGGTTTTGACAACTTCGGACTTTTGCTAATGTACAAAAATTGATATGTCATTCCAAGGTATGCAAGGAGCCAGTTTTTGAGAATTGGGGTGAAAGCAACCTCCAATCAAGAAATCTCTAAGGTCTCTAAGAAAGCACCATCTAACCATAATAGTTACCATGGTACTTCTATCTAAAAGTCCTCACAGAAGAATTCACAGCATGATGGCACAGTGGCTAGCACTGCTGCCTCACAGCGCCAGAGACCTAGGTTGAATTCCCACCTCAGGTGACTGACTGTGTGGAGTTTGCACATTCTCCCCGTGTCTGCGTGGGTTTCCTCTGGGTGCTCCTGTTTCCTTCCACAGTCCAAAAATGTGCAGATTAGGTGAATTAGCCATGCTAAATTGCCTGTAGTGTTAGGCAAAGGGGCAAATGTAGGGGAATGTGTGTGGGTGGGTTGCGTTTTGACGGGTCAGTGTGGACTTGTTGGGCCAAAGGGCCTGTTTCCACACTGTAAATAATCTAATCTAATCTAAAAAAAATCCCTGACAGCAGGATCAGCGGAAGAAAGGTATTTATGACTGGAGTGACAGCGGAGAAAGCAGAACATTTCGGAAGACACATTCTCTTTTGACTTTGAGAGACTAAGTTGTTTTTTTCTTTTTATTTGGGTTTGTATAAGTGAGACTTGTGTTTATTGGAATAACATACAAGTAGAATTTTGTTCAGTTAGGGAATAGTTAATAGGTAAGGGGAATTGTTTGGTTAGTTAGTATTAATGTTAATTTGTTCACTGTTAGCGTTAGTTCAATAAACTTTTACTTGTTGCTTATAAAGTGAATATCAGGGATTTTCTTTCATTTAACCAGTCTTTGTAACAGATTAGAAAGTCAAGGTGAGCTTCGTTGGGTGTTTCAATTTTAATTATTAGAGAGGTTTGACCTTTCCCCTTTATAACAAGAGTCATCTAGACTAAAAACATTAGTTTTGTCTATCTCCATGGATACTGTCTGACCTGCTTGAGCATGTACAGATTCCAGCATCTGCAATAATTTGCTGCTTTTTTTTGCATTCTCTTTGAACTGGAGTTCTCAGATAAATCCTATTGTCATTCTCACTGATATTATTCATTAGAGTATAACCTTTTAAAGAAGGCATACAAAATTTACAGGACACTCATTGTGAATTCAGTTGTCAAAGAAGATTTTTAAATAAGACTGCACATTAACACCAACAGGCACTTTTATGGAAATTATGTTAAATAAATGAGCCAAACCAAGTATTACAATCTTTGAGACACTGTCAAAAAGAACATGAATGTGGATGTGTCCCAGCAAGTAAATAATACAAGTGACACATGACCGTACTGAAATTCTGAAGTAGGGTCGTTCTCCATAAAGAATGATCACATCTGTGACATTTCAGATAGCCAAGTTAGGTTGCAGGTGTCAGAATCGTTAAAACTGAATTGTATGATGAGTTTCAGCCAAATCTACCACCTGAACCAAGAATTTATAAAGTTAATTTATTTTTCCTGAAGAATGAGCAGTGAGAAAATTACCTTGGAGTTGTGCCATGTAAAATTAACTGTGCCAGTTACTCATTCGTGAAGTCAGTTCTTGTTATTAGTTTGTATTAGTTTTGTGTTACACCAGTTGCTGCTCTTGCTGCCAAATTGTGGGAAGTGCAGAAGGTATGAACAGGACACAAATACAGACTCAGCAACGAACTGATGAAAGGAACACTTAGAGGTGTTACAGTCTGTACATGCCTGTGATTGAATGCCATTCTAAATTGCGCAGTGTGTATTCAAGATGTGAATGACTTCGGATTTGAGTTGAGGAGCTGGAGTCCAAGCATCAGCCACTGCACCACATCAGGAAAGGAGAAGGTTACTTGGATACTTTGCTCTCGAGGGTGGTCACACCCCTCAGGAAAAGCGATCTGTGCTCAAGAAGAGTAGAGTATGACTGCAGGTGAGGCAAGTGTGAGGATCCATGGGGTTAACATTGAGTCTCAACTCCTGTAACTGTCCAATGGTTCCAAAGTTTTTAGAAACTGTACATGTTAGAGCGGGGATTGCAAGAAAGATTACCATGGCACCTTAGTTCAAGGAATCATTCAAGCGGAGAAAGGATATAGGAATATAGTAGTGGTGGGGAACAGCATAATGCAGGAGTCCCAAGTCAGTGTTGCTTGCCTGGTGCCAGGGTTCAGGACATTGCCTCAGGCTGGTAAAGAACTTGGACAAGGAGGAAAGAGATCCAGTTGTCATCATCCATATTGGTACAAATGACATTGTTAGTACTAGAAAGGATGTTCTGGTGAAATATTTTGAACAGTTAGAAGCTAAATTAACTAGCAGAACATCCAAGGTAATAATCTCTGGACACCTGAGCCATGAGCAAACTGGAATAGGGTGAACAAAGCCAAGGAATTGAATCTGTAGCTCAAACATTGGTGCGGGTGGAATGGGTTTCATTTCATGGGCATTGGCATCAGTATTGGGGTACACAGGAGCTGTTCTGGTGAAATAGGCTTCACTTGAACTGTGATGAATCTAGTGTCCTAGCAAATCAAATAACCATGGGTGTAGACACGGCTTTAAAGTAATTAGAGGGAAGGAAAGGGGTGGGGGAGGGAAAATGTAGGCTTACAAGGTTAGACTATATGGTAGCATTATAGGACAGTTATGTGGACAATGATACTCAGAGTGAGGCAGCACAAGTCAGAGAGTAAAAGCATAGTAAGACAGCAGTAAAAAGGGTGAAAGGTGGAGAAACAGTAAAATGATAAAATAAATGGTTCTTTGTTGGATAAGCATAGTACTGTAAATCAAATAGATGAATTAACTGCAAAAAATGCATGTAAATGTGACCTTATGGCCATTGCAGAGACACAGTTATAACGAGATTAAACAGGGAACTAAATATTAAGGGGATGTGTCATTTTGAAAGAATAGGCAAGAAGGAAATGTAGGCTAGCTTTGTCTGTACAGATGGAATAAGTATGATGGCAAGAAATGATTATGGTTCAGAAGACATAGAATTCACATGGGTGGAGCTAAGAAATAAAATGGGGAGGGAGACATTGCTAGAAGTAGACTATAGGCCTCTAACAGTAGCTATGTGGTAGGACAGGGAAGAAATCATGAGATAATGAGGGCAAGTGAAAAAGGCAATATATTAATCATAGGTAACTTTTAGATTGGGAAAGTTGGATTGGCAGAGGTAACCGTGAGGAAAAATTTCACAGATTGTATTTGGGACTAATTCCAAGAACAATATGAAGTCGATCCAAACATTGATCAAGTCATTTCATATCTGGTGATACGCAATGTGGCATGTTAATGACTGACCTCAAAGTAAAAGACACCTTAGGAAATAGTGACCATAACATGGTAGAATCTCTCATTAAATTTGTGAAGAAGGAACTTGAGTCAGAAACAACTGTGCTAAACTTAAATAAAGGTAAATATAAAATAATCTAGGCAGAGCTATTTGATGTGAACAGGGAGAAGAGTTTAATAGCAAAAATGGTTAAGGATCAATGACAGATGTTTAAGAAAGTAGTCCAGTGGAGAAGAAGAGTTCTCAGAAGGGGATCAGCCAACTGGAAAATTCAGGATGACATCAAATTGAAAGAAAAAGCAAACAATATGGCAAATATTAGTCAATAATTTTATAAACCAACAGAAAGTGACCAAAAACACTAAAATGAGAAGATAAATATAGAGAATGAACTTGCAACTAATATCAAGGCTGAGATGGGCTGAGAGTCAGATTTTTAATCATTAAGGAAATAAAAGATGATGGGGTAAAGACGGGAAATATTCTATACTATAAAACGTTTAAGACATTTTGGAAATATATTGCATTATTGTTACTATAATGGGTCAATTTAGAACAATTTCCATTCATAGAAGTGTATAATATAGTATGAACTATCACATTAATCAATTGATATCAATTGTTATGTCATCATTATGAATTTCTCAAATTTCTGGAATTCACAAACTATTACCATTAATTGTGATAGCAATCACAGAGGCAAGCACAATCAGAACAAAATGATAAGTTCTCAGGATTTCCCAGGAAAGAGATCCTGGTTATTTAGAATCAAGTTGTGTTGACTTAAATACCAACTTAAACATAGATAATCACTCAGGGATATAGGGAGGTTATCTGTTAATTGTACGCATATTAAAAATGACATAAGGAATAAAGACAAAATTCACCTTGGCATTTGGGTAATTCTGCCAGGAGCAATTCTTTTGTTGAATCTCAAGATTTGATCATTAAAAAATTCCTTTGCAGATGTTCTGCTTGATGATCAGAGAATCACAATTGTATAACCCGAAAACTGAAATCTCAGATTGAAAATCATGTAAAAAAAAACAGAGAGAACCAATAGAAGAAAAAGCAAAGCACATAACTAGCTCATGCAAAAGGAGTGGGATAATAGCATAGATAAAATAGTCACTGTCACAGATAAAATAATGAGGGAGAAACAGCACAGATAAAAGAGTGAGGCAGAAAGAACACAGCTAAAATAGTAAAGGAGCACTGTCACAGATAAAATAGTCAGGGAATTCCAGTACAATTAAAAAGTGGGTGAGAACTGGCATAGATAAAATAGAAAGGTGACCCGGCACAGATAAAATAGTGTGGGTGACCCAGAACAGATAAAACAGTGAGGGGGCATAACCACAGATATATTAGTGAGCGTGACCCAAGACAGATAAAATGGTGAGTGTGAACTGGCACAAGATAAAACAGTGAAGGAGATGTGGCATAAACAAAATAGTGAGGGAGTACCAGCACAGATAACATGGTTAGTAAGACCCAGCAATATCAAATATTAAAAGCCACTCCCATAGATAAAATAATGAGGGAAACATGGCACAGGAGTGGGGCACTACCACAGAAAAAATAATGACAGAGGACTGTCACAGATAAAAAATTTAGTAAGAACAGCACAGATAAAACAGTGAGGGACAGTGATAATGGATAAAATACCGTGGGAGACCAGCGCAGATAAAATAGTGAGAAACATCCGGTAAAATTAATATAGTGAAAGGGCACAATGGCAGGCAAAATAATAATGGAATTCTGGCAGTGATAAACCACTGAGGGTGAACTGGCACAATGAATTAATGAGAGGGCAATGCCACAGGTATAATAGTGAGGAGGCACTGCCACAAATGAAATATTGAGGGAGTTCCGTTGCAGATAATATAGTGAAGGAGACCAGGCATAGATAAAATAGTGAGGGAAACCCAGAACAGATAAAATAATGAGGTGTACTACCACAGATAAAATAGTGAGTTAGTTCCAGCACCGATATATTAGTGAGAAAGAGGTGTATTTTGGCCTGAGTTTTTTATCCTTGTATTTCTCCAAAACCTTTAAGGGATTATGATTGCTACATGCAATAGTCTCAGACACATTGCTCGCAATATCAATGTTGAAATGTGGCAATGCCAAAAGCAAGACCAAGGTCTCCTTCTCGATTGTGGAATATTTCTGTTGATGAGATTATTCAGTTTTTTGGAAAAATATTGAATAGGTCTTTCTACGGTCTCATCATCTTCTTGCAAGAATAAAGCACCAACATCCCCATCACTTGCATCGCTATCCATCTTAAATGATTTTGTGCAGTTAGGTGTGGCCAGCACTGGGGGATTGGTTAACACAGTTTTCAAGTTGTTAAATACCTTCAGATGTTCCTCTGTCTACTGAAAGTTTCTATACTTCTTCTACATGTCAGTCAGTGGAAACCACATTGCTATAATTTGGTACAAACGTCTGATAAAAAAAACGTTCAGTTGCAAGAATCGTAATCCTTCCCTCTTCATCAATGGTATGGGAAACATTCCAATAACTTTTGTTTTCACATCCCGTGGGGCTATATTTCCATATCCATAACATGGCCCACGAATGTGACTTGGACTTTTACAAACTCACTCTTAGCCAGGACTATCACCAAGCCCACCACCTGAAGTTGATCGAACAATTCTGATAGATGCTCCAAATGTTCCTTCCATGTGTGAGTACAAATCACATAATCTTTGATATACAGTTGGGTAATTCCAAAATGACTTTATTGGTTAGCCTTTAAATGTGGCTGGTTATGTTTCATACCAGATGGTGTGACTTTAAACTGGTACAGTCTATTCAACGTCTTGAAAGCCAAAATTGTCTTCATTCTTTACTCTATCCTCTGAACAAGTCCAGCTTAGAAATAAGTTGCTTGTCCCACCTCTCAATGCATTCTTCCAAATATGGAATAGGATATAAATCAGATTTTGTAACTGCATTGATTTTGCGATAATCCGCACATAATCGTTGGGTCCCACTTATGTTTTGGCACCATTACCAAGGTGAGCTTCATTTGCTGCAACTCACTTTGATGATATTCTCTTTGAGCATACATTCAATCCCTTTCTGAACTTGTGCCAACTTTAGAAGGCTAAGTCTATAAGAATGTTGCTTAATTGTAATAGCATTTCCTATATCTATGTCATGCATAATTAGATTAATACTTTCCAGTTTATTTCAATATATCTTCCCATGTGATTATAATAACTCTGTCAGGTCATTTTGAAGGTAACTCAGTAATTTATCCCAATTTTTTGAGAACTTCATTGCGAATTTAATTTGAGGAATTTAATTTAATTTCAGTTCAGAATTATCTGAGCTCGGTTCTTCACTCCGTGTTGTTATCAGTACCACATTCTCCTTTTGCTTTCCTTCCCTATCAGAATACCTTTTCAGAATATTCACATGACAAACTCTGTAAGATTTCTTTCTATCTGGCATACTTATTAAATAGTTCACCTCACTCAATTTTCTTTAATATTAAGGCCCACTAAACCTTGCCTTTAAAGATTCACCTACCACCAGAAGTAACACTAATGCCACAAGCAAAATTGGGAATTTTTGATTTCTTGTCTATTTCCTGTTTCATCACAGGCCTTACTACTTTCAAGTTCTCTCTAGCCAATTCACCCATTCTATTTACCCTTTTCCTAAAATTTGACATATAGTCCAAATATGAACTCTAATTCGACAATTTCTCCGCAGTTTTCTTTTGGTCCTATCACATTATGCCCAGAAATTATTTCAAATGGACTGAATTTAATTGATTTGTTAGGCAGATTTCAAATTGTAAACCATACAAGTTGAATTCCTTTATCTAAATCCTCTGGATAGTCATGCTTCGAAGTCACAATTCTAATGCTCTCTACAATTCTGGATGGTATGCAGTAGATTTGAATTTATTGTAATTGAATTGTCTTATTCTTAAGCTATCCATAACTTTCTTGAATAATTTTGTTTAAAATGTTTGACTCTGTACCTGTGTGGGTAATCCATATCTAGTAAAAAAAATCAATAACTCTTACGCAATCTTTGTAGCCGTGAAACGGCATAATGGAAGCCTACCTCTGGAAATCTAGTAAGACATCCATTATGGTCAACAAATACTGATTCCCGCTTTTTGTTTCAGGTAGGGGTCCTATCCAATCAATTAAGACTCTTGCGAAAGATCCTCAAATGTGAGAAAGATTATTAAGGGTGTTGGTCTTATCATTAACTGAGGCTTTCCAATTACCTGACAGGTATGACATGTCCTGCATTAATCAACCACATACTTATGCAGTCGAAGTCAATAAAAACGTTTTGTCTTTTAGCTTGAGTATTCCTTACTCCTAAATAACCTCCTACTGGTAATTCATGTGCTACCCATGACCCCTCTTTACCATAACCTAACTTGATGAACTTCTTTCATTTCTCACTCAACTGAACATGTGATGGTTTCAATTTTCTTATCAAAATGTCATTTTTAAGACAGTAACATTCTGGGGTACACTCAGATTCTTCTGTGTATACTTTTTGAAAGAACTGCTTTAGTTCATCGTTTCTCTGTTATAATTCAGCTAATTTCTCTGATCTGAAAATATTTTCTTTCTCCTCTGGTTGTTCTTGTTTTATTCTCTCAATCATTTGATCAAACATGTTTTCTGATAAATATACTTCAACTTCCTTATCTTTGCTCTTTGATTTCTCCTCCTCAACCTGTGACTTTGTGACCTTGTTACCACAAAGTCAGGCAAAGTCTCGGGATATACTTCCTGTAACACCTCAGTTGCCTGATTTTCCACTGACTTTTCAACCACAGTGGGCATCACTCTCACCTATCATCCAGCTATATCATCAGCATCTGGACATCCATTACGGCCAAGGATATACTCTATCCTTGGAGCCAAGAGTTTCTCCAGTACTCCTACAACCACTTTACCACTTTTCACTGCACACTCCAACCTCACTTTATATAATGGAACACTACTCTTCTCACCATGAAATCCACACCACCTTTTCTGGCAATGCCTCTTGTGAATTACATAACTCCTCATCTCTCACAATCAAGGATTGATTTGCTTCTGTATTTCTTAAAATCTTAATTTCCTTACCTGTTCCTCCTGGTGTACATGAGTAAACCTTATCCTCACAAGTAAATTTTTAAAAGAAATCTGGCATTTTCTTCTCAATCAACCTCTGATCATATTGTGCATTCTTTTGCAGCTTTATAGCTTCCCTGACCACTTCAACAAAACTCTCTGGCCGATCTTGTTTTACCACATTTGTTTCCCCAGTGCTTTTTCTAAACCACAAATGCTGCAACTTCATTTAGCCTATTTTATTACAGTTAAAACTCCTGAGATTTTTAACTTCTCTTTCCCAATCATGGGTTTCCTCTTTACCTTGTGGTAAACTACACTTACTGTCTCCAATGAGATCTCCTTTTCCCTTAGCACCTGAACATTTCTTTTTGCCCTAATTTCTATCTCTCATAGATCGAAATTGATTAGATTAGATTAGATTCCCTACAGTATGGAAACAGGGCCTTCGGCCCAACAAGTCCACACCGACCCTCCGAAGAGTAACCCACCCAGACCCATTCACCGACCCTACATTTATCCCTGACTAATGCACCTAACACTATGGGCAATTTAGCATGGCCAATTCACCTAATCTGCACATCTTTGGATTGTGGGATGAAGCTGGAGCACCTGGAGGAAACCCATGCTGACACGGGGAGAACATGCAAACTCCACACAGCCTGAGGCTGGAATCGAACCTAGGTCCTGGCGCTGTGAGGCAGCAGTGCTAACCACTGAGCCATCAATGCCTGAAGCCAAAATGTAATCTATGAACCAACTCATAGTCATGGGCCATTTCCGCTGCTAATTTTGCAATCTTAACCCCTGCTCTTCCACATGAGTTCTCACTACTTCAGGAAGTATATTTTTTTAACTTCTCCCTCTAATTGTTCCTCTAAGAATATCACGTGTTTGATTTATTTTCAATGCTCTTATCCACGTATCAAAATTACTTTGCTTGATCCTTTCAAACTCAATTACAGTTGACCAGGTTCCCTCTTTAGATTTCTAAAATGTTGTCTGTAGGCTTCGTCTTATATGCACTTTATTTATCCACTTTCTCAAATGAAATGAAAAAGGTTTCAACATTCTTCTCGTTGCTTGGACATATTTAAATAGATTCCACTAGACCTTTGCTTACAATGGGATTGTTCTCTATCACTGTCCTCATAACTATTCCTACTTTTTACCTCTACCTCAGCCATTTTAAGTCAACTTTGAATTTTTGGTTCCAACTTCTGAAGTTCAAAAGCTCTCTCTTTCTCCTTTCCTTCTGCTAGGGCCTTATTTTCCTTTTCCCTCTACGTTTAATCACAATGCAAACTGTTTCATTTCCCTTTCTCTTGCCATTGGCTCTAATTCAAGCTGCTCCATTTGTAATTAAATTTTAGCCATTTCCAAATATTCCAATGGCATTCGTGGCGATTGTAAATGCTGCGCAATTGCCACAGATATATCCCCTTTCTTCACAAATGCAGCCAACCTTAACTCTAGCTTGTTTGCCAATTCCAAAAGCTTTGCTGTACTCACTTCCTGTAAAACTCCCCAGGTGACCTCTTCCATCCCCAGAAAATGCTTCGTCACTGAAAGAGCCATTATTACACAAGACATACCCCTGATTAAACCAACCATATGTAATTCGCGAAATAAAAAACACAAAGACTCACTACCTTTGTGTCTAGTAATTATAAACCCAGCATGGTATTAGAGATTTTGATCCCAACAAGAGCTCCCAATTTATTATGGACCAAACTAAACCCCTCAAAGTATATTACGAATATTGCTTAAACCATAACTTTTAAAGGCAAGAAACAGGTGTTGTGTTCCAGGTACAATTCAACTGGTAAAACTACTAGTCTTGAATCAAAACATACTTTATTCATGCACTTCATTAAAAGACAATGAAAGAAAGAAGGAATTGGAATAACAACTTTATCAGAAAACTTACAAGAATAATAGATTATGTAACTACTAAAAAGCAGAAGTTCCAATATTGTAACATACCATAAACACACCCTTGGCAAAGACAAATGCAGTAAAGTCTTGCATGCATTCTCCAGTCCAGGAGGAAAAACATCAAGAGAAAACTATGTCTGTGAGAGAAAGAGAGAGAGTAGCATGGGGAGATTTAGCAAGGCTTCAGAACCCAGCTTCAAGATCCTATCAGCAATTGCCACTCTGAAAAGGACATGTTTATTCCAACTCTCTATTCCCTGTCTGCCAACTGCTTCCCTATGCATGTCAATACATTACCTCTTACACTATAAGTTTTATTTTGCTTCCTAATCTGTTGTACAGAACCTTGTCAAAAGCCTTTTGAAAGTCCACATACACAACATCCATTTATTCACCCTTGTCTACTCTACTGGTCACGTCCTCAAAACAATTGTAGAACATTCCTCAAGCATGATTTCCCTTTAGTGAATCAATGCTGACTTGGACCGATCCTGCCACCGCTTTCTGATGAAGGGCTTTTGCCCAAAACATCGATTTTCCTGCTCCTCAGATCTGCCTGATCTGCTGTGCTTTTCCAGCACCACTTTAACCTAGAATCTGATCTTCAGCATCTGCAGTCCTCACTTCTTTCCAAATGCTCAGCTACAACATCCTTAATAACTGACCCTAACATTTTCCCCACCACCAATGTCACACTAACCGGCCTACAATTCCCTGTTTTCTCTCTCCCTTCTTTTTAAAAAGTGTTGCATTAGCTACCCTCCAGTCCATTGGAACTCTTCCAGAGTCTATAGAATGCTGGAAAATTATCACCAATGCATCTACTATTTCTAGGGTCACTTCCTTCAGTACTCTAGGATGCAGAGCATCTGCTCTGGGGACTTAATTGGGTTTTAATCCCATCAATTTCCCTAATACCATTTCCTGACTAATAAGGATTTCCTTCCGTTCCTTCTTCATGCTTGAGCCCCTGTCCCCTTGCATTTCCAGAAGATTATTTGTGTCCTCCTTAGTGAAGGCAGATTCAAAATATTTATTCGTCTGATCTGCCATCTCTTTGTTGTCCATTATGAATTCACCTGATTATAACTGTAAAGGTTCTACATTTGTCTTCACGTCTTTTTCTCTTCACATATTCTGTTCTCTTAAGAAGCTTTTGCAGTCAGTTTTTATGTTTTCTGCAAATTTACTCTCATATTCTATTTTCCCCTTCTGAATTAAACCCTTTGTCCTCCTCTGCTGAAATTTACATTTCTCCCATCCTCATGTTTGCTGCATTTTCTGGCCAATTTACATCCCTCATGTTTGGCTTTAACACTACCTCTGACTTCTCTTCTTAGTCGTGGTTGAGCCACCTTTCCTATTCTACTCTTATGCCAGTCAAGGATCTATAATTGTTTAAGTTCATCCATGTTCTTTCAAGGTTTTGAGATGGTGCAGAGAGGATTACCAGGATGCTGCCTGGATTAGAGGGAATAAGCTATAAAGAGAGGCGAGAAAAACTCATGTCATTTTTTTCTGGAGCAGCAGAGGCTGAGGGGACTCTTGATAGAAGTCCATAAAATTATGTGGTGCATAGATAAGTTTGATGGTCAGAATCTTTTTCCCACAGTTGGAATGTCTAATACTATGGGGCATGCATTTAAGGTGAGGGGAGAAAGTTCAAAAGAGATGCAAGGGGCAAGTTTTTTACACAGAGTGTTAGGATTCTGGAATGCACTAGTCGAAGTGATGATAGAGACAGACATGATAGGGTCTGTTCAAATACATCCATAGGTCAGAATTTTGTTGCAAGCTGCTGTAGGAGTGGTTCTATGTACATTAGTAATCGTCATACGCAAGGTATGTTACCTCAGAAGGTGGAAAAATGGAATTGCATGAAGATTGGAAGCAGAGGCTATAAAGAAACAGAAGAAATGTTGTACAAACATTCTGTGAATTAAGATAAGTACACGTTTTTGATATAGACTTTTTTTTTTCCGATATGCAGGGTCCAGAGCCAATAAGATAAAGACTTGCAATAAGTGGATGAGCCTGACCCAACCAGAAAACGATACCACGACTCAAGAGGGATAAGGAAAAAGGATGAAAGAAAACTCTTGGAGCATGCAGGCAGTGAAACTTCCAGAGACTGACCATCACAGAGGGAGTTCCTATTTCAAGGACCTGTGACATCGTGTGTGTGTGTGTGCGTGCGTGTGTGTCTGTCTGTCTGTCTGTAAGAGAGAGAGAGAAAGAAGGCAACATCTGGACAGCGTCAGCTCTCATCGGCAGCAACAAGCAGTTATTTTGATCGGGTATTAGCTTTTATATTCAGTGATTACTCGGGAGTTTAAGAAAACTTCAGAGGGTATATAATTAGGTTCTAGTTCAGTTTTGGGGAAAATATATAAGCTTTAGTTTGTAATAAAGCATATAAGAATCATAGATCATAGAATCCCTACAGAGTGGAAACTGGCCATTTGGTCCAACAAGTCCACACTGACCCTCCGAAGCGTATCCAACACATATCCTTTCCCCTACCCCTCTACATTAGTCAGGGGAAATGTACAGGGGAATGGGTTTGGGTGGGATACTGTTCAGAGGGTCAGTGTGGAGAGACAAATAAAAATGTGAATTACTCCCAGTACAGATAAAATATTGAGAGACAGCTATCAAAAATAAAATACTGTGGTAGACCTGGCAGGTATATAATAGTGAGTGAGATCCACCCAGATAGAAAAGTGAGGGAGACCAGGCACAGATGAAATAATGAGTGAGTCCCGGCACAGATAAAATAGTGAGGGAGTTACGGCACAGATAAAATAGTCATGAAGTGGAGATACCAGATTCAGACTGAGGTAGACAAAGTCAAACATCAAATGACGCCAGGTTGGAGTCCAACAGGTTTATTTGAAAGTGTAAGCTTTCGGAGTTCAGCTTCTTCCTCAGGCCTGGTATGATAGAGGGGTATAAGACGCAGTGTTTATTAGCAATAAGTGAACAACTTAAAAACTAGCGGTCCTTGTTGAATCATTTAAGTTAGGAGGTAGACTGCTGTTTAAATTGCAAAATCCTGATCCCTTTCAAATCTTTGTACCTAGGAAATTAAAGGTTTTATCAATATATAAGAGGTGACATCTCATGTTAGACATTACGCTTTTCGGTGTGACGTCCCAGTTTCGAAATCTAAGTTTTAAGCTGAGGTCTTTTTTTTTGACAAGATAATCTTGAATGAAATAATGTGTGTGTGCATGCATGTAATTGAGAGAGTGTGAGAGTATGTGTGTGTATGTAAGTGTGAGTGCATGTGTGAATGTTTGCCTGTGGGAGAGGGTCTGTGAAAATGTGCGAGTGTGTATGTGGGAGTCTGTGTGTCGGTGTGTGGTGGGGCTACCCGTAGTGTGACATGAACCCAAGATCATGGTTGAGGTCATCCTCATGGCTATGGAACTGAGCTATCAGCCTCTGCTGAGCAATTTTGTGTTGTTGCATATCTCAAAGTACACCTTGGAGGATGCTCACTCAAAGATTGGAGGCTGAATACCTGGACTGCCAAAATGTTCACACACTGAGAGAGAACACCCCTCTGTGTTGATCATTGTGCAGTATTCATTCATCCGTTTCTGTAGCATTTGTATGGCCTCACCAATATACCATGTCCAGGGCATTCTTGACTGCATCATAAAAGATAGACAACATTGGCCGAATCACATAAGTATCTGCCACGTCCATGGTGGGTGGTGTTCCCACATATGACGGTAATATCCATGTCGATGATCTGTCATGTCCAGTAGAGGTAGGGTTGTGTGGTGTTGTGGTTGATGTTGGCCTGAAGGCTGGGGGTAATTTGCTGCAAACAATGGTCAGTTTAAGGTTCGGCGGTTGTTTGAAAGCGAGAAGTGGAGATGCAGGGAAGGTTATGGCGAGGCATTCATTGTCATCGATGATGTATTGAAGGCTGTGAAGAACATGGTATAGTTTCTCTGCTCCAGGGAAGTACTGGATAACAAAGGTTACCGTTGGAGGTGTTGTCGATAGTATAGAGGGCTACTGCAGGCTGTAGCGCGACATAGACAGGATGCAGAGCTCGGCTGAGAAATGGCAGATGGCGTTCAACCTGGATAAATGTGAAATGATGCATTTTGGAAGGTCAAACTCAAATGCTGAATATAGGATTAAAGGCAGGAGTGGAGGAACAGAGGGAAATTAGTGTGCAAGTACATAGATCCCTCAAAGTTGCCAAGTGGGTAGGGTTGTTAAGAAAGCATATGGTGTTTTGGGCTTTCATTAACGGGGGGGTCGAGTTTAAGAGCCACGAGGTTTTGCTGCAGCTCTACAAGTCCCTGGTGAGACCACACTTGGAATATTATGTCCAGTTCTGGTTGCCCTACTATAGGAAAGATACAGAGGCTTTGGAGAGGGTGCAAAGAAGGTTTACCAGAATGCTGGCTGGACTGGAGGGCTTGCCTTATGAAAAAAGGTTGAATAAGCTCAGACTTTTCTCTCGGGAGAGAAGGAGGAAGAGAAGAGATCTGATCGAGGTGTACAAAATAATGAGAGGAAGAGATAGAATCAATAGCCAGAGACTTTTCCCCAGGGCAGGATTGACTGGTATGAGAAGTCATAGTTTGAAGATATTAGGAGGAAGGTATAGAGGAGAGGTCAGAGGTAGGTTCTTTACTCAGAGAGTACTGAATGCATGGAATGCATTGCCAGCTGTGCTGGTGGAAGCCGAGTAATTGGGGACATTTAAGTGACTGCTGGATATGCACATGGATAGCAGTGAGTTGAGGGGTGCATAGGTTAAGTTACTATATCTGCCATTAGGATTAAATCTCGGCACAACATCGTGGGCCAAAGGTCCTGTTCTGTGCTGTACTTTTCTGTGTTCCATGTTCTATGTTCTATGTATCGGTCATATCTTGTGTCTGTCTTCTGAGGAGGTCATTACAATATTCCACTGTGGCACAATAGAATTGGCGATAGATGAACTGAGCATTGCATGCTGGTCTTATGAGTCGTCCTTCAACATCTTCAGGTATCTGTCGTGTTCCTCCTCATCCAAGCAGATCCAGTATATGCATAGGGCTTGACCATCCCGGATGGCTGCTTTAATGCAGTTTAAGTGGACACTCGGGAAGTGCAGCGTCGTAGGTTATCTGTAGGTTTGTGGTAGAATGTGGTGCTGAGGTGTCTGTCTTTGATGGAGATGCAGAAGGAGACTGATTCTAAAGAGTAGTCCATGGTAAGTCTGATGGTGGGGTGAAATTGGTTCATATCATTATGTTGTTGTTTCAGTAATTCTTTGCCATGAGACCAAAGGAAGAAAATGTATCTAATTATTTCTGGAGATAAAATAGCGGCATGAAAGAGCACAGGTAAAATAGTTAAGGGAGCATTGCCACAGATAACATATTTAGTAAGTTCCAGCAGAGTTAGAGTAGTGAGAGCTTACTGGCACAGATAAAACAGAAACGGTAAGATAGCACAAGATAAAATAGTGAGAGGGCACTCCAACTGATAAAATGGAGAAGGAGACCCACAGCAGTGAGTGAGACTGCCAGACATAAAATAGTGAGGGGACACTGCCAGACATAAAATAATGAGTGGGCACTGCCACACTTACAATAGTGATGGGACACTGCCATACTTACAAAATAGTGAGGAGGCATTGGCACACATATAATAGTGAGGGACACTGCCACACATATAATGGTGAAGGGGACATTCCATACATAAAATAGTTAAGGTGTACTGGCACAGATAAAATGGTAAGGAAGACCTGGCACAAAGTTTGTAGTGAGGGCCACTGTCACACATAGAACGGTAAGGATATGCAGCAGGGATAAAATAGTGAGGGAAACATGTCACAGATAGTATAGTGAGGGGGTAGTGCCACAGAAAAAAATAGTTAAAAATCACACAACCCCAGGTTATAGTTATTTGGAAGCAGTAGCCTTTGGAGCACTGCTCCTTCGTCAGGTAGCTGTGGAGCAGGATCATAAGAGTATATAATAATTTATAGCAAAAGTTCTCAGCATCATGCAACTGAAACAATATATTGAGCAAACCTAGATAGCTATTAAGTCTTTCATCTTTTACAATAATGATAGAGTACTAACACAGATAAAATATTGATTAAGAACCAGGCACAGATAAATTATAAATTTGTGAGGCAGAGCTATCACAGAAAGAATACTGTAGTAGATACAATAGTGAGCGGGATGGGCACAAATAGAGTGGGAGACCAACACAGGTGAAATAGAGGAGTGGGATGCTGTCACAGATAAAATGTTGAGAGAGTTCTGGTGCAGATAAAGATGTGAGGGAGACCAGACATAGATCCTGTAGCAAGATGGACCTGGCACAGATAAACTAGTGAGAGAGACTTGGGCAGGTAAACTGTTTAGGGGATAATACCACAGATAAAACAATGACTGATATGCAGCACAGATGAGGTAATAAGGGAGACCCAACACACAAAATAGTGAGACAGCACTGTCACAGATGAAACAGTGAGGGAGACTCAGCACAGATAACTTAGTGCTGAAGACCTGACATGGTTAAAATAGTGAGGGAGATCTGGCACATGAACAATACTGAGGGAGACACTGCACACATAAAATGGCGGGGGTGCGCTGCCATTGATAAATTTATGTGTTAATTGTAGCACAGGTAAAATAGTGAGGGTGACCCAGCACATTTAAAGAAAAGTGATAGAGGCACAGCACAAAAACATAGTGAGGAGACGCTGTTCCAGTGAAAATAACAAATGACAGCCAGTAGTTAAAATGGTGAGGGAGATGTGGCACAGACAAAAGAGTGAGGGGGTTCTTCCACAGGTAAAATAATGAGGGAGACCTGGCACAGATAAAATAGTGAAGGAGACCGGTACAGATAAGTTATTAAAAGACACCCAGCACAGATAAAATGGTCAGGCAGTACTGCCACAGCGAAAATGGTGAGTGAGATCTTGCATAGACAAAATAGTGTGGGAACACAGCCACAGGTAAAATACTGATGGTGTTCTGGCACAGATAACATATTGACGGAGACTCTGCACAGATAAACTACTGTGGGAAGACCCGGCACAGATAAATTAGTGTAGGGGCACAGTCACAGATAAAATAATGATTAAGACTCAGCACAGATAAAATACTGTGGAAGACTTGACATGGATAAAATAGTGATTAAGACCCAGCATAGATTAAAATCGTTAGCGAAACCCAATACAGAGAATATAGTGAAGAAGACCTGGTACAGCTAAGATAATGAAGGAGACCTGGTACTGATAAAATATGCGTGGTAAGGGCACAGATAAAATAGTGAGCGAGACCCAACAGACATAAAGTATTGAAGGATGCCCAGCACAGATAAATAGAGAGGCAGATCTGGCACAGACAAAATAGTGAGGATATCCGGGCCCAGATAAATCAGTGAGGGAGACCCGGCACAGATAAGTACTGAAGGATGTCTAGCATAGATAAAATAGTCAGGTGTTATTGCCACAGGTAAAATGGTGAATGAAACACCGCATAGTTAAAATAGAGTGAGAGGACTGTCACAGCTTAAAATAATGATAGTGTTCCAACACAGAAAACACAGTGAGGGAGTCTCCATACAGAGAAAATACAGTGGGAAGACCCAAAACAGATAAAATAGTGCATATATCCCATAACTGATAAAATAGTATTGGGGCACAGCTACAGATAAAATGAAGGAGCAGTGTTCCGAAAGCTAGTGCTTCCAAATAAACTTGTTGGACTATAACCTGATGTTTGAGGAGAAAGTGAGGTCTGCAGATGCTGGAGATCAGAGCTGGAAATGTGTTGCTGGAAAAGCGCAGCAGGTCAGACAGCATCCAGGGAACAGGAGAATCGACGTTTCGGGCACAAGCCCTTCTTCAGGAATGGGGAAAGTTTGTCCAGCAGGCTAAGATAAAAGGTAGGGAGGAGGGACTTGGGGGAGGGGCATCGGAAATGTGATAGGTGGCTGTGCAGAGGAGATGACCTGGGGGGTGCAGTGAGAGAGGGACTCACTGAAATCTTTGTAGAGGGAGGAAGAGAGCTTCTTCAAGGAAGGCATCCTTGTAAGAGGATTCGCAGTAGGTTGAAATCTTTGAGGAGAAAGTGAGGTCTGCAGATGCTGGAGATCAGAGCTGGAAATGTGTTGCTGGAAAAGCGCAGCAGGTCAGACAGCATCCAGGGAACAGGAGAATCGACGTTTCGGGCATAAGCCCTTCTTCAGGAATGGGGAAAGTTTGTCCAGCAGGCTAAGATAAAAGGTAGGGAGGAGGGACTTGGGGGAGGGGCGTCGGAAATGTGATAGGTGGCTGTGCAGAGGAGGTGACCTGGGGGGTGCAGTGAGAGAGGGACTCCCTCTACAAAGATTTCAGTGAGTCCCTCTCTCACTGCACCCCCCAGGTCATCTCCTCTGCACAGCCACCTATCACATTTCCGACGCCCCTCCCCCAAGTCCCTCCTCCCTACCTTTTATCTTAGCCTGCTGGACAAACTTTCCCCATTCCTGAAGAAGGGCTTATGCCCGAAACGTCGATTCTCCTGTTCCCTGGATGCTGTCTGACCTGCTGCGCTTTTCCAGCAACACATTTCCAGCTATAACCTGATGTTGTGTGATCTTTAACGTTGTCCACCCCAATCCAATACCAGCTCCTCCACATCATACAGAAAAGAGTGACAGAGCTCTGGCACTGATAAATAATGATTAAGAGCTGAAAATGTGTTGCTGGAAAAGCGCAGCAGGTCAGGCAGCATCCAAGGAGCAGGAGAATCAATGTTTCAGGCATGAGCCCTTCTTCAGGAATGAATCAAGTTCCTGCTCCTTGGATGCTGCCTGACCTGCTGCGCTTTTCCAGCAACACATTTTCAGCTCTGATCTCCAGCATCTGCAGTCCTCACTTTCTCCCAAATAATGATTAAGACCCAGCCTTATGTAAAATAGTGCAGGAGACACGGTGAGTATGAAATAATGAGGGAATTAAGGCAAATGTGTAATAATGAGTAAGATGTCGCACGGATAACTTTGTGAAGGAGTCTAAGCACAGATAAAACAGTTCAGGAAACCTGGCAGAGATAATATAGTGACGTGAACCCAGTACAATAAAAATCATGATGGAGACCGTGTTGAGGGATACTCAGCACAGCTGAAATGGTGAAGGAGACATAGCACAGATAAAATATTGAGGGTTACCTGGCTCAGATGTAATAGTCAGATGGTACCGCCACAGGTAAATGGTTAGTGAGACCTTGCATAGATAAAAAAAAGTGAGTGCACAGCCACAGGTAAAATAGTGATAGCCACATAAAAACAGTAAGGAAGGAAATCCAGCACAGACAAAATATTGAGTTAGTTCAAACAAGTTAAAGGAGAGTGAAACCCAGCACAGGTAAAATAGCAAGTAAGATCTAACACAGTAAAAATAGAAAGGGAGACCTAGTGCAATAAAATACTGAGGGGGCACTGGAAAAAATAATATAGTAAATGAAATAGAGTGACATGCAGCACAGATGAAGTCATGAATGACTCTGGCACAGATAAAATAATGAGGGAGAGCTGGCACAGATAAAATAGGCAGAGGGTACTGCCAGAGATAAAATGGTGAATTAGACACCAACTAGGTAAATTTGTGTGGGACACCGACACAATTAAAGTAAGTGATGGTGTTCTGACACAGATAGCATGTTGAGAGAGAGTCAGTACAAGCAAAATACAATGGAAGACCAGGCATGGATAAGCAATGAGGGAGACCACACACAGATAAAATAATGTGGATGCACAGCCACTTATAGAATAGTGATGGAGTTCTGACACATATAAAATATTGAGGGAGATGCAGCGTAGATGAAATAATGAAGGAGACACGGTAGATAAAATAGTGAGTGAGACCAAGCACAGTTAAAATTGTGAGACGTTACCAGCAAATATAACATAATGAGGGAGCTCCAGTACAGAAAAAAGTAGTGAGTGGGTAATGCCACAGTTAAAATAGTGAGAGGTCACTACACAGATAAAATATTGCATGGCTAAACTAATGCTTAAGTCCCAGCACAGATAAAATAATGACTGAGACCTAGCACAGATAAAATAGTGAGGGGACTCTGCCACTGATAAATTATTGAGGGAGATCAGGCACCCATAAAATAGTGGGCAACAAAACCGTAAGTGAGGACTGGCATAGATCAAATAATGAAGGAGATCCTCCACAGATAAAATAGTGAGCAAGAACCAGTCCATATAAATTAGTGAGGGAAAACAGGCACAAAAGAATAGTCAGGGGCCATTTCCACAGATAAAATAGTGAATGATGCCCAGTACAGATAAAGTTAAAAATCACACAACACCAGGTTATAGTCCAACAGGTTTAATTGGAAGCACACTAGCTTTCGGAGCGACGCTCCTTCATCAGGTGACAATCAGGTGACAATCACCTGATGAAGGAGTGTCACTCCGAACGCTAGTGTGCTTCCAATTAAACCTGTTGGACTATAACCTGGTGTTGTGTGATTTTTAACTTTATACACCCCAGTCCAATACCGGCATCTCTGAATCATCAGTACAGATAAAATAGCGAGGGAGACACAGCACCTATAACATAGTGAAGGAAACTGGGCATAGATGAAATAAGGAGGGAGTTACAGCAGATAAAATATGAGGGAGACTCAGCACTGATGAAATAGTGAAGAAGGTACAGCACTAGGGAGACCTAGTACAGAAAAAATAATGAGGGTGCACTGTCGCAGGTAAAATAGTAAGTTGCAGCACAGATAAAGCAGTAAATGTCACCTGGAACAGGTAAAATACTAAGGGAGACCCAGCATAGATAAAATAGTCATAGAGACCCGATGCAGATAAAACCATGAGAGGCACTGCCAAAGATAAAACAGTCGTGGAGTTCCAGCACAGATAATGTAATGATTAAAACTCAGCACAGATAAAATACTGTGGGAGATGTCATATGGATGAAATAATGAGTGTGACCCTGCACAGTGAGGGAGACTGGGCACTATAACATAGTGAGGGTCCACTGCTACAGATAATATTGTGAGTGACACCTGGCAAGATAAAATAGTGAGGGTGACACAGCACATACAAACAATGAGATGCACTGCCACAGTTAAAAAAGTGAGGGAGACCAGATACAGATAAAGTAGTGAGCGTGCACTGCCACAATACTTGCTTACTTCCAGCAGAGATAAAATAGTAAGTGAAACCCAGTACTGAGAAAATAGTGAGCATCATCCAGCAGAGTTAAATTTGTGAGGTGAGACTTGTAGGTATAAAATAGTAAGAGAAATGCCATACAAACAAAATAGGGTGGGAGCTGTGGCAATCTAGGTTTGTTCAATATGTTCTTTCAGTTGCATGACACTGAGATATTTTGCTATAAATTCTGTGTCTTATGATCCTGCTCCACAGCTACCTGATGAAGAAGCAGTGCTCCGAAAGCTAGAATTTCCAAATAAACCTATTAGACTATAACCTAGTGTTGTGTGGTTTTTAACTTTGTCCACCCCAGTCCAACACCAGTACTACCACATCAGATGTAGTGATGGAGTTCCAGCAGAGATAAGATAATGATAATGATTTAGCATATATCAAATAGTGAGGAAAACCCAGTACAAAGAAAATAGAGAAACGTGGCAAAGCTAAAATAGTGAGGGAGACACGGCACAGATAAAATGATGAGGGAGACTTGGAATTGATAAAATAGTGAGGGACACTGCTGTAGATAAAATAGTGAGTTTGTTTCAATACAGATAAAATAGTGAGTGATACACAGCACAGTTAAGAATGTAAGGGAGACCTGGAACAATACATTTGTGAGGATACTCAATAATGAGGGCGAACAGGCCCAGGTAGAACAATAAGGGAGACATGGCACAGATAAAATTATGTGGTGGCACAGTGCTAGAAATAAAACAGTGAGTGAAACCAGGCAGAGATAAAATGTGAGGGAGACCTGGCACAGATAATTTGTTAAGTGAGACCGAGAACAGATAAAATAGTGAAAGTGACATAACACAAATAAAATAGGAAGGGAGACCTGGCACAGATAAAAAAAAGAGAGGGAATCCCGGCACAGATAAAATATAGAAGGACACCTGGCACATATGAAATAGTCAGGTGGTACTGCCACAGGTAAAATAATGACTGAGACCCTACACTGCTTAGATATAATAGTGTGAGAGCACTGACATATAAAGTGGGGAGGGATGCCCCACACAGATAAAGTAGTGAAGGTGCATTACCACAACTAAAATACTGAGGGACACCTGGTACAGATAAATTAGTGTAGGGACACAGACATAGGTAAAATAGTGAGTAAGACCCAGTATTGATAAAATAGTGAGGGGTCACTGCCACAAGTAAATTAGTGAATAAGACCCAGCACAGATAAAATCATGAGGGAGTCCCTGTACAGGCAAAACAGATACAGCAGGCTTGGTACACATTGTGATTGTAATCCAACACAAATTGTTAAGAGTTTCCATTTCAAGGTATAAAAAAGGCAGGTAATTTTACACACTTGTACCACACTCCAAAAACAGTCTCTTGATTTAGAAAGTGTCTATTTTACTAATGTTTCTTAAAGAGTTTTGGAGAAAGACATTGTCGGAACATTGGAACAGAAGTAGACCATTTGAACCCAGAGTCTGTGCTACCATTCAATGAGATCATGGATTTGTAGCCTAACTCCATATACCTGTCTTTAGCCCATTTCCCTAATATTTTTGCTTAATAAAAACATATCTACCTCAGATTTAAAACAAACAATTGATCTGGCATCAACTGCCATTTGTGGATGAGAGTTTCACACCTCTATTTCCTTTGTGAATTGAAGTACTTAGCATTTCTCCTGCATGACCTGGCCCTAAATTTTAGTCTATGCCCTTTCAGTTCCAAAATAAATAACCCGCAGAAATAATTTATCTTTATCCACCTCATATCCCTAACTGTTAATATCTTGAAGACAGCAATTAAATTACTCTTTAAATTTCTAAATTCTATTGAAAACAATTCCAAACTGGATAATTTCACACTTGCTTACACTGAAGTCCATCTACAAATGATTTTCCCACTCAGCTAGTCTGTCAATATCCTTTTGTAATTTTTTGCTAGCATGTACACTGTCTACAGTGCTAGCTAACTTGATATCATCAACAAATTTGGATATATGACTTTCTATGCTATTATCCAAGTCACTAACTAATAAAGTAAATAATTGAGGCCCTATGAATTCCTTGTGGGACACCATTGGTCACACCTCGCCAATTTGAATACCTCCCCATTATACCTACTTCCTGTCATCTGCCACTCAACCAATTTACCAGCCATATCAGTAATTTACTCTCAATTCCATGGGCTTAACAGTTAGTTAATAGTTTCTAATAAAATACTTTATCAAATGCCTCTGGAAGTCCTTATAAATAGCATCCATAGACATTCCCCCGTGTACTACCTTATACACCTCTTCGAAAAATTCAATGAGATTTTTCAGATATGAATCTGTGCTTGCCTGCCCTGATTTACTGAAAATTTTCAATGTGTTCCTGATGATAGATTCAAACAATTTCCCCACCACAGATGTTAGGCTAACATGTCTGTAATTCCCTGGATTTCCTCTTCCGTCTTTCTTAGAAAGTGGAGTTACATGTAATTTTCCAATCCAGAGGGATGACAATTATTTTGGGGGATCTCTGAAAGCTTATAGATGGGCATTCACAATGTGCCCTTTTACTTCCTTTCACACATGAGGATTTGTAACTCTAATTCCAATAATTTCCTCATTTCCTTGAGTTAATTTTATTTAGTCTCTGCCCCCCCAGTGCACTGTTAATTTCTTTGGGATTTCTAACAAGCTATCTTTCTTTTCTACAGTAAATACTGAAGGAAAGTCATTATTTCTACCATTTCTCCATAGTCATTGATGATGAAAAAGAATCAATTATTATTTTTAAATCTAAAATCGATAAACCTTCAGTCTTTAGTGGGCCAGCATAGTTGCTAAACACCAGCTTATTCTTTATTAACTGTAAAATTTCTTACTGATTTTGATGCTCCTTGCAAGTTTCCTTTCATAATCAGAATTTAGTAGTTCTTATAAGCTGCTTTGTAGCCCTTTGCTGGTCTTTGTATCTTTCCCATTTGGCAGGATGTGTGCTGTTCTTTGCATTTTTGTCAGCTCTTGCATGTTTTATGCTGTCACATATCTCTTTAGTTGTCCTTGGCTTTTTATTTTCTGTAAAGTGGACCCTTTTCCTCTCAGGAAATAAAATAAATTAATGAGCTATATCAAGCCTCAATTTTGTGTGTGTGTGTGTGCATGTGTTGGGGGGTGGGGTGGGGGTTAATAAAAGTCCGTTATTATGAATTGAGTAGCTAGGCACATGGAAAAATGAATGCCTGTATGCATGTCAAATGCAAATCATGCCTCATAGACAGGTTGAACCTTCTGAGCATATCTCTAATATGGTAAATTACAGAATATTTATGGACATTCAGCAAGCTTCAATTGAAAAAAGACTATGAGGAAAATCAAAGCACAGGGAATTGAAGAAGAACAGTCTATTGGAGTTGGTTTGGAAGTGGAGAGTAAGAATGATGTGTATACATGACAGAGTATGAGGTGTGGAGTACCAGGATCTATATTGGGGTCATAGATTTTCACTATATTTCAAAGTGAATTGGCTGAAGTAATGAAGAGCAGTTTATCCAATTATGTTAACAACAGCAATAATGAGTGTAAGTGGGACTAAAAAGTTGCAAAATGACATTGATGGATAAGTGGACAAAACTGTGACAGAAGCAAAGTGGCCTACTACCTTGACCCGAAAAATCGATTGATCAGAATATTATCTAAATAATGAGAAAGTAGAATGGTAATATATAATAAGAAGAATAAAGAAATAATAATTGGCAAGTATGAAACAACAAAGATTTAGGCTTCCAAAATCATTAAACTCTAAGGAACAAGGTGCATGATTTTGAGTGATATAGTTTTCAGAGTTTAGATTTCAAACTAGTGGTATATGGGTTTTTTTTGTGAAGGGTTTAGAAAACAAAAAGTCATAAAGTCTTGAAACAATGTCATAATCCAGTTTGTGTCAGAGAACAGTTGACTTTTAACCCCTTAGTGCTTTAATGGAAGAATGTTGATGCTGTGGGGTTTGCAATGGTGAGTAAATATTGAAAGGCATTAGCCACTTTTGGTTTAGAACAATCAAGGGTGAAATTTAAATTGGCAAATCCAAAGGTTGAAAGCTTTTGAAACAGTTTTAGAGAGTATCTGTCTGGTGTCAGATGCAAATATGAGCTTTCAGGGAAAGCACAGTTGTGAAAGTTGAGCTTGTGGGACATCCATAACAAAGAGTGTTTGATTAGATACCTGCAGTTTATTTAAAGACAGATAAAATCTTCAGTGTTGAGAGTATTTATATGAGAAAACTTCACAGTTCAGAGGACAAAACTTGGGAGAAACAATGAAGTCAAAGTTAAACATTTATCATAAAAGAATAATTCTCCTGGATTTGGGGATAACATGAGACTTGCTTGTTGTTCTTTCAAATCGTAATCCATATTTTGATACTTTGGTTTATTTTATTTTGCTTTGTTTTGCCTTGATTTATGTGCATTAAACTTCTGTTTTATTGTTGAAGAACATCTGCAGCCTTGTGTGATTATGTTGTAGTGAATGATCATCATGCTAAGTGAAATGAACATAGGTGATCTTCGAAGCTAAATTTCAATCTGGGGATCAAATTTGTCCAGTAATACATGATGTTGTAACAATAGACATAAAAAAAGTTTAAAAAGAAAATTAAATTGGGCTTTGATCCTTGGAAGGTAGAAACATAAAGAGTTTCAGGTTATTTTTAGTATCTTTCAAAACTCTAATTGAATCCTTTTGGAGGACTGCTTTCAGATCTAGGCACTGCAACTGAGGGAGAATACAATGACTTGACAGAAGGGTTTCATCAGAGTATCAAATTGATTAAATTATGGTCTAATATAGCCTAGAGTAGGTACATAATGCTTGAGTTTAGAAAACTGCAATTGGTAAAATTGAGATGTTTAACATGATTAAAGGATTTGATGGGATGGGAAGAAGATACCTTTTTTGTTCTGGTGAGGGAGTTGAGAATAATCTTAAATTAGGGCTCGCCTCGTCATGAGTGAATTTCAAGAACTACTGCTTTCCACAAAGGGTAGAGAAAAACAGCCACTTTCTCCCCAGAAAATACTCGAGTGGTAAAGCCAGTTGAAAATTTCAAAACTGAGACTGAGGATTTTAACTAGAGAGAGTATTTGAAGGATGTGGATTTTAGATAGTTAAATCAAGTTAAGATACTGCCTAGCCATGAATCCAATGGCAAAATAGATATTTGAAGGATGTGGATTTTAGATAGTTAAATCAAATTAAGATAATGCCTAGCCATGAATCCAATGGCAAAATAGGTTCAAAGAGTTGAATGATTTGCTGTTCCGATATCCCTATTATCGTTTTTTCATGTTTTACATTCTGAATTCATAAACCTCACACAGCTGGCTCATGTTCTTGACGTAGGCAAGCAGGAAGCTGGAAGAACACAGCAAACCAGGCAGCATTAGAAGGTGGAGAAGTCAACATTTTGGCTGTAACCTGTCTTCAGGACGTTGAGGTTTTGAGGTGTTGTGTTCAAGTTTCTACCGATTCATTGAATTATTTTGTAATCTAGTTAACCTAGCTAAACATTATATAATAGACCAGCAGAGGATGAGTTCTGTTGAAATTTGTAGGCAATAATGAACAAATTTGCTGTAGGGATTAGCACTGAATGATATTTTGGCGGTGGAGTATAAAGCCACATAAGCTCTTCGTGTTTGCTTATGTTATTTCATCTTTTTTTAGCTTGGGTTGTGGATGAGGTTGACTCTTCTTGACCTTTATTTGAGTCAGGATGTCATTGTGTTGGTGGGTTTCTTCCAGTTGTGTACATTTAATGATGACAAAGATATCAGCTACATACCAGATCCAGACTTTAGGTTGGATAGTGGAGAGGTCTGTCCGTTCTAAGCATTGTATTGCTGCTTCTGCTATTAGTCCTGATATCGGTGATCCTATTGGTATATCATTGATTAATTTGCATACTTGTCCATTGAATGTAAAGTAAGCAGTGAGACATAAATCCAGTAATTTTAACATGCTCTTCTTGTTGCTGCTGCTGGTGTCATTGGGTGTTCTAGTAACTGTTTTGTTCAATAATGTGACAATAGTACTCTTGGCTGGGTCAACATCTAGAGATGTAAAGAGCACTGTTACATCAAATGAAATCATTATTTCGTCCTCCTCTATGGTGCTGTTTCTTATGATGTTTTGGGAAGAGTGAAAAGAGTGTTTAGAGAATTCTATGAGATGTTTTAATCTTCCTTGCAGCTCCTTGGCTACCCTGTAGGTCGGTGTCCCTGGGAGTGAGATAATAGGTTTGAGGACTCCTGCTTTGTGAACCTTGGCTATTCCAGGGTGTGTTGAATCCATCAGGTTTCATCTTTTGCAGGTCTGTTTTGCTGATGTCGCTTGTACTGTGTATTTGCTTTCGGGTCATGGTAATTGTATTCCATGGTAATCTATGGTAAGCTCTTCAGGATACAGTAGTAAGAATGATGATACTGCTGGGGAAAGGGGAGGATAAGGAAGAGTTAGTTTTTGTCCCAGGCCAGAGAGACAAAACTCTTATAGTTTGGGTTGATAGTGATGAAATAGCTTTGCATAATTTTGGACCCAGAAAAACTTGCAAGGTATTTTTGTAAAATACTATACCAATTTGACTGACACAAAGCCATTGGAGTGTAAAAGTGATCTACACAATTCCAGTGCCGAGTTGCATGTCATAAATTATGGTATGTAAGCTAGGAATTATAGGATGTATACCTATCTCCAACATGTGTTTACTGTGAGTGTAACATCTTCACTGGGACTACGGCATCACAAAAACGCTCTTTGTTTATTTGCTCATGAAAACCAATAGATTTACTTTGAGTGTGAACAGAAAACACCATGTGAGATCCATACTTCTTCAGAAGACACTGCATTAAGTATTGAACAAAATTGACCATTCTGTTACAGTTGAAGCAGTTAAAAAATAATGAGTACCATATTGGTTAAGTTTATCAATTAACTGCCCAATTTGCAATCAACCCATTGCTTAATTAGATAAATTATTTTTGCCAGCAAACAAAAGGAACCATAATTGTGAATTCTGACTGCTGTCCAGTAAAATATTTGTGCAGAGAAGCTGAACAAGATTTGGGGTCAACTAATGCTCTGGGGATCTGGGTTTGAATCCTTCCAAGCCACTTCTCATCCTGACTTGGTTATTTGTCTCTACACCTTCACTGTTACTAGGTTAAATTCCTGGAATTCCCTTCCTGGGGCATTGTAGATCTACCTACAGTACAGCTTTTCAAGAAGGCAGCTTACCACTTTGAGGCCAATGGGTAATAAAGGCTGGCCAGCTAGCAATGCTCATGTCCCACAACTGAATAAAAGAAAAAGTCTGACTGTGAAGAAGCTGTAGATTAAAGGTAAAGTCACCATTGTCCTACTGGATCATAGTACTGCTCTGTCATGAGACAGAGATGACTGCTTGAAACTTAACCTTAGGTTCACCGAGCCAGAAGTGAGGAGAGAGGTTGAGAAGGAGTATCCTTCATAGTAACCTCAGCTTGTGTGGGAATTAAACCCACACTATTGCATCATTCTGCTTTGCAATCCAATGATCCAAGCTAATCAATCCCCTCAGTTTCAGATTAATATGCTGCTATCAATTACTGCCTTTGGTACACAGAACCTCAGTGGACGCCTTGAATCTGTGCCTCAACAAGTCTTTGAGGAAAGGAACTTTGGAGTATCTTTTACTATTGGACTAGCAAACAGCTTGTTCTGTTGGAAATGTTAATATTTCATTATACCTACTTTAGTTGTCTCAACAACTGAATAAAAGAAAAAGTCTGACTGTGAAGAAACCATTGGAATGCAGAAATAGTCATTACAGATTAACAAGAGAAATAATTCTATCATTGATCCACTTTGCATTTTATGGTAAGATTAAGTACTCCCCAACCAGATATAATGTTTATTTTAGTGGTAGTATGAGTACAAATCATAGTGCTTTCTCAAGTACTGTATTGAGAAAAAAAAATCTCATCAGCTGCATTAGGTGATGGGATTCATTTCCTCTTGTTTTGTGCTTTGCACCTTTAAAGCCGAGTCTGATAAAAATGGGAGTTTGAAAGAAATGATTGCATGATAACAAGCCAAGAGCTCAAGCTTGATGGCTGCTTTTGAATGTGGCTCATCTAAGAGATAAGTTATCACATGTAGTGCATCCTAATAGCAGGTAACATAGTAAAAACATTGAATAAAGGTAGTGTTTACTGTTAGAAGTGCTTATTTTTAACTGCAGTGCAGAGAAGCACCCATGATGTCTATTGCGTGAAAGAGTTTCCAACTGAATACTGTTAAACTGAGTAAGATCACTTGCTGGATAGACCTGATGTTCTGGAAGAACTAAACTGGCTTTTCTGAAGGTAGAAGCAATGTTAACTTGAAGTTATCTTTTGTTGAATCATAATGAAATGCAATAACAGAATGCACCACTAGTTTGAAACTTCAATGTGCATTTTAATGAGGTACTTACCTCAATTACCACAAAGCAATTTATGCTATGCTGCAAAAGATTCTGAAAGTGGTTAGATGTTCTTTGCAAAATGTCGATTCTCCTGTTCCTTTGATGCTGACTGACCTGCTATGTTTTTCCAGCAACACATTTTTAAGCAAAGATTTAGAAAAGTCTGTTTTGCAGTGCACACGTCACTGTTTATCAGCCAAGGAAATGTGTTAAATTAGTATTTTTTTTAACAATGTTTGGAATCTGTCTGATTTAAATCTTAAATGATTTTCATTCAGTCAGTAATGTTGACCTCCTTGAACAGGATATATTGACAACAAACCTCCAGATAAAGCAGGTAAATGAATCTAGTCTCTAAATAAGCAATATGAAAGATAATCACACTACATGTTCTGTGTACCAAAGGACATGATTCCACAGACAAGTTACCATTCACATGGGGGATTTCAAGAAGCTTGACCTGATGTTAGCACTTCCTAAACACAAAGCCTGATATGATATGCCTCTTGCTTGAGCTTTCATTTTGGAAGAAGATTCTCCTTGATCCTGGAAATGGAATATTTTTGAGGTCATCAACAGTTTCTAAATTCCTACCCAATATTTTGAAGTAGAGCTGTTCAAATTGTGTCCCCAGTGAATATTATATTTTCAGTGGATCAGAAGAATGCACCCAGGAGCAAGTTGCTCCTTCTCTCTATCTCTCTCTCTCTATCTCTCTCTCTACCTTCTAATAAATCTGTAGCTAGATGATAGATAGCTAAGAGACTCTTGAACACATCTCCACCCTTTTTCGTAGAGGGGTGTGGCTAAACCTGTGGAGATTCTTGCACGTTTATTCTGGAATTTGAGTGATGTAATTTCAGTGATATTTGCCTGATTGATGCCTCTACTATAAATGTCAAATAGAAATTTTTCGACCTGTCTGGTTAGCAGTTAGAATAAAAATGTTTGCAGTTCACATGCAAATTCGATGCACATTAGTTTCAACATACTATTATTTCTAAGTCTTTTCTAGTTCCAGTAAACTCATTACTTTAAAAGTAATAGTCACAAGGCTACTTTTAGTTGATGCTTCTATGTACCAGGTAACTTGAGACTGTATTGAATTTAGCTTATTTGTTTTTACCTGTATCAAATACTTATATTTCATTAGCATTATGACAGTATGCCTTCTTTATCAAACTAAATTCAAACTGAATTTAGCCAAGATCTGGCTATTATAATTTTGGAGCATTTCATGGAAAGTTTCTCTTCCTGAAGCCAATCAAATTTTCTCATTTAAATTATCTATTGCTCACTTCATTAAGTATACAGTTCGCTTTCGTGGACATGGGTCTTGTGCTGCCATCTCCTCAGTCTTTCAAAACTTAATTTTTCAAGCCTATCCTCAATTCATTCTTCTGAATATGCCTTGTTTTTTTTTAGATAGAATGGATACAGTGTGGAAACAGACCATTTAGTCCAATTCTATCTTAACTTTTCTCAAATCTATCATGTACAGTCACTGCTTTATGGAACACTTACTATGAGAGGAATTGAACACAGCAGTGAGAATATTATGCTTCAGTTGTACAGGGCATCGATGAGACCACATTTGAATACTGTAAGCATTTTTGGTCTCATTTAATACATTGGAGGCAATTCAGAGGAGGTTTAGGAGAGTGAGGTGTGATTTGATTGATGTGAATAAAATCCTGAATGGCCTTAATAGGGTGCATGTGGAAAGAATGTTTCCTCTTCTGAGTTATTCCAGAACTAAAGTGAGTTCTGTTTTAAATTTAAAGTTTGCTCTTTTTGAAGAGAGATGGGACGAAATACTTTCTTCCAGAGGATTATGTGACTTTGGAACTTTAGATTAGATTACATTTAGATTAGATTACATTACAGTGTGGAAACAGGCCCTTCGGCCCAACAAGTCCACACCGACCCGCCGAAGCGCAACCCACCCATACCCTCTACATTTACCCCTTACCTAACACTACGGGCAATTTAGCATAGCCAATTCACCTGACCTGCACATCTTTGGACTGTGGGAGGAAACCGGAGCACCCGGAGGAAACCCACGCAGACACAGGGAGAACATGCAAACTCCACACAGACAGTCGCCTGAGGCGGGAGTTGAACCCAGGTCTCTGGCGCTGTGAGGCAGCAGTGCTAACCACTGTGCCACCGTGCCGCCTAACTCTGCCTAAGAAGACTGTGGAGGCAGGTCATTAAATATTTTAAGACAAAGGTGGACAGATTCGTATTAGAATTTGAAACATTAACAAATACACCTGAATTGCAGAGAAAACCTGAGGAGCCAAATGGCCTACTTTTATTCCTAATTTGTATGTTAGCAGGAATATGACTGCTCAAACTCTACAGGTATTCTTTAACATAAAGAGAAGAAGTAAAAGATGTTCACACACATGTCAAAAATATTGTGTCACTAATTATATCCATTATGTTTTGATGGAATTTCATTTGACAATATACCTATAGTCTATTTTGCATGTCTATTTAATATTGCAGGAGAAAGTGAGGTCTGCAGGTGAGGTCTCCTGAAGAAGTGCTTATGCCCGAAACGTCGATTCTCCTGTTCCCTGGATGCTGCCTGACCTGCTGCGCTTTTCCAGCAACACATTTTCAGTATTTAATATTGCATGTCTATTTAAAATGTATTGCATCAATTCTGCATATATTGTTTACACATGAACTCAAGAAACACGCATGTATAAGTACGGCTAGGGATTTTGTGTACATAAATTGAATGTGAGGGGTTTGTTATGTAATAGCATAATTTATTATCCCAAACTCTGGGGATATAAAACAATGGTGTGTGAGCATTGTTAAAGAATCCGTCTCTAGCTGGCTATTTGTGATTCTAAAAAGTAGAAGCAGAAATGCTGAGTAGGTTTCAGCTTCACTGTCAGGAGAATTGATAGCTCAGAATCAAGTGATAATAAGTACATACTGTGACGATTCAGGGACAAATGCTTCCTTCAGAAGATTGTGCATAGGAAGCAAGAACTAAATATCTATGAAAGACTCAGTTATTTCTAAATCAGCCAGACAATTTCCAAATGCAAAAATCTAAAACTCACTGTTATTTTATTTACAATGATTAACAGAAAACTGAAGCTAAACCATGATCTACCATATTGCAAAAGCCACAGCATTTGGTGCTGTTTAATTGAGATTAGATTGTAAATATATACTTCTGTTTGGTATGAGAGTCCAGATTATTTACAAAGTCAAAGCTGAAAATTTGTTTCTGATACACATCAACATCCTGGGGGTTATCATTGACTAGAAACTCAACTGGATTCACCACTTAAAAACAGTGGCTAGAAGAGCAGGTCAGAGGCTAGGAATACTGAGGCTCCCCAATATTTGTGACTCCCTAAATCTTGTCTTCACAAGTGTAATGGAATACTCCTCACTTGCCTGGATGAGTGCAGCCTAGCAACACTCAAGAAGCTTGACACTATCCAGGGACAAAGCAGCCCACTTAATTGGTATTACATCCACAAGGTGCACTGCATAAATTCACCAAAGATCCTCAGTCAGGACTTTCCAAACTATGACCACTTACATCTAGAAGACAAGGGCAGCAGATGTATGGGAACACCACCATCTTAAAACCTCCCTCCAAGCCATTCAATATCCTGACTTGGAAATATATTGCCATTCTGTCACTGTTGTTGTGTCAAAATCCTGGAATTCCTGGAATTAAACCAGTTGGAGAAAACTTAAAAACAAACAAGGAGTAATTCTTGGCATTGTGAGTGTACTTTAGGCCTTTGATAGCCCAAGAGAAATAAAAGAACAAATAGGCATGCAAACCTTGGGTTACAAAGGCCCAACAACATCTCTTCTTTCTCAGGCAGCTGAGGGAGTTTGACATGACACAAATACCCTTACCAACTTTTATAGCTGTACCATCAAGAGCATTCTGACTGGATGTATCACTACCTGGTATGGCAAATGTACCATTCAAGATTGGAAACAGTTGCAGAGAGTGGTGAACTCAGCCCGGACAATCACAAAGGCCAACCTCCCATCTATAGAATCCACCTACCAGGCCCGTTGTCAAGGAAAGGCCGCCAGCATTCTCAAAGATCCATCCCACCCTGGCAATGCTTTTCTGCAACCACTACCATTGGGGAGAATGTACAGAAGCCTGAACACATGCACCAGCCGGTTTCATAACAGTTTCTACCCTACTGTTGTTAGAATACTGAATGGACTCACAAACTCTTAACATTCGCCTGTACCTGTGTTTTTGTTTTTGCTGCTGTTTACCTATTATTTACTTATCTATGCTACTTAACTCTGTGATCTGCCTGTATTGCTCGCAAGACAAAGCTTTTCACTGTGCCTCAGTACATGTGACAATAAATTCAATTCAACTCAATTCAATGTAATAGGATAGTAATATTTGGGGATTTCAACTTCCCCAACAATAAATGGAGCAGACGTAGTGTGAAAGCTTTAGATTAGATTAGATTCCCTACAGTGTGAAAAAAGGCCCTTCGGCCCAACAAGTCCACACCAACTCTCCGAAGAGTAACCCACCCAGACCCATTTCCCTCTGACTAATGCACCTAACCTATGGGCAATTTAGCATGACCAATTCACCCGACCTGCACATCTTTGGACTGTAGGAGGAAACCGGAGCCCCGGAAGAAACCCACGCAGGCACGGGGAGAATGTGTAAACTCCACACAGACAGTTGCCCAAGGCTGGAATCAAACCTGGGACCCTGGTACTGTGAGGCAGCAGTGCTAACCACTGAGCCACTGAAATTATTAAAATGCAACCAGGATATCTTTATAAGCTGGTATATGGAAGGTCCTATGAGAGAGGAGATGGCCTTGAAATTAAGTTTAGGTAATGAAGCTAGGCAAGTGGTTCATGTATAATTGGGGAAATAGACAGATAGCGATCATTAATCTGTTAGGTTCAAGGTTGCCATGGAAAAGGATAAAGATGAGCCTGAAATCAAAGTTCTCAATTGGGGGAAGGCTGATTCTAATAAGATTAGATATGAATTGTCTAGGCTGGACTGGGAGCAAGTATTTTCAGATAAAACAAAACAGAAATTGCTGGAAAAAACAGCAGGTCAGGCAGCATCTATGGAGAGAAAGCAGTTAACATTTCTGTCTTAGAATAATCAGGTACATTTAAGAAGGAAATATGGAGAGTAAAAGACTAACATTTTACAAATCAGAAAAAGGGTGGGACCATCAAATCCTGTGAACATTAGATGGCCGGGAATATACAGCTAAAAGTTTGAGAAATGAAAGGATACTAGAAAGTAAAATAAAAGAAAATCTGAAGTTGTTTTATACATATATTAAAGGGAAAAGAATAATGATGGAAACAGTAGGACCCATTAAGGACCACAGTGGCAATTTGTGCATAGAGCAAGAGGATGTAGTTAGGGTAATAAATGTATATGTTGGATCAGTGTTCACTTATGAGAGGAACAGTCTGGATGTAGAAATCATGGAGAAGATTGATGATAGAATTAAATAAATGAACATAGTTTGAGAGGAGGTTCTCAGTGGCCTGGTAGACTTAAAAGTAGATAGACCTCTAGGGCCAAATGGAATGGCAAGGGAAGAAGCAGCAGTGGTACTGGGAAATAATTTCCAATTATTGTCTGGCAACAAAAGAAGTGCCAGAGGACTAGAGGACAGCCAATGTGGTGCCAATATTCAAAAAGGGAGAAAAGGATAAACCAAGAAATTAGAGGTGAATCAGTCTAACCTCAGTGGTAGGGAAATAATTGGAAGCAATTCTGAAGGGCAAATTTACTCTGCATTACGAGAGGTGGGAAGCAATCAAGAACAATCAGCATGGTTTTGTTAATGGAAGGTCATGTTTGACCAAATTGATTTAATTTTTGAAGGATTATGAAAGACTGATAGCAAAGGTAAGAGTTTGTGGGATCAAAGGAAATTTGGCAAGTTGGATCCAGAATTGACTGAGTTGCAGGAAGCTGGAAAATAGGATGAAAATAGTTAGGTGGTTGTTTTGACCAGTGGAAATGCAATGGCTTTATTAATATTCCCTTGTGGGATGTGAGCATCACTGGCATTTTTTCCTGTCAATTGTTGTCCTTGAGAAGTTAGGGGTGAGCTGCCTTCTTGAACCACTTCAGTCCATGTACTGTAGGTAGACCCAAAATGCCTTTGAGGAATGACTTCCAGGGTTTTATCCAGCAACAGTGAAGTAATAGCAATAAATTTCCAAGTCAGGATGGTGAGTGGCTTGGAGGGGCACTTGCAGGTGGTGGTGTTCCCATATATCTGCTGCCTTTGTTCTTCTAGATGGAAGCAATTGCGGGTTTGGAAGGTGCTGCCTAGGATCTGTGATGAATTTCTGAAGTAGAAATGTCCACAGTGAATTTCTCCTGTAGATAGAATGCACTGCTGTTACTGAGCATTGGTGTTGGAGGATATGAATGTAGTGACAATCAAGCAGGCTGGATGATGTCAAACTTCTTGAGTATTTTCGGAGCTGCACTCATTCAGGAAAGTGGGGGGATTTTCCATCACATTCCTGACTTGTACCTTGTAGATGGTAAACAGGCTTTTGACAGTCAGAATGTGAGTTATTCTTAGCTTCTGACCTGACTTTGTAGGCACTGCACTTATGTAGTGAATCCATTTGAGTTTCAGGTCAGTAGTAACTCCAGGCTGTTAAAAGTGGAGGATTCAGTAATGGTAACAGCATTGAATGTCAAGGGGCAATGGTTAGATTTTCTCTTGCTGGAAATGGCCATTGCCTGGAATTTGTGCGGCATAAATATTCCTCACCACCTGTCAGCCCAAACTAGATATTTTCCAGCCTGTCCCATCTATCCATCTTCCTTCCCACCTCTCCGCTCCACCCTCCCCTCTGACCTATCACCTTTATCCCCACCTCCATCCACCTATTGCAATCACGGCTACCTCCCCCCAGCCCCTCCCCCTCCCATTTATCTCTCCACTCCCGAGGCTCCCAGCCTTATTCCTAATGAAGGGCTTTTGCCTGAAATGTCGATTTTCCTGCTCCTTAGATGCTGCCTGACCTGCTGTGCTTTTCCAGCACCACACTCTTAACTCTAATCTCTGCAATACTCATTTTCACCTGGATATTTTCCACGATTTGTTGCATTTGAACATTGACTCATTCAGTATCTGAGGAATTTGAATGGAGTTGAACATTATATAGTCATCAGTGAACATCCCCATGATGTTTTTAGAATGGAGGGAAGATTGTTGACCTTCTGACCTTAGAATGGAGGGAAGGTTATTGATGAAGCAGCAGATGATGGTCTCGGGTATTCCCCTAAACATTTCCTGCAGAGATGTCCAGGAGTGGAGACAATTGACTTCCAACAACCACAACCATCTTCCTATAAACCAAGTACAACTCCAACCATCGGAGTGTTTACCCCTTTATTCCCATTGATCCTGGTTTTGCTATTGATCCTTGATGCCAGATTCAGTCAAATGTGGCCTTGATGTCAAAGGCTGTCACTCTCACCTTGCCTCTGAAATTCAACTCTTTTCTCCATGTTTGAACAATGGCTGCAATGAGTTCAGAAGCTGAGTGGCCCTGTGAGACCTCAAACTGGGTGTCACTGAGCAGGTCATTGTTGAGCAGGTGCTGTTTGATAGCACTCTTGATGACACTTTCCATCACTTTACTGATGATTGAGAGTAGATTGACAGGGAGGTTGTTGAAGGTATGGATTTGCATGAGTTGGCGAACAGTTAGCAGGTGTGCTATAAATATTGGGGGTTAATATTTGCCATTGGTTGGCATGCAATGTCTTGGGTCAATGGGTGCATGCTGGGCATTAAGCAGTATGGGGAGTATGGGACTCAGCTGGCATTGAGGGAATGTATGGTTATAGGAGGTGGGTTGAAGGATATAAATTGATATTGAATGTGCCTGGATCCATAGAGGTGGGTAAAGATTAAGAAGCGTGGATTGGCATGGATGGGGCATTGGGAGTGCAAGTGTGTGAATGGAGATATGAAGGGTGAAGGCATGGGGGCTTTTTTTTAGCCTTGTATTGACCCTCCACTTAGTACCAGTGTAGGGGTGCTGACCTTCTGCCAACCTGCCATTCACAATATCCAATCTCAACCTGGGCTCACCTGGTCTGTTTGCCAGGAAACTCATCACCCAAAAAGCAGGACTGTCCTACCTGGCTGGTTTTCCTAGGTTGGATCTGGGAGGTGGGGATATGTCCTGTCTCTTTGCACCAGAACTGGGAGAGGATGCTAGTGCAATAGTTAAAGTGAAGAAGAGAGAGGGTGGTGGGACAGATTTTTTTTTAAATGTATTGGAAATAAAAACAGAAATACTGGAAATATTCCTCAGATCTGATAGCATCTGTGGAGTGACAAATAGACTACACCTTTCAGGTCTCTTACCTTTCATCTGTCCTCATGTAATATCCCTAGATTTTTTCATGTTGCCTGGCACCACAAAGGGGAGAGAGGCAGTTCACAACAACCATGTCAATCATTACAGGAATTGAACTCATGTCATTGATACCAGTAAGCACGATACTCAAATCATTTGAGCCACTGGGCCCAACACCCTTCTTCAAAACGGGCAAGAATTAGACTGCTAACAAGAAAAAATATACAAAAGCGAAGGTTTGCGTTGGACAGCAAGGGACAAAGAGATGCGTGGTGCAAGACAAATGGGATATGTATCATGAACAGTGGCCTTAATCCAGAAGCAAACAAAGCAAAACAAATCCTTGCTCTATTTTATTTTCTTCTTCTGCTTTTCTCACTCTTTTCTCTCTTTTTTTCCTTTGCATTTCGAGAGGTTACAGGAAAGATTCACAAGAATGATTCCAGTTATATGATAGTTGAAGAGATTGGCATTATTCTCCTCAGAGAAGAGCAGATTTATTTGAGACATTCAAAATTGTCAAGTTTCATGGACAAAATAGGTGGAGAGATACCATTGCCAAATTGGTGGAAGAATTGAGAATAAGAGGACTTAAAGTGAATGGCAAGAGAAACAATGCCAATGTAGGAAAAATACTTTTTGTGTAACAAGTGGTTCAGATCTAGAATGCACTGCTGAGTGTGCATTATAGGCAGATTCAATCAAACCACCAGAAGAGGGTGCATTTGAAGGACTATGGAGAATTGGAGTGGGACTAGTTGAGTTCTTCTCATCAGAACCAAATGGCAGCCTCCTGTGCTACAAGCAATCCATCATTTTATGATTTTATGCTTAGACTTTAGAGTGATTTTGATTTGGATTTGATGTGTTCAGTTCTTGTAAGATTATTTTTGCAACTGATCAGAAAACAGGTTCTTAATATCTTCGAATGGCTGGGACACAAAGTGTTCAAATTTATGAAGTGCTTTTTTAAAGGAGCAGTTAAAAAGTGAAGAAATTAGCAAATGAGCCTGAATCCTGTCTTTAACAGATACCCGAGCTGGAATTGCTGGAGGTTAATATACAGATGACATTTTGTGCACCTCCTATTTCCACAGAAGGGATAATAATCACAGCTGATCAAACTTCCTCTGCAAGAATTTGATAGCCATCAATTATAGTTGGTGATAATTTTTAAAAGTTATCGCCTTATTACAAATGACAACTATCAGAGCCAGAAGGTGGTGAGAGAAGGGATCTGTATATCATCTGAAAAAGTGATGACTGCAGATGCTGGAGACCAGAGTTGAAAAATGTGGTGCTGGAAAACACAGCAGGCCAGGCAGCATCCGAGGAGCAGGAGAATCGACGTTTCAGACATAAGCCCTTCTTCAGGGATCTGGCTGGTGTGCCATGCGGGCTGAGATAAAAGGTAGGGGGGAGGGAATTTGGAGGAGGGGCGCTGGGAAGGAGGTAAGGGTGAGGGTGATAGGCCGGAGAGGGGGTGGGGGCGGAGAGATCGGGAAGAAAATTGCAGGTCAAGATTGCGGCACCTTCCCCTGCAACTGCAAGAAGTGCAAAACTTGCGCCCACACCTACCCTCTCACCTCCCTCCAAGGCCCCAATGGATCCTTCCATATCCATCGCAAATTCACCTGCACCTCCACACACATCATTTACTGTATCCACTGCACCCGATGTGGTCTCCTCTACATTGGAGAGACAGGCTACCTACTTGCTGAACGTTTCTGGGAACACCTCTGGGATACCTGCACCAACCAACCCAACCGTCCTGTGGCTGAACACTTTAACTCCCTCTCCCACTCCACCAAGGATATGCAGGTCCTTGGCCTCCTCCATCGCCAGACCCTGACCACACGACGCCTGGAGGAAGTGTGCCTCATCTTCCACCTAGGAACCCTCCAACCACACGGGATGAATGTAGATTTCTCCAGCTTCCTCATTTCCCCTCCCCCCACATTATCTCAGTCCCAACCCCTGGATTCAGCACCATCCTCTTGACCTGCAATCTTCTTCCCGACCACTCCGCCCCCACCCCCTCTCCAGCCTATCACCCTCACCCTCATCTCCTTCCACCTATCGTATTCCCAGCGCCCCTCCCCCAAATTCCCTCCCCCCTACCTTTTATCTCAGCCCGCTTGGCACACCAGCCTCATTCCTGAAGAAGGGCTTATGCCTGAAACGTCGATTCTCCTGCTCCTCAGATGCTGCCGGGCCTGCTGTGTTTTTCCAGCACCACATCTAGATTAGATTAGATTACAGTGTGGAAACAGGCCCTTCGGCCCAACAAGTCCACACCGACCCGCCGAAGCGCAACCCACCCAGACCCATTCCCCTACATTTACCTCTTCACCTAACACTACGGGCAATTTAGCATGGCTAATTCACCTGACCTGCACATCTTTGGACTGTGGGAGGAAACCGGAGTACCCAGAGGAAACCCACGCAGACACGGGGAGAATGTGCAAACTCCACACAGTCAGTCGCCTGAGGCGGGAATTGAACCCGGGTCTCTGGTGCTGTGAGGCAGCAGTGCTAACCACTGTGCCAACGTGCCGCCATCTTTCGACTCTGTATACTTAGTAAACAGCAAAGTCTAAATTTAGTCCAGTAACGTGTCCATGAAATCAATGTCATTTGTCACTTAAAAAAAATAAATCTGGTTCACTTATATCCTTAGAGGAAGGAAATCTACCACTCATACCCAATCCGGCCTACATGTGACTTCAGTCTCACATCAATGTGGTTGACTCTCAACTACCCTCTGAAATTGAAAAGCATACCACTCACATCAAGTGCAATTAGGGATGGGCAACAAACACTAGTCCAGGCAGTGATGCCCATATCTCATTAATAACTTTTTAAAAAATTATGAATACAAGAGGAAAAGGGAGAAAGCATAAATTATGCAATTCAACAGGAGAGTTAACATTAGTTCTTCATCCACAGAACAGCTAATGTGGTTTATCTATCAGGTAGTGTTATCTAAGAAACAGGCCATGCAGATTATAGATATCTTTGGCATTGTGTATCTGTCTAGACAATGTACATCATTGAGATTCCATTATTCACTTGTTTAAATTGGTTTTGAATAACAATATTATTATAATAGCAACTGGGCTCTGCTTTTCTGTTTGTGTATTAGTTTTCTGGCATTTAACAGAGTTTATTCTTGGGTGAAACCAGCATTGTATTGACTATTGTCTTTCAATTTTCATTGTAATTCATCACAGAATGGTAACCTCACGTTTTTATTTCTGTCAGTTAGTTTTCACTTGTCTGATAGAAGATTCAGAAATTATTCCTAGACCATTGCTTTGTATTGTGTATTGTCTTATTCATTGTTAATGTGAATCTCCGGATAGTCTTGCAGTTGGTCCAGTTTTCTGTTTGCATGGTATCGCTGAAAGCTAAATTTCATGGAGTTTTGTTTGAATCCATGGTCTTTTAATACAAATGTCCTTTTCTGACTCCCAGTGATTTTCCAATTAGTGCTGGAACTTTTATGATTTCCATTTCCAGTTATAATTTACTTTGCATTGTCATATTTTTATGCTTATTCTGACCTATTTTGTTATAAAATGCTTCAATGAATCTTTTCATGTGGTTGGTCAATATGTACATAGTATTACTTTTATCTCTTTATTTGCTAATTGGAGATTGGATCCTCATCCTAGTGTTTAATTCACACCATAGGGAGATATTACATTGGGCACTCAGGACAAAAACCTATCACAAAGTTTATAGAGAAACTGAATGGCAAATAATTAAGGTATATTTCAAGAAAGAGGAAAATAATACATTTTCTGCATTCAATGTAATAAATAGATTTGCTCACAGCCTAGGAGTGATGGCCATTTTAATAGTTGGAATACAATCAGCAGAGTAATGGTTTTCTGTTTTAATCTTGGATTTTGGCTTTATTCAGCAGATTGAGGCTCGCAATGAATCATAAACGTTTACAACAGAGGCGGCTGATGTTCAATTCAAGAAAATATCCAGCATAAAATTGAAGAAACTGATAAGCATTTAGAGTTTTTTTTTAATGTTAAAAGCACACAAGTTTCCTTTTAGTTTTGAAGTTTAAAAATGCTGGATGGGCAATAAATACTAGTTTAACCAATAGCACCCACACCACGTAAACAAATTGAAAAGAAAAACAAAGTATTGCAGATGCTAGAGGTCGGAAATAAACACTGAAAGCCCTGCAGAAGCTCAGCAGGTCTCAGCTTGAGGCCAATATGACTTTTCTTTGGCTGGGTGGGGGTGCGGGGTGGGGGGGTAACTGGATAAGTGATACTTTTTGTGGTGTAGATAAAAGTTAGTAGACGAGCCACTGGAACAGACAGGAAAGATTCCCCAGTGCAAAAATTAAAGGGAATATTAAAGACGATGAGTAGGAGTAAGAATGGTTAATAGCAGAAAATAGACCAGCTTAACTGAGAACAAACCTATGCATACAAAACACACAGGGAAGGGTTTGAATTGGGGGTGCGGGATGGTGTTAATTGAAGTGGAGAACAGAGTTCATGGTCTGAAGTTGTTGAACTAAATTTTGAGTCTGAATGACTGCAAATTAGCTAAGTGAGAAATGAAGTGATAATCCTTCAGTTTGTAGTGGGCTTTGCTGGAAGACAGCAGAAGACCTCAGATACAAATGTGGGCATAAGAACAAGTATTTGGTTGAAATGAAAGAAAACCTGTTTTTTGGTTACTTTGTTTTAAACTGATAGTTCACTATATTTCCACAATTTCATTTACAAATTTTTGTCAATGAAATTGCAGGCAAGATTGAAGCCAATTCCCAACTCTTGGAAAAAAAATTGGACAAATTACATCAATTCAGCAAGATAGAAATGAATGAAGAATTCTCACAAATCTGTCAGTTTGTCTACATTCCTTATGCGTTCTCACATGAAACTGCACTAAGAGAACAATAGTCAGATTTCTCAGCGTCCTGGTAAAAACTAATATAGTTGCTCATAATACCAAATTCCTTGGAGAGAGTGGCACGTTGTGCATATGCAGCAGTGATGTTTAACATTTACAGTACATTGTGAAATCATAGGGCTAAACTTGGGCAATATTGGGCAGTCCCATTGAGTGTAAGAAGATTGCCCTTTCACAAGCAATTGTGACCAGTCCAGGACACAGGATGCATTTGAATCTGAGTGCAGCGGTCTCGGCCTGGCTGGCTCCATTTTAGGGAATGGCATTTTAAACTGTTGCTATTACTTTGGAATCAGATCAGACTTCTGCAGGTGACATAGTTCAGAGCAGTTCAAGGTGTGGTGAACTAAGAGGCACCCACAGCCTTCAGGATGGAACGTCCTGACATATAAGTTTTAAATATGTTGACAACTTCACCTTATCATGATTTGGAGATGCTGGTGTTGGACTAGGGTGTGTAAAGTAAAAAATCTCACAACACCAAGTTATAGTCCAACATTTACATTTACAGTACATTGTGAAATCATAAGGCTAAACTTGGGCAGTCCCAATGAGAGTAAGAAGATTGCCCTGTCACAAACAATTGTGATCAGTCCAGGACACAGGATGCATTTGGATCTGAGTGCAGCGGTCCCAGTTAAACCTGCTGGACTATCATACAGTGGTAGGCCTAAGCCTCAATGTTAAGTAAACATCTTTAAGCAGGCTTTCAATCAAGTTATTTACCAAGCAGGAATTGGAATTCTTTTTTATTATTCAATCATTGGTCATTGGCTTTTAAAGCCTCTGCCTAGCTGCTCTTGAACTGAATGGCTTGCTACGTCCTTCCGGGGGCAGTTGAGAGTCAATCACATTTCTATGGGTCTGGAATCACATGTAGGCCAGATAGCAGATAGCAGATTTCCTTTCCTGAAGGACATTAGTGAGCCAGATGGCTTTTTCTGACAATCAACAATGGTTTCCTGGCTTCATAGAATCATAGAACTTTGCAGTACAGAAGGATCCATTCGACCTGTTGTGACCCAAAAGAGCCACCTAGCTAGTCCCACTATCTTCGTAGACCTCTAAATTCCTCTCCTTCAAATATATTTCTGGATCTCCTTTGAAACCTCTTATGGAATATGACTTAATTCTTGAAGTTGTGATCCCTAGTTACTGTCACACTAACAAGTGGAAATAGAATGTCCTTTTTTAACTCTGTCAAAATTGTTCATAATTTTCAACACGTCAGTAAGGTTACTTCTTAATCTTCTCTGCTCCAAAGAGAACAAGTCTAATCTCTCTCATATTTCCTTGTACCTAAAATCCTTTATTCTTGGTATCATTCAAGTAAATCTCCTTTAAACTCTCTCCAGTGCTTGAACATTCTTAAATAAAGTGTCAGGAATTGAATGCAATACACCAAATATAGTCTGACCAATGATTTGGAGAGGCATAGCATCATTTTCTTGCTTTTATACACTATGCCTCTATTATGGGTGGCACGGTGGCACAGTGGTTAGCACTGCTGCCTCACAGCACCAGAGACCTGGGTTCAATTCCCACCTCAGGTGACTCTGTGTGGAGTTTGCACATTCTCCCCATGTCTGTGTGGGTTTCCTCTGGGTGCTCTGGTTTCCTCCCACAATCCAAAAATGTGCAGGTTAGGTGAATTGGCCATGTTAAAATTACCCGTAGTGTTAGTTGCAGGGGTAAATGTTGTGGGTCGGTGTGGACTTTTTGGGCTGAAGGGCCTGTTTCCACACTGTAAGTAATCTAATAAACCCAAGGATCCTTTAAGCCTTTCAACAACTGTTTCAACTTGCCTGGCCACCTTTAGAGAATTTTGTATGTGAATCCCAAAGTTGCTCTGCTCTTTACTGCTCTCAAAATTGTATAATCAAGTTATATATTGTCTCTTCAACCAAAATTTATTACCTCACACTTCTCCACATTGAATTTAGTCTGCCAGTTATCTGCTTATTTTCTCTGAAGTTGCTCAGCATCATCCTTACAATTTATTATTCTCCCTTTTATTAGTATCATCTGCAAATTTAGGGATTTTTCCGTTAACTCCAAATTGTTCATGTAAATCAGAAAGAACAAGAGTCCAAATGCCCATAGATTCTTGATGGGAGAAAGTGAAGACTACAGATGCTGGAGACCAGAGTCGAAGGGTGTGATGCTGGAAAAGCACAACAGATTAGGCAGCATCCGAGGAGCAGGAGAGTCAATTTTTGAGTATAAGCTCTTCATCTCCTGCTTCTAGGATGCTGCCTGACCAGCTGTACTTTTCCAGCACCACACTCTTTAACATAGATTCTTAATTCCAGGTATGGATTTGAACCTGGATCCCCAGAACATTAGCTGAGTTTCTGGATTACTATTTGTAGCGCTAAAGCCACTAGGCCTTTATCTTCCCTCAATCATGGAAAAATAATGAGGTGGTGTCGGTGTTCAGTGTTACCCGTGGAAACATAGTTTACATGTCACCACTGATAAAACTTATGGGAATGCATGCAGAGCAGCTTAATGACTCAAATTTTCCAGTATCTCGGCCAATGGACATTTACAATTAGATTCAATGGGAAGTCATAATGCACACACATAAACTAACACAGTGACTGGCTGATGTCGCTGAACTGAACATCATAAACTGTTGTCCCAGGCTGATGCCACTGCTCACATGATCACCCAAATGCTCACAATTATGCTATCAACCACGCAATATTCCATCCATTCACTCAGGAGAAAGTGAGGACTGCAAACGCTGGAGATCAGAGTTGAAAAGTGTGGTGCTGGAAGAGCATAGCAGGTCAGAAAGTGTCCGAGGAGCAGGGGAGTGGACATTTTGGGCATAAGCTCATAAACTCAATCACCCACCCACTCATTCCAGATGAACGGTTTATGTCCGAAACGTCGACTCTCCTGCTCCTTGGATGCTGCCTGACTTGCTCTGCTTTTCCAACATCACACTTTTCCACCCGTTCACTCACTCAATCTGTCACTCAACTGTTCAAACCTGTCATTCATTTACCCGTTCACTTACTCACACATTCAGTCACAACCCCCCCCCCCAACTCACACAATAATGCACCCTTCCATTCACTCACTCAGATGCATGCACTCAACCAATTATGCATGGACTCAAAAAGCACTCATCCACTTACCTACGCATCCAATGTCACACACTCACCTCATAACAAAGCACAAATACACACCATTAATACTTCCAACCCTCCAGCCATCCACTCACTCACATCACTCAGAGACCCCACAAACACCAACTCACTCAGTCACTCTCCCAATTAACCACACACCCATCCACGGACTCACTCACCTAACCACCCACTCAATCACCCACACACCCTCCCACTCATTCACTCACTTAATCACCCACCCCTCACTCAGTCACTCACCCACCCTCCCACCCTCCCACACACATTTAATCACCCACCCACACTCCCAATCACTCACTCACCCTCCCACTCACTCACACCGACTCACCCTATAACCCAACCACCCTGTCACTCACTGATTCAACCATCCTCCCAATCACCCACTCACTAGTTCAATTACCTACCCACCCACCTTTCAATCACTTAATCACCCACTCTCCCTCCCACTCAATCACCCACCCACACACCCTTCCACTCACTCATTACCTACCCACCAACCCTTCCACTCACACTCAATTTCCACTCACTTGCTCAAGCATCCACCCACTCGCTTAATCTTCCACCCTCCCATTCATTCACTCAATCACCCACCCACACTCCCACTCACTCGTTCAATCACCAACGCTCCCATTCACTTGCTCAATCACTCACTCTCCCACCCTGCTACTCACTCATTCAATCATCCATCCTCTCACTCACTCACTCAGTCAACCCCCCACCCTCTCACTCAGTCAATCACTCAGCATCCCACTTGCTCTCTTGATCACACATTCACTCTCCCTCCCATTCGTTTACCGATCACCCACCTACTCACACACTCACCCTCTTACTCACGCAGTCACCCACTCTCCCACTCGCTCAATTGCTGACCCAATTACTCACTCTCCCACTCACAATCCCACCGACCCAATCACCCATCCACACAAGCCCACCTATCCACCTAGCTACCCACTCAGATGTTCAAGCACTCACCATTCCACTCACTCAATCACTCACCAACTCGCCCAATCATCCACTTTCCCATGCACTGCTTAATCTGCTCACCTAACCACTCACTTGTTAAATTACCCATCCTCATACTCACTCACTCAATTATCGACCCATTCACTCTCCAACCCACCCTCTAACCCACTAACTCAATCACTCACCCACCGCCCCACCCATCCACCCTTCCACTCACTCAATCTGCCACTCATCCTCTAACCCACTCACCCAATCTCCCATCCCAGACTCTTACTCAATCACTCACCCAACCTCTCACCTATGCACCCAAACTTCCACCCACCCACCATCTCACTCACCCTCCCACTCACTTGTTTAATCTCCAACCAAATCTTCCACACATTCTCACCCATTCACCACATCACTCACTCACCCTCTCATCCACCCACCTAATTTTCTACCCACCCACTAACTTGAGCACTCACCCATTCACTCACACACCCACCCACTCACCCTCCAACTCCCCACTCCCTCATTCAATCACCCACCCACTCACTACCTCACATACCCACTCACTCACCCTCCAACTCACCCACTCCCTCACTCACATGCCTATTCACTCTCCCACACCCATTCACTCTCCCACACACCCATCCACTTAACCACTCACTCAATCACCCTCCCACTCACTCATCCATCTCTCGCTCTCAGATTCACTCAACGACTCTTCCACTCACTCATTCACCCACTTATCTCAGTTACTGACAGACTGTCTCAATCACTCACCCACTCACTTACACTCCTACACACTCACTCAGTCATTCACACAGCAACACATGCATTCACTTACTCATCATCCTCTAACTCACCCACCCACCTACCCACTGACCCACTCACTCATCCACCCTTCAAATACCCCTCCCACCCAAACCCCCACTCACTTATTCATTCACTGATCCACTCTCCCACTTACTCAACTACTGATGCTCTCACTTAATCACTCACTCATCCACACACAGCTCGTTCACTGACTCACTCACCTGCCAGCCCTCTAACTCAAGCACTCTGTCGCTCATTCACTAACCCATCCACCCACTCGCTCACCCAACCAACATCAATCATTCACTCACTCACCACCCAGCCAGGAATCACTCACTAATTTACATCCATCCACTCTCTCACTTACCCGCTCACCCACCATTCCACTCACTCACTCACCAACTTACTTGCTCACTCACCCACTGACTCTCTCAGTCAATCACTCACTCACACCCACCCAAGCACTCACTAGCTGACTCGCTAACCCACCCACCCAATCACACACCCATCCTCTCTCTCACTTACTCACCCACATGCCCAATTACTCACTTAACCACCCCATTGCCTCACTCACGGCTCACCCACACACCCACCCACTGATTCACTAACTTGCTCACCCATTCACTCACACACCCTCTAACTCTCCCACTCCCTCATACCTAGCCACCCAGCCACTCACTCTCCCACATGCCCACCTTCTCTCTCACTCCCTCACCCAGTCATTGTCTCACTCACTTATTCATCCATCCTCTGTTAGTCACTCGCCCACACTGCATTCACTTACCCACGCATCCTCTCACTCATCAACCCATCTACCTACTTACCCACCCTTCCACTCCCTCACCACTCTAACACATGCAGTGTTGCTCACTAACCCATCCACTCTCACTTACTCACCCACCAACTCACCTCATTCACTGTCTCTCACTCACTTATTCTCTCAGTCACTCATCAAACCACCTACCCACCTACACATTCATTATCCATCTAACTCACCCAGCCATCTATCTACTCACTGACCCCCCAAACACATGCACTCTGTCACTCACTCAGCCATCCACTCCCTCACACATTCACCATATCTCCAAACATTCACTCACCCACCCACTGACTTACTCTCTTATTTACCCACTGACCCATCTACCCACTTACTGCTCACTGACCTGCCCACCCACTGAGTCACATACCTACCCGCTCACTCACCCACCCACCCACTGACTGATCTACTCATTCACTCACACACCTATCCATTCAATCATATTCCCACTTTTTCAGCTGCTCACTCACCCTCCCATCCAGACACTTACTCACACACCCACTGACTTACTGATCCATTCACTCACTCATCCACCTATACATGCATTCACTTATCCACACACCCTCTAACTCACCCATCCTTCTACCTACTCATTGACTCACTCACCTAGACACCCACTAACGTAGCCTTCCATTCACCAGCCACTCACTCACACACCCACCAACGCTCTAACACAGGCACTCTGTCACTCACTCATGCAATCACTCAATAACTTACCCATACCCCCAGTCATAGAATCTCTACAGTGTGGAAACAAGCCCTTCGGCCCATCAAGTCCACACTGACCTTTCGATAAGTATGCCCCTACCTTTTTACTCTACACTTAACCCTAACTAATGCACCTATCCTACATATCCCTGAATACTATCCAGCATGGACAATTCACCTAACCTGCATATCTTTGGACTGTGGGAGGTTATCAGAGCATCTGGAGGAAACCCACACACACACATGGGGAGAATATGCAAACTCCACGCAGACAGTCGCCCAAGGCTGGAATTGACCCTAGGTCCCTGGTGCTGTGAGGCAGCAGTGCTAACCACTGAGCTACCCCAATCACTCACTCATTCATTCAGCCACCCATCCACTCACTCACTCACCCATTCATTCATTCACACACTCACTCTCCCACTGACATTCTCATTCACCCACTGACTTAATCACAAACTCATTCACCCACTGACTTAATCTTGCACCCATCCACCTACCCACTCACTCACTGATCCGCCCACCCTCTCACTCACACACACACTCACACACCCACCCATCCATCCACTCACTTAAACTCTCACTCACTTACTCACCCACTCCCTCACTGACCCACTCAATCACTTACCCATCCACCCAATCACTCCCTTACCCATACACTGAATTACTTACTAACTTACACACCCATCCACTCCCTTATTTACTCACTTACCCATATCCCCAATCATTCACTCACCCACCCATTCCCTCACTTATTCACTGACTCACTCACTCATTCAATCACCCATCCGCCAACCCACTACTCACTCACTCACCCACCCACTCACACACTCCTACATATTTCCCCACCATCTCTCACACTCACACACCCACACATTCACGTAACCCACTGACTCATGCACCCACCCACACTCCCACTCACGCTCTCACTCAGTCACACATGCACCCACTCACTCACCAAACCACCCAACCACCCATCCGCTCACTCACTTTCCAACTCCTCATTCACTCTTTCACTCATATACAGCCCCACTCACACAACCACTCACTAACTGATCTACTCACTCACTCATTCACTCACCCACTCATCCACTCACTCATTAATCTACTCACTCATCCTCACACTCACTCAATCACCCTCCCACTCATTCTCCCATTCTTCCCAATCACTCCCTCACAGTCCACCCTCACAGTCAGGCAGGCAGAAGTGAGGACTGCAGAAGCTGGAAACTAGAGTTTAGATTAGAGTGGTGCTGGAAAAGTACAGTAGGTCAGGCAACATCCAAGGAACAGGAAAATTGATGTTTCGGGCAAAAGCCATTCATCAGGGATCATCATCATTATTCGGCTTTTGCCCGAAACATCGATTTTCCTGTTCCTCGGAAGCTGCCTGACCTGCTGTGCTTTTCCAGCAACACCCTTACAGTCACTCAATAACCCTCCCACTCATTCTTCCACCTCTCACTCACTCACTCTCCCACTCATTTCCTCACTTGCTCACTCACTGACTCACTCATTCACCCATCTTCTCAGTTACTCAGTCACTCACTCACCCACCCAATCATTCAGTCACTTACACACTCACGCACCAACACACTCAGTCACCCATCCATTCACTCACTTACATTCCAACTCTCTCACTCACTCACATACTCATGAACCCACCCATTCACTCTCCAACACACCAACCCATCTACCCACACACATATCCATGGACTCACTCAATTACTCTCCCACTCTCTCATCCACCTCTCACCCATCCACTCACTAGCTCACTCACTTGCTCACCCTCATTCGCTCACCAGCTCACTTACTCACTTATTCATTCTCCCACAGTCTTGCTCATTCACTCACCCTATTATCCTTTAACTCTCTCATTCATGTTCACACTCACTCAATTGCTCACCCACCTACCCTCTAACACAATCAGTTACTCAGTTACTGACAATTACTGACTCATTCACCCTGCCACCCAATCACTCATGTTCCCACCCATGACTCATGCACTCACCCACCCTGTCACCAACCCACTCATTCATCAGTCACTTACTCACACACACCCACTCACTTAGTCACCCATCCACCCATTCAATCTCTCCCAATCTTCCAACTATCCCACTCACTCACTTATATACCTATGCACTTGCTGTCTGATGCACTCACTCACTCACGCATGCACTCATGGATTCACTAACACATTCATGTATCCCCCATCCACTCACTCACGACCTACTCTCCCACATACCAACCCATCCACCTACACATCTATCCACCCATCCTCGCACCCACCCAGCCACTGACTAATCTACTCAGACACTCAATCACTCGCTCATCACACACGCACTCACTCACTCATCCATACTCACTCACTCGTCCATCCACCCACACATGCACCTATTCCCTCATGCACCCACCCACCAACTAACACCCACCTCTCACCGACTGACCCACCCACTCAGTCATCCACCCACCCACTCATTTGCCAACTCTCCAAAGCACTCAATCAATCATTCATTCACCCATCCTCTCATTCACTCAGTTACTCACTCACACATTTATTGACTGATTCACTCACTCATTCAATTGCCCACCAATTCAATCACTGTACTGTTAACAGCAGTGGTTAGCACTGCTGCCTCACAACACCAGGGTCTCAGGTTCGATTCCAGCCTCAGGTGACTGTCTGTGTGGAGTTTGCACATTTTACCTGTCTCTGCGTGGGTTTCCTCCGGGTGCTCTGGTTTCCTCCACAGTCCAAAGATGTGCAGGTCAGGTGAATTGTCATGCTAAATTGCCCATAGTGTTAGGTACATTAGTCAGAGAGAGATGGGTCTGGGTTGGTTACTCTGTGGAGAGTTGGTGTGGACTTGTTAGGCCGAAGTAAAAACAATGACTGCAGATGCTGGAAACCAGATTCTGGATTAGTGGTGCTGGAAGAGCACAGCAATTCAGGCAGCATCCGAGGACAGGCAAAATCGACGTTTCGGGCAAAAGCCCTTCATCAGGAATAAAGGCAGAGAGCCTGAAGCATGGAGAGATAAGCTAGAGGAGGGTGGGGGTGGGGAGAGAGTAGCATAGAGTACAATAGGTAGGTGGGGAAGGAGATGAAGGTGATAGGTCAGGGAAGAGAGGGTGGAGTGGATAGGTGGAAAAGGAGCTGGGCAGGTCGGACAAGTCCGGACAGGTCGAGTTACTGGAGGTTAGAAACTAGGATGAGGTGGGGGAAGGGGAAATGAGGAAACTGTTGAAATCCACATTGATGCCCTGGGGTTGAAGTGTTCCGAGGCGGAAGATGAGGCGTTCTTCCTCCAGGCGTCTGGTGGTGAGGGAGCGGCGGTGGAGGAGGCCCAGCACCTCCATATCCTCGGCAGAGTGGGAGGGGGAGTTGAAATGTTGAGCCACTGGGCGATTTGGTTGATTGATGCGGGTGTCTCTGAGATGTTCCCTAAAGCGCTCTGCTAGGAGGCGTCCAGTCTCCCCAATGTAGAGGAGACCGCATCGGGAGCAACGGATACAATAGATGATATTAGTGGATGTGCAGGTAAAACTTTGATGGATGTGGAAGGCTCCTTTAGGGCCTTGGATGGAGGTGAGGGAGGAGGTGTGGGCACAGGTTTTACAGTTCCTGCCTTTATTCCTGATGAAGGGCTTTTGCCCGAAACGTCGATTTTGCCTGTCCTCGGATGCTGCCTGAATTGCTGTGCTCTTCCAGCACCACTAATCCAGAATTGTTAGGCCGAAGGGCCAGTTTCCCACTGTAGGGAATCTAATCTAATCTAATTGACTCTGATTGAGTCACCCAGACTCCTAAACACACCCTCTCTCTCTCACACACACCCACTTATACACCGAATCTCACCTAATCACCCAGCCCCAAATCACACTCCTAACAGTCCCCCACTATCACACTCATGCAACCACACCCTCACGCACTGACTGACCCACTCACTCACCCTCCAACACCTCACTCTTATTCACATATGCCACCTCTCACTCACCACCCCACCCTCCCATTCACTCATCTACCTTTCACCCACACACTCACTTAATCCCCCAATCACATGCGCATGCACCCACCTATTCACTCACTCTCCCACCCACCAACGCAAACATCCACGTACCCAACCACTGACTAACGCACTCAATTAGCCTCCCACTCCCCCCTTCCTCCTACTCACCCCCAACTCACCCCCCCCCCCCCCAAACACATGGATCTGCACTCCATCTCTCTAGCTACTTGTGCTCAGCATGAACAGCAAGGGGACAAGGGACCACTACCTGACCCCCCTACAAGGAGAGAAGTGGGTGCTTTTAGACACCTAGGTGCAGGAGGAACTACATACAAGCCCCCTCAGAAATCTTCTCTTAGGACGCTCCGGATGTAGCTGGGTCTTCCACATTCACTCTATCTGACACTTTCAGTCTATAGATGTTCAGGCCAAAATGGGTGCATTTGCCTCTGGACAAGGCTCATTCAGCATGTCTGGACTATCGTGACATAAAAGGTCTCAGGATTGCCCAACTAAAACTCCTTGGAGTGCACTGTCAGGACTCCACTCCAATGGCAGAAGCTCAGACTGTCAGAAGATGTAACAGGAGGGAAAGAAGGAAGAAGACCTTCTGAGGGTATATAGTTAGCATTGGAGATATGTCAATGAAAATATGTTTTCACTTTTGTAAATGTATGTTTTGTTTCACCATTAGCTGTTTGTGAGTCTCTGCTTAGCAGCAACTATAACACTGAAACTACAGAGCCCACCCATCTTTTGTGCTCTATGAGGTTCTATGGTCCAAGGTACCTGAAGAAGGGCTACACCTGAAATGTTAACTTCTCCACCTCCTGATGCTGTCTGGCTTGCTGTGTTCTTCCAGCTCCCTGCTTGTGTACCACGGCATGAAGTGAACAGCTCTGCACTGCGTGTAGGCAGTAGATAAATGGCAGGTGACTGCTACTTTAGCAGTTTGGCTCCTTCCAGATTGATAAACATTGCTGTTGCATCACAGCTGTTACTGCGATTATTTCCTGAGCATGCTGGTGTGGGCTGCGCACATTAGGCCTAAGGTTCACAAACTTTGTCATCAATTACTTTGCCTGTACTGTATATCTGTATCATGCTGTTGCCCATGAAACATCCCACATCATGAAAAATCAAAGCACCTCCATCTCAGAATGAAGAGCTTAACCTGCCTGCTCAGGGTTTGCACTTCCGTAAGGTGACCACATCCTGAAATGTGCTTTCCACAAACCTCTCAGCCTCGTGAATGTACCATGGTACTCAAAGCTGCTCAAGCTCCAAATCACAGAGCTTATCTTTCTCCAGCCAGTGATAGGTCCTGCACATCATCATCCAGACATTCAGGAGCATCTAGTATTTCCCACATAATGCATGATGTGTAAGTCGCTGGTCTGAGCTCCCCAGACACACCTTAATGAGATGGATCCTTGCCTTTATTTTATCCTTACTCCTACCTAAGTATAAACTACAATGATAATTTTTACAATGGTAATTTTTTACAATGGTATTTTCTTGTCTATGTCAGACAAGCCCCTTAACTCTATTAAGTTGATCAATTAGTTTTGAAGTTCAAAATTATAATTATCTAGTTAAAGCTTTTAAGCTGCATTTCGGGTCTTAACATCTATCAATATCCAGTGACAAGAGACAAGACAGAAATACCCACCAATTACCTACTGCTGTCCATGATGTTGTACTTTGATTTTGTTGCAGCAACTCTTCCTGTGGATCATCTCTGGACTTGCTGTTCCTTTTAATCCTATTGACCACATCCCTGAGTCCCATACAGCTCCCCACTAAGCTATCTGTTTATGAGACATTTGTGTGATCAGAAGGTTGATGGGTCAGGGAAAATCATAGGGTTGGTGAGATTTAGGAGTTGTAGGCATTGGAGCGGGAGTTATATGAGGTCAGTGGAGAGTCAGCTGTAGCTTTAAATAACACAAAATTATAACACTAAATGACATTTTCATTTCATTCTCAACATTTTGGAGTATGGACAAGGCTGGAGCCTGAATTGGAACAATTGGAGCCTGAACACCTTGAGAGGAAATGCAACATGAATTAGAAATGAACTGGACCGGGGACAACTTACAATGATTAATAAACTTTCTTCTGGAAAACAACTGTTCACTAACAAGGCTGCATTATATTTTGTACATTGTGCATGGCCCTGTGCTGTCCATTAGCTGCTAGGGCATTGCTGAGGATTTCAAATGATATGACTTTCTCATTTTCACTTGGTGTTAGAAGTTCGAATCGTACTTTTGAAGTATTTCAGAAGATTTCCAAGATTACTTTGTCAAGCCTTCATCAACACTTCTTCAACATTCTGGCAATTTTATGGAGGCATGGTGGTTCAGCAGTTAGTACTGCTACCTCACAGTGCTAGAAGCTTGGGTTTGATTCCAGCCTCGGATGAATGTCTGTGTGGAGATTGCACATTCTCCCCGTGTCTGCGTGGATTTCCTTTGGGTGCTCTGGTTTCCTCCCACATTCCAAAGGTGTGCAGGTTAGGTGAATTGGCCATGCTAAATTGCCCATAGTGTGCAGGCTAGGTGTATTAGTCAGGGAAAATGTAGAACAGTTGGCTAGGAGAATGGTTCTTGACACATAAACTCTGGGACAAAGATTCTGACTTTCAACACTATCCATGCATTCCATAATTTTATAGACTTTTATCAAGTCTCCCCTCAGCCTTCGCCACTCCAGAGAAAACAACTTGGAGTTTTCTAGCCTCTCCTTGCAGCTCATACCATCTAATCCAGGCAGCATGTCTTCTGTAACGTCTCTAAATCCTCCACATTCTTGTATAATATGGTGACCTGAATTGAATGTACTCCTCTGAGTGTGGCCTAACCAAAGTCTTATAAAACTGAAAAATGACATCCTGAATCTTGTACTCAATTCCCCGACCAATAAAGTCAAGTATGCCATATGCCTTCTTTACCACCCATAATATCGTGACTCATGAATAGGGATAACAGCAGTCCTTGGGTGAAGGTGTTAAATTGGGGGAAGCCCAACTGCAACAATATTAGGCAGGAACTGGAAAATTTTGAGTGGAGGTGGCTGTTGAGGGTAAATCCAATTCAGACATGTGGGAGTAAGACAAACAGCAGTAACTGCGAGACTGAAGGATACGAATGGCAAGATACATGAACCTTGGATGACTAGGAATGTTATGATCTTGGTCAAAAAGAAAATTGTAGCTTATGCAAGTTCTAGGAGGATGGAAACTGACAAAACCCTTGACATATATAAGGAAAGTAGGAAAGATCTTAAACAAGGAATTAGAAGGGCTAAAAAGGGTCATTAAAAGTTATTAGCAAACAGGATTAAGGAGAATCCCAAGGCTTTTCATACACAAAAAAAAAGCAAGAGGGTAGCCAGCAAAAGGTTTGGTCAGCAGAGAGCGGCGCGAGCTGGGCAGAAGTGAGGTTGGAGCGCAGAGTTGGTCGGGAAGGTAAGTGATTGATATTTGAGTGGGTGTGTTCTATACCCCAGGCGAGCTGGGCAGAAGTGAGGTTGGAGCGCAGAGCTGGTCGGGAAGGTAAGTGATATATAAAGAACTTACCTCGACGCCAACGGTCTTTTCTCAGCAGACAGCAGTGCGAGCTGGGCGGAAGTGAGGTTGGAGCGCAGAGCTGATCGGGAAGGTAAGTGATTGATATTTGAGTGGGTGTGTTCTATACCCCAGGTGAGCTGGGCGGAAGTGAGGTTGGAGCGCAGAGCTGGTCGGGAAGGTAAGTGATTGATATTTGAGTGGGTGTGTTCTATACCCCAGGTGAGCTGGGCGGAAGTGAGGTTGGAGCGCAGAGCTGGTCGGGAAGGTAAGTGATTGATATTTGAGTGGGTGTGTTCTATACCCCAGGCCCTACATAGTAGGGCCTCCCTCCCATCCTCCTCCTCTAACCTAACTTTAAAGTTCACAGGTAAGCTTTGGAGACGAAGTGTAGAGTAATGGCAGTGCAGGTAGTGGAATGTTCCTCCTGCAGGATGTTTGAGGTAGGGGTGACCACCGATACTCCTGCCGACTTCATCTGCAGGAAATGCAGTCAGATTCTGAGAAGGTGATAGATAGAAGCTACAGGGACATAGTTACGCCAGAGAACAGAGGTAGCTGGGTAACAGTTAGAGATGGGAAGGGGAGGAAGCAGGCAGTGCAGGGATCCCCTGTAGTCATTCCCCTAAACAATAGGTATACCGCTATGGATACTGGTGGGGGGGACAGCCTAGCAGGGGTAAGCTGCAGTGACCGGGTCTGTGGCTCTGAGACTCAGAAGGGAAAGGGGGAGAGGAGGAGAGCGCTAGTTATAGGAGACTCTCTAGTTAGAGGGACGGACAGGCGATTCTGTGGGCATGGGCGAGATTCTCGGATGGTTTGTTGCCTCCCGGGTGCCAGGGTCCGTGCCAAAAATTATGATTAATCATGGTTCCTACCTAACATGCATAGCTTTAACCCCATACACTTACCACGACTGCAACTCATATGTGTATCTCTCAGTTAGCTATTCAACCATAATAAGCAATCTCAGATGCAGATTGAACAACATCTATAGCCTACTTTTATCCCTGTTCCATGAGAACCAAGACCAGCTGATGAAAACTAACAAGAGATAAGTGTGGCCTGCCCTTACCCTCATTGAGAAGGTGGTATTTGTCCTCACTGAGACTTCTCACACTTCCAATTTCTCCCTCAATCCCATAATTCATTTTGATTTAGGAGCTGCGTATGTTCCAAGCATTCAATGCTTATATTTCTTATATTTCCCCTCACCAGAACCCTAATGTTGTGCATTTCTCTTTTCAGATACCTGAGAATTGGAACTTGGCCAATAAGTAAGGTGACAATGATGACAAAACATCATCACCTCTCACTCTTGCAACCACCAACTTAGGTATTGATGCTGCATTTAATAAAGAGGAGAAATTGGGATATGAATGTGGTGAGATTCCATACACAAATGACCTACAGCCACAATGTAGAGGACAAGATGAGCATTGGTGTCAGTTTCCTGAAAGCAATCGGGCTTCATTGCAGAAGATTCAGATCAGCACTTTGATGGCTATGGAAGAAGGCTGATGGGTAAGCACAATATAATGCCTTGTGCCTAAGCAGACCTATCAGGAAGAAAGAAGCATGGAAGAGTCCAACACCAATTTTACACAATGCTGTGTTCAGAAGCCAAACCTTTACAGCATGGATTATTGTTCATATCTATTCACATACTTGGAGTTCAAGGTCTGATGTCTCAGCTTCCACTGCAACACAAGTAGAAACCAACCACTGCCATCATGTTCAAAAGCCAGTGTTCAAAAGGGACTTCCAGGATGTCACACGAGTTCTACAACCTGTCTTCCAATAGATTACTTGTTTTTTTAAGATTCTGACGAGCTCGTGGCATGGACATATTTCGTAGAATTATTGAAGGTGCCCTTCTGTCCATCAAGTCTGCATCAATATGTGAAAAATAGCTGACTTTCAACCTAATCCTATTTACCAGCATTTGGCCCAAAGCCTTGAATGTCATGACAGTTAAGTGCTCATGTCGGTACTTTTTAAAGGATGTGAGGCAATTAACCTCTACCACCCACCTGGGCAAACTTTGACCATTATGAGTAAAAACGTTTTCCTCACATCCCCTTAAACCTCCTACCCCTCATTTTAAACCTGTGTCCCCTCGTGACAGACTCTTCAATGAATGGGAATAGCTGCTCCTTATCCATTCTTCCCCTCATAATCATGTATATCGCAATCAGATTGCCCCCTCAGCGTTATCTGATCCAACATAAACAACCTAAGGCTATCCAACCTTTCCTCATAACTTAAATTTTCCATCTCAGACAGCATCCTGGCAAACCTCCTCTGTATCCCTTCGAGTGTAAATCACAATCTTCTTATAATGTGGTGACTAGCACTGCACACAGCATTTAACTGTGTTCTCACCAAAGTTCTATACAACTCCAATACCTCAATTGATAACGGCAAGTGTCTCAAAGGGAGAGAGTGCAGTTGAACACGTGGCTGCAAGGATGGTGTAGGAGGGAGGGCTTCAGGTATTTGGACAATTGGACTGCATTCTGGGGAAGGTGGGACCTGTACAAGCAGGACGGGTTGCACCTGAACCAGAAGGGCACCAATATCCTGGGAGGTAGGTTTGCTAGCTATCTTCGGGGGGGGGGTTTAAACTAATTTGGCAGGGGGATGGGATCCGGACTTGTAGTCCAGCAAGTAGGCTAGCTGTTTGTCAGGATGTCCAAGTGTGTGGGGAGGCTGTGAAGAAGGTAGCACTGACAGGGAATACTTGCGGACACAGAGATGGGTTCAAGTGCGTATACTTCAACGCAAGGAGTATCAGAGATAAGGTCGGTGAACTTAAGGCGTGGATAGGTACCTGGGACTACGATGTTGTGGCCATCACGGAAACGTGGATAGAAGAGGGACAGGAATGGTTGTTGGAGGTTCCTGGTTACAGATGTTTCAGTAGGATTAGGGAGGGTGGTAAAAAAGGAGGGGGGGTGGCGTTGCTAATTAGAAATGGTATAACAGCTGCAGAAAGGCAGTTTGAGGGGGATCTGCCTTTAGAGGTAGTATGGGCTGAAGTCAGAAATAGGAAAGGTGCAGTCACCTTGTTGGGTGTTTACTATAGGCCCCCCAATAGCAGCAGAGATGTGGAGAAATAGATTGGGAAACAAATTTTGGAAAGGTGCAGAAGCCACAGGGTAGTAGTCATGGCGATTTCAACTTCCCAAATATTGATTGGAAGCTCTTTAGATCAAGTGGATTGGATGGGGCGGTGTTTGTGCAGTGTGTCCAGGAAGTTTTTCTAACACAGTATGTAGATTGTCCGACCAGAGGGAAGGCCATTTTGGATTTGGTACTCGGTAATGAACCGGGACAAGTGATGGGCTTGTTAGTGGGTGAACATTTTGGTGATGGTGACCACAATTCTGTGACTTTCACCTTGGTTATGGAGAGAGATAGGTGCGTGCAACAGGGTAGGTTTTACAATTGGGGGAAGGGTAATTACGATGCTGTAAGACAGGATCTGAGGAGCATAAGTTGGGAACATAGGCTGTCGGGGAAGGATGTCGTGGAAATGTGGAACTTTTTCAAGGAACAGATACGACGTGTCCTTGATATGTATGTACCGGTCAGGCAGGAAAGAAATGGTCGTGTGAGGGAACCTTGGTTGACGAGGGAGGTTGAATGTCTTGTAAAGAGGAAGAAGGAGGCTTACATAAGGTTGAGGAAACAGGGTTCAGACAGAGCAGTGGAGGGATACAGGATAGCCAGAAGGGACCTGAAGAAAGGGATTAGGAGAGCCAAGAGAGGGCATGAAAAATCTTTGGCGGTTAGGATCAAGGATAACCCAAAGGCATTTTATGCGTATGTGAGAAACATGAGAATGACGAGAACGAGGGTAGGTCCAATCAAGGACAGTAGTGGGAGACTGTGTATTGAGTCGGAAGAGATAGGAGAGGTCTTGAATGAGTACTTTTCTTCAGTATTTACGAATGAGAGGAACCGTATTGTTGAAGAGGAGAGTGGGAAATGGACTGGTAAGCTAGAGGAGATACATGTTAGGAAGGAAGATGTGTTGGACATTTTGAACAACTTGAGGATAGACAAGTCCCCTGGGCCTGATGGGATATATCCTAGGATTATGTGGGAAGCAAGAGAGGAAATTGCAGTACCGTTGGCAATGATCTTTTCATCTTCACTGTCAACGGGGGTGGTACCAGGGGACTGGAGAGTGGCAAATGTTGTGCCGCTGTTCAAAAAAGGGAATAGGGATAACCCCGGGAATTACAGGCCAGTTCGTCTTACTTCGGTGGTAGGTGAAGTAATGGAAAGGGTACTGAGGGATAGGATTTATGAGTATCTGGAAAGGCACTGCTTGATTAGGGACAGCCAGCACGGATTTGTGAAGGGTAGGTCTTGCCTTACAAGTCTGATTGAATTCTTTGAGGAGGTGACCAAGCATGTGGATGAGGGTAGAGCAGTGGATGTAGTATACATGGATTTTAGTAAGGCATTTGATAAGGTTCCCCATGGTAGGCTTATGCGGAAAGTCAGGAGGCATGGGATAGAGGGAAATTTGGCCAATTGGATAGAAAACTGGCTAACCGGTCGAAGTCAGAGAGTGGTGGTAGATGGTGAATATTCAGCCTGGAGCCCAGTTACAAGTGGAGTTCCGCAGGGATCAGTTCTGGGTCCTCTGCTGTTCGTAATTTTTATTCATGACTTGGATGAGGGAGTCGAAGGGTGGGTCAGTAAATTTGCAGATGATACGAAGATTGGTGGAGTTGTGGATAGTGAGGAGGGCTGTTGTCGGCTGCAAAGGGACTTGGATATGATGCAGAGCTGGGCTGAGGAGTGGCAGATGGAGTTCAACCCTGCCAAGTGTGAGGTTGTCCATTTTGGAAAGACAAATAAGAATGCGGAATACAGGGTTAACGGTAGGGTTCTTAGTGAGGTGGAGGAACAGAGGGATCTTGGGGTCTATGTTCATAGGTCTTTGAAAGTTGCCACTCAGGTGGATAGAGCTTGTAAGCAGGCCTATGGTGTATTAGCGTTCATTAGCAGAGGGATTGAATTCAAGAGTCGTGAAGTGATGTTGCAACTGTACAGGACTTTGGTTAGGCCACATTTGGAGTACTGTGTGCAGTTCTGGTCGCCTCACTTTAGGAAAGAAGTGGAAGCTTTGGAGAGGGTGCAGAGAAGATTTACCAGGATGTTGCCTGGAATGGAGAATAAGTCATACGAGGATAGGTTGAGAGTGCTAGGCCTTTTCTCATTGGAACGGCGAAGGATGAGGGGTGACTTGATCGAGGTTTATAAGATGGAATAGATAGAGTAGACAGTCAGAAACTTTTTCCCCGGGTACAACAGAGTGTTACAAGGGGACATAAATTTAAGGTAAAGGGTGGAAGGTATAGGGGAGATGTCAGGGGTGGGTTCTTTACCCAGAGAGTGGTGGGGGCATGGAATGCGCTGCCTGTGGGAGTGGTTGAGTCAGAATCTTTGGTGACCTTTAAGCGGCAATTGGATAGGTACATGGATGGGTGCTTAAGCTAGGACAAATGTTCGGCACAACATCGTGGGCCGAAGGGCCTGTTCTGTGCTGTATTGTTCTATGTTCTATCAGGGTGTAAAATCTGGTGGAGACATTTCAGAAAAAAAACAGCTGGAGTTTGATCTGGATAAATGTGAGGTGGTGCATTTTACAAGGTTGAAGTTCAGTGGAAATTATAAAGTGAATGACAGAACCTTAGGTGTTTTAATATATGGAGGATCTGGATGTGAAGGTCCATAGATCACTGAAGGTGGCCACGCAGTGAGATAAGGTGGTAAAAAAAACCTACAGCATGCTTGCTTTCATTGGAAGGGGCATTGAGTAAAAGGATAGCCAAATTATGCTCCAGCTTTATAGAATTTTAGTTAGGCCACACTTGGAATATTGCATACAATTCTGGTCACCACACTTCCAGAAGGATGTGGATGCTTTGGAGAGGATACAAAACAGGTTTACCAGGATATTGCCTGCTATGGAGGAGTTTAGATATAAAGAAAGGTTGGATAGCCGGGGTTTGTTTTCACTGGAATACAGGAGGTTGAAGGGTAACCTGATAGAAGTTTATAAGATTGTGAATGGCAGAGATAGAGTGGAAAGTATGTAGAATGGAAACAATGAGGCTTATACCCAGATGGAATGGTCAATAACTAGGGGACACAGATTCAAGCTGTGTTATGGAGGGGACTGGGGAAGTATAAAGGAGATGTGTATTGCAAATTTTTCATACAAAGGATGGTGAGTGCCTGGAATGCACTGCCAGAGGAGGTGGTGGAAGTAGACACACTGGCAGCATTCAAGAAACACCTGGATGAATACATGAATAGGAAAGGAATTGAGGGATACAGATCCTATAAGTGAAAACAGTTTTAGTACAGAAGGGCAAAATGTGTTGGCTCAGGCTTGGTGCACTGCAGGGCCTGTTCCTTTGCTCTATTATTCTTGTTTTTTAAACTCCATCTCCTATGTCTTCTTCTATACATGCAACTGATCTATATCCCACTGTATCCTTTGACAACCTTCTATGCTATCCATAACTCCACTGACCTTTAGATCATCTGCAAACCTACTAACCCACCCATCTACATTTTCATGCAAATTAAATATATCACAAACAGCAGAAGTCCCTGTATGGACTCCGGGAAATACCACTAGTGACAGACCTCCAGCCAGAAAAGCACCCTTCCACTGCCTTCCTCTGAAACTCCTGAAAGTGCTTGGCCCAACACATTATTCACCCTCTCCCTCAGGCCCTGAGCTATGATGAATCGTCTGTGTATATGTCAGCTATGCAGGCAACCATATTCATTCAGTGTTCATGATTCCTAACAGTCAATATACCTTACATCCTGACAATTGCTACCTAACCTGTTGAATGCTGAGCCAACAAATGGTTAGCACTTAAAGGCAAGTTTGAATAATCAATATTTGATATTACGCATCCCTGCTGAAGCAGACTTTCAAACATTCAATGTCTCTTTTCACCTTTACTTCAGCACAAGCCCCATAGGGTTTCCTCATGCTTTATTGTAGGAAGGGAGTGGTTGGAATTATTCAGTAGTATTAACAAAATCTAACAAAACAAATGGCAGGGAGGAAATGGTGTTCTCTGCCCTTTCCACCAGTTTGTACATAGCTGTCAAAGAAATTGACATTTCCTGGCACAGCATTTGAATAGGAGTCACTCGTACAGCCTGACATCACATTATTCATCAACAGGCTGGAGGCCTATGACCAGTGGTGTGCCACAAGGATCCATGCTGGGTCCACTACTTTTCATCATTTATATAAATGATTAGGGTGTGAACATAGGAGGTATAGTTACTAAGTTTGCAGGTGACACCAAAATTGGAGTTGTAGTGGACAGCCAAGAAGGTTCCCTCAAAGTACAACAGGATCTTGATCAGATGGGTCGGTTGGCTGAGGAGTGGCAGATGAAGTTTATTTAGATAAATGTGAGGTGCTGCATTTTGGAAAGGCAAATCAGAGCAGGACTTTTAATGGGAAGTTTCTGTGGAGTGTTGCTGAACAAAGAGACCTTGGAGTGCAGGTTCATAGTTCTTTGAGAATGGAGTCGCATGTAGATAGGATAGTAAAGAAGGCATTTGGTATGCTTTCCTTTATTGGTCAGAGCATTGAGCATAGTAGTTGGGAGGTCATGTTGCAGGACATTGGTTAGGCCACTGTTGGAATATTGTGTGCAGTTCTGGTCTCCCTCCTATAGGACCGATGGTATGAAACTTGAAAGGGTTTAGAAAAGATTTACAAGGATGTTGCCAGGGTTGGAGGGTTTGAGCTACAGGGAGAGGCTGAACAGGCTTCAGCTGTTTTCCCTGGAGCGTCGGAAGCTGAGGGGTGACCTTATAGAGGTTTACAAAATTATAAGGGGCATGGATAGGATAAATAGACAAAGTCTTTTCCCTGGGATTGGGGAGTCCAGAACTAGAGGGCATAGGTTTAGGGTGAGAGGGGAAAGATATAAAAGAGACCTAAGGGGCAACTTTTTCACGCAGAGGGTGGTACATGTAAAGAATGTGGTGGAAGCTGGTACAATTGCAACATTTAAGAAGCATTTGGATGGATATATGAATAGGAAGGCTTTGGAGGGATATGGGCCAGATGCTGGCAGGTGGGACTAGATTGGGTTGGGATATCTGGTCTGCATGGACAGGTTGGACCAAAAGGGTCTGTTTCCATGCTGTACATCTCTATGACTCTATGACCTTATGGAGGTTTATAAAATCATGAGGGGCATGGATAGGGTAAATAGTCAAGGTCTTTTCCTTGGGGTGGGGGAGTCCAGAACTAGGTTGAAGGTGAGAGGGGAAAAATTGAAAAGGGACCTTAGGGGCAACACTTTCATGCAGAGAGTGGTTGCTGTATGGAATGAGCTGCCAGAGGAAGTGGTAGAGGCTGATACAATTACAACAATGTACAGGCATATAGATGGGTATATGAATAGGAAGGGTTCAGAGGGATATGATCCAAATGCTGGCAAATGGGATTAGTTTAGGATATCTGGTCTGCATGGATGAGTTGCACCAAAGTATCTGTTAACATGCTGTCCATCTCTATGATTCAATGTCTTTAATCTCTATTTATGGACTGGCAGCATTGGTTTACTGAGGGTTTCAATCCAATCTGACCAACAGTTGGGCCAGCTTTCAAACAGAAACTCATTTTGTGCTCAACTGGCCACAGAACAAAGAGAGGGACCGACAAAATTGGCATGCCGTGGTTGTCAGGACACTAATCTGAGCACATCAGAAGTGTGTAATGCAGCAAGATCTTTTTGTCATTCAGTGTCAAATTTTGATCTGGAGCATGAGCTGGTATATCCAGTTAACACTCAGTATAAAACACACCCAGCTAAACATGAGAGTTGTGTCATGGTTTAAAAGGTCATGCAGATGAGGGACTTTGATTTATGCTGCAGCAGAAGGATATGAGTGCTCAGTGCTGTTGAAAGGAGTTTGGACAATCTTTTGGATTCAGAAGGGAATTGTTTTTGGCATCCTCAATCAATAATGAGGATGAGAATTTGCAGGTGCTCTTGGGTCACAACATGACAGGGACATGGAACATGGGATGCAGAGAGGGCAACCTGAACACCAAGGGTCTCTCAAGATAAGGCTGTCACCATCACAGGTCAACAAGGAGCATTTTCTCTCCATTTACCCCACCAGAACCAGTGTTTAAGACAGCTGCATCGTGTTAAGGAAGTGGTCACTGATATGTACCATCCTTTACCACCAGAACAACTGCCACACAGCAACATGAGGGGCTGCATGGTGGCTCAGTGTTAGCACTACTGCCTCACAATGTCAGGAACCCAGATTCAATTCCAGACTTGGGACACTGTGTGGAGTTTATACATTCTCCACGTGTCTGCATGGGTTTCCTCTGGGTGCTCCAGTTTCCATCCATAGTCCAAAGATGTGCGAGTGCATGCCATGCTAAATTGCCCATATTGTCCAGGGATATATAGGCTAGGTGGGTTAGCCATGGGAATTGCAGGGTTAAAGAGATAGGGTGGGGATATTTGAAGCTATCGACTGCATGCATATAGCTTTGTGGACTCATCACAACCAATGGGATACCACTTCCCAAGAAGGTAATCCTGCTGAAGTACAGATGCTTGGCTCCTGTCACCTGCTTTCACTGCAATATTGAGAGACTAAGCATCACCTGGTCACGTTGCAATTAAATTTGAGGTATTGGCACTGCAGCACGGTGGATCACAAAGTGCAGTCGTACAGCTCACTGCCAATTCCATACTGGGAAAAAGGCTCTGTGCCAATTTGCAACAGGCTCCTCAATACACCTTGGCAATGATACATTTGATCCAGTTAAGTAGATTAGGGTGGACATGGGTCACAGAATTAAGCTGTGCAGTGTCAGATCTGGGTTATTTGTCAGAAGATGGATCTTTTCACAGAGAATGCTCAACTCCTGAATCAAGCTGCCTGCTCATATGCTGGATAATGATTCACTTAAATCATGAAATTGTTTTAAGCAAGACCTGGTTCTGTTTTTTTTTAAATTAGATTAGATTAGATTAGATTACTTACAGTGTGGAAACAGGCCCTTCGGCCCAACAAGTCCACACCAACCCGCCGAAGCATAACCTACCCAGACCTATTCTCCTACAATTACCCCTTCACCGAACACTATGGGCAATTTAGTGTGGCCAATTTACCTGACCTGCACATTTTTGGATTGTGGGAGGAAACCGGAGCACCCGAAGGAAACCCACGCAGACACGGGGAGAATGTGCAAACTCCTCACAGCCAGTCGCCTGAGGCGGGAATTGAACCCGGGTCTCTGGCGCTGTGTTTTAGCCAGAGTGGAAATCAGCTCTTAAAGTAGGCTGTGTTAGACTGCTCCCCTGGATATGTTTGATTTAGTGACTGAGGTAGGGTGAGAAGGCAAATGTCAGAGAGGGATTTGTGAGAGATCTTTGCCCATATTAGCCCAGATTATCATCTTCAATTCCCCATCTTTCTGTGTAGATCACATGGTTTTTGTGTGAGGCAAAAAGTGCATGTAAGTGCAATGAATAAAGTGTCATAACCTGTGTGGGACAGTTCGGATTGCTGGAGGATCTTTTCCTGGCCATCATTGTTTGTATGTTAATGCGTGTTATTATAGGCCGAGCTGATAGTATCACTGGACGAGTCACATCCCAGAATGAAAACAAGCTTCATAGATTTTTTTTAGTTCATTTATGTGGTAGTTAGTTACTGAGACATATCCAGATGAGGCTGCAGATTCTCCTTAACAACTGAAAAAAAGTTTATTACATAAATGAAATAAAAACAAACAAGCCATTTAAATTTATACGAAAATCATAATAATCCCAAAACACCCAGCAAGACAATGTCTCAATCCATCTCCTGACACTATCTGTAATAGAGACTTGAATCAAGAGAAATTGTAACCCTATTTCCACTGTTAGAGTTCTACTTAATTGGCTCCTGATAGTTTGCTTGCCATAGATTGTGTAGACAATTCAAAAAGTCCTTTCCAAATCTGCTGACATTCACTTCTCCATAAATAGGAGAGTCTGAACTCTCAATTCTAGCAAATTGTAGATTTTTAACCACTCTCTAGTTTGGAAATTTCACAAACAAAATCTTTCTGCTGAGGTCCAGTGGTGGACTCTCCCTCTTTATGGGCATTTAAGCGGGCATTGGATAGGTATATGGAGGATAGTGGGTTAGTATAGGTTAGGTGGGCTTGGATCGGCGCAACATCGAGGGCCAAAGGGCCTGTACTGCGCTGTATTCTTCTATGTTCTATGTTCTATGTAACTTAATCCCTGAACTGACCTGAACTACTACAAGGAGAAAAGAATAAACTATCTCCTAAACATAACACTGGTGTCCTCTGAATTTTAACAACTTATTCACTCTAAATTAATCTGAACTGAAAATAAAGTTCATGACCTTACCTGTTTATACCACCTGTCATAAATATAACACTCTGATAAATGTAAGTTGATGCATTTGGGCAGGACAAACAAGGCAAGGGAATACGTGATGAGTTGTAAGACTCTGGGATGCACTGAGGATCAGAGGGACCTTTGTGTGCATGCACACTGGTCCCTTAAGATATCAGGACAGGTGGATAAAGTGATTAGATTAAATTACTTACAGTGTGGAAACAGGCCCTTCGGCCCAACAAGTCCACACCGACCCGCCGAAGCTAAGCCACCCAGACCCATTCTCCTACATTTACCCCTTCACCTAACACTATGGGCAATTTAGCATGGCCAATTCACCTAACCTGCACATTTTTGGATTGTGGGAGGAAACCGGAGCACCCGGAGGAAACCCACGCAGACACGGGGAGAATGTGCAAACTCCACACAGAGAGTCGCCTGAGGCGGGAAATGAACCCGGGTCTTTGGTGCTGTAAGGCAGCAGTGCTAATCACTGTGCCACCGTGCCGCCCACAAAAAGGCCAGTGGTAAGAAGGCATATGGTATCATCACCTCTATTAATCGAGCCATAAAACTTAAGAGTTTATGCTAGGCCTGTATAAAGCTTTCCACATCCATCAAAGTTTTACCTGCACATCCACTAATATCATCTATTGTATCCGTTGCTCCCGATGCGGTCTCCTCTACATTGGGGAGACTGGGCGCCTCCTAGCAGAGCGCTTTAGGGAACATCTCCGAGACACCCGCACCAATCAACCAAATCGCCCAGTGGCTCAACATTTCAACTCCCCCTCCCACTCTGCCGAGGATATGGAGGTGCTGGGCCTCCTCCACCGCCGCTCCCTCACCACCAGATGCCTGGAGGAAGAACGCCTCATCTTCCGCCTCGGAACACTTCAACCCCAGGGCATCAATGTGGATTTCAACAGTTTCCTCATTTCCCCTTCCCCCACCTCATCCTAGCTTCTAACCTCCAGCAACTCGATCCCCTGACCTGTCCGGACTTGTCCGACCTGCCCAGCTCCTTTTCCACCTATCCACTCCACCCTCTCCTCCCTGACCTATCACCTTCATCTCCTTCCCCACTGACCTATTGTACTCTATGCCACTCTCTCCCCACCCCCACCCTCCTCTAGCTTATCTCTCCACGCTTCAGGCTCTCTGCCTTTATTCCTGATGAAGGGCTTTTGCCCGAAACGTCGATTTTGCCTGTCTTCGGATGCTGCCTGAATTGCTGTGCTCTTCCAGCACCACTGATCCAGAATCTGGTTTCCAGCATCTGCAGTCATTGTTTTTACCCTGTATAAAGCATTATTTAGGCCACAACTAGAATATTTTGTGCAGTTTTGGAATCCACATTCAGGGAGGAATATTTTGACCCTGTGGCCAACAGAGTTGAAGCCTATGATGCATGATGAGAAATTATGCCAACTTGCCATAAACACTAGGGAAGCTTGCAGCAGAAAAAAAACAAGTAAAAACAGACTGCTAAACAGGCAGTTGGCTGATGCTAATGGTCATTTGTAGTTGCAAAAAAAAACTGACAAGAGGAACAATGGAAGCTGATGCCTCCTGTTTACATGACCCTTGGAAACTCAGAGTGATCAAGGGATACTTCATTGACCATTTGGAAGGTTGAAAGAAAACATAAGAGAAAAGCAACATCAGAGACGTTGGGAGCATTAATTTGATTCCAATACCGAGCAACCCAGATGGCCTCCTTCTTCAAAGACCGCAATTTCCCCTCAGACGTGGTTGACGATGCTCTCCACCGCGTCTCCTCCACTTCCCGCTCCTCTGCCCTTGAACGCCGCCCCTCCAATCGCCACCAGGACAGAACCCCACTGGTCCTCACCTACCACCCCACCAACCTCCAGATACATCGTATCATCCTTCGTCATTTTTGCCACCTCCAAACTGACCCCACCACCAAGGATGTATTTCCCTCCCCAACCCTATCAGCATTCCGGAAAGACCACTCCCTCTGCGACTCCCTCATCAGATCCACATCCCCCACCAACCCAACCTCCACTCCCGGCACCTTCCCCTGCAACCGCAAGAAATGCAAACTTGCGCCCACACCTCCCCCCTCACTTCCCTCCAAGGCCCCAAGGGATCCTTCCATATCCATCAGAAATTCACCTGCACCTCCACACACATCATTTAATGCATCTGCTGCACCCGATGTGGCCTCCTATACATTGGGGAGACAGGCCGCCTACTTGCGGAATGTTTCAGAGAACACCTCTGAGACACCCCCACCAACCAACCCAACCGCCCCGTGGCTGAACACTTTAACTCCCCCTCCCACTCCGCCAAGGACATGCAGGTCCTTGGCCTCCTCCATCGCCAGACCATGGCAACACGACGCCTGGAGGAAGAGCACCTCATTTTCTGCCTAGGAACCCTCCAACCACAAGGAATGAATGCAGATTTCTCCAGCTTTCTCATTTCCCCTCCCCCCACCTTTTCTCAGTCCCAACCCTCAGACTCAGCACTGCCTTCTTGACCTGCAATCTTCTTCCCGACCTCTCCGCTCCCACCCCCTCTCCGGCCTATTACCCTCACCTTAACCTCCTTCCACCTATTGTATTCCCAACGCCCCTCCCTCAAGTCCCTCCTCCCTACCTTTTATCTTAGCCTGCTTGGCACACCCTCCTCATTCCTGAAGAAGGACTTATGCCCGAAACGTCGATTCTCCTGTTCCTTTGATGCTGCCTGACCTGCTGCACTTTTCCAGCAACACATTTTTAAGCATTAACTCAATATCCACCATTATGAAGAGGGAACCTGTGTTCAGACCTCAGAGAAGGCTATGACTTGTCAGAGTGAACTATGTCAGTTCATAATGCATAGGTAGTATTAAAGTTCAAGTCATGATGTTTATAGTGTACTGAGTAGCAACCTAGAGTAGCTAGCCAAATCTGAAGTTGTCAAGGATGAGTAAGATATATGTACGTTATAAGTGATTTAAATACTAATAAAGATTAAGTTGGTCTAGACTCTAGCTTTTTGTCTGTAACATCAGTTGAACAATGTGATAGCATTGGAGAGGGTGCAGAGGAGATTTACCAGGATGTTGCTTGGATTGGAGAATTTCAGTTAGGGAGAGAGTCTGGGGTTGTTTTCCTGTGAGCAAGTACATTGAGCGGGATATCATTAAGATATACAAAACTATGAAGCTATAGGCAGAGCAGACAGATCAATGACCATGGGCACAGATTGAGGGGAAGGGGTTCAATGTTTAGAGAAAATGTAAGGAAAAGCTTTTTCAGCCAGTGATTGGTTGGAATCTGGAACTCATTGCCTGAAAGGATAACAGAGACAGAACCTTTCAGAACATTTAAGAAGTGTTTAGATATGCAATTGCAATGCCAAAGCATACAAGGCTGTGGGCCAAATGCTGAATAATAGATTAGAATAGGTGGTTGTTTTTTGACTGGCATGGATGTAATGGGCCAAAGCACCTTTTTCTGTGTAGATCTTTATGACTCTATTTCCAGTAGCACCAAATGAGTCTAGAGTGACCTGCTCTCTGACAAAAATTGGGTTTAATCACTGTTCCAAAATGACTTTCTGACATTTTTTCAAGAAGAAAACCTGCATGAAAATTACCTAACACCACATTCCTTTATTTGAAGCTCAAACTCCAAAACAATATTAGTATATCTAAAGTATGCACAGTTCATTACAATGTATAGACTACTGTCTACTACAGAAGTGGAAATAAAGAGCCAACAGTGATATTACAATTGTTTGAACATAGAACATAGGACAGTACAGCACAGTTCAGGCCCTTCAGCCATCGATGTTGTGCCGGCCGTTTATCCTACTCTAAGATCAGACTGACCTACATACCCTTCATTGTACTATCTTTCATGTGCCTATCCAAGAGCCGCTTAAATGTCCCTAATTTATCTGACTCTACTACCACTGCTAGCAATGCATTCCACACACCCAACACTCTGTGTAAAGAGCCTACCTCTGACATCTCCTCAAAACATTCCTTCAATTACCTTAAAATTATGCCCACTCATGATAGACATTTCCATTATGGGAAAAAAAGTCTCTGGCTCTCAATGCCTATCAACATCTTGCATACCTCAATAAAGTCAGCTCTCATCCTTCTTCACTCCAATGAGAAAAACCATAGCTCCTTCAACCTTTCTTCATAAGACATGCCCTCCAGTACAGGAAGCATCCTGGTAAATCACTTCTGCACCCTCTCTAAAGCTTCCATATCTTTCTTATAATGAAGCGACCAGAACTGAACACAATATTCCAAATGTGGTCTAACCAGGGCTCTATACAGCTGCAGCATAACTCTGTGGCTCTTAAACTCAAACCCCTTGCTAATGAAAGCCAACACACTTTATGCCTTCTTAACAACCCTATCAACCTGGGTGGCAATTTTGAGGGATCTATGGACATGGACCCCAAGATCCCTCTGTATTTCCACACCACCAAGAATCCTGCCCTTTAACTCTGTATTAATCCTGTAATTCGACCTTTCAAGGACTTCACACTTTTCAAGGTTGAACTCTATTTTTCAGTTATTAGCCCAGTCTTGCATCCTGTCAATGTCCCATTGCAACCTACAACAGGCCTCCATATCATCCACAACTCCACCAACCTTTATGTCATCAGCAAACTTACTAACTCACCCTTCCACTTCTTCATTCAAGTCATTTATAAAAATCACAAAGTGCAGAGGACCTAGGATGAATCTCTGCAGTGCACCACTGGTCACCAAACGCCAGGCTGAATATGTTCCATCCACCACCACCCTCTGTCTTCTGCCAGCCAATTCTGTATCCAGACAGCCAAATTTCCCTGTATCCCATGGCTCCTTACTTTCTGAATGAGTTTGCCACAGTGAACTTTATCAAATGCCTTGCTAAAATCCATAATCACCACATCCACTGCTCTACCTTCATCAACGTGTTTTGTCATGTCCTCAAAAAAATCTGTCCCTCACAAAGCCATGCTGACTGTCTCTAATCAAGCTATGGTTTTCTAAGTAATCAGCACTCCTATCTCTCAGAATCCTCTCCAATACTTTGCCCATCATTGATGTAAGACTGACTAGTCTGTAATTCTCAGGATTATCTCTATTCCCTTTGTTGAACAAGAAAGTTGGCAAGTTGGAAATATAGCTGGGTTTCTTTATGACAACAAGCTGAAGAGAGACTAAATATCTTCCATAATAAACCATACAGAATGGCTTAATCTGAAAATTGTTCAATTATAAAGAATAGAATGGAATGTTGCCTCCATGATGTCAAGGTGGAGTATGTCATGCAGCAACAACAGGACATTTTTTTTCCTGGGGAATGTAAGTACATCCATTGGCCATGGACCATATTGTTGCCAATGACTTAGGGTATAATACTCAGGTATAAGAAGGAAATTGTAAAACTGAACTTCCAAAGCAGGAATTCCCATCCCACATGCTCGTGAACATAAAATAGGAGATTTGAGTGGGTTGAGCGCATGTTTGGAGAACTGATGAACAAGGGAGAGCATTAGATTTATGATTCATTGGTAGTGGTTCAGGGCCAGTGGAACCTGTACAAGATTGATAGATTGGACCTTGCCAGGACCAGGGCTAACATCCTCACAGAATAGATCGGAGGCTCATTGCTGATGAAGAGCTTATGCCCGAAACATCGACTGGATGCTGCCTGACTGGCTATGCTTATCCAATACCATACTCTCAATTCAAAGTAAACCGTCAGAACTCAGATTCAAGAGAAACAAAACTGATATTAGAAAAATAGAAAGTAAATGTAGAAGATAAAGTACAGGCAAGAATTACAATAGGGAAAAAACATTAATAATGAATGAATTGAAGTCAATTTATCTGAATTTCTATAGGATTTGCACAAAGTGAAGTAAATTGATAGGGATTCACTCTGTGACTTTATGTAGTATTCTTGATGTTGAAGCACTGAAGAAATCTTGTGCTGACTGATGATTGCAATAATGATTATATCACAATGTGTAAACAAATTAGAAGAACTTGAATATTTTGCTTGAACTGGGTACAAACTTACATCCCTCCAGAATTTCAAATTTGACTCTTTTTCTGGATTGCTCAAACAATATGCAATTTTTTAACAAAAGTAGAAATTGCTACCAAAACTCACCAGCATCTTTGGCAAGAAAGCAGAATTAATATTTTGAGTTCAGTAATTCTTCATCAGAATGCAAGTTTTCATCTTTCAGGACATGTCAATCTCTCAATTACAGGTAGACAGCATATATGAACAATGTAGTACTAAGTCTTTGCATCACAGACATTGGTATAGTTTGGGCTCAGGCTGGTTGATTGACTTACCAGAAGGATTACAAGATTTTGCAGTAGTTATTCAAGATAAGACTGATACCTTTACAGAAAAATATCACCTAGCATGATGTGACACTGATGTAACTAGCCTGATGCTTGATGCTTGCAATATCACAACTACCTGTGCTAACAAATGGACACTGACAGCCTCACCGCTCCCCAATTACACTAGAATGATGTTTAGATTAATGAGTATTTTGGCAGGGAAGAAAGGGTGTTAGAATGGTTGGAATGGTGGAAGGAAATGTAATATTGGCAGTTATACAGACTAGACTGATGTGGTAGAAAAATCTTGCAGACATAACTGGATAGGTGTAGAAAAACCATTGAGCCACAGGATTGGGACCCCAAATGCTGGAAGTAAACAGTTAATGCAATATACTTGAAAACAAAGGCAAGGTGTTCTGTATTATCTCCCGGTCAGTATGTCAGTATACCTTTCAGAGACATGCTCATTCTATTATCAATGCATCATAGCATGTGACGAGAGGAAAGAAAGGTCTCATGTTCTCTCATATCTCAGTCTATTTGAAGTATGACATGCAGGCTACTCTGTTGTAATCTACAAATAACAGGACTCATAACAAGATTTTTACTAAACTTTCATATGTAGTTCCATGGAAGAACATAAAATCTCACAACTGATATTATAATTCTTAAAAATAATTCTATGGTGGGGACTGGACATGATCATTTTCCAGATTCTGGATTAGTGGTGCTGGAAGAGCACAGCAGTTCAGGCAGCAACCGAGGAGCAGTAAAATCGACATTTCGGGCAAAAGCCCTTCATCAGGAATAAAGGCAGAGAGCCTGAAAGGTGGAGAGATAAGCTAGAGAAGGGTGGGGGTGGGGAGAAAGTAGCGTAGAGTACAATAGGTGAGTGAGGGAGGGGATGAAGGTGATAGGTCAGGGAGGAGGGTGGAGTGAATAGGTGGAAAAGAAGATAGGCAGGTAGGACAAGTCATGGGGACAGTGCTGAGCTGGAAGTTTGGAACTAGGATGAGGTGGGGGAAGGGGAAATGAGGAAACTGTTGAAGTCCACATTGATGCCATGGGGTTGAAGTGTTCCGAGGTGGAAGATGAGGCGTTCTTCCTCCAGGTGTCTGTTGGTGAAGGAGCGGCGGTGAAGGAGGCCCAGGACCTCCATATTCTCGGCAGAGTGGGAGGGGGAGTTGAAATGTTGGGCCACAGGGCGGTGTGGTTGATTGGTGCGGGTGACCCAGAGATGTTCCCTAAAGCGCTCTGCTAGGAGGCGTCCAGTCTCCCCAATGTAGAGGAGACCGCATCGGGAGCAACGGATACAATTGGTGGATGTGCAGGTAAAACTTTGATGGATGTGGAAGGCTCCTTTAGGGCCTTGGACGGAGGTGAGGGAGGAGGTGTGGGCACAGATTTTGAAATTTCCTGCAGTAGCAGGGGAAGGTGCCAGGATGGGAGGGTGGGTTGTAGGGGGGGTGTGGACCTAACCATGGAGGGAACGGTCTTTGTGGAAGGCAGAAAGGGGTGGGGAGGGAAATATATCCCTGGTGGTGGGGTCTTTTTGGAGGTGGCGTAAATGTCGGCGGATGATTTGGTTTATGCGAAGGTTGGTAGGGTGGAAGGTGAGCACCAGGGACGTTCTGTCCTTGTTACGGTTGTAGGGGTGGGGTCTGAGGGCGGAGGTGCGGTAAGTGGACGAGATGCGTTGGAGGGCAGAAATTGCTGGAAAAATCCAGCAGGTCTAGCAGCATCAGTGAAGAGAAAGCAGAATTAACATTTCAGGTTCAATAAGCCTTTTTCAAAAGGGTTCTGAAGAAGGGTTACTGAACCTAAAATATGAATTCTGGTTTCTTTTCACTGATGTTGCTTGACCTACTGAGTTTTTTTCAGCAATTTCTGTTTTTGTTTCTGATTTCCGGCATCTGCAATTCTTTGGTTTTGTGTTCCCTTATGTCTGAACAAGAGTCCACCAAATATCTGGAGTACTGTTGAAATAATTCCATAGAATCCAGTGTCCTGTCTCCAAATCACCCTTTACTTAAACATGCAGTGTTTGACACATCTGGCTTTCTCAGAATCAGGTGTTCGAACGACGAGAGTCTCTGATACTCCTGTTTGTATCTGTCAGCTCTCTGGACCAGATTAACAGCCCCAATCATGGAACTCATATTCTATGAGGTCCATCTGGCTGACCTCGCTAAAATCACTACAATTGTATTTATATTCAAGGAATGATATACCAGCATTTGAGTCAGTACGGTGGGGGTGGCAGTAGATAGGTTCCTAGAACCACAGAACCATCTTGTCCATGCCAACTCAAAGACACCCAGGTGCCATTTCTAATTTTAGGGTGGTACGGTGTCTCAGTGGTTAGCAGTGCTGCCTCACAGCACTAGGGTCCCAGGCTCGAGCCCAGCCTCGGGCGACTGTCTGTGTCGAGTTTGCACATTCTCCCCCTGGTTTCCTCTGGGTGCTCTGGTTCCTTCCCACAGTCCAAAGATGTGCAAGTGAGGTGAATTGGCCATCCTAAATTGTCCATAGTGTTAGGTCAGAGGGGAAATAGGGCTGGGTGGGTTACTCTTTGGAGGGTCGATGTGGACTTGTTGGGCTGAAGGGCCTGTTTCCACACTGTAGGGAATCTAATCAAGCTATGTTTAGGAACCTTGACACCCAGATCTCTCACTTCATCTGTCCCTCTCAGTATATACCCATTGTTTGTGTATTCCCCTTTACTGTTAGACCTCACTAAATGTATTACCTCACACTTATCAGGGTTGAACTCTATCTGCCACTTTCTCAACCACTCCACCAACCCATCCATATTATTTTGGAGCTCACAACAACCCACAATACAACCCATTAACTGGCCAATTTTTGAGTAATCTACAATTTGTTCAATTGTGTCCCCAGGTTCAAGTCCAAATTATTAATGTATAGAACAACAGCAGGGTCCCAACACTGAAATCTGTGAAATACCACTTGAAACAGCTTTCTGTTCACAAGGGCAACCATCAACCATTATCCTTTTTTTCCTGTTACTGAGCCAACTTTGAATCTAATTTGACATATTATCCTGTATCCCATGAATGTTTACTTTTTTGACCAGTCTGCCATGTGGGATCTTGTCAAATACCTTCCTAAAATCCATATAGATAACCTTGCATTGTAGACTTGTTAGTAAAGTTAGATCATATGAGATTTAGGGAGCATTTGCCAATTGGATACAAAATTGGCTGATGGTAAGAGACAGAGGGTGGTGGTGGAGGATTAATTTTTTAACTCAAGCCAGTGACCAATGATGTAACACAGGGATCGGTGCTGAGTCCACTGTTGCTTTTAATTTATATAGAAGATTTGGATGAGAACATAGTAAGCATGGTTAGTAGGGATGACATCAAAGTTGATGGTATAGTAGAGAGTGAAGAAGGGTTTCTTAGGTTACAAAGGAACCTTGATCAATTGGGCCAATGAGCCAAGGAGTGGCAGATTGAGTTTAATTTGGATAAAAGCAAAACGTTACATTTTGGTAAGATGTATAAGGACACGGACTTAAGTTGTTAATATCAAACAGTGAAACTTAACGGTGCAAGTATTGAGACTGCTAAGCTCAAACCTTAAAACCTCATTTTTAACCTGTTTAGTATATCATCCCATCTCACAACAGCAGTTGATTCTTTAACTAATACTGTTACATTTATAGAGTCATAGCGATGTACAGCATGGAAACAGAGCCTTTGGTCCAACCCGTCCACGCCGACCAGATATCCCAACCCAATCTAGTCCCACCTGCCAGTACCCGGCCCATATCCCTCCAAACGCTTCCTATTCATATACCCATCCAAATGCCTCTTAAATGTTGCCATTGTACCAGCCTCCACCACTACCTCTGGCAGCTCATTCCATACACATACCACCCTCTTTCCCCTCTCACCCTAAACCTATGCCCTCTAGTTCCGGACTCCCCGACCCCAGGGAAAAAACTTTGCCTATTTCCCCTATCCATGCCCCTCATAATTTTATAAACCTCTATAAGGTCACCCCTCAGCCTCCGACGCTCCAGGGAAAATAGCCCCAGCCTGTTCAGCTTCTCCCTATAGCTTAAATCCTCCAACCCTGGCAACATCCTTGTAAATATTTTCTGAACCCTTTCAAGTTTCATAACATCTCTCCGATAGGAAGGAGACCAGAATTGCATGCAATATTCCAACAGTGGCCTAACCAATGTCCTGTACAGCCACAACATGACCTTCCGACTTCTGTACTCAATACTTTGACCAATAAAGGAAAGCATACCAAACGCCTTCTTCATTATCCTATCTACCTGCAACTCCACTTTCAAGGAGCTATGAACCTGCACTCCAAGGTCTCTTTGTTCAGCAACACTCCCTAGGACCTTACCATTAAGTGTATAAGTCCTGCTAAGATTTGCTTTCCCAAAATGCAGCACCTTGCATTTATCTGAATTAAACTCCATCTGCCACTTCTCAGCCCATTTGCCCATCTGGTCAAGACCCTGTTGTAATCTGAGGTAACCCTCTTCGCTGTCCACTACACCTCCAATTTTGGTGTCATCTTCAAACTTACTAACTGTACCTCTTATGCTCGCATCCAAATCATTTATGTAAATAACAAAAAGTAGAAGACCTAGCATCGATCCTTGTGGCACTTCACTGATCACAGGCCTCCAGTCTGAAAAACAACCCTCCACCACCACCCTCTGTCTTCAACCTTTGATTAGATTAGATTAGATTAGATTAAATTACTTACAGTGTGGAAACAGGCTGTTCGGCCCAACAAGTCCACACCGACCCTCCAAAGAGCAACCCACCCTACATTTACCCCTTCACCTAACACTACGGGCAATTTAGCATAACCAATTCACCTAACCTGCACATTTTTTGGACTGTGGGAGGAAACCGGAGCACCCGGAGGAAACCCATGCAGACACGGGCAGAATGTGCAAACTCCACCAGACAGTTACCTGAGGCGGGAGAGACAGTATCCAAATGGCTAGTTCTCCCCGTATTCTGTGAGATCTACCCTTGCTAATCAGTCTCCCATGGAGAACCTTGTCGAATGCCTTACTGAAGTCCATATAGATCATATCAGCCTTTCTGCCCTCATCAATCCTCTTTGTTACTTCCTCAAAAATTCAATCAAGTTTGTGGGACATGATTTCCCATGCACAAAGCCATATTAACTATCGCTAATCAGTCCTTGCCTTTCCAAATACATGTACATCCTGTCCCTCAGGATTCCCTCCAACAACTTGCCCAACACTGATGTCAGGCTCACTGGTCTATAGTTCCCTGGCTTCCTTATCACCCTTCTTAAATAGTGGCATCACGTCAGCCAACCTCCAGTCTTCCAGCACCTCACCTGTCACTATCACTGACACAAATATCTTAGCAAGAAGCCCAGCAATCAATTCTCTAGCTTCCCACAGAGTTCTAGGGTACACCTGATCAAGATACTGGGGATTTATCCACCTTTACCTGTTTCAAGACATCCAGCACATCCTCCTCTGTAATATGGACATTTTTCAAGATGTCACCATCTATTTCCCTACAGTCTATACCTTTCATATCCTTTTCCACAGTAAATACTGATGCAAAATACTCATTTAGTATCTCTCTCATTTTCTGCGGTTCCACACAAAGGCTGCCTTGCTGATCTTTGAGAGGCCCTATTTTCTCCTTAGTTACCCTTTTTATCCTTAATATATTTGTAAAAACTCTTTGGATTCTCCTTAATTCTATTTGCCAAAGCTATCTCATGTCCCCTTTTTGCCCTCCTGATTTCCCTCTGAAGTACTCCTACTTCCTTTATATTCTTCTAAGGATTCACTCGATCTATCCTGTCTATACCTTACATATGCTTCCTTTTTTTTCTTAACCAAACCCTCAATTTCTTTAGTCATCCAGCATCCCTATACCTACCAGCCTTCCCTTTCACCCTAACAGGAATATACTTTCTCTTGATTCTTGTTATCTCATTTCTGAAGGCTTCCCATTTTCCAGCCATCCCTTTACCTGCGAACATCTGCCCCCAATCAGCTTTCAAAAGTTCCTGCCTAATGCTGTCAAAATTGGCCTTTCTCCAATTTAGAACTTCAACTTTTAGATTTGGTCTATCCTTTTCCATCATTATTTTAAATCTAATGCGATTATGCTCGCTGGCCTCAAAGTGCTCCCCCACTGACATTTCAGTCACCTGCCCTGCCTTATTTCCTAAGAGTAAGTCAGGTTTTGCACCTTCTCTAGTAGGTACATCCACATACTGAATCAGAAAATTATCTTGTGCACAATTAACAAATTCCTCTCCATCTAAACCCTTAACACTATGGCAGTCCCAGTCTATGTTTGGAAAGTTAAAATCCTCTACTATAACCACCCTATTATTCTTACTGATAGCTGCGATCTCCTTACAAGTTTGTTTCTCAATTTCCCTCTGACTATTAGGGAGTCTATAATATAATCCCAATAAGGTTATCATCCCGTTCTTATTTCTCAGTTCCACCCAAATAACTTCCCTGGATGTATTTCCGGAAATATCCTCCCTCAGCACAACTGTAATGCTATCCCTTATCAAAAATGCCACTCCCCTCCTCTATTGCCTCCCTTTCTATCCTTCCTGTAGCATTTGTATCCTGGAACATTAAGCTCCCAGTCCTGCCCATCCCTGAGCCATATTTCTGTAATTGCTATGATATCCTTTAATGTCACCTCTCTCTATCCTGCCTGAAAACTTTATATCCAGGAAAATTTGCTCTCCTTTAACCAGATTTCCATTATAGCAATGACCTTGTGATGCTATCTGTGGCCTTAATTAATCTGCTTTGTTTCTAATACACCTTGCATGATGTACAACAACTCAATGTCAATTTCCTTTTCTGCACACTTTTTAATCCTTTTTTTTGTTCTTTCTGAGTCTCTGACTACATTATTAGCTGATGTTCTACCTCCCATTTCCTGGTCTGAATCTAAACCTCCACTTTGATTCCCACATCCCTGCCATGCTTGTTTAAAACCTCAATAATGGAAATAGCAAAAGTCCCAAAATTTCTGTGATGAGCAAATTGAGCCTGTACTCTCTGGCATTTTAAGGAATTGAGCATTGATCTGACTGAAACTCAGAAATTATTGAAGGGGCTTGACTAGATATTTTTGACCTTGGCTGAGGCATTTAGAACACAAGTGCGCAATTCAGTTACAGGTTGATATTTTTTGGTGAAGATGAAGAGAAATTTCTTCACATGGTGAATCTTTTATCTTTCGGAATGAGGGATTGTAGAAAGGGGGCAGGATGATGAGATTGAAGCAAAGGATCTGACATGGCAGAGCAGCTTGCAGGGATTATGAAGCCTACTCCTGCTGCTATTTCTTGTCTATGTCTTGCTGAATGAAAGCATAAAATATTTGTTATCTATTTTTTAGACTTACTTACTGGACCACAGGAAAAAGCCCATACAAAGAGAATAGTTACCATATACCATACAAAAAGTGATGGATTGCACCTGTCTTTTAAGTCCTGACCCCTGCTTGAGGAATAGGAAGTGTAGACTAAATTCCTGGCAATTGTCACTTTAAGTACTGAAATCTAATTTATTGCCAGCTGTCTAAAACTGAGTTTGTACCTGTTACTTTACAACAGAACTCCTCTGCTGCAGAATCACAATATTTGCTATCAAATAACTCTTCACCTGTTAGATTGATTAGGGCTTGCGAAATCTTCAATCACTTCCTCAATAAACTTTGTAAATGTATATCACTTGTAAGACAATTTCTTCTCCAATCTGACTGGATATTTTCATTCCAATGAATCTGAGGTAATCCAAATTTCTGTTCCATCAACAATTCTGTGGAATGACAGACGTTGAGTCTCCAATGGCTTACTAGAGCTGAAACCTTAATAATTACATTGTCAATTTTGATATGCTTGAGAGTCAGTTCTGGTCTGTTTCCTCTATCCAATATTATCCTGAACTTTTGACTACGACCAAGAGCAGCAAAACTGTTCAATGTCTGGAGAGTATAGCAAATGAAAGATGAATTTAATTGCACGTGGGAAAGGGAGGATCTTGGTCTCAAGCTACTTGATGAGGACAGAGGCTATTCTTGCAAATTGGAGCAAACATTGATGGAGATATGGCATTGAATTTCTATGATATTTCCAGGATGACATAATAGTGTATGATCATTTTTTATGCTTATTTGGTAAGTCAAAAAGTGTGGAATGACCAAGTAAGGAACGCATGGGCTTGTATGCAGGCTTCTTTTTCTTATTCAGTGGATGTGGATATTGCTGGGTAAAACATTTGTTAATGCCCATCAATAATTGCCCATCAGAGTTAAAGATTAAGTGCTTGAACAAGCTAAATGTGCCTGACAAATTAACTTGAGTGAATCAGGCTATGTTCTGTGTAACTCATTCGGGAGAGATAGGTTACCCTTTTTGTTTGGTTCACTCATGGACATGAGCATTGTTGGCTGGGTCAATATTTATTACCCATTCCTAATTGCCTTTGAGAAGGTAATGGTAAGCTGTCTTTTGAACTGCTACAATTCATGAGTTGCAGGTGGATCTATATGCCCTTAGGAAGGGCATTCCACTTTGCACAACAACACTGAAGGAATGGTGATATATTTCCTAGTGTGGAGGTGCCAGTGTTGGACTGGGGTGGACAAAGTCAGATGTCACACGACACCAGGTTATAATCCATCAGGTTTATTTGAAATCACAAGCTTTCAGAGTGTAGCTCCTTTATCAGAAATGATAGAGAAGCACACAGATACAGAATTTATAGGCAAAGAGATCAAAGGCAGAGAGATCATAGACAGAGAGATCATAGGCAGAGAGATCAAAGACAGACAGATCAAAGACAGAGGATTCAAAAGATTAAACAAATGGTCTGAGTGGAGTGTTGAATAATAAGTCTCTGCAGATGATAAAAAGTGTTAGATGGTGTGAGTAAAGTGTCAACAGCTGAATAACAATCGCAGGGATGACCTATAATCCGATTAAATGAGGCAGGGAGATAATTACAAAAAATAAAAATAAGGTGGTGCTGAAGACAAACCACATGACTGGAATAACATGATAACTGTAAGACTCACATGCCAAAGGTCTAAGATATTTCCAAATCAAAATGGTGAGAGGTTTGCAGGTGGTGGTATTTTCATGTGTCTACTGCTCTTGTCCTTCTAGATGGTAGTGGTCATGACTTTGGGATGCTGTCTAATGATCTTTGTTGAATTTCTGCAAAGCATCTTGTGGATAGCACAATAAGACTGCTGTTATTGTGCATTGGTGGCAGATATTATGGATGTTTATGGATGGGATACTAATTAAGTGGGCATCTAGATGGTGTCAAACTTCTTGAGTGTTTTTGGAGCTGCACTCAGCCAGGTAAGCAGGAAGTATTCCATGACACTCTTGACCTGTGCCTTGTGAATGGTGGATAGAGAAAGTGAGGGCTGCAGATGCTGGAGATCAGAGCTGAAAATGTGTTGCTGGAAAAGCGCAGCAGGTCAGGCAGCATCCAAGGAACAGGAGAATCGACATTTCGGGCATAAGCCCTCTGGGGAGTTAGGAGGTAAATCAGTTATTGCAGATTCCTAGCCTCTGACCTGCTCTTGGAATCATTGTATTTTTATGGCTAGTCAAGTTCAATTGCTGATCAATGCTCACCTCCAGGATATTGATAGTGGGAATCAGTGATGGTAATGCCACTGAATGTCAAGGGGTGATGGAGATAGTCATTGCCTGGTATTTGTGTAACATGAATTGTATTTGCCTGTTATCAGCCCAAGCTTGGATATTGTCCAGGTCTTGTTTCATTTAGATATGGACTGCTTTTGTATAAGAGCAACAAAAACAGCCATTGCTGAAGTAACTCAGCAGTTTTGGCAGTATCTGTGGAGAGAAAATATAGCAAATGTTTTGTGCCCAGTGACCCTTCTTCAGAACTGAGTATCTGATGAATGGTGCTGAACATTGTACTATCATCTGTGAACATCCCCACTTTTGACCTTATGATGGAGGAAGGGTCAGCGATGAAGCAACCAAAGATATTTGGGCTTAGGGGACTACCCTGAAGAACTTCTGCAGAGACGTTCTGGGACTGAAATGATTCACCTCAAACAACCACAACCTCTTCCTTAGTGCCAGATATGACTCCAATCAACTGAGAGCTTTTCCTCCAATTCCTATTTATTCTAATTTTCCTCAGACTCCTTGATGCATTACTCAGTTTGTTTTTAATCCAGACTGGAACTACATACTAATTCTATTCAAGAGTAACATTGACTTCTGAACAGCAGTTTGTTTAAAAGTAAACCATTTTCATGAAATTGCTGTGATTCAGCTCAGTTTCCCTTATTATCATGCCAAATATAATAGATCCGCCCTGCATTTCCGCCCTACACATGCTGTTAAAGCAGATTCAGGTCTCTTGCAATTCAGTCCTCAGGCCTCAGAGTCAGCAAATTACATAGTCACTCAGTCATTTATGTTTAGCTACAATTCGCCTCATTTATCCCAGAATATGCACCTTTAATTGAATAAGGATAACTTTTTCTTCTTATTCTCCATGTTGAGTGCCTCAGACACATCCAAAAATTTGGGTCTTGTTCTGAATTCACAAGTTACAATTTACAGCATCCTGTAAGTAGTAACCCTTACTATTATGTTCATCTTTCAAAAAAAATCACATTTTATATCCACTAAAAAAACAAGTGGAGCAGCCTTGCCTAGTGTTTAGGATGTCTTATTTGTTCAGAGTATAGGTCTAAACAACAGAAACAGAAGTGCATAAAATGCCTTTTGTAAATTTGTGCAATTGTATTTTAAAATATATCACACATTGGAAGACCTGAAAGAGTATATTAGTCAAAACCAGCACTACAAAAATCTTTCTTGCTAGTTTACCTCCAGAGATGCTGAATTTATTAGTTCTGGACTTGAATAGTGTTTGATTGTAATAACAAATACTATTGCAGAACAAGCTATCAGTTGTATCACTGTTATAAAGAGCAAGCTAAGGTTGACTATGTCAGATCCATGGCTATCAAATCTTTTGCTTCTGTTCTGTGAAAGTGATATTTTAGAATCAATCATAGAGGATGAGATTATATCAAGCTTTTCACTGACAGGTTCAATGAGAGAGAAACTACTAACTGGCTGATCATGAGCAATCTTTTTAATCTGTCTTGCTATTTTACTTTATATAAAAGCTTCTGTATGAGATTATACCATATACACAGACAAATAAAATTTAGTTCTATTGATATTGATGGGCATGGGGTGAGGGGGAACGAAAAATGGATCATAGGAAGAGTTGTTCCATTTTGCTTAGGCAATTTAATTTCCCTGGGTGCCATCTTCATTGGGGGTCAATCAGGATAGAACAAATGGTACAGTAAAGGAAAAGTACTGTATATGCTGGAAATCTTAAAGTTAAAAAGTGCTGATGAAGCCCAACAGGTTTGGCAGCACCAGTAAGAAGAGAAACTGATAGGTGGGATCTTTTAGGGGTCTGAATGGCATGGGCTATCGTGAGAAATATGGAAGGTGTGTGAAGAGTCCAGCAAACCAATCTCAACAGCAGGAACTCACTGCATCTTTTAATGAATATCCCAAGCATCAAGGCGAGATTCTTGCTGGGCAACAGTGTGTAACTTATTAAGGGAGACTATTGCTTGTGGACACCTGATTAATTGACATCTCACCTCTTTAATATGTAGCTTCCTATCCTACCAGTAGCTGCAAGCACACCAGATGTCAAGAATTCTTGATGTGGAAATTAGAATAGGTACCTGGCAACTTCAGCTCACTGCTGGCTGTGAAGAGCCTCCATGTTGCTCACTACTCAACAACATCTCAAGACATGATCCATATGCACCAACCACATCCACAATATTAGCCAACCTCTCACAATCATCATGGTGTAATTCTGATCCATGTACAGAACACTTAACGCACAGACCTATGCTGCAGAGTGCACTAACAACTAGCATCAAAAGGCTGCTGCAAAGGGACTTTGTCTAGTGACAGAACCTCATCTCGAGGATTAGACAGTTTACCTCTCAGGGCAGCTTGCTTTCTCTCTTTACACTTGCTCACTTAATGCCTAACTGCATACATGCTGCAGCCTGTGGGCGGCACGGTGGCACAATGGTTAGCACTGCTGCCTCACAGCACCAGAGACCCGGGTTCAATTCCTGCCTCAGGCGACTGACTGTGTGGAATTTGCACGTTCTCCCCGTGTCTGCATGGGTTTCCTCCGGGTGCTCTGGTTTCCTCCCACAGTCCAAAGATGTGCAGGTCAGGCGAATTGGCCATGCTAAATTGCCCGTAGTGTTAAGTAAGGGGTAAATGTAGGGGTATGGTTGGGTTATGCTTCGGCGGGTCGGTGTGGACTTGTTGGGCCGAAGGGCCTGTTTCCACACTGTAAAGTAATCTGTAAAGTAATCTAATCTAAAGCCTGTCATGCCTTGCAGTGCTGTACCTTTGAGTGTATTAGTTCTTCAGGCAGAACCAAAAGGCTCTCACTATTGCATAATGATATCTTCTTTTGTGCAGACACACAGTCAGTAAGGATCTGTAAAGGAGTGGGGGCTTTCTTGATGTACAGCACACACCAAGATGACAAACTAATACATGCACTGCCAACACACTGCACAGTCATTCAACTGGGTAGGGGAATAGTCATCAATCCAATTAAGATGAATATCATTGTCACTCACGAGTCCTGGTACCATCAGTCAGGGGCTCAGTTCATGCACTGTCCAGTGGCTTGGCCATGGATAATTGTCAAATCAGGCAATAGCAGTGGGGTGATCTGCCTGACTGCAGTCCAGGGACTGGGCGATGGTCAATCCTGTAGGCCAGCAGCAGTCAGGAGAATCACATATCGTCGGTCAGGAAGTTACAAATAAAGTGGTCAGGGGTCTGGCCATTCATGTTTAGATCTGCTCGTCGAATCTGGTCAGAGGTCTGGGAGTACAGAATACAGTCCTTGGGGGCAGTCCATTGATTATTCAGAGTGTACAAGGAGAATGCTAGGAGGCCAAGGAATCTCATGCCAAAAGGGTGGGGCAGTCAAGGTTGGATGGGGGAATGAGTGAAGCAGTGGCAAGTGGTGGTAAGACAAGGTGAAAGCCAAGGTTGGATGGGGAATTTGGGGGATTATGATTGGGGCAGGGAATTTGAGTAAGAATAAGGAATGTTCTACACAGTACGACAGGTATAACTCGGGCCTATGGCAGCTACTCATGGCAGCATCTTTTATCTGTAGAAAGTGAGACAAGTTAAAGGAGAAATTGTTCAAAGTGAGAATAAGCTTGGGTATGTGGAGTAGGATGCTGGTGGTGGATGAGGACTGTTCAGGCCTTTTTCAAAGAATGAGGTGGAGCCTTCAGATTGTACTGGTGGGAGTGGATGTGTAGAGGTGAATAGCAAGTCTCAAGGGCCAGGAAAATGGAAATTGTTGAATTGACATGGAGTGTCAGAGGGATCAAGTAAGAAGAGGCTTGGGCAAGAGAAAAAGAAATAGAATCAATATAGGAAGAAATACGTTCAATGAAACAGCAACAAGCTGAAATGATCAGATTGCCAGAGCAATCCTGTTTTGAATTTTAGGAAGGAGGTAAAAGCAGGCTGATTGGGTTAGGGGTGCTTTGATTTAAGAAGGGAAGCTGAGATCAGAGGAGATCAGATCATTGACGGTGCTGGAAATAACAGCTATTTGACATTCAGTGTGAGGGATCTGAGTATGAGGAAGATGTTTTTGAGTTGGTGCTCATTCTCTGAAAACAATATATATGGTATCCTTGGTTTTATTGATAAGAGCACAGAATACAAGAACAAGCATTTTATGTTGAAATTGTATTAAATCTTAACTCAGTCCCAGCTAGAGGATTACATCAATGTGCGGGCATTACACTTCAAAAATGTTGTGTAAACATCAGAATTAGTGCAGAAAAGATTCATAAAAATGATTCCAGGGATGAAGAACTGTAGTTATGTAAAATGACTGGAGCAGTTGATCTTACATATGAGGCAATGTTGTCTATCACCTCCAGCATCAGTGGTCCAATTACTGTTCTCCTGCATGATAGTAATGCTATGATCTTCTCGTTCTCAATGGCTGTCATCATCTTATACTGTTTCGTATGATCTAGGATCTCTTGGATAGATTATTTTCCACCAATCATTATGTTGGCATTGTATGGGCTACTAATACCATCAGGGGAGGGGTGCCCATATGAATCCTCGGCAAAAGACTGCCCCAAAATTGATGAATATTAAATAGGCTTACTTAATAATATTACTTAATAGCTAGTTACATTACATTTAAGATACATGATTACCTTTTGTGAAACATCAGGCTTAATTTAAGAATATGTTCATATTACAACTATTCAAACATTCATAACATTACACAACTCTGGAACAAAAGAGGTTTTCTCCTCCCACACTCAGTACTTATCATGCTTATCATGTTAAGTCAGTTAACCCTTTCAGATACAGTCATATACCACAAATAAGACTATCTTCATTGGAGTTAGAGGATATTTGATAGAGGTATTCAAAATCATGAGGGATCTGGACAGAATAGATGGGAAAGATCTTTTGCTATTGGTGAAAGGATTGAGAATGACTTAAGTAGCTGGTAAAAAAAAAGCAATTGAGACATCTGTGTTGAATGTATTGCTTAAGTGAATGAAGGAGACAAACTTAATAAAGGCATTCAAAAGGGAACTGGATTGTTACCTGAAAAGGAAGCATGTGCAGGATTGCTAGGAAAAAGGGGATAGCATTTGATAACTTGCTCATTCAGAGAACTGATGCAGACATGATGGGCTAATTAGCCTGCTCTGTGCTGTAGCTATTCATAATCCTGTATTTCCATAAAATATTTAGCATCTATTAAAGTATCCTATCCTTTTCACTGCATATAATACCACAACAATTAGGTAAGAATTTCACATACAGCTCTTGGGAAAGATGGCAAAGCTCTCATGTGAATGAAAACACATTATCCTAACAACTGATATGTTGTTTGATCACAATACGTTTAAACATTAAGATCTACTGTACACATGATCCAACCACAGCATTTCAATTGAGGGTTTCCATTACACTTGGATATCTGTTGCATCTTTTCACAGTTTCTCAGGCAACCTCAATATCTGCCAGTCTCACACTGTAACATTTCTTCAGCATGTTGTTATCAATACTAAACTAGTCAATTGAAATTTAACAAAAGAAACAAAATGTGAATGTTTAACAATAATCATAAGATAAGTAAGATAATATCATAGGTCAATAGCCTGGTGAATGTGTTTAAGCATAACTCAACCTCAATAGAGTACTTCTTGGTTAGAATTTATTAATGTATCTGTAACATTTTGAGAGAACAGGTTGTATTTTTCTCTTTGGGAGAGTAGGACTTTAACCAAATCCTCCAAATCCACCCAAACATATTTTCATCTGTCTGGAGTCATTAATCCTAACTGATATAAGAGAATCAGGATTATGTGGATAAAGCAGGAAAGTAGAGATGACGCTTATTGGATCAATCATAATCTCATGAAATAGTGGAGCAGACTTGATGGACTAAATGACCTGCTTCTATTCCTATGTTTTGTGGTCTTATGCGCTTCCAATATCATTGTCATCACCAATCACCATTCCCAACCACCAGAGAAGGCCAGAGAAAGGATGTTGCAATTGGAATACCACGTATTCTCCAAGACCCAGAAAATATTTGGCCAACAACAATAAATAACCAGGCAGCAATGGAGTGTGAAGAGACAGGATGTAGGTCCATTCTCTCTGTTCGGAAGGCAGTGCGGATTTGCAATTGATATACTCATCTTTTGCTATGCAGTGTGATGGACAGGAAATTAGCCATGAACATAGGGCTTCTTCCCACAGCCACTTTCAAATGGTGAGATGAGCATGGGCTGCCAGTGACAATCCTGACCAGAAACAAGGTGTGTCAGACAGAAATCCAGTTCAGAAGAAAGAGATGACTGTACACCTCAGTGATCCATTTTGCAACTATTTCATTATAATCCCTTATAATTTCTGGTGGGATTATGGATGTTTATTGTCCAACATTCCAAATGTTACAACTGAATTAAGGAGCAGTGAAATGACTCCTTTTCTTGTTTAACTCTTCCACTGACCACAATAATGTTGGAATTTAAAAGGGACATGACATTAACAATTTATTATATAACACATCAGCTAGATTCCTTTAAGAGTAAAGAACTAGTGTTGAAATTACTTTGGCCAAGTAACAGCTAATTTTGGAAAAATAATTACTCATATTTCCTAAATTGTGGCACGGTGGCACTGTGTTTAGCACTGTTGCCTCACAGCACTTAGGGACCTGTGTTTGATTCCAGCCTTGGGTGACCGTGTGGAGTCTGTCTGTTTTCCCCATGTCTGCATGGGTTTCTGCTGGGTACTCCAGTTTTCTCCCACATTCTAAGGATTTACAGACTAGATGAAATGGCCATGTGAGGTTATGGATATAGACTGGCTGGAATGCTCTTCAGTGGGTTGTAAATTTGATTGGCCAATAGCCTCTTCGTACACTGTAGGAATTCTATGACTCTATAAAATGTTAGTCTGCAATCAAAGCTGATGTCACTGGTGTCTTCTTGGACCAGTTATGGCAGGCCGAACCACTTTTTCAGAGATTATATAGTAGACTTAGAATTCTTCCGGAAAGATTGGTCTACTTTTAAAGGATGGAATCTTCTACTGGGTTTTCAATTTTCAAACTTTCAGAGAGATTTCTGAGAAAGAAAATCAGTAAAAAGGAGATGGTAAAGGCTGCTGCTTCAGGAGGTTACCTCATTGCCTTGGTCTTTAAATCCATTACCTTTATTCCCCCCACCCCAAACTGGTCATGTGACTTCTCTCTAAAAGTGGACCGAGGAACAGCAGTTGAGCAGCTTGTATTCTTTGCAAATGTAACATTTTTCTGCAGTCAGTCCTCTTTACTTTGCGAAGTGTTCTTCCCAAAAAGTCCAAGGTACAGATACACGCCCAGTTCATGATAATCTAGATTAGCATTTCAGATAAAGCATCTTCATAATATAAATAGAGAAGCTCCCAAGAATAATGCAACAGACATCAGAAATATTTAAAGTTGAACACATCTTTGTCCAGTGCAACAAATAATACTACCTTTACAGCAGGGAATTGACTTTTCAAGCCCAAAACTCTTGATAGGTAGTTGCTTTTTTATTAAGGGGAGGTATATAGTAATGAAATTGTCACCAGACTGTTAATCCATAGACCTAGTCAATATTCTGTGGACTCAGGTTTGAATCCAGCCACAGCAGGATTCTGGAGTCTAATGATGATCACAAATCCAATGTCGCTTGTTGGGAAAAATCCATCTGGTTTATTGATGCCCTTTAGGGAAGGTACCTGCCAACTTTACATGGTCTGGCTTACATGTGACTCCAGACCCAGAACAATGTGGTTGACTCTTAATGGCTGTCCAGGCAATTAGGGATGGGCAATAAATGCTGGCCTAACCAGTAATGCTTTCTTCCTGTCAATGAATAGAACAAGTGTTGTCAGGAATAATTAACCATGGTTGACCCTGAGAACTAAGTAGTGATAAAGTCAAAACAAAATCACACGACACTGAATTATAGCCCAACAGGCTTATTTGAAACTTTTTAAAATTCATTTGTAGAACTTGGGTGTCACTCGCTGACCAGCATTGATAGCCCTTCCCTATTTGCCCTTGAGAAGGTGGTGATATAAGCTGTCTTCTTGAACCGCTGCAGTCCACTTGCTGTGGGTTGACCACAATGCTGGAAGTGGGGGGAGAGGGGGGGGGGGGGGGGGGGGGGGGTGGAATTTCCAGGATTTTGACCAAACGACTGTGAAGAAATGGCAGTATACTTCCAAGTCAGGGTGGTGAGTGGCTTGTAGGGGAACTTGCAGGTGGTGGTGTTCCCAAGTACGTGCTGCCATTGCCCTTCTAGATGGAAGTGGTCATGGGATTGGAAGGTGCTGTTCACCTGGGCTGACTTTTAGATCTAACCAAGTGCCATAGCCTCTGCTCGGTCGTGCCAATGTACCATGCCTCAGGACATCCTTGCCTGCAGCATATGAGAAGGACAACATTGGCCGAGTCACATAAGTACCTGCCACGTACATGGTAGGTGGTGTCCCCACATGTAATGGTGGCATCCATGTCGACATTCTGACATGTCTTGCAGTGGTTGCCATGACAGGGTTGTACAGTGTTGTAGTCAATGTTGTCCTGCAGGCTGGGCAGTTTGCTACGAACAATGATCTATTTAACGTTTGACAGTTGTTTAAAGGCGAGAAGTGAAGGTGTAGGGAAGGTCGTGGTGAGATGCTTATCTTCATCGATAATGTGTTGCAGGCTGTAAAGAACATGACATAGTTTTTTGGATCCTGGGAAGTACTGGACACTGAAGGGTACCCTATCGGTTGCAACCTGTGTTTATCTCCTGAGAAGGTCATTACAGTTTCTTGCTATGGCACATCGGAACTGGTGATCGATGAGTTGAGTCTTGTACCTTGTGCTTGTGAGGGCATCCTTGAGCACTTTCAGGTGTCTGTAGTGTTCCTTCTCATCTGAACAGATCCAGTGTATGCATAGGACTTGCCCGTAGACGATGGCAGTTTTAATATGTTTTGGGTGGAAGCTAGAGAAGTGCAGCATCTTGAGGTTATCCGTGGGCTTGTGGATGCTGAGGTACCCATCCTTAATAGAGATGCATGTGTCAAAAATGAGACAGATGGTGGGATGAAACTCATTGATATCACTGTGTAGTTGTTTCAATGGCTCCTCACCGTGGGTCCAGAGGAAGAAAATGTCTTCAGTATACCTGGTGTATAGTGTTAGTTGTAGGTCCTGTCTAGAGAAGAAGTCTTGTTCCGAACTTCCTCAGGAGACAGACACAGGCTACAATTGATAGGGTACCGTTCATTGTCCAGTACTTCCTGGGAACCTGTCACCCATTCTAAAAGCTAGAGCTTCCAAATAAACCTGGTGGACTATAACCTGGTGTTGTGTGATTTTTAACCAACTCCCAAGAGGATTTGACGTTTTGCCCCTTTTCTAGTCGAGTCATCTGCAGGTAGATTGTGAAGGACTTCTTGAACAAGCACTTAACAAATTCCTCACCATCCAGACCCTTAACACTATATCAGTCCCAGTCTATATTTAGAAAGTTAAAAGTAAAGTTAAGGTGAAAGAAAATCCAAAGATTCTGCAAGTATATGAAGGGAAAAACAATAACTAGGGAGAGAAGAGGGCCCCTTAAAGATCAATGTCTATCTGTCGAACCACAGGCTCCTCAACAAATATTTCTGTCAGTATTTATTGTGGAGAAAGATATGACAGCCAGGGAACTCAGGGAAATAAATACTATTACAATCCTCATGCTCTTACAACTATCTACAATCTCCTTACAATTTCCCACTGACTGTTGGGAACCTTAGAACAAGCCCATCAAATTGAACACCCCTTTTTATTTCTCAGTTCTACCCACATAGTTTCAATGGATGATCTCTCAGAAATATCCACTCTAAATACTGTCATGATGTTCTCCCTAATGAAAAATGCCACTGCCCCCTCTTCTTTGCTTTCCCTTCTATCCTTTCTATAGCATCTGTATCCTGGAAAGTGAGCTGCCAGTCCTGTTCCTCCTTCAGTCATGTTTCTGTAACCGCTATGCTATCCCAGTCCCATGTTCCCATCCATAATCTGAGTTCATCTGCCTTATCTGTCAGGCCTCTTGCATTGGAATAAATCCAGTTTAATTCATCAGTCTATCCTCATTCCCTGCGATGATCTTGCATGCCTTGTCTATTTAACTTGGTCTGTTTAACTTCTGTACCAGCCACAATCTTCCCTCTTGTCTCACTACTGCTTAGGGTCCCACCACTGCCAGACTAGTTTAAACCCTCCTGAGTAATTTGAGCAAAACTCCCCACCAGGATATTGGTCCCTTTCCAGTTCAGATGCAATCCATCTCTGTTGTACAGGTCACCTCTACCCCTGAAGAGATCCCAACGATCGAACAATCAGAATCCCTGGCCCTTGCATCAGCTTCTCAGCCACATATTGATCTGCCCTAACCTCTTATTCCTACTCTTGCTAAAACCTGGCACTGGAGTAATCCAGAGATGACTATCATTGAAGTCCTACTTTTGAACCTCCTGCCTAACTGCCTGCATTCACTCTGCAGGACTTCATTCCTTTCTCTATTGATGTTGTCAGTACCAATGTATTCGACAATCTCTGGCTGGTCACACTCCCATTTGAAAATTTCCTGCAACATTTCCAAGATATCCTCGGACCTGGCACCAGAGAAGCAACACACCATCCTGCAGTCTTGCTTGCGGTCACAGAGATTACTGTTTGTGCCCCTGACTGGAGAATCTTCAATCACAATTGCTCGCTTGGACTTTGCCATACTGTGCTGTAGAGCCTGTCAGCATGATACAGAGCTGGCTGCTGCTGCTGCTATTTTCTCTTGAGAGGCTAACCCCCCACAACAGTATTCAAAACAGTAAACTTGCTTGAGAGGGGAATAGTCACAGCAGACTTCTGCACTGTCTGCCTACATCTCCTGGTGGCACACATCGACCTGACTGAACCTCGTGGTGTGATGAGATCCGTGAAGCTACTACCTATCACATTCTCTGCCTCCTGTGTGCTCCTCAGTACTTTCAACTGCTGTTCGAAACAATTCATGTAGTATGAGAGAAGATGTAGCCAGGCACGCTTTCTACAGACATATCACCAGGGACACTTGGCTGCTCCCTTATCTCCCACATCTGACCAAAGAAGCATATCACTCCACTGGCTACCTTTTCTTCCCAGTTAACAGCTAGCATACTGAGGGAACATAAATTGGCCTTACCTTGCCCTCACCGTTTTGCTGCTCACCCTTCTCAACAAAGCTCAGTGTTCACCTGGGCCTACTATTAGATCTAACCAGCAGCACTTGGACCATGAAACAGCCCCTGACAAAAATGGCTAGATCAAAGCACAAGAAATGCTCCCTCCCCCACTTCTCTCAACTCCCATGCTGAGCTGAACTCCCAGCATTTTTACTCGCTTGCAGTCCATATTGCAATAGCCCTATCCTTTGCAAACTGAAGGAACATATCCTCATAAAAGCTTGGGGGCATGGCCTTTCCCTGTTGTATTCTGCCAGGAGAGTTGAATTATCTGTTTAGCATTTGAACAGAAGTTTGCAGTTAACTTCCCTGTTGCACTGTCCATTGTAGTGCCTCGATCAATCACAGTCTATTTGCCAAATTATCGGCTTCCGCTTCTCATGATGTGTAAATTGTACTTTCTTTTAAGAGGTAGTATCCTTATGTTTCTGTCCTGATAGCTTAAGATGAAACCTATTGTCTTGGATGAGATGTATGCATTTATTACAAAGTTTGAGAATGGCACAAAATTAGATGAGAAGCAAGTCGGACTTCAAATTACTGCCAATACCATTGATAGCAAGGATAGAAATAATAAAAAAAGGTGGCAAACATAAAAACTGATTGTAAAGGTTCCTGAAGGCATATAAGGAGAAAAAAAGGTTGTTGAAATTATATTCTGGATTAAAGTGGTTCTGGAAAAGCACACCAGTTCAGGCAGCATCCGAGGAGCAGGAAAATCAATGTTTCGGGCAAAAACCCTTCATCGGGAATCCCTGATGAAGGGCTTTTGCCCAAAACGTTAATTTTTCTGCTCCTCGGATGCTGCATGAACTGCTGTACTTTTCCAGCACCACTCTAATCCAGAATTTGGTTTCCAGCATTTGCAGTCATTGTTTTTAACTTGTTGAAATTATATGTCCATTCCTTACTAGAAAAGAATTAATAGAGATAAAAAAAAATGGTTGACCAACCAAATACATACTGTTCGGTGTTCATGAACAACAACACAAATGACATACCAGAAATACTGGGGAATACAGGGTTTACTTAAAATGAGGAACTGAGAGAAATCAGTATTAGAATGGAAATGGTATTAGAGAAAATTGATGGGCTTTAAGGCCGATACGTACGCAAACTCTAATAATCCACATCTTCGAGTATTTAAGGAAGTAAGGCCCTAGAAATTATGTTGATTTTGTTGGACAGAATGGAGGGTTGTGAATCTAATGACTGTATTAATAAAGGGAAGCAAAGAGAAAGCCAAAAATTCCAGACCAGTTGCCCAACGTCAGTAGTGGAGAAAATGCTAGAGATCACTATAAAATATTTAATAGCTGAGCATTTGGAAAACAGTGGCAGAATCAGACAGTCAAGCAAAATCAAGCTTGACAAATCTCTTGCAATTTTTCAACAATGTAACTAGTACTTTTGAACTTGGAAAGTCAGGTGATGTGGTTTATTTGGATTTTCAGAAGGCTTTGACAAAAGTCCCACAGGACTTGTAAAATTAAACGTATAGGATTGGTGGTAGTGTATTGAGGTGGATAGAAATCTGTTTGGCAGTCAGAAAACAAAGAGTAGAAATAAACAGTTCTTTTTCCAAATTGCAGGCGGTGAGGTACTCCATCTACTCAAAATAAATTAATGATTTGGAAGAGGGAACAAAAGGTAATATCTCTAAATTGCAGATGACACAGAGGTTGGGAGGATGAGCTATGAGGAAATCATTTGGCCAACTGAGTGAGTGATGGGAAGTCCAGAAGTAGGGGTTACAATCAATGAATACAGGATAAGCCATTTAGGACTGAGAGGATGGGCATTGTTTTCAGCTAGACAGTAGTGACCCTTAACTTTGAGTGAATTTTAGTTCAGAAGGAGGGATGTCTTACTGCAGATATACAGGGCTTTGATATTATGGGGCCTTCTGGTGCAGTAGTCATTTGGTACACCTGATCCAGGAGGCCTGGTTTCAAGTCCCACATGCTCTATAGGTGTGAAATAACATATCTGAACATGTGTATATCTGCAGAAATATCTACAGTATGTTACATGAGCACATCTGAGTATTGTGTGCAGTTTTGGTTTCTCTCCTAAAAATGAGTGCAATGGAAGTTCACTAGGCTGAAATTGTGGAGGCAGGACTGTCCTTTGATGAGAGATTGGTTTGACGAGCCTATATTTACCAGATTTTGAGGAATAAGAGGATATCTATTTTAATGTATAAAATTCTGGCAGGACTAGACATACTAGATTCAGTAAAGATGTTTCTCCTGGTTGGGAGTCCTGGAACTGGGGCGACAGTCTTAGGATTTGGGGTACACCATTTAGGAGGGCGATGAGGAAACATTTCTTCACTCTTAAGATAGTCAACCTGTGGAATTATGTACAACAGTAGGAGGTAGAGGCTGGATCACTGAGTATAGTCAAGAAAGAATGATTTCCTGGTCTCCACCCATACCTCTGAGAATTACAAGCTTCAACTGTCATGGTCACTGAAGTTGATTCTGCGCTTGTGATCTGCTTACACCATTTTAGTCAATACACACACAGATACTCACTGATGTCCTCAGCTCCGAGCTGGTGGAACTTGTGGAGTGAGGCTAGGATAGTCTCCTCTTGCACCTCAGATTTAAATGCTGGTCCCTTAGGTGACTGACCTGCTGAAGAATGCATGAGGGTGAGTAAGGCTCGTCTGTGCAGACCAACAAACTAGTATCACTCCACTACCCTAAGATGATGGACATACAGCAAATAAGGGAGCAGCATGGTGGCTCAGTGATTAGCATTGCTGCCTCACAGTGCAGGAATTGAACCCGGGTTCAATTCCTGCCTTCGGCAACTGTCTGTGTGGAGTTTGCACATTCTTCCCGTGTCTGCGAGGGTTTCTTCCCACAATCCAAAGATGCGCAGGTTAGGTGAATTGGCCATGCTAAATTGCCTGTAGCGTTCGGTGCATTATTCGGGGTAAATGTAGAGGAATATGTCTGGGTAGGTTACTCTGTGGAGGGTCGGTGTGGATTTGTTGGGTCGAAGGGCCTGTTTCCACACTGTAGGGAATCCAATCTAATCTAAATCCATTTCACACATGGTCTCTTCATGTATTGCTCATGGCTGAAGGGACCAAGCTTGAGAAATATGTTCTGCCACAAGTGCCTCACATGAAGCTACCAGATGTCATTGTGAATTTTTTTTATGTTGATCTCTCCAGCCACTGATGATCTGCTGGCACATATCAATTCACAGGCGCTGATGCCACTTAACTCAATCCTCAGAAAGTCCCTCTTGGATGAGATATTGATGTCCAGCAACTTTCTATCATACTGGTAAACAACCTTGAAACGCTATTTTTGGATCCCCCGATCATCTGCCTCCTCATCATACATAAAGACCTTGGGAGAGCAACCACTTTCCATCACGATGCAATGTGGTTTAAGTATATTAACAAGACAATTCTATATATTGATATGTTATGTCATTCCTATGATTATTGAGATTACTGGTATTCATATATTCATACTGATTAGTTGCTTAACTGATTGCCACAGAATGATATAATATTGATTTTGTCCTGCAGTATATGCCTGTAAAATAATCCAGCAAGTGAACTGGAAATTTCACAGTCAGACAGCAAGATTGTTGAGAACACTGGCCTTATAAAACATCAGCTTAGTTCAACAAGTCAGTGTGTGTTTGTGAGTCAGACAGAAGTGTGTTTGTGAGTCAGACAGCTACTTACCCCATATATTTGTCACACTCTGCATCAAGGGATAGATTATCCATCACCATGTACCAAAGATGGCAGAATTCTCAAACCACTTTCAACAAGGTTGAGTTAATCAGAGGTAGAGATACAACACCTTGTTGCATGACCATAGTTTCCATGATGACGATAGTTATAGGAGAACACATTACAGGTAGGGGAAAGGTGACCATGAATCTTTATAGCTAAGTTTCCTTGTGGGTCACAAGTACATCATCAGAATTTAGGAGTTCTCTTATCAGGATGCGATGTGTTTTGTCTTGGTTTTCAATCATGATGGATTGTATAGCTTGCCATCTGTGCTGCTGTGCAAATAGAACCCTCCATAGCTTTGTGAAGATAAAGGATGGGAGCATGAAGGGGAGTTATCAGAAAGAGTGTTCGTGAACCAACAGACTATACTGTCAAGTGTATATTGTTAATGAAGGAGCAGGTTTATGGACAGCCGAAGTTTCCCAATTTTCTGAAAGAGTTAGTTAAAGACATATGTCCTATTCCTTGCACTTCTCTTGTAGCTGGCCGAAGTGGAAGATTATGTCTACAGTAGGTCTGCAGGGGTGACGAATAGCTTGAAGAGAGAATTTCCAATGTTGATGGTTGATGCAGAGAAGCTTGCCTCTCACACTGACCATCCTTTCCCCTGTCACAGGCACATTCCATTGTAGGGACTGCACTCATCCAGGTAAATGGAGAGTATTCCATCAGGAACAAGCTAGTTCCTTGTAGATGATGGACAGGCTTTTGGGAGTCAGAAAATGAATTATTCACTGTAGTATTCCAAGCCACTGACCTGCTCTTTTAGCCATTGTGTTTATGTAGTAAATCCAGTTGAGTTGGTGGTCAATGATAACCTCCAGGATGTTGATAGTGGGGGATTCAGTGATGGTAACAGAGGGAGATGGTTAGATTGTCTCTTATTGGTGAAGGTCATAGCCTGGCATTTGTCAGCCCAAGCCCGGATGCCATTCAGATCTTGTTGTATTGAACATGGATTGCTTCAGTATCTGAGAGGTCGTGAGCCATGCTGAACATTGTACAATCATTGGAAAACATCCCCACTTCTGACCTTATGATGGAGGGAATCTCATTAATGAAGCTGTTGTGGAAGTGGTTGGGCCTAGGATGCTACTCTGGGGAATTCCTGTAGGGGTGTCCTGGAGCTAAGATGGCTAACTTCCAAAAATCACAATAACCTTTCTATGTGGAGGAGGAGAAAGTGAGGACTGCAGATGCTGGAGATCAGAGTCAAAAGGTGAATCCCCCACTGAAAAGAAAAAACAGTCCGGCAGGGAGCTGATGTTTCAATGATGGCCCCCCCAAGGGGGCTGAGAGATAAATGGGACATGGTGGGGCTAGGGGGAAGGTAGCTGGGAATGCGATAGGTAGATGAAGGCGGGGATGAATGTAATAGGTCAGAGGGAGGGTGAAGTGGATAGGTGGGAAGGAAGATAGACAGGTAGGACAGTTCAAGAGAGCAGTGGTGAGTTAGAGGGTTGGATTTGGGATAAGGTGGGGGAAGGGGAGATAATGAAACTGGTGAAATTGACATTGATCCCATGTGGTTGGAGTGTCCCAAGGTGGAAGCTGTGGTGTTCAGGTGCCTTGGATTTGGTGATGGAGGAGGTCCAGGACTTGCATGCCCTTGGCAGAGTGGGAGGGGGAGTTGAAGTGTTCAGCCACAAGGTGGTGGGGTTGTTTGGTGCGTGTATCCTGGAGATGTTCCCTGAAATGTTTCGCAAGTTGGTGTCCTGCCTTCCCAATGTAGAGGAGACCATATTGAGACCAATGCATACAGTAGTTGAGGTGTTTGGATGTGCAGGAAAGTCTCTGCTGGATGAGGAAGGATCCTTTGGGGCCTTTGACTGCTGGAAGAGGCTGAGATAGATTATTCACTCAGCACTTCTGACTGAAGATTGCTGTGAAAGCTTTAGTCTTGTCTTTTGCACTGATGTGTTAGGCTCTCCCATCATTCAGGATTGGGATATTTATGGAGTCTCCTCCTCCAGTGAGTTGTTGAATTGTCCATTACCAATCAAGATTGCATGTGACAATCTGATCCCCTAGTTGTGTGGTCTCTTAGCTCTGCCTATCATTTGCTGCTTATGCTGTTTGGTGGCTTCACCAGGTTGACAACTTGTCTTCATATATATTTGGTGCTGCTCTTGGCATGCTCTGCTGCCTTTGAACCAGGGTTGATCCTTGGCTTGATGGTAATGCTTGAGTACAGAAATATGCTGGGCCATGAGATTACAGACTGTGCTGGAGTACAGTTCTGCTGCTGTTAATGGCCCACAGCACCTCATGGATGCCCAGTCTTAAGTTCCGAGAGCTGTTCGAAGTCTGTCCCATTTAGCACAGTGACAGTACCACACAACATGATGGAGGTTATTCTCAATGTGAAGGCAGGATTTCATCTCCACAAGAACTGTGCTGTGGTCACTCTTACTGATATTGTCATGGACAGATATATCTGCAGCTGGCAGATTAGTAAGAATGAGGTCAAGTATGTTTTTCCCTCTTGTTGGTTTCCTCACCATCTTCCACAGACCTAGTCTAGTAGCTATATCCTTTAGGACCCAACCTGTTCAAATGTACATTTTGTGCCCTTGCCACTCATGCTTCCTCTAAATGTTGTTCAATGTGGACGATTATTGATTCAGAGAAAGTGAGGACTGCAGATGCTGGAGATCAGAGTCGAGAGTCTGATACTGGAAAAGTACAGCAGGTCAGGCAGCATCCAAGGAGCAAGAGAATCAATGTTTCAGGTGAAGGGCTTATGCCCGACATGTCGATTCTCCTGCTCCTTGGATGCTGCCTGACTTGCTGTGCTTTTCCATCACTACACTCTCGACAATTATCGATTCATCAGCTGAGGGAGGATGCTACATGGTAATCAGCAGGAGGTTTCCTTGCGCTTGGTTAACCTGAAGCCAAGAGAGTTCACTGGGTCCGGAGTCAATGTTACTGACTCTCAGGGCAGCTCTATCCCGACTCTGCTGCCACCTCTTGCGTGGTTGTCCTGGCAATTGGACTGGACATATTCAGGGATGGTGATGGTGGTATCTGTGACATTGTCTGTAGATATGATTCCATGAGTATGACTATGTCAGGCTGTTGCTTGACTAGTTTGTGAGCTGGCTCTCCCAATTAGACCCCAGATGTTAATAGGGAGGAATTTGCAGGTTCAACAGGGCTGTTTCTGCCATTGCTTTTACTGTTGCCTAGTTCAATGCCAGGTGATCTGTCTAATTTCATTTCTTCGAGACTTTGTAGTGATTGGTACAACTGAATAACATTTCAGAGGCAATTGAAAGTCAATCATTTTGCTACGGGTCTGGAGTCACATGTAAGCCAGACCAGATGAGGATGGCAGATTTCCTTCCCTGAAGAACATTCACAAAATCGATAGGCTTTCCCAACAATTGATAATGATTTCATGATCATCAGCAAATTCTTAATTCCAGACTTTTGTTTAAATTGAATGCAAATTCCACCATCTGCTGTGGCAGGATTCAAACCTGGGTCCCCAGAATATTAGCTGAGTTTCTGAAGTAATATTAATGATAATAACAATAGGCCATTGCCTTTCCTGATCCAGGGCAGTTTTCTCTTTCATTGCCAGGACTGCCAGATGTGGCATTCCATGACAACAACTCATCCTCCTTCAGACCCTCTTCTTCTGCAGTGAAATTGGGGCAAAACTGAGTTTTAGATATTAAAGTCTTAACTTCTCTGATTGGTTGCTACAAGCTCTAATGCCTTCCTCTTCACATTGTATCATGCATTCCTTTGCTATATTACCTTCCCCACCATCATGTGTCAGCCGCAGACAATCTGACAGGAATGCTGAAGCTCCTTGAGTTCTCCTTGCACATTTCCTAGCAATTCATTCCAACGCATATTGCTGGCAACACATATGAGCTGGAAAAAGGACATTTGGATACCACTAGGTTCAAAGGATTTATCATCTGATTGCTTGGAGTGAGAAAGTCAAAAAGTTAAAGGAGACTGTGAATCTATTTACTGTTCAGTTAAAAAAAAAGTGATAATGGAAAGCAGTCGAGAGTGTGGTGCTGGAAAAGCACAGCAGGTCAGGCAGCATCCCAGGAGCAACAGAATCAACATTTCGGGCAAGAGCCGAAACTCCAACAGGAATGAGGCTTCTGGGCCAGGGGGCTGAGAGATAAATGGGAGGGTGGTGGGGCTGGGGGAGGGGAAGGTAGCTGAGAATGTGATAGGTAGATGGAGGTGGGGGTAATGGTGATAGGTTGGAGAGGAGAGTGGAGTGGATAGATGTGAAGGAAGATGGACAGGTAGGAAGGTTCAAGAGGGCGGAGCTGGGTTGGGAGATTGGATCTAGGATAAGGTAGGAGCAAGTGAAATGAAGAAACTGGTGAAATCCACACTGATCACATGTGGTTGGAGGGTCTTTAGATGCTGCCTGACCTGCTGTGCTTTTCCAGCACCACACTCTCGACTCTGATCTCCAGCATCTGCAGTCCTCACTTTCTCCCATTGGAAAGTAGTATCCAGCAAAGCTTTTAGAGAGAGATAAGGATAGAATTTTATTGCCTTGATTGTCGTGGAAACAGACCTGGAAAATCCTAATTAATCTGTGTGGCCCTTGCCTAACAACAGCCTTTAATAATGGTTGTTATTTCAGTAGACACCTCGATGATGGAGATAATTTCTGGAGATGTTTGTGACGATATAGCAGTAGTCTCTCCCTCTCTCACTCAGTAAGAGTCAGAGCTTGGAGCTTTAAGTAGCACTCTTTGTATCTCTCTCAGCAAAGTATTCTTTTTATCTTGTGTTATTCTGTGACTACAATCAAACTACATTGACAGGCATTTAAAGGAACTGTGATTCTTGTTGTCCAAATTTGCCCCTTGACTGACCGGGGTTTGCATTTTTTTTCATCCTTCTTTCCACACTTTTTTTCACATCCATGGTAGATTGGTAGAGTTGTATATGTCATAGCCCCATCGCTCTATGAATATGTGAGAAATTAGGATTCCCCATCTCTCTATGAATATGTGAGAAATTAGGATTAAGTGGAATGTAGTTTCATTTACACAGGAGCTTAGTTGATAAGCACTTTGCTACTTGCTTGAAGAATAAGTTTGCCTATAATTAATTTGGTGCTTTTACGTTTATTGAAATGTTTAATGAAAATCTCTTTTGTTCAAGTTAATGATAATAAAGAGAAACAAACTGACCACTTTAGTGGATTAAACAAAGTATTTACACTTTTGGTACAGTTTATGGAGTAGTAGGGCTTGTTCCCAGCACAGTTCTCCCATCATATTCCTCACAATAGTCATCCTTTATATACCTACAGTATATGGAGTGGTCAGGACTATGTAAAAACATTTCAAGGCAATCTAGACAAGTTGAGTAAGTAGACAAATACATAGCCAATGCAGTATAATATCGACAATTATGAAGTTAGCCACTTCAGTTGGAAAAACAAAATGGTTGTATTATATAAATGATGAAAGTTTGGGAAATGTTGAGGTACAATGAGTCATTGAATGTAGGTGCAGCAAGGAATTAAGAGGGCAAAGGGTATGTTCACAATGAAAGCAGAAATTCCTGAGAAAACTCAGTATCTGTGGAAAGAAAGCAAAGTTTCAGGTATTATCACCCTGCTTTAGAACAGTCCTCTCCCTGGATGCTGCCAGTCCTGTTGAGTTTTTCCAGAAATTTCTGTTTTTGTTTATGATTTCTAGCATCTGCAGTTCTTTTTTCAAAGGCTATATTGCCCTTCATTTCAAGAGTTTTTGAGCACAAGAGCAAGAAAGTCTTACTGCAGCTGCATAAGGCATTCATAATTCTAATTCTGGAGTATTGTGTGCAGCTTTGGTCTCCTTACCTCAGAAAAAATATGTTTGTCATAAGGCAATGCAGCAAAAGTTCACCAGACCATCCTTGGATGGCAGGTTTGTATGAGAAAAGATTAGATTGAGCCTGAATACACTGGAGTTTAGAAGGAAGAGAGACGATCTGATTAAAATGTATAAAATTCTGACAGGGCTGACAGACTAGATACAGGGATGATGTTTCCTCTGGACAATCTAGAATAAGGAGTCAGTCTCAGCATGTGTGGTATGCCTTTTCAGACTGAGGTGGGGAAATATTCTTCACTCAAGGCAGTGAACTCATGGAATTCTCTACCACATAAAGCTGTGCATGCCAAGTCACTGAACATATTAAAAAAATAGATTTCTGGAAGCTGAATGTGTTAAGATTGGAATTACGGTGTTGACATAAAAGATCAGCCATGATCATGCTGAATTATAGAGCAGGATTGATGGACCATTGGCCTACTGGTCATCCTATGTTTTTTGTTTCTGTGTAAATAATGTATGTATGATGCATAGTCTCCCACTGAGGATGTTCACATATCTTTGCAGCATAGAGAAGACCCATTTACAGCACTTTCACCAAGTTCTCTTACCTTCAACAAACCTTGTTGAGTCAGACAGGATTGTGTCCTATTCCCGTACAGTGGAAGGAGAACCTCGTGCCATTCAGGCATAGGGGACATTCACTGAGTAATCATCAATATGTGGGATGCCTTTGCTAGTGGCCATACCTCAGATAGAATGGGTTACTTTTTCATTATCTTTATCAGTGGTTGAGAAGGAGGGGCTAGAATATAGTGAGTGCCTAAGGAGAACTCGGGCTGTCAAAGCTGGCTGTGGGCTCCTTGTCTGCAGCTCTCTATCTCTATGCTGAGATCTGTTCCATTGCTGCCTTATATCCTGCTCTGGGCTTCCAGTTTTCTGGCTATTCCACCTTCAACTGTTAATTGTCTGTTCCATGCTTAATCCTGGTGGAGGCCAAGAGGCTAGAAAGAAGTAGGTAAGCTGCCCGCTTCCATTTCCACTGTTGTTAGCATCTCATCTAGTGTAAAATGTCCCCATATGTTTCTGATCTCTGCATTGTGACTTAGAGGAACTAAAGTCATGGAAATTCCATTAAGATTCATGTGTACATTTGTATGCATTGACATTGCAATTGTATATCAAATTACTTCTTAAATGTTATGACAGTTTCTGCCTCTACCACATTTTCAGGCAGTGAGTTCCAGATTCTCACCACCCTTTGGATGAAAAAACGTTCCTCACATCCCTTCTAAATCTTCTGTTTCCTACGTTAAATCTTTGTCTTCCTTATTATTACCACTCCACCAATTTTTGTATCAAAGTGCCCCAAAACTGATCCCTGTGGAACCCAAATGGACAGAGGCTTCCAGACATGAAAACAACCCTTGACCATCACCCTCTGCTTACTGTCACTCAACTAATTGTGGCTTAAATCCATCAAATTTCCTTCGATCCCACAGGTTCTTACTTTCATTATCAATCTCCCATGAGGGCCTTTAACAAAAGCCTTGCTGAATTCCAAGTAGAGTACATCAAAAGCACTGCACTGCATATCTGGTCACATCTTTGAAAAACTCAATCAAGTTGGTCAGGAGAGCTTGGTGGCTCGCACTGTGGCCTCACAGTGCCAGGGACCTGGGTTCGAATCCATGCTCAGGCAACTGTCTGTGTGGAATTTGCATTTTCTCCCTGTGTCTGAATTGGTTTCCTTTGGATGCTCCAGTTTCCTCTTACAGCCCAAATACGTGCAGGCTAGATGGAGTAGCCATGGAAAATGTAGGATTCCCGTGGCTAGAGTAGAGACGTGGGTCTTTGGAGGGTCAGTATGGATTCGATGGGCTGAATGGTCTACATCCACACTGTAGGGTCTCAATGATGATATCCCCTTAACAAAGCCATGCTGACTGTCCTCGATTCCTGTCTGACTCTCCAAATAGAGATTAATTCTGTCCCTCAGAATTGCTTCCAACAGTTTCCTCACAATAGACTGACTGACTTGTAGTTTCCTGTTTATCCCTTGCTCCTTTCTTGAATAACAGTACCACATTGGCTATCTTCCAGTCTTCCAGAAAGAATTCCTGTGGCCAGAGAGGAATTGAAAATTGTTGCCAGTGCCCTGCTATTTGCTCCCTTGCCTCACTCAATAGCTGGGGATACATTTCATCCAACCCTGGAGACTTATCTGTCAGACCAGTCAGACCTTCCTCTCTGTCTATGCTAATAGGGCAGCATGCTGGCTCACAGTGCCAGAGACCCAGGTTCCAGCCTCGGGCAACTGTCTCTGTGGAGTTTGCACGTTCTCCCTGTGTCTGCTTGGGTTTCCTCCCACAATCCAAAGATATGCAAGTTAGGTGAATTGGCAGTGCTAAATTGTCCATAGTGTTCAGGAATGTGTTGGTTAGGTGTATTAGTCAGGGGTAAATGTACTGTAATAGGGTAGGGGAATGGGTCTGGGTGGGTTACTCTTCGGAGGATTGGTATGGACTTGTTGGGCCAAAAGGCTTGTTTCCACACTGTAGGATCTAATATCTTTAAAGATTCTAATATCTTTAATTATCCCTGATTACTATATACAGATCATCCCTCTCATTAGTGAACACTGACCCAAAGTATTTATTTAAAATTACACTTACATACTGTGACTCCACACACAAATTTTCAGTGACCCTACTCTTTCCCTAGTTATCTTTATTAAGTTCCCCCTTGCATATTCTGTACTCCTGAAGGGGTTCTGCTGTTTCATTCTTGATATCTGCCATATGTCTCCTAATTATCCTTTATCCAATCATATATATCCCTTGATATCCAGGATTCACAGGATTTGTTAGTCCTACTCTTCATATTTATTGGAACACATTGGTCTTGTTCTCTCTGAATTTCCTTCTTGCATGTGTTCCAACGTTAGGACATATTATCTGCTCCTAATCCACTTTAGTCAAATTGTGTCTGATCTTATTAAAATTGGCCTTGCCCCAGTTTAGAACCTTGGGTCTTTTGCTTTTTCTGGTATATATTAATGATCGAGATCTTATATAGTTTTACCAACTGTTGCTGACACAAAATGTGGGAAAATTGTGGGAAGAGACTCCCAGATGCCAGAGTCAGGGATGGTTCAGAGCGATTGCAGGATATTCTGAAAGTAGGGTCAGTGAACAGCCTGCAGCCTTTTTACATGCTGACACCAACTACACCCTTTTAAAAAAAAGGAAATGTGAACCTGTAGCAGGAATTTAGAGTTAGGTAGAGATTAAAGAGAAGGGCTACTAAGGTTGTAATCTCCAGTGCCAAGTGCTGCTGAGGATGGGAATTGAAAGATAGGTTAGATAAATATGTGCCTGAAGGGATGATGTAGTAGGGCTTTACTTTCTTTAAAACTGGGACTGCTTCTGAGGTAAGTAGAATATGTACAAGTTGGCTGGGTTATATCAGAACTGGAATGAGTCCAATATCCTTGCTGGGAGGTTTGCTTGTGCAGTTGGGAAGTGAATAACTCCACAGAGGCCGATAGCCCACCATCAAGTCACTCTTTATTCACACATGGTAAGTCCTTGACACAGATCCAGCTTCCTCAGAACCAACTCTCAAACTAGGTAGAATCATTGACACTCCTATTTGTTTTTTTTACACAAGAGGGACACCATGGTGGCTGAAATAACTCCACAGAGGCTGGTATCCTGTCACCCAGTCACATTTTATGTACAGGTAGAGAGTCCTTGACACTGATCCAGCTCCCTCAGAGGCAGCTTTCAGAGTGAAGAGAACCCCTGACACTCCTGTTTTTTTTTCCCTTTTAACCCCCACACTACTGCCTAACTGCGGTAGTGCTTATTTTTTCCCCAGCACCCATGTTGTGTGTGTGCAGACCCAGGAACAGACCCACGAGGAGGTCTTCAGACCTGCCCTCCCTCCTCCATGAACCACCGCAATCTGCGGTTGCAGGGGACCGCCGCGTGCAGCAGATGAGGGAGAAGAGGTGGAAGGTGTGCAGCAGCAGGACATGCCTTTTTACATCCTTTAAAGGGACAAAATGAAAATTCCGGAGGCGGCTCAGATTGTGGGGCACAGGCTCCCGTGGGAATTATGGGACCTTGGGGCCAATGTGAAATTCCGTCCGGGCTGGGGTGAGCGCAGACAGGATCCCACCGCACACCTGAGCGTCCTCCAACTGGTGCACTACGTCAAGTCCGAGCACCACCGTTTTAAGGTGTCGGATGGCGGTGGCCACGTACCAGACGTCTACCACTGCCCTGCTACACTCCTGTTTTTTTCTCTTTTTATTATTTCTCTTTACCCCCACACTACCGCCTAACTGTGGTAGTGCTTATTTTTTCCCCAGCACCCATGTTGTGTGTGTGTGCAGGTGTGAGACACAGTGAGAGACACAAGGTGCACGAATCTTTATTTAATTTCCACCACCAGGAAGAAAGAAGCTTGTCAGGATTAATTTTATCTTACAATTTTAACACGTACAGCACACGTTCCTGGATGCTGCCAAGAGTTAGAGGGGGCAGATCCCCATACTGACGCTACGACGAAACTCTGAGCCCGGGGACACTCGTGTTTGTTTTTTTTTTGTTTTGTTTTTTTTTTGCAGGTGTGAGACACAGTGAGAGACACAAGGTGCACGAATCTTTATTCAATTTCCACCACCAGGAAGATAGGAAAACACCCGAGTGGCCAGTGACAAGCAGTTGCACAAAAGGCAACGCTGCGTGATCAAACAGTGAAGGGGAGGGCAGGGATTAAATCAAAATAGAGTTGGAGGGGGAAATAATGCACTCCACCCACTGCGGCACCCACCTCTCCCTGAACAACTCCAGGGTGTTGGTGGAGAACGCGTGCTCCTTCTCCAAGGACACCCGGGCTCTAACTTAACTGCGGAAGAGGGGCAGGCAGTCGGCCCTAACGACCCCCTCCATAGCCCGCTGCCTGGACCTGTTTATGGCCAGTTTGGCCAGACCCAGGAGCAGACTCACGAGGAGGTCTTCAGACCTGCCCTCCCTATCGGATGGGAGAAGACCAGGAGTGTGGGACAGAAGTGCAACCAAAAGCAGAGCAAGGAGGTTTTTAAGAAAATCAAAAAAGGGAGTGCAAATGCCCACACCCAATATACATGTGGTCCACGGACTCCACAGCACCACAGAACAAGCAGTTGAGCTGGGAGTCCGTGAACCACCGCAATCTGCAGTTACAGGGGACCACTGCGTGCAGCACCCTCCACCCCAGATCCCCGAGAGGAAGGGGGAGGACTCCCGCGTAGAGAGCCCTCCACTGGGGATCCCCACTGCCCGGTGGCAAATGGGCATGCCAAGGTATGTCCGGATGGTGGATGAGGGAGAAGAGGTGGACAGTGTGCAGCAGCAGTCGATGCAGGGCCCGCCTTTTTACATCCTTAAAAGGAACAAAATGAAAAGTCCGGAGGCGGCTCAGATTGTGGGGCACAGGCTCCCGCGGGAAGTACGGGACCTTTGGGCCAATGTGAAATTCCGTCCGGGCTGCGGTGAGCGCGGACAGGATCCCACCGCACATCTGAGCGTCCTCCAACTGGTGCACTACGTCGGGTCCGAGCACTGCCGTTTTAAGGCATCGGATGGCGGTGGCCACGTACCGGACGTCTACCGTTGCCCTGCTCGCTATGTCCTGCGGCAGCATCCAGCCCAGGCCCCAGGCACCCAGCACGTCCCCGACCCTGGTCACCCTCGGCGCCACGGCCCTCCCCTCCGACAGCCACTCGAACCCACGAGTACGGAGGTGCGGATTCCTGAGCAACGGCTCCCTGCTACTCCTGCCGGAGGGTAGGCGCGGCGCAATTCGACCATGTTCCAAAACAGTGATCAGGTCCTGGTAAAGACAGGCAGCGTCTTGAGGGCGACCTCCAAACCGTCACGGTCGACGAACAGGAGCTGCGTGTCGTAGTTGAGGTTACGCACCTGGTGGAAAAAATACGTCGCCAGGGCGCACCACCTAGGAGGAGGCTCGATGTAAAGGTATCGCCGCATGGTCTGAAGACGGAACGTCGCGACCTGGGTGCGGACGCACACCAGCGACTGACCGCTCTCCTCAATAGGGAGACTCAGAACCTGCACGACGACCCAGTGCATCTTTTTGTCCCAGAAGAAATCGACCAACGTTCTCTGGATGTCAGCGACAAAGCCAGGAGGAGGGACCAAAGTGACCAGCCGGTACCACAGCATGGCGGCCACCAGCTGGTTTATGACCAGCACTCGACTCCTGTAAGATAGCACTCGGAGCAGTCCTGTCCAGCGGCCTAGGCGAGCAGAGACTTTGGCCTCCAGCTCCTGCCAGTTGGCCGGCCAGGATTCCTCAGTCGGGCTGAGGTAGACCCCCAGGTAGAGGAGATGGGTGGTGCTCTAGCTGAACCCCCATAACTCCTCCGGCAGAGAGTCCACCCGCCATGGACCAACCAGTAGTCCGGAACATTTGGCTCAGTTGATCCTGGCGGAAGACGCCGCCGAGTACATGGCCTGGCACTCGCGCATCCTCCCCAGGTCAGCCGGGTCTGTGAAAGTGAGGAGCACGTCGTCGGCGTAGGCCGAGAGGACCACCCCCGTGCCCGCGCCGCACAGAACCAGCCCCGACAACCTCCTCCGCAAGAGGCACAGGAAAGGCTCCACGCACAGGGAATACAGCTGGCCGGACAGGGGGCAGCCTTGACGCACTCCTCTCCCGAAGCGAAGGGGCGCCGTCAGGGACCCATTAACTTTAACCAGACACTCTGCGGCGGCGTACAAAAGTCGGATCCGGGCGACGAACTGCGTCCCGAACCCAAATGCCCGCAGAGTCCCGAGCAGGTACTCGTGATCGACCCTGTCGAACGCCTTCTCCTGGTCGAGAGACAGGAAGGCGCTCGGCAGACCAGCCCGTCGACAGAAATGGATCAGGTCCTGGACCAGGTGGACGTTATCGTGTATCCTCCGTCCCGGGACCATGTAGGACTGGTCCGGGTGAATCATGTGGGCCAGCACGGAGGCCAGGCGAGAAGACAACACCCTGGCGAAGATTTTGTAATCCGTGCTGAGGAGGGAGACCGGACGCCAGTTCTTTAAAGAACGAAGGTCCCCCTTCTTTGGCAGCAGGACGATGACCGCCCTGTGCCAAGAAAGGGGCAGCTCTCTGGCATTTAGACACTCCCCCAGGACCTGTGCATAGTCGCTCCCCAGGACGTCCCAGAACACCCCGAAGAACTTCACAGTCAGCCCGTCCAGCCCCGGGGTTTTGCCCCTCGAGAGCCGGTCGAGGGTGCCGGTCAGCTCCTCTAAGGTGACGGGAGCGTCGAGACTTCCGGCGTCCTCCGGGCTGAGCTGCGGCAGGTCGTCCCACAGAACTCTGCGAGCATCCTCGCTGGACGGATCCGGAAAGAACAGCCGTGTAATAGTTTCGGACGTGGGCCCTGATGCCCTCCGGATCCGAGACGAGGGACCCGTCGTCGGCCAGCAGCACAAGGAGCTGCTGACGGGTGCCACACCTTTTTTTCCAGCGAGTAGAAGGGGGAGCCGCGGTCCAGGAGGAGCTGGATCCGCGACCTCACGTACGCGCCCCGAGCCCCGACGAGCTGCAGGTCCCGGAGCGCGGCCGCCTTCTCTTCGTACGCCCTGCGCAGGGCCGGGACCGCGTCGGGCTTACCGAGGCGTGACTCCAGGTCGAGCATCTCCCTCTCCAACTCCCCGATCCTGGATTTCCGCCTCTTCGTCGACCCCCTCGCGTACTCCTGACAGAAGACGCGGATGTGAGCCTTGCCCACGTCCCACCATAGCCTCAGGGAGGGGAAGCTTCCCCGCTTCCTTCTCCAGCCGGCCCAGAAACGACGAAACGAGTCCCGGAACCGCTCGTCCTCCAGCAACAGGTTGTTAAAGTGCCAGTACGCGGAGCCGAGCCTGGCGCCGAACGGAAGGAGTTCCGCCCACACCAGGTGATGGTCCGTGCACGACACCTGCCGCGTGGAGGCCTTCGGAAAACAGGAGGCATACGCCCGCAAAACGTACAGGCGGTCGATTCTGGACGCTCCGACCCCAGGCCTCACGAAGGTGAAGGCGATGGAGTCGGGATGGAGATTCCGCCAGACGTCCACCAGGTCGAAGGACTTGACCGAGTCCCCCAACCTCTTCCCCGACGCCCAGCCAGTGCGGGCACCGCCGTGGTCCCTGCCCTCGAGGACGCAGTTAAAATCTCCCCCGAGGACGACGCACTGGTTCTCGTCGATGGAAGCGCGATGAGCGGACACTTCTTCGAAGAAGCTCGCTTGCCTCGGCCCGGCCAGGGGAGCGTAGACGTTCACCAAGTGAAGCACTGCGCCCCCCAGCCGAACCGTCAGGTGAAGCCTGGCACTGGCTCCCTGACCCCCAAGATCTCTGGCTGAAAATGCGGGGCCAACAGGATAGCCACCCCGCCAGATCTGCGGGTGAGGTGACTCATGTAGACCCCGCCTCGCCACTCCAGGAGCCAAGTGGCTTCGTCTCCCGGGGTAGTGTGGGTTTCTTGCAGGAAGCACACCGCATACCTCCCGTCCTGAAGGACCGAGAGGGTCTGGAATCTGCGCTGTGACTCCCTGCTGCCGTTGATGTTGAGGCTGGCTATAGTCGTCTCCATGTCGGAAGCTTTGTGCAACCACCACCAGTACAATTAACAAACCTATCTACATATTTACAGGGAGGACATGGGAGGGGCACTGAAGTCCCTCGCCCTCACCAGGAGTGCCCCCAGGAAGTTCCTGACTCGCTTTCGCTCATTAATGTCGAGCCCAGGCGCCTGGCGGGCAGCATGGGCCGACCAGTAAACTTTTTCGAAGGAGCTCCAGCGGTCGAGCGCCAGTTAGGCTCTATCCTGGCGACCCAGAGTTTCCTCGACAAATTCCCGGAGTTCCTCGAGGGGGATGAGGGGGAGATCGGTGGGGGGCACCTGGGACTCAAAAATGTCACTGCAGTCCGCGTCGTCCCCGGTGTCTGCCACCGATCCCGAACCCTCCTCCGGGAGGTCACCGTCGGTCACCGACCCCTCCCCCACCGAGAGGATGGGGGCTGGTCCGGCGCCGCCAACCGGCCTCAAACCCCCAGCGACCCCACCCCCAGGGTCACCGGCGGTACCTTCCTCGGCACACCCCTTCCCAGAACGCCCCGAGTTCAGGTCGTCGGGCGGCAGAGGCTGGGGACCCCGCTCCTCTCCCGACACCGGGACACCTGGCTCCTCAGGGAAAAGGTCATCCCCCAGGAAAAGGTCATCCCCCAGGGCCAAGGCCCCCGGAAAAACAGTCTGGGAGGGAGGAGCGAGGATAACACCCTCCTCCCCTCGACGACCCTCCGACGTCGCCCGCACCATGGCCCTCGTGGTTATTGAGGTCCTTCCCAGAGGCCAGAGGAGTCGAAGCAGCAGGAGGCCCTGCTGTAGCCCCTGGGGGTTTGGGTGAGTCAGGCTGCGTTGCGGGACAGTCGAGGGGCACCGATGGTTCGTTCCCCCGGAGAGGGGCAGCGCCACCAGCGCACTGCTGGAAAGTCCCTCTCCACCAAGGGCCAGTGCCTCTTCCCCAGAGAGACCGGGGGGGATTTATTTTTTTTTTTTTTTTTTTTTTTTTTTTCTCCCCCTTTCTTTTTTAACCGCCACACTACCACCTAACTGCAGTAGTGCTTATTTTTTTTCCCCAGCACCCATGGTGTGTGTGTGCAGGTGTGAGACACAGTGGAAGACACAAAGTGCACCAATCTTTATTCAATTTCCACCACCAGGAATATAGGAAAACACCCGGGTGGCCAGTGACAAACACTGCCCTTCACATCAAAGGGCAGTGCTGTGTGATCAAAACAGTGAAGGGGAGGGTAGGGACTAAATCAAAATAGAGTTGGAGGGAGAAATGATGCACTCCACTCCCTGCGGCGCCCACCTCTCCCTGAACAACTCCAGGGTGTTGGTGGACACCGCGTGCTCCTTCTCCAAGGACACCCGGGCTCTAACATAACCGCGGAAGAGGGGCAGGCAGTCGGCCCTAACGACCCCCTCCACGGCCCGCTGCCTGGACCTGTTGATGGCCAGCTTGGCCAGGCCCAGGAGCAGACCCACGAGGAGGTCTTCAGACCTGCCCTCCTTCCTCCGTACCGGGTGCCCAAAGATCAGGAGCGTGGGACTGAAGTGCAGCCAAAAACAGAGGAGAAGGTTTTTAAGGAAATCAAAAAGGGAGTGCAAACGCCCACACCCAATATATACATGGTCCACGGACTCCACAGCGCCACAGAACAAGCAGTTGGGCTGGGAGTCCGTGAACCACCGCAATCTGCGGTTGCAGGGGACTGCTGCGTGCAGCACCCTCCACCCCAGATCCCCGAGAGAAAGGGGGAGGACTCCCGCGTAGAGAGCCCTCCACTGGGGATCCCCACCGCCCGGTGGCAAATGGGCACGCCAAGGCGTGTCCGGACGGTGGATGAGGGAGAAGAGGTGGATGGTGTGCAGCAGCAGTCGGTACAGGGCTCTCCTTTTCACCTCCCGAAACAAAACAAAGTTAAAATTTCGGAGGCGGCTCAGGTTGTGGGGCACAGGCTCCCGCGGGAAGTACGGGACCTTGGGGCCAATGTGAAATTCCGTCCGGGCTGGGGTGAGCTCGGACGGGATCCCACCGCACACCTGAGCGTCCTCCAACTGGTGTACTACGTCGGGTCCGAGCACCGCCGTTTTGAGGCGTCGGATGGCGGTGGCCACGTACTGGACGTCTACCGCCGCCCTGCCTGCTATGTCCTGCGGCAGCGTCCAGCCCAGGCCCCCGGCACCCAGCACGTCCCCGACCCTGGTCACCCTCGCCGCCGCGGCCCTCTCCTCCGACAGCCACTCGAACCCGCGAGTACGGAGGTGCGGATTCCTGAGCAACGGCTCCCTGACGACAGCCGCTACTCCAGCCGGAGGGTAGGCGCGACGCGATTCGACCATGTTCCAGACAGTGATCAGGTCCTGGTAAAAGACAGGCAGCGTCTTGAGGGCGACCTGCAAACCGTCACGGTCGACGAACAGGAGCTGCGTGTCGTAGTTGAGGTTACGCACCTGGCGGAAAAAATACGTCGCCAGGGCGCACCATCTAGGAGGAGGCTCGACGTAAAGGTATCGCCGCAAGGTCTGAAGGCGGAACGTCGCGACCTGGGTGCGGGCGCACACCAGCGACTGACCGCCCTCCTCAATAGGGAGACTCAGAGCCTGCGCGGCGACCCAGTGCATCTTTTTGTCCCAGAAGAAATCGACCAACGTTCTCTGGATGCCAGCGACAAAGCCAAGAGGAGGGACCAAAGTGACCAGCCGGTACCACAGCATGGCGGCCACCAGCTGGTTTATGACCAGCACTCGACTCCTGTAAGATAGCACTCGGAGCAGTCCTGTCCAGCGGCCTAGGCGAGCCGAGACTTTGGCCTCCAGCTCCTGCCAGTTGGCCGGCCAGGATTCCTCAGCCGGGCTGAGGTAGACCCCCAGGTAGAGGAGATGGGTGGTACTCCAGCTGAACCCCCGTAACTCCTCCGGCAGAGAGTCCACCCGCCACGGGCCGACCAGTAGTCCGGAACATTTGGCCCAGTTGATCCTGGCGGAAGACGCCGCCGAGTACACGGCCTGGCACTCGCGCATCCTCCCCAGGTCAGCCGGGTCGGTGAAAGTGAGGAGCACGTCGTCGGCGTAGGCCGAGAGGACCACCCCCGTGCCCGCGCCGCGCAGAACCAGCCCCGACAACCTCCTCCGCAAGAGGCGCAGGAAAGGCTCCACGCACAGGGAATACAGCTGGCCGGACAGGGGGCAGCCTTGACGCACTCCTCTCCCGAAGCGAAGGGGCGCCGTCAGGGACCCGTTAACTTTAACCAGACACTCTGCGGCGGCGTACAAAAGTCGGATCCGGGCGACGAACTGCGCCCCGAACCCGAATGCCCGCAGAGTCCCGAGCAGGTACTCGTGATCGACCCTGTCGAACGCCTTCTCCTGGTCGAGAGACAGGAAGGCGCTCGGCAGACCAGCCCGTCGACAGAAATGGATCAGGTCCCGGACCAGGTGGACGTTATCGTGTATCCTCCGGCCCGGGACCGTGTAGGACTGGTCCGGGTGGATCATGTGGGCCAGCACGGAGGCCAGGCGAGAAGACAACACCCTGGCGAAGATTTTGTAATCCGTGCCGAGGAGGGAGACCGGACGCCAGTTCTTTAAGGAACGAAGGTCCCCCTTCTTTGGCAGCAGGACGATGACCGCCCTGCGCCAAGAAAGGGGCAGCTGTCCGGCATTTAAACACTCCCCCAGGACCTGTGCGTAGTCGCTCCCCAGGACGTCCCAGAACGCCCTGAAGAACTCCACAGTCAGCCCGTCCAGCCCCGGGGTTTTGCCCCTCGAGAGCCGGTCGAGGGCGCCGGTCAGCTCCTCCAAAGTGACGGGAGCGTCGAGCCTTCCGGCGTCCTCCGGGCCGAGCTGCGGCAGGTCCTCCCACAGAACTCTGCGAGCATCCTCGCTGGACGGATCCGGGGAGAACAGGGCTGTGTAATAGTTTCGGACGTGGGCCCTGACGCCCTCCGGATCCGAGACGAGGGACCCGTCGTCGGCCAGCAGCACAAGGAGCTGCTGACGGGTGCCACGCCTTTTTTCCAGCGAGTAGAAGAAGGGGGAGCCGCGGTCCAGGTCCTGGAGGAGCTGGATCCGCGACCTCACGTACGCGCCCCGAGCCCCGACGAGCTGCAGGTCCCGGAGCGCGGCCTTCTTCTCTTCGTACACCCCGCGCAGGGCCGGGTCCGCGTCGGGCTGACCGAGGCGTGACTCCAGGTCGAGCAACTCCCTCTCCAACTCCCCGATCCTGGATTTCCGCCTCTTCGTCGACCCCCTCGCGTACTCCTGACAGAAGACGCGGACGTGAGCCTTGCCCACGTCCCACCATAGCCTCAGGGAGGGGAAGCTTCCCCGCTTCCTTCTCCAGCCGGCCCAGAAACGACGAAACGAGTCCCGGAACCGCTCGTCCTCCAGCAGCAGGTTGTTAAAGTGCCAGTACGCGGAGCCGAGCCTGGCGCCGAACGGAAGGAGTTCCGCCCACACCAGGTGGTGGTCCGTGCACGACACCTGCCGCATGGAGGCCTTCGGGAAACAGGAGGCGTACGCCCGCGAAACGTACAGGCGGTCGATTCTGGACACTCCGACCCCAGGCCTCACGAAGGTGAAGGCGATGGAGTCGGGATGGAGATTCCGCCAGACGTCCACCAGGTCGAAGGACTTGACCAGGTCCCCCAACCTCTTCCCTGACGCGCGGTCAGTGCGGGCACCGCCGTGGTCCCTGCCCTCGAGGACGCAATTAAAATCTCCCCCGAGGACGACGCACTGGCCCTCGTCGATGGAAGCGAGATGAGCGGACACTTCTTGGAAGAAGCTCGCTTGCCTCGGCCCGGCCGGGGGAGCGTAGACGTTCACCAAGTGAAGCACCGCGCCCCCCAGCCGAACCGTCAGGTGAAGCAAACGGCCTGGCACTGGCTCCCTGACCCCCAAGATCTCCGGCTGAAAATGCGGGGCCAACAGGATAGCCACCCCGCCAGATCTGCGGGTGAGGTGACTCATGTAGACCCCCCCTCGCCACTCCAGGAGCCAGGTGGCTTCGTCTCCCGGGGTAGTGTGGGTTTCTTGCAGGAAGCACACCGCATACCTCCCGTCCCGAAGGACCGAGAGGGTCTGGAATCTGCGCTGCGACTCCCTGCTGCCGTTGATGTTGAGGCTGGCTATAGTTGTCTCCATGTCGGAAGCGTTGTGCAACCACCACCAGTACAATTAACAAACCCGTGTATATATTTACAGGGAGGACGAGGGAGGGGCACTGAAGTCCCTCGCCCTCACCAGGAGTGCTCCCAGGAAGTTCCTGACTCGCTTTCGCTCATTGACATCGAGCCCAGGCGCCTGGCGGGCAGCGAGGGCCGACCAGTAAACTTTCTCAAAAGAGCTCCAGCGGTCGAGCGCCAGTTGGGCTCTATCCCGGCGACTCCGAGTTTCCTCGACAAATTCCCGGAGTTCCTCGAGGGGGATGAGGGAGAGATCGGTGGGGGGCACCCGGGACTCAAAAAAAGTCACTGCAGACGGAGTCCGCGTCGTCCCCGGTGTCCGCCACCGATCCCGAACCCTCCTCCGGGAGGTCGCCCTCGGTCACCGACCCCTCCCCCACCGAGAGAATGGGGGCTGGTCCGGCGCCGCCAACCGGCCTCAAACCCCCAGCGACCCCACCCCCAGGGTCACCGGCGGTACCTTCCTCGGCACACCCCTTCCCAGAACGCCCCGAGTTCAGGTCGTCGGGCGGCAGAGGCTGGGGACCCCGCTCCTCTCCCGACACCGGGACACCTGGCTCCTCAGGGAAAAGGTCATCCCCCAGGAAAAGGTCATCCCCCAGGGCCAAGGCCCCCGGAAAAACAGTCTGGGAGGGAGGAGCGAGGATAACACCCTCCTCCCCTCGACGACCCTCCGACGTCGCCCGCACCATGGCCCTCGTGGTTATTGAGGTCCTTCCCAGAGGCCAGAGGAGTCGAAGCAGCAGGAGGCCCTGCTGTAGCCCCTGGGGGTTTGGGTGAGTCAGGCTGCGTTGCGGGACAGTCGAGGGGCACCGATGGTTCGTTCCCCCGGAGAGGGGCAGCGCCACCAGCGCACTGCTGGAAAGTCCCTCTCCACCAAGGGCCAGTGCCTCTTCCCCAGAGAGACCGGGGGGGATTTATGGGCCTTCCCCTCCCTGCCCATCTCGGTGGTCATGAGGCCCGAGGTCCCTCCCCCCAGCCTTTCCCGGAATACGAATGGCTGGGGGAAGACAGAGGGCGTGGCCAGGGTGGGGAGGGCCAGCCGTGTCGCTTCCTGCCCCGCCCCTGGTTTATCAGGTGAGGGCAGGCGGGGCAGGGGCCCAGTTCCCTCTCCGGGGTCCGGAGCCACGGTCGCTGCAGGAGGTGGAGCAGCGGTGGTTCCCCCCAGGTTAGTGCCAGGGCGTGGCTGGGTTGGGCAGGCCTCGGGCTCGGGTGCCCCCGGGTGAGGTGTTGCAGTGCCAGGGGCAGGCGTTGAATCCCGAGGGGTTTCTCTATCGGGGTGGGGAGTGGGTGTGGGGTCAGTGGGGCTAGGGTCAGGTACAGGTTCGGAGGTCTGAGGGTCAGGGGTCCCGCGCCGGGGCGACGCTGGCACGGCCGCAGGGGCATTGTCATGCTGGGGCGGGGCAGGTCGTGGGCTAGGTGTCGGGGAAGGGGATAGGGTGGTCTCCACGTGGGCAGGCTTGACGCGCCGCATCTTTTTCTGCGCCTTCTGTCCGGCCAGACGCTCACCCCCCTCCCTGCCAGAGGCTGAAGTGTTGGAAGCCTCTGGCTTCGGTGCCGGGGCTGGAGGTGTTGACTTCGAGGGAGGGGGAGTGTGTGCGGCGGCACCACCATCAGCCGTTGGCACGGGCTGGGCAGCCTTCTGGGTGGGGCAGTTTTTCCTAATGTGCCCCACCTCGTGGCACAGGTGGCACCGCACGCCGTCTGCCATCCAGAAGGTGTGGTAGGCCGCGCCCTCGTGGAGGACGGTAAAATTGCCCTTGGTGACTTCTTCCCGGGCCAGGCAAATAAATACCTGGCGCCGGAAGGAGTAGATGAGTCTTAGGGCAGGGTCCTTCAGACCGAGCAGGAGCGGTTGGACCCCTGACCGGATCTCCCCCAGGGTGGTGAGGTGGGGAAGAAGGAGCTCACTCGAAATGAAGGGCGGGACATTGGAGATCACGACCCTCTGGGCCGTAACCTCCAGAGGGTCGACCGGGCAAATGTGTCCCGCCCACAGTGAGCCCCCTGTCCACGGCCAGGTGGACCGCCTGCTCGGTGTTCAGGAAAAAGACAGCCTTCCCGTACATCCGGGCCGCAGCGACGATGGCCAGTGGGCCAACCACACTAGCCATGGCCTTGCTGCAGGCCTCGATGGTCATGTTAGGGTGGGGATAGGTTTTGACCCCCAGGCGTTTGGTGAGGTGCCTGAAGGGGGTTGACGTCGCAGCCGGGGTTGGGACAGCCGAGCCCAAGGCAGCGGCTACCCCGGCGTAGGTGCGGCTGGGCCCCAAGACCTTCGGGCTCGCCATACTCTGCTGCTGGACGTTGGCAAGCCCCAGGCAGCAGCGGCAGAGGTGGGCCTCTGGCAGCAGCAGTGGTGGAGGTTGTAGGGAGGGGCTGAGGAGGCAGGCCTCAGGCGACAACAGCAGTAGAGGCCGGCCTCGGGCGAGTCCTAGGTTGGCTCTCAGTCACGGCGGTGGGGGCAGACCTGTTGGGGAGAGTCCCAAGGCAAGGGTCCCAGGCAGCCCCAAAATTGAGTCCCAGGCAGTAGTGGTGGAGGGGCCCAAGGTGAGTCTCAGGCAGCGGCAGCAGTGGAGGCAAGCCTCAGGCAAGTCCTAGGTAGGCCTTTGGTCGCAGTGGTGAGGGGGCAGACCTGTTTGGGGAGGGTCCCCAAGGCAAGTCCCAGGCAGCCCCAAAATTGAGTCCCAGGCAGCAGCAGTGGAGGTCCTGGGGAGGGGCCCAAGGCGAGTCCCAGGCAGTGGTGGTGGATCAGGCCTCAGACGACAGTAGCAGTGGAGGCAGGCCTCTGGCAAGTCCTGGGCAGGCCCTTGGTCGCAGTGGTGGGGGCAGACCTGTTGGGGAGGATCCCCAAGGCAAATCTCAGGCAGCAGCAGTGGAGGTGGGCCTCTAGTAACAGCAGCAGTGATGGAGGTCCTGGGAGGGGCCCCAAGGCAAGTCCCAGGCAGCAGCAGTGGAGGTGGGCCTTCAGCAGTGGCAGTGGTGAAGGTCCTGGGAGGGGCCCCAAGGCAAGTCCCAGGCAGCAGCGGTGAAGGTGGGCCTTCAGCAGTGGCAGTGGTGGAGGTCCTGGGAGGGGAACCAAGGCAAGTCCCAGGCAGCAGCAGTGAGGTAGGCCCCAAACAGCAACAGCTGAGGCAAGTCTGGGCCAGGTCCCAGAGACCAGCAGTGGGAGTGCTGGTCTCTTCTCCTTCTCCTTCTCCTTCTCCTTCTCCTCTCTGTAGGGCAGCTGGTCCAGGGATAGTCCCCTTCAAGGAGAGTCCTTGCACATACACTCACAATAGGCAAACACCAGGGTGGCCAGTGACAAACACTGCCCTTCACATCAAAGGACAGTGCTGTGTGATCAAAAACAGTGAAGGTGAGGGTAGGGACTAAATCAAAATAGAGTTGGAGGTAGAAATAATGCACTCCACTCCCTGCGGCGCCCACCTCTCCCTGAACAACTCCAGGGTGTTGGTGGACACCGCGTGCTCCTTCTCCAAGGACACAGTGAAAGACACAAAGTGCACGAATCTTTATTCAATTTCCACCACCAGGAAGATAGGAAAACACCCGGGTGGCCAGTGACAAACACTGCCCTTCACATCAAAGGACAGTGCTGTGTAACACTCCTGTTTTTTTTTATTATTATTATTATTTTATCCCCAGCACCCATGGTGTGTGTGTGCAGGTGTGAGACACAGTGAAAGACACAAAGTGCACGAATCTTTATTCAATTTCCACCACCAGGAAGACAGGAAAACACCCGAGTGGCCAGTGACATCAACTCCTGTTTGTTTTTTTTCTTTTTTTTATCTATATTATCCTGTTTTTTTTTCTTTCTTTCTTTTTTTTTCTTTCCAGCTTCTCCTTCTTCCCCCCCCACACTACTGCCTAACTGCAGTAGTGCTTATTATTTTTTTTCCCCAGCACCCATGGTGTGTGTGCAGGTGTGAGACACAGTGAGAGACACAAGGTGTACGAATCTTTATTCAATTTCCACCACTAGGAAGATAGGAAAAACACCCGGGTGGCCAGTGACAAACACTGCCCTTCACATCAAAGGACAGTGCTGTGTGATCAAAACAGTGAAGGGGAGGGTAGGGACTAAATCAAAATAGAGTTGGAGGGAGAAATGATGCACTCCACTCCCTGCAGCGCCCACCTCTCCCTGAACAACTCCTGTTTGTTTGTTTTTAACAGTGAAGGGGAGCACACCTGTTTTTTTTTAGTGCTGTGTGATCAATCCCCTGTTAATTTGTTTTTTTTTATCTTTTTTATCCTGTTTTTTTTCTTTCTTTCTTTTTTTTTCTTTCCAGCTTCTCCTTTATTCCCCCCCCCCCCCCCCCCCCACACTACCGCCTAACTGCGGTAGTGCTTATTATTTTTTTTCCCCAGAACCCATGGTGTGTGTGTGCAGGTGTGAGACACAGTGAGAGACATAAGGTGTACGAATCTTTATTCAATTTCCACCAACAGGAAGACAGGAAAAACACACGGGTGGCCAGTGACAAACACTGCCCGTCACATCAAAGGGCAGTGCTGTGTGATCAAAAACAGTGAAGGGGAGGGTAGGGACTAAATCAAAATAGAGCTGGAGGGAGAAATGATGTACTCCACTCCCTGCGGCGCCCACCTCTCCCTGAACAACTCCTGTTTGTTTTTTTCTCTCTTTTTTCTTTTTTTCTTTTTTTTCTTTTTTTTTCTTTTTTTTCTTTTTTAAAAAATTTTTTTAACCCCCACACTACCGCCTAAGTGCGGTAGTGCTTATTTTTTCCCCAGCACCCATGGTGCGTGTGTGTAGGTGTGAGACACAGTGAAAGGCACAAAGTGCACAAATCTTTATTCAATTTCCACCACCAGGAAGATAGGAAAACACCCGGGTGGCCAGTGACAAACACTGCCCTTCACATCAAAGGGCAGTGCTGTGTGATCAAAAACCGTGAAGGGGAGGGTAGGGACTAAATCAAAATAGAGTTGGAGGGAGAAATGATGCACTCCACTCCCTGCGGCGCCCACCTCTCCCTGAACAACTCCTGTTTTTGTTAACAGTGAAGGGGAGCACACCTGTTTTTTTTAGTGCTGTGTGATCAATCCCCTGTTAATTTTTTTTTCTTTTTTATTTTTTTTCTTCTTTTTTCTTTTAACCCCCACACTACTACCTAAGTGCTGTAGTGCTTTTTTTTCCCCCAGCACCCATGGTGTGTGTGTGCAGGTGTGAGACACAGTGAAAGACACAAAGTGCACAAATCTTTAACAACTCCTGTTTGTTTTTTTTTCTAGTGCTGTGTGATCAAAACAGTGAAGTGGAGGGTAGGGACTAAATCAAAATAGAATTGGAAGGAGAATTGATGCACTCCACTCCCTGCAGCGCCCACCTCTCCCTGAACAACTCCAGGGTGTTGGTCGACACCGCGTTCTCCTTCTCCAAGGACACCCGGGCCCTAGCGTAGCCGCAGAAGAGGGGCAGGCAATCTCCTGTTTATTTTTTTTTTCTTTTGGTGTGTGTGTATGCGTGTGAGACACAGTGAAAGACACAAAGTGCACAAATCTTTAACAACTCCTGTTTTTTTTTTTTAAATTTAACCCCCACACTACCACCTAACTGCGGTAGTGCTTATTTTTCCCCAGCACCCATGGTGTGCGTGTGTAGGTGTGAGACACAAGGTGCACAAATGTTTATTCAATTTCCACAACCAGGAAGATAGGAAAACACCCGGGTGGCCAGTGACAAACACTGCCCTTCACATCAAAGGGCAGTGCTGTGTGATCAAATCAGTGAAGGGGTGGGGAGGGACTAAATCAAAATAGAGTTGGAGGGAGAAATGATGCACTCCACTCCCTGCGGCGCCCACCTCTCCCTGAACAACTCCAGGGTGTTGGTCGACACCGCGAATTTCTTGATTTTTTTTCTGTTTATTTATTTATTTTTTTAATTTAACCCCCAGACTACCACCTTAGTGCGGTAGCGCTTATTTTATCCCCAGCACCCATGGTGTGTGTGTGCAGGTGTGAGACACAGTGAAAGACACAAAGTGCACCAATCTTTATTCAATTTCCACCACCAGGAAGATAGGAAAACACCCGGGTGGCCAGTGACAAACACTGCCCTTCACATCAAGGGACAGTGCTGTGTGATCAAAACAGTGAAGGGGATGGTAGGGATTAAATCAAAATAGAGTTGGAGGGAGAAATGATGCACTCCACTCCCTGCGGCGCCCACCTCTCCCTGAACAACTCCAGGGTGTTGGTACAACTCCTGTTTGTTTTTTTTCTTCTTTTTTTTTTCCTTGCACATACACTCAAATTAGGCAAACACCCGGGTGGCCAGTGACAAACACTGCCATTTACATCAAAGGACAGTAACAATCCTCTTTATTTTTTATTTTTTTTTTACTGCCCTTCACATCAAAGGGCAGTGCTGTATGATCAAAACAGTGAAGGGGAGGGTAGGGACTAAATCAAAACAGAGTTGGAGGGGGAGACACTCCTATTTGTTTGTTTTTTTTTTCCTTTTCTTTCTTTTTTTTTCCTTTTATTTTTTAAATTTAACCTCCACACTACCACCTAAGTGCGGTAGTGCTTATTTTATCCCCAGCACCCATGGTGTGTACACGCAGGTGTGAGACACAGTGAAAGACACCAGGTGCACGAATCTTTATTCAATTTCCACCACCAGGAAGATACGAAAACACCCGGGTGGCCAGTGACAAACACTGCCCTTCACATCAAAGGGCAGTGCTGTGTGATCAAAACAGTGAAGGGGAGGGTAGGGACTAAATCAAAATAGAATTGGAGGGAGAAATGATGCACTCCACTCCCTGCGGCGCCCACCTCTCCCTGAACAACTCCAGGGTGTTGGTCGACACCGCGTGCTCCTTCTCCAAGGACACCCGGGCTCTAAAGTAACCGCGGAAGAGGGGCAGGCAGTCAGCCCTAACGACCCCCTCCATGGCCCGCTGCCTCGACCTGTTGATGGCCAGTTTGGCCAGGCCCAGGAGCAGACCCACGAGGAGGTCTTCAGACCTGCCCTCCTTCCTCCGTACCGGGTGCCCAAAGATCAGGAGTGTGGGACTGAAGTGCAGCCAGAAACAGAGGAGAAGGTTTTTAAGGAAATCAAAAGGAGTGCAAACGCCCACACCCAATATATACATGGTCCACGGACTCCACAGCGCCATAGAACAAGCAGTTGGGCTGGGAGTCCGTGAACCACCGTAATCTGCGGTTGCAGGGGACTGCTGCGTGCAGCACCCTACACCCCAGATCCCCGAGAGAAAGGGGGAGGAATCCCACGTAGAGAGCCCTCCACTGGGGATCCCCACCGCCCGGTGGCAAATGGGCATGCCAAGGCGTGTCCGGACGGTGGATAAGGGAGAAGAGGTGGACGGTGTGCAGCAGCAGTCTGTACAGGGCTCTTCTTTTTATTTCCCTAAACGAAACAAAATTAAAATTTCGGAGGCGGCTCAGGTTGTGGGGCACAGGCTCCTGTGGGAAGTACGGGACCTTGGGGCCAATGTGAAATTCTGTCCGGGCTGGGGGAGCGCAGACAGGATCCAACCGCACATCTGAGCGTCCTCCAACTGGTGCACTCCGTCGGGTCCGAGCACCGCCGTTTTAAGGCATCGGATGGCGGTGGCCACGTACTGGACGTCTACCGCTGCCCTGCCTGCTATGTCCTCCGGCAGCGTCCAGCCCAGGCCCCCGGCACCCAGCACGTCCCCGACCCTGGTCACCCTCACCGCTGCGGCCCTCCCCTCCGACAGCCACTCGAACCCGCGAGTACGGAGGTGCGGATTCCTGAGCAACGGCTCCCTGACGACAGCCGCTACTCCAGCCGGAGGGTAGGCGCGACGCGATTTGACCATGTTCCAGACAGTGATCAGGTCCTGGTAAAAGACAGGCAGCGTCTTGAGGGCGACCTCCAAACCGTCACGGTCGACGAACAGGAGCTGCGTGTCGTAGTTGAGGTTACGCACCTGGCGGAAAAAATGTCGCCAGGGCGCACCATCTAGGAGGAGGCTCGACGTAAAGGTATCGCCGCATGGTCTGAAGGCGGAACGTCGCGACCTGGGTGCGGACGCACACCAGCGACTGACCGCCCTCCTCAATAGGGAGACTCAGAACCTGCGCGGCGACCCAGTGCATCTTTTTGTCCCAGAAGAAATCGACCAACGTTCTCTGGATGTCAGCGACAAAGCCAGGAGGAGGGACCAAAGTGACCAGCCGGTACCACAGCATGGCGGCCACCAGCTGGTTTATGACCAGCACTCGACTCCTGTAAGATAGCACTCGGAGCAGTCCTGTCCAGCGGCCTAGGCGAGCCGAGACTTTGGCCTCCAACTCCTGCCAGTTGGCCGGCCAGGATTCCTCAGCCGGGCCGAGGGAGACACCCAGGTAGAGGAGATGGGTGGTACTCCAGCTGAACCCCCGTAACTCTTCCGGCAGAGAGTCCACCCGCCATGGACCGACCAGTAGTCCGGAACATTTGGCCCAGTTGATCCTGGCGGAAGATGCCGCCGAGTACACGGCCTGGCACTCGCGCATCCTCCCCAGGTCAGCCGGGTCGGTGAAAGTGAGGAGCACGTCGTCGGCGTAGGCCGAGAGGACCACCCCCGTGCCCGCGCCGCGCAGAACCAGCCCCGACAACCTCCTCCGCAAGAGGCGCAGGAAAGGCTCCACGCACAGGGAATACAGCTGGCCGGACAGGGGGCAGCCTTGACGCACTCCTCTCCCAAAACGAAGGGGCGCCGTCAGGGGCCCATTAACTTTAACCAGACACTCTGCCGCGGCGTACAAAATTCAGATCCGGGCGACGAACCACGTCCCGAACCCGAATGCCTGCAGAGTCCCGAGCAGGTACTCGTGATCGACCCTGTCGAACGCCTTCTCCTGGTCGAGAGACAGGAAGGCGCTCGGCAGACCAGCCCGTCGACAGAAATGGATCAGGTCCCGGACCAGGTGGACGTTATCGTGTATCCTCCGGCCCGGGACCGTATAGGACTGGTCCGGGTGGATCATGTGGGCCAGCACGGAGGCCAGGCGAGAAGACAACACCCTGGCGAAGATTTTGTAATCCGTGCTGAGGAGGGAGACCGGACGCCAGTTCTTTAGCGAACGAAGGTCCCCCTTCTTTGGCAGCAGGACGATGACTGCCCTGCGCCAAGAAAGGGGCAGCTCTCCGGCATTTAGACACTCCCCCAGGAGTGCCCTGAAGAACTCCACAGAACGCCCTGAAGAACTCCACAGTCAGCCCGTCCAGCCCCGGGGTTTTGCCGCTCGAGAGCCGGTCGAGGGCGCCGGTCAGCTCCTCTAAGGTGACGGGAGCGTCGAGCCTTCCTGCGTCCTCCGGGCTGAGCTGTTACAGGTCCTCCCACAGAACTCTGCGAGCATCCTCGCTGGACGGATCCGGAGAGAACAGGGCCGTGTAATAGTTCCGGACGTGGGCCCTGATGCTCTCCGGATCCGAGACGAGGGACCCGTCGTCGGACAGCAGCACAAGGAGCTGCTGACGGGTGCCACGCCTTTTTTCCAGCGAGTAGAAGAAGGGGGAGCCGCGGTCCAGGTCCTGGAGGAGCTGGATCCGCGACCTCACGTACGCGCCCCGAGCCCCGACGAGCTGCAGGTCCCGGAGCGCGGCCTTCTTCTCTTCGTACGACCCGCGCAGGGCCGGGTCCGCGTCGGGCTGACCGAGGCGTGACTCCAGGTCGAGCAACTCCCCGATCCTCGATTTCCGCCTCTTCGTTGACCCCCTCACATACTCCTGACAGAAGACGCGGACGTGAGCCTTGCCCATGTCCCACCATAGCCTCAGGGAGGGGAAGCTTCCCCGCTTCCTTCTCCAGCCGGCCCAGAAACGACGAAACGAGTCCCGGAACCGCTCGTCCTCCAGCAGCAGGTTGTTAAAGTGCCAGTACGCGGAGCCGAGCCTGGCGCCGAACGGAAGGAGTTCCGCCCACACCAGGTGATGGTCCGTGCACGACACCTGCCGCGTGGAGGCCTTCGGAAAACAGGAGGCGTATGCCCGCGAAACGTACAGGCGGTCGATTCTGGACGCTCCGACCCCAGGCCTCACGAAGGTGAAGGCGATGGAGTCGGGATGGAGATTCCGCCAGACGTCCACCAGGTCGAAGGACTTGACCAAGTCCCACAACCTCTTCCCCGACGCGCAGCCAGTGCGGGCACCGCCGTGGTCCCTGCCCTCGAGGATGCAGTTAAAATCTCCCCCGAGGACGACGCACTGGTTCTCGTCGATGGAAGCGCGATGAGCGGACACTTCTTCGAAGAAGCTCGCTTGCCTCGGCCCGGCCAGGGGAGCGTAGACGTTCACCAAGTGAAGCACCGCGCCCCCCAGCCGAACCGTCAGGTGAAGCATACGGCCTGGCACTGGCTCCCTGACCCCCAAGATCTCCGGCTGAAAATGCGGGGCCAACTGGATAGCCACCCCGCCAGATCTGCGGGTGAGGCGACTCATGTAGACCCCGCCTCGCCACTCCAGGAGCCAAGTGGCTTCGTCTCCCGGGGTAGTGTGGGTTTCTTGCAGGAAGCACACCGCATACCTCCCGTCCCGAAGGACCGAGAGGGTCTGGAATCTGCGCTGTGACTCCGTGCTGCCGTTGATGTTGAGGCTGGCTATAGTCGTCTCCATGTCGGAAGCTTTGTGCAACCACCACCAGTACAACTAACAAGCCCGTGTGTATATTTACAGGGAGGACGAGGGAGGGGCACTGAAGTCCCTCGCCCTCACCAGGAGTGCCCCCAGGAAGTTCCTGACTCGCTTTCGCTCATTAATGTCGAGCCCAGGCGCCTGGCGGACAGTGTGGGCCAACCAGTAAACTTTTTCGAAGGAGCTCCAGCGGTCGAGCGCCAGTTAGGCTCTATCCTGGCGACCCCGAGTTTCCTCGACAAATTCCCGGAGTTCCTCGAGGGGGATGAGGGGGAGATTGGTGGGGGGCACCTGGGACTCAAAAAAGTCACTGCAGACGGAGTCCGCCTCGTCCCCGGTGTCCGCCACCGATCCCGAACCATCCTCCGGGAGGTCGCCCTCGGTCACCGACCCCTCCCCCACCGAGAGGATGGTGGCTGGTCCGGCGCCGCCAACCGGCCTCAAACCCCCGGCGACCCCACACCCAGGGTCACCGGTGGTACCTTCCTCGGCGCACCCCTTCCCATAACGCCCCGAGTTCGGGTCGTCGGGCGGCAGAGGCTCGGGGCCCCGCTCCTCTCCCGACACCAGGACGCCTGGCTCCTCGGGGAAAAGGTCATCCCCCGGGAAAAGGTCATCCCCCAGGGCCAAGGCCCCCGGAAAAACAGTCTGGGAGGGAGGAGCGAGGATAACACCCTCCTCCCCTCCACCGTCCTCTGTCATCGCCCGCACCACGGCCCTCGTGGTTATTCAGGTCCTCCCCAGGGGCCAGAGGAGTCGAGGCAGCAGGAGGCCCTGCTGTAGCCCCTGGGGGTTTGGGTGAGTCGGGCCGTGGTGCGGGACAGTCGAGGGGCACCGTTGGTTCGTCCCCCGGAGAGGGGCAGCACCGCCGGCGCACTGCTGGAGAGTCCCTCCCCTCCAAGGGCCGGTGCCTCTTCCCCAGACAGACCGGGGGGGATTTATGGGCCTTCCCCTCCCTGCCCGCCTCGGTGGTCATGGGGCCCGGGGTCCCTCCCCCCAGCCTTTCCAGGAATACGAACGGCTGGGGGAAGACAGGGGGCGTGGCCAGGGTGGGGAGGGCCAACCGTGTCACTTCCTGCCCTGCACCGGGTTTATCAGGTGAGGGTGGGCGGGGCAGGGGTCTGGTTCCCTCTCTGGGGCCCGGAGACACGGTCGCCGCAGGAGGTGAGCCAGCGGCGGTTCCCCCCAGGTTAGTGCCAGGGCGTGGCTGGGTTGGGCAGGGCTCGGGCTCGGGGGCCCCCGGGCCAGTTGTCACGGTGCCAGGGTCGGGCGTTAAAGCCCGAGGGGTTTCTCCATCGGGGTGGGGAGTGCGTGTGGGGTCAGTGGGGTCAGGGTCAGGTACAGGTTCGGGGGTTTGAGGGTCAGGGTTCCCGCGCCGGGGCGACGCTGGCACGGCCGCAGGGGCATTGTCGTGCCGGGGCGGGGCAGGTCGTGTGCTAGGTTCCGGGGAAGGGGATAGGGTGGTCTCCACGTGGGCAGGCTTGACGCGCCGCATCTTTTTCTGCGCCTTCTGGCCTGCCGGACGCTCACCCCCCTCCCTGCCAGAGGCTGGAACGTTGCAAGCCTCCGGCTTCGGAGACGGGGCTGGAGGTGTTGGCTTCGAGGGAGGGGAGTGTGTGCGGCGGCACCACCATCAGCCATCGGCACGGGCTGGGCATCCTTCTGGGTGGGGCAGTTTTTCCTTATGTGCCCCACCTCGTGGCACAGGTGGCACCGCACGCCGTCCGCCGTCCAGAAGGTGCGGTAGGCCACGTCCTCGTGGAGGACGGTAAAATTGCCCTCGGTGACTTCCTCCCGGGCCAAGCAGATAAATACCTGGCGCCGGAAGGAGTATACGTGACGGAGGGCGGGGTCCTTCAGACCGAGCAGGAGCGGCTGGACCCCTGACCGGATCTCCCCCAGGGTGGTGAGGTGGGGGAGAAGGAGCTCGCTGGCAATGAAGGGCGGGACATTGGAGATCACGACCCTCTGGGCCGTAACCTCCAGAGGGTCGACGGGCAGATGTGTCCCACCCACAGTGAGCCCTCTCTCCACGGCCAGGTGGACCGCCTGCTCGGTCTTCAGGAAGAAGACGGCCTTCCCGTACATGCGGGCCGCAGCGACGATGGCCAGTGGGCCAACCACACTAGCCATGGCCTTGCTGCAGGCCTCGATGGTCATGTTGGGGTGGGGATAGGCCTTTACCCCCAGCCGTTTGGTGAGGTGCCTGAAGGGGGTTGACGTCCCAGCCGGGGTTGGGACAGCCGAGCCCAAGGCAGCGGCTACCCCGGCGTAGGTGCAGCCGGGCCCCGCGACCTTCGGGCTCGCCATACTCTGCTGCTGGACGTTGGCAGGCCCCAGGCAGCAGCAGCGACGGTGGAGGCAGGCCTCGGACAACAGCAGCGGTGGAGGCAGGTCTCAGGCGAGTCTACGGTAGGCCTTCGGTTGCAGTGTGGGGGCAGACCTGTTGGGGAGAGTCCCCAAGGCAAGTCCCAGGCAGCCCCAAAATTGAGTCCCAGGCAGTAGTGGTGGAGGAGCCCAGGGAGAGTCTCAGGCAGCGGCAGCAGTGGAGGCAAGCCTCAGGCAAGTCCCAGGTAGGCCCTTGGTCGCAGCAGTAGGGGGGCAGACTTGTTTGGGGAGGGTGCCCAAGGCAAGTCCCAGGCAGCCCCAAATTTGAGTCCCAGGCAGCCCCAAAATTGAGTCCCAGGCAGCAGCAGTGGAGGTCCTGGGGAGGGGTCCAAGGCGAGTCCCAGGCAGCGGTGGTGGAGGCGGGCCTCAGACAACAGCAGCAGTGGAGGCAGGCCTCTGGCAAGTCCTGGGCAGGCCCTTGGTCGCAGTGGTGGGGGCAAACCTGTTGGGGAGAGTCCCAGAGGCAAGTCCCAGGCAGCCCCAAAATTGAGTCCCAGGCAGCAGCAGTGGAGGTGGGCCTCTAGAAACAGCAGCAGTGGTGGAGGTCCTGGGAGGGGCCCCAAGGCAAATCCCAGGCAGCAGCAGTGAGGTAGGCCCCAAGCAGCAACAGCTGAGGCAAGACTGGGCGGGGTCCCAGAGACCAGCAGTGGGAGTGCTGCCTTCTCCTTCTCTTTCTCCTTCTCCTTCTCCTTCTCCTTCCTCTCTCTGTAGGGCAGCTGGTCTTGGGATAGTCACCTTCAAGGAGAGTCCTTGCACATACACTCACAATAGGCAAACACTCAAGTGGCCAGTGACAAACACTGCCCTTCACATCAAAGGGCAGTGCTGTGTGATCAAAACAGTGAAGGGGAGGTTAGGGACTAAATCAAAATAGAATTGGAGGGAGAAATGATGCACTCCACTCCCTGCGGCGCCCACCTCTCCCTGAACAACTCCCGGGTGTTGGTACAACTTCTGTTTGTTTTTTTTTCCTTTTAGGAAGATAGGAAAACACCCGGGTGGCCAGTGATCTCCTGTTTATTTTATTTTATTTTATTTTTTTAACTGCCCTTAAGCTCCTGTTAATTTTTGTTTATTAAATCTAATCTCCTGTTTATTTTTTTTTATTTTTTTTCTCATTTTTCTTTTTTTTCTCTTTTTCCCCTAAGTGCGGTAGTGCTTATTTTATCCCCAGCACCCATGGTGTGTGTGTGCGCAGGTGTGAGACACAGTGGAAGACACAAAGTGCACCAATCTTTATTCAAACTCCACCACCAGGAAGATAGGAAAACACCCGGGTGGCCAGTGACAAACACTGCCCTTCACATCAAAGGGCAGTGTTGTGAGATCAAAACAGTGAAGGGGAGGGTAGGGACTAAATCAAAATAGAATTGGAGGGAGAAATGATGCACTCCACTCCCTGCGGCGCCCACCTCTCCCTGAACAACTCCAGGGTGTTGGTACAACTCCTGTTTGTTTTTTTTTGTTTTTTTTCTTTTTTTTTGTGAGACACAGTGAAAGACACAAAGTACACGAATCTTTATTCAATTTCCACCACCAGGAAGATAGGAAAACACCCGGGTGGCCAGTGACAAACACTGCCCTTCACATCAAAGGGCAGTGCTGTGTGATCAAAACAGTGAAGGGGAGGGTAGGGACTAAATCAAAATAGAGTTGGAACAACTCCTGTTTGGTTTTTTTTGTAACCACGGAAGAGGGGCAGGCAGTCGGCCCTAACAACCCCCTCCACGGCACGCTGCCTGGACCTGTTGATGGCCAGTTGACTCCTCTACTAATTTTTTTTTTCTTTTTTTCTTTTTTTCTTTTTTTTTAATTTAGCACCCATGGTGTGTGTGTGCAGGTGTGAGACACAGTGGAAGACACAAAGTGCATGAATCTTTATTCAATTTCCACCACCAGGAAGATAGGAAAACACCCGGGTGGCCAGTGACAAACACTGCCCTTCACATCAAAGGGCAGTGCTGTGTGATCAAAACAGTGAAGGGGAGGGTAGGGACTAAATCAAAATAGAGTTGGAACAACTCCTGTTTGTTTTTTTTTCTTTTCTTTTTTTTTCTTTTTCCCCTTTCTTTTTTTAACCCCCACACTACCATCTAAGTGCGGTAGTGCTTATTTTATCCCCAGCACCCATGGTGTGTGTGTGTGTAGGTGTGAGACACAGTGGAAGACACAAAGTGCACCAATCTTTATTCAATTTCCACCACCAGGAAGTTAGGAAAACACCCGGGTGGCCAGTGACAAACACTGCCCTTCACATCAAAGGGCAGTGCTGTATGATCAAAACAGTGAAGGGGAGGGTAGGGACTAAATCAAAATAGAGTTGGAACAACTCCTGTTTGTTTTTTTTTCTTTTCTTTTTTTTTTCTTTTTCCCCTTTCTTTTTTTAACCCCCACACTACCATCTAAGTGCGGTAGTGCTTATTTTATCCCCAGCACCCATGGTGTGTGTGTGTAGGTGTGAGACACAGTGAAAGACACAAAGTGCACCAATCTTTATTCAATTTCCACCGCCAGGAAGATAGGAAAACACCCGGGTGGCCAGTGACAAGCACTGCCCTTCACATCAAAGGGCAGTGCTGTGTGATCAAAACAGTGAAGGGGAGGGTAGGGACTAAATCAAAATAGAGTTGGAACAACTCCTGTTTGTTTTTTTTTTCTTTTTCTTCTTTGTGTGTGCGCAGGTGTGAGACACAGTGGAAGACACAAAGTGCACCAATCTTTATTCAAATTCCACCACCAGGAAATAGGAAAACACCCGGGTGGCCAGTGACAAGCACTGCCCTTCACATCAAAGGGCAGTGCTGTGTGATCAAAACAGTGAAGGGGAGGGTAGGGACTAAATCAAAATAGAGAGTTGGAACAACTCCTGTTTGTTTTTTTTTCTTCTTTTTTTTCTTTTTTTTATTTTTTTCTTTTAACCCCCACACTACCACCTAAGTGCAGTAGTGCTTATTTTATCCCCAGCACCCATGGTGTGTGTGCAGGTGGGAGACACAGTGGAAGACACAAAGTGCACCAATCTTTATTCAATTTCCACCACCAGGAAGATAGGAAAACACCCAGGTGGCCAGTGACAAGCACTGCCCTTCACATCAAAGGGCAGTGCTGTGTGATCAAAACAGTGAAGGGGAGGGTAGGGACTAAATCAAAATAGAGTTGGAACAACTCCTGTTTGTTTTTTTTTATTTTTTTTTTTTTTCTTCTTTTTTTTTTCTTCTCTTTAATTTTAACCCCCACACTACCACCTAAGTGCGGTAGTGCTTATTTTATCCCCAGCACCCATGGTGTGTGTGTGTGCAGGTGTGAGACACAGTGAAAGACACAAAGTGCACCAATCTTTATTCAATTTCCACCACCAGGAAGATAGGAAAACACCCGGTTGGCCAGTGACAAGCACTGCCCTTCACATCAAAGGGCAGTGCTGTGTGATCAAAACAGTGAAGGGGAGGGTAGGGACTAAATCAAAATAGAGTTGGAACAACTCCTGTTTGTTTGTTTTTTTTTCACACTACCACCTAAGTGCGGTAGTGCTTATTTTATCCCCAGAACCCATGGTGTGTGTGTGTGCAGGTGTGAGACACAGTGAAAGACACAAAGTGCACGAATCTTTATTCAATTTCCACCACCAGGAAGATAGGAAAACACCCGGGTGGCCAGTGACAAACACTGCCCTTCACATCAAGGGACAGTGCTGTGTGATCAAAACAGTGAAGGGGAGGGTAGGGACTAAATCAAAATAGAGTTGGAACAACTCCTGTTTGTATGTACAAGCAGGGATCTCTGGACCAGATTAACAGCCCCAATCAGGAAACTTATATTCTATGAGGTCCAGCTGGATGACCTAATTACAATCACTGCTAGAAGGCAGGGTGATAGGGCATAGAGTAGGTGTAAAGTTGGGAGCAAGGTCCAATTGGAAATAGAAAGAATGCTAGTACCAGTAAGTGGAGCAGACAAGGCCAGGAGAAGGCACATGGGATATCTGGAAGGCCATACTGCATCTATTTTAATCCAAAGAACTTGACTGGTAATACAGATGAACTTGGAACATTGATCAGCACATGGCTACATAGTTAAAGGAAGGAGAGCACTGACAGCCTTATATTCCAGTATATAGAAGTTTCAGGTGAGATGGGGAGGACTTAAGAGATGTAGGAGCATTGCAAACCATCACTGTAATTATGTGGGAAGACATCTTAGAAAAGTCTTCAAATGAGGCCATTTCAATAGAACTTAGTAATGAAAGAAGGGTGATTACTTTTCTGAGGTTATACCACAGATCTCCCAACAGGCAGAAGGAGATAGACAATCAGATATGTATGCAAATGACAGAAAGATGTGAGAAAAAAAAGATTATGGTTGTATGGGACTTCAACTTGGCTAACGTTAGCTGGGTTCACCTTGGTGTGAAAGGCTTAGATAGACTGGAATTTTTAAAGTGCCAGAATTTAATGTTCCTACGAGAGATGGGCAGAGCTAGACCTAATCATAGGGAATGAAGCAGATCAAATGGTTGAAGTCTCAGTGCACAAGCATTTTGGGGATAGTAATCATAACTCTGTAAGTCTCAAAGTCATAATGGAAAGGGATAAGTATAGTGCAGAAGTTAAGTGTCTAAATTGGGGGAAGGCCAATTTTAATATCATCAAAAATGATTTCGCAAACATAGACTGGAAGTATCTACTTGCAGATAGCATTTTCTACAGATAATCTATGTTTGGAAAGTGGGAGTCTTATAAAAATAGCATAACTGAGAATTCAGTGCCAACCTCTCTCTAAGACTGAAGGTGAGAGTAGCAACTCCAGGGAACTCTGGATGTTAAGAGATATCAAGAGTTTGATTAAGAAAAAAGAAGGACGCATATGCATTAAAACAGGGTGGCCTTTAGAAGTATAGAGGGTGTGGGAGGTTGCTTAAAAAGAAAATGAGGAGGGCAAAAAGGGGCCACAAAATATTTTTGGCAGATGGAATCGAGGAAAACTGCAAGACATGTACTGAGAGTAAGAGGATTACCAGGAAAAAGGTTGGACCTATTACAGACCAAAGGGGCAACCTGTACATGGAGCCAATGAAGGTGCATGAGATCTTAAATGAATACAGGTAATTTTGTGTTCACGAAGGAGAAAAGCATTTTAGCCTTGGATATCAGCATGTTGAATGTTGAAGTTTTAGAACATGTGTGTATTAATAAAATAGGAGGTATTAGACATTTTAGAAAGCATACAGAAACAGAATCCCCAGGGCTTCACGAGGTACATCCGAGACTGCTATGGGAGGAGCTTGCTGGGCCCCGGCAGATATATTTAATACCTCACTGCAATAGGTGAAGTGCTAGATTAACTGCAAGATAGCTAATGTGGTTCCATTGTTCAAAAAGGACAGCCGGGATAGGCCACTAATTACAGACCAGTTTGTCTAACATCAATGGCAGGGAAGTTATTGGAAAAAATTCTGAAGGGCAGGATTAATCAACATTTGGAAATTGTAACATAGGGATTGATCAGGAATAGTCAGCATGGATGTGTTAAAGGGATATCCTGTCTGATTAATGTGATTTAGTTTTTTGAAAAGGAGACTAAAGTTCATGTGGTGGTACATGGACTTCAGTAAGGTTTTTGACAAGGGCCCATATGGAAGGCTGGTCCAAAAAGTAAAAGCCCATGGAATCCAAGATAAGTTTGCAAACTGAATCCAAAATTGGGTCATAAATAGGAGGCAACAGGTAATGGTAGAGGGTTGGTTTTGTAATTGGAAGCCTGAGACCAGTGATTTACCACAAGGATCGGTGATGGGACCTTGCTGTCTGTTACGTAAGTTCATGACTTTTTGAGTGGGAGCAGCGTCGAAGTAAAAGCGAACCCGGGAGACTACAGCAAAGGTAAGACAGTTTGTTTTAAAATTGCTTACCTGTAGCGGGCAGCGGTGTGTTTTTTTTACTCTCTCTCCACAGAAAGAGCGGGAGCAGCAGAGGAAGTGACGGCAAGCAGAGCGGCAGCCGGGAAGGAAAAGTGAGTATATAAGTCAGGAAGGCGGCTAAACCCGAGATTCTACACCTGTAGTATCTCCCACCCACCCTCCTCCTCTAACCTTCTTAACTACTCTGCTTTTTCTTTTAAGGTAAGGATTTTTATTTCTTTACCAGGGACTAGTTAAAAATTTTCTTCGTTTTTTTTTGTGTGTGTATACATCAAGTCCTTATTTAGGGTTAAAAAAAACTATAGCAGAGAGGTATCAGAAGGTATTCTAACTCATACTTGTACAAAGTAAGTAATTAACTAACTAAGCAGAGATGGCTGGGCAGGTGATGTGCTGTTGCTGTATGATGTGGGAGCTGGCTGATCCCATTGTGAACGGCAGTGACCACATCTGCAGCAAGTGTTGGTTGCTGGAAGAACTCCGGATCAGAGTTGATGATCTGGAATCTGAGCTTCAAACACTGCGGCACATCCGGGAGGGGGAGAGTTACCTGGATGCTTTGTTTCAGGAGGCAGTCACACCTGGGAGATTAAGTAATTCACATTCAGCTAGTGACCAGGCACAAAAGAGTGTGACTGTAAGTGAGGCAGGTAGGGGGAACCGGAGTTCAGGAGTGGAGGAACCTCAGCCCTTGACCTTGTCCAACAGGTTCGAGATTCTTGCTCCCTGTTTGGATGAGGAAAAGGGCTCTGGACAGGATGAGCCAACTGACCAAGGCACCATGGTGCAGAAGGCCATTCAAGAGGGGGGAGCTCATAGACAAGTAGTGGTTATAGGGGATTCTATAATTATGGGGACAGATAGTATCCTTTGCAAGCTGGATCGGGAGTCTCGCATGGTGTGTTGCCTGCCCGGTGCCAGGGTGCGAGACATCTCCGACCGGCTTGAAAGGATATTGGAGCGGGAGGGGGAGGACCCAGTTGTTGTGGTCCACATTGGTACCAACAACATAGGCAAGACTATGGTGGAAGACCTGTTTGGGCATTACGAAGCACTAGGCAGGAAATTGAAGCACAGGTCCTCAAGGGTCATAATCTCTGGATTACTGCCCGAGCCACGTGCCAATTGGCATAGGGACAAGAAAATTAGGCAAGTAAACACGTGGCTAAGGGATTGGTCTGGGAAAGAGGGATTCCACTTCATGGGGCATTGGCATCAGTTTTGGAACAGGGGGCATCTGTACCGTTGGGACGGTCTCCACCTGAACCGATCAGGTACCAATGTTCTAGCGAAGAGGATAAATAGGGTGGTCAGTAGGACTTTAAACTTCTGAGTTGGGGGGAAGGGAAAGTGACAGCGACAGGGAGTATGGAGGTAAATGGTAAGATAAGCAGCAGGATAACATGTTTCCAGGCGGATTTAAAATTGAGGCAGACTGAGAATACAGTAAAAAGCAAGGATAACTTAGGACATATGACTTCCAACATCTCTAATGATAAGGAAGTTAGCATTAAGGCACTTTACCTGAATGCTCGTAGCATTCATAACAAAGCCGATGAACTAATGGCACAGATAATAGTGAATGATTATGATGTAGTAGGCATCACAGAGACTTGGTTACAGGGGGGTCAGGACTGGCAGTTAAACCTCCATGGTTTTTCAACTTATCGAAAAGACAGAGAGGTGGGCAGAGGGGGTGGGGTTGCCTTGTTAGTTAAGAACAAAATTAAATCTATGGTATTGAATGACATAGCGTCGGATGATGTGGAGTCTGTGTGGGTGGTATTGAGGAACCACAAAGGCAAAAAAAGCATAATTGGAGTTGTGTATAGACCTCCTAACAGTGGTCAGGACCAGGGACACAACATGTACCGGGAAATAGAGAAGGCATGTCAGAAAGGCAAGGTTACATTGATCATGGGAGACTTCAATATGCAGGTGGACTGGGTAAATAATGTTGCTAGTGGATCTAAAGAAAGGGAATTCATGGAATGCTTACATGATGGCTTTTTGGAACAGCTTGTCATGGAGCCCACAAGAGAGCAGGCTATTCTGGACCTAGTGCTTTGCAATGAACCAGACTCTATAAAAGATCTTAAAGTAAGGGAACCCTTAGGAAGTAGCGACCATAATATGGTAGAGTTCAGTCTGGAGTTTGAAAGGGAGAAGGCAAAATCGGATGTAATGGTGTTACAGTTGAATAAAGGTAATTATGAGGGCATGAGAGAGGAACTAACTAAAATAGACTGGAAGCAGAGGCTAACCGGGAAGACAGTAGAGCAAAAATGGCAGGAGTTTGTAGGTATAATTGAGGACACTGTACAGAGGTTCATTCCCAAGAAAAGAAAGATTAACCGGGGAGGGATTAGACAACCTTGGCTGACAAAGGAAGTCAGGAAATGTATTAAAGAAAAAGAGAGATCCTATAAAGTGGCTAAGAACAGTGGGAAATCAGAAGATTGGGAAGGATACAAAAGCAAACCGAGGATAACAAAGAGTGTAATAAGAAATGAGAGGATCAAATATGAACGTAGGCTAGCCAGTAATATTAGAAATAATAGTGAAAGTTTCTTTCAGTACATAAGAAACAAACGACAGGCAAAAGTAGACATTGGGCCACTTCAAACTGATGCAGGAAGCCTAGTGATGGGAGATAAGGAAATAGCAGGAGAACTTAACAAGTACTTTGCGTCAGTTTTCACAGTGGAAGACATGAGTAATATCCCAAAAATTAAAGGGTGTCACGGGGCTGAGTTGAGTATGGTTGCCATTATGAAAGAGATAGTGCTAGAAAAGTTAAAAAGTCTTAAAATTGATAAATCTCCTGGCCCCGAAGGGATACACCCTAGAGTTCTGAGAGAGGTGGCTGAGGAAATAGCAGAGGCATTGGTTGAGATCTTTCAAGAGTCACTGGAGTCAGGAAAGGTCCCGGATGATTGGAAGATCCCTTGTTCAAGAAAGGATCAAGGCAAAAGATGGAAAATTATAGGCCAATTAGCTTAACCTCGGTTGTTGGTAAAATTCTAGAATCCATCATTAAGGATGAGGTTTCTAAATTCTTGGAAGAGCAGAGTCTGATTTAGAACAAGTCAACATGGATTTAGTAAAGGGAGGTCATGCCTGACAAACCTGTTGGAATTTTTTGAAGAGGTAACAAGTAGGTTAGACCAGGGAAACCCAGTGGATGTGGTCTATCTAGACTTTCAAAAGGCCTTTGATAAGGTGCCACACGGGAGGCTGCTGAGCAAGGTGAGGGCCCATGGTGTTCGAGGTGAGCTGCTGGGATGGATTGAGGATTGGCTGTCTAACAGAAGGCAGAGAGTTGGGATAAAAGGTTCTTTTTCAGAATGGCAGCCGGTGACGAGCGGTGTCCCGCAGGGTTTGGTGCTGGGGCCACAGCTGTTCGCATTATATATTAATGATTTGGATGAGGGAACCGGGGGCATTCTAGCGAAATTTGCCAATGATACGAAGTTAGGTGGACAGGCAGGTAGTACTGAGGAAGTGGGGAGGCTACAGAAGGATCTAGACAGGTTGGGAGAGTGGTCCAGGAAATGGCTGATGGAATTTAACGTGAGCAAGTGCGAGGTCTTGCACTTTGGCAAAAAGAATAAAAGCATAGACTACTTTCTAAATGGTGAGAAAATTAATAAAGCCAAAGCACAAAGGGATTTGGGAGTGCTAGTCGAGGATTCTCTAAAGGTAAACATGCAGGTTGAGTCCGTGATTAAGAAAGCGAATGCAATGTTGTCTCTTATCTCAAGAGGGTTGGAATATAAAAGCAGAGATGTACTACTAAGACTTTATAAAGCTCTGGTTAGGCCCCATTTGGAGTACTGTGTCCAGTTTTGGTCCTCACACCTCAGGAAGGACATACTGGCACTGGAACGTGTCCAGCGGAGATTCACACGGATGATCCCTGGAATGACAGGTCTAACATATGAGGAACGGCTGAGGATACTGGGATTGTATTCATTGGAGTTTAGAAGATTAAGGGGAGTCTTAATAGAGACGTACAAAATAATACATGGCTTGGAAAAGGTGGTTGCTAGGAAATTGTTTCCGTTAGACGAGGAGACTAGGACCCGTGGACACAGCCTTAGAATTAGAGGGGGTCATTTCAGAACAAAAATGCGGAGACATTTCTTCAGCCAGAGAGTGGTGGGCCTGTGGAATTCATTGCCACGGAGTGCAGTGGAAGCCGGGACGCTAAATGTCTTCAAGGCCGAGATTGATAGATTCTTGTTGTCTAGAGGAATTAAGGGCTACGGGGAGAACGCTGGTAAGTGGAGCTGAAATGCGCATCAGCCATGATTGAATGGCGGAGTGGACTCGATGGGCTGAATGGCCTTACTTCCACTCCTATGTCTTATGGTCTTATGGTCTTATGACTTGATGGAAATGCAGAGGGTATAATTACTAAGTTTACAGATGACATGAAAGTTGAGATTGTTGCTTATAGTGAGGATGATGGTCTCAGGCTACATTCTGATATTGATTAGCTGGTAAATTTGGCAGAGCAATACTAACAAATTTAATCCTGATAAGTGCTGGGGAGGTGATGCATTTTGGGAGTTTTAACATGGAAAGAATATACACAATGAATGATTGGTTCCTAGGGATACTGATGAACAAATGGTCCTTGGTATACAAGTCCACAGATTTCTGATGGTGTCAGCTCATGTAGATAGGGTGGTGAATAAGGCACACACGATGCTTGCCTTTGTTAGCCAGGGAGTAGAAAATAAGGTAGACAATCAGGAGGCTAGAAGAACACAGCAAACCAGGCTGCTATCCAACTATAATCCTGAAGAAGGGTTACACATGAAACATTGATTTCTCCACCCCTGATGCTGCCTGGCTTGCTGTGTTCTTCCAGCCTCCTGATCGCCTCCCTTAGATTCCAGCATCTGCAGTTTTTATTTAGATTAGATTACTTAGTGTGGAAACAGGCCCTTCGGCCCAACAAGTCCACACCGACCCGCCGCAGCGCAACCCACCCAGACCAATTCCCCTACACTTACCCCTTCACCTAACACTACAGGTAATTTAGCATGGCCAATTCACCTGACCTGCGCATTTTTGGACTGTGGGAGGAAGCCGGAGCACCTGGAGGAAACCCACGCAGACACTGGGAGAATGTGCAAACTCCACACAGAGTCGCCCGAGGCGGGAATTGAACCCGGGTCTCTGGCGTTGTGAGGCAGCAGTGCTTGCCACCGTGCCACTCTAAACACGTAGAAAATAAGAACAAAGAAGTCTTGTTACAACTTTATAGAACATTGGTTAGGCTACAGATAGGACAATGTGTGCAGTTCAGTTTATCATACTATTAGTAGATTGTGACTGCACTGGAGAGGGTGCAGATGAGATTCACCTGAAAATTGCCTGAGATGGAAACTCTCAGTTATGAGGAGACATTGGATAGGTTAGGTTTATTTTCCTTGGAACAGAGGCAGCTGAGGGTGCTCAAAATTATGAGTGGCATAGACAGAGTAGATCATATGAATCTCTTCCCCATGGCACACATGCCTAAGATTAAAAATTACAAAACACCAGGATATAGTCCAACAGGTTTATTTGGAAGCACTAGCTTTCGGAGTGCTGCTCCTTCATCAGGTGAAGGAGCAGTGCTCTGAAAGCTAGTGTTTCCAAAAAACCTGTTGGACGATAACCTGGTATTGTGTGATTTTTAACTTTGTACACCCCAGTTCAACACTGGCATCTCCAAATCATCCCTAAGATTAGAATTAGAATCCCTACAGTGTGGAAACAGGCCCTCTAGCCCAACAAGTCCACACCGACCCTCTGAAGAGTAACCCTCTACATTTATCCCTACTCATGCACCTAACCTATACATCCCAGAACACAATGGGCAATTTAGCACGGCCAGTTCACCTAACCTACACATCTTTGGATTGTAGGAGGAAACGGAGCACCCAGAGGAAACCCAAGCAGACACGGAGAATGTGCAAACTCCACACAAACAGTTGCCTGGGGCTGGAATTGAACCTGAATCCCTGGTGCTGTGAAGCAGCAGTGCTAACCACTGTGCCACCATGCATTTTAAGATGAGGAGCAACTAGTTTAAGCACTTCCCATTTCTGCATACACAAGTTCTTGTTATCCTGCTCTGGTAAAAACAATGACTGCAGATGCTGGAAACCAGATTCTAGATTAGAGTGGTGCTGGAAAAGCACAGCAGTTCAGGCAGCATCCGAGGAGCAGCACCCTTCTCTGGGTATGACTGAACTCTGCAGATAGTCCAAAACATGCAGCTGAGTAGCTACTAGTCTGAACAGTGGCTGCAAAATTATGAGGACTGAGGACCATTTACAGGTAACCTGCATATTTTAATCCAGTGTGCATGTCTTAAACATTAGGTATACTGGAGCTGGACATGGGCAGAGACAAATGTCCAAAAAGAAAGACAGGATGAAGAAGGTTCTCCAAGGTGCTCTGAAGCCTTAGTGTGGATGGTGGACAGAAGGAGAGAGATCGTCTATCGACAGAGGAATAAAATGCCCTCCAGACATACACGGAAAGGCAGGTAGGCATCATTGTCAATTTCAATACCAGTGTGGCCTCGAGTATTTCAAGCATTTCAATCATTTCATAAAAATGGTCATATTGGCACAATAACCTTGAGTTATCTGTAATGAATATACACACTCAAAATTCAAAATTGAGGACTGGATTAATGAGGTAAAGTCATTAATTGTCTTCTGACCAGATTCATTATTTTTGCATTTGAGTATTTTTGATAACTCAGTTCAGTCACTCTGCAGTTTGTTCAATGTATTGTATCAGTTGCATGACATTATGGTCTTGTACTATAAATTCTATATCTTATGATCCTGCCCCACTAGCTACCTGATGAAGGAGCAGTGCTCTGAAAGCTAGTACAGTACTTCCAAATAAACCTGTTGAACTATAACCTGGTGTTGTGTGATTTTTAACTTTGTACACCGCAGTCAAACACCGGCACCTCCTTCTCACTTCGCAGTAAAGATTAGATTAGATTAGATTAGATTACTTACAGTGTGGAAACAGGCCCTTCGGCCCAACAAGTCCACACCGACCCGCCGAAGCGCAACCCACCCATACCCCTACATTTACCCCTTTAACCTAACACTACGGGCAATTTAGCATGGCCAATTCACCTGACCTGCACATCTTTGGACTGTGGGAGGAAACCGGAGCACCCGGAGGAAACCCACGCAGACACGGGGAGAATGTGCAAACTCTACACAGTCAGTCGCCTGAGTCGGGAATTGAACCCGGGTCTCTGGCGCTGTGAGGCAGCAGTGCTAACCACTGTGCCACCGTGCCGCCCCTAAAGTATGGAAGACCAAGAGCCAAGAGGCACATGGAGGGCCGAAAGGGCCAGTACTGCGCTGTAATGTTCTATGAGCACATTCTAGTCAGTCTGCAAATTTATCTACCTTTTTTCAAAATTTAGAAGTGATGACAGACTCTTTCATTCAACTGTGTAACAGTGCCAGTCCAATGAATTGTGTGCCTAATGGCTTTTTTTTTTAATCAAAGACTCTGTGAACAATTGTTTTATTTGCAGACCAGATGTCAAATGTATTAAATTGAAGTAATGACTGAAGTCAATCGAGAAGGCATTATGCATGCTTATAAAAAACACTCAGGGTCAGAAACACAAACAATATTTTTCCTCCTGAGTATAGTATGTAAAAATTATTTCAACTAAGTTCACTGCCAACTTCAATCCAAATTAAAGAAAAATATTTACAGATTATCTGGCATTCAATTATCTGAATATCAGATTATCCAGCACGATCGCAATGTCCCGATGCTTGGCTAAACTATGTTACCCAGCATTCGATTATCCGGAATTCAATTAACCAAACAAAATACTCCCCGCCCGTGTCCTTCGGATAATCAAGGTTCTTGTAGATACATTCAGCACAGATGACATTATCCAAGACAAAGGAATTAGAAATAAAACCATGCTGTGTGTGTATGAACAGATTATCCTCTTTAAAAATATTCAACTGAGGAGAACACGAGGTTGTGATGGCTGGGAGCCAAGGGAATCACATCAAGACCACACAGATGGAAGAGATACCAAAAAAAAATACCTGTTACTTTTGACAATGCACAGCCTTTTCGTTGATTTGGGGAGGTACAATAACAAGCCACCTGCATCCAAGTTAACATCATGGACAGAAAGGGCAGAACTGATTAGCCTGTGTTATTGAGGATTATCACATGCCAGCCTGCAGTCTCATGTCTCACTCAGTTAGAAAGATTTTGTCTGTCATCCACCAAGAATTTAATGAGGCTCCCACATCTAGGGAATCTGACGGTTCTATCTCCTTCTGATAAAATAGGTGGAATTAAATTGTGAGAAGGTACAGCTGACATGAGGCCACTGGCTAAACAATATGCCTCAGAACTATTCACTGTAAAACAAGAGTAAGGTTGTGACTATCATGCATATGATATTCAGAATCATTAGTGACTTTTGCAATACCTTTAAAGCAGGGTACAAACATGTTTGCCATTTTAAAGCAGCTGAACTTCATTTCTCAGCGATAGTTCTAAAACTGAGACCACCAAATTGAGTTGGTGGTAAGTTCTGACAGAGTCAGGGCTGATGAATTCAAGACATGTTTCAGTGTTGCCCACACGAAGTAACTATTGTGGAGCATGAGTGCAGAGTTTTTTTGTAGGCTGGAAAGATGCGGATTGACATATTGTAACATCAATCAGCATTCAACAGGGACTTAGAATTCAGTTTGTAATTTTGGACCTCCCCTTTTCTTTCACAGCTCTCTTAAACAAAAGGAATTTAAGCACATGCCACCATTTTGAATAGCTTCAATGATGGCATCTTCAATGAATTCCAGCACCCTCTCCACCACTGGGGTTTCCACGTGTAACTGTGTCTACCGATGATAGTTTGCTGATACTATAATTCATTAAGGATAGCTTTGTCTAACAAAAGAGAATATTGTGTGTCCATGAAAATGTATGGGATTGCACATGGAATACCTAACAGTATGTAGAAGCTGTTCAGTTTCTAACAGTGCAGAGCTCATGAGGGTGGGTTGAAGCAAATGATCAGGTGATTTTGGTTACTCTCAGGTTGATTACTGGAAGGGGTGGTGGTGCAAGGATTGGAGCAGTGCCTGAGTTTAGGAATGCAGTTGATATAACTTGACATGCACTGAGATCTTCAACATCTAGTGCTTGTGTATCCATGTTCTCTGATTTCGGCTTGATTGCACCATTACATTTTCGCTTTCTGGTTTCACATTTTCATTCTGTGCGCCTGTTTGATGTGACTTAAAATCTATTTTCAAAGGGCTAGTCATAAATGGAAGCAAATTACTGCACTTGCTAGATATCTGAAATAAAAACACAAAGTTTCATTTCAGTAAGGTGTTTGATAAGGTTCCCCACGGAAGGCTATTACACAAAATATGGAAGCATGGGATTGAGGGTGATTTAGCTGTTTGGATCAGAAATTGGCTAGCTGAAAGAAGACAGAGGATGGTGGTTGATGGGAAATATTCATTCTGGAGTTGGCTTACTAGTGATGTACTGCAAGAATCTGTTTTGGGGCCACTACTGTTTGTCATTTTTATAAATGACCTGGATGAGAGCACAGAAGGAAGGGTTAGTAAATTTACAGATGAGACTAAGAATGATGGAGTTGTGGATAGTTCCAAAGTATGTTGCAGGCTACAGAGGGACATAGATAAGCTGCAGAGCTGGGCTGAGAGGTGGCAAATGGAGTTTAATGTGGAAAAGTGTGAGGTGATTCACTTTGGAAGGAGTAACAGGAATAAAGTGTACTGGGCTAATATAGTAAGATTCTTAGTAATGTAGATGAGCAGAGAGATCTCAGTGTCCATGCACATTGATCCCTGAAAGTTGCTACCCAGATTAATAGGGTTGCTAAGAAGGTATACTGTGTGTTAACTTTTATTAGTAGAGGGATTGAGTTTCAGAGCCATGAGGCCATGTTGCAGTTGTACAAAACTCTGGCGCTGCTGCACTTGAAGTATTGCGTACAGTTCTGGTCACTGCATTATTGGAAGAGTGTGGAAGCTTTGGAATGAGTTCAGAGGAGATTTACTAGGATGTTGCCTGGTATGGAGAGAAGATCTTATGAGGAAAGGCTGAGGAAACTGAGGCTATTCTCATTAGAGAGAAGAAGTTTGAGAGGTGACTTAATTGAGACATATGAGATAATCGGAGGGTTACATAGCATGGACATTGAGAGCCTTTTTCCTCGGATGGTGTTGGCTAGCACAAGGGGACACAGCTTTAAATTGAGGGGTGATAGTTATAGGATCGATATCAAAGGTAATTTCTTTATAGAGAGTAGTAGGAGCGTGCAATGCCCTGCCCACAACAGTAATAGACTCACCAACTTTGAGGGCATTTAAATGGTCATTGGATAAACATATGGATGAAAATGGAATAGTGCAGTTTAGATGGGCTTCAGATTTGTTCCACAGGTCGCTGCAACATTGAGGGCCAAAGGGCCTGTACTGTGTTGTTATGTTCTATGTCTAAAGTGCTGGAGAAACTCACCAGATCTGGTGATCAAAATAGAATTAATGTAACAAGGGTTAGCATAACTCAAACCTGATTTTGGAGAGACAAATACAGTTAATGCAACAGGGATAATGGAACTCAATCTGATTTTGGAAAGAGAAAAGGAATTAATGTAACTCAAATCAGACATGCTTATCTTTCAGTTCTCAAGACTTACTGAGTTTCTCCAGCATTTTCTGTTTTTATAAATATGAAAATTGAATTTGGAGGAGCTGGGAGGTGTTTAGGATAGATGCAAAGAGAGCACCCAGATATAACAATGTTTCCTTGCATTAGTAGCATTAGGAAGGAGGTTTTTCTCCTATCCCCAACAATGGGAAAAGAACCCTCTGCTCTCAGCAAGAAAAAATGGTTAAAGCAGCTGAGGAAATGTGTAGCAAAGGCAGAATGCTCCAGTTCTCAAAGCTGAATGGTCTGGAAAAATTTGTGTGTTGTTGATGAATTGACATAATGTGGTATGAAACTACACTGTTTCATTCTCAACATAGAGGCACAATCTCCAGATTTATTTTGACAAATGTATTATGTTGTACTGACTGCAACTGTAAGTTAATTGATACCCAGAGAAAGTTAGAGGTTTAAAATTTGCACTAACTCATGGATAGCAATAAAACTGATCTCCACACCTCTGACCCCTCACTCATTGACCAATCTTTACACAGTCACTGACACTGACTCCTCCCCACCTAATACAGCATGTGGCTCAAGAGGTGGCATGGTGGCTCAGTGGTTAGCACTGCTGCCTCACAGTGCCGGGGACCTAGATTCGATTCCAGCCTTGGGCTGTGTGGAGCTTGCACATTTTCCCTGTGTCTGTATGCATTTCCTCCTGGTGCTCTGGTTTCCTCCCACAATCCAAAAATGTGCAAGTTAGGTGAATTGGCCATGCTGAATTGCCCATAGTGTTCAGGGATGTGCAGGTTTGGTGCATTAGTCAGGGGTAAATATAGGATAATAGGGTAGAGGAATGCATTTGGGTGTGTTATGCTTCAGAGGGTTGGTGTGGCCTTTTTGGGCTAAAGGGATTGTTTTCTATGGATTCGAGAATAATTCACCCTGAGCCCACTTATTTAAAACCTAACCTCCCGAAACACCTAATCTGCTCAGTTTCCTCCCAACATTTTCAGTATTGTATCCACATTACCTTTCTCAGCCATCCACCACTGTTCTCCACCTGCTACTTTGCCCTCTCACCCAACTGCCATCCTACTCCATTGTATCTACATGGCACCCAATGCTCTCACCTACTTATTGTTCATATTTACTTTGTCTCCTTATCAAATAGAGTTTGGACTATTACACCCAATCACTGCTATAAACTCACAGTTCTAGCACTGATCCTAATTATACTGGAACAGAATCACAAGATTAATATGGTGCAGAAGGAGGCCACTTAGCCCATTATGTCTGCATGATGAAGTTCATGATCAAGTTCACTCCACCTTTCTCAAGCGGTCTGAATCTCTCGTTGAGGTTGAGAAATATTCTGGGACAAGGTAAGAAGAAAGGAGTGAAGTGGCTATCACACAGTGCTTGTCCCTACTTAGAAGATCTGGCCCAGAGTAATAAAATAGCTAAAATCATCCAGTCAGATTTCAGCAGCATTCAGTCTTCACTTTCTGTTCACTTCTTTATCTTTGCACTGATTCATCCTTCATTCTCACTTTCTTCCACCTTCATGCAGTGTAATTGTATCTGTCTGATAGTCACCATTACCAAGGGCACTTAGTCATCAGGTGAAAACCTGTCATTCACTGACTCTCAGATTTGTGGGATCTAGGAGATGTGCAGGTTATTTGGATTGGCCATGTTAAATTGTCCATAGTGTCCAGGGATATGCAGGCTAGATGGATTAGCCATGGTAAATGCAGGGTTGCAGGGACAGGGTAGAGGTGTGTGCCTGGGTAGAGTGCTCTTCGGAGGGGCAGTGTGATGGGCCTCTTCCACACTGCTTCCACTCTGTAGCAGGAGAACAAAATCAAGGGAAAAGACTGGACGTAGCTCACCACAAGGTGTTGTAGTGATACTGTCACTGAACTAGTAAACCAAAGACCCAGTCTAATGTTGTGGGGTCATGGGTTCAAATCCCACCATGGCAGATGATGAAATTTGAGTTCAGTCAGAAGTTAGCCTAATGGTGATCATGTAATAATTGTCAATTGGCACTAATGTCCTTCAGGAAAGGAAATCTACCATCTTTACCTGATCTACATGTGGAGAAAGTGAGGGCTGCAGATGCCATGTGACCCCATGTGACATAGTTGATAACTACCATCTGTAATGACCCAGAGAGCCAATCAAGGTAAAGTAGTGGTGAGCAATAATATCAGCCTTGTCAGTGACACCCATATCTGATGCAAAAATACAGAGAAAAATCAGTACAATCATAGAATCCCTCCAGTATGGAAGCAGGCCATTCAATCCATCAAGTCCACACCAACTATCCGAAGAGCATCCAACCTAGGTTCATCCTACCCTGTAACCTTGCATTTCCCATGGCTAATCCACCTAGCCCGAACATCCCTTTTCAAATTGTGGGGAACTTAACATGGCCAATCATAGAGTCATAGAGCTATACAGCTCAGGACCAGATGCTTCGGTCTAACTTGTCTATAAATAATGTAGTCCCATTTGCCAGTATTTGGCCCATATCCCTCTAAACTCTTCCTGTTCATTTATTCAACCAGATGTCTTTTAAATGTTGCAATTGTACCAACCTGCACCACTTCCTCTGGCAGCTCATTCCATACACACACCACCCTCTGCTTGAAAAAGTTGTCCCTTAGGTCCCTTTTAAATCTTTCTCCTTTCACCCTAAACCTATGCCCTCTAGTTTTGGACTCTGCTACCCTGGGGAAAAGACCTTGACTATTCACTGTATCTATGCCCCTCATGATTTATAAACTTCTGTAAGGTCACCCTTCAATCTCTGAAAACAACCCCAGCCTATTCGGCCTCTCCCTATAGCTCAAAGCATTCATGCCTGACAACATTCTTGTAAATCTTTTCTGAACCTTTCAAGTTTCACAACATCCTTCCTACAGCAGGGAGACCTGAACTGAATGCAGTATTCCTAAAGTGGCCAAACCAATGTCCAGCAGAGCCGCAGCATGACCTCCCAACTCTGATACTCAATGCACTGACCAATGAAAGCAAGCATACCAAAAGGCCTTCTTCACTATCCAGTCTAACTGTGAAGCTACGTTCAAGGAACTATGAACATATACTTCAAGGTCTCTTTATTCAACAATGCTCCTCAGGATCTTACCATTAAGTGTACAAGTCCTGCCCTGATTTGCCTTTAATCCACCTAACTTGCAAATCTTTTGCAAATTCTTCCCATGACTGCATATGTTTCCTCCAGGAGCTCCAGTTTCCTCATACATCTTTTTACCTGAGTGTTTGACAGGGTGTGGGTGAATTCAGTTTCTGATTTTTAATAAAGCTATATAATGGGTAGCATGGTGGCTCAGTGGTTAGCACTGCTGCCTCACAGCACCAGGGTCCCAGGTTTAATTCCAGCCTTGGGTGACTGCCTGTATGGAGTTTGCACATTCTCCCTGTGTCTGTGTGGGTTTCCTCCAGGTGCTCTGGTTTCCTCCTACAGTCCAAAGATGTGCAAGTCAGGTGGATTGGCCATACTAAATTGCCCATAGTGTTGGGTACAATAGTCACAGGGAAATGGGCCTGGGTGGGTTACTCTTTGGAGGGTCGTTGTGGACTGGTTGGGCCGAAGGGCCTGTTTCCGCACTGTAGGGAATCTAATCTTGCTCATAGTTCATAATGCTTCCACATTACGTATCATCTGTACATTTTGAAATTGTGTCCTATCCATCATGATTTGGTCATACACACACAGTATGGAAGAATAATTGTTAGAACTCCAGTCTACGAGGAGCTCCAATATAAAGATTTCTTGAGTCCTAAAAAAAATTACGTTTTTATTTCCTGTCACCCAACCAATTACATATCCATATTGCTCTTGCCCCTTTTATTCCATGAGGTCTAATTTTGTTCACCGGTCTTTTGTGAGGCACTTTAAGGCACTGCCTTTTGGTAGTACATATATACCATATTAACAGCACTTGTCAAACCTCTTGTCAAACCTCTTAACAAACACAAACAAGGATTTGCTTTCAACTAATCCATGGTGAAAGACTCACCATCGGGAGTGGTGAGTCACTGATTTGAACCTTTAAAAACTTAACACGGGCGCGGGAGTCCTCCACTTCTGTTTTTCAGTGGCAGCAACAACTCGAAGGGTGGGAACTTGCACCAAGGGCCTGCTGGGAGCGGTGAGTCATTGATTTGTGCTTTTAAATTTGAAGTCAGAGACCAGAGGTTTCTGGGAAAGGAGGGACTTCTTATTTTTATTTCCGTCCAGCTATAGAAGTCAGTGTGTTCTCAACCGGAGACCCTATATTTATAGGACCTCCCACCCAACCACCTCCTCTAACCTTAAAGACCAGGAGCATATCAGGTAAACGTCTCTTCTTTTTTACTTTGTGATAAGGGGCCTAGTAGGGATGGCAGTGCATGATTTTTGATGTGAGGGATGTCATTAGTGTCCCATCCAAGTACATCTGCAGGAAGTGCACCCAACTCTCGCTCCTCCAAGACCGTGTTAGGGAATTGGAGATGGAGCTGGATGAACTTTGGATCATTCGGGAGTCAGAGGCTGTGATAGATAAGAGTTACAGGGAAGTAGTTACTCCTAGGCATGAAGAAAGCTGGGTGACTGTTCGAAGGGGGAAAAAACAGTCAATGGAGGGATCCCCTGGTCATTCCCCTGAAAAACATGTATACCGTTTTGGATACTGTTGAAGGGGACGACTTACCAGGGGTCTGCAGTGGAGCCCAGGTCTCTGGCACAGAACCTGTCCCTGTTGCACAGAAGGGAAGGAGGGAAAGGAGCAGAGTGTTAGTCATTGGGGACTCAATAGTTAGAGGGTCAGATAGAAGGTTTGTTGGGAACAAACGAGACTCACGGTTGGTGTGTTGCCTCCCAGGTGCCAGGGTCCGTGATGTCTCGGATCGTATCTTTGGGGTCTTGAAGGGAGAGAGTGACCAGCCTCAAGTTGTTGTCTATGTAGGTACCAACGACATAGGTAGAAAGAGGGATAGGGATGTAAGGCAGGATTTCAGGGAACTCGGGTGGAAGCTGAGAGCTAGAACAAACAGAGTTGTTATCTCTGGTTTGTTACCCGTGCCACATGACACGAGGCAAGGAATAGGGAGAGATATCAGCTGAACACGTGGCTGCAAGGATGATACAGGATGGAGGGTTTCAGGTTCTTGGATAATTGGGGCTCATTCTGGGAAGGTGGGACTTGTACAAACAGGACAGTCTTCACTTGAACCAGAGGGGTACTAATATCCTGGGTGGGAAATTTGCTGGTGCTATTCAGGTGGGTTTAAACTAGCTTAGCAGGGGGTTGGGAACCAAAGGTGTAGTTGCCATGCACAGGAGGATGAGAGTAGGAAGGACAGGGACAGGATTTTAGGGTCACAGGAATACGCTGGCAGACAGCAAACTGGTTTGAAGTGTGTCTACTTCAACTCCAGAAGTATCCGAATTAAGGTAGGTGAGCTTGCAGCATGGATAGGTACCTGAGACTTTGATGTTGTGGCCATTTCGGAGACATGGATAGAGCAGGGTGAGGAATGAATGTTGCAGGTTCCAGGATTTAGATCTTTCATTAAGAACAGGCAAGGCGGTAAAAGAGGGGGAGGCCTTGTTAGTCAATGATAGTATAATGGTGGTTGAGACAACGTTTGATAGGACTTGTCTACTGAGGTAGTGCGGGCTGAGGTTAGAAACAGGAGAGGAGAGGTCACACTGCTTGGAGTTTGTTATAGGCCTCCACAGAGTTCCAGGGAGGTGGAAGAGAGGATTACCAAAATTATTCTAGATAGGAGTGAAAGGAACATGTTGGTCATTATGGGGGACTTTAACTTCCCCAACATTGACTGAAAATGCAATTGCTATAGTATGTTTGATGGATCATTTTTTGTCCAATGTGTACAGGAGGGTTTCCTGACACAGAATGTCAAAGGGCGGACAAGAAGGGAGGCCACACTGGATCTGGTACTTGGTAATGAACCAAGCCAGGTGTTTGATTTAGTTGTAGGTGAGCACTTTGGAGAGAGTGACGTTTAGTTATGTTTAGTTTAGTGATGGAAAGGGATGGGTACATGACACAGGTCAAGAATTATCTATGGGGCAAGGCCAATTATAATGCGATTAGGCAAGAATTAGGATGTATAGAATGGGGTAGCAAAATGCAAGGGATGCAGACAATGGAAATGTGGAGCTGGTTTAAGGAACAGCTATTGCGTTTCCTTGATAGGTATGTCCCTGTCAGGCAGGGAGGAAGTGATAAGGTAAGGGAACCATGGTTTACACCAGAAATTGCATCTCTTGTTAAGCAGAAGGAGGAGGCTTATGTGTTGATGAGGCAAGATGGTTCAGATGAGGTGATGGAGAGTTACAGATCAGCTAGGAAGGATTTAAAGAGGAAGTTAAGAAGAGCAAAGAGAGGACACGAGCAGTCTTTAGCAAATAGAATAAAGGAGAACCCTAAAGCTTTCTATACGTTTGTGAGGAACAAAAGGATGATTAGGGTAGGACTAGGGCCAAAATGTGTTGCTGCAAAAGCGCAGCAGGTCAGGCAGCATCCAAGGAACAGGAGAATCGACGTTTCGGGCATAAGCCCTTCTTCAGGATTCTTCGGGCTTATGCCCGAAACGTCGATTCTCCTGTTCCTTGGATGCTGCCTGACTTGCTGGGCTTTTCCAGCAACACATTTTCAGCTCTGATCTCCAGCATCTGCAGTCCTCACTTTCTCCTAGGAATAGGGCCAGTCAAAGACAGAAGTGGGAAGTTTAGTGTGGACCCTGTGGAGATCGGAGAGGTGCTAAACGAACATTTCTCATCAGATTTCACTCAGGAAAAGGAGAATATTGTAGAGGAGAAGAATGAGATATGAGATATCAGACTAGAAAGGATCGAGGTTAGTTACGAACAGTAGACAAGTCCCCTGGACCGGATGGGATTTAACTGAGGATTCTCTGGGAAGCTCGGGAGGAAATAGCAGAGCCCTTGGCTTTGATATTTGAGCCATCATTGTCTACAGGTTTAGTAACAGAGGACTGGAGGATTACAAATGTTGTGCCCTTGTTCAAGAAGGGTAATAGAGATGACACAGGTAATTAGAGACCGGTGAGCCTTACTTCTGTTATGGGAAAGATTTTGGAAAGGATTAAAAGAGATAAGATTTATAACAATCTGTTTGATTTCAGATAGTCAACATGGTTTCGTCAAGGGCAGGTCATGTTTCACAAACCACATTGAGTTTTTTGAGAAGGTGACCAAGCATGTAGATGAGGGTAGGGCAGTTGACGTGGTATACATGGACTTCAGTAAAATCTTTGATAGGTTTCCACATGGTAGGTTGTTGGAGAAAATGCAGAGGCATGGAATTGAGGGCGATATAGCAGTTTGGATTTGAAACTGGCTTTCTGAAAGAAGGCAGTGAGTGGTGGTTGTGGAAAATATTCAGCCTGGAGTCCGGTTACAAGTAGTGTGCCACAAGGATCTGTTTTGGGACCACTGCTGTTTGTCATTTTTATAAATGACTTAGACGCAGGCATAGGTGGATGGATTAGTAAATTTTCAGATGACACTAAGGTCGGTGGAGTAGTGGGCTGTTTGGAAGAATGTTACAGGTTGCAGGGGGACTTGGATAAACTGCAGAAATTGGGCTGAGAGATTGCAAATGGAGTTCAATGCAGCTAAATGTGAGGTGATACACTTTAGGAAGAATAACAAGAAGGCAGAGTACTGGGTCAATGGAAAGGTTCTTGGTAGTGTGCGTGTGCATGTGCAGAGGGATCCCTGAAAGTTGCCACCCAGGTGGGTAGTGCTGTTAAGAAGGCATACGGTGTATTGGGTTTCATTCTTGGTGGGATTGATTTCCAGAGCCGCAATATCATGCTGCAACTATACAAAACGCTGCTGCGGCCACACTTGGAATATTGTGTACAGTTCTGGTCCCCATATTTCAGGAAGGATGTGGAAGCATTGGAAAAGGTGCAGAGGAGATTTACCAGGATGTTGCCTGGTCTGGAGGGAAGGTCTTATGAGGAAAGGCTGAGAGACTTGGGTCTGTTCTCATTGGAAAGAAGGCGGCTAAGAGGGGATTTGATAGAGACATGCAAGATGATCAGAGGATTAGATAGCGTGGACGGTGAAAGTCTTTTTCCTAGGATGATTACTTTAGCATGTACGAGGAGGCATAACTACAAATTGAGGGGTGATCGATTTAAGACAGATGTCAGAAGCAGGTTCTTTACACAGAGTGGTAAGGGCGTGGAATGCCCTACCTGCTAATGTAGTCAACTCAGCCACATTAGGGAGATTTAAGCAATCCTTAGAAAAGCACATGGATGATTTTGGGATCGTGTCGGGGGACGAGCTGAGAATAGTTCACAGGTCGGCGCAACATCGAGTGCTGAAGGACCTGTTCTGTGCTGTACTGTTCTATGTTCTGTGTTCTATGTTCTATAATTAATTAATTAATTTTGTCCCAAATTATAAACTCAAAAAGCTTCCACACCAGCAAACTAAAACTGCCTGACTAGCCTGCAGTTGCTGGACCTATCTTTACATCTTTTTTGGAACAAGGGTGTAACAACTTGCTATTCTGATGAAGAATCATCTCAACTTGAAACTTTAGCTTGCTTTCTCCCCATGGAAGACAAGCAGGAGGTGGAAGAACACAGCAGGCTAGGCAGCATCAGGAGGTAAAAAAGTCAATATTTCGGGTGTAACCCTTTGACTTCTCCACTTCCTGATGCTGCCTGGCTTGCTGTGATCTTCCACCTCCTACTAGTCTACCATGGAGTCCAGCAATGCAGTTTTTTCTCTCTGTCGATGCTGCCTGACATGCTGTGATCTCCAGCACTTTTTGTTTTCAATTCTGGTATTACCTCCTTTATGTAAGGAAGATTCAAAAATTAAATCAGTACCTCAGCAATTTTCACTTTCACTACCTGTGGTTGCACCACATTTTAGTGTGGTGACTTATCAACTTTAAGGACAGCCAGCATACACAAAGTTTCCTCCTTTAAAACTGTAAACCCTTGTATTGTGTATGAATTACTTTCTCTTTCACCATAAATTGGCCTGCATCTACTTCCTTGATATTAACAGACGCCAAGTTAAAATTAAATTAATTTAATACCTCAGCCATACCATTCTGTCCAAGCATAATTCTCCTTTTCAGTCCATAATCAGGTAAAAACAAGGACTGTTGGAAACTAGATTGGAGTGGTGCTGGAAAAGCACAGCAGTTCAGGCAGCATCCGAGGAGCAGGAAAATCGACGTTTCGCACAAAAGCCCTTCATTAGGAATAGAGACAGAGTGCCTGCAGGGTGGAGAGATAAATGAGAGGTGGGTGGGGGTGGGGAGAAGGTAGTATAGAGTACAATAGGTGAATGGCGATGGGGATAGAGATTTTACTGCTCCTCTGCTGCCTGAACTGCTGTGCTCTTCCAGCACCACTAATCCAGAATCTGGTTTCCAGCATCTGCAGTTATTGTTTTTACATAGAGGTGATAGGTCAGGGAGGAGGATGGGGGAAGGTAACAAAGAGTACAATAGGTGAATGGGGGTGGGGATGAAGGTGATAGGTCAGAGAGGAGGGTAGAGTGGATAGGTGGGAAGAAAGATAGGCAGGTAGGACAGGTCCTGGGGACAGTGCTGAGCTGGAAGTTTGGAACTGGCGTGAGGTGGGGGAAGGGGAAATGAGGAAACTGGTGAAGTCCACATTGATGCCCTGGGGTTGAAGTGTGCTAGGGCGGAAGATGAGGCGTCCTTCCTCCAGGCGTCGGGTGGTGAGGGAGTGGTGGGGAAGGAGGCCCAGGACCTCCATGTCCTCGGCTGAGTGGGAGGGGGAGTTGAAATGTTGGGCCACAGGGTGGTGTGGTTAATTGGTGTGGGTGTCCCAGAGATGTTCCCCAAAGCGCTCTGCTAGGAGGCACCCAGTTTCCCCAATGTAGAGGAGACCGCATTGGGAGCAACGGATACAATAAATGATATTGGTGGATGTGCAGGTAAAACTTTGATGGATATGGAAGGCTCCTTTGGGGCCTTGGATGGAGGTGTGGGTGCAGGTTTTGCAATTCCTGCGGTGGCAGGGGAGGTTGCCAGGAAGGGAGGGTGGGTTGTTGGGGGGCGTGGAACTGACCAGGTAATCACAGAAGGAATGGTCTTTGCGGAAGGTGGAAATGGGTGGGGAGGGAAATATATCTCTGGTGGTGGGGTCCATTTGGAGGTGGCGGAAATGTCGTCGGATGATGTGGTTTATGCGAAGGTTGATGGAGTGGAAGGTGAGCACCAGGGGGGTTCTGTCCTTGTTACGGTTGGAGCGGTGGGGTCTGTTGAGAGAAGGTTGAGCAATTCATCAACTTCACTAACACATTCCACCCTGACTTTAAATTTACCTGGACCATCTCTGACATCTCCCTCCCCTTCCTGGACATCTTCATCTCCATTAATGATGACCAACTTGACACCAACATTTTTTACAAACCCACCTCTTCCCACAGCTACCTGGATTACACCTCTTCCCACCCTACCTCCTGCAAAAATGCATCCCATATTCCCAATTCCTCCACTTCCGCCGTATCTGCTCCCAGGAGAAACAGTTCCACCACAGAACACACCAGATGGCCTCCTCCTTTAGAGACTGCAATTTCCCTTCCCATGTGGTTAAAAATGCCCACCAATGCATCTCGTCCACATCCCGCACCTCCACCCTCAGACCCCACCCCTCCATCTGTAACAAGGACAGACCCCCCCTGGTGCTCACCTTCCACCCTACCAACCGTCACCGATACCCAGCATGAGCAAAACTAATGTAGTGTACAAAATCCCATGCAAGGACTGCACAAAACACTATATAGGACAAACAGGAAGACAGCTAACGATCCGCATCCACGAACATCAACTAGCCACGAAACGACACGACCAGCTATCCATAGTAGCCACACATGTAGACGACAAGCAACATGAATTTGACTGGGAAAACACTACCATTATAGGGCAAGTGAAACAAATAACAGCCAGGGAATTCCTAGAAGCATGGCACTCATCCACAAACCCCATCAACAAACACATCGACCTGGACCCAATATACTGGCCACTACAACTGGAAGCGGCAGGGAGAGGCCACTATAAATGCCGGAGGAAACACCACAGAAGCGCTTCACAGGAGGCTCCCAAGCACCGAGGATGTCACCTAGACAGGGGACGAAACGTTTGCAACAAAAATTTCCAGCTCGGCGAACAGAACCACAGCAACGAGCACCCGAGCTACAAATCTTCTCACAAACTTTGAACCTTCACATAAACCAAATCATCTGACGACATTTCTGTCACATCCAAACGGACCCCACCACCACGGATATAGAGAACATAGAACATAAAACAGTACAGCACAGAACAGGCCCTTCAGCCCACAATGTTGTGCCGACCACTGATCCTCATGTATGCAGCCTCAAATTTCTGTGAACATATGCATGTCCAGGAGTCTCTTAAATGTCCCCAATGACCTTGCTTCCACAACTGCTGCTGGCAACGCATTCCATGCTCTCTCAACTCTCTGTGTAAAGAACCCGCCTCTGACATCCCCTCTATACTTTCCTCCAACCAGCTTAAAACTATGACCCCTCGTGTTAGTCATTTCTGCCCTGGGAAATAGTCTCTGGCTATCGACTCTATCTGTGCCTAATTGTATACCTCAATTAGGTCCCCTCTTCTCTTTTCTCCAATGAGAAAAGTCCGAGCTCAGTCAACCTCTCCTCATAAGATAAGCCCTCCAGTCCAGGCAGCATCCTGGTAAATCTCCACTGAACCCGCTCCAAAGCATCCACATCTTTCTTATAATAGAGCGACCAGAACTGGACGCAGTATTCCAAATGCGGTCTAACCAAAGTTTTATAGAGCTACAACAAGATCTCACGACTCTTAAACTCAATAGCCCTGTTAATGAAAGCCAAAACACCATATGCTTTCTTAACAACCCTGTCCACTTGGGTGGCCATTTTAAGGGATCTATGTACCTGCACTCCAACATCCCTCTGTTTCTCCACACTGCCAAGAATCCTATCCTTAATCCTGTGCTCAGCTTTCAAATTCGACCTTCCAAAATGCATCACCTCACATTTATCCAGGTTGAACTCCATCTGCCACCTCTCAGCCCATCTCTGCATCCTGTCAATGTCCCGCTGCAGCCTACAACAGCCCTCTATACTGTCAACGACATCTCCAACCTTTGTGTCATCTGCAAACTTGCTGACCCATCCTTCAATCCCCTCATCCAAGTCATTAATAAAAATTACAAACAATAGAGGCCCGAGGACAGAGCCCTGTGGAACACCACTCACCACAGACTTCCAGGCAGAATATTTTTCCTTCTACTACCACTCGCTGTCTTCTGTTGGCCAGCCAATTCTGTATCCAGACAGCTATGTTCCCTTGAATCCCATTCCTCCTGACCTTCTGAATGAGCCTGCCATGGGGAACCTTATCAAATGCCTTGCTGAAGTCCATATACACCACATCCACAGCTCAACCCTCATCAACTTTTCTAGTCACATCCTCAAAGAACTCAATAAGGTTTGTGAGGCATGACCTACCCCCCACAAAGCCGTGTTGACTGCATTTAATCAAGCCATGCTCTTCCAGATGGTCATAAATCCTATCCCTCAGAATCCTTTCTAACACCTTGCAGATGACAGACGTGAGACTTACTGGGGAGGGATATATTTCCCTCCCCACCCCTTTCCGCCTTCCGCAAAGACCATTCCCTCCGTGATTACCTGGTCAGGTCCACACCCCCCAACAACCCAACCTCCCATCCTGGCACCTTCCCCTTCCACCGTAGGAATTGCAAAACCTGCACCCACACCTCCTCTCTCACCTCAATTCAAGGCCCCAAAGAAGCCTTCCACATTCATCAAAGTTTTATCTGCACATGCACCAATATCATTTATTGTATCCGTTGCTCCCGATGCGGTCTCCTCTACATTGGGGAGACTGGATGCCTCCTAGCAGAGCGCTTTAGGGAACATCTCTAGCACACCCACACCAATCAACTACACCGCCCTGTGGCCCAACATTTCAACTCCCCCTCCCACTCAGCCGAGGACATGGAGGTCCTAGGCCTCCTTGCCCACCACTCCCTCACCACCTGACGCCTAGAGGAAGAACTCCTCCTCTTCCGCCTCGGAACACTTCAACCCCAGTGCATCAATGTGGACTTCACCAGTTTCCTCGTTTCCCCTCCCCCCACCTCACCCCAGTTCCAAACTTCCAGCTCAGCACTTGTTATGACTTGTCCTATCTTCCTTTCCACCTATCCACTCCACCCTCCTCTCTGACCTATCACCTTCATCCCCACTCCCATTCACCCATTGTACTCTTTGCTACCTTCCCCCACCCTCCTGTCTGACCTATCACCCCCATCCCCACCCCGACTCACCTATTGTACTCTATGCTACTTTCTCCCCACCCCCACCCTCCTCTCATTTATCTCTCCACTCTGCCTCTATTCCTGATGAAGGGCTTTAGCCCGAAATGTCGATTTTCCTCCTCCTCGGATGCTGCATGAACTGCTGTGCTTTTCCAGCACCACTCTAATCTAGAACCCAATCCATAATTAGTCTCATGCCTCCTTAAACAAATTGTTTTCTCGTTTGTTTCTTCTCAAACTCTCTCTGCTTCCCTTATTTATTTTTTGAATTCTCCTTTGAACGTGTTTGTACATTTGGCCTGGGTCTCAATTTTGTTATCCAAACAATACCTTAAGCACACTCTTCTGCTTCATCTTAATTTCTTTTGTAATTAGGAAGCTCTGGATTTGTTTGTGGGAATATACCTTGACTTGCACAGTAAAAGCAGCCTTGGGTCCTGTCGTCAGTACCACTGTGACGCAATTGGGGAAAGAATGCCTGGCAGTCAACATTGCAGTGATACAGTTCTGGAAGACTGCCCTGTAGCAATTATTGTGGTGATACAGTTCCGGAAGATTTCCCTTCAGCCAGTACCCCAGTGAAGCAATCTGGAGAAGTATCCTGTAAACAGAATCGCAGTGAGGCAATTTGGGATAAATAGCCTGAAACTAGAATTGCAGTGAGGCAGTCTAGGAAGAGTGTCTTACAGTCAGCATTGTGGTGATCCAGTTTGGGAGGACTGTCCTTTTGCCAGTATCACAATGAAGCAGTGTCTTGTATCCAGGAGAGTATCTTGTAGCCAGGTTTATAGTGAAGCAGTCTGGGAAGAGAGTGGTGCAGTCAATTCTCATTTTAAAAAAACAAAATAACAGACAGAACATCTAAATTGCATTGGCTGCTAATAAATTGCTGTTAGGGAGTATCTCTAAATTGCTTTAAATTAGGAAAGAGGGGTGTGAATGCCAGTCCCTAGTTTTAGGGAATGAAGCTGGGCAAGTGATAAATGGAACATTGGGGAAGCATTTTGACAGTGGTTACCATAATTAATTCTGATTTAAGGTAATTATGGATAGACTTGAAATAAAGATTTTGAATTGGGGAGGGGCAGACCAATTTTAATGGGCGGCACAGTGGCACAGTGGTTCGCACTGCTGCCTCACTGCGCCAGAGACCCGGGTTCAATTCCCACCTCAGGCAACTGACTGTGTGAAGTTTGCACAATCTCCCCGTGTCTGCGTGGGTTTCCTCCCACAGTCCAAAAAATGTGCAGGTTAGGTGAATTAGCCGTGCTAAATTGCCCGTAGTGTTAGGTGAAGGGGTATATGTAGGGGAATGGGTCTGGGTGGGTTGAGCTTCGGCGGGTTGGTGTGGACTTGTTGGGCCGAAGGGCCTGTTTCCACACTGTAAGTAATCTAATCTAATATGTTACGATCCGGCCGAATTAGTTTGGGAACAGCTACTTGCAGGAAAATCTATGTCAGAGCAGTGGGATTTTTTCAAAGAAAATAGTGAGCATACAGAGCCAACATGTCTCTGTAAACATAAAGTGTAGGACCACCAAGTGTATAGAAACCTTGGATTTCAAGGGATCGACAGAACTGGAAAAGGAATAAAAGGAAACTTATGGCAGATATTGAGGCTCAAATCAGAGGATGCCCAAGAAAGCATAGAAAGTGCAGAGAGTGACTTAAAAATAAATTAGGAAAATGAAGAGAGCACATAAAAAAAAAATTGGCATGTAATGTTAAGAAAAACCCAAAAAAATTGCAGAGGCAAGAGAATAACCAGGAAAAGAGTAGGGTCCATTTTTCTGCAAAGTGGTGAACGTTATTGAAGCCGGAAGACACAGCTGAGATTTTAAATGAAAACGTTGTATCTGTATTCATCAGAGAAGAACAATGTAAGTATAGAAGTGAGGGAGAAGGGCTGAGTTATTCTTAAATTAAGTAGCATTGAGAGAGGGGTTTTTTTTTGTAGTTTTAGCAGGCTTGAAAGAGGACAAATCCCCCAGCAGAAATGAGGTATACTCTAGGCTGCTGTGGGAGACAAGAGAAGAGATTGCATAGGGGTCTGACTTTAATTTTCAAAAGGTATCTGACAGCTGCAATAACTAATGTTCTACAATTATTCAAGAGGAGTGGCAGGGATAAATCAGGAACCTAAAGGCCTGTGCATCTAACATTTGTGGTGAGGAAACTATGTGGAAAAAATTTGAAGGTACAGAATTAATCTCCACTTGGAGAGGAAAGGAATAATCAAGGGTAGTAAGTATAGCACTATTTGTGGGAGATCACAAAAAAAACTGATTGAATTTTTCAAGGAGATGTGTAAGTGACATAATGCAGTTTGTGTAACCTACAAGGACTTCAATAAGGTTTTTGACAACCTCTGGCATGACAGACTGGTTAGGAAGAAACATTTCCCTTAGTAGAGGAGTCAATAAGCAGGCTGCACAGTTTAAGGTTTAGAGCACGCGGCTTAGAAGAAATTTGAGAAGTGAATAGGTAGCTGCCTAAAAGGATGATGGAGGCACGAACCTTCAAGACATTTAAGAATGGGTAGCACAGTGGTTAGCACTACTGCCTCAGTGCCAGGGAGCCAAGTTCAATTCTAACCCTCAGGCAGCTGTCTGTATGGAGTTTGCACATTTTCCTTGTGTCTGTGTGAGCTTCCACCAGGTACTCTGGTTTTGGGTATATTAGAGATCTGGGTTGGATGCTGTTCAGAGGGTGTGTAGACTTGATAGGCTAAATTGCCTCTATCTACCCTTTATGCATTCTATAATTCTATAAGTACTTAAATGAATATTTGAAAGGCATAGCCTATAAGGCTATGGAACCAAGTACAGGAAAATGGGATCAAAATAGGTGAATGTTAGGTGAAGGCCTCTTTTTGTGCTGTAGAAATTATGACTTCATTTGAATGATCTCTTCTGTAAAAACAGCTTATTGTTCAGCGACGTTTGCTTGCGAATCAATGATTCTAATTTATCTGTAGCAGATTTACCCTTACCTAATTGAATTTCACTTTCCCTCAGTTAACTATCCCTACTCTGGTTGCTTTGTGTCTATTATAACAACCACTCTCAACATTATGACACAATGATCACTGCCCACTAAATGCTCCCCCACTAATACTTGACCTACTTGGCCTGCCTCATATCTAAGCATGAGGTCTGACAGTGCCTTCTTTCTTGTTAACCTGTACAGATAGAGCAGTTGGCAATCCTACTGACCACAAGGTATAAACTCCTGTCTCTCTTTATTCTTTACACGACTCTTATCCCAGTCTATACTGAGATAATATATATTCTAACTATTCTACAAATGTTGCACTGCTCTTTAGTTTTCTTGCAAACAGTTCCTCCATATATGTATTAATGGCAAAGCAAACATTAACTATCCTTTGCTAAATTCAGAAAGAATGCGCCTCACAATTGGATTGTGACAGTGAATTGTATTGAATTAGCTTTATTGTCACATGTACTCAAATGGGTACAGTGAAAAATGTACACTTAAGGTGTCCTTTCAGGTACAAATGTCCGTAGGTACCAGCTTCTTCAGTTAGAATTCTTAGAAAATAGAGAAGTAAAAAATTCATAAAATTGTAATTATAAAATGGAGAAAGCAAAAGAAATTCAGAACACTGTCTTCCAACCCAGTCCATGCTGGCACTGAACCTCCTGTCAGGCCTTGACTCCAGACCACGCGGGGCTTTCCCTCAGGGTTAACGAGGATGGGAGGTCTCTTTGGAATCACCTCAAGACTGGAAGCCCACGCTGAGGCTATGCTAGGCCAAGAGACCACCATGTACCACCAGAAGACGACTATGCCAAGCTGAGAGACCACTGGGCCAGGCCAGGAGACCACCACATCAGGCGGAGAGGATATATCATCAGGTCTGAGCTCAAGCTGGGACTTCCAAGGTTGGAAGTTGAGTTTCAAGTCCAGGAGTTCCAAGGATGGGTGGTCAGAGGCCACGGATACCGAAGCTGCAAGCTCAGAAGCTGGGAGTCCTGAGGCCATGAGTTCCATTGCCACAAGGTTGGTGCCTGTGAGGTCAGAGGCTGTGAGGGTGGAAGTTCTAAGGGTAGGCGTTCTGAGGCTGCGAGGTCAGAGGCCACAAATTCTGAGGCCAGAAGATCAGAAGCCAGGAGTTTTGAGGCAGGTTTTTCTGAGGCCATGAGGTCGGAGGCCAGGAGGTTGAAGACCATAATACACTAAGGCTGTGAGGTTTGAGGCCAGGCGTTCCAAGGCCAAGAGTTCCAAGGCCAGGAGGTCAGAGGACACAAGGTCAGAGGTTGGGTGGCAGAGTAGGGAGAAGAGGAGAAATAAAAGACAAGAGAAAGCAGAAAAAAAGGAAAATGTATGGATGGGGCAAAGAAACTTCAGCTGTAGTGTCCTACTCCGCCATCATCTTGGACAACTTCCATTTCTAAAATTTCCTACCATTTTTTACTCCCCACCTCCTCAAACACACTTCCTGGAGGTGTGGCCATAAATGGTATTGAAAGACCAGTACATTTCACAAAATGAGGAAACTAGACACTTGAGTTCAATCTTCCTTTACAGTGGAACAATAGTCTGTGTTCATTCAGGGTTTGTAGGATGATTTTGCAAATTCCCTGCTAGCAGTGCTCTGAAAGCTTGTACTTTCAAATAAACCTGTTGAACTGTAACCTGGTTTAGTGTGATTTTTAACATTTAACAAAAGCCATAGTATTGGAGCTCCTGATTCTTAGGCCTGCACTCTGTGTAAGCACAGCTTCCCAGTGATCTGACTCCAAGGACAAATTCAGTGAGAATACCATAATATCTAGAATTACACCCCTTAGAACTGCTATGAAGTGGAGCTGTTTAAGCCTGGCATAACTTACAATGTATGTGCTGTCTTTATGCCCAGCCTTTAATTAACTTTGTATTTTCCAACATGTAAATTGTTCAACACTTAGATAAAAATCACACAACACCAGGTTATAGTCCAAAAGGTTTAATTGGAAGCACACTAGCTTTCGGAGCAATGCTCCTTCATCAGGTGATTGATTGTCATAGAACATACAATATAAAACAGTACAATACAGGAATAAGCCCTTTGGCCCACCATGTCTTGTGGTGACCATGACATTCTAAACCAATCCTATCTACTTGCACATAGTCTGTACCCTCTATTCTTGCCTGCTTGTCTTTTCATATGTCTGTCCAAATGCCTCTTAAATGTTACGATTGTGTCTGTTTCTACTACCTCCCCTAGCAGGATATTCCAGGCACCTACCACCCTCTGCATACAAAGCTTGGCTCACATACTACCTTTAAACTTTCCCCCTTTTACTTAAACTTATTCCCCATTGTATTTGACATTTCCATCCCGGGAGAAAGACTGACTTTCCTCCCTTTCAATGCCTGTCATCATTTTATATAATTCTATTAGGTCACCACTCAGCCTCTGATGCTCTCGTGAAGCATTCAGGAGAAGTAGCAGAGCTCTGAAAGCTAGTGCTTCCAAATAAACCTGTTGGACAGCAACCTGGTATTGTGTGATTTTTAACTTTGTCCATCCCAGTTCAACACTGGCTCCTCCACATCATGCCTAGTGAAGACAATCCATGTTTGTCCAACCTCTTCTTATAGTTAACAGACTGCAATCAAAGTAACATCCTGGTAAACCTTCTGCACCCTCTCCAAAGCTTCCACACCATTCTTATAGTCTGCCTATATCTACATAATGAAAGAAACGCTGGCAGGAACGAACAAACTCATCCCTCCCACAATCCTATCTACATAATGAAAGAAACGCTGGCAGGAACGAACAAACTCATCCCTCCCACAATCCTTCAGCATTATATTTGATGAAATGAGAGTAAACTTAAAAAAAAGATGGTGAGGCCATGAATATTCTCTATTTTTTTATTTTAGAGTAAGGGCTAAGTGAATTAGATAGAGGGAAAGGAAGAAAACAAACAGTTTTTATGCATCAGTGTGTATGTAAATTCATTAGCAAACTTAATAGAATTGAGATGCTGGAAATTAAATTAGCAAGTTACATCTGTCAACTATTAAGGTGACCCTGTGGTTTATTAACCACTTCCTTTAAAATCCAAAATCCACAAAAATAATTGTGCATGGTTATGTATATAATTTTGATTTGGAGTCAGAAAGCTGCTTATTTTTTACATTGATAGCTTTGTTGCCAGTGACTTTGTTGGCCAGTCATCTCCATTGTGGCAATGAAAATTATACATTGATCTTCTACCCAAATCCTATCCTCTGGAAATATGCACAGGAACAAAGTGTCAACTAGAATTCAATGTAAATCTATTTCACTTCACCAAAACAAAGAACTGAATGCATATGCCAATTCTGTTGGAGATATAACATTCCTTTCTGTAGATTGCCACCTCGCTGTAGTGGAGAGGCTTGAGTGTTACATTGATCTCGAGAGCAATGCCACCAGGGGTTCCCAATTCCTGACAGAGTCACTCATGACGGTAAGGTCTCAGGGACGGAATCAGATAAAGCACAGTCAAAATCAAGTCCTGAGTGGTGATCTCGGTGCAAGATGTTCATTTGATATCAATGGCTGTGGAGGCAAATGAAGGTTGAAGCTGTAGGGAAATTCCAAACGTCAAGGTTTTCTTGCCAATGAAACTGGATCTGTCTGCCTTCTGACAAGGACCACTTGTGGCTACTGGTGTGCAACAACAGTCTTATGTTAAACGTTATCCTGCACATAGCATCTACCTGGAGGAATTCAACCTCTCCCCACACATTTCATATGTTGAGAGTGTTTTGGTTCCTATATCGAAGGAATAATGTGCTGGCATTTGAGGGGGTCCAGAGGAGGTTTACAAAAATGACCTTGAGGATGAAGGGCTTGTCATATGAAGAGTGGTTGAGGACACTGGTGTTTAAAAGGATGAGGGGTGAATTTGGTTCAAACATAAAGTGTACTGAGAGGCCTGGATAGAGTGGAAATGGAGAAGTTGTTTCCGCTACTAGGAGACACCAGAATGCAAGTGCACAGCCTTAAAGAGAAGGGACTACTCTTTAGAACTGAGATGCAGAGGAATTTATTCAAGCAGAGGATTTCAATCTGTTGCCACAGAGGCCTATGGAGACCAAGTCATAGATGATATTTCAGACAGAGATGATTCTTGATTTGTATGGGGATCAAGGCTTACAACGGGAGAGTAGGTGATATGGGGTTGAGAAATGTATCAGCCATGATTGAATGGAGGAGCAGACTCAATAGGCCAAATGGCTTAATTATACTCTTATGGTCTTAAAACATAAGCCCTGCAGTGATGGCTGAGGGGACAGGATTGCGGGATCTGGAAGTCCCGAGATTTGTACTAGCACATAGGCAATGGTCTTTGTCTCAGTTATTTCACTGTTGGAATAAGAACAGGAAAGTGTTTTGGCAGCTTGCTTCACAATTGAGCAATGTTTTTCAGGATCCACTCTTCTCACCCTGTCTGGGGAATGAACTAGGAAAACTGCCCTAAAAATAGTCTGTTCTGACCAACCTGACAGGAAAACAGCAATCAGCTCATTTACATGCAGTCTGAAAACCAAAGTCAAAATCAGTCTGAGAACATGGAATGTACAAAGCTTCATGGATAACAAGTAATCATCCCTCTTTCACACAAACTCAGGCACTTCAATACTGATATCTCTGTCCTGCAGGAGACTTGAAAAGCAGGTGAAGAGACACTGAGGGAAAAGATAATGATTACGTTTTCTTCTGGGGAGGAAAACCTGAGGGTCAATCCAGGATGCATGGAATTGGATTTTCCGTCAAGAACAAATTCATCATCTGACTCTTGAAGCACTCTGTTGGCCTCATGACTTTCTGTCAACTAGTTGATAAAAGCTGGCATTCAACAGTTATGAGTGCCTTTGCTTCAACCCTTGATGCCATAGAGGAGTCTAAAAATGGCTCTGACACCACCCTGGACACCATGCTCACCAACATCCCTAATGAAGATAAAATAATCTTCCTTAGAAACTTCAATATCAGGATTGGAAAGGACTCCCAACTCTGGAGAGGAATCGTCAGAAAGGAAGGAGTCAGGAATTGCAACTTCTACTGCTCACCAAATGTGTGAAACTCAGTTGTTAATAATCAACACACTGATCCACCAAACGATGAGTTCAAGACTCAGTCAAAGTACATGACTAACTATGTTATCATTTAATTCGAAGATCAAAAGTGGTCCTCATTACCAAAGCAATGATCAGTGCAGATGGCTGCTGGATAGACCACCGGCTCATCTGTTCCGCTGTGTTCACCAAATGCCACCAGAAGCACCTGCAGACAAATAGATAGTTCAGAAAAAAGCTGAGATTTGATAGAAGTTTATAAAATAATGAGAAATAGAGAGTAAATGGTAGTTGTCTTTTCCCTAGTATGGGGGATTTCAAGACTGGGGGCACATTTTTAAGGTGAGAGGAGGAATTTTAAAAAAGACATGAGGAAAACTTTTTTATACAATGGGTTGTTTGCGTGTGGAATGAACTTCATAGAATCCCTACAGTGTGGAAATAGGCCCTTTGGCCCAACAAGTCCACACCGACCCTTCAAAGAGTAACTCACTGAGATCCATTCCCCTACCCTATTACTCAACATTTGCCCCTGACTAATGCACCTAACCTAACCTACACATCCCTTAACACTATGACCAATGTTGCATGGCTAATTCACCGAACCTGCACATCTTTGGATTGTGGGAAGAAATGAGCATCCGGAGGAAACCCATGCAGACACGGGGAGAATGTGCAAACTCCACACAGACAGTCACCTGAGGCCGGAATCAAACCCAGGTCCATGGCGCTGTGAGACAGCAGTGCTGCCCAACTTCCTGAGAAAATTACAACATTTAAAAGGCATTTGGATATATACATGAATAGGAAATCTTTAAAGGGATATGGGCCACGAGCAGGCAGGTTCAATGAGTTTAGTTTGGGATTATATTCAACATGGACAAGTTGGACCAAAGGGTCTGATTCCGTGTTGTATGACTCTATGACTCAATATTGTGTGGCTTCAAGAGTGAGCAGACTGGTAAACTTCTAACAATGTCTTCATCAAAATATGCAGCGTTAGTTTTAGTAGTGACTCCCATGTTGATGGGTCGGGCGTAGTTGGCGGCAAGGCAGTGGAGGAGGGTTGGCAGTGCTGGTGTCATTGGTGAGCTGGCTGGTGAGCTAGGACTCTCTTTCAATTATATCTTTTATCCTTTCTATTCTTAACCTATTCAAAATGGCACCAAATTGTGTTGACTGTTGAAGCTTTTCACTGTATTTTGCTATATTACTCATTTTAAAATGCAAGTGACAACCATTCATTCAATCATTATCTTTCATTAATGGAATGGAAGAAATCTGAAAAGAACTGAAAACAGCCATCATCTCATGCTGTGAAGAATGACAATGGGTTACAAGATAAGGAAATGCCAAGACTGGTTCAACAAGAATGACCGCATCATCCGACACCTCATCAGTGAGTCAAAGAGTAGATCTCATCAAACAGCAAATACGGAGTTACACAGCAGAACTAGTGAAATCAAGAACCAATGGTTGACTGAGAAAGCTAAGGAGTTTCAACATTGTTTCTTCAGTGCCATGGCTATACGGACCCAACAGTCTTGTCCTTCAACTGCTAAGAGGTAGGATAGAACCCTTTTGACAAATAGAAAAAACATCAACCTCCAATAGACAGAACACCTCAGAGAACTTATAAACCACAATGTAATCATTGATATGGACATATTTGAGAAAATCTCTCAACTTCTTGGCAAAAATTGTCTTGGTCCCCACCTGATGAGGCTAAAGTTGAAGCTGCCATTAGACACATGAGGATTGCAAAAGCCACAGCAATAAATGAGATTCCAACAGAGATTTTCAAACTTGAAGTAGCAGAGGATGCCCATCAGTTTCACATGGTCACGGAGAAGAGATCACATCCAGAGTGAGGCACTTGAGTATATATTTCTGGGACTTTGGAGTGGCATGGAAATTTGATGCAGAAGAGAAAAGGGACCTTTTGCATGCTTTTTTGTAAAGTCTTTTTTTAACAGAATTAATTGAAGCTCATGATCAGGGCTCAGCATAAAACAAGGAGTGATATTATAGAAATACCATAAGTTCATTAGTTGGTAATAGCTGCAAATTTGACAATGATAATTTACTTTCAGATTAAAGGTAAACAGAAGAAATATTTTACAGACTAAAAAGCTGACAGACGAGTAGGGTTAAAAAATACAAATTAAGAAACTAGAAAATAAAATAGAGATGCAGGAGCAGATGCAGCACTATTAATAAGAAATGAAATGCGGATTGTTGTGAGAAACTCTCTAGGCTCAGATGATGTAGAGTCAATTTAGATGGAGCTGTAAGAACAGTGAGGGGAAGAAGAATTAGTATGAGTAGTGTACAAATCCCCAAACAGTTACTATTATGTACCAAAGGCTATACGTCAACAAATAATGGGAGCATATAAAAAAAAGCAAACATTATGTGTGACTTTAATTGTAGAAGTCATAGAATCTCTACAGAACAGGCCATTCAGCCTATAGAGCCCACACCGACTCTCTGAAGACCATCCCACTCAGATCCATCTCCTTACTCTATCCCACAAACCCTACATTTCTCATAGCAAACCCTTCTAGTGTGCACATCCTTGGACACAAGGGCCAATTTAGCATGGAAAAGCGCAGCAGGTCAGGCAGCATCCAAGGACCGAAGAAGGGCTTATGCCCGAAACGTCGATTCTCCTGTACATAATAGTCTTCAGCAACACATTTTCAGCTCTGATCTCCAGCATCTGCAGCTCTCACTTTCTCCCAATTTAGCATGGCCAATCCAACTAACCTGCACATCTTTAGACTGTGGGAGAAAACTGGAGAACCAGGAGACAACCCATGCAGATAAGGGGAAAATGTGCAAACTCCACAAAGACAGTTTCCCGAGGGTGGAATTGAACCCAGATCCCTGGTGCTGTGATGCTTGCATATAAGGCAGTCTTCCTCCTAAGTCTTCAATATGGCTGCAAACCTGAAATGAAGCATAGACACCACATCATTGAGAAGTACCATCAACAAAGTCATAGAGATGGTACAGCATGGGGGAAACAGACCCTTTGTTCCAACTCTTCCATGCTGACCAGATATCCCAACCCAATCTAGATCCACCTGCCAGCACCTGGCCCATATCCCGACAAACCCTTCCAATTCATATACCCATCCAAATGCCACTTAAATGTTGCAACTGTATCAGCCTCCACCACTTCCTCTGGCAGCTCATTCCATACACATACCACCTTCTATGTGAAAAGGTTGCCCCGTAGGTCTCTTTTATATCTTTCCCCTCTCACTCTAAACCTATGCCCACTAGTTCTGGACTCCCCAAGCCAAGGGAAAAGACTTTGCCTATTAACGCTATCCATGCCCCTAATAATTTTGTAAACCTCTATAAGATCACCTCTCAGCCTCTGACGCTCCAGGGAAAACAGCCCCACCCTGTTCAGCCTCTCCCTGTAGCTCAAATCCTCCAACCCTGACAACATCCTTGGAAATCTTTTCTGAACCCTTTCAAGTTTCACAACATTTTTCCGATAATAAGGAGACCAGAATTGCATGCAATATTCCAGCAATGGCCTAACCAATGTCCTGTACAGCCGCAACATGACCTCCCAACTCCTGTACTCAATACTTTGACCAATAAAGGAAAGCATACCAAACGCCGCCTTCACTATCCTATCTACCTGTGACTCCACTTTCATGGAGCTATGAACCTGCACTCCAAGGTCTCTTTGTTCAGCAACACTCTCTAGGATCTTACCATTAAGTGTATAAGTCCTGATAAGATTTGCTTTCCCAAAATGCAGCACCTTGCATTTATCTGAATTAAACTCCATCTGCCACTTCTCAGCCCATTGGCCCATTTGATCAAGATCCTGTTGTAATCTGAGGCAATGCTCTTCACTGTCCACTACATGTCTAATTTTGGTGTCATCTGCAAACTTACTAACTGTATCTTTTATGCCCGCATCCAAATCATTTATGTAAATGACAAAAAGTAGAGGATCCACCACCAAACCTTGTGGCACTCCATTTTTCGCAGGCCTCCAGTCTGAAGAACAACCCTCCACCAGCACCCTCTGTCTTCTACTTTTGAGCCAGTTCTGTATCCAAATGGCTAGTTCTCCCTGTATTCTGTGAGATCTAACCTTGCTAACCAGTCTCCCATAGGGAACCTTGTCGAACACCTTACTGAAGTCCATATAGATCACATCTACTGCTCTGCCCTCATCAATCCTCTGTTACTTCTTCAAAAAAACTCAATCAAGTTTGTGAGACATGATTTCCCATGCACAAAGCCATGTTGACTATCCCTAATCAGTCCTAGCCTTTCCAAATACATGTACATCCTGTCCCTCAGGACTCCCTCCAACAACTTGCCCAACACTGATGTCAGGCTCACTGGTCTATAGTTCCCTGGCTTGTCCTGACCACCCTTCTTAAATAGTGGTATCACGTTTGCCAACCTCCAATCTTCTGGCACCTCACCTGTGACTATCGATGATACAAATATCTCAACAAGAGGCCCAGCAATCACCTCTCCAGCTTCCCACAGAGTTCTAGGGCACACCTGATCAGGATACTGGGGATTTATCCACCTTTACCCGTTTCAAGACATCCAGCACTTCTTCCTCTGTAATATGGACATTTTGCAAGATGTCACCATCTATTTCCCTACAGTCTATATCTTCCATATTCTTTTCCACAGTAAATACTGATGAAAAATATTCATTTAGTATCTCCCCCATTTTCTGCAGCTCCACACAAAGGCTGCCTTGCTGATCTTTGAGGGGCTCTACTCTCTCCCTAGTTACACTTTTGTCCTTAATATATTTGTAAAAACTCTTTGGATTCTCTTTAATTCTATTTGCCAGAGCTATCTCATGTCCCCTTTTTGCCCTCCTGATTTCCCTCTTAAGTATACTCCTAATTCCTTTATACTCTTCTATGGGATTCACTTGATCTATCCTGTCTACACCTTACATATGCTTCCTTCTTTTTCTTAACCAAACCTTCAATTTCTTTAGCATCCAGCATTCCCTTTACCTACCAGCCTTTCCTTTCACCCTAACAGGAATATACTTTCTCTGGATTCTCATTATCTCATTTCTGAAGGCTTCCCATTTTCCAGCCATCCCTTTACCTGAGAACATCTGCCTCCAATCAGTTTTCGAAAGTTCTTGCCTAATACCGTCAAAATTGGCCTTTCTCCAATTTAGAACTTCAACTTTTAGATCTGGTCTATCCTTTTCCATTATTATTTTAAATCTAATATAATTATGGTCCCTGGCCCAAAGTGCTCCCCCACTGACACCTCAGTCACCTGCCCTGCCTTATTTCCCAAGTGTAGGTCAGGTTTTGCATCTTCTCTAGTCGGTACATCCACATACTGAATCAGAAAATTGTCTTGTACACACTCAACAAATTCCTCTCCATCTAAACTCTTAACACTATGGCAGTCCCAGTCTATGTTTGGAAAGTTAAAATCCCCAACCATAACACTATTATTCTTACAGATAGCTGAGATATCCCTACAAGTTTGTTTCTCAATTTCTCTCTGACTATTAGAGGGTCTATATTACAATCCCAATAAGGTGATCATCCCTTTCTTATTTCTCAGTTCCTCCCAAATAACTTCCCTGGATGTATTTCTGGGATTATCCTCCCTCAGCACAACTGTAATGCTATCCTTTATCAAAAATGCCACTCTCCCTCCTCTCTTGCCTCCCTTTCTATCCTTCCGATAGGATTTGTATTCTGGAACATTAAGCTGCCAGTCCAGCCCATCCCTGAACCATGTTTCTGTAATTGCTGTGATATCCCAGTCCCATGTTCCTAACCATGCCCTGAGTTCATCTGTCTTCCCTGTTAGGCCCCTTACATTGAAATAAATGCAGTTTAATGTATTAGTCCTACCTTGTCCCTGCCTGCCCTGACTGTTTGACTCGCTTCTGTTCTCAACTGTACCCGTCTGAGATTGATCTCTTTCCTCACTATCTCCCTTGGTCCCCCCCTCCAACCAACTTTACTAGTTTAAAACCTCCCGAGCAGCTCTCGCAAATTTCCCTGCCAGTATATTAGTCCCCTTTCAATTTAGGTGCAATCTGTCCTTCTTGTACAGATAACTTCTACCCCAAAAGAGATTCCAATCACCCAAAAATGTGAATCCTTCTCCCATACACCAGCTCCTCAGCCATGCATTCATCTGCTCTATCCTCCTATGCCTGCCCTCACTAGCTCGTAGCAACGCGAGTAATCCAGATATTACTACTCTCGAGGACCTCCTTTTTAAATTTCTGCCTAACTCCTTGTAATCTCCCTTCAGAACCTCAACCTTTTCCCTTCCTGTTTCATTGGTTCCAATGTAGACAATGACCCGTCTCCCCCATGAGAACATTCTGCACCCTCTCTGAGACATCTTTGATCCTGGCACCAGGGAAGCAACACACCATTCTGCTTTTTCGCTGCTGACCAGAGAAATGTCTGTCTGTACCTCGGACTACAGAATCTCCTAACACAATTGATCTCTTGGAACCCGACGTACCCCTCGTTGCATTTAAGCCAGTCTCAATACCAGAAACCTGGCTGTTCGTGATATATTTCCTTGAGAATCCATCACCCCCTACATTTTCCAAAACAGCATACCTGTTTGAAATGGATATATCCACAAAAGACTCTTGCACTAGCTGTCTACCTCTCTTACCTTTCCTGGAGTTAACCCATCTATGTGACTCTATCTGAGACTTTCCTCCCTTCCTATAACTGCTATCCATCACATACTGTTGCTGTTGCAAATTCTTCATTGCTTCTAACTGTCTCTCCAACCGATTCATTCGATCTGATAAGATTCGCAGCCAACAGCATTTATGGCAGATATAATCCACAGTAACCCTTTAACTCTCTTTAAACTCCCACATCTGACAAGGAGTATATATCACTCTGTCAAGGAACAAAAATTTAATAATCTACAGACCCATAAATTAACACCATCTTATTCCTCTAAAAACACTACCCCAGGTTAAATTAATAGTTATGGCTTATATTTTAAGCTTAATCAAGAGACATATCTCCAAAAACATATAATCAAGGAAGAACCCACTCTACTCACTACTGCGGAGTCTCTGTCGACCACACTTAAAAAACAATGATTAACTTATCTGATTCTGTGCTGTGAACGTCGGCCAAGATCAGTTGTGAATTTTACTGTTTATTAATTTTCCCAGATGCACTCCGATGTCCAATGATACATGAATTCAAACAGCAAAGGCAGTACCTGTGCAGGTTCTCTCTCTCTCTCTCTCTCCTACAATGACCTCACCATGTGCTTCCTTGTCTGTTCTTCTCCCTTTTAAAACTACTGTTGTTTTGTTTTTTTTCCCCCAAAGTTCCAAAATAATGCAACAGCATATGAAACTAATTGCTGCTCCTGGAATTTGATGAAATCACCTCCAGCACCTAAAATATCTCAAAAAAGGAGCAACTGTTACAGCCAGAAATTTTTCCCATCCTTGGATTACCCAGAATCCAGTTCTTTTGAGACAGATTCTCCATGTCAGCTGGGAGGCCAGGTGTACTACCATTAGTGCCCCTGAAGGATTCAATAACACCAACACCAGCAACTCTGCTGGGCCAGCCATGTGCTTAGGATGTTTGAGTTCTGACTGCCAAACAAATCAACTTCACCCAGCTCAAGGAAGATGTTGGAATGAGAGAAGGATAAAGGAAGCATTTCAAAGACAGCCTGAAGGCTTCTCTCAAGAAATGCTGTATAGATATCAACATGTGGGTGGCCCTTGTTCAGAAGAAAACAAATTGGAGACAGCTCCTGCTTGAAGTAACACAATTGTTTGAGAACACCCATTGGAAAGAGTAGATACGGAAAATAAAGCAGAGAAAGGGATGCCAGTGATTTCAAGGCCAAGGACCAATTTCACCTCCTGGAATACACCTTTCAAATTGTTGTCAGAAATGCAGCTCTAGCATCAGGCTCATCAGCCACACAAGTTCCAGAGAATACATGTTCAGTGACAGAATTTTCAAGGTGGATAATCACATGATTGCTGACAATAATTAACATAGCATAGATGTAAATGTTAAAGATTTTAAACAAACATTTTTAAATAATGTGAATCTAAGACAGAAGCAGAAAAGTACCGACACTATACAGCAGATATGTCAGCACCTGAAACTGACAGACAGGGTCATAGTTTAAGTTTAGCTGATTTTTTTTTAAATTGAAGATTTGCACTTCTGCAAGAGAGCAAAGCTAAGAAAAGAGAAAAATAGCAGTTGGAGCATAATGAATACAGAGGAGATACATAAATCTAGCTTTTTTTTCTTCCCAGAGTCTTGATAGAGATAATTTTATTCAAAACAGATTGGCACTGACTACACTAATTTTAATGAATAACAGGAACATATTTTTGCTCATGCACTGTACACTGAACCATACCCTTGTGAACCGTCAGTGAAACAGTGATCCTATGACTGCTGTGAATCGGTCTCATTTGTCCATGCAATTTCCTGTTTTGTTTTAGTCAAACTTCAGGTGGAATCCAATTTAAAACAGTTCATTCAACTTAATCATCTTTCTTTCTCAAATGCTGACCGACCAGCTGTGCATTTCCACTACTTTGTGCTGTGAGTTCACACTTCCCCTGTTTTTTTGTGTGTGTGGATATAATACATTCGTCCTGCTGTTACAGAAAGTTATTTCCTTGACACTTTAATCTTAAACTGTTATGCCAGGATATCAGCAAAATACGTATGTCCAGCAATTGCTGAAAAAAGAATAGTTGGCTGAAATTTTCTTCTTAGTGCTCATCAAGATGAGAAATTCCATTTTTTTGTTTAAGGGAGTCAATTGAAACCTCTCAAGCCTACATTATACCCATAAAGCACTGCATCAAAAGCAGAGGCAGTACTCATAAGGAAGATAGTGCAGACTGCAGATTTGTAACAGAGTAATACATGAAACCCATCAGCTGATGACTGAAAATCCCTCTTTTCTAATTAATCGAGGTACACAGGCTAGGGATGAAGAGGATCAGGAAAATGAAATCAGGAAAAAGATACCATCAGTCATTTCTGTGGCCCATTGTCATACCTCAGAATCAGCTGTAATGAATCACTCAGGCATTCCAGAGATACATTCAAATGGTGAAGAAAATTCATTGTCCAGTGGAGAGCATTTGATAAAAATCTTCTCTTTTTTTTCTTTCATTGTCAGAAGTCCATGATCAGAAAGGAAATCAAGGCAGCACAACAGGTGTACTGTGCAGCCTGCTGGAATCTGCAAATGAGCTCAGACAGAACCTGTTCTTTTCACTTTCGCACAGTGAGGCAAATCCTTGTTGTATCACAGCCAGCTGCAATATATACTAGGAAGGCTTAAGATCTTATAAATAAGTGCTGAATTGACCCTCAGGTTACTGTAAATCACTATAGCTGTTACGACAGGATGAAATAAAACTGAAGAAAGCAGTCTTGGGTTGACTGACTGAAATGCAAGCAACTGAATGTTTGTCTATGCAACCCAGCATTTGGAACCAGGAGTTTTTATCATATCTTAAGTGGGTTTTTCTAAACAGTATTGATGGGGGCTTCCTCACAGCAAAGCATTACTGCAGCTTGATTTAGAATCTTAATCCTGCAAACCCTGAATCTTACGGCATTGTAAAGCGGAATCTAATTGTGCACTTCTAAATTTAATGGAAGTTAGCATTGAGATAAACTTCAATTGTGCAAACCCAACTGGGAGCCATAATAGCAAATGAAAAAGAGAAACCTGTATAAATTAACAAAAGAATATAGTTAGACTGGATTGACTTCCAATCTACCAAATTCTTGAGGTGTGGATAACTGCTGTAATGAATTACCTCAGCTTCTCTCTCACTCTTCATCATATCATTCTATTGTAATGTTCTGCAGAGATATTTGCAGCTATATGTTATGCTGTCCATAAGCTCTTCACTAGTCTTACAAAGGCCATTTAAGGTAAAATAGAGAGTAAAATCATCCACATATTCAAATAACATGATAATTTATTGAGCTTAGTGGCCTCATAGGAGCGAAATAAAATTGGAGAAAGTGAGGACTCCAGATGCTGGAGAGTCAGAGTTGAAAAGTGTGGCACTGGAGGGTAGAGTGGAGCTGATAGGTGGGAAGGAAGATGGACAGGTCGGACAATTCAAGAGGGTGGAGTGAGTTGGAGGGTTGGATCTGGGATGAGGTGGGTGAAGGGGAGATGAAGAATCTGGTGAAATCGATGTTGATGCCGTGTGGTTGGAGGGTCCCAAGGCAGAAAATGAGGCATCCTTTCTCCAGGCATCAGATGACTTAGATTTGACATTGGAGGAGGCCCAGGACTTGCATGTCCTTGGCGGAGTGGGAAGGGGAATTGAAGTGGTCAGCCACAGGGTGGTGGGGTAGTTTGTTGTGTGTCCCAGAGATGTTCTCTGAAACGTTCCCTGAGTTGGTGCCCTGTCTCCCCAATGTAGAGGAGACCATATCAAGAGTAACCTGCACCCACACCTGTCCCGTCACCTTCTTCCAAGACCCCAAAGGATCCTTCCACATCTAGCAGAAATTATCCTACACATCCAAACACCTCATCTACTATGTCCATTGCTGTCAATGCGGTGTTCTCTACACTAGAGAGACAGGATGCCAACTTGCAGAGCCTTTCAGGGAACATCTCTGAGACACACTCACCAATGCCTTATAGCCGACTGCTTCAACTCCCCCTCCCACTCTGCCAAGGGAATGCAAGTCCTCAGCCCCCTCCACCGTCAAATCCAAGCCACCCAATGCTTGGAGGAAGAGCAATCATCTTCGGCCTTAAGACCCTCTAATCACAAGGCATCAATGTCAATTTCATGAGTTTCCTCATCTCCCCGCCACACCTCATCCCAGATCCATTCTCTCCTTCATAATTTTCTTCAATTGTTTCCTTATTACTGATGTGAGACTCTCTGGTCTGTAATTTGCTAGTTTATCTTTACCACCCTTCTTGAAAAGTGGAACCACATTAGCTGTCCTTTAGTTCTCTGGCATCGTCCCTGTGAAAAGATAGGGCATAAAAATTTGGGTCGGGGACCCTGGGATTTCCTCCCTCATCTCCCTCAGCAGCCTGAGCTGTGGATTTGTCCACATTTAAACCATCAATATCTCCTCACTCTCTGTATCAAGATCCTCACAGTCAATCTTCCCAAATTCTGTACTACATCCTCTTTCTCCAGAATGAAAGCAATTGTGAAATATTTATTTCACACTCTACTGTTCTCCTCCATGTCCTCTCACGCAGATTTCTCCCTCATTTGCTTTCAGGCCCTATTCTTTCCCTGGTCATTCTCTACCCCTTGATAGATTTGTAGTATATTTTTGGATTCTGCCTAATCTTGCCCATTTTTTTCCCCCAGCCCTGCTTTGCTATCCTAATCATTTTCAATTCCTCCTGCACTTCCTATACTCGACTAGAGCCTCTGTTGACTTGATCCTTATGTATGTGTTCTACATCTCCCTTTTCCTTTTTATCCAGTCTTTCACATTCTTAGACCTTCAAGGTTCTTTGGATTTGTTGCTCCTACATTTCACTCTAAGAAGAACAGACTGCATTTCTCAAATGGGACTAGTGTGTATTTTTTGAGGTAGACACTCAATGGGTCAAATAGCCTCTTTTGTACTGTATAATTTTATGTCAAAATGTTTGAATTTGCCCCCTCTAAATTGCTTATACACTGATTATCCTCATTGATGTTGGGAAAGTTGAAATCACAAAACTACCCTATTATTATTTTTGCATATCTCTGTGAATTGTCTGCATAACTGCTCTTCAGTTGTCCACTGATTACTTGGGGACTTATAATACATTTCCAACAGTATGACTACCGCTGTATCATTGCTAAGATCCACTGACAAAGTCTCATTTGATGATCCTTCCAAGATATTGCCCCTCCTTACTGCAATAACTGATTTGTTAATTAGCAGTGTGAAACTGCCTCTTCTTTTACACCCTCTTCAGTCCTGCCCTGAAAATCCTATACCTCTGAATGCTGAGTTGTCAGTTCTGTTCTTCCCTCATATGTATACTGATATGTAAAACTTACAGTAGATGCGTAAAATATATATATAATAGATTTTATGTTCATGAGAGAAAATATTTCACATAATGAATACAGTGGAAAATTTGTGTGTTCATTAACAAGGAATACATTTTGTGAGATCTTATCCTTCCAATTATCTCCGAGCAGCATTTCATTCTAATACTGGTACCTGTATGGAGATTCTGTTAACCCTTCGATTTTTGTTTCTGTTACATTGTTTGATGTTTTACTTTTCAAAAGGTAGAACCCAAATTACAACCATGGTCAACACAGATTAGATCTTACTGCTTTTCTCCAGCACATTAATGTGCAACCCTTGTATCAGATTGTAAGTTTTAAATGATTTTTAAAATACGAACAATTCACAATGGGATGGTGGAGCTTACATCAATCAGCTTATAGATTTCAAAAAATAAAGAGTTCTAATTCTGAAATATAAAAATGCTTTCAATGGAAAATGAGCAGTGGAATAATCTTACCAATAAAAAAAACGCTGAATGATTCAAATTGCTCCAAAATGAATTTCAGCTGTCACCACTATTCATCCCACAGTTGACTATTTACCAGTCAAAGTATAACAATATATTTAAATAATAACATTTACAATATGCAAAATACTACTTTGTTTTAAATTCAAGTTCTAAGGTTTTCTGTCATGGCTAACTTTCTCAGAAATATTACTTGCAGATGGGCACTCAGACAAGATTTCGGTCTACAATTCTCTGTTATTTGAAATGATTGACAGCAGGACTGACCATTTACAAAGAATACCTGGTACTTGCAATAACTAAAAATAATCTGTAGATAAAACTTGTCAGAGAACATTTTAATTAAAAAAAGTTAAAGGTTTAATTCTTCTAAAACAAGGTAACTTCATCTTATCAACGTTTTCTACGTGAACTGTACTCAAAGCAAATGTATAGTTCCATACATTTAATTGGCTTATACACAGTGAGGAGAAAGTGAGGTCTGCAGATGCTGGAGATCAGAGCTGAAAATGTGTTGCTGGAAAAGCGCAGCAGGTCAGGCAGCATCCAGGGAACAGGAGAATCGACGTTTCGGGCATAAGCCCGGATTCCTGAAGAAGGGCTTATGCCCGAAACATCGATTCTCCTGTTCCCTGGATGCTGCCTGACCTGCTGCGCTGTTCCAGCAACACATTTTCAGCTTATACACAGTGATAAGTACAAAAAGTGTTGAAGATCTGTGAGTGGGCAAGGAACATTTTAAAAAACATATTCGGTCTATTATTAATATAACAACTTCCATTCTTAACCAAATGCTATTCAAGATTTAACAATCTCTGAAAGAGTGATAATAATTAAGTTTGAAGGAAAGCAGCTCATTGAATTGTCAAACAGGTTTGTACCTCAAAACAAGATCACAGTAAGCAGGAAATTAAGACTTTTGTCATTCTGAAGTGTTAAGCTTAGGTGAAACTAGCTGATGTGGTAATTAATGAGTGACTTAAATGCTAAGATTAATGAAGAAATACATGTTGGTTTGAGAAATTAAAGGGAAAGACACTAATACAGTTTTGTCAAGAAAATAATCTGACTGTGTCAAAATTTTGTTTAAGGAACAAAAATACTGTATATTTGGAGAAGTTCAATGTGTTTAGAAATCCGATAGATTATATGATAGAGAAACAATGTTTTAGAAAGTGTAAAAAGAATATTCATAAATATCTTAGCACAGTCATAAATTGAGTTCATTGTCTCAATGTGGTAAAAATTAAATTGAAACTGAATATACCAAAAAAAATTATTGCAACCACCTAGACCTTGACATGTTGAAGAATGAAAACATCAGAATTCACTCTTAAAACAAAAATAGGAATAAATGCGTCAGGACTGAGGAGTCAGACCAAATAGACTTCTCAGAGCAAGAGACAGAAAGCAAATGGAAAAATGCAAAAGAGAATAAACAATATACTCCAAAGGACATGTTACCACATGGGAACAAAAGAAAGGAGGGGAATGACAGATGAACTAATCATAAAATCTATAGGCAGAATGGAATTACTGATAGATAGAAAGATAAATTAGAAAATCTGTGCTAATCTTAAATAAGAGTAATTGTAAAGGAATGAGTGTAGAGTTAATTGGACTCAAATTTATGAATAAAGGTTGAGTAAGATGAGTTTGTACCCATTGGAGTTTAGAAGAATGGGAGGTGCCCTTATTGGAAATTATAAGATTTTAGGGGCTTTGACATTATTTGAAAGGAATGTTGTCACAAAAGGATTGAGAGAATATGTAAGTGATTTGTTCAGTAATATAAATGGAGGCAAGCTTCAACATATCAAGACCAAATGATGGGCCAATCACGACCTTTTGGGAAAAAAACCTTTAAAATTGATCAGGAGAAGAAAAGCTCTAGACTCAGATGCAGCAGAACATCTGAAAGCTTTTGTGGTATTAGAATTAGAAGTGTTTCGTATAGCACACAGTTGATGAAAAATGGCAGATCTGTCGAAAAATAGTTTGTGACTCGCAAAGATATATTCCAGTGAGGAAAAGGATTCTAGGATGAGGATCATCCAACCATTGTTAACTAGGAAAGTTAAGGATAGCATCAGATTGAAAAACAAAACATACAATATGGTAAAGATTACTGGAAAGTCAGAGGATAGGGCAAATTTTAAAATCAACAAAAGGCAACCAGAAAAAAGAGACAATTGACAATGAGGCCAAGCTTGCATGTAATATCCAGATGGATAGCAAAGGTTTCTTTAAACATTTGAAAAGGAAGAGGGAGACCAACATCAATATAGGCCCCTCAAAGAATAAGGTTTGGGAAATAATTAAAGGAAAAATGAAATGACAGAGCAGTTAAAAAATGTTTTCTATCAAGAAGACACAAATACCATTCTAAAAATGCTAAATAATAAACATGCAAAGGAAAAATGAAAATGCAACTGTAATAATTAAAATAACTCTAGGTATGGCAAAAATACTGGGGAGAGTAATGGAACAAGAGGCCAATACGTCGCTCTGTACAATTACCACATCAGCTGATTTCACCTAATCGTAACAATTCAAGATATTAAAATGCCTTGATTTCCTGCTTACTGCAATCTTACTTTGGGGGCACAAACTTGTTTGACAACCAAATGAAAAAGTCTTCCTTCAAATTTATGAATAAAGGTTGAGTAAGATGAGTTTGTACCCATTGGAGTTTAGAAGAATGGGAGGTGCCCTTATTGGAAATTATAAGATTTTAGGGGCTTTGACATTATTTGAAAGGAATGTTGTCACAAAAGGATTGAGAGAATATGTAAGTGATTTGTTCAGTAATATAAATGGAGGCAAGCTTCAAGATATCAAGACCAAATGATGGGCCAGTCATGACCTTATAGGTAAAGAGTCCTTTAAAATTGATCAGGAGAAGAAAAGCTCTAGACTCAGATGCAGCAGAACATCTGAAAGCTTTTGTGGTATTAGAATTAGAAGTGATAACAGGAAGTTTTGGTTAAAAGTGTACCAAAGATGACGTTTCAGGAGAGTTGCAATATGCATTATTCATTTAGTTATCAAAGTAACCTGAAAGAATCGAGTGCATTCATTTAGAACGGTAAATTTAATCTGTCATCTCATGAAAGTGATCACGAAAATCACAATAGCAAGAAATATTAGCACATTTGAAACAAAAGTTGATGAATCACAGTCTGGATTTAAACCTGGAGTAATGTAGCATGCATGGTAAATGTATCATTTAGGTCCAAAATGTATCCATGCTCTTTGGAGGAAAGCAATTATATTGGTCTCCTGATTGGCTCATATGACCTTTACCTCTGTTGTAAATGTCTTTGTATACTGTCTGTGACACCATTAAAACACATCATTCAAAACACATCGGAACATGAGGCAGCCATTTTGCCTTTCAAGTCTGCCCTGCCATTACTAATCTAATATTGCAATGCCTTTAAGCCACTCACCCTTATAATGCTGTACCTTAAACCAATTTCATCCTTAATTTAATTAAGGGAGAGACTGAACTTTTACAGCTCTCTGTTGGAAGAGAATTCCAAAGGTTCTCAACTCTCTGAATTAAAAGAAAACTCCTTATCTTTGATCCAAGTACCATTTGGTTTTAATTGCGACCCCTGGTTCTAGACTCTCTAATCAGGGGAAGCATCTTACTTGCATTTGCCTGTTATTCTTTTAAATATTTTGTAAATTTCAAAGAGATCACTTCTTCAAAACTCTTCAGGCAAAGTTTGTTCAATCTTTCTTTATAGCACAGTTTTGTACTCTAGACACATTCCCGGTGAGCTGGCATTGCACACCCTCTATGGCACTAGTATCATTGATCACGAAAATCACAATAGCAAGAAATATTAGCACATTTGAAACAAAAGTTACTGTTTGTAATTTTTATTAATGACTTAGATGAGGGAGTCGAAGGGTGGGTCAGTAAATTTGCAGATGATACGAAGATAGGTGGAGTTGTGGATAGTGAGGAGGGCTGTTGTCGGCTGCAGAGGGACTTAGATATGATGCAGAGCTGGGCTGAGGAGTGGCAGATGGAGTTCAACCCTGCCAAGTGTGAGGTTGTCCATTTTGGAAGAACAAATAAGAATGCGGAATACAGGGTTAATGGTAGGGTTCTTAGTCAGGTGGAGGAACAGAGGGATCTTGGGGTCTATGTACATAGATCTTTGAAGGTTGCCACTCAGGTGGATAGAGTTTGTAAGAAGGCCTATGGAGTATTATCGTTCATTAGCAGAGGGATTGAATTCAAGAGTCGTGAAGTGATGTTGCAGCTGTACAGGACTTTGGTTAGGCCACATTGGAGTACTGTGTGCAGTTCTGGTCGCCTCACTTTAGGAAAGATGTGGAAGCTTTGGAGAGGGTGCAGAGAAGATTTACCAGGATGTTGCCTGGAATGGAGAGGAAGTCGTACGAGGATAGGTTGAGAGTTCTCGGCCTTTTCTCGTTGGAACGGCGAAGGATGAGGGGTGACTTGATAGAGGTTTATAAGATGATCAGAGGAATAGATAGAGTAGACAGTCAGAAACTTTTTCCCCGGGTACAACAGAGTGTTACAAGGGGACATAAATTTAAGGTGAAGGGTGGAAGGTGTCAGGGGTGGGTTCTTTACCCAGAGAGTGGTGGGGGCATGGAATGCGCTGCCCGTGGGAGTGGTAGAGTCGGAATCATTGGCGACCTTTAAGCGGCATTTGGATAGGTACATGGATGGGTACTTAATCTAGGTTAGAAGTTCGGCACAACATCGTGGGCCGAAGGGCCTGTTCTGTGCTGTATTGTTCTATGTTCTATGTTCTATTCCTGAGATAAGGAGACCAAAACTGAGCAGACTATTCCAGGAGCAGCCTAACCAAAGTTCATATACTGTTGAAGCAACACATCACTTCCCCTGTGCTCAGAAAGTCTTGCAAAAAATGTTAAAATTCCATTGGCCTTCCCACTAGCTTGCTAAAATTGCATTTTGACTTCAGTAACTTATCAATAAGGATATCTTTATTCTGTTGTATTGGATTGTATCATCTGCCTTTGACACCATGACAAAGGGCTGTTACTGGTTGAGAGGGGCTCCTTGCTGACCACTTGGCTGAATTCTGTGGTACACAATGTGTTCACATGCACAAGACATAATGAAAGATAGGCTGGTGCATAGAATATGATTGAGCAGACCATTGTGGTATATCATAGATCTTTTACTGCCAAGAGAAGAGTTGAGGCTTACTAGAGACTAAAATGGAGACCTTTGTATGCAGGCAAAATGCATGACTGAATTGCAAAATGAATACTTAATATCTGTGTTTAACAAGGGAGAAGATGCTAATTCATCTCCTTGACCTTCAAAGGAGAAGTAATGTATATCGATGAGTGAAAGTAGGAATTGACTTTATAACACATTTTGTATGACTACCAGGCTTCTCCAATCAATTAAGAACTTTTCAAGTATAATTACTTCTCTCTTGTAAGAAGTGTACCATCTAAATTGTATGTGATAAACCTCTACAACAGTCAGCATGTTAATGACCTGATAATTTGTGTTTTCTTGCAAAATTGATTGTGGGATAAATACTGACCAGGATATCTGAGATAGCTTTGCTGCTCTTGCTCAAAACTGTGCCCAGTATTTTCTGCATCCACTCAAGCTGCAGTTTAAGTACCTTATTTAAAGGCCTCTGCTCTCATAGTGCTGCACTCTGTTCATACAACCCTCGAGTTTCAGCCTTCGTCATCACAGACAAGCCTTAGAGTCAGACATATACCTAAGCATCTTGTGATAGAGAGACAAAAATGCTACCAATTAAGCCACAGTCGGCACTGGCTTATGGATTGTCATAATGTTGGCAAGCTGCGAATTGTGGCTTTCTGCAGAGCTAAATATGAGGGTGAAATGAAGATATGAATATTAAACATGACTAACGATTAGTATAGATCTTTAGTAAGTGAGTGTTGGAGTGTGCTACATTGACATTATGAGGGACTTATGATGCTGTTAGAGAGATGCATTTGGAGGTGCATTTTCTAATTTTGACTACTCATGTGAGATGTTGCAATATCACAGCCAGATGCTTAAGATCAGACTCCTATGATTCACAGGCATGGATTCTCACTGCCTTCTAAGTACTTGGAGGGTTTTCTACACCCCAGAGAATGCAGCACCTCTCATCCTTCTCATTCAAGGCATCCATGTCATTTCATATGTGCTGTACCTCTGTGTTTGTTAGAATTAGTTGTGGACAGATGTGATGTTCCATAGTGCACCTTCTCTTTAAGAAGTATGCAGTCATTCAACAGCACCTGATAGTCATTTAAGTAGGAAGGTCATATAACGCTTGCCTCCTGCTGGCATGTAGTGTTAATTATATTATTGAACTTTGTGGTTATAATGTCATTTCTAAATTCTGTTTTGATACCACTCTGCAGAGTTACATAAATTGTTGGTTATCCTCACTGCACCTGTCTAAATTCCCCCCTTCTTATATGCACACATCTACTGTTAAGGTTGTACCTTTTGTAAAATATCTGGAGATATTTTAATTAAATTCCTAGTGCAGTTAAGACACAAATTATCAAATGTCACAGTCTGTCACAAATATAATTTACATGCAAAACATGCTTGCCCTTATTGTGACATATCTTCATGTTTTCCTGTCAAATATTCACCCACATTGACCAAATTGACTTCATTGATAGCTGAAACATACATTTTCAGGTGAAGTCTAATGCTTATTTTTCCTCAAATGTTGCTTCATTAGTCCTTATCCTTTTTTTTTTCTTAGCCTGCTGGACACACTTTCCTCATTCCTGAAGAAGGGCTTATGCCCGAAACGTCGATTCTCCTGTTCCTTGGATGCTGCCTGACCTGCTGCGCTTTTCCAGCAACACATTTTCAGCTCTGATCTCCAGCATCTGCAGTCCTCACCCGGGTTCAATTCCCATCTCAGGCGACTGACTGTGTGGGGTTTGCACGTTCTCCTTGTGTCTGCGTGGGTTTCCTCCGGGTGCTCCGGTTTCCTCCCACAGTCCAAAGATGTGCAGGTCAGGTCAATTGGCCATGCTAAATTACCCGTAGTGTTAGGTAAGGGGTAAATGTAGGGGTATGGGTGGGTTGCGCTTCGGCGGGTCGGTGTGGACTTGTTGGGCCGAAGGGCCTGTTTCCATACTGTAATGTAATGTAATGTAATGTAATCTCACTTTCTCCTTATTTTTTTTCACCCTGCGTAGGAAGATGATAGCATTTGGGTAATTAAAGTCCTACCACTAACATTATTCTCTGTTGTTTGCACCATCTCTGACAGTCCCTACATATTTTGATAGTTTGTAGAATACACTTGGCTGCATGATCAGCCCTGACCATCACGGATCCTCTCTTTCAACATTATGATGTTCTTACTATTAGTACTTTACTTTGTACTATTCCCTGTCCTTCATGACTATCATGTATCCTGGAAGCGGCCCACTGTCGTCACTATTTTTGAGCCATTATTGCCTTATTGTCACTGTATCATATTCTCACACATCTACTGTTGCAAACTTTTGAGTATTTACATATATATTGAAAATCTGTTCCTGAATACCTGATATCCCTTCTTGATCCGTTTCCAGCTAACGTGATATTACTCAAATTTTCAGTACTTTCCAACTATCTCATTTTATGTCCTTATTCCTTTTCCTGCTTCAGAAGAATCTCCTTGACTAGTATGTTCTTGGTCAAACTATGATGGAATTAAAACTAGATTTGATTCCAGAAATGATGGTGAACTAAATGGGATAAATATCTGCCACAAAATACTTGGTTAGAATAACCACTCTCAATTTAAGTCTTACAATTCAGTGAAGAAGGGCAAGGGACATTTGAAAGTTGAATCTCTAAATTGGGAGATGGCTAAATTCAATGGGATAAGAATGGAGATGGCTAGAGCAAACCAGAACCAAGAAAAGGCAGGAAAATGATAACGGAACAATAAGTGTCCTTAAGGATAAAATGTTTCAAACACATGCTCAGTTTATCCCAATAAGGATGAAGGATAGGGAGAGGAAATTCAGGACTCAGAGGATAATAACACAGATATAAAAATTGAGCAAACAACAGAAAATAGAGTTAGTGATACATATCACGTGAATTCTTCAATCATGAAGCCAAAAACAAAGCAGAATAACCAAGTCATAGGATCATAGAGATGTACAACAAAGAAACAGACCCTTCGGTCTAACTTGTCCATGCCGACCAGATATTCTAACCTAATCTAGTCCCATTTGCCTGAACTTGGCCCATATTACTCTAAATATTTCCAATTCATATACCCATCCAGATGCCTTTTAAATGTTTTAATTGTACCAGTCTCCACCACTTCCTCTGGCAGCACATTCCATACACGCACCAAGCTCTGCATGAAAAAGTTGCCCCTTAAGTCCCTTTTATATCTTTCCCCTCTCATCCTAAACCTATGCCCTCGCATTCTGGACTCTCCCACCCAGGGGAATAATCTTGTCTATTTACCCTATCCATACCCTCTTGATTTTATAAAATTCTGTAAGGTCACCTCTTAGCCTGCAATGCTCCAGGGAAAACAGCCCAAACCTATTCAGCCTCTCCCTATAGCTCAAATCCTCCAACCTTGGCAACATCCTTTTAAATCTTTTCTGAACACTTTCATGTTTCACAACATCCTTCTGACAGGAGGGAGACCAGAATTGCACACAATATTCTAAAAGTGGCCGAACAAACAGCCACAACATGACCTCCCAACTCCCAAACTCAACACTCTGTCCAATAAAGGAAAGCAGACCAAATGCCTTTTTCACTACCCTATCTACCTGCGATTCTACTTTCAAAGAACTATGAACCTGCACTCCAAGGCCTCTCACTCTCTCATGTGCACTCACACTCACATGTATGCACACACTCACACTCTATTTCTCTCTCATGCATGCGCACACACACATATAAGTCTTTGGCGTGATTTTGCATTTGCAGAATTATATTTGCAGATACATTCTATTTTGTTCAAAAAGTGCGCAACCTGCAGGCAGTCAATTCATGTAATGTTTTATAAATTTCTACTTTGGAAATAGAACCAGTCTGACTCAAGATTGAGGTACAGACAGACTCTAACCTCATACCTTTAATACATTGTCTGAGCTGAGATGTCATTTTGCTTTAATAAAACCTTGAGAATGTGACTTAAACAAAGTTCTGGGATATTAATGAGCCAAAACTTACCACCCATTGTAAAAGATGAAGGATTTAACAACAATCTAGGTTTGCTAAATATATCATTTTACTTGCATGACAGAATTTATAGCAAAAAAAAGTATGTCTTATGGTCCTGCTTCACAACCACCTGATGAAGGAGCAATGCTTCAAAAACTAGTGCTTCCACACAAATCTGTTGGACTATAACCTGATGTTGTGTGATTTTTAACTTTATCACTGACTCTGTGATTTTACACTCCCATCTACATTGTTAACAATGGTATCATCAGCAAATTTGGACATTTGGCTTTCTATCCCATCATCTAAGTTACTAATAGACACTGTGAATATGTGAAATCCCAACACCAATCTTTGTTGGATATTAATAGTTACATACTGCCAATTAGAGTGCCTGCCATTCTCCCTGCTCCCTGTCTCCTGTTGCTTAGCCAGTTTCCCAGCCATTCTTTAGTGAGGTTATCTTCTTTTTCACTGTTACATTACTTGTTTAATTCTGTCACTGACCCTGATTCAACATTAGTTTTATGTATGTTAGCAACTCAAATTGATAATAGCAACAAATGTTTGTATCAAGTGGAAAAATGGAAACACATCCAGTACTTTATATTGTTAGATAAATTTAAGGTCTAAATGATATTTTAAACATGAGAGGTTGAATTGACACCATGAAGGTTGGAAACACATGTCGATTAGATTAGATTCCTTACAGTATGGAAACAGGCCATTTGGCTCAACAAATCCACACTGACCCTCCGAAGAGTAACCTACCCACATCCATTCCCCTACCCTGTATTTACCCCTGACTAATGCACCTAACACTATGTGAATTTTAGCATGGCCAATTCACCGAACCTGCACATCTTTGGATTCTGGGAGGAAATGGAGCACCCGGAGGAAACCCATGCAGACATGGGAAAAATGTGCAAACTCCACACAGCCAGTCATCCGAGGCAGGAATTGAGGTAGCAGTGCTAACCACTGAGCTAATGTGCCGCCCTTCATTATAGAATGTTTCAAGAAGGAGATTTATATAGTTCTTAAAGCTAAAGAAGTCAAAGGGTATGTGGAGAAAAGAGGAACAGCATCCTTTAAGCCTACTCTTTCATTCCATATGATCAGCCATAATCATATGGAATGAAAGAGCAGGCTTAAAGGATTAAATTACATTCTCTTTCTCCTACTTTCTATACTTTTACTCTATCTGGTCAGGAAACCACCTTCAGTGAGAACCTAATAAATTCACAATTTTCAAAGCAGTGAACCCTTAACTGATTTGGAGAAAGATTCCCTGTTTGACCAGAACCTGTGGAGTTAGAACAGAGGTAAGTCAGATGATAATTGTCTGAAGAGGGAGATCTGCTGGCTATACCAAAGTTTCCAACCGGTCCAGAGGGGAGCAAGAATTGTCAGGAGAGCTATAGACTTGTTATAAAGGTTTCTACTCTCCTCAGCTTGCTCTTAACACTTCTTGTATTTCCATTCAGGTACAAACATCTAACTCAGGGCAATTTCTCCACCCCTTCCTCCCCCCCACTCTGTGTTAGACAAGGAAGAAGCACCAGCCTACCATCACACTTTATCAGTGGCTCGTCCTTCACAAATATTGACCAGGATCAAAACTTGGAAGCCATGAGGGTGAAAGGGAGATCCTTTTCCTTGGGGATAGGAAGAAGGAGGCTTTTTAATTTGAAATAGGCAGAGGATTTAGTGTAGATTACAGCCAATGTTAGTGTCAGACATAATATGAGAAGATCTTTGATCAGGTGCCACAAAAGATCCAAATATGTCATCTTCTCCGGCAAGTTAAGTGCAACTCCCACCTCTTTGGACAGCTCTCAAAGGCCTGCACCAAGACAGATCAGCGGAGGGCCTTCAGAGCACGTGCTGATCCTTAACATGGGAGGGAAGTGCCCAGGTCACTAGCTGTTTTTGAATTCATTCATGGAAGAATTTATTTTCCATCCTTAATTGTCCTTGAACCAAATAGCTTAATAGACCAGATCTAAGGGCAGTTACAAGTTAACAACATTGCTACGAGTCTGGAATCATAGAGTAGACTGGATAAAGGTGGGGAAATATCCTTCCCTAAAACATATTACTGAACTAGATAAATTGTTCAACAATTGATGGTCACCATTACTGAGATTAGCTTTCAATTCCAAAGGTATCAATTGAGTTTCAATTCCAGCAACTTGCGTGGTGGTTTTGAACTCACATCCCCAGAGCATTAGCCTGGGCTTCTGAACTACTAGTTCAGTGACATTACCTCCCATACCCCATCTTCACTCTGCTCTCAAAATGATTCCTCTGAGTACTACTGAGGACCTGGCAGCCCTGAGATTTGCAGCTCACACAACATAAGGCTTGAGATGCTGAGGACATCAGCATTTTAGTGAACTCCCTTTGGCCCTACGGGAGACAATGCTACAATTTCATAATGTCTAAGGTGGGGAGCCAAGATGAGAAAAAGGGAGCCGTTCTACTGTCATGACATCACAATATTGCAGAAGTCAACCGAGATAACCATGATTATATAGAATCATAGAGATGTACAACACAAAAACAGACCCTTTGGTCCAACTCGTCCATGCTGACCAGATATTCTAACCCAATCTAGTCCCATTTGCCAGCAGTTGGCCCATATCCCTCTAAACCCTTCCTGTTCATATACCCATCCAAATGCCTTTTAAATGTTGTAATTGTACCAGCCTCCACCACTTCCTCTGGCACCATACTTAGGTTGCCCCTTAGGTCCCTTTTAAATCTTTTCCCTCTCACCCTAAACCTATGTCCTCTAGTTCTGGACTCCCCCACCCCAGGGAAAAGACCTTGTCTATTTACCCTCTTCATGTCCCTCATGATTTTATAAACCTCTATAAGGTCACCCCTCAGCCTTTGACTCTCTGGGAAAACAGCCCTAGCCTATTCAGCTTCTCCTTATAGCTCAAATCCTCCAACCCTGGCAACATTCTTTTAAATCTTTTCTGAATCCTTAAGTTTCGCAACATCTTTCCAAGAGGAGGGAGATCAGAATTGCACAAAATATTCCAAAAGGGGCCTAACCAATGTCCCGTACAGCTGTAACATGACCTCCCAACTCCAATACTCAGTGCTCTGATCAATAATGGAAAGCATACCAAATGCCTTCTTCACTATACTATCTATCTACAACTCCACTTTCAACTACAGAGGACAATGTGTTCATTAAAGTGATATTGCGCACTTCATCATCTCCCATTGCGTGTCATGGACTAAGCAATAGTGAGCAGTCTCAACAGTGCAGAGCTTTGTATTCTCCTAAGCCTCTCTGCCTCCCTCTTTGGGCTCAAAGACAAGAACACTATAAGAAATAGAAGCAGAATTAGTCCATTTGACTGATCAAGGCTGGTCTAGCATTTGAGCTCAGCTGTATGTTTCTCAACTCCATCCTCCTGCCTTCTCCCTATAACCCTTAATCCCCTTATCAATCAAGACCTATCTCTGTCTTAGATACACTTAATGACTTGGCCTCCACAGACCTCTGCAGCAATGAGTTCCACAGATTCACCATCCTCTGGCTGAACAAAAGCAAAGCAGCAAGGATGAAATGAAAAAGCACTAGTATACCATCACATCTTACCAATGACCTAACTCTAACTCACTAGGTCCTTAGGTTGCAGCTAAGATGCCACAGAATAATGATCTAGTGGGTAGAAGGGGTTGCCAGAGGGAAAGTGAAACATCTTGGTCAATTTCTCTTGAAGGAGAGAGGGCAGTCAGAGCCTTCTTTAGCTGAGTTCACGTACAGGCTCTCAGGAATTCCTGGAAAGGAGTTTCTACCTTCCAACAATATCAGGTGATGTGCTGTGTTTGTTGAAATTCCTGGAGGTATTGCAAGATCATGGGCAGAGGATAGAAAAGTTCAATGAGCCAGAATGCACCACAATAACTCATGTCAATCAGCACATATGCATCTCCTGACAGAAAGTAGTCACATTTTATAGAAAGTCTCTTGGAGGACACTGACAGCTAAAGGATGCACGAGACCTTGTGTAACATAGAACATTCAGGTTGCACTGGTAACACAAAGGCCTTTGGAGGAATGTAAGTTATATCACAGTGGTTATATCACCTCCTCTACTTGGCATCTGGAACAACTACATGCAGCTAAGAAAGCCACAGCGTATGATGAGCTTGCTAGCCCTCACATGTGTGTTAGGCCATACAAGGAGAGTGCATGTGCAGTAGGGTCCAGAGATGGAATCTGCCCCTGCAATGGCATAACTGCAGCAGTATCAGGAGATGCCTCCATGGATACCTCTACTAGGTGTCACACTCATCATAATCACAAATCACGTGAGTGAGAGGCTGCCTCTGCCCCTCCATAAAGGAGAACAGCATAAGCATGGCTGAGTGGAACACAATGGTTTTCTTACCATCTCTTCAACTGTTTTCTACTCTTTACGTTATAAACAATGGTACTTTAAGCCAGAGTCCTGGCCCTCTTTCCATTGTTGTCATGACATGAAAAGGGATGGTGAAAAATCCATAACAGAAGTTTCCCTGGTAAAATGAGACCTTTAGCCAAGTGTTCATCTCTCATTGGTGAGAAACAATTGCATGTCCCAGGTGGAGTACCTCAGCCCGGTTCTTTCTGACTCCCTCTAGTCATCCCTGTCGTGCTGATTTAGCAGAGGTCAATTCAAATGTTCTTGAATCAGGAGATCCTGACAGTCATGGCATTCTCATTGGTCTTTTGTGCCCTCCAGCCATACCTGGACACTCTTCGGAGGGTTGGTGTGGATTAGTTGGGCCGAAGGGCCTGTTTCCACACTAGGCGGTGCGATGACACAGTGGCTAGCACCAGAGACCCAGGTTCAATTCCTGCCTCGACAACTGTCTGTGTGGAGTTTCCATATTCTCCGTGTCTGCGTGGGTTTTCTCCAAGTGCTCTGGTTTCCTCCCACAGTCCAAAGATGTGCAGGTTAGGTGAATTGGCTATACTAAATTGCCCGTAGTGTTAGGTGAAGGGTTAAATGTAGGAGAATGGGTCTGGGTGGGTTGCTCTTCGGAGGGTCGGTGTGGACTTGTTGGGCCGAAGGGCCTGTTTCCACACTGTAAGTAATCTAATCTAAAACTCCTTTGTATGGCCAAGTACCATTGAACTGAAGTCATTTACAAAATATCGTGCAAGGACTGTAACAAACACTACATTAGACAAACAGGCAGAAAACCAGCCATCAGGATACATGAACACCAACTAGCCACAAGAAGACATGATCCTCTCTCACTAGTTTCCTCACATACGGATGAGGGAGGACACCACTTTGACTGGGACAACACATCCATCCTAGGACAAGCCAAACAAAGACACGCACGAGAATTCCTAGAAGCATGGCATTTAAACCAGAACTCCATCAACAAATACATCAAGTTAGACCTCATCTAATCCCTGAGAAAAGGAACAGGAACTGACTTCACCACAGGAAATAACATCACCAACCCAAAGAAACCCAAACATATAAATAGAAAGCAGGAATTTTCAGCATTGCTTTGCCTGAAACCCAATGAAGGTGTTACATAGTAGGGTAACGAAACACCTGGAAAAGAACCTTCCAGCTCAGTGAGCAAACTTATATCCAAAACTTCAACCTGAGCTACAAATCTTTTCAAAAACCCATTTAATAAAGATAGCATTCGGCTTTAAACAAATGGTTCCAGTTTGTTACGAGTGTATTAAGTATAGAAGAAAGTTACTCAATCCACCAAGTTTACCCATTTAAGTTAACATTCATGGTTTGCCTAGTCTATTTCGATAGTTTATTTGGCTTAATATCAAATCTATGACCCTTGATTGTCAATGAATCAGTAATAGGTCAATGATGTATTTAATTAATGTTTGAGTCTTTATACAGTAACTCATTAATCTTAGCAGGACTTATACACTCAATGGTAAGATCCTAGGGAGTGTTGCTGAACGAAGAGACCTTGCAGTGCAGGTTCATAGCTCCTTGAAAGTGGAGTCGCAGGTAGATAGGATAGTGAAGAAGGCATTTGGTATGCTTTCCTTTATTGGTCAGAGCATTGAGTACAGGGGTTGGGAGGTCATGTTGCAGCTGTACAGGACATTGGTTAGGCTACTTTTGGAATATTGTGTGCAATTCTGGTCTCCTTCATATCGGAAAGATGTTGTGAAATTTGAAAAGATTCAGAAAAAATTTAAAAGGATGTTGCCAGGGTTGGAGGATTTGAGCTATAGGGAGAGGTTGAATAGGCTGGGGCTGTTTTCCCTGGAGCATTGGAGGCTGAGGGTTGACCTTATAGAGGTTTATAAAATCATGACGGACATGGATAGGATTAATAGACAAAGTTCTTTTCCCTGAGTGGAGGAGTCCAGAACTAGAGGCATAGGTTTAGGGTGAGAGGGGAAAGGTATAAAAAATACCTAAGGGGCAACCTTTCCACGCAGAGAGTGGTACGTGAGCTGCCAGAGGAAGTGGTGGAGGCTAGTATGATTGCAACATTTAAAAGGCATCTGGATGGGTATATGAATAGGAAGGGTTTGGAGGGATATGGACCGGGTGCTGACAGGTGGGACTAGATTGGGTTGGGATATCTGGTCGGCATTGATGAGTTGGACCGAAGGGTCTGTTTCCGTGCTATATATCTCTATGACTCCGTGACTCTATGTTTGGTAAGCTACATATGTGATTTAAAACTGTGTGATAATTTTGTGCCAATTTTAGGTTCGCATCAAATAACCACTCTATGATGAATGGTAAAAATAACCACTCTATGATGAATAATAAATTGACAGCAGTATTTATCCAAAGGAAAAAGGCATCCTTTGTTTTAATAATTATCATCCAATAATCAGTATGTACAACTGCATTTAAGTGTTAACAATTATTTGAAGTGGCATCTTTATTAGAGAGACTTCCTTTAATTACAATGTGCTTCTCATATGTCAAGTCTGAGTGTATTTATCTAAAATTCCTCTCCTCACTGTTATAATGGAGATGCTAATCCATTTAAAATAAAATGTGTTAAATCTTGTGCTGAAATAGAGGAATATCAGACAACTATCCCATGCTGTAATTGTTGGTTTTTACATCATTGATATCATAAACAAAGTGGAAAGGCTTCTTGGGGATAATTTTGACATTGTGTGATACTATGGGTGATAGTGAATTGGCACCTTGCTTTACACCTTGTCTGATTTTTATTCCCATTTAAGAGAAGATTGTTTCCCTAAACTTATTAGATCTTTGTGAGCAAAGAAAAATTACTAAATGATCAATTCTACCAGCAACGACTTACTTTTGTAGGATGGATCCTTTATTATTTTATGCAAACAGGAAAAGACAGCAATATGTAAATCCTGATACAATCTTACTGGATGAGAAAGCCATCCCAGTTTCTTGCCCTCATATAAAACATGAAGTGCACATAATCAGTTAGGTTGTTGACCGTTGTTATCCTGGGGATGAGGCAGTAGAAAGTAACATATTGTATATTTTGGTGCAATATTTGTGAGCAATCTAACTGTCATTGTCGAACTATTTGGAAATCTTAGAAAGAATTGATTAACCAAAAAGCTGTGTCGATGCATTTTTTAAAAGGAGGGACTAGTTTTATCGCAAATGTGAACATCATTAAATCTGAACTGAAAGCATCTCCCTCGAGTGGTTTGGAGTTACGACGCTAATCAATTTTTAGGGAAATTGTAGCTTTAAAAAGTTCTTGGTACTTTTACAGAGGGCCAAGCCAAGAAATATATCATATAAGTAAGTCTCAGAGAAATGGAAACATTAGGCTGCCACCAATGCCAGACAAGAATCAACTCTTAAGATAAAAAATGATTGTTGTCTCTTAAAAAAAAACCCATGTTTTTTCAACATTAAATGCTGAATATTAGTTTTAGAAGGTTTTAGAAGTGAGCCATAGAAATGAACTCAATATTACCTTCTTACAATTAGACTCTCACCCAATTTAGTCACCTCTTGCGGTAACCACCATACTGAAATTGTTGCACAGCTGATTATAGGTTTCATTGTGATGCAATGAATAACACCAATTACCTAGTTAAAAATCACACAACACCAGGTTATAGTTCAACAGGTTTATTGGAAGCACTAGCTTTCGGAGCGCCCCTCCTTCATCAGGTGGTTGTGGAGGGCACAATTGTAAGGTACAGAATTTATAACAAAAATTTACAGTGTGATGTAACTGAAATTATACATTGAAAAATACCTTGATTGTCTGTTGAGTTTTTCATCTGTTTGAATACCATGACAGTTTCACTTCTTTCATGTGTAAATCACAAAACTTTTTTTAAAAAGTTGCATTCTCAAGTTAGCTGTAATAATTGGTGTTAGCTCGACAATATGTTGAAGATGTTAGCCCCTGGTTTCTCTGTCTATGCCATGCTGTTTAGATTGTTTCTAATCCAAAAAGTGAGATAACAGAGTTTTACATGAATTCATGCAATTTTTGAACAAAGTACAATGTAACTCTGCAAGTACAAATTCACCCCACAAAATATATGAATATGTATGCATGTGGGTCTTTGTGTGTGCGTGTGTGTATATGTCTGGGTTGGGGGATTGTGAGTGAGAGAGAGTGTGTAAGTGTGTATATGTGAGTGTAGAGTGTCTTAAGTCTGTGAGGGGGTGCATGTGGAAGTGTGTGTGTTGGGTTGGGGGATTGTGTGTGTCTGTGAGAGAGAGTGTATATGTGTGTGTGTGTCTGAATGTACAGTGGTCTAAGTCTCTGAGAGGATGCATGTGTGAGTGTGGGAGTGTGTGTGTCTGTAAGGGTGTGTGTGTGTGTCTGTGTATATGTCTGTGTGTGTGTGTGTTTGTGTGTGTGTGTGTGTAGGAGTGTCTGTGTGTGTGTGTGTATAGTGCAACGGTGGTCATCTGTAGTGCGACCACACTCACACATGCACCCCCTCACAGACTTAAGAGACTCTACACTCACATACACATACATATACACTCTCTCTGACACTCACAACCCCCAAACCCAGACACACACACATACACATGCACATATATACACATATTTTATGGGGTGAATTTGTACTTGCTGTGTTACATTGTACTTTGCTCAAAAACTGCATGAATTCATGTAAAACTCTGTTATCTCACTTTTTAGATTAGAATCAATCAAAACATCATGGCACAGACAGAGAACACGGGGGCTAACACCTTCAACATATTGTCTAACTAACACCAATTGTTAAGCGAACCTGAGAATGCAACTTTTAAAAAAATGTGTTGTGATTTACACATGAAAGAAGTGAAACTGTCATGGTATTCGAACAGATGAAAGACTCAACAGACAATCAAGTTAATTTTCAATGTATAATTTCAGTTACATCACACTGTAAATTTTTGCTATAAACTCTGTGCCTTACAATTGTGCCCTCCACAACCACCTGATGAAGGAGCAGCGCTCCGAAAGCTAGTGCTTCCAATTAAATCTGTTGAACTATAACCTGGTGTTGTGTGATTTTTAACTTTGTACACCCCAGTCTCACACCGGCAGCTCCAAATCATGACCAATTACCTGGACAGATAGGAATGACTGATGCATATTCTAGAACCATAGAACCCCTACAGTGTGGAAACAGGCCATTTGGCCCAACAATTCACCACTGACCCTCTGAAAAGTAGCCCTCCCAGACCCATGCCCTTAACCTATAACCCTATTAGTCCCATGACTAATGCACCTAACCCACACTTTCCTGAACACTATGGACAATTTAGCATGGCCAATTCACTTAATCTGCACATCTTTGGACTGTGGGAGGAAATTGGAGCACACGGAGAAAATCCACACAGACACGGGGAGAACATGTAGATTCCACACAGACAGTCGCCCAAGGTTGGAATCGAACCTTGGACCTGGTGCTGTGAGGCAGCATTGCCCATGTATTCTGTTGTCTTCTTTATGATTCCTGTCTAATAGATGAATTCAGTGTTGTATAATGTCTAGTTTAACTGACCAAGAAGATAAGATGACTGAAATTATCTCTTTTTTTATCATGACACAATGAAAGAACAACCCTATCTTTGTATAACTATTTAACATATAAACAGGATATTTTGAAACACTTTGAACTGATTATCACTGTCAGTGTCAAAATCCTGGGGATTACAAAGGGCCAGAAACCAAACTGGATCAGCCATATAAATACTGTAAGCGTATGTCAGAGGAAGGGAATTTTGTATCAACTAGGAGAAAGTGAGGACAGCATATAATGGACAGTCACAATTGAAGTGTGATGCTGGGAAAAGCACAGCAGGTCAGGCAGCATCTGAGGAGCAAGAAAGTCAATGTTTCAACCATAACACTTCTTCAGGACTGAGGTGGGGAAAGGGCTGAGAAATAAATCAGGGGAGAGGCGGTGCTGCTGAATAGGTCGGATGGCGATAGGTGGGTGAAGGTAGAAGGCCTTGAAAGGTGGGTGGGAAGTGTGGAGCGGGTAGTTGAGAATGAAGATGGGCAAGTAGGTCAGGTCAAGAGAGTGAAGTTGAGTCAGAGGGTTGAATCTGGAATTGGGTGGGTGAAAGGAAGGTTTGGAAACAGGTGAATTCAATGTTGAGGCCATGTGGTTGTGGGCTCCTGAGGTGGAAGATGAGATGTTCCTCCTCCAGTTTGTGGGCGGCTTTGTTTAGGCGGTGGAGGAGGCCCAGAATGGATATGTCATTGGGGAGTGGGATGGGGAGTTGAAATGGATGGTCACACGAAGGTGGGGTTGGTTGGTGCATATGGACCAGAGATGTTCCCTGAACTGTTCCGCGAGTTGGCGCTCAGTCTTTCTGGTGTAGAGGAGACCACATCGAGAGCAACGGATGTAGTAAATAAGGTTCGAGGACATACAAATACATCTCTACCGTATTTGGAATGATCTTTTGGAGCCTTGGTCAGTGGCGATGGACTCAGGTTTTGCACATCTTACAGTGGGAGGAGAAGGTGCCAGGTGTGGAGAGGGAGTTGGTGGGGAGTGTGGACCTAACGAGGGAGTCACAGAGGTAATGGTCCCTAAACAATGCAGATTCAGGGGGAGGGGGTGAGGGAAATATATTTTTGGTGTTGGGGTCTGACTGTAGATGGTAAAAATGGCAGAGGATGATGTTGGAGTCAGAGATTAGAGGGGTGGAATGTGACGACCTGGAAGATTCTATCCTTGTTGGGTTGGGGGCATGGGATTTGAGGGCGGAGGTGTGGGAAATGGAGGAGACATGATGGAGGGCACCATTGATCACTGGGGAGGGGAAATTGCAGTCCTTGAAATAGAAGGATATTTAGGATGTCCTGAAGTGGAATCGCTCATCCTGGGAGCAGAAACGATGGAGGCGGAGGAATTGGGAGTAGGGGATTGCATTTTTACAGAAAGGGAGGTGGGTAGAGTTGTCGTCAAAGTAGCTATCTGTAGGATTGAAGTAGATGTCTGTGTTAAATTGGTCACCAGAGATGGAAATGGAGAGGTCTAGGAAGGGGAGGGAGTTGTCGGAGACGATCCAGGTGAATTTGAAGTCAGAGTGGAAGGTGCTGGTGTGGTAAATGAGGTGTTCAAGTTCCTTGTGGGAGCACGAGGCAGACTGATGCAGTCATCAATGTAATAGAGGAAAAGTTGGGCGATGGTGTAGCCTACAAAGTGGCAAACATTAGTTGGGACCTATGCTGATACCCATGCCCCTCTAATTTGTAGGAAGTAGGAGACTTGAAAGGAGAGTAACTCACCTAATGACTACAATCTACAAGACACAAGTCAGGAGTATGATTAGGAGGGAGCGGATGTGTTAGTGGGGAGAATGGCGCAAACCAAGGACTGTTGAAGGGAACAGTCCTTGCAGAAAGCAGAGAGGGGTGAGAACGGGAAGATGTTCTTCATGGTGGGGTCTAATTGGAGTTGGTGCAAGTGTTTAAGGAGGATGTGTTGGATGCGGATACTGGTGGAGTGGTAGGTGAGGACAAGGGGGATTCTATCTTTATCACATTTAGAGGAAGGAGCATTTAGAGCAGTGGAACAGGGAATGGAGATGGTGTAGTGGAGGGCTGTCTGGAATGCAGAGGAGGGAAAAGCATGTTGTTCGAAATAGATGGACATCTGGAATGCTTGGAAGTGGAATGTTTCAACTGGATGGAGTTCTTGCAGGATACTGGGCAGGCAGAGGTGTAGTCCAGGTATTTATGGGAGTCTGTGGGTTTGTAGTAAAAGTCCACCTGAGACCGTCGCTGGAGATGGAGATGGAGAAGTCAAGAAAGGGGAGGGAGCTATCTGAGATGGACCAGGTGAATTTCAGGGTGGTGTGGAAGTTGTGGGCTAAGTTGATGCACAAGCCCACCCCACCTCCCCAGCATATTCCTGGCAAACGTCTAAGTCATTGAGAACAAAATAGATTAACTTCAAGCTAGATTTACCTTTTGGAGGGAATGGAGAGACTGTTATGTGCTCTGTTTTACAATGACATGACTCACTCCTGCTACATCTTGGCTCCTGCTACACCTGACTGTGCCTTACAAACTAAAGTGGAAAGCCAGGGATTAATCAAGTTCAGTCAGCATTTTGTTTTCGGGAAGGTCATTTCTGACCAAGTTGATTGATTTTTTTTGAATAGTTGGCCTAGTGTGTCGACGAAGGCTACACTTTTGGTATAGTCTGCTTGGACTTCATCAAGACTTTTGATATGATCCCAAATGGGAGACTGACAGCAAAAGTAAAAGCCTAGGGGATGCAAGGAAATTTGGCAAATTGAATTTACAATTGGCTGAGTGGTCAGAGGCAGAGGGTGATGGTTGAGGGATGATTTTTTAAACTGGATGTCTGTGCCTGGTTCAGTAGAATGAGGAGGCTGAAATAGACCAAGTGTATGCGGGAGAACACTTGAATAAAAATGATCATTGTATCATAATGCTGAAAATAATAATGGAGCAGAGAAATGAGCAATCAAAAATGCAAATTATAACTTGGAAAAGGGCTTGACATAATTAGAGGAGAGGACATAGAATCAGTTAAAATGTAGCCATAAAAACATGTAACTGAGCAATGAGTTATTTTTAAGAAAGAAATATTTTCGATATAGGCGATGCAGGTAAGGTTACAGTCGAACTAAATAGAATGTGAGGACAACTGGAGCTAGGGTACCTGGGTAATGAAAGATATAGACAATAAAGCAATAAATATGTCAGGTTATGTTTTCAAACGAAAATCTGTCCGCAAGATTTGATAGTGGAAAATGTTCTCTACTTGTTCGAGAGAGGGCACAAGATAATTATGAATAATTACAGCCTGTCAGATCAACAATGGGTAAGCTTTTAGGAACAATAATGAAGTAAAAAAGTTAACAAGTGCATAGGGAGGTTTGTGTTAATCAAGGAGAACCAACATGGATTTATAAAAGGATTGTTTGACTGATATAATTGAATTTCTAAATGAAGCAACAGAGATGGTTGATGAAAGGAACACAGTGGTGCTGTCTATATGGATTTTTTTAAAGTGATTAACAAAATTGAAGTTCAGGGAATAGCAGCATCAGTGTCAACTTGAATTGACTTAAGTCAGAGTGGAGATTCGAGAAAATGTTTCCAGATGGCAACAAAAAGAGGGGTCAACCTAGGTGTAGCTGGATAATGAATGTCACAGAGGTTGCAACAGGATACTTGGAGATGGTGCAACAAGAATTAGATCATTGCAAACGAGAGAGTAAACGAGAGAGGACCTATACTGTTATTGCCTTTGCTGTTTGAATTTGTGTATCACTGGACATTGGAGTGCATCTGAGAAAATTAACAAACAGTGAAATTCACAACTGATCTTGGAGGAATTGTTGGCCGACGTTCACAGCACAGAATCAGATAAGTTAATCGTTGTTTTTAAGTGTGGCCGACAGAGCATCTGCAGTAGTGAGTAGAGTGGATTCTATCTTGATTATATGTTTTTGGAGATATGTCTCTTGATTAAACTTAAAATATAAGCCATAACTATTAATTTAACCTGGGGCAGTGTTTGTAGAGGAATAAGACGGTGTACTTTCCTGGGTCTGTCGACTGGGAAGGAGCAAAAATGGCCTTTTATAGAGTGATATGTACTTCATGTCAGATGTGGGAGTTTAAAGAGAATTTAAGGGTTACTGCGGATTATATCTGCCATAAGTGCTTTTGGCTGCGAATCTTATCAGATCGAATGGAATGGTTGGAGAGACAGTTCGAAGCAATGAGAAATTTGCAACAGCAACAATATGTGATGGATGGCAGTTATAGGAAGGGGGGAAAGTCTCAGATAGAGTCACATAGATGGGTTAACTCCAGGAATGGTAAGAGAGATAGGCAGCTAGTGTAAGAGTCTTTTGTGGATATACCAATTTCAAAGAGATGTAATGTTTTGGAAAATGTAGGGGGAGGTGATGGATTCTCTGGGGAAGGTAACACGAACAGCCAAATTTCTGGTATTGAGACTGGCTTAAATGCAACGAGGGGTATGTTGGGTTCCAAGATCAATTGTGTTAGGAGATTCTGTAGTCTGAGGTACAGACAGACGTTTCTGTGGCCAGCAGAAACTGGTGCCAGGATCCTGGCACCCTGGTGCCAGGATCAAGGATGTCTCAGAGAGGGGGCAGATTGTTCTCACAGGGGAGACGGGTCATTGTCTACATTGGAACCAATGATATAGGAAGGGAAAAGGTTGAGATTCTGAAGGGAGATTACAAGGAGTTAGGCAGAAATTTAAAAAGGAGGTCCTCGAGAGTAGTAATATCTGGATTACTCCCGTTGCTACAAGCTAGTGAGGGCAAGAATAGGAGGATAGAGCAGATGAATGCATGGCTAAGGAGCTGGTGTATGGGAGAAGGATTCACAATTTTGGATCATTGGAATCTCTTTTGGGGTAGAAGTGATCTGTACAAGAAGGGCCGATTGCACCTAAATTGAAAGGGGACTAATATATTGGCAGGGAAATTTGCGAGAACTGCTCGGGAGGTTTTAAACTAGTGAGGGGGGGAGGGCGGGGAGGGCGGGGAGGGCGGGGAGGGGGGTGGGTTGGGACCCAGGGAGATAGTGAGGAAAGTGATCAATCTGAGAGTGGTACAGATGAGAACAGAAGCAAGTCAAACAGTCAGGGCAGGCAGGGACAAGGTAGGACTAATAAATTAAACTGCATTTATTTCAATGCAAGGGACCTAACATGGAAGGCAGATGAACTCAGGGCATGGTTAGGAACATGGGACTGGGACATCATAGCAATTACAGAAACATGGCTCAGGGATGGGCAGGACTGGCAGCTTAATGCTCCAGGATACAAATGCTACAGGAAGGATAGAAAGGGAGTCAAGAGAGGAGGGAGAGTGGCATTTTTGATAAGGGATAGCATTACAGTTGTGCTGAGGGAGAATATTTCTGGAAATACATCCAGGGAAGTTATTTGGGTAGAACTGAGAAATAAGAAAGGGATGATCACCTTATTGGGATTGTATTATAGATCCCCTAATAGTTCGAGGGAAATTGAGAAACAAACTTGTAAGGAGATCTCAGCTATCTGTAAGAATAATAGAGCAGTTATGTAGGGGATTTTAACTTTCCAAACATAGACTGGGACTGCCATAGTGTTAAAGGTTTAGATGGAGAGGAATTTGTTGAGTGTGTACAAGACAATGTCTTGATTCAGTATGTGGATGTACCTACTAGAGAAGGTGCAAAACTTGACCTACTCTTGGGAAATAAGGCAGGGCAGGTGACTGAGGTGTTAGTGGGGCCAGCGACAATAATTCTATGAGATTTAAAATAATGGTGGAAAAGGATAGACCAGATCTAAAAGTTGAAGTTCTAAATTGGAGAAAGGCCAATTCGATGGTATTAGGCAAGAATTTTCAAAAGCTGATTGGTGGTAGATGTTCGCAGGTAAAGGGATGGCTAGAAAATGGGAAGCCTTCAGAAATTAGATAACGAGAATCAAGAGAAAGTAGGGTGTTAGGGCGAAAGGAAAGGCTGGTAAGTATAGGGAATGCTGGAAATTGAGGGTTTTGTTAAGAAAAAGAAGGAAGCATATGTAAGGTATCGACAGGATAGATCGAGTGAATCCTTAGAAGAGTACAAAGGAAGTAAGAGTATACTTAAGAGGGAAATCAGGAGGACAAAAAGGGGACATGAGATACCTTTGGCAAATAGAATTAAGGAGAATCCAAAGAGTTTTTACAAACACATTAAGGACAAAAGGGTAACTAGGGAGAGAATAAGGCCCCTCAAAGATCAGCAAGTTGCCTTTGTGTGGGGCAGCAGAAAATGGGGGAGATACTAAATGAGTATTTTGCATCAGTATTTACTGTGGAAAAGGATATGGAAGACATAGAATGTAGGGAAATAGATGGTGACATCTTGCAAAATGTCCCTATTACAGAGGAGGAAGTGTTGGATGTCTTGAAACGGGTAAAGGTGGATAAATCCCCAGGACCTGATCAGATGTACTCCAGAACTCTGGGGGAAGCTAGAGAAGTGATTGCTGGGCCTCTTGCTGAGATATTTATATCATCGATAGTTACAGGTGAGGTACCGGAAGGCTGGAGGTTGGCAAACGTGATGCCACTGTTTAAGAAGGGAGGTAAGGACAAGCCAGGGGACTATAGATGAGTAAGCCTGATGTCGGTGGTGGGCAAGTTGTTGAGGGAATCCTAAGGGACAGGATGTACATGTATTTGGAAAGGCAAGGACTAATTAGGGATAGTCAACTTGGCTTTGTGTGTGGGAAATCATATCTCACAAACTTGACTGAGTTTTTTGAAGAAGTAATGAAGAGGATTGATGAGGGCAGAGCGGTAGGGGTGATCTATATGGACTTCAGTAAGGCGTTTGACAAGGTTCCCCATGGAAGACTGATTAGCAAAGGTTAGATCTCATGGAATATAGGCAGAACTAGCAATTTGAATACAGAACTGTCTCAAAGGTAGAAGACAGAGGGTGGTGGTGGAGGGTTGTTTTTCAGACGGGAGACCTGTGACTACTTTTTGTCATTTACATAAATGATTTGAATACGAGCATAAGAGATACAGTTAGTAAGTTTGCAGATGACACCAAAATTGGAGGTGTAGTGGACAGCAAAGAGGGTTACCTCAGATTACAATAGGATTTTGACCAAATGGGCCAATGGGCTGAGGAGTGGCAGATGGAGTTTAATTCAGATAAATGCGAGGTGCTGCATTTTGGGAAAGCAAATCTTAGCAGGACTTATATATTTAATGGTAAGGTCCTAGGGAGTGTTGCTGAACAAAAAGACCTTGGAGTGTAATTTCATTGCTCCTTGAAAGTAGAGTTGCAGGTGGATAGGATAGTGAAGAAGGCGTTTGGTATGCCTTCCTTTATTGGTCAGAGTATTTAGTACAGGAGTTGGGAGGTCATGTTGCGGCTGTACAGGACATTGGTTAAGCCACTGTTAGAATATTGCAAGTAATTCTGGTCTCCTTCTATTGGAAAGATGTTGTGAAACCTGAAAACATTCAGAAAAGATTTACAAGGATGTTGCCAGAGTTGGAAAATTTGAGCTATAGGGAGAGGCTGAACAGGCTGGGGCTGTTTTCCCTGGAGCATCGGAGACTGAGGAGTGTCCTAATAGAGGTTTACAAAATTATGAGGGGCATGGATAGGGTAAATTGGCAAAGTCTTTTCCCTGGGGTTGGGGAGTCCAGAACAAGAGGGCATAGGTTTAGGGTGAGAGGGGAAAGATATAAAAGAGACCTAAGGGGCAACGTTTTCACACAGAGGGTGGTACGTGTATGGAATGAGCTACCAGAGGAAGTGGTGGAGGCTGGTACAATTGCAACATTTAAGAGGCATTTGGATGGGTATATGAATAGGAAGAGTTTGGAGGGATATGGGCCGGGTGCTGGCAGGTGGGACTGGATTGGGTTGGGACATCTGGTCAGCATGGACGCGTTGGACCGAAGGGTCTGTTTCCATGCTGTACATCTCTATGACTGTATGAGATACATCAATACAACAGATCTGTTGGCAAGGCAGGACAGGAAGGATACACTGGAGGATGGTAAGTTGTGGAATTTCCCAAGGTTCATGCTAGCATTACGCTTTTTTAAAAATATTGGAATACAAAATACCAAACAGACACAAACAAATATGAAGCTGTGGCAATTAATGAAGGTATGGGTTGCACAGCGGTTCATTGGTTAGCACTGCTGCTTCACAGCGCCAGGGACCCAGGTTCAACCCAGGTGACTGTCTGTGTGGAGTTTGCACATTCTGCCCGTGTGCACGTAGGTTTCCACCAGGTGGTCCAGTTTCCTTCCACAATCCAAAGATGTGCAGGTCAGGTGAATTCGTCATGCTCAATTGCCCATTGTGTTAGGTATATTATTCAGGGGGAGTAATAGGGTAGTAGAATGGGTCTGGGTGGATTACTCTTTGGAGGGTTGGTGTGGACTTGTTGGGCCAGATAGCCTATTTCCATACTGTAGGGAATCTAATCATGACATCAGTTGACTGCAAAAGGAGGTCAATAGTTTAGCAGAATGGGAAAACAACTGGCAAGTAAAATATAATGCAAAATCATGAGGGTAATGCATTTTGACAGAAGAGATGGGAGACTCAATGTCATGGTTTTTGTTAAAAACGGGCATACTATGGCAATGTCAAGTTTGTGGGGTTAGATTTTTGGTGGTTATGATCCTAGCTGATGTTATTACCAGACAAGTAATACCAGTCAACACAGAAATCTTGCTTGATAAATAAGATTTCCTTTTGGTTTTCATCAGGTAGTACTTTAACAATAAAATAGAAGTTTATGATGCAAAAAAATGAAGATATAATAAACTAAAGTATTTACATAAAACTTTTAAATTTAGAAACTCCTGGTTAGATAAAATTTCTATTTATCCCAAAACACTCTTCTACAGTCACAAAAACAGAAATTGTTGGATAAACTAAGAAGGTTGAGTAGTATCTGTGGAGAAAAAGCAGAGTTAACATTATGAGTACTTATTTACAGTGATTGTGCAAGAAGGTGTTTCCTTCTTTTTCACATAGATATGGCTAAATTTAACAATGGTTTCAATTTTCTATCCAGAGAATCTAACATTCAATTCTTGGAATAACTGAGTTTCTCAGCTTCAACAAACTCCTTCACTATTGTAACGAAACACCTTTGGTCTAGAATGTTTGAAGGAAACTCCTTACACTGGGGTAACAAAATTCCTAACAATTTTAAACTGTCTCACACGTCCAAATCCTGCTAAAACCTGTGAAATTTCCAAACTGAAACCTTAAAGTTTTTTCCAAGCTATGTTTTTTTTTCCCTTCATCAAAATAAAAGCTGACCTTCTAAACTAAAAGCACAATTTAATTTTGTTCATTTGGAAATATTCCTATGGGCCGGGTCCTGGCAGGTGGGACTAGATTGGGTTGGGTTATCTGGTCGGCATGGATAGGTTGGACCGAAGGGTCTTTTTCCATGCTGTACATCTCTATGACTCTATGACTCTAAAACTATGTTTTAAAATAAATCACCACTGCTTTAGAAATGCTGACAGGTTAGTCATAAATCCATTCTTAGACACATTGACCAAAGCACTTATGGCACTAGTTCAAATAAAAGCTTTAAAATAAATGGACCGGTCCAGATTCCCTCAAAATATTTTAAGAAGGTAGCCCAGACCCTAGTTTTTTTTTCTTATTAAAGAAAATTTAAAGTGCTATGTTCCAGATGCAAGTGGATTGATCAAACTACTTGACATTAAAGGAAACACAGAGGGTGGTGAGAGTTTGGAACGCGTTGCCAGCAGAGGTGGTAGAGACAGGTACGGTAGATTCATTTAAAATGCATCTGGCCAAATGTATGAGTAGGTGGGGAGCAGAGGGATGCAGATGCTTAGGAATTGACCAACAGGTTTAGACAGTACATTTGGATCGGCTCAGGCTTGGAGGGCCGAAGGGCCTGTTCCTGGGCTGTAGAATTTCTTTGTTCTTTGTTCTAAAACACAATTTATTCAAACATTATCATTAAAATATAACAAAAGAAGTATCTTAACCCAGTTGGAAAACTTACAGCATAATAGATACAGTAGCTATTATTAACTAACTGTTCCAATATAGTAACATCCCTTAAAAACATCCCTTGACAAAAAAGGTAAATTCAGAAAACAAATTTTGTCTCGCATGAAATCCAGCAGCCGAGGAAGAGAACTCCCAGCTTTTGGCTGTAATCAAGAGAGAGGAAATAGTTTCCATTTTTCAAGCCCGCAACAGCAATTGCTGAAAGCTAATGAAATACCCTTGATCTGTGAGAGCTTGATCACACCCACTCAGGCTGCTTCTATTGGTATACTTGAAAAAAAAAACCCAAGGCCTCACAAGTTGTTTATCTTATCATAGACTGCTTGTCATCTGTTCTCCCAATCTCTCACTAAAAGAAACCAGGACAAAACACACTTCTTAAAGCCACAGCATCAGCATAATATTTGTAAAATATGTACGAATAGCATATTTTTCACCACAATGCTGAAAGTGGTTAGCAAAGTGGTTATGAAGCAATTTTCTGCTTCATAAATTGACTTTAAAAGCAGTAACAACTATGCTGAACTTTTATAAGGTTTTTATTAGTCCACAGCTGGAGTATTACATCCAATTCTGACACACCACACTTTAGGGAGGGTCTGAGAGTCCTTCAGTAGGTGCAGAGGAAATCATTGAGGAGAAAGTGAGATCTGCAGATGCTGGAGATCAGAGCTGAAAATGTGTTGCTGGAAAAGCGCAGCAGGTCAGGCAGCATCCAGGGAACAGGAGAATCGACATTTCGGGCATAAGCCCTTCTTCAGGAATGAATCAAGCTCCTGATTCCTGAAGAAGGGCTTATGCCCGAAACGTCGATTCTCCTGTTCCCTGGATGCTGCCTGACCTGCTGCGCTTTTCCAGCAACACATTTTCAGCAGAGGAACTCAACCAGGGATGAAAGGTTTTAAGTTTAAGATGTTCAAAGTTAGATTGAAGAATCTGGAGTTGTTTTGCTTAGAGCAATCATAACATAACATACCTGAAAGGCATAATGTAACATAACGGTATAAGATTCTTGATTACGAAAGGGATAAAAGATTAAAGGAGTTATACAGGAACATTGAAGTGAGATTAAAATCCAATCAGCCATAATTGTATTGAATGGTGGAGCAGGCTCAAACTAGAGTGGATGACTCTAGTTCCTTTTCGGAGAAAGTGAGGACTGCAAATGCTGGAGATCAGAGCTGAAAATGTGTTGCTGGAAAAGCGCAGCAGGTCAGGCAGCATCAAAGGAGCAGGAGGTTGATTCATTCCTGAAGAAGGGCTCATGCCCGAAACGTTGATTCTCCTGCTCCTTGGATGCTGCCTGACCTGCTGCACTTTTCCAGCAACACATTTTTCAGCTCTAGTTCCTTATCATCCATTGTTCTTCTGGTCTCTAAATATTAGGTTGACATGCTCTCAGATTTAATAACTGGTGGCTCTGGGGTAGTATTCTCATCTCTGAATCAATAAAGTTGGATTTAGCTCTGTACTATGTAGCCTTCTTGACAGGAGTACCAATGATGATTATTAGGCTCATGTCCAGCAGTGGGAGAGTGGAAGTGGTGCATTTAATGGCATGCGTCAGGGAGGAAGTTACGTTTTGGGTGGAGCTCGCAGAAGTACGATCCAACCCAGATCCAACTGTCCAACTTGGAACCGTCCTCTTGTCTTGTCCCACCGGTTCATCTTCCTTCCCACCAGTCTGCTCCACCCTCCCCACCGACCTGTCACAATCATCCCCTACCTGCATCTACCTATCGTGTTCCCAGCTATCTTCCCCCCAGGTACACCCCTACCGTCCTACTTATCCCTCAGCCCCCTTCCCCCTCTCACATTCCTGATGAAGGGCTAATGGCAGAAACTTGAGTCTCCTGCTTCTCGGATGCTGCTGTGGTTTTCCAGCACCGCAATTTTCGACTCATGTTCAGCAGCCTTATCTGCACAAAAGTCTACTATTTAAAGGATAGGATCTTTAACCCTCGGTTGTAGTCAATGAAGGACATTTTGAAGTACATAATTGCAAGGAATTGAACTGAGAACAACATTATAGAATCATAGAATTGTTGAGGCACCCAAGGAAGTAACTTGGCCTCTTGTGCCTGCACTTCAGTGACTCTTGCCGATTAAATGTTTCAATGCAGCATTAGGATAAAACAGCATGGATGAATGAATAAAAAACCCCAGCAAAACTGTTGAATTATCATTGAAACCAACTCATTGAGGAAAATGGTTTAGAAAAGAATTTTGCCACCCTTAACTGATCTGGTCTATTTAAAATTTAAGATTGCTCTCAAACAAAATAGGCATGCCTTTCTTACAATGTCTTACATCCTGAGAAAAATAATCAGAAATTAAACATTGTTGTGTTGGAGTTAATTAGTGGTCATTTATTCTGGTTGTGACTGTGGAATAGTGCTGTGTTACAATAGGTTGAATTTGGTTTATAGAATATAGTACAGCACAGGAATTGGTCAGCACATGATGTTGCACTGAACATTATGCCAAAGTAAAATAATCCCTTCTGCCTGTGCTTGCTCCATATCCCTCCATTCCTTGCATATTCACGTGCTTATCTAAGAGTCTCTAACATGCCCCTATCGTATTTGCCTCCACCATCACCCCTGGCTGCGCATTCCATACTCCAACAGCTCTCTGTGCAAAAAACTTACACCTCACATCTCCTTTGAAATTTCTCCCCTCACCTTAAATGCATACCTCCTACTTTTAGACACTTCAACTCGGGAAAAAATTCTGACCGTCAACCCTATTTACGCATCTCATAATTTCATAGACTTCTATCAAGTCTCCCCTCAGCTTCTGCTGCTCAAGAGAAAAAAAACTGAGTTTTTCTAGTCTTTCCTTATAGTTCAGGCACTCTAATCCAGGCAGCATCCTGGTAAACCTCTGCTGCATCCTCTCCAAACCTCCACATCCTTCTTGTTATGTGGCAAACAGAAATGAATTAAAAATGTGGCTTAACCAAAGACTTATAAATCTGTAACATGACATCTTGACTCTTGTCGTCAAATCCCCAACCCAGTGATGTTGGTTGGTACAGGTGACCCATAGATGTTCTCTGAAACAATCTGCAAGTAGGCTTCATGTCTCCCCGATGTACAGTAGACCACATTAGGTCCAACAGCTACAGTAGATGATATTTGTGGAGGTACAGGTATATTTCTGTCAGATGTGGAAGGATCCGTTGGGGCCTTGGATGGAGGTGAAGGGAGTGATGTGGGAGCAGGTTTTGCATTTCCTGCAATAGGAGGGGAAGATGCTGGGAGTGTGGTGTGGGCTGGGGGGGAGCATGGACCTGATGACGGAGTCGCAGAGGGAATGGCGCCATCCCTTATTCCCAATTCCTTTGCCTCTGCTGTATCTGGTCCCAGGATGACCAATTCCACCTTAGAAAATCCCAGATGGCCTCCTTCTTCCAAGATTGCAATTTCCCTATAGTTAATCAGACAGAAGAACAATATCTATAAACAATGCAAGATTTAGGTCATAAAAGGGACAGATGATATATTTTAAAATACAAGTACCCTTATTGAGCAAAATTTTAAAAGTACTTTGTTCAATGTTTAAAGAAAAAATTGCTTAACCAGCACATTGCAAGTCACATGATTTCACCTTTGACAAAGTTTGTTGCTTAGAAGAGTTAAGCTCTTAGTCAGAATCAGAGACATCGACAGCATGGAAAAAGTCCTTAAGCCGATCATGTCCATGTTGTAAAATACTACCACCTAATTATTCTAATTCAATTTGGCACATCTTCTCTACATACATCTTGTGAGAAATATTGACAATAAAGAACCATTACTTCCATTTGGTCGCAACTAATCCATATGTTTTAGATTTATTGCTGAATTTACAGTAAGGATGAGTTCTTCCTCTTCCAGATGTTATGGTACTTTATACTGCTGGTGTAACGCCATGGTAGCCAATTTATATTAAATGGAGGTTGCAAAGAAAAAATCTCCTCTGTTGTGCCCAGATAGATGTGAAGGGCTTTATAAACATGGGTCCAGAGGACAACATGCTGTAAGTGATGTTGTATTTGCATGTGTTAATTCCTTCTAAATTCCACTTTCTGATCTAAGTCATAAAGCTTTCTGGAACTTTGGAAAGAAATGCTCGTTTTGACTGTAATGTATTATGGTCCATGAAGAATTTATACAGAAACATATGAGCAGGAAAACCCTTCCACCACAGGCAAACATGAACAACCAGAAAAAAAATGAATACACACAGCAAGAGTAATTACAAAGGTGTGCTTGTTACCACCACCTGAAATTGTCATCTCTCTTAAGAAACTGCTGACAGGCTTGTCCCAGGGCTCTCATCTGTTTAGTTTATATGGGAATCACTGATAATTTATCATCAGCCAATGTGAGAATTTTCAACCTGAAATCTTTTTTCAGTAATTTCTCTTTAGAAATGAGATATATTTAAGTTAACCCTGCCTTAGTAAAATCAATTACATGCCTAGTCCGAGAGCTAAATGGTTGTTTGAGCATTTTGCAATTTATCTTAAGAAATTACCCATTAATAGTTAAAACACTGTGCTCAGGTAACTTTGTATTTTAAGGTGGATACATGGACTTCCATTGGCAACCTTTGTGGCTTTGGAGACTAGAAGATTAACAATGCAATTACTTTCATAATATTTCATTAGCTTTCTATCTATTTAACCTCCACCTTCTGATGCCTTTGTCCTTAGTAAAACATTTACGGTGTGACATCCCTTTGCTGGGAGGGAGCGGGCAAACATGAGGTGAATTCGGAAAATGGTGAAGTGATGGTGTGCAAAGATAATGTCACATGCCTCAAGTCCCAGGCAATTGTTCTGGTGGCACAGTTTCAAATCCCATCATGGGAAATGGTGAAGTTTAACTTCAATAAAAAAACCTGAATATTTTCTTTAAAATTGCTTGTCTAATTGAAACCATTTTGCCATTTGTCAATTGTCACAAAAACCTATCTGATTCCCTTTAGGGAAGTAAACCTGCCATCCTTACCTGGTCTGGTTTACATGTGTTTCTAGACGCACAGCAATGTGGTTGAGTATTCTGCTTTCTGGGTAATTAGTAGTGGGGAATAAATGCTGGCCTAGCCACAATGCCCACACCCTATGAATGAATTATAAAAAAGGCCCGGGATCAGTGAGAAGCTCAATCTATGGATGGCACAATAAAATGGATTTTATTGGTAAAGTTATCAGCCAACTACAAACATCAATGTTTGCCCCAAAATTTAGGAGTTAAAGCACACATGGTGCATAAGGAGGCATTTTGATCTATTATGCTGGCACTGACTCTTCAAATGAATATTATTGCCTGGTGTGAAACTCCCGCATTTTCCCAATACTCTTGCACACTATTTTCATCTACTTAATCATCCAATGGCCCTACTGAGTGAAGATCACAGGAATGTTAATTATTAGTTCTTAATTATTAATTCTTTGAAGAGGTGACCAAGCATGTGGATGAGGGTAGAGCAGTGGATGTAGTATACATGGATTTTAGTAAGGCATTTGATAAGGTTCCCCATGGTAGGCTTATGCGGAAAGTTAGGAGGCATGGGATAGAGGGAAATTTGGCCAGTTGGATAGAAAACTGGCTAACCGGTCGAAGTCAGAGAGTGGTGTTAGATGGTAAATATTCAGCCTGGAGCCCAGTAACAAGTGGAGTTCTGCAGGGATCAGTTCTGGGTCCTCTGCTGTTTGTAATTTTTATTAATGACATGGAAGAGGGAGTCGAAGGGTGGGTCAATAAATTTGCAGACGATACGAAGATTGGTGGAGTTGTGGATAGTGAGGAGGGCTCTTGTCGGCTGCAAAGGGACTTAGATATGATGCAGAGCTGGGCTGAGGAGTGGCAGATGGAGTTCAACCCTGCCAAGTGTGAGGTTGTCCATTTTGGAAAGACAAATAAGAATGCGGAATACAGGGTTAACGGTAAGGTTCTTAGTAAGGTGGAGGAACAGAGGGATCTTGGGGTCTATGTTCATAGATCTTTGAAAGTTGCCACTTAGGTGGATAAAGCTTGTAAGAAGGCCTATGGTGTATTAGCGTTCATTAGCAGAGGGATTGAATTCAAGAGTCGTGAAGTGATGTTACAGCTGTACAGGACTTTGGTTAGGCCACATTTGGAGTACCGTGTGCAGTTCTGGTCGCCTCACTTTAGGAAAGATGTGGAAGCTTTGGAGAGGGTGCAGAGAAGATTTACCAGGATGTTGTCTGGAATGGAGAATAGGTCGTACGAGGATAGGTTGAGCGTGCTAGGCCTTTTCTCATTGGAACGGAGAAGGATAAGGGGTGACTTGATAGAGGTATATAAGATGATCATGGGAATAGATAGAGTAGACAATCAGAAACTTTTTCCCCGGGTACAACAGAGTGTTACAAGGGGACATAAATTTAAGGTGAAGGGTGGAAGGTATAGGGGAGATGTCAGGGGTAGGTTCTTTACCCAGAGAGTGGTGGGGGCATGGAATGCGCTGCCTGTGGGAGTGGCAGAGTCAGAATCATTGGCAAACTTTAAGTGGCAATTGGATAGGTACATGGATATGTGCTTAAGCTAGGACAAATGTTTGGCACAACATCGTGGGCCGAAGGGCCTGTTCTGTGCTGTATTGTTCTATGTTCTATCTTCTATGACTCTATTCTGCGCACATTGAAATCAGTCCAGTTGTGAGTAGGCCCCACCACTAGCTGCTACAGGAACAGCTGGATGATTTATAATTGCTGTACCATCCCTTACTTGTCTTGCTCCCTCCAACAAAAGTAGGAGTCATACAACTACTTGCCATATGCCTGTAATGGTTGGAACTGTGGCCAGGTGAATCTCATTGACGATGAGATCCTTGATTGGGATTGTCAACCTGGGCCTATCAGGGATCCCTGGCTGACAGATATAAGCAGGAGATTGGGCGGCACGGTGGCACAGTGGTTAGCACTGCTGCCTCACAGCGCCAGAGACCTGGGTTCAATTCCTGCCTCAGGCGACTGACTGTGTGGGGTTTGCACGTTCTACCCGTGTCTGCGTGGGTTTCCTCCGGGTGCTCCGGTTTCCTCCCACAGTCCAAAAATGTGCAGGTCAGGTGAATTGGCCATGCTAAATTGCCCGTAGTGTTAGGTAAGGGGTAAATGTAGGGGTATGGGTGGGTTGCGCTTCGGCGGGGCAGTGTGGACTTGTTGGGCCGAAGGGCCTGTTTCCACTCTGTAAATAATCTAATCTAAAAACTTAATTAAAAAAGAAAAAAGAAAAAAAAGAAAAAAAATAAGCAGGAGATTCAGGTCTCCTCAGTTTAGTGACTGTTTTTGAGCTGGCTGGTTGTAGCATATGTACAGTGTACATGTACATAAAGGGTGACTTGGTGATGGGATACCAGCCTCTGAGCAATTTTTTCAAGACTATTGCTATTTTTCTTGTATATTTTGGGTTGGAGCTGTGAGTTGAAGTTAAGAATTGAACTTTGAACAGCAGCTTATTTTAAAAGAGAAGAGAAGAGATGTGTTCTGTTTGGAAATGACCAAGAAAATAATGTAACTTAATTATTGATCTAAAGACACACAAAAAAACAAATTCAGAAGGTTTCCTCAGTCAAGGAACTGGCTTTGAGCTGGCTGGTCACAGCCCATGTATAGAGCTCAAGTAAATGAAGATTGACTTGGTGTCGGGATACTGGCTTCTCTGCAATTATTTCAATGTCTAAGTATATTAAGCCCAGCATGAGCTTCAAATAATTTCTGATCATTGCCATTTGTCTGCCTCAGAAAAAAAAACTGAAAATCAAATTTTAATTCCTTTAACGCGTGGGCCTTAAAACTGTTGAGTGTGAGTTGGCATTAGCTGGTTGACAATAAAGTAAAACTAAACTTTTTTTATTCACAGGATATAGGCATCACAGGCTAAAGCCAGCATTTATTGCCATCTCTCATTGGCCAGAGGGCAATTAAGAATCAACCACATTGCTCTGGGTCCACAGTCACATGTAGGCTAGACCATGTAAGAATTGCAATTTCCTTCTCTAAAGGACATTAGTGGACCAGGTGAGTTTTTCCAACAATGAACAATAGTTTCATGGTCATCACTAGATTTTTAATTACAGATTTATAAAAAAAATCAAAATCCACCATTTGCCATGGCAAGTTTTGAATCCAGGTTTCCAGAAATTTGCCTGGATTTCTGAGTTAACACATTAGTGATATTTTCCCAAACATTTGCCAATGGGATAAAGGATTAGGCAGGATTGAGGCAAATGTGAAGATTATGACAAATGTCAAGGCAGGGTCTTCTGGGATCAAAGGTCCAAGCAGCAAATTTCGAGGTGAGGTGGCCACTACTTCACTCACAACAAGCCAGAAATATCCTTAGATCCTGTGATGGTCATATCTAGAAACCCAGCAATACCAAACAAGAAGTCAGACCTGACTCAGTTTCACTTTTGCCGCCTTGCTGTAGTCTGGTTCCAAGCAATCAGCCTAGAGCAGATTGTGATGTGGATACATACGCTAGTGCACACACCGCATCAATAAGTGCAGCAAGAAATGAATGCTATTGTGCAGTCCGCAAGGGTAACTGACACCATCTATGAACTTGCACTCACAACAACATTACTCTACCTCTGGCCTTACACAGGCATGTCACATATGCTCATAGCTTGCATGTCTCAGCATCATACGCACAATATAAGCTCAACAGAAAACAGCCAACCACCCTCTCAAATTACTAATAGTTCCTACTACGCACTTACTAATCATCTAATGGGAAAAGCTCAACATCTGGTAAGGTTATCTGCTCATAAACTGCTCCTGCACCCATTCCCATCATATTCAATCCTTTATGTGATTGAGACTGTGCACAACTGTGGCCAAGGGCCAAGACAGGCAGGAGGAAGGCTCATGGACACAACGTTCCTCATCTACTTTGACTAAAGGAGCTAGTAAAGAAGACTAGAATCACAGAATTGTTATGGCACAGAAAGAGGCTATTCGGCTCAAACTGCTTGCTCTAGCTCTTCAAATGACCATACCCTTGCACACTGTTTCTATTTAAATAATCTTGATGACAGCAATTCAATCTGCCTCCACATTTCTAGGCAGTATATTCCATACCCTAATAACTCACTGTGTAAAAACATGTTCTTCTCACCTCAAAATAAAAACAAGCTGCAAAAACTGCAAATGCTGTAAATTAGAAATAAACACAGAAATTGCTGGAAAATCTCAGCAGGTCTGGCAGCATCTGTGAAGAGAAATCAGAGTTAACATTTTGGGAAGGGACACTGGACCCGAAACATTAACTCTGATTTCTCTTCACAGGTACTGCTAGACCTGCTGAGGTTTTCCAGCAATTTTTGTTTTTCCTCCTTACATCAACCTTGCTTCTTTAGCATATCACTTTAAAATTGTTATTTGTTCATTTATGAGTGGGAATAGTTTTTGTCTCTCTATTTTAACTGGCTACTCATGATTCTGAAAGCCTCTATTAGACCTTCTCTCAACCTTTTTCTCTCCATGCAGAACAATCCAATTTCTTCAATTATCTTCATGCTGAAGTCTCTCACTCCAGGAACAATTCCAGTAAGTAATTTCTTCATTGTCTCCAGTACATGTTTATTATAATGTGGCACCCACAACTGTACATAATATTCCAGTTGAGGTTTAACAATTGTCCAACAGGACCATTTCTGTGGTGATAAGAATGAGCCAGTAAATAATATTGTGCTCTGCTCTTCCCTGATGGGCACATTGGCAAATATATCATTCTGTGTAAGCTAGTCTGAATCTTCACCAAAGGCATCATTTTCTTCTCTTCTATGCACAGTACTGACACTCAGCATCAAGCTCAATGCAAGAGATCACAGCTTAAGTCCTTCTGCATCAGCACCCTCTATGGAGAAAGCTTTGTACTCTTAATTTTTTTCCTTCACTCATGGGATGTGGACATCACCGACTGGCCAGCATTCATTGCCAATCGCGAGTTGCCCATGAGAAGGTGGTGGTGATTTACCTTCTTTAAGAGCTACAATCCACATGCAATAAGTAGACCTACAATGGTTTTAGAGGGGGACTTCCAGCATTTTGACAATGAAGGAACTGCAATATAATTCCAAGTCTGGAGGGGAGTGGCTTGGATGTGGTAGATGTAACCCCATCACGGTCATGGGCGAACATCCCTGTTTCAGACATATTGATAGAGGAAAAGTCATTGATGAAGCAACTGAATATGGTTGAGCTGAGGACATCTGCAGAGATTTCCTGGAGCTTAGATGACTGATCTCCAATAACCACAGCCATTTTCCTATGGGCCAGGTATGACTCCAACTATCAGAAATTTTACCCCGATTTCACCTTTTTAGCGATCCTTGATGCCACGCTTAGTTAGCTGCAGCCTTGAAGGAAAATGAAGGGAGCAGTGCATCCTCAGGGGAATGTAGCACCGACAGCCAGGTTTCTGGTATAGAGACTGACTCTATTGCTACAAGTGATATGTCAGGTTCCAAGTGATCGATTATAATAGAAGACTGTCTAGTCAGAGACACAGACGGACGTTTCTGCGGCCAACAGCGCGGCATCAGAATGGTGTGTTGCCTCCTTGTTACCAGGATCAAAGATATCTCAGAGAGAGTGCAGAATATTCTCAAAGGGGAGAGGTACTGGCAGGCTGTCATTGTATACATTTGAACTAATTACATAGGAATAGAAAAGGATCGGATTCTGAGGAGACAGTATAGGAAACTAGGCAGGAATTTTAAAAGTAGGTCCTCAAGGATAGTAATATCTGGATTATTCCTGGTGTCATGAGCTAGTGAGAGTAGGAATAGGAGGACAGAGGAGATGAATGTGTGGCTGAGGAGCTAGTGCAGGGGAGAAGGATTCACATTTTTGAGCCATTAGAATCTCTTCTTGGGTAGAAGTGATCAGTTTAAGAGGGATGGATTGCATTTGAATTTGAAGGGTACTAATATACTGGTGGGGAGAGTTGCCAGAGCTACTTGGGAGGATTTAAACTAGGGAGGGTGGGAAGACCCAGGGAAACACTGAGCAAAGAGATCAGTCTGAGGCGGATGCAGTCGGGAAAAGGAGCGAGTTAAGCAGTCAGGCTTGTCAGGAACAAAGCAGATAATGAGTCATAGAGTCATAGAGATGTACAACATGGAAACAGACCCTTTTGTCCAACCCATCCAAGCCGACCAGATATCTCAACCCAATCTAGTCCCACCTGCCAGCACCCAGCCCATAACCCTCAAAAACCTTTCTATTCATATACCTATCCAAATGCCTTTTAAATGTTGCAATTGTACTAGCCTCCACCACTTCCTATGGCAGCTCATTCCATACACGTACCACCCTCTGTGTGAAACCGTTGCTGCTTTGGTCTCTTTTATATCTTCCCCTTTCACCCTAAACCTATGCCCTCTAGTTCTGGACTCCCCGACCCCAGGGAAAAGACTTTGCCTATTTACCCTATCTATGCCCCTCATAATTTTGTAAACCACTACAAGGTCACCCCTTAGCCTCCAAAGCTCCAGGGTAAACAGCCCCAGCCTGTTCAGCCTCTCCCTGTAGCTCAAATCGTCCAACCCTGGCAACATCCTTGTAAATCTTTTCTGAACCCTTTCGAGTTTCACAACATCTTTTCTGATAGCAAGGAGACCAGAATTGCACACAATATTCCAACAGTGGCCTAACCAAAGTCCTGTACAGCTGCAACATGACCACCCAACTCCTGTACTCAATACTCTGACCAATAAAAGAAAGCATTCCAAACGCCTTCTTCACTATCCTACCTACCTGCAACTCCACTTTCAAGGAGCTATGAACCTGCACTCCAAGGTCTCTTTGTTCAGCAACAATCCTTGGGACCTTATCATTAAGTGTATAAGTCCTGCTAAGATTTGCTTTCCCAAAATGTAGCACCTTGCAGTTATCTGAATTAAACTCTATCTGCCACTTCTTAGCCCATTGGCCCATCTTGTCAAGATCCTGTTGTAATCTGAGGTAACCCTCTTCGCTGTCCACTACACCTCCAATTTTGGTGTCATCTGCAAACTTACTAATTGTACCTCTTACGCTCGCATCCAAATCATTCATATAAATGACAAAAGGTAGAGGACCCAGCACTGATCCTTGTGGCACTCCACTGGTAACAGGCCTCCAATCTGAAAAACAATCCTCCACCACCACCTTTGAGCCAGTTCTGTATTCAAATGGCTAGTTCTCCCTGTATTCCGTGAGATCTAATCTTGCTAATCAGTCTCCCATAGGGAACCTTGTCGAACGCCTTACTGAAGTCCATATAGAGCACATCTACTGCTCTGCCCTCATCAATCCTCTTTGTTACTTCTTCAAAAAACTCAATCAAGTTGTGAGACATGATTTCCCATGCACAAAGCCATGTTGACTATCCCTAATCAGTCCTTGCCTTTCCAAATACATGTACATCCTATCCCTCAGGATTCCCTTCAACAACTTGCCCACCACTGACGGCAGGTTCACTTGTCTATAGTCCCTGGCTTGTCCTTACCACCCTTCTTAAATAGTGGCATCACATTTGCCAACCTCCAGTTTTCTGGTATCTCACCTGTGACTATCGATGATACAAGTATCTCAGCAAGAGGCCCCAGCAATCACTTCTCCAGCTTTCCACAGAGTTCTAGGGTATACCTGATCAGGTCCTGGGGATTTATCCACCTTTATGCGTTTCAAGATATCCAGCACTTCCTCCTCTGTAATATGGACATTTGCAAGATGTCACCATCTATTTCCCTACATTCTATATTTTCCATATCCTTTTCCAAGTAAATACTGATGCAAAATATTCATTTAGTATCTCCCCCATTTTCTGAGGCTCCACACAAAGGCCACCTTGCTGATCTTTGAGGGGCCCTATTCTCTCCCTAGTTACCCTTTTGTCCTTAATGTATTTGTACAAACCCTTCCGATTCTCCTTAATTCTACTTGCTAAAACTATCTCATATCCCCTTTTTGCCCTCCTGATTTCCCTCTTAAGTGTACTCCTTCTGCCTTTATATTCCTCAGAGGATTCACTCGATCTATCCGGTCTATACCTGACATATGTTTCCTTTAATTTCTTAACCAAATCCTCAGTTTCTTTTGTCATCCAGCCTTTCCTTTCATCCTAATAGGAATACACTTTCTCTGGATTCTTGTTATCTCATTTCTGAAGTCGTCCCATTTTCCAGCCGTCCCTTTACCTGCGAACACCTGCCTCCAATCAGCTTTCGGAAATTCTTGCCCAATACCGTCAAAATTGGCCTTTCTTCAATTTAGAACTTCAACTTTTAGATCTGGTCTCTCCTTTTCTATCACTATTTTAAAACTAATAGAATTATGGTCGCTGGCCCCAAAGTGATCCCCCACTGACACCTCAGTCACCTGCCCTGCCTTATTTCCCAAGACGAGGTTAAGTTTTGCACCTTCTCTAGTAGGTACATTCACATACTGAATCAGAAAATTGACTTGTGCACACTTAACAAATCCCTTTACACTGTGGCAGTCCCAGTCTATGTTGGAAAGTTAAAATCCCCTATCATAACTACCCTATTATTCTTACAGATTGTGATATCTCCTTACAAGTTTGTTTCTCAATTCTCCTCTAACTATTAGGAGGTCTATAATACAATCCCAATAAGGCGATCAATACTTTCTTATTTCTCAGTTCTGCCCAAATAACTTCCCTGTATTTCCAGGAATATCCTCCCTCAGTATGACTGTAATGCTATCCCTTATCAAAAATGCCACTCCCCCTCCTCTCTTGACTCCCTTTCTATCCTTCCTGTAGCATTTGTATCCTGGAACATTAAGCTGCCAGTCCTGCCCATCCCTGAGCCATGTTTCTGTAATTGCTATGATATCCCAGTCCCATGTTCCTAACCATGTACTGAGTTCATCTGTCTTCCGTGTTAGGCCCCTTGCATCGAAATAAATGCAGTTTAATTTATTAGTCCTACCTTGTCCCTGCCTACTCTGACTATTTGACTCACTTCTGTTCTCAACTGTACCCGTCTCAGATCGATCTCTTTCCTCACTATCTCCCTTGCTCTCACCCCTCCCCCCTATACTTATTTGAATGCAAAGGGCCTAACAGGTAAGGCAGATGAATTCAAGGCATGGTTGGGATCAAGGGAGTGAGATACCGTAGAGATTGGCTCAGGGATAGACAGGATTGGCAGCTTAATTTTCCAGGGCATAAATGATATAGCAAGGATCGAAAAGTGACCAAGAGAGGATGGGAATTGGCATTTTTCATTAAGTATAGCATTACAGCTGTACTTAGGGAGGGTATTCCTGGGAGTATGTCCATGGAAGTCATTTGGGTGGTACTGATAAATAAAATAAAGGATAATCACCTTTTAGGGATTGTACTATAGATACCACAATCATCAGCCGGAAATTGAGAAACAAATTTGTATGGAGATCTCAGTTTTCTGTCACAGCAATAGCTGAAAATGTATTGCTGGAAAAGCGCAGCAGGTCAGGCAGCATCCAGGGAACAGGAGAATCGACGTTTCGGGCATAAGCCCTTCTTCCTGTCACAGCAATAGGGTGATTATAGTAGGGGATTTTAATTTTCCAAACATAGAATGGGCCTGCCATAGTATTAAGGGTTTAGATAGAGAGGAAATTGTTAAAAGAGTACAAAGAATTTTTGATGTGAATGTACCTTCTAGAGAAGGTGCAAAACGTGGCCTACTCTTGGGAAACAAGACGGGGCAAGTGACTGAGGTGTCAGTGGGGGAGCACCTTAGGGCCAGTGACCATAATTCTATTAGTTTTAAAATAGTGATGGAAAAGGATAGACAAGATCTAAAAGTTAAAGTTCTACATTGAAGGAAGGCCAATTTTGACGATATTAGGCAGAAACCTTTAAAAGCGCAGCCAGTCAAGCACCAACCGAGGAGCAGGAGAAATCAATATTTCAGGCATAAGCCCTTCATCAGGAGTGAGGCTTGTGGGTCTAGGGGGCTGAGAGATAAATGGGAGGGGGCGTGGGGCTTGAGGGACGGTAGCTGGGAATGTGATAGATAGATGAAGGTGGGGGTGAAAGTGATAATGAAAGTGTAGTGGACAGTGAAGAATGTTACTTCAGAGTACAACAGGACCTTGATCAGATGGGCCAATGTGCTGAGGCATGGCAGATGGAGTTTAATTTAGATAAATGTGAGGTGCTGCATTTTGGAAAGGCAAATCCAGGCAGGACTTAATGGTAAGGTCCTGGGCAGTGTTGCTGAATGAAGATTAGATTACGTTACAGTGTGGAAACAGGCCCTTCGGCCCAACAAGTCCACACCGACCCGCCGAAGCGTAACCCACCCATACCCCTACATTTACCCCTTACCTAACACTACGGGCAATTTAGCATGGCCAATTCACCTGACATGCACATCTTTGGACCGTGGGAGGAAACCGGAGCGCCCGGAGGAAACCCACGCAGACACGGGGAGAACGTGCAAACTCCACACAGTCAGTCGCCTGAGACAGGAATTGAACCCGGGTCTCTGGCGCTGCGAGGCAGCAGTGCTAACCACTGTGCCACCGTGCCGCCCACACGGCATCGGAGTGCAGGTTCATAGTTCCTTGAAAGATTAGATTAGATTAGATTAGATTACTTACAGTGTGGAAACAGGCCCTTCGGCCCAACAAGTCCACACCGACCCGCCGAAGCGCAACCCACCCATACCCCGACATTTACCCCTTACCTAACACTACGGGCAATTTAGCATGGCCAATTCACCTGACCTGCATCTTTGGACTGTGGGAGGAAACCAGAGCACCCGGAGGAAACCCACGCAGACACAGGGAGAATGTGCAAACTCCACACAGTCAGTCGCCTGAGTCGGGAATTGAACCCGGGTCTCTGGCGCTGTGAGGCAGCAGTGCTAACCACTGTGCCACCGTGCCGCCCAGTGGTTCCAGGAAGACAGGATAATGAAGAAGGCATTTGTTATGCTTGTCTTTATTGGTCAGAGCATTGAATACAGGAGTTGGGAATTCATGTTGTAGCTGTATAGGACATTGGTTAGGCCATTTTTGGAATATCGCATACAATTCTGGCCTCCCTCCAATAGAAAGGTTGCTGTGAAACTTGAAAGGATTCAGAAAAGATTTGGAGGGTTTGTGCTATGGGGAGAGGCTGAATAGGCTGGGGCTGTTTTTCCTGTAGCATCAGAGACTGAGGGGTGTTTATAAAATCATGAGGGGCATGGAGAGGGTAAATAGGCAAGGTCTTTTCCCTGGGGTGGGGGAATCCAAAACTAGAGGGCATAGGTTTAAGATGCGAGGGGCAAGTTTTAAAAAGGACCCAAGGGGTAACTTTTTATGTGGATGGTGGTGCATGTATGGAATGATCTTGCAGAGGATGTGGTGGAGGGTAATATAATTTAAACAGTTAAAAGGCATCTGGATGAGTATATGAGTAGGACGTTTTTAGAGGGTTATGGGCCAAATGCTGGCAAATGGCACTAGGTTAATTTAGGATATCTAAACTTTAGCATGGGTGAGTTGGATTGAAGTGTTGCTTTCCGTGCTGTACAGCTCTATGACTCTATGTCAAGGGCTGTCACTGTCCCTTCACCCTTTGGAATTCAGCTGTCTTGCCTATGTTTGAATCAAGGCTATAATGAGGTCAGGAACTGAATGCCCCTGGTCGAACCCAAGTTGCATGTCAGCAAACAGGTTATTGCTGAGCAGGTGCTATTTGACAGCATTCTTGATGACACCTTCCATCACTTCACTGAAGAGCGAGAGGAGATTGATGAGGTAGTAATTGACTTTGTTGGATTTGTCCTGCTTGTAAAGGACATACCTGGGCAATTTTCTGCATTGTCATGAAGATGCCAATGTTGTAGTTGTACTCGAACAGATTGTCTCGAGGAGTTGTGTGTTCTGGAGCACATGTCTTTAGTACTATTATTAGAATGTTGTCAGGGGCCATAGTCTTTGCAATATCCAGTCCCTTCAACAATTTATTCACATGATATGTAAAGAATTGAATTGATGTAAGATTGGTATCTGTGATGCAGCAGACCTTTGGAGGAGACCAAGTTGGATCATTCATTTAGCACTTCTGTTTGAAGATTGCTGCAAGTGCTTCAACCTTATCTTTTGCACTGATACATTGGGCTCTTCCCTCATTGGGTTGGGGATATTTTTCGAGCCTCTTCCTCCAGTGAGTTGTTTACTTGTTCACCAACACGCATGACTGGATGTGGCAGGACCTTAGAGTTTATATTTGATCTGTTGGTTGTGGGATCTGTGATGATGCTGTAGCTTTAAAAAATTATTTTATCCTTTTTTTAAAAGAGAGATTGAAGGACAGGTGAAGAGTAGTCTGGAAGAGTGTAAACAGCTTGTGAGGCATGGGGACTTCTTAAATGTTGAAACAATAGCAGTAGCCTGAAAGGCTGTGGGTGAGCTCCCACAGAACCAGGGATCTTTCATTTAGCTTCCAGCAGAAGCTGCTGGGGTAGTGAAAAAGCTGCCACATATCTCTTTGCCACAGCTCGCTCTCAGAATTGTCTTTTGATGTTCTTCGCTTCCACATTGGAGTATTGCATGTGAGACAATTTGATTTCTGAATTAGCCTTTTGCCCAGGTTGTCATAGAGTCATCGTGTTTATGGGATGTTACTATATTGGAACTGTTACTGTTGCTGCAAAATAATCTATTATTCTATTAAGTTTTTTGATAGAGTTAAGTTATTCCAAGTTCCTCTTTCTTTTGTTGTATTTTAACTGGAGTGTTTGAATAAATTGTGTTTTACTTAACATCAAGTAGATTGACCAATTGAATTGCATCTGGAACATAATACCTTATGTTTACTTTTTAAAATAATAAGAAGTTAAGGTTTAAGCCATCTTCTTAATATATTTTGACAGGTTTTGGTCTAGTCTGGTCCATAGCCGATTGCTTTGCTTTGTCTGTCATTTATGCTTATACAGTTGGGCATGTAATTATTCCTGTCTGGTAACTTCACCCGATTGGCACTTCATTTTCATGTAGACATGATACTGTTACTGGCATTAGTCCTGCACTATCCATTGAATCAGGGTTGATCACCTAGCTAAGTGGTAATGATTGAATGGAGAATGTATCTACCTGTGTGATTACAGATTGTGTGGTGCTGGAAAAGCAGCCGAGGAGCAGGAGAATCGGCGTTTCGGACTGGAGCCCTTCATTCTGATGCTTAGACTTAAGTTGCTAGCTCTGTTCGAAGTCTGTCTCATTTAGCATGATGATAGTGCCATCCAATATGATAGAGAGTATTCTCAATGTGAAGCTGGGACATTGTCTCCACAAGGACTGTGCAGTGGTCACTCTTACCGATGCTAACGTGTAGATGCATCTGGTGGCAACAGGTAGATGAGGTTGAGGTCAAGTATGTTTTTCCTTTCGTTGGTTCCCTCATTACCTCGTCACCTTTTGAGCAGCTAAGTCCTTCAGGAACTGACCACTTAGTCAGTAGTGGTGCTGCCAAGCCAATTTTGGTGATGGACATTGAAATCCACCACCCAGTGTACATTTTGCCCTTGCCACCCTCAGTGCTTCCTCCAAGATTGCCCAACATAGAGTCATAGGGGTTTACAGAATGGAAGCAGGACCATCAGCCCAACTTGTCCATGCCACCCAGATTGTCCAATTAAACTAGTTCCACTTTCACAGATATCTTTGTGGCATCCTTAAATACAGGTGAGGTGCCGGAGGACTGAAGGGTTGCTCATGTCGTCCTCCTGTACAAGAAGGGTAGTCGGGTGTACCGTCACGTGTACCAAGGCACAGTGGAAAGCTTTGTCTTGCAACAATACAGGCAGATCACATAGTTAAGTAGCATAGATAGTAAATAATAGGTAAATAGAGGTAAAAACAAAAACACGGTAATAGGTGAATGTTCAGAGTTTGTGCGTCCATTCAGTATTCTAGCAACAGTAGAGTATAAACTGTTGTGGAACCGGCTGGTGCGTGTATTCAGGCTTCTGTACCTTCTCCCTGATTGTAGTTCTTGCCTCTCTAAATGCCTGTAGATCCTGTCTCTGAGAATCCCCTGTAATAACTTACCCACCACAGACATTAGGCTCACTGGTCTGTAGTTTACAAGCATTTGCCTGCAGCTCTTCTGAAATTAGGCACTCTTCAATCTCTAGGCACTTCATGTCGTGGAATGCCAATTCATCAGCCAAGGGAGCAATGTTCATGCTAACCAGCAAAAGGTTTCCTGCTCATGTTTAACCTGAGACCATGAGACTTCGTGGGTTCTGCAGTCAATGTTGAGGACTCTCAGGGCAGCTCTCTGTATACAACTGTGTCACCACCTCTGCTGGGTCTGGTTTTCTTTTATTTATTTAAGGATGTGAGCATCTCTGGCTAGCCTTGAGAGAAGGAGGTGGCGATTTGCTTTCTTGAACTATTAGCGAGGAAATTCTAAGATTTTGACCCAGTGACAGTGAAGCAACAGTTATATATTTTTAGCTTGAGGGTGGGAGATAGAGGATGGTGGAAGAGGGTTGTTTTTTGGACTGGAGAGATCAGTGCTGGATCACTGTGTTTGTCATTTACATAAACAATTTAGATGAGAATATTGAAAGCATGGTTAGTAAATTTTCAGATGAACCAAAATTGTTGGTATAGTGAATCGTGAAGAAGGTCATCTAAGAGTGGAATGGGATTGTGATCAGCTGGACCAGTGAGCTGAGGAGTGGTAGATGGAGTTTAATTTAGATAAATGCAAGGTGTTGCATTTTGGTAAGACAAATCAGGACAAGACTTAAACATTTAATGGTAGGACCCTGGGGAGCATTATCAAACAGAGAGATCTAAGGGTTCAGGTACATATTTCCTTGAAAGTAGCATCACAGGTAGACAAGGTGGTGAAGAAAGCATTCGGCACGCTTGCCTTCATTGAGTACAGGAGTTGAGATATCATATTGTCACTGTGTGGGACATTGGTGAGGCCATTTTTGGAATACTGCTTACAATTCTGGTCATCCTGCTAGAGGAAGGGTATTATTAAATTGGAAAGGATGCAGAAAGATTTACAAGGGTCTTATCAGCACAGGAGGATTTGAATTATAAAGAGAAGCTCGATAGGCTGGGATTTTTTTCTTGGGGCGTAGAAGGTTGAGGGGTAACCTTATAGAGGGTTATAAAATATTGAGGGGCATAGATAAGTGAATAACAAAGGTCTTTTCCCTAGGGAAGGGGAGCTCAAAACTAGAGGACATAGGTTTAAGGTGAGAGGGAAAAGATTTTAAAACAATCTGAGTGGCAATGTTTTTGCGCAGAGGGTGATGTGTATATGGAATGAATTGCCAGAGGAAGTGGTAAATGCAGATACAGTTACAACATTTAAAAGACATTTGAACATGAATAGGTATATGAATAGGAAACATTTAGTGGGATATGAGTCAAATGCAGGCAAATGGGAATAGTTTAGTTTGGAAAACCTGCTCAGTGTGGATGAGTTGGACTGAAGTGTTTCCATGCTGTGTGACTCTATGACCCTATAAGTCAGTATGGTGTGTGGCTTGGAGGGGATCTTTAATGTGGAAGTTTTCCTATGTAACTGCAGCCTTTGTCCTTGTAAATAGAAGTAGTCATGGGTTTGGAAAGTGCTATCTTTGGTGAATTTCTGTTCTGCTGTTGGGGCAGGACATATCCAGGGATGGTGATGTTGGTGTCTGGGACATTGTCTATAAGGTATGATTCCATGAGTATGACTATATCAGGCTGTAGCTTCACTACTCTATGAGACAGCTCTTCCGATTTTGGCACTAGCCTCCTGATGTTGGGAAGGAGGATTTTGCAGCATCATCAGGCTAGTTTTTGCCATTGTCTTTTCCGGTCACTCGATGGATGCCAGCTAATCAGTCTGGTTTCAATTTCTAGTCGAGACTTCATAGCAATTGTTACAAGAGAGTGGCTTGCTCGGCTTTTTCAGAGGGAAAGTGAGAGTCAACCATATTACTGTGGCTCTGGAGTGACATGTAGGCCAGGCCAGGTGAGGATGATAATTTCCTTCCCTAGAGAACATTAGTGAACCAGATGAATTTTTCTGACAATCAACATTGGTTTCGTGGTCATCAATAGATTCAAAATGCCAGATATTTTTATGAAATTTAATTTCTGCCATCTGCCATGGTAGGGTTCAAACGTGGAATATTAGTTGAGCTTATGGATTAATTGTCTAGTGATAATACAGTTAGGCATCAATCTCTTCTCACTTTCTCTGTAAAGTTACTGTCTTCAAATTTCTGTTGAAAGAGCAGAAAAGTCACAGAAAAGTCAAAGACTGCTGGAAGAAGTGATTATAAACCTCATAGACACAGAACGAAAGACCTCAGGTCCAACAAAGCAACTAGTGAACTACAGACTGACCATCACTGAGCAGGTGTGTGCATATGTCTGTGTGTGTGTGTGCTCCAAATTGCTCCATGACTCATGCAGAGCTTGCCCTTTTCATAACCTCTGACCTATTTCCTTGTAGTGTTGCAGACCCAAAACACAGTCACTGCCAGGACCATACTGGCTGCAGCCTTTACATGAACAGGTGACTAATTCTTCTGTCATCTCAGGAGGATACAGTGATAATCTTTGACAAAAACGCCAAATCACTTTCAAACACACTCAAAATTTGAAGACACTTCTCATTTAAAAGTTTCTGTGCATTTTAATTGCCTGCAATTAGCATGCTAGATTCTTCAGATAATACAACTGCAAAACCTGCTAGCTTTTCAAGCTTTTTTTTAAATGTGGGCAATGCAGATTCTGGCAATATTGACCTTCTTTCACAGGCAGCGGAGTGGGTCAGTAGTTAACAGTGCTGCCTCATAGCAGCAGAGACCTTGGTTTAGTTCCAGTCTTTGTGATTGTCTGTATGCAGTTTGCACACTCTCCATCTGTCTGCATAGGTTTCTGTTGGGTTCTCTGGTTTTCTCCCATAGTCCAAAAATGTGCAGTTTAGGTGGATTGGCCGTGCTAAATTGCCCATAGTGTCGAGAGATGTGCAGGCTAGATGGATTACCAATGCTGAAAATATGGAGTTACAGGATGGGGTTGGGGGGGGTGATGTGGTGTAGGGATGCTCTTTGGAGGGTTTGTGTGTATTTGATGGGCCAAATGGCCTCTTTCCACATTGTGGGGATTATATTTTATGACACTGTTTTAATGTCAGATTTCTGCCACTCACCATATTATACTTTGAATGTTCACACCAGAGTTTAATAAAATGTTAGCAAGACATCCTTATTCCTCTCTTCCAGTTCCTTTTCAATAGAAGTGAACACGTCATTTGCCTTCCTAATTGACTATAAACTATAAGACCATACAAAGCAGAAACAGGTGTAGGCCATTTGGCCCCTCAAACCTGCTCTGCCATTCAGTTGTATCATGGCTGATCTAACATTCCTCATGTATACTTTCTTGCCCTTTCCCGATAACTCTTGATTCCCCGAATGACCAAGAATTTATCTATCTCAGCCTTAAATTCATACAATGTCTAAGACCCCATGGCGAACAGGGGCGAGGTGTTCATTGAGGAAAGAAGAAATTCATCCTCATCCCAATCACAAATTAGCACTCCTTTATTCTGAGACCATGTCTTCTGGTCCTTGACACTCCAATCAAGGGAAACTTTACTAATGTTTTCTCTTCAGATATCTGCAGAAGTTTTTACAATCTGTTTGTATGTTTCCCATACGTTTCTTCTCATTCTCTATTTCATCCTGTTCAATCAATTTCTTTGTCCTCTTTTGCTGAAATATAAACTGTCCAAGTCCTCAGATTTGCTGCTTTTATTGGTCAATTTTTGTGCCCCTTTCTTGGATCTAATGGTACTAATCCTGATTTTCCTTGTTAACTGTCTTCAGGTGACCTTTCTCAGACAAGGATGAAGGATTGTTGCAGTTCCTCCATATATTTTTTAAATGTTTGCTATTGTCTGTCCACTATCGTTCACTTAAGTAACAATTGCCAATTCATCATAGCAAGTTTGTACCTCATATCATCGCAGCTTCATTTATGGCTTTACTCTGTTACTCTCTGTAATTCTCCTGGCTGCAGCAGCTGGGCAAGCAACATTTCATAGGTACCTGAAAGCAGGAAAGCAAAAACCCAAGAGTGGTGAAAGGCAATGTAGTAATGTGGACAGCAAGAGGTCCATTGTCACACCATCAACAAAGTACTCATCATATCAGATAGGACAATGAAGATTAGCTGGGAGTTGAAAAAGGGTGAGGTTATCATTCCATGGGAGTTTCAAATGTACTGTTTTTCCCTTGGAAACATCCTCTGCCATCTTCCCTATCTCAGCTCATCTGCTGGTGAAACTCTCATCCATCTCTTTGTCATGTCTAGACGTGACTATTACAATGTACTCCTGACTGGTGTCTGACATTTTATCCTCTGTAAACTTCTGATCATCAAAAATTGTGCTTCCCATGCCTTAAATCTCAACAACACTGTTCATGTGTCACACCTATGCTCACTGAGCTACTGGCTCACAATTAATCCAACACTCAATTGTAAGGTCCTTATTCTTGATCACAAATCTCTCATTGTGGGGTCTCACCTCTTCCTGTCTTTGATCTTCAGTCCTACAACCCACGTAGGTCATTTTTTATTCAACCTAAAACATAAGCTGTCATTGATATGTGCCATCTTGCATTGGAGGTCAGTTAGCTTAGTTGGCTGGATGGCTGACTTGCAATGCAGAGTGATGCCAGCAGCACAAATTCACTTCCTGCACTATTTGAGGTCCTGCCTTCTCAACTGTACCCTTCAGGTTAAACTCACCACGAGTCATCTCTCTCTAATGGAAGGAACTTAGGTGACCTGTGACCCTGGCCTGCATAAAGAAGGAATATCATTGATTGTGTAGCTTTGTGTTTGGGGGATGTGCCTGCAATAGCTAAACAGCTGCAAGTCTGAACAATATTGAGTGGTGGCTGGCAGCATTGGTAGGTAGATGAGCCTGAGATGGAGGTTCTGATGTTAGGCAGTGACCCTGAGTGCCAGGAATGTTCTACTATGAATGTGGTGTATTCCAATTCTCAAAATAGTCACGTATTTTTGTTTAGCCTAATTAAACCTGATTGAAAACTAATTTAAACCTGACAGTACATAAAAAATACAGACTTTCTCTTAATGCCAGATAATATGAAAACATTTTTCATCAAAATTCAAGAGGTCAAGCTTCAATTATTTAGGTATTTATATTGTTATGTGCTAAAACTGTGATACATTAATCTTATAAACCGAACCAACTTTTCTTCACATCTCTTAATAATGAACAGATATGTTTATATTACCACAGATATCCTGAGAATACATCATCAGTAAGTGTTTCCCTTTGTTTTCCCTGCCTTACAGAGCCGACACAGAACTAGTATCATAACGAGAAGGGATGTCATAAGAATAAAGTTTCATTTGTATGCATCTAGGTGGATAATTAGATCTCTTGTCATGTTGCTTCCCGGCCTTAACTGTCTTTATATGATGGTCCTTGAAGCTTTCCTGGTCCACCAAAGGACCATGCCATTTCTTGAGCTGCTCACTGGCACCACTGCCGCTGTCCACCTGGATTGTTCTGTGGATGCTGATGTCTATTTTTCAAGATTTTGAACTGTAGCATTAATTTTTTTTCATCTTTAAGAGGTAGGCCACCTTTAAGAAACAAGGCTGCCATTACCGCATGAACCAGAAACAATGTTACTGGCATGACTTGCGATATAACGACTGGGCCAGCAGTGGTGTGAACAGAAGGACAGGGCTACAGGCAAGGTGCATGTCCTAAACTAGTGCAAAAGAGGTGAATAGACCAATTTTATATCTTATGAACTTCGATGTGCAAACACATCAGAAACAGCATTGTGACCCTGGCCAAAAATATTGGGGAAACTGAATTTCGCACATTTTACTCATTTCAGTCATCACCACAAATTTGTGAAGAAGGTTTGCTTCCCTTTATTGGTCAGAGTATTGAATACAGGAGTTGGGAGGTCATGTTGCAAGTGTACAGGATATAGTTTAGGCCACTTTTGGAAAATTGCAATTCTGGTCTTCTTTCTATTGGAAGGATGTTGTGAAACTTGAAAGGGTTCAGAAAAGATTTACAAGGATGTTGCTAAGATTGGAGGATTTGAGCAATAGAGAGAGGTTGACTAGGCTGGGGCTATTTTCCTAGGAGCGTCGGAGGCTGAGGGGTGACCTTATAGAAGCTTATAAAATCATGAGGGGCATGGATAGGATAAATAGGCAAAGTATTTTCCCTGTGGTGGGGGAGTCCACAACTAGAAGGCATAGATTTAGGGTGAGAGGGGAAAGATGTAACAGAGACCTAAGGGGCACCTTTTTTAATCAGAAGGTGGTGCGTGTATGGAATTGGCTGCCAGAGGAAGTGGTGAAGGCTGGTACAATTGCAACATTTAAAAGGCATTTGGATGGGTATATGAATATGAAGGGTTTGGAGGGATATGGGCTGGGTGCTGGCAAGTGGGACAAGTTTAGGTTGGGATATCTGGTCGGCATGGATAAGTTGGGCCAAAGGGTCTGTTTCCATGCCGTACATCTCTGTGACTCTATGACTCTAAGTAAAGTTACACTGATATGTAATTATTTTAGCAAAAAAATCACTTTGGGTCATCTGCATTTTAAAATGCACTTGGAATTTTTTAAAATGTTATGTTGAAGTCTTAAGAGATTTGAATGGCCAAATATTGTTTATGAACAATATAATTGAAATAACTGCACAGAGGTGAGTATCATATTACCAAGTCACCCTTACTTACACATGCACCATACATGGACACTGACCAGTTAGCTCAGAGCCAGTCCCCAGAGTGAGAAGCCTCTAAGAATCGTGTTAGCCAGTGCTCCATTATTGGGTCAGGTTAACAGGACCAATCTGGAATCTCATACTCAACGAAATCCACCTGACCTCATTCCAATCACTTTAGTAACGTTTGAAGAAGAAAGATGATGTTAAACTTGAGAAAGAAGTTCCAATCTCAGTTGTGCTGTTTGGGATTCAAAGTAAGTAAAGATCCTCCACCAGGAGTTAGGAAGGGTCAGCAACTCAAATATCCTTAGGAATAAAAGCAGAAAGTGCTAGAGAAACCCTCAAGTCTAGGAGCATCTGTGGAGAGAGAAAAAAATTAACATTTTAAGTCTAATATTACGATTTTCTGGAACTGCCATCATAAAATTGTTGTTACACATTTCCCAGCAAAAAGTTAGAAAAGTGGCATAGGTGTTCAATTATTAGATTCACAAAAAAAGTAGATATATTGCTTACAAGCTTTTTTTATTGTGCTAATTTTTAAAAAAATTGATACCATTATTATAATACTTTTTTCTGTGTAAGTTAGTTCCTGCCCTCCCCAGAGGCGATGAATGAGTTAATTTAAAACTGGATGTCAGCCATCTCTCTGGCAAATTTGTTCCATGCAAGACTAACAGCACCATCTACTTTTGCATAATGGGTGTAATGGTAGCTGGAAGTATCACATATTGCATAAACTCATATATATTCTTTATATTTGCCAAGAAGAATAAAAAACTATTCATGACTTTGAAGGGAAGATATCTTGAATAAAAAAAACTTTTCTTCATTAATATGTTTTAACATTCTTTTATTCTTTTTAATATTTATCTGCAATTTATTTTAATTTCAGGAAATATCTAATGTGTAATGTGCACTCTGGTTGCCTCTAACGTGCCATTGCATTGTGTTCCTCGTTTGCTTATTATGTGAGCTCGGCTCCTTTGCTGGTCGATGATAAGCTGAAATTTCCATGTTCTCTGCATAATTAATCCATCTCTGCCTCTCTTCATGCCAACTCGGCTGTTATCACCAGCAGATGCCTGAATGCAAGGAATCCGCTCTTGAATTGGAGCGTATTGATATTCTAAAAAAACTGAAAATCCTTAAGTTTAAGCTGCAGATTGTTAAATGGATTAATTTTTTTCCAGCAAACCCCAGCAATCAGCCTCCTGATCGAACAGAGTAGGACAGCCACAGCAAATTGAAAGTGTGTCCTGTTTGCATAGATCACTCTGGAGGACTGGAGTTTACAAGGCAGTAATTGGCAACCCTCTTCCAATGAAATTACCATGCATTTGCATCATGTAAAAGAACTTATCATCGTGAAAAATTAAATGAGTTGCTCAGAAGATGCCTGCTGAGGGATGATAACAATTCCAAATTTCTTACTACAGTACTGGCTTTGATATAAGCTGATCACTGCGTCCAGATTATTAATACAAACACTTATCTCAGAATATCAAAGATTGAAATGCACATTCCTGAAAAAAATCAGTAACTTACAAAATTCTGAAAAAACTGGAAATAAATATTCACCAATAGACGTATATCACAGCATTATCTCCAGAATGAAGCTGCATTTTTGCTCCCATTCTCTCAATGATAGGCACATATTTTTGTTTAACCTAATTAAATCTGATAGAAAAGTATTTTAAATCTGACACCAGTACATAAGAATGATTCTTCCTAATGTCAGATAATATGACAATACTTTTCATCAAAATGCAAGATATCACGCTTCAATTATTTAGTATTTGTCTATATTATGTTAATATATTCATACATTAATCCTCCAAAATGCACCAACGTTTCTTCACATCTCTTAATAATGTACACATATATTGTGTTATCATAGATTTCAGGATAATACATCATCTATCTATGTTTTTCTTTGTTTTTCTTTGTTTTTCTGCCAAACAGAACTGATACTAGAGCTATCACGTTGTGAAATACATTTGTCTCTCAACATTTGAAAACTAATCTATCCTGAAATTGTACATTCAATACAACAGGTTTCACAAGATTGGCAATATATTAGTAGTATTTTGATTCTGTTTTTGCAACATAATACTTATGGTATTCACAGCTCACAGAGCTAATATTGATACTCAGTGATGATCCTTAATTGATACTATTTAACTAGTAACTAAAATTTAAAATGAGAAAAGATTTATCCATGTGTTCACACAAGTTCTTGAAGAAAATGATTATAGCAATTACTAGGTATCTGGAAACAATATGTGTCAAAGCACTACAATATTGATTTCTTCAAATGAAAGGCAAAGTTGATGGTTGATGGAGTACTGAAATTAAGAGACACCTGCTAACCATGTTTAACTTTATAAAACAGATTCGTAAGCTGACAATTGTGTTTGGGTAGTATTGCGGCAAGTAACACCATAATAATCTCTCGCTTCTGTTGAAAAACATCCTCTTGAGATTTGAACATGGAAGTATTTGTCCTCATTATTTCACAACAAATGTTACATGGATATTAATTTTCAAAGCTGGCTGCTAATGTAACAAAATACTATAATAATTGATTAATGTGACTCTAATTATCATGTCTTAAGCATTTACTCTTCTTATATGTAAATATCCCCTACACCACTTACTCTTCCTTTACAGAACTATTAATTTTTATATGTAATTCATTCAAGTTTGCACAAATAAAGTTCCAATTACAATACATGGATGGTATTTTAATAAAAACTGATTCAATAAAATATTCCATCCTAACTTCTAGCTTTATTTAACATTAATGAAGCAATACATTTTTTGCCAAAATGATTTGTGCTCACCTACAAAAATAATCACAATTTTATAACCATTTATTTTTCAAAAAAATTAGAAAAATTAAAATGTGAACAAACTGAAATCACAGCTTTTCATTTATGTGTTTATACTTGCGTGTCTGTCATTGCATTATGCCATTTGAGCATACACTGAAATAATGTAGAACATATGTGTCAAACTTTAAAGGACATATAAGTAAGTGAAAATGATATATTCATTATTATTCTTGTGTTTCCTGTAGCCAAAAGATAAAGTTCTGAGAAGGGGTAAAGACCTCAGAAAATAAAATAGAATTGTCGTTAAACCTTTGGATATCTACCAACTATTTTTGAGAATACAGTAACTATAACAGTCAAGAACAATTCTTAAATAAAGATTTAACTCTTAAAGCTCTGTTAAAATAGCTCAATATTTTTTAAAGTTAAAAATAATATAATTACACTAATTTGAAAAGCTTCCCCTGAAATGGTCAGTTTTAATTATCAGTGTGTTACCTTGATGCAGTAGCAAACCTATTGCATACTCCTCAACATTTAATGTCATAAAGAAGTAGTAGTTGAAATGATATTAAGTAATTAAGAACAAATAATGCCTAACATTGTATTTGCCTCCTGAATAATGTAATTTTAAATGAAACAGTGTTAAATGAATCAATGAATTACAACTAATGGAGGAGCCTCAGGTTCTGAAAGACCATTCCAATCCAAAAAAAAGTTAAAACATTATACTGTAGCATGCAAATTTACATAGAATCCCTACAGTGCAGAAAGAGGCCATTTGACCCATCGAGTCTGCACGAACCATCTGAACAGCATCCCACCCAGACCCATCCTATCCCTATACTTATTATGGCCAACTCACCCAGCTTACACATCACTGGACACATCAGGCAATTTAGCATTGGCAATCCACCTAACGCACATGCCATTGGAGTATGGGAGGAAACTGCAGCACCCACAGGAATCCACACAGACATAGGGAGATTGTGTAAACTCCATGGTAGTTGCCTGAGGTTGGAATCGAACCCAAGTCCCTGGCATTGTGAGGCAGCAGTGTTAATCGCTGTGCTGCCCTATACACGTAAACTAAATAACTTTTGACATAAAACTTAAAAATACAAAGTAAATATCTAACTCTTTCTGAGTAGCTCCAGTTTGCCATTTCCCTCTTCACTCTATAGCTCCTCACCATTTCCAGTCGTCACTTCTCTCATTCTCAATGCTCTAGCTCACCACTGATTGTGCTCCTTTTGCTGGCCAACTTTCCTGGGCTGCAAGATTGAGAGACAGTAAATAAGAGGATCAGCAGTGATCAGAGGGGTCAGCCAATAGGAGAGGCTACTCTAAAATATTGCTGGTCAAACCACAGGGACCTTAAGTCCTACCCAGTCTGAAATCATACTAATGTGAAACCAGAAAGCTAAACCCTAATACCCATTAAAAACATGATGTTAGATCAAAACTACCTAACACTGGGTGACCTAAAATAAGGATTTAGTGTTATTTTACTTCTGAAGTATAATTTCATTTTATGTAATGGTTTTTGTTAATGTTTTTTTAAACGGAAGTCAAAAACCACAGTCAATTTTGCTACATGTATCATGCATATATACAAAATATTTGAATATAAAGGAGATTTGACATTTCAAAAATTATTTATGAATATAGACTACCAAATAATAAATTTGTACATTGAGAGTAATTGAATTGAAACCTTAAATCAAAATGCTGACAATTAACATTTAATTTGAAATTGCAATCCTGGTATTTTGAAAAATAAATAGCAAATACTCATACTGTTCTGTTTCTTGTAACTAACTGTATCTTGACTGAAGGCTGCATTTGTTCACCAACTATAATGTAATATTTAATTGATACATTATGTCAGACAACTTAACATACTCTTTAATTATTATTTGCCAGTATCAAGTCTTTATTCCCCAATAGAATTCCTTTGGTAACCTGTACTCCCTTGGTGTTTGCCTATTACATAAACATATATAGATTCTGAAAATGTACTGAATTTCAAATCTGTGTTTCTCCTTCAAGGAAAAGAATGACACCTAATCCATGAGAAGAAAAGCAACATCCTTCAGACTAATCAAGCTTCTTGCAGTCACTTTGTTCTCTAGTAGATTTCTGTCCTTTTTTTGACAGAATAATCATATTTACAGCAGCAAAAGCTCTGAGATTACGAGTTTCCTGAAACTTGCAGTGGTATACAGCTGTGACAAATGTTGACACGAGATATTATTTTGAATTTTATATATCAGACTATGGAGTCTGATATACAGTTAAAAAAAAATTGAGGCAACATCTTAAATTCGAATCAACAAATTTGAAACACTGATTTTTGCAGAAAACTATTTCAAATCAAAATAAATTAAATACATTGAAGGAAGTGGAGTGTACATAAACAATAGTAATTCATGAAAGGAGATAAACACGTAACTAGACCAAATCATCTAGACATAATGTAAGCAGATGAAGTTCCTTCTGATATGTCCTCAAGATGGCATTGAGAAAGGATAAGAGCATAATTGTTTGCTCAACGCACATAGGAAACATTCAGTGTGGAATCTTCTCAAGCACTGAATGACATGGGTTATGACGAGAAGCCATTACGCCATGCATGTTGCCATGCGGTGTGGCAATATGTTTATGTAATTGCTTATGCCAATTTTTCCCCTCCACAATGTAACAGCATTTTATGCCACACTGTCTGTGCTTTATCTAAATGGTCATATCTCAAAGTCTATGGAGAATAATCCTAGTCAAGGAGGACACATCTTAGTCAGGGGTGCAACATAGTAATCAAGGGAAACCTCTGACATCAGTCCAGGAGCTTGGACATGGTCGTTCCACTCTTTGGTGCAGTTAGGATCATTTGTCATGGCCTTCCCAATTAGTTTTGGGGGAAGGTGATGTCCCTGCTCTGCACCCCCTCTGCTCATGTCTGCAAAGTGGGGCACCTAATTCCCCATGTCTGTCATTATGGGAAAATGTCACAAAGCATGCAGGTCAGCACTAGTCTGGCAGAACTAGTCTAAGTGCACAACAGGCTTTTAAAGATGATGCTGGCACTGATGCAGGAGTCGCAGAAAGTGAGTTAAGTACTTTTGGCTACAGTGAATGGGAGAATCAGTCTAGAATTGGATGAGATTTGCTGCATAAAGCCAGGGTAAGCTAGTGAATGAGGAAAGTTTGGGATGATTGAGTGAGACATCTTGCTAGTCTCCAGGGAGAGAAATCCTCCATTAATTTTGATAAAAGTGACATTTTGCCAAAATATGGTAAGATTCAGCCCATAGTTACAAAACAGAAATCCATCCAAAAGATTGAACTGAAGCCATACAGTACAAGAGCAAAGCTTAAGTAACTCATAAACAATTACAGTCCCAAGATTAGATAACACCTTAAATTCAGAGGGTGCCAACCTTAAGATGAAAGAACTGGAAATATTTTGTTTTTGAGATATGAGCTATTGAACTACAATGTTTGAAACAGCAAGCTACGGAAAAAAACCATTTGTATTTATTTTATAGAGTAGAGTACACAATTTATCCAATGTGAGAAATGCATTAAACCTATTCACAAAAAGAGTATGTTAAGTTACAAAGGTTAACAAATGGTTGGTAACATTGCCTACATGTTACTAAAGAAAATATAATTCAGTTTTATTATATTGTCAACTGCATTTTGATTTGGAATATTGGGTAGCACTTTAATACTTCCAAGGGCTTTATGTGAAGAAGATGCTACTTTCTAAATGCTTACTTCACCATTTCAAAAATCCCATAAAAGTTGACTAGGTTAAAATTTATACTGCTCAGTGACCATATGTTAAATAATGTTATAATAATAACAGCTCTAATTTCTTAACAAGCCTTTCTACCTCTGTATTTACCACATAGTAAAAGTAAAATCCTCAAAGATCCCCAAAATTGACCCCGAAGGTTCCTAACCAGACTTTTGAATATCAATTCCAGACAGTTCGTATGTTAAGCAAAAAAACTTGATAATTTATTAATAATATAGCAACATTAGCTGAGCAAAAATTAAACAACAAAGTAATCTATGCTTTAAACCCAAAATATCTTTGTTTCTAGCCCCATTCACATGAATACAGGAATAGAAACACAGTTAAGAGATATATAAGCAAAAATAATAAAACTTGCCAGATTATTTAAATGGTTTTCATGATGCGTTATTCTTCAGGCACTGATAATGGTTTCTTGATTGATTTTCTGCTTTACAGTTTGCCCAGATAGAGGCAGTAATACTGATAACTTAGATTTCCATTCTCTGAACTTCCATAACTTGAGAAGAGTGCTTGGACAGGGAGCTTTCGATCTTCATATTGTAGCACCAATAGCCAGATTTCTTTTCACAGAAAGCACAGTCCAAAACCCAAATCAAACTCTGATCACTGCTTGAAAGACTGACCATCTTCTCCACAAGACTGACCATCTTCTCCCAGTTACCATTCAACATACGTCATCTGCTTGAGTAATTTTTTTATATTTATTTGCTAGAACAGATACCGACCTTAGTCTATAGCCAACTTCTGCTATCAGAAACCAGCCTGTAATTAACTTTCACACCTCACCTCACAAATAAACTTGTTTGGTCAATTGTTAACAAAGTTGTTACCCATATCATCTTTAGCTCACTGTAAATAGTTCACAGCTCCAAACCAAAATTAGTAACATAATATAATAATGAAATGGTAATGATGAAAACTCTAATGAGGACTCTAATAAACTAATAAGTTGCAATTTTGGAATACTGTATATTTATATTGTTAAAATTACACAACTTCGTAACAATATGCACAATGTCATGGTAGCAGACTGGGATGGCATTGAAACAAATGTTGATATATTAATGGAATGTAGTAAAATATGATAGAATTCATCCTGCAATTTGGGAGGGAGAAGCTGGAATCAGATGTAACAATATACAATTGAGCAAATCTAACCGCAAAGATATGAGAAAGGATGTGGCCAGAGTTGATTAGTAGGGGAAGCTTAGCAGGGAAGATGGTGGAGCAACAATGGCAGGTGTTTCGGGGCACAGCAGAAATTCATCCAAGGAAGAAGAAATATACTGAGGGAAGGATGAGGCAATCATGGCTGACAAAGTACGTCAGAATCAGCCTAAAAAAAGATTAATGGGAAATGAAAAGATTGGGAATCTTTTAAACGCAGCGGAAGATAACGGATAAAACAGTAAGGGGGAAAGAAGATGAAATATCAAGGTAAGCTAGCTAGTAATATAGACGGAGATTGCAAGAGGTTTAGTTTTAATAGTTAAAAGGTAAGAGAGTGGCAGGTGTAGACATTGGACCACTGGAAAATGGAGCTGGATAAGTAGCAATGGAGAACAAAGAAACGGCAGAGGAATTGAATTGATAGTTTGCAATAGTCTTCATTGTGGAAAATACCAGTAGCAGAGCATACCAGAACTTCACGAGAGTGAGGGACAGAGGTGAGTGTAGTGGCCTTTACTGAGGACAAGGGGCTGGAGTTGAAATGTCTAAAGGTGGATAAAGTACCCAAACCACAGTGCAGAGTTCAGAGGAGATAGCTCAGATTACTGTGGCATTGGTGGTGACCTTTCAAGAATCACTGGAGTCAAGCAGGGTCCCAGAGGACTGAAAAATTACTGATGTAGCAACCCTGATTAAAAATGGAGGTAGGCAGAACTCAGGAATTTATAGGCTAGTTAGCCTGATCTCAGTTTTTAGTAAGATTTTAGAAATCATTATTAAAGATGAGAATGTGGAGTACTTGAAAGTACATAGTAAAATATTGCTTCATCAAGGGTGGGTGAGGTGCTATGCCAATCAAATCTGTTAGAATTCTTTGAGGAGTTAATTATCATGTTAGACAAAGGCGAGCAGGGGATGTGATCTATTTGGAATTCTAGAAAAGCTTTAACCAAGTGCCAGACAAGAGGTTGCTAAATAAGAGCCTACTAAGAGGCAAAGTACTGGTATGGATAACTGGCAGAAGGCAGACAGTAGGGATAAGGGGATCTTTATCAGTTTGGTAGCTGGTGACTAGTAGAGTTCCACAGGGATCCATGCTGGGATCACAACTTATTTACGACCTGGATCAGGGAACTGAGGGCATAGTTGTTAAGTTTGCAGATGACAGCAAGATAAGTGGAGGGACAAGTAGTGTTGAGGAAGGTGAGATCCTGCAGAAGGACTTAGACAGGCTAGGAGAGTGGGCAAATAGGTGGCAGATGGAATACAATATTGAAAAGTGTGAGGTTGTATATTTTTGTAGGAAGAATAGAAGCATAAACTATTTTCTAAATGGGGAAAGACTTCAAAAATTTGAAGCCCAAAGGGATTTACAAGAGCTAGTTTAGGATAGTATTAAAGTTAACATGCAGGATCAGTTGACAATCGAGGAGGCAAATGAAATGTTTGCATTCATTTCACGAGGGCTAGAATACAAAAGCAGATGTTATGGACTAAGCCAGACCACTCAAAACATTCTTCAGCAGGCAGCTCAGACCATAACTTTGCAACTTGTTTCAGTAAATGTACAGTGAAAATTATCCGGATTAAGTTAGCGAGGTTGACTACTATATTTTAAAACAGACAAACATGTATTTGCAAAATTACACAATGAAACACAAAGAGCAGAATAAAGAACCCCGACAGAACTCAATCTATCCAACTAGACTTAATTATGCTGTTCCGAATATACACAACAGTCCCAATATGCAAACTCCCTTTAAAAACCAGTATAAATGGAACACATGCTTACAGGTTGAGGTTGATGGGCAGAGAGAGAGAGAGTTTCCACACCAGCTTCCAACCAGTTCAAGACTGAACTAAACTACTCAGCTCAGCTGGAGACCTGACCACTCCCCCTTTTTAGAAGGTCACTTCTAAAACATGACCACTTTGGCCTAAAGTCTCATCTGTTTACATATAAACAAAAGGCCTCCCAAAATCCTTTTCATCTCTGGACCAAACCAGACTGATCGGAGCTCGGCCCGGTTTATTACCCGTCTGAAAAATATCAAAGACAGAGTATCCTTGAGCCAAGGAACAGCTTTTAGAGAAAAAGGGGACTAGCTTTGTGACACAGTGATGCATAGCATGGCATAGTGGCTCGATGGTTAGCACAGCTACCTCACAGCACCAGAGATCTGTGTTCAATTCTACCCTCAGGTTGTCTGTGTGCATTTGCACATTCTCCTTTTGTTTGTGTGGGTTTCCTCTAGGTGCTCCAATTTCTTCCCATGTCTAAAGATGTGCAGATTACACAAGTTGGCCATCCGGAATTACCCACAGTGAACAGGTTTAGTGGATTAGCCATGGGTAATGATGGCTTTGAGTGGGATGCACTTCGGAGGGTTAGTGAGGACTTTTGATGGGCTTAGTGGTCAGCTCCCACACTGTAAGGGTTCTATGAAATACTCCTGAGGCTATATAAGGCTGTAGTCCAATGACATTTGGAATAGTGTGAACAGTTTGGGGCCCGGTATCTAAGGAAAGTTGTGCTAGACTTGGAGGAGATTTGCAGAATGAGCCCGGGGATGAAGGGCTTGTCTTATGATAAGTGGCTGAGGACTCTGGGTCTGTATTTGATGGGATTTAGAAGGATAAGAGGGGAATCTCTTTGAAACTTACTGGATACTGAGAGGCCTAGTTAGAACAGATGTGAAGAAAATGTTTCCACTTATAGGAGAGATTAGGACCTGAGGGCACAGCCTCAAAGTGAATGGACCATGCTTTGAAACTAAGGTAACAAGGAATTTCTTCAGCCAGACACTGGTTAATATGTGGAACTTATTGCTTTGACCAATTCGTTGAGTGTCTTTATGATGGTGAAAGGTTCCTGATTAGAAAGGGAATCAAGGGTTACAAGGAGAAAAGGGTTGAGAAGTATATCAGTCTGAAGGAGACTTGATGAGTCAAATTATCTCATTCTGCTTCTGTATCTTCTTGTCTTATGGTCTAAAGTTTAATATAACTTACTCAGCATAGGCCACAAAATCTCCATAACATGTTAATTGTAATAAGTTTTGAAGGGGGAGGATACAATTTATTGGCATGTGCACTTCCTATTGAAACTCCACCCTGGGCAACAATATTATAAAATTATCCATAGGCACTTTGTTCCCAGTGCTAATTCCAACTCATATCCCCAACCCAAAAGATTCTGGATCAAATTCTCACTCCACAGACTTTATCATGTACTGTAGAGTGACAGTTCAATAAAGGAATGCTGTGTTGCTTTGGCTTTGAAAACATTCTCAGTGAATTTATAATATCCAATGGCACTTTTCAAAGCATGGCAGTCTAGTTTTCCCAACAGCTTGGGCAGCATTTATCCCCCTAGCACCAAAAACTGATTGTACAATCCTGACTGTTTGGGATCATGATGTGCACATGTTAATTTTTGTGCTCCATGCATTATTACAGTGACTATAATTCAAAAGTGTATTGAGAAGTCCTGAGGTTAAATAAATTTAGGTTCATTCTTTACTTACTTTGGAGTTCTGGAAATTGCAAGAGGGAAAGAATTATTCCTAACTACATGAATTAAAAGAAGTTACATAAATAATAAACTGTTAGGTAACATTACCTCCTGACTCCCCGTCTGCAAGGCACAAGTCAGGAGTATGATGGAATACTCTCCACTTGCCTGGAAGAGTATAGGCCCAACAACACACAAAAGGCTTGACACCATCCAGGGCAAAGCAGCTCACTTGATTGGCACTACATCCACAAGCATCCATTTCCTCAGAGGCAGCAGTATGTACTATCTACAAGTTGCACTGCAGAAATTCACCAAATATCCTCTGATAGCATCTTCCAAACCCACAACTACTTCCGTCTAGAAGGACATGGGCAGCAGATATAAAAGAACATCACCATCAAGTTCCCCTCCAAGCCACTCACCATCCTGACTTGGAAATATATCACTGGTCCTTTACTGTCATTGAGTCAAAATCTTAGAATTACCGCCCAAAAAGCAATGTGGGTTAATCCACAGCAGACAGCTCACCACCACCTTCTCAAGGATAACTAGGGATGGCAATAAATATTGGTCAGCCAGTCACGTCCACATCTCACAAACAAAAAAAACTTTTTAAAAAATGTAGTCAGCAGTACCATCCCACCAGACAAGGGACATGTTTAGTCCATTTTGTGAAAGCCAACTTGGGTCAGGATTTGATAGCACTTTGAACTGATGAAAAGAAATGTGGTAGCAACCACATAGGATAATGGTCCACTCTGTTGGCTCTCAGTTGTTTAAACAATTGGAGTACTGTGACTTGAAGATTTGTGCCTCTATGCCACAGTCTCCAATTTGCACTTCATAGTGAATTCGACTCCATGTTAGGAGTGAAACCTTGCAAAACATTGGTCGAAAACAATAGTACAAACACTGCCTTTTTGAGGTTCAATTAAGGTAGGCATTTAGAAAACATGAAAAGGAAAGATGAAAAATAATACTCTTCATTTCATGATGTCCTCGTGGTATCATCACAACATTATTATGTTTAAGATCATGGCTTTTATCAGATAATGCTTTTGAATATGATGTAGTTTCCTGTTCAAACTATTAGGATGGAAGTACCTCCTTGCTCTGTACCAGCTATGAAGAATCAAAGTGAAATTAATTTGGACAGTCACCATTCAATTGCTAGTGCGCATAAGACCATGTCATAACTCATCACTAACTGCCCATTAAATTGGCAGTGTCTCCAAACTAGGTCATAAGGGTGACTAGTGGGGGACCAGTCCAATGCTAACAACTTGCATCATTTTCCATTCCACTGCTCAGTTAAAAAAGAAGAGACTGAGATATCATCAAACAACCAATTTGTGGAAGATAATTCAAGCAGTAATTCAGCAGAGGAGAAAATGAGGACTGCAGATCCTGGAGATCAGAGTCAAGAGTGTGGTGCTGGAAAAGCAAAGCAGGTCAGGCAGCATCCGAGGATCAGGAGAATCAACGTTTCAGGCTGATCAAGGGCTGATGCCCGAAACATCGATTCTCCTGTTCCTCGGATGCTGCCTGACCTCCTGTGCTTTTCCAGCACCACATTCTCAACAGTAATTCAACAGACTTTATGGTACCACCCAATGAAAATGTGATTTTGATATGGAGAGTGTGAATTTCTTTGGACACTTCAGATGTTGAAGGGTCTCCATTGGGGTCATGATAAATGTCAAACTGTAATGCTGATTTAACACGCATTTAAAAAAAGGCATCAACTTGGTAAATGAGGTAAAGCCTACACTAAGAACAGTCATCAAGAAACTTGTTTAATAGCTGATTGTCCCTCATATTACCTGTAAGTGCTCAATAAAGTGGCTGCATGGCAGTTTGGTGGCTAGAATGAATACTAGTCTTTTCATACAACAATAACCAGTTGTTTAAGTAAACATTACACTGATGACAAGTTATTTAAAGTGATGCTTTCTATTTCATGTTGATTGCTGTTGGAGCTGTAAAGAGTTTTGTAAAACGTTGGGGAACTTTCTAAGATATTTATATGCTCAAGCAATTTTTATTCAGAAATTCTTTCCGACTTTTCTGAAGAGGTGAAATGCTGTTCTACTCCACTTTATTGGACACAACAATGAGGAATGGGGGGACATGAGGCCAGTAAACACCAACAGTGGGACAGAGGGTCAGTAGGTGAAGTGATGTGTATCATGTGTATACGACATTTCTCCTCCTTTAGGAATTCCACTGCTTTATTTGAGAAACTGTGCACTCTCTCATTTGCAAAGTTACACTGTGTGCCATCCAGTGTGCCTCCAATTGCAGAAGAAGACCATATACACCAGTCCATAAAACGTGTGACTAATCAGTACTTCAGCACTTCTAGGCAAGTGTAAATTATGGTTACTCTGCAATTAAGACCAAAATAATGAGCTTGTTTCAGATATTCAAACAAATTGTATTAGCATAGGACACATTCAATATTTGCTTTCAGTCTTAGACTAAAACAAGCCCCGTTATGCTTCATAATTTACAATTCACAATATACCATAGCACTAATTAGGCCTGAGACATGTTCAGAGCCCTGGATCTGGCTCTGAAGGGTGATTCTCAAATGTAGAAGGCAGCCATGAAGGTATTTGCTGTTGCGTTGTTGCAGGCAGGGAAGCAGAGGGTCAAGCACTTCACAGTCCAAACAAGTACGCAAGTAGTCACCAATGGGCTATCCCATCGCTTTGCTCGAGTAGTGACAATATTTCCACTAAGATCATCTCAGTTTGACTTACCTTAGTGTTTCAAGAGCAACATTCAGCAGCAACATTAAGGAACTCTTTGCTGAGCTCCTGATATCTGTGAACTGAGGTCTCCAAGAACATTAATTCTACCTGTCCTTACCTCTAAAAGTTGCATTCTGTCTCTGTCCAGCATGTTAACAATGAGTCGAATAGCAATAGGAGGCATGGGTTTGCCAGCTAGCCCATCTCCTACCCTTATTTGGAAACTGTAACATGTGGCACAAGCCTCAGAACACTGAAATGAGATCTGATGTATTGAAAGTACACTGCACCCAACCTGTTCCCAAACCCCCTTATAAATATCAAATGTGAACTTTTCCAAACTCCTGGGAATATCCAGGGAGGTCATTTGGGTGGAACTGAGAAATAAGAAAGGGATGGTCTCTTTATGGGGATTGTACTATAGTCAGTGAGAAATTGAGAAACAAACTTATAAGGAGATTTCAGTTCTCTGTCAGAATAGTAGGATGGTTATGGTAGGGATTTTAACTTTCCAAACATAGACTCAGATTACCAAAGTGTTAAGGACTTGGATGGAGAGGAATTTATTAACTATGTAGAAGAAAATGTTTTGATTCAGTATATGGAAATCCCTACAAGAGAATGCACAAAACATGACCTACTCAAAGGAAATATGGCAGGGTAGGTGACTCAGCTGTCAGTGAGGGAGAACTTTGGGGCCAATTCTATTAGTTTTTAAATAGTGATGGAAAACGATTGACCGGATCTAAAAGTTAAAGTCCTAAATTGGAGGAAGGTCAATTTTGATGGTATTAGGCAAGAACTGTCAAAAGCTGATTGGAGACAGATGTTCACAGGTAAAGGGATGGCTGGAAAATGGGAAGACTTCAAAATTTAGATAGCAAGAGTCCAGAGACAATATGTTCCTGTTGGGGTGAAGCACTAGACTACTGGATGCAGGGAATTCTAGATGAGAAATTAAGGTTTTGGACAAGAATTAGAAGGAAGCAAGTGTCAGGCATAGACAGCAGGGACCAAGTGAATCCTTAGAAGAGTATAAAGCCAGTAGAAGTACACTTAAGAGGGAAATCAGTATGCCAAAAAAGGGACATGAGGTAGCTTTAGCAAATAGGGTTAAGGATAATCCAAAGGGATTCTACAAAGGGCAAAAGAGTAACTAGCAAGGCTGCCTATGTGTGGAACAGCAGGGATCATAGAAAGATGCAGGAGTAACAGGATGATGGTGATAGGAGATTTTAATTTTCCCAACATTGACTGGGATTCACTTAGTTTTAGAGGATTAGATGGAGCAGAATTTGTAAGGAGCATTCAGGATGGTTTTTTAGAGCAGTATGTAAGTAGTCTAACTCATGAAAGGGCATTACTGGACCTAGTGTTAGGAAATGAGCCCAGCCAGGTGGTTGAAGCTTCAGTGGGGAATTACTTTGGGAATAGTGATCACAATTCCATAAGTTTTAGGATACTCATGGATAAAGATGAGAGTGGTCCTAAAGGAAGAGTGCTAAATTGAAGGAATGCCAACTATACCAAATTCCAGCAGGAGCTGGGAACTGTAAATTGGGATCAACTGCTTGAAGGGAAATCCACATTCAATATATGGGTGGCTTTTAAAGAGAGGTTGATTAAAGTTCAGGAGAGATATGTTCCAATGAAAATGAGGCATAGAAATGTAAGATTGGGAAACCATGAATAACAGGTGAAATTGTGAGACTAGCTAAGAGGAAAAAAATATGCGTACATAAGGTCTTAGCAACTGAAGTCAGATGAAGCTTTGGAAGAATATCGGGAATGTAGGACCAATCTGAAATGAGGAATTAAGAGGGCTAAAAGAGGTCATGAGATATCCTTAGTGAGCAGGGTTAAGGAAACCCACAAAGCCTTTTATTCATACATAAAGAGCAAGAGGGTAATGAGGGAAAGGGTTGGCCCACTCAAAGACAAAGGAGGAAAGATATGTGTGGAGACAGAGAAAATGGGTGAGATTCTTAACAAGTACTTCAGTTGATGAAGGGCTTCGGACCAAAACGTCAATTTTCCTGCTGCTCGGATGCTGCCTGGTCTGCTGTGCTTTTCCAGCAACACACTCTCAACTCTATCCCAAGTTACTGAGGGAAGCGAGAGAGGAAATAGCTCGGGCTTTAACAGATATCTTTGCAGCATCCTTGAAAACTGGGGAGGTCCCAGAAGACTGGAGAATTGCTAATATTGTCCCTTTGTTTAAGAAGGGTAGCAGGTAATCCAGGTATTTACATATCTGTGAGCCTGACGTCAGTGGTAGGGAAGCTACTGGAAAAGATGCTAAGAGTTAGGATATATACTGATTTGGAAGAAATTGGACTTATCAATGATAGACAACATGCTTTTGTGTAGGGAAGGTCATGTCTTACAAACCCAGTAGAATTCTTTGAAGAAGTGATAAAGTTGATTCATGAGGGAAGGGATGTAGATGTCATATACATGGACTTTAGTAAGTATGAATAAGCTTCCCCAGGGTAAGTTGATGAAGAAGGTGAAGTCACATGGGGTCCAGGGCGTTCTAGCTAGATGGATAGAGAACTGGTTAGGCAGCAGGTGACAGAGAGTTGTAGTGGAAGGGAGCTTCTCAAAATGGAGACCAGTGGTCAGTGGTGTCCCAAGGGATCTGTGCTGGGACCACTGTTGTTTGTAATATACATAAATGATCTGGAGGAAGGTATAGGTAGTCTGATTAGCAAGTTTGCAGATGACACTTAGATTGGTGGAGTAGCAAATAGTGAAGGTGACTGTTAGAAAATACAGCAGAATATAGATAGTTGGAGAGTTGGGCAGAGAAATGGCAGATGGAGTTCAATCCGGACAAATGCGAGGAAGATGCAATTTCAGAGTGAACTAGACAGTAAATGGAAAAGTCCTGGGGAAAATTGATATACAGTGAGATCTGGGTAAAAGTGAGTTCTGCAGATGCTGGAAACCAGAGTTTAGATTAGAGTGGTGCTGGAAAAGCACAGAAGGTCAGGCAGCATCCGGGGAGCAGGAAAATCAACATTTCGGGCAAAAACCCTTCATCAGGAATGGAGGCACGGAGAATCCAGGGTGGAGAGGGGGGAGCGGGGTTGGTGGCTGGGGAGAAGGTAGCAAAGTGTACAATAAGTGAATGGGGTGGGGATGGAGGTGATAGGTCAGAGAGGAGGGTGGGAGAAGGTAGCAAAGAGTATAATAGGTGAATGGAGGTGATAGGTCAGAGGGGAGGGTGGAGCGGATAGGTGGGAAGGGAGATTGGCAGGTAGGACAGGTCATGAGGATGGTGCTGAGCAGGAAGGTTGGAACTGGGGTAAGGTGGGGGGAGGGGAAATGAGGAAACTGGTGAAGTCCACTTTGATGCCCTGGGGTTGAAAGTGTTCCGAGGTGGAAGATGAGGTGTTTTTCCTCTAGGCATTGGGTGGTGAGGGAGCGGCGGTGGAGGAGGCCCAGGACCTGCATGTCCTCAGCAGAGTGGGAGGAGGAGTTGAAATGTTGGGCCACAGGGCGGTGGGGTTGATTGGTGCAGGTGTCCCTGGGATGTTCCTTAAAGCGCTCTACGAGGAGGCGTTCAGTCTCCCCAGTGTAGATGAGACCACATCGGGAGCAACAGATACAGTAAATGACATTGGTGGAAGTGCAGCTGAAATCTGGGAGATCTGGGTGTTCAGATCCATTGTTCCCTGAACGTGGCAATGCAGGTCAATAGATTGGCCAAGAAGGCATATGGCATGCTTTTCTTCATTGGACAGGGTATTGAGTACAAGAGTTGACAGGTCATGTTACAATTGTATGAAACTTTGGTTCAGCCACATTTGGAACACTGTGTACAATTCTGGTTACCACATTACCAAAAGGATGTAGTTTCTTTGGAGAGGGTGCAGAGGAGGTTCACCAGGATGTTGCCTGGTGTGGAGGGTGTCAGCTATGAGGAGAGGTTGAGTAGATTAGGATTATTTTCATTGGAAAGAAGGCAGTTGAGGGAGACCTGATTGAGCCCTACAAAATCATGAGAGGTGTAGACAGGGTGGATAGCAAGAAACATTTTCCTAGAGTGGAGGACTCAATTACTAGGTGTCATGGGTTCAAAGTGAGAGGGAAAAAATTTAGGGGAGATATGTGTGGAATATTCTTTACACAGACAGTAGTGGGTGCCTGGAATGCATTGCCAGTGAAGGTGGTAGGGCCAGGAATGATAACGTCATTTAAGATGCATGAATGGGCAGGGAACAAAGGGATACAATACAATTACAACATTTAAAATGCATCTGGATGGGTTTGGAGAGATATGTGCCAAATGCTGGCAAATGGCATAGATTTATATAGGATATCTGGTCGGCATAAACAAGTTAGACCAAAGGTTTGTTTCTATGCTGTACAGCTCTATGACTCTATCTGTGAGTCTAAATTTTAAATCCATTCCAATAAATATTCCATGCCCTTTAAATACTGTAAGACTCAGGTTGTTTCAAGTTTCTATATTTGATCAATTGTTGCTTGGCCTATGTTTTCAAATTTAGGGTCTGGGTGTTGCATTGGCTGGTTGGGCTATTATCAAATCAATGTGTTATGGTGCACACAGGGTCACTCATTTTCACCAGCTGCAGAGTCTGCCTTCAGGTAAGTTTTTCAACATTATATACATGATTTTGACAACCTTAGTATTTTCTTTCATATTAAGTGAATTTCAAAACTGTCGCATGCTCTGCTTTTAATATTCATCCTCGTCATTTGTTCGTGGGTCCTTCTGATGCAGGTGGATTGCCCATGGTGGCAGAAATTAACCCTTAATTGACCACTTAGATGATTCATGTAGCCAGCCAGTAGTGACTGTGCTGCCAATTTTCCTGATGATGTTAATATGGCATGATGGGCTTCTTTCATTATTTTATCAGTCCACCCAGCTTTCCATTGCTAGAGGGCTAGGAATATTCCGCTTATATTAATATTTTCAAGTAAATACTTTGCATTCAAAATTGAACTGTTTAACATTGTATTGTAGTTGACACTTTCTCAGGCCTCGTGCCAGGATGCAGTTTTTTAATGCTGAAATTTTAAATACAACCTTCCCTCCAGCACATATAGCTTACTTATAAATATTTTTCAAACTACCAAAAAAAAAGTGTTTTTTTCAATAATTTGGAGAAGGTTCATTCAAAAATGTAAGTATTTCTATACGAATATTGTCTTTAGTGTGCAATGTCTGCTCAGAATGGCTCCCGAGCTACCTGTAAGCAAACTACTCCGAAAGATTCAACAGTCTCCCAAAGGAACAAATGGAAATGCTTGAAATGACAGCCATGATTTGGAGATGCCGGTGTTGGACTGGGGTGTACAAAGTTAAAAATCACACAACACCAGGTTATAGTCCAACAGGTTTAATTGGAAGCACACTAGCTTTCGGAGCGACGCTCCTTCATCAGGTGATTGTGGAGGGCTCGATCATAACACAGAATTTATAGCAAAAATTTGCAGTGTGATGTAACTGAAATTATACATTGAAAAATTGATTGTCTGTTAAGCCTTTCATCTGTTAGAATACAGTGATTTTTTCACTTCTTTCATGTGTAAATCACAAAACCCTTTTTTTAAAAGTCGCATTCTCGGGTTAGCTGTTAACAATGGTAAAAGCTAGACAATATGTTGAAGGTGTTAGCCCCCTGAGTTCTCTGTCTATGACCTGATGTTTAGATTGATTCTAATCTAAAAAGTGAGATAACAGAGTTTTACATAAATTCATGCAGTTTTTGAGCTCAGAGTTCTATATGAATGTATGCAGTTTTTGAGCAAAGTGCAATGTAACTCTGCAAGTACAAATTCACCACACAAAATATATGTGTGCATGTGGGTCCCAGACAGACACACACCCCAGACAGACACACACACACAGACAGACAAAGACCCACATGCACACATATATTTTGTGTGGTGAATTTGTACTTGCAGAGTCACCTGCATGTTCTCCTAACCACTCATTACCCTGACTTGGAAATATGTTGCATTTCCTTCAATATCCCTGGTTCAAAATCCCTCATTTCTCCCTAACAGTATTGTCAGTCTAGATACTGTGGTGGCTCAAGAAGGCAGCTCACCCAACCTTCTCAAAGGCAACTAGGAATTGGTAATAAAATGCTGATCAAGGCAGAGACAGTCACATCCCATGAATGAATAAAATACTGTTCACATTCCCCTTCTGACATTCACCTTCAGCTTATTGTTTAATTGCCATGGTATCATTCCCTCTTTTCTAACTAATCCATTTCTTGTACTCCAAATTCCAGACTATGCTCGCAAGACAGGAGGGTGTGCAAATGCAGCAAATGACCAATGGTCTCCAGTGATGACCATTTTAACAGTCATAACTAATGCATGCCAACCTGGTCTACTGTAGAGAAAATGCTGCTTCAGGATAGTGTAAATACTATCAACAACATGCTGTGAAGGGCTTTCTGATGGACTTGTGTTCAGACATGTCAGGAGAACCAGTCTTTGCTGATAGACCTTGTGTTGAGATAAAACTTCCTTAAAGCTGGAGCCATGTCTGATACTCTCTATCCTGTGCACAACATGACTGAGGTAAAGGCTACTGATGTTGCACTCATCAAAGATCCAAGGTTGAGCATTTTATCTGTTAATATTTTCCTGCCCACGTGAGCCTACACATCACTCAAATTTTTATTTCTTCTGCATGGACCCTCAAGGTCGGTGCGTGGCAGTATTTTCCAAAACTGGAAGTCAAGGCATTGTCAGGCCAATCAGAAAGTGCAGACCTTTGAAGCAGCTGCACAATCACTTACCTTAGAGGCCAACCTTCATCACTGGGTAACTTGACTCGAAACATTAATTCTGTTTTTCTCTGTACAGATGCTGGCAGATCTGCTGAGTTTCTCCAGCACTTTTAAATTCATATCTCCAACATCGACAGTTCTTTGCTTTATTTTATCTTTGAGGGCACAGGTGAGAACTCTGAAGAACTGTGGACATTTTGAGCCCTTAATTCCAAAGTATGCTCTTTAAAAGAACTGCTCCAAAGACAAGATATTGCCAAGTTTAAATTCAACGACTGGCTGGCAAAAATTCTGTGTGGGAGCAATAAATTGTAATACTCAAAGGTGTCAAAGAAACTTTAAGTTTGGACTGTGTTGTGTTGTGACTACTAAGATGATGAGCATTTGATGACCCCGATCAACAGAAACCAATCCTGAGCAGAGTATGTGTTTTTCCTCTTGAAGAATTCACAAGAACAATGGTTAAAAAGTCAGTTTCAACTCTATAGTAGACAAACAGGAGACTGGAAGAATACAGCAAGCCAGGCAGAATCTGGAGGTGAAGAAGTCGATGTTTTGGGTCAAGACTCTTCACCAGGATTCAACTCCAGAGCAAGAACTTGTGGGATTGAATACTCTTGTGCCTTGGTTGAAGTGTTAGCATCCTGTGATGGTCACAGTCTCCGAATAACACCTGTGTCAAAGATTGTTACTCACTCTGAGTGCTGTAACCCAGCTAAAAAAATACATCAGCACCAAGGAACTTCAATCAGCCTAAAAAATTAAGAATCTCAATATTAATTTTTAATTTCCAATGTCAATACTACAAAATCAGTACCATTGTAACATTTACAATATGCTTCTCAAGAACGACTTGGAGAATGATCCATTTATCCTTTTCTCAAACTTATATCTTTTTTGGTTGTACTTATTTTATGCCCATGGGTGTGTAACACTACGAATTCATAGAATTATATAATACAGAAGATGCCCTACAGCCTATCTGGTCTATACCACCAAAAATAAACAAAATCTACACTGGTTGCTCTTGCCAGCACTCGGCCCATAGCGTTGAATGTTATGATATTTCAAGTGCTCATTCAAGTACTTTTTAAAATAAAGTTGTGACATTACCCTGCTCAACTATCCTCCCAGGCAATGAATTCCAACTACCTACCCCCTCGTAAAAGTGTTCTCCCTTGTAACCTTACATTCTTTTAGCATTTACTCAATAATAAATTCATTCTTTGTTACTGGAAGACCTGAAAATCTTACTAACCTGGCTCCTTTCTAAAGTGCAAATTCATTTGACTGAGGAGAAAGGTATCCAGAAGACTATTCTTTGTTAATTAACCTTACTGCAACCAAAGGAGAGGGTGGGAGATTAAAGAAGGGGAGCCAGTTATTCCTTCCTCATTAGGGAGCTCAATAATTTATCAATCCAGTCTGAAACCATAATGAATTGGGGAATCTTGCCTGTGGTCTGTTTGTAACAATTATTTACTTTTCTCATAGCATTTGTTTAAGTTTTTTGCCAGACTTTAGTTTTTTTGTTTCCTCAAATTAATTGGAAATAAATTCATTATTGCATACTGGAAATACTTTACATCAATACCAAGGCATAATTTAACTTATAACTCTATCACTGGTTTGACTGAAATTCAAACATCATGCCTACTTTACTTCTGTTGTTTGTGATTGTTTCATGTTTTAGGTTTATTGGGAAATATTTTTCTTTCAATGGTCTCAGTGGTATGTAGAAACAGTTCTAATCCCTCAGGACCTGAAGATGTTACCATTTTGAATAATTTGTCTTTGCACAGTAACATAACCCAAGGTCTACTAATTACATTGCATTTATTCCACTATGTTCGTCATTACATTCAGTAATCTTCTTAATGAACTGGGGATGAGGTGGTGGAATTCTTGCTAAGCTATCATACTCACTCTGGTTTAACATAGGATGTGGAATGTGGAGGGACTGCTGAGATGTTGAAATTCTCTGCTCGGCTCAACAGCCATAATCTTTCATGTATGTATGGCAGTGTGTGCTGCAGTGGACATTCTTGTAAACACAGGGTATAATAAATAATAGATTTATTTCCAAATAATTAGAAATAAGTACGGTAAGATTGAAATAAAATTAAAACAAATAGTGTGATTAGGGTTATAATGGTTCAACCATTTAAAAAATGTCCGGGTTTTAAAGAATCTCTGATACTTGGATAACTTTCTGACACTGAATGGCAGGTTCCATCGGATCAGCAGTACTGAAACCCTCGAGCTTATTCCACCATTCAATTAGATCTTGGCTAATCCGTACTTCAACTCCATTTATCAACCGTTACTTCATGTCCCTTGATATTTCTACCTAATAAAATCATATCAATCTCAGTTTGAAAATTCAAACTGCTCCAGGCTTTTGGGAAGAGAGTTCTAGATTACTACAAGGGGTCCTTGATTTACGAACACCAAACTTACAAACTTACACACTTACGAATACAAACTCACAGAGTTATGTAATTTTAAAGACCCTACATGCAAACATTTCCAGTACTCATAAATTGCTGCATTACATTCTCTTGCATTGTGTTCCAAATGTTGTGTATAAAACATCTTACGAAAGGATACCTGGATGGAACCAGTTCTTAACCTGGGGACTGCCCGTATCAATGTTTTTTGTAAAACATAGTTTCCTGATTTTACTCCTGGATGAATTGATACAATCTGTTTTTGTGCCATTCCATTATTTTTACTAACAGTGCAGGCAAAGTTTGACATTATTGATTGGATTGTTAAAGTGCAATAACAGATCATCATCTATGTGCTGCTATTTCATTTATCCGCCATGTTTTGTGGTTTTGTTGGAAGATGATTTACAAAATTGGGAGATCCAATCTTCTGGTGAAGAGGAACTCTGTTCTGAATTGGCTTTAGCATGATGTGTTAACACAACAGAATATTGCCCTTCTAAATTTTAAAATTAACAGACCTTGGCAGTGAGCCTGGTAAGCTCTTTATGAATACTTCACTGCGGTATTTTGCAACATGCTTTAGGCAAGCTGAAACACTTGGATTTGAATCTTCCTGACTCAGCTAGGTCATTCAGGTGGAAGAGGAAGGGAGTGTTTGAAATCCTCCTGCTCTGACCTCTGTTAGAAGTCTTATCTTGTGTTAGGTGGTCAGTTAATGGCTGGCAGACAAGGTCATTGATAACTCTACATCAGGGTTTGGTAGTTGAGCAGGTGACCATGCCATCACCTAACAATTAGCATGTATAAAGGTGTGTTAACACCCAAATTATGAAGCAAGCGGTAGCCAGCAAGAAATCAGCAGAGTGATAGAATTCTCCCTAAACAGAGAACAGTTAAGCCTCAGATTATTTCACTTCTGCTGATCCCTTCTACCTGATAGCAAGCCCCACGAGGCTCATAACAGGATCACCTATTTGATCTACATTGAGTTCTGTAGCTCCTGTTTTTTTTTAGATTAGATTAGATTACTTACAGTGTGGAAACAGGTCCTTCGGCCCAACAAGTCCACACCGACCCGCCAAAGCGCAACCAACCCAGACCCATTCCCCTACATTTCACCCCTTCACCTAACACTACGGGCAATTTAGCATGGCCAATTCACCTAACCTGCACATTTTTGGACTGTGGGAGGAAACCAGAGCACCCGGAGGAAACCCACACAGAACCCGGGTCTCTGGTGCTGTGAGGCAACAGTGCTAACCATGGTGCCACCATGCTGCCTGTTTGGAGGCTTGAGTTAATGTCATCATTCTGTTTTCTCATGCAGTCAATCACAGGGGTCAAAGAACGGCCATCTCCAGGAGACAATCACTCATTTCTGACAAGGGACAAGAGGAGACTTCAGAGGAAGCAGCATCACATCCTCTCTCCTACCCTCCGTCAAATCAGGTACTGTCACCTCAGTGATGTAACTTGTGATTAGACTCAGACTCAAAAACAGATGTGAACTTCTTTTACACAGGTGACCAATTATCAGAGGCTTTGCTGACTGAAGCCACTAGCAGTTGGAGGACTGTGAGAGACCAGACACAAGCTGATGGTCTCAAGGTGCACATTTGGGAAGATGCTGGAAATATAGATGAAGATTTGGCAAAGCATCTGAAGTGTTAACAGGCCCAAGGTGGGACAGTGAAGGAGTCCATCTAAGCCCCATGTACTGCGATCTTCATCTCTGGCATTGAGAAATTGGCACATTTTCTGAAGAACCACATGCAGCAGATCAGTGAGTAAATGTCAGAGATGTGTGAATGTACCATAGCCTTTTCACTGAATCATCTTTCTCAGTGGCTGACATCTGCATCTTGGAAGGTTCAAATCTCTGTATAAGACCACAAGACCATAAGACATAGGAGCTGAAATTAGGCATTCGACCTATTCATCAAGGGGAGGTCATGCCTGACAAATCTGCTAGAATTCTTTGAGGAAGTAACAAGCAGGTTAGACCAAGGAGAGCTATTCAATGTTATCCATCTGGACTTCCAGAAGGTATTTGATAAGTTTGCCAGTAGGAGGCTGCTGAGTAAGATAAGGACCCAAGGTGTTAGAGGCAAGGTACTACCATTCATCGAAGATTGTCTGTTTGGCAAAAAGCAGAGAGTGGGGATAAAAGGGTGCTTCTCAGGATCGAAGCTGGTACGAGTGGTGTTCTACAAGGATCAGTGTTAGAACCACAACTTTTCATTTTATACACTAATAATCGAGGTGAAGGAGCTGAGGGCATTCTGGCTAAATTTGCAGATAATACAAAGATAGGTGGAGAGACAGGTAGTATTGAGGAGGCAGAGAGGCTGCAAAGGATTTGTACAGGTTAGGAGAATGGGCAAAGAAGTGACAGTTGAAAATAAATGTGGGAAAGTGTGAAGCCATGCCCTTTGTTCAGAAGATTAGAGGCTTGGACTATTTTCCAAATGGGGAGAAAATTCAGAAGTCTGAAGTGCAAAAGGACCTGGGAATCCCAGTTCAGGTTTCTGTTAAGGTAAACTTGCAAGTTGAGTAACTAGTTCGGAAGGCAAATACAATGTTATTATTCATCTTGAGAGGACTAAAATGTAAGAGTAGGGATGTACTTCTGAGGCTTTATGAGGCCCTGGTCAGACCACATGTAGAGTATTTTGCGTGGTTTTGGGCCCCATACCTCAGGAGGGATACATTGTCCCTGGAGTGGGTCCAGAGGAGATTCATGAGAATGATTCCAGGAATGAAAGGCTTAACATGTGAGGAACGTTTGAGGACTCTGGATGTATACTCAATGGAGTTTAGAAGAATGAGGGGGCATCTGATTGAAACATATTAGTGGGCGGCACGGTGGCACAGTGGTTAGCACTGCTGCCTCACAGCGCCAGAGATCCGGGTTCAATTCCCGCCTCAGGCGACCGACTGTGTGGAGTTTGCACATTCTCCCCGTGTCTGCGTGGGTTTCCTCCGGGTGCTCCGGTTTCCTCCCACACTCCAAAAATGTGCAGGTCAGGTGAATTGGCCACGCTAAATTGCCTGTAGTGTTAGGTGCAGGGGTAAATGTAGGGGAATGGGTCTGGGTGGGTGCGCTTCGGCGGGTCGGTGTGGACTTGTTGGGCCGAAGGGCCTGTTTCCACACTGTAAGTAATCTAATCTAATCATATTGAATACTAAACGGCCTGGAGAGAGTGGATGTTGGAAAGATGTTTGCATTGGCAATGAGAACCCGAGCATACAGCCTTAGAATAAAGTAAAGATCCTTTAGAACAGAGATAAAGAGAAACCAGAGTGCAGTAAATCTGTGGAATTCATTGCCACAGAAGTCTGTGGAGGCCAGGTCACTGAGAATATTTAAAACAGAGATATATAAGTTCTTGATTGGCAAGGGGATCAAAGGTTACAGGGAGAAAGTGGGAAAATGGGGTTGAAAACCCTGTCAGCCATGATTGAATGGTGGAGCAGAGCAGTATTGACTTTGCCTTATTTTACCATGCGCGTCCAAGTATTCAGAAATCTCATCCTTCTCAATGGACTCCAAAATCTTACCCATTACTGAGGTCAGGCTAATCAACCTACAATTTCCCATCTTTTGCCTTACTCCCTTCTTAAACAGGGGGGATTACACTAGCAATTTTCTAGTCATAGAGTCATAGAGATGTACAGCACGGAAACAAACACTTCGGCCCAACTCGTCCATGCCAACCAGATATCCCAACCCAATCAAGTCCCACCTGTCAGCACCTGGCCCATATCCCTCCAACCCCTTCCTATTCATATACCCATCCAGATGACTTTTAATGTTGCAATTGTACCTGCCTCCACCACTTCCTCTGGCAGTTCACTCCATACATGTACCACATTCTGCGTGAAAAAGTTGCCCCTCAGGTCCCTTTTATATCTTTCCCCTCTCACCCTTAACCAATGCCCTCTAGTTCTGGAATTTCCCATCCCAGGGAAAAGACTTTGTCTATTTATCCTATCCATGCCCACTATGATTTTATAAACCTCTATAAGGTTACTCCTCAACCTCCGATGCTCCAGGGAAAACAGACCTAGCCTAGTCAACTCTCCCTATAGTTCAAATCCTCCAACCCTGGAAACATCCTTGTAAATCTTCTCTGAACTCTTTCAATTTCACAACATCTTTCCTATAGGAAGGAGACCAGAATTGCGTGCAATATTCCAACAGTGGCCTAACCAATGTCCTGTACAGCCGCAACATGACCTCCCAACTCCTGTACTCAATACTCTGACCAGTAAAGGAAAGCATACCAAATGCCTACTTCACTATCCTATCTACCTGTGACTCCACTTCCAAGGAGCTATGAACCTGCAGTCCAAGGTCCCTTTGTTCAGCAACACTCCCTAGGACCTTACCATTAAGTGTATATGTCCTGTTGACATTTGCTTTCCCAAAATGCAGCACCTCACTTTTATCTAAATTAAACTCCATCTGTCACGTCTCAGCCCATTGGCCCATCTGATCAAGATCCCATTGTACATAGAACATAGAACATAGAAGAATACAGTGCAGTACAGGCCCTTTGGCCCTCGATGTTGCGCTGATCCAAGCCACCTAACCGACACTAGCCCACTATCCTCCATATGCCTATCCAAGGCCTGCTTAAATGCCCATAAAGAGGGAGAGTCTACCACTGCTACTGGCAGGGCATTCCATGAACTCACGACTCGCTGAGTAAAGAACCTACCCCTAACATCTGTCCTATACCTACCACCCCTTAATTTAAAGCTATGCCCCCTCGTAATAGCTGACTCCATACGTGGAAAAAGGTTCTCACGGTCAACGCTATCTAAACCCCTAATCACCTTGTACACCTCTATCAAGTCACCCCTAAACCTTCTTTTCTCCAATGAAATCAACCCCAAGTGCCTCAGCCTTTCCTCATACGATCTTCCTACCATACCTGGCAACATCCTGGTAAACCTCCTCTGCACCCGTTCCAGTGCCTCCACATCCTTCCTATAGTATGGCGACCAAAACTGCACACAATACTCCAGATGCGGCCGCACCAGAGTCTTATACAACTGCAACATGATCTCAGGACTACGGAACTCAATTCCTCTACCAATAAAAGCCAGTACGCCATATGCCTTCTTCACCGCACTATTTACCTGGGTGGCAACTTTCAAAGATCTGTGTACATGGACATCAAGATCCCTCTGCTCATCCACATTACCAAGTATCCAACCATTAGCCCAGTACCCCATCTTTTTGTTACTCTTAACAAAGTGAATCACCTCACACTTAGCTACATTGAACTCCATTTGCCACCTTTCTGCCCAGCTCTGCAGCTTATCTATATCCCGCTGTAACCTGCCACATCCTTCCTCACTGTCAACAACTCCTCCGACTTTCGTATCATCCGCAAACTTGCTCACTCAACGTTCTAGCCCCTCCTCCAGGTCATTTATAAAAATGACAAACAGCAATGGTCCCAAAACAGATCCTTGTGGAACACCGCTAGTAACGGCACTCCAAGATGAACCTTTACCATCAACTACTACTCTCTGTCTTCTTCCAGCCAGCCAATTCCTAATCCAAACCTCCAACTCACCCTCAATGCCATACCTCCGTATTTTTTGAAGTAGTCTACCATAGGGAACCTTATTAAACGCCTTACTAAAATCCATATACACCACAACTACCGCTTTCCCCTCGTCCACCTCCTTAGTCACCTTCTCAAAGAATTCAATAAGGTTTGTGAGGCACGACCTGCCCTTCACAAAACCATGCTGACTATCCTTGATCACATTATTCCTATCCAGATGTTCATAAATCCTATCCCTTACAATTCTCTCTAAGACTTTGCCCACAACAGAAGTGAGACTCACCGGCCTATAGTTACTAGGGTTATCCCTACTCCTCTTCTTGAACAAGGGAACCACATTTGCTAGCCTCCAGTCTTCTGGCACTACTCCTGTAGACAACGAGGACATAAAAATCAAGGCCAATGGCTCTGCAATCTCCTCCCTTGCTTCCCAGACAATCCTAGGATAAATGCCATCAGGCCCAGGGGACTTATCTATTTTCACCCTTTCCAGAATTTCCAACACCTCTTCCCTACATACCTCAAAGCCATTCATTCTACTTAATTGTGACTCAGTATTCACATCGGCAACAATGTCCTGTTCCTGAGTGAATACTGACGAAAAGTATTCATTCAGTGTCTCCCCAATCTCTTCAGCCTCCACACGCAACTTCCCACTACTATCCTTGACTGGACCTATTCCTACCCTAGTCATTCTTTTATTCCTGACATACCTATAGAAAGCCTTAGGGTTTTCCCTAATCCTACCAACTAAGGACCTTTCATGTCCCCTCCTTGCTGCTCTTAGCTCTCTCTTCAGGTCCTTCCTGGCTCCTTATAACTCTCAATCGCCCCAATTGAACCTTCACGCCTCATCTTTACTTAGGCCGCCCTCTTCCATTTAACATGGGATTCCAATTCCTTATTAAACCACGGCTCCCTCACATGACCCTTTCCTCTCTGCCTGACAGGTACATACTTATCAAGGACACTCAATAGTTGCTCCTTGAACAAGCTCCACATATCAATTACGCCCTTGCCTTGAAGCCTACTTTTCCAAGCCACGCATCCTAAGTCATGCCTCACCGCATCATAATTTCCCTGCCCCCAGCTATAACTCTTGCCCTGCAGTGCACACTTATCCCTCTCCATCACTAGAGTAAAAGTCACTGAATTGTGGTCACTGTCCCCAAAGTGCTCACCTACCTCTAATTCTAACACCTGGCCTGGTTCGTTACCCAGAACCAAATCCAGTATGGCCTCACCTCTTGTTGGTCTGTCTACATATTGTGTCAGGATACCCTCCTGCACACATTGGACAAACACCGACCCATCTAACGAACTAGAGCTATAGCTTTCCCAATCAATATCAGGAAAGTTAAAGTCCCCCATAACAACCACCCTATTACTTTCACTCTTCTCCTGAATCATCCTCGCAATCCTTTCTTCTACGTTTCTAGGACTATTAGGAGGCCTGTAAAAAACTCCTAACAGGGTGACCTCACCTTTCCTATTCCTAACCTCAGCCCAAACTACCTCAGATGGCGAGTCTTCATCCATTGTCCTTTCCACTGCTGTAGATTAGATTAGATTAGATTAGATTAGATTACAATGTGGAAACAGGCCCTTCGGGCCAACAAGTCCACACCGCCCCGCCGAAGCGCAACCCACCCATACTCCTACATTTACCCCTTACCTAACACTACGGGCAATTTAGCATGGCCAATTCACCTGACCTGCACATCTTTTGGACTGTGGGAGGAAACCGGAGCACCCGGAGGAAACCCACGCAGACACGGGGAGAACGTGCAAACTCCACACAGTCAGTTGCCTGAGGCCGGTATTGAACCCAGGTCTCTGGCGCTGTGAGGCAGCAGTGCTAACCACTGTGCCACCGTGCCGCCCACAATACGATCTTTGACAAGATCGTAATATGATCTTTGACAAGCAATGCCACACCTCCCCCTCTTTTACCCCCACCTCTGACCCTACTAAAACATTTAAACCCTGGAACCTGCACCAGCCAATCTTGTCCCTGTTCTACCCATGTCTCCGTAATCTGAGGTAACCTTCTTCGCTGTCCACTACACCTCCAATTTTGATGTCGTCAGCAAACTTACTAACTATACCTCTTATGCTCACATCCACATCATTTAATTGATGAAAAGCAGTGGACCCAGGATCAATCCTTGTGGAACTCCACTGGTCGCAGGCCTTCAGTCTGAAAAACAACCCTCTACCACCACTCTCTGTCTTCTACCTTTGAGCCAGTTCTGTATCCAAATGCTAGTTCTCCCTGTATTCCGTGAGATCCAACCTTGCTAACCAATCTCCCATGGAGAACTTGTCGAACGTCTTACTGAAGTACATATAGATCACATCTACTGCTCTGCCCTCATCAATCCTCTTTGTTACTTCTTCAAAAAAACGCAAACCTCTGGGACTCTCCCTGACTCCAGTGATACCTGAAAGATCATTACTACAGCCTCCACTTTCTCTTTAACAATCTCCTTCAGAACTCTGGATGTAGGCCATCTAGTCTTGATGATTTATCCACTATCAGACCTTTCAGTTTTTCTAGTATCTTCTCCTTGATGATGGCCACTGTAGTCATCTCTTGAATTTTTAGGATATTACTCATGTCTTCCATTGTGAAGACTGATGCAAAGCACTTATTCAGTTCTCAGCTATTTCTTTGTTCCCCCTTATTACTTCTCCATCATTTTCCAGCATCCCAATGTCCAATTTTGTATCTCTTTTGTCTGTTACATATCTAAAGAAACTGCTGTGATCTATCCTAATATTATCAGCTAGCTTACCCTCATACTTAATCTTCTGCATCCTTATTTCTTTTTTTGTTGTCCTCTGTTGGTCTGTGTAGTCTTCTCAATCCTCTGGGTTCCCACTGCCCTTTGCCACATTACATGCTTTCTATTTTGCTTTTATGCTGTCCCTGACTTCCCTGGTCAGCCATGGTTGCATCATTCTCCCTATAGTAGTCACTCAGTCCCTTGACCACTGACACGAGTATCTCATGTAGCCATGACAGCAGATGTGGGTCCTACACCTATGCAGGAGCCCCTCAGCATGCTGGAGGCCACTCAACATACAAAGTACAGTGGACAAAGTTGTCATAAGCTAAGGGTCAGCAAGGTTAATTACTTGTTTCCACTGCAGCTGGTAACCTGGCAAGATACACATTGACCTCATGTCTTCTGATGTGAGTCCCATGATTATTGTTATAAAAGTTTAATTTGCTCTTTTAAACATCTCCCTGTGGTGTTGCTGGTCATCTGGCAATGGAATGGTGCCATGTGTCAATGCAGTGATGGCAATGAATGTGTTCTCTTCATTGACACAATGCAGAATCAACAGATGCTGATGAATGAGGGATCTGTGCATTCAGCAGAGGTGAGTAACTTCTGTATCTTTGGAGTGCAGATCTTTATTTGGACAAGATGGTTGAAGTGGAAGATGTGTGTCCCAAGTTCCCTTGTGCCTAAATCTTGTCATCCTCCAAGCAGCCCTGCATTATCAATCATAGTGGCATGGTTCTTCTTTTGCTTTACTGTATCCTTCTCATCTGGGGATTTTACTATATCTTCAGCACAGTGCCTTACTCCTCTAGAATTTCAGGGTGTACAAAGCATGGCAGGCCCATCTTTCTGTGAAACTCTTGTTGGAACATATTGAAGAGCACCACCCCATAGAAATACTGTGCAAAATAACCACAGAAAAAGCAACCGAATGTCATTAAGTCTTAATGCACATTTGGGAGAAAGTGAGGACTGCTAATGCTGGAGATCAGAGTTGAGAGTGTGGTGCTGGAAAAGCACAGCAGGTCAGGCAGCATGCGAGGAGCAGAAGAATCAATGTTTTGGACATAAGCCCTTCATCAGGAATGAGGCTTCCTGCTCCTCGCATGCTGCTTGACCTGCTGTGCTTTTCCAGCACAACACTCTCGACCTTAATTCTCATTTGGTAAGCCAGTGCAAACACAATGGACCAGATGGTCTCCTTCTGTGCCGTAAGACTTGTGTGCATCTGTGATTCTGATCCAGAATCTCAATTGCAGGAGACCTACTCAATCATTACTCTGTTGCAGGATGGCTCACGTTATACCATTCCTCTGCCTCAGTCCTTGGCTTCCTCCTTGTTTTCAGCAGCCATCTCCTCACTGGGGAACCCTTGTTGGAAAGAATCCATACTTTCAGATGTGTGGTGAGGGCTTTGGGGAGTGCTGGGGAATATAGAAATCATGACTGCTCCCAGGATTTGGTCATACCTGCACAATTAGCAGGTGGAGGCCACAGAGGAATTTAACATTGAGGGAATTGCATCTCTCATAGTTAGTGAAAGCCATTATGAAGGCCATTGGCTGGCAGGGAAGAGTATTGAAACTCTGAGACTTTGCACCACTGAGCAACCCAGCTATGAACCAAAACCTCTAGACCTCTTGGCCTCTCGTCTGCAATGATTCTGAAGTTGATATGTTGGTTAACCCTCCTGAAGATGGCATCTGTCACTACCTTGATTCAATGAGGTGCAGTCAGTTGGAGAGTACTGCATATGTTTGAATTTCAACCATCCCTCTAACTCCCTCTCAAATGACCCAATGCTAGGATGATTATTGACTCAAGGGGTCTCAAACAAAAGCTAATGACTATCTGTCTTTGTTTCAATTACATGAAAAGACCTCAGTAAACCAAAAACAGAAATAGCTCAAGAAACTCAACAGGTCTGGCAGCATCTGTGGAGAAAAAACAGTGTTAATATTTTGGCTCCAATGTCCCTTCTTCAGTGCCAGACCTCAATGAATGATTGTGGAGAGCAACAGCATCAACTCTGCCTGCTGTGTTTTTTCCCTCTGAACCATGCTAAGACTTCAACAGCCTCCACAGTACTGCTTATACATTTTAAAAGGGTTTTTAAAATTGCTGTCAACTGCCTCCTCAATGATCTTAATTGCAGGGATGAGAGTAGGTGAAGTTAAAAATGTCTGACTGTGTCTTTTGTGACCATGGATCCCGTACACATTATAGCATGAACTGGCAGTCACTGCAGCATTGAAGGCAAAAAATTCATATGATTTGCAGTGAAATGCATATGCTTGCAGACCACATCAAATAAATGGAACTGTTAGACTTCAAGTGGGTAGAAACATTAGTTTTCCTTTGTTTACCTTCTGTTACCATTCAGACTGAGGGCCAATGCACTTGTATCAAATCACCAAAGGTACCTTTGTGTTTGGATCTCCATCCTAATAGAACATTGATTTGCTGAATTATGACAATCAAACAAAGGGCCACAGAGGCAGGAAACATTTCAAAGGGTAGGATTTTATTATCAAAATATAATTCTGCTAAAAGTCAGCAATTTACTATCCCGTAATTGGCTTTTAATTGATCATTTTGAAATTGAAGTGCAATCTTACCATTCGCCTGTGGTAAAATTGCGTCTTGGTTTTTGATGTATGGGGCCCAACTCACAGTATTTCCCACAATTTTTCCTGCCCCTTCTCCTGTCCTCAAAGGCAAAATTTCAAACAATGATATTCAACATGAGTCAGAAGGAAGGACACTTCATTTTAGCAGATCACATGGCTTTGGATCTATACTAGCAGTAGTCGAAAAGTGTGGCGCTGGAAAAGCAGGTCAGGCAGCATCCGAGGAGAATTGAAGTTTTGGGTATAAGCACTTCATTGGGAATGTAGGGGGAGAAGGGGCTGAGAGATAAATAGGAGAGTGGAGGCTGCACTATCAGTTGTCCTTCAGAGGAGGATTGTTGTCAATGGTAAGAGAATCGTATATCTGCAATCAAAAGCACTCCCTTATTTAAAGAAGGGAACAATTGTATCTTATTCTAACAATGATGAAATGCAGTATGTATTCCTGGTTAAGTTACTCCCAGTACTTTGTTTAGGTCAATTCTTTTGAAGTTTTGTTTTCAGATGAACTTAAAATATTATTTTCATAAATTCAATTGCCAACTGCTGTAAGCAAAGAAGAAAATCCAAATGCACAGTGGTGGACCAAACAAAATGCAGTTCTTCCCATGGGGAACACCTGTTACTATTTGCAAGTATTCACTCAGTATATTGTTTCTAGATAAATAGGTTTTCAACAGAAAATTGACAGTGGAAAACAATCAGTTCATTTAGATTCAGGATACACAGCTACTTGCAGCAATCGAGCTTTTAATGATATAAATTAGATTAGATCCCCTACAGTGTGGAAACAGGCCCTTCAGCACAACAAGTCCACACTGACCCTCCGAAGAGTAGCCAACCCAGACCCATTTCCCTCTGACTGATGCACCTAACACTATGGACAATTTAGCATGGCCAATTCACCTGACCTGCACATTTTTGGACTGTGGGAGGAAACCGGAGCACCCGGAGGAAACCCACGCTGACACGGGGAGAATGTGCAAACTCCACACAGACAGTCACCCAAGGCTGGAATTGAACCTGGGATTCTGGTGCTGTGAGGCAGCAGTGCTAAACACTGAGCCACAAATTGATTTTATCTAAGCTTCATTTTGATCTTGATCAATTGCCATTGTTTGAAATATAATTAAAATTAATTGCCAAAATCTGCACTTAAGTGACAACAATTGCTTGTGACCTGCAAGCAGTCATCTATATGAACAAGTCACACTACTTCTCCTGTAAAATCTCAGTGTTGCAGTTTGCCATTTCAATCTGTTCATATTCTGGAAGGCTTATACTTCAAAGCTGCAGGCACATATTTTGCCTTGATCTAAATTTCACCATAGTCGAGTGCTGGCACATTTTTTCTACTTGCAATCGATTTTGCACTAGGGAAATATCTGGCTGGTCTTTCTATTAGACATTCAGTTGACTCAGCAAGGTTCCAAAACCCTTTTGAAAGCTTCAGAGTAAAGTGATATACAAGTAGGAACAGTTAAAGCTAGGACTTTGCACACAACTTTCTTCAGACGTTTATAATTATCTCCACAATTTTGTGACCAGATGGCATGGTTTTGGCACTATTTTCCAAGGAGATCAGTTAACAGTACAGATCTCTGCCTTCCAGTGTAGCTGGCCACCCTGAGGAAATCTCAAATCTGCTCTTTATTGTAAGATATGAGATCACCCAGGGATATTAACTTGAGCAAATATTTGTTTATTGTTACCCCTTCATCTCCCTCCTTTCATAATGATGATTACATTGCATTATTTAAATTTGACTGTTAACTGATTTTTTTTAAACTGGGTTTGTGCGCTTTTGAGTGGATTAGATAGTCAATCCATTTCTGACTCAGAATGGTAATTCTATCCAATATTTATAAGGCAACTTCAATAAACTTCTTGTCAATGCTGTTGACAGTCATGGATTCAGCAGTGGTAATACCATCTTGGAAATCTGTTGAAGGATGGATTTCAGGGTTGCAATAATACCCTGTAAATCTTAATGAACACTATAATCCTCACAATGGCAGTCAGTTGACCTTGTACAACATCAGAACTTATGTCCCATGTCACGTTACAGTGATATAAGCCATAATCTATCATTACTCCCCTGTCTTGGCTGCAGAACACTTATGTACATGTAGGTCTCCAATCTATGCTATGCTTTAAATAATACTCAGTATCAATGTCTGAGCTGGTAGTTGTATGTGTGAAGCTTGCAGCATTTCTAAGCATGAGAAGACAGCATGCATAATATGAATGTCAGGCATGACACCTGTTTGATAAAAAAAAGTAGATAGTTGGGAGGTGAGTCTGTGGTGAATCGACCAGGCGCTGAAGCCAGTGGAGCACTTTCTGGTATATGGCATTTGAAGATCCATTTTGTGGCCTAACCATTAATGTAATACTGCATTCAGATTTTCAGAGCTTGACTCCTGATATTGATCTCCACAGCTACCTCCTCTCACTTACTTCCAAGTGGGTGTCTAGATGGCCTCATGCTTCTATTCCCATATTATAGAACCATACAGTACAGTAGAGACTTTTTGAGCCATCAGGCCTGAACCACAAAAGCTATACTAAATCTACACAATTCCCACTTTCTATCATGAGATACGTACCTTCAAGGTTATGACAGCAACACCAGTGTTAGGGGAATGGGTCGGTGTGGGCTTGTTAGGCCGAAGGGCCTGTTTCCACACTGTAAGTAATCTAATCTTAAAAAAAATTGCAAGTTCTCATCCAAATACCTTTTAAAGGTTGTGAGGGTATCCACCACAACTACCCTTCCAGCTACTGTCTGAGTGAAAAAACATTTTCTTGATCTGCTCTAAACCTTCTGCTTTTCACTCTAAAATTATGCCCCTTTGTTATTGACCTAAGAGGAACAGTTATTTTCTATTCATCCTCTTCTGGCCCATTATAATCTTATGCATCTCTATCAGGTCGCTGACAACCTACTAAGATCCACAGAAAACAACCAACTTTAGGGGCCTCTCTTCATAGCTAAAGTGATCCATCCCAGACAACTTCCTGGTGAATCTCCTCTGTACCTCTTCCAGTGTATCACACCCTTTCTGCGGAGATCAGAGCAACACACATCAATATTGCAACTGTGACCTAACCAAAATATTACACAGGTCCCACATAACCACCCTACTCTTATAATATATGCCTCAACTGATAAAGGTGTGTTCCATATGCCTTCCTAGTAATCCTAACAACCTGCCTGCCCTGACACTTTCAAGGATTTGTGGGAAAACACTGTTTCTCCAAACGTCTGAATGTCCTACCATTCATTGAGTACTGTTACACTTTTAAAGCAGAATCACCTCATATTTATCAAGATTAAATTCCATCTGCCATGGATCTGTCCATCGGACCAATCCATTTATACCATCCTGTAACCTAAAATCTTCTTCCTTACTGTCAACCACCCAGCTAATCTTTGCATTATCCACAAACCTACATATCAGTCCCACCAAACTCTCATCTACAGTTTTTACATATGTCACAAACAATAAAGGACACAGCATCTATTTCTGTCTATGCCATTGGACACACACCTCCATTCATACAAACAGCTTTCAACCATCACCTTCTGTCTCCTGCTACTAAACCAATTTTAGATCCAATTTACTGAGTTACCCAAGATCCCATGTGCTTTTATCTTCTCTGTCACTCTTTCATGTTGGACCTTGTCAAAAGATTTGCTGAAATCCATGTAAACATCATCAATTGCATGATCCATACCTACAGACTTAGTCACCGCTTTGAAAAATTCATCTACATTTTTCAGGCATGACCGCCTTCCAGTAAAGACATGCTGACTATCGATGATCAAACCTTGACTTTCTACATCAACATTAATTTTGCATTCAATTCCTGCATTCAAACATCTACGTTCATTCCCACTTCCTATAGCTAGGCTTTCAGTGCAGCATCTAAAAACTGTAAAAATCATCATTCTTCAATGTTGCCAGGTATGAGTCACTTCCTACCACAATGCTTAACCCCTTGAAAGTTGCAAACTGGGCCGAAAACAGTATGGTAATTTCAGGTGCTGTTAGCCACTAATTGCTGATTAACTAATTGACTGCACAGCTAGCCATGGTTGGTAGCTGAAATCATTCAGACAAAATGAATTAGGCATATTTCTTGGGCCCATTTTCAGGCGCAGTGGAATTTTGTTCCGAAGTCGTGACTCGAGCAATGGAAAGCACAGAATATGACAGCTTGAAATGTACACACTGCAGGCATCTTCACACACATATAATCCCAGTAACATACATTGAAATACAAAAAGGACAAATACACTTGAAATATTATGAGTTCAAGGACAATTATTAAATATTTAAGCACTTTCTAAAGGTGATTCTATAATTCACATAATTCACATAAAGTCATAGAGCTCTACAGCACAGAGAAAGTCCTTCAGCACATCACATCTGCACCAGTCAGAAAGAACCACCTACTAATAGCATTTTCCAATACTTGAATGCCTCAGCATCATGAATGCACAGCTAAACACTTATTAAATGATATGAGGGCTTCTGCCCTTATTACCCTTACAGGCAGTGAGTTCCAGATTCATATCTCCTCTAAATCTTGTGCCCCTTACCTTAAACTTATGCATCCTAGTCACTAATCTTTCCAATATGGAAAAAAATTCTTCCTGTCTATGCCCTAATAATTTTATACATCTGATTTTTTTCTTATTCATTTGTGGGATTTGGGTGTTGCTAGCGAGCCAGCATTAATAGCCCATCTTTATTTGCCCTTGAGAAGGTGGTAATGAGCTCCCTTCTTGAATCGTTGCAGTTCATTTGCTGTGGGTTGACCACAATGCTGGTAGGGAGGGAATTCCAGGATTTTGACCCAACGACTGTGAAGGAACGGCGATATATTTCCAAGTCAGGGTGGTGAATGGCTTGGAGTGGAACTTGCAGGTGGTTTTGTTCCCAAGTACCTGCTGCCCTTGTCCTTCTACATTGAAGTGCTCATGGGTTTGGAAGGTGCTGTCTAAGGATCTTTGCTGAATTTCTGCAGGGAATCTTGTAGATAGCACATACTGCTTCTACTGGTGGTGGAGGGATTGAATGTTTGTAGATGTGGGACCAATCAAGCGAGTTGCTTTGTCCTGGATGGTGGAGAAAGTGAGGACTACTAATGGTGGACATCAGAGTCAAGAGAGTAGTGCTGGAAAAGCAAAGCAAGTCAGGCAGCATCTGAGAAGCAGGAGAATCGATGTTTTGGGCAAGGGCGGTTCATCAGGAATGAGGCTTGTGAGCCAAAGGGGTGGATAGATAAATGGGGGGGGGGGGGGGTGTGGGGCTTGGGGGAAGGTAGCTGACAGTGCGACAGGTGGATGGAAGTGGGGATAATGGTGATAGTTCGGAGAGGAGGGTGGAATGGATAGATGGAAAGGTTGGACAGATCATGAGGGCAATGCTGAGTTGGAAGATTGGGTCTGGGATAAGGTGGGGGATGGGGAAATGAGGAAACTGGTGAAATCCACATGGATCCCGTATGGTTAGAGGGTCCCTAGGCGGAATATGAGGCGTTATTCCTATAGGCTTCAAGTGGTTAGGGTTTGGTAATGGAGGAAGCCCAAGACCTGTATATCCTTGTTGGAGTGGGAGGGGGAGTTGAAGTGTTCGACCACGGGGCGGTGGGGTTGATTGGTGGGGTGTCCTGGAGATGTTCTCTGAAGCACTCTGTGAGTTGGAATCCGGTCTCCCCAATGTAGAGGAGACTACATCGGGAGCAATGGATATAGTAAATAATATATGGAAGTGCAGATAAATCGATGATGTATGTAGAAGTGTCCTTTGGGGCCTCAGACAGAGGTGAGGGGGTAAGTGCAGGCGCAAGTTTTGCAATTCCTGCAGTGGCAGTCGAAGGTGCCGGGAGGGGAGGGTGGAATGGTGGGGGTCATGGACCTGACAAGACAATCGCAGAGGGAATGGTCTTTTTGGAATGCAGATAGGGATGGGGAGGGAAATATATCTCTGGTGGTAGGGTCCGTTTGTAGGTGGTGGAATTGGTGGAGGATGATGTGATGTATGATGAGGTTGTTGGGGTGGAAGGTGAGGTCCTGGATGGTGTCAAGCTTCTTGAGTGTTGTTGGGCCTGTACCCATTCAGGCATGTGGGGAGTATTCCATCACACTCCTGACTTGTGCCTTGTACATTTGTGTCATGTAGGCATATGGCATGGTAACAGACCCTTTGTTCAACTCGTCCATGCCAACCAGGATTCCCAAACTAAACTAATCCCACTGGTCTCATGCAGTTTAAGTTTTACATGCTAGAAGTACATAATTTACTTTTTAAGAACATTTGACACAGACTTACAAGAAAAAAATTAAGAGAGATGCAATTTGGATACGAATAGGCATGCTCGTTCAGGAAACTCCTAAGGTTAACATGCAGATTCGGTTAGCAGATAGGAAAGCAAATGCAATGTTTGGAGTGCTAGGATACAAATGCACAGATGTACTGCTGATGCTGTATAAAGCTTTGATCACACTGCATTTGCAATATTGAGAGCAGTTTTGGAAGTATCTAAGGAAGGAAAGGGAGTGTTGATGGTGGAAGACTTTGGGGTGTCAGGAGATGAGTTACTCACAGCAGTATCCCTAGTCTCTGACCTGCTCTTGCAGCCAATGTGCTTATATGGTGAAGTTTCTGGTCAATGGTAACCCTAAGAATGTTGATGGAAATGTGTTGCTGGAGAAGCGCAGCAGGTCAGGCAGCATCTAGGGAACAGGAGAATCGACGTTTCGGGCATTAGCCCTTCTTCAGGAATGAGGAAAGTTTGTCCAGCAGGCTAAGATAAAAGATAGGGAGGAGGGACTTGGGGGAGGGGCGTCGGAAATGTGATAGGTGGAAAAAGGTCAAGGTGAGGGTGATAGGACAGATTGGGGTGGGGGCGGAGAGGTCGGGAAGAAGATTGCAGGTAAGGGAGGCGGTGCTGAATTTGATGGATTTGACTGAGACAGGCTGGGGGGAGGGGAAATGAGGAAACTGGTGAAATCTGAGTTCATCCCTTGTGGTTGGAGGGTTCCTAGCCGGAAGATGAGGCGTTCTTCCTCCAACCGTCGTTTCGCTGTGGTCTGACGATGGAGGAGTCCAAAGACCTGCATATCCTTGGTGGAGTAGGAGAGGGAATTGAAATGTTGAGCTACAGGGTGGTTGGGTTGGTTGGTCCGGGTGTCCCAGAGGTGTTCTCTGAAACGCTCCGCAAGTAGGCGGCCTGTCTCCCCAATATAGAGGAGGCCACATCGGGTACAGAAGATGCAATAGATGATATGTGTGGAGGTACAGGTGAATCTGTGGCGGATATGGAAGTTTCCTTTGGGGCCTTGGAGGGAGGTGAGAGGGGAGGTGTGGGTGCAAGTCTTGCACCTCCTGCGGTTGCAGGGGAAGGTGCCGGGAGTGGAGGTTGGGTTGGTGGGGGATGTGGATCTGACGAGGGAGTCACGGAGGGAGTGGTCTTTACGGAATGCTGATAGGGGAGGGGAGGGAAATATATCTTTACGGAATGCTGATAGGGAAGGGGAGGGAAATATATCTTTACGGAATGCTGACAGTGGGGGATTCAGTGATGGTAATGCCATTGAATGTCAAGGGGCAGTGGTTGAGTGTCTCTTATTGGTAATGGACATTGTCTGGCATTTGTGTGGCACAAATTACTTGCCATTTGTCGGCCCAAGCCTGGATATTGTCCAGATTTTGTTGCATTTGAGCAGGGACTTCTTCAGTATCTGAGAAGTCACGAATGGTGCTGAACACTGCACAATCATTGGCAAACATCCCCACTTCTGACCTTATGACAGAAGTGATGCAGCAGTTGAATCAATGGTCATTGATGCAGCAGCTGAAGATTATTGGGCCTAGGATACTACCCTGAGAGACTCCTGCAGAGATGTCCTGGACCTGAGATGGCTGACTGTTCACAACCATGACATTTTCCTTTGTGCCAGTATGACTCGAACCAATGGAGTGTTTGCCCCCTTGTACCCATTAATTCAAGTTTGCCAGATTTCCTTGATGCCGTACTCAGTCAAAGGCGGCCTTGATGTCAAGTGCTGTCACTGTCACCTCACCTCTGGAATTCAGCCCTTTTGCCCATGTTTGAACCAAGGCTGTAATGAGATCAGGAGCTGAGTGGCCCTGGCAAAACCCAAATTGGGCATCACTGAGCAGGTCGTTGTTAAGCAGGTGCTGCTTGATAGCACTGTTGATGACCCCTTCCATCACTTTCCTGATGTTGGAGAATAGACTGATTGGAAAGTAATTGTCCAGGTTGCATTTGTCCTGCTTTTTGTGTACAGGACATAGCTGGGCAATTTTCCACATTGTCGGGTGGATACCAGTGTTGTAATGTACTGGAAGAGCTTGGCTAGATGAGCAGCAGGTTCTGGAGCACACGTCTTCAGTACGATTGCTGAAATGTTATCGTAGTCCATCGCCTTTGCAGTATCCAGTGCCTCCAGCCATTTCTCGATATCACGTGGAATTAATCAAATTGGCTGGAGTCTGGTATCTGTAATGTTGGGGACTACTGGAGGGGCCTGAGATGAATCATTCACTCGGAACTTCTGACTGAAGATTGTTGTGAATGCATCAGCCTTATCTCTTACACTGAGGTGCTGGGTACCTCCATCATTGAAGATGGGGATATTTATGGACCCTCCTCCTCCAGTGAGTTGTTTAATTGTCCACCATGATTCATGACTGGATATGGAAGGCTGCACAGCTTAGATCTGATCCGTTGATTGTGGGATTGCTTAGCTCTGTTTATCCCTTACTGTTTATGCCATTTGGTGCGCAGGTAGTCCTGTTTGGTAGCTCCACCAGGTTGATGCCTCATTTTTAGGCTGGATGCTCCTCCTGGCATGCCCTCCTGCATTCTCCATTGAACCAGGTTTGGTCCCCTGGCTTGATGGTAATGGTTGAGTGGGGGATATGCCAGGCCATGAGGTTGCAGATTGTATTGGAGCACAGTTCTGCTGCTGTTAATGGCCCATAGCACCTCATGGATGTCCATTCTCAATGTGAAGGTTGGACTTTGTCTCCTCAAGGACAGTAGGGTGGTCACTTTTGTCCATACTGTCATGGACAGATGCTTCTGCAGCTGGCAGATTAGTAAGGATGAGGTCAAGTATGTTTTTTCTCTCTTGTTGGTTCCTTCATCACCTGCCGCAAACCCAGTCCAGCAGGTACACCCTTTAGGACCCGACCAGCTCGATCAGTAATGCTGCTGATGTGCTACGCTTGATGGTGGACATTGAAGTCCCCCACCCAGAGTACATTTTGCGCCCTTGCAACTGTCAGTGCTTCCTTCAACTGTTGTTCATCATGGAGGAGTACTGATTCATCAGTTGAAGCAGGATGGTACGTGGTAACCAGTAAGAGGTTTTCTTGCCCATGTTTAACCTGAAGCCATGAGACTTCATGGGGTCAAGGACTCCCAGGGCAACTCCCTCACGACTACATACCACTGTGCCTTCACTTTTGCTGGGTCTGTTCTGCCAGTGGGATGGTAATGGCGGGATCTGTGGCATTATCTGTAAGTTATGATTCCATAAGAATGACTATGTCAGTCTGTTGCTTGACTAGTCTGTGAGACGGCTCTCCCAATTTCGGCACGAGCCCCCAGATGTTGGTAAGGAGGACATTGCATGGTTGACAGGGCTGTTTGTGTTTTTGCCATTGTCTTTTCCGGTTCTAAGATCTACTAGATTACTTACAGTGTGGAAACTGGCCTCTTTGGCTCAACCAGTCCACACCAACCCTCTGAAGAGAAACCCACCCAGACCCATTCCCCTACATTTACCCCTTCACCTAACACTACGGGCAATTTAGCATGGCCAATTCACCTAACCTGCACATCTTTGGACTGTGGGAGGAAACTGGAGCAACCGCAGGAAACCCACGCAGACACGGGGAGAATGTGCAAACTTCACACAGACACTTGCCTGAGGCGGGAATTGAACCCAGGTCTCTGGCGCTATGAGGCAGCAGTGCTAACCACTGAGCCACCATGCTGCCCTCGATGCGAGGTGGTCCGTCCGGTTTCATTTCTTTGTTGTGACTCTCTAGCGCTTGATACAACTGAGTGGCTTGCTTGGCCATTTCAGAGTCAACCACATTACTATGGCTCTGGAGTCACATGTAGGCCAGACCAGGTAAGGATGGTAGATTTTCTTCTCTAAAGGGCATTAGTTAACCGGATGAATTTTTCCAACAATCGACTTTTGTTTCCAGATTTTTTTTAAATGGATTCAAATTCCACCACCTGCCATAGTGGGATTTGAACCCAGGTTCCCAGAACATTATTCCAGATTTCTGGGTTAATGGTCGAGCAATAGTACCACTAGGCCATCGCCTCCCTGACAATTCCATCATATCCCCTCTCAATCTCATATGCTCTAAGGTAAACAACTTCAGTCTGTCCAATCTGTCTTTATAACTGAAACTCATCAGGCCAGGTAAATCTCCCCTGCACCCAGTGCTACTACATCCCTCCTCTCATGTGGATTCAAGAATGCATACAGTACCGAAGTTGTGGCATAAACAATTTTACATAGTTTCAGCATTACCTACTTGCTCTTAAATTGTGTGCCTTGAGTAATAAAAGGGATAATACCATATATCTTAAGTACTTTATCTACCTTAAGGGACCATTTTAAATGCAAATCAAATTCCCTCTGATCCTCGGGGCTTCCCAGGTTTCTACCATTCATTGTGTATTCCTTTGCTCTGTTTGGCTTGCTGAAGTGCATCACTCACTTCTGGTCATATTGAATTCCATTTACCACTGATCAGCTCATTTAATTAACCTATCTACATATTCTTGTAATCCATGGCTGATCTCCTCACTATTTACCTGACCAATTTTTGAATCATTAAGATTAGATTCCCTACAGAATTTTGGCCCAACAAGTCCACACTGACCCTGCTAAGAGTAATCCATTCTCCTAACTTATATTTAACCTCGACTAATGCACCTAGCATGATGGGCAATTTAGCATGGCTAATTCACCTGGTCTGTACATCTTTGGATTGTGGGAGGAAACCCACGCAGACACGGGCAGAGTGTGCAAACTCCACACAGACAGTCACCCGAGGCAGGAATCGAACCTGGGTCCATGGTCCTGTGAGGCAGCAGCGCTAACCACTGAGCCACCGTGCCACCCATCATCTGCAAACTTACTGATTTATCTTCTTATATTGAAGTCTAAAACATTTACATCAAATACAAAATTGCAAGGATGCCAACACTGACCCCTGTGGGATTCCACTGGTAACAGAATTACAGTCGGTAAAACTCCCCTCAACCATCATCCTCTGCTTCTTGCCACTTAGGCCATTGGGATTCAATTTGTAAAGTTTCCTTGGATTCCATGTGCTCTTAACCTTGCTCTTAATCTCCCATTCAGGATTTTATCAAAAGTAGACTATAACAAAAGCATTTTTCTTATCTATGCTTCTGGTTACCTAAAGAAGGGCTTATGCCTGAAACGTCGATTCTCCTGCTCCTTTGATGCTGCCTGACCTGTTGCGCTTTTCCAGCAACACATTTTTAAGTTCTGGTTACCTCTTCCAAACATTCAGTCAAGTCAGTCGGACATAACCTCCACTTAATGTAAACCATGCTGACTGTTCTTAGATTGATCTCTGCCTCTCCAAATGCCTCCAAATCCCTGCCTCTCCAATTAATTCTGTCCCTCAGAATTGTTTCCAATAGTTGCAACATCACCAAGTTTAGACTGACCTACCTGTAGTTTCCAGGTTTGTAGAACATAAAACATAGAACTGTACAGGAATGGATCCTTTGGCCCATGGTGTTGTGTTGAACATGATGCCAAATTAAATTAATCCCTTCTACCTGCTTTGGGTCCACATCCTTCCATTCCTTATATAATCATGTGCTTATCTATAAGTCTTTGAAATGCCTCTATCATATCTGCCTCCAACATCACCTCAGGCAGCGCATTCTAGTTTCCTAACACTTTCCTTGTAAAAACCTTGCCCCTCCTGTCTCCTTTGAACTTTTCACTTATCACCTTAAATACACGTTCCTTAGCATTAGACATTTCAACTCTGAAAAAAAATTTTGACTGTCAATCCTATCTACACATCTCATAATTTCATAGACTTCTATAAAGTCTCTCCTCAGCCTCCACTGCTCAACAGAAAATAACCTGAGTTTTTCTAGCCTCTTCTTATAGCTCATGCCCTCTAATCCAAGTAAGATCTTGGTAAACCTCTTCTGGACCCTCTCCAAAACCTCCATATCCTTCCTGTAATGTGGCAATGAGAACTGAATGCAATATTCTAAGTGTGGCCTAACCATAGACTTTTTAAGCTGCAATGTGACATCTTGACACTTGTACTCAATTCACCAACCAATAAAGGTAAGCATGCCATTTACTTTCTTTACCAACTTATCTACTTACATGGCCACTTTCAGGGAGTTACAGACTTGAACCACCAAGATTCCTCTGTACGTCAGTGCTGTTCAGGGTCTTGCCATTAAGTGTATATATTTCCTTAATATTTGATCTTCCAAAATGCAATACCTCACACTTACCCAGATTAAACTCCATCTGCAACTGATCCATATCCTGCTGTATCATTTGACAACTTTCTATACTATCCACAACTTCATCAATCTTTGTATGATCTGCATACTTACTAATCTACCTATCTACATTTTCATCCAAGTCTTTTATATGTATCACAAATAGCAGAGGTCTCAATATGGATCCCTGCAGAACACCACTAGTCATGGATCCTCAGTCTGAAAAGACTCTTCCATCACTACCCTCTGCCTTTTATGGGCAAGCCAATTCTGAATCCACGCAGCCAAGTCACCATGGATCCCATGCATTTTCATCTTCTGGATGAGCCTACCATGATCTTAGAACATAGAACATAGAATATAGAACAATACCGCACAGTACTGGCCCTTCGGCCCACAATGTTGTGCCAAGCACTTTATCTTCATTTAAGATCAAACTAACCTTCATTTACTGCCATCCATGTGGCTTGTCTAGTAGTCACTTAAGTGTCCTTAATGTCTCTGATACTACTAACACCGCTGGCAGTGCATACCACACATTCACCACTCTCTCTGTAAAGAACCTACCTCTGACATCTCCCCTATACCTTCCTTCAATTATCTTAAAATAATGACCCCTCATGACAGCCATTTCTGTTTGGGGAAAAGTGGGCGGCATGGTGGCACTGTTAGCACTGCTGCCTCACAGCGCCAGAGATCCGGGTTCAATTCCCGCCTCAGGCGACTCTGTGTGGAGTTTGCACGTTTTCCCTGTGTCTGCGTGGGTTTCCTCCGGGTGCTCCGGTTTCCTCCCACAATCCAAAAATGTGCAAGTTAGGTGAATTGGCCATGCTAAATTGCCCATAGTGTTAGGTGTAGGGGAATGGGTCTGGGTGGCATGTGCTTCGGTGGGTCAGTGTGGACTTGTTAGGCCGAAGGGCCTGTTTCTACACTGTAAGTAATCTAAAAAAAGTATCTGGCTATCTGCTCTATCTATCCCTCTCATTACCTTGGACATCTCTATCAAGTCATCTCTTTTCCTTCTTCCCTCCAGTGTGAAAAGCCCTCGCTCACCCAAACTCTCTTCATAAGATAAGCCCTCCAATCCAGGCAGCATCCTGGTAAAGCTCCTCTGCATCCTCTCTAAAGCATCTATATACAATAGTGAGTAGAGTGGGTTCTTTCTTGATTTTTTTTGTTTTATTGAGATCTGTCTCTTGTTTAAATTTTAAAAATATATGCCAGAAGTATTAAGTTAGCCTGCAGCAGTGTTCTTATATAGAGCAATATAGATTGTGAAGGAGCAAAGATGGCCTTTAGTAGAGTGATATGCTCTTCTTATCAGGTGTGGGAGTTTAGGGAGAGTTTATGTGTTACTGAACATTGTGTCTGCAGCAAATGTTTTTGTTTGCGAAATCTATCACATCGAATGGATCGATTAGAATAACAGTTAGAGGCAATGAGGAATTTACAAGAGCTAGGCAGTGTGATGGATGGTAGTTATAGGAAGGGAGAAAAGCTGCAGATACAGCCAGATCAATGGACTAACTCCAGGAAAGTTAGGAGAGGTAGGCTGGTAGTGCAGGAGTCTTCTGTGGCTATCCCCATCTCAAACAAGTATGCTATTTTGGAAAATGTAGAAGGTGATGGACTTTCAGGGGAATGTAGCACACACAGCTAAATTTCTGGGATCAAGACAGGTTCTATTGTAATGAGGAGTATGTCAGATTCCAAGCGATCGATTGTGATATGGACTGACTAGTCAGAGGGACAGACAGATGTTTCTGCAGCCAGCAGCAAAAGATCAGAATAATGTGTTGCCTCCCTGGTGCCAGGACCAAGGATGTCTCAGAGAGAGTGCAGAATGTTCTCAAAGGGCAGAGGGACCAGCAGGAGGTCATTGTATACATTGGAACCAACGACATAGGAAAGGAAAAGAATGAGATTCTGATGGGACACTATAGAAAGTTAGACTGAAATTTGAAAAGGTGGTCCTCAAGGGTAGTAATATCTCGATTACGCCGTGTGCTATGAGCGAGTGAGGGAAAGAATAGGAGGATAGAGCAGATGACTGCGTGGCTGAGGAACTGGTGCAGGAGAGAGGGGTTCACATTTTTGGATCATTGGAATCTCTTCTGGGGTAGACGTGACCTGTACAAGTAGGATGGATTACACTTGAATTGGAAGGGGACTAATATACTTGCAGGGAGATTGGCTAGAGCTGCTTGGGAGGACTTAAACTAGTAAGGTGGGGTGGGAGATAATGAGGAAAGAGATCAATCTGAGACTGGTACAGTTGGGAAAAAGAGGGAGTCAAGGCAGGCAGGGACAAAACAGAGAACAAGGTAGGACTGATAAATTAAACTGCATTTATTTCAATGCAAGAAGTCTCACAGGAAAGGCAGATGAACTCACGGCATGGTTAGGAACATGGGCCTGGGATATCATAGCAATTACAGAAACATGGCTCAGGGATGGACAGCACTGGCAGAATAATACAAAAGCTATAAAAAGGATAGAAAGGGGGGGAAAGAGAAGAGAGGGAGTGGCGCTTTGATATGGTCAGCATTACCACAGTAGTTAAGGAGGATATTCCTGGGAATACATTGAGGGAAGTTATTTGGGTGGAACTGAGAAATAAAAAGGGGATGATCCACTTTATTGGGATTGTATGATAGATCCCCGAATAGTCAGTGGGAAATCAAGAAACAAATTTGTAAGGAAATTTCAATTATCTGTAAAAATAATAGTGTGGTTGTGGTAGGGGATTTTAACTTTCTAAACATAGGCTGGGACTGCCATAGTGTTAAGGATTTAGATGGAGAGGAATTAATTAAGTGTGTACAAGAACATTTTCTGATTCAATATGTGGATGTGCCTACTAGAGAAGGTGGAAAACCTGACCTATTCTTGGGAAATAAGGCAGGGCAGGTGACTGAGGTGTCAGTGGGGAGAACTTTGGGGCCTGCAGATGCTGGAGATCAGAGCTGGAAATGTGTTGCTGGAAAAGCGCAGCAGGTCAGAAGGGCTTATGCCCGAAACGTCGATTCTCCTGTTCCCTGGATGCTGCCTGACCTGCTGCGCTTTTCCAGCAACACATTTCCAGAACTTTGGGGCCAGTGACCATAATTAAATTAGTTTTAAAATAGTGATGGAAAAGGATAGACCGGATCTAAGAGTTGAAGTTCTCAATTCAAGGAAGGCTAATTTTGATGGCATCAGACAAGAACTTTCAAAAGCTGATTGGGGGCAGATGTTCATATGTAAAGTGACTACTGGAAAATGGGAAGCCTTCAGAAATGAGATAACGAGAGTCCAGAGACAGTATATTCATGTTAGGGTGAAAGGAAAGGCTGGTAGATGTAGAGAATGACGGATGACTGGAGAAATTGAGGTTTTGGTTAAGAAAAAGATGGAAGAATATGTCAGGTATAAATAGGAGAGATTATGTGTATCCTTAGAGTATAAGGGCACTAGAAGTATATTTAAGAGGAAAATCAGGAGGGAAAAAAGGGGACATGAAATAGCTTTGGCAAATAGGTTTAAGGATAATGCAAAGGTTTTTATAAACACATTAAGGAGAAAAGGGTAACAAGGGAGAGAATAGGCCCCCTCAAAGATCATCAAGGAGAAAGTAAGGTCTGCAGATGCTGGAGATCAGAGCTGGAAATGTGTTGCTGGAACAGCGCAGCAGGTCAGGCAGCATCCAGGGAACAGGAGAATCGACGTTTCCTGAAGAAGGGCTTATGTCCGAAACGGCGATTCTCCTGTTTCCTGGATGCTGCCTGACCTGCTGCGCTGTTCCAGCAACACATTTCCAGCCCCTCAAAGATCAGCAAGACAGTCTATGTGTGTAGCCGTTAAAAGATGGGGGAGATACTCAACAAGTATTTTGCATCAGTGTTCACTGTGGAGAAGGACTTGGAAGATATAGGATGTAGGGAAATAGATGGTGACATCTTGAAAAATGTCCATATTACAGAGGAGGAAGTGCTGGATGTCTTGAAACACATAAAAATGGACCTGATCAGGTGTACCCTAGTACTCTGTGGGAAGCTAAGGAAGTGATTGCTAGGCCCCTTGCTGAGATATTTGCATTCTCAATAGTCACAGGAGAGGTGCCAGAAGACTGGAAATTGGCTAACGTGGTACTACTATTTAAGAAAGGTAAGGACAAGCCAGAGAACTATAGATCGGTGAGCCTGATGTCCGTGGTGGGCAAGTTGTTGGAGGGAATTCTGAAGGACAGGATTTACATGTATTTGGAAAGGCAAGGACTGATTAAGGATAGTTAGCATGATTTTGTGTGTGGGAAATCATGTCTCGCAAATTTGATTAAGTTTTCTGAAGAAGTAGCAAAGAGGATTGATGAGGGCAGAGCAGTGGATGTGATCTATATGGACATCAGTAAGGCATTCGACAAGGTTACCCGTGGGAGACTGGTTAGCAACAAATCTCATGGAATATAGGGAGAACTAGCCATTTGGATACAGAACTGGCTTGAAGGTAGAAGACAGAGGTTTGTGGTGGAGAGTTGTTTTCCAAACTGGAGACCTGTGACCAGTGGAGTGCCACAAGGATCGACGTTGGGTCCTCTACTTTTCATCATTTATATAAATGATTTGAACATGAACATAAGAGATATAGTTCGTAAGTTTACATATGACACCAAACTTGAAGGTGTTTCGGCAGCAAAGAAGGTTACCTCAGAGTAGAACGGGATCTTGATCAGATGGGCAAATGGGCTGAGGAATGGCAGATTAAGTTTAATTTAGATAAATGTGAGGTGCTGCACCTTGGAAAAGCAAATCATAGCAGGACTTATACACTTACTGGTAAGATCCCAGAGAATGTTGCTGAACAAAGAGATCTTGGAGTGCAGATTCATATTGCCTTGAAAGTAGAGTCGCAGGAGATAGGATAGTGAAGAAGACATTTGGTATGATCTCCTTTATTGATCAGAGTATTGAGTATAAGAGTTGGGCGGTCATGTTGCAGCTGTACAGGACATTGGTTAGGCCACTTTTGGAATGTTACGTGCGACTCTATTGGAAGGATGTTGTGATACTTGAATGGGTTCAGAAATGTTTTACAAGGATGGTGCCAGGAATTTGAGCTATAGAGAGAGGCTGAAAAGGCTGGGGCTACTTTTCCTGGAGCATCAGAGCTGAGGGGTGACCTTATGGAGGTTTATAAAATCATGAGGGGCATACATAAGGTAAGTAGACAAGGTTTTTTCCCTGGAGTCGGGCAGTCTGGAACTAGAGGACATAGGTTTATAGTGAGAGGGGAAAGATTTGAAAGAGAGCTAAGGGGCAATGTTTTCATGTGGAGGGTGGTGCATGTATGTAATGAGCTGTCAGAGCAAGTGGTGGATGCTGATACAATTGCAGCATTTAAAAGGCATCTGGATGGATATATGAATAGAAAGGGTTTAGAGGGATGTGGGCCAAGTGCTGGCAAATGGGACTAGATTAGGTTGGGGCATCTGGTCGGCCTGGATGAGTTGGACCGAAGGGTCTGTTTACGTGCTGTACATCTCTATGACTCTATCCTTCCTATAATGACTCAATATTCCAAGTGTGGTCTAACCATGGTTTTATAGAGCTGCAGCAAAACCTCGCTGCTCTTAAACTCAATCCCCCTGTTAATGAAAGCTAAAACACCATACGCCTTCTCAACAACCCTATCAAGTTAGCTGGGATCTGTGTATGTGGACCCCAAGATCCCGCTGTTCCTCCACACTGTCTTTCCCCCTGTATTCAGCAGTCAACTTCAACCTTCCAAAATGAATCACTTCGCATTTATCCAGGTAGAAATCAATCTGCCACTTCTGAACCCAGCTCTGCAACCTGTCAATGTCTTGTTGTAGCCTGCAACAGCCCTCGTCACTATCTGAAACACCACCAAACTTTGTGTCATTGGCAAACTATTAACCCACCCTTCAACTTCTTCATCCAAGTTATTTATAAAAACTACAAGAGCAGAGGTCCAAGAACAAATCCCTTGCAGGACGCCACTGGTCACCGACCTCCAGGCGGAATACTTTCCATTCACTACCACTGTTTCTTTCGGCCAGCCAACTCTGTACCCAGACTGCCAAATTTCCCTGTATCCCATACCACCTAACTTTCTGAATGAGCCTATTCTGGACAACCTTATCAAATGCCTTACTGAAATCCATACGCACCACATCCACTGCTCGTCCTTCATCAACTTGTCTTGTCACATCCTCAAAGAACTCAATAAGGCTTGTGAGGCATGACCTGCCTCTCACAAAGCCATGCTGACTATCTTTAATCAAACTATGCTTTTCCAAATAGTCATAAATCCTATCTCCCAGATTCATTTCTAGTACCTTGCTTACCACAGATGTAAAACTGACTGGTCTGCAATTCCCAGGGATTTCCCTATTTCCTTTCTTGAAAAGAGGAACAACACTCATCTCTCTCCAATCATCCGGTACTAATCCCATGGAGAGTGAGGATGCAAAGATCATCGCCAGAGGTGCAGCAATCACATTCCTCGCTTCTCATAGTAACTTTGGATATATCTGATCGCCAGACCATGGCAACACGATGCCTGGAGGAAAAGCGCCTCATCTTCCGCCTAGGAACCCTCCAACCACAAGGGATGAACCCAGATTTCTCCAGCTTCCTCATGTCCCCTCCCCCCACCTTATCTCAGTCCCAACCCTCGGACTCAGCAACGCCTTCTTGACCTGCAATCTTCTTCCCGACCTCTCTGCCCCCACCCCCTCTCCGGCCTATCACCCTCACCTTAACCTCCTTCCACCTATCGCATTCCCAACGCCCCTCCCCCAAGTCCCTCCTCCCTACCTTTTATCTTAGCTTGCTTGGCACACCTTCCTCATTCCTGAAGAAGGGCTTATGTCCGAAACGTCGATTCTCCTGCTCCTTGGCTGCTGCCTGACCTGCTGCGCTTTTCCAGCAACACATTTTTCAGCATATATCTGATCATGCCCTGGGGCTTACCTATCTTGATGATTCCCAGAATTTCCAGCAAATCCACTTTCTTAATATCAATCTGTTCAAGTCTATTGATCTGGTCCGTGGTCTTCTCACTATCAACAAGGTCCCTCTCTCTAAAACTGAAGCAAAAAACTCATTTAGGGCCTTCTCTACCTCTACAGACTCCAGGCACAAGTTCCCTCCATTATCCCTGATCAGCCCTTCCATCTGTCTGATCATTCCCAGCTGCCCCATAATGCTCGCTTCCACTGCTCCCAATGCTGCTGCAAAAATGGAGGCCGCTGATCCCATGAGGTAAGTTTTTAGAGGAGGAATTTACCTTCCCGACAGCCCGCTGGTCCTTGCTCTCATGGCTCTCTCTTATGCTGCAAAAATGGATCTTGTCAAAAGTCTTATTAAAATCCATGTAGACAATATCCACTCTCTACCATCATCGATCACCTTTGTCACTCCCTGAAAAATGCAAACAAAGCTATGCTGGCTGTCCCGAATTAGACCATGTGTTTCCAAATGTATGTAAATCCTGTCTCTAAAAACTCTTTCTAACAGCATCCCACCCATGAATGTGAGAATCACCAGTCTATAGTTTCTTGGATTAGCCTCAATTCCAATCATGAAAAGAGGAACAAGATTAGCAACTCACCAGGCCTCTGGCACCTCTCCAGTTGCTAGCAAGGATCTTGGTCAAGGCCCCAACAATCTCCAATTTTGCCTCTCTCAATAATCTGGGACAAATACCATTGGGCCCTGGGGATTTATCCACCTTAATGCTAAATACCTTTCTTGATTTCATGCTCCACATAAATCTTGCTATCCTCCATATCCTTCTCATGGATGAATACTGACTCATTTAGGATCTCACCACATCCTCTGTCTCCAAGTGCAAGTTCCCTCCTTTATTCTTGAGTGGTCCTACCATCTCCCTAATTATCCTCTTATTCCTAATGTATGCATTGAATGCTTTGGAATTCTCTTTAATCCTATTTGCTAAGGTCATTTTATGGCCTCTTCTTGCTCTCCTAATTCCCTGCTTATTTCCTGCCTTCTTTACATTCCTCATGGGCTCTGTCTAATTTTAGCTTCCTAAACTTTACATATTCTTCTTCTTTCCTTTGGACTAAATTCACAACCTCCCTCATTATCCAATGGTCCCTTATCTTGCCATTTGTGTCCTTCTTTCTTACTGGAACATGCCAGCCCTGAACTCTGATCAGCATGTCTTTAAAGAACTCTCAACAACACATGTCAAATGTAGTTTTGCGCAATAACAGCTCCTCCCAATGAACACTCCATAGTTTCTGTCTAATACTGCCACAATTTGTCTTTCCCCAATTTAGTACCTTTCCGCAAGGTCCTGACATATCCTTCTTCATAGCTATCTTAAAATTTAATGAATTGTGATCACTGTTTCCTAAATGCTTTCCCACTGAAAGGTCAGTCACCTAGCCAGGCATTAGCCAATACAAGATCCAGTATGGCCTCTACTTGAGTTCACAATCCACATACTATTTCAAGAAACCCTCTTGGATGCATTATCAAAATCTGCCCCACCTAAGCCTCCTGTTCCAAGGGAGTCGATATTGGGAAAGTGCTAACCCTGTTGTTATTACATCTTTCCATAGTCAGCCTATGTATTTATTCCTCGAAGTCTCAGCGGCAGTTGTGGGGGGGGGGGGTGGGTTATCATATAATCTTATCACAGTGATTGCACCCATTGTATTTTTGAACTCGACCTATGTTGCCTCAGTGGTTGAGCCCTTCAGTATGTCCTCTCTGAGTACAGAAGTGACAACCTCCCTGAGTGGAAATGCAACTCTTCCACCTCTTTTACCTTCCTCTCGATCTCATCAAAAACAACAAAACCCTGGAACATTGAGTAACCCCTCTTTCAACCATATATTCCTTATATATGCCCTCATCTTCAGTAACAATAACACAATGGCTGTCCTCCAGTCCCCAGCATCGTGCTGTAGCGAACAGTACCTAAAAATGTCCTCTCATTGTTATTGTCTCCCTTGCCTCGCTCAACAACTTGGTTTACATTTAATCTTGGCCTGGAAGTTCATCTGCTTTTAAGCCAGCCTGACCACACAGAATGTGCTTTGAGAATTTCTTTAATTCTATAATTTTTAAAATTTTAATTGACCTTCTTCCAGATTCTTATCTCCTGATTATCAGGACAGCATGGTGGCTCAGTGGTTACTAGACAGGAAGGAGTAAGGGGGAGAAGGACAGAGATCGAAAGGGAGGGAAAGGGGAGACAGGGAGAGGGAGATAGATACAGAGGGTGGGAGATAGAGGACGGGAGGCCAGCAGAGGGAGAGGGATGGACCAGGTGGTAGAAAGATATGAACAAAAATACCAAAGCAGAAAGGTAGGCAATCACGAGATGAAAAGGAGATTCAGTGAAGCAATACAGCCAATCGGACAACAGATGTCAAATTTGAGACCGAATGTTAAATGAAAAAGCAATGTGAGGTTAAATTCCTAAAGCTGCTGCTGTCAATGTGAAGCCCAATCCTTCAGGCCCAGGCTTATAGAGGCATCCTCAGTCTGTGACTGCACCTATTCCAGAGCTAGTGATATTGCCTCAATGCAACAGGGTGAAAGGTCACAATCAGGATTCCCGCCCACCTTCCGAGGACCCCTTCGCCCACCTCCAACACACTGCATCCACCTGGACACCCTGCACTGGCCTATTACCTGCCCTCGACCTCTTCATTTCCAACTGCCTCCGGGACATTAACCGCGTCAACCTGTCTACCCCCCTCCCCCACTCCAACCTCTCACCCTCACAATGCGCAGCCCTCCAATCCCTCTGCTCCAATCCCAACCTCACCATCGAGCCAGCGGATAAAGGGGGTGCAGTGATAGTCTGGCACACTGACCTCTACACCACTGAAGCCAAACGCCAACTCGAGAACACCTCTTCCTACTGCCCCCTCGACCATGACCCCACCCCCCCCATCACCAAACCATCATCTCCCAGACAATACAGAACCTCATCACCTCAGGAGATCTCCCACCCACAGCTTCCAACCTCATAGTCCGGGAACCCCGCACTGCCCGGTTCTACCTCCTTCCCAAGATCCACAAGCCTGACCATACTGGCCGACCCATTGTCTCAGCATGCTCCTGCCCCACTGAACCCATCTCCACCTACCTCGACACTGTCCAGGAACTCCCCACATATGTTCGAGATACGACCCACACCCTCCACCTCCTCCAAGACTTCCGTTTCCCCGGCCTCCAACGCCTCATCTTCACCATGGAGATCCAATCCCTCTACACCTCCATCCGTCATGACCAGGGCCTCCAAGCCCTCCATTTTTTCCTCTCCAGACGTCCCCAACAGTACCCTTCCACCGACACTCTCATTCGTTTGGCCGAACTGGTCCTCATCCTTAACAATTTCTCCTTCGAATCCTAAAGGGGTAGCCATGGGCACATGTATGGGCCCCAGCTATGCCTGTCTCTTTGTTGGCTACGTAGAACAGTTGATCTTCCGTAATTACACCAGCACCACTCCCCACCTCTTCCTCCACTACATTGATGACTGCATTGGCGCCACCTCGTGCACCCGCGAGGAGGTTCACCAACACATTCCACCCTGACCTTAAATTTACCTGGACCATCTCTGACACCTCCCTCCCCTTCCTGGACGTCTCCATCTCCATTAACGACGACCGACTTGACACTGACATTTTTTACAAACCCACCGACTCCAACAGCTACCTGGATTACACCTCTTCCCACCCTACCTCTTGCAAAAATGCCATTCCATATTCCCAATTCCTCCGCCTCCGCCGTATCTGCTCCCAGGAGGACCAGTTCCATCACAGAACACACCAGATGGCCTTCTTCTTTAGAGACCGCAATTTCCCTTCCCATGTGGTTAAAGATGCCCTCCAACGCATCTTGTCCACATCCCGCACCTCCGCACTCAGACCCCACCCTTCCAACCGTAACAAGGACAGAACGCCCCTGGTGCTCACCTTCCACCCTACCAACCTTCGCATAAGCCAAATCATCCGCCGACATTTCCGCCACTACCAAAAAGACCCCACCACCAGGGATATATTTCCCTCCCCACCCCTTTCTGCCTTCCGCAAAGACCGTTCCCTCCGTGACTACCTGGTCAGGTCCACGCCCCCCTACAACCCACCCTCCCATCCTGGCACCTTCCCCTGCCACCGCAGGAACTGCAAAACCTGCGCCCACACCTCCTCCCTCATCTCCATCCAAGGCCCTAAAGGAGCCTTCCATATCCATCAATGTTTTACCTGCACATCCTCCAATATCATTTATTGTATCCGTTGCTCCCGATGCGGTCTCCTCTACATTGGGGAGACTGGGCGCCTCCTAGCAGAGCACTTTAGGGAACATCTCTGGGACACCCGCACCAATCAACCACACCGCCCCGTGGCCCAACATTTCAACTCCCCCCCCACTCTGCCGAGGATATGGAGGTCCTGGGCCTCCTTCACCGCTGCTCCCTCACCACCAGACGCCTGGAGGAAGAACGCCTCATCTTCCGCCTCGGAACACTTCAATCCCAGGGCATCAATGTGGACTTCAACAGTTTCCTCATTTCCCCTTCCCCCACCTCACCCTAGTTCCAAACTTCCAGCTCAGCACTGTCCCCATGACTTGTCCGGACTTGTCCTATCTCCTTTTCCACCTATCCACTCCACCCTCTCCTCCCTGACCTATCACCTTCATCCCCTCCCCCACTCACCTATTGTACTCTATGCTACTTTCTCCCCACCCCCACCCCCTCTAGCTTATCTCTCCACGCTTCAGGCTCTCTGCCTTTATTCCTGATGAAGAGCTTTTGCCCGAAACGTTGATTTCGCTGCTCCTTGGATGCTGCCTGAACTGCTGTGCTCTTCCAGCACCACTAATCCAGAATCTGGTTTCCAGCATCTGCAGTCATTGTTTTTACCTCACAGTGCTAGGGGCCCATGTTCAATTCATACCTCAGGCAACAATCTGTGTGGAGTTTGCACGGTCTCCCTGTGTCTGTGTGGGTTTCCTCCTAGTGCTCTGGTTTCCTCCCACAGTCCAAAGATGTGCAGGTTATGATCAATTGCCCATAGTGTTAGGTGCATTAGTTAGGGGGTAAGGGAATGGGTCTGGGTGGATTACTCTTCAGAGGGTTGATGTGGACTTGTTGTGCCGAAGGGCTGTTTCCACACTGTAGGCAACCTAATCTTATACCTTTATTGTCTCTCTCATTAGCAAATACAAACCCAAAATATTCATTTTGAACTCTTTTGACATCCTCTGGCTCCATGCAAAAATGACCACTGTGGTCCTTAATAGGCTCTACTCTTTCTTTCATTATCTTTTTGAATATTCAAGTTTTCCTTTATTTTACCTACAGTAAACTTTTAGCTCTCCTTATCTCCCATTGAAGTTCCCTCTTGCACCTCTATAACTTACGTTGCTTTAAGCCCTTGGTATCTGGCATATGACTCCCTTTATCTCTTAATCCAATGCTATACATCTCCAATATCCAGTGTTCACAGAATATGGCCCAATCTTTTTCTTTATTGGAACATGTTGACCCTGTATTCTCCATATTTCTTTCTTGAATGCATCCCACTGTTCTGAGACAGATATATTTGAATGTATTCGCTATCAGTCCTTTCTGACCAAATTATATCTGATCATATTAAAATCAAATTTCCACAGTTAAGAAGTTTGATTTCAGGCCCATCCTTGTCCTTGGAGTCATAGAGATGTACAGCATGGAAACAAATCCTTCAGTTCAACTCATCCATGCCAACCAGATATCCCAACCTAAACTAGTCCCATTTGCCAGCACTTGGCCCACATCCCTCTAAAGCCTTCGTATTCATAAACCCATCCACATATCTTTTAAATGCTGCAATTGTACCAGCCTTCACCACTTAGCCTGCGTGAAAAAGTTGCCCCTTAGGTCCCTTTTATATCTTTTCCCTTCTCATGATAAACCAACGCCCCCTAGTTTTGGACTCACCCAACCATGGATTTACCCTATCCATGCCCCTCATGATTTTATAAACCTCTATAAGGATACCCTTCAGCCTCAGATGCTCCAGGGAAAGCAGCCCCAACCTATTCATCCTCTCCCTATAGTGTCGCTGTCATGGATGCATTTTAAGAATTTTGCTTCCTCCAAACTTTTCACACAGTGACTATTCCAGTTATTGTTAAGGAAGTAGACATCCCATGCTACTTGCCTGTTGCTTCTAACTTTCCTAAGATTTGTTGAATTTTTGCTATTCTATTTGTCTCAGACTGTTTGGGGTCCTATAATACACTCCTAGCAACGTGATTGCAACTTTTTGCTTTTTAATTTCTGCCCATATGTCTTCATTTAAGGAGTCTTCTAGGGTGTTGTAATAGATTCCCTGCTAAAAATTGAACTGCCAGTCCTGCTCCCGTGTCAACCCTGTCTCAGTGACAGCAATGACATAATACTCTCATGTTTAATTTGTGCCCTCAGCTCATCTGCTTTGTTCATCAGACTCCTAGCATAAAAATTAATACTATCCAACCTTGCTCAATTCTCTTTATCTATAATGCCTATCAAAGAAAAATACAAGATTATAGAAGCATTCCAATTCTCAATCATTTATTTTACATGCGTCTGGTCAGGTATGGACAACTTATCCATAAATAAAACATAACCAGGTTTTATTTTTGTAGAAATGGTTATTTTATTAACACACAAATAAAAGAAAAATGTTACAGAAGCTGGAGCGCAGGTTCCAAAGATGGGTCATACTTTTTTTTGTTCACTCGTAAAACTGGCTGTTGCTGGGTAGAACAGCATTTTATTGCCTATCCATTGTTACCTTTGTGAAGGAAGTGGTGAGCTGCTCCCTGATCTGTTGCTGTCATGTGCTGTAGGTTGACCCAGAATGCCATTAGAGAGAGAATTCCAAGATTTGACCCAACAACATTGAAGGAATGGTAATAAATTTGTGAGTAAGGATGATGAGTGGCTTAATGGGGAACTTCCAGGTGCTAGTGTTTCTGTTTTTGCTTTCCCCTGACTTCTGGAAACTAGTAGTTTGGCAGGTGCTACCTTTAGACATTTGGCGAATTTCTGGAGTGCAGATAATATACACTGCTGCTACTGAGCATCAATAGTGGAGTGGGTGGGTGTGGTGCCAATCAAGCAGGTTGTTTTGCCCTGGATGGGGTCAAGCTTCTTCCATGTCGCTGGATCTGCACTCATCTGGGCAAAGGGAGAATTCCTTTACTCTCCTGACTTGTGCATTGTAGAAAATTGACAGAATCAGGAGGTGAGTTACTCGCTGAAGCAATCCTAGGCTCTGACATGTTCTTCTAGCTATTACGTTTAGCTGGTGAATCCAACTCACTTTCTGGCAATCGATAACCGAAAGGATATTGACAGTGGGGCATTCAGTGATGGTAATGCCAGTGAATGTCGGAGGATGGTGGTTAGATTGTATGTTGTTGGAAATCATCATTGCCTGGCATATGTGTGGCACGAGTATTATTTGCCACTTTTTTAATCCAAGCCTTAATATTGTCCATGTCTTGTTGCAATAGGATATGGACTGCTTCAGTATCTGAGGAATTCTGAATGGTGCTGAATTTGATACAATCACCAGCAAACATCACCACTTCCAATGTTATGATGGAGGAAAGGTCATACATGAAGCAGCTGAAGTTGTTGGGCCAAGGACATTACCCTGACAAACTCCTGCAGACTTGTTCTAGAGCTGACAATACAACTATCTCCCTGTGTGCCCAGAATGGATCCAACCAGGAGTGAGTATTTCCCTGATTCCTTTTGACTTTAGTTTTGCTGGGGGTCCTTGATTCCACGTTCAGTTAAAGGCAACTTAATATCAAGGGCTATCACTGTCAATTCATCACTGAAATTCAGCTCTTTCTTCCATGTTTGAAACAAGTCTGTAATAAGGTCAAATGCTGAGTGGCCCTGGTGGAGCCCAAACTGGGTATCAGCAAGCAGGTTATTGTGAGCAGATGCTGCTTAATAGTACTGTTAATGGCACCTTCTATCACTTAACCAATGGTCCAGAGTAGCCTGATGTTGTAGTAAGTGGCTGGGTTGGATTTGTCCTGCTTTTTATATACAGGATTTACCAAGGCAATTTTCCAAGTTGTTGTGTCGTGTTGTAGCTGTACTGGAACAGCTTGGCTTGAGAAGTAGCAAGTTCTGGAGCACAAGTTTCAGTACTGTTGCTGGAATGTTATCAGGATCTATAGTCTTTGTAGTGTCTAATGTCTCCAGATGTTTCTCATGCTTCCATTTGATGACTATTACCAAAGCAGACAAAATGTTACTGTATCTTTAAAAAGAGATATAAGAATTTAAATGATTGTACTTTACTATCATAAATGAAAATATTGAGTGTATAATGAGCAACTAAAGTACAAGAATAGATTGTACCACATATTGAATAACACTGATATAGCATTGACTGATAAAGCATGTGTCCTTCAAAAAAAAGCATGTGAAAAATCAAAATTGAACTTGAACTTGAACTATGAGAGTTTAATTTATCCTGCAACATTACAAAAGTAAAATTACATTTAAATAAATCAGACTTTGAAATATTCAAGGGTAGTAGCTACTGTTTAAAGGGAATATGTATGAATCTGCAAGGAAAAACAAATGGATCTCCTTCCACAATAATATTATTTTCATTATTTTACAATTATATTTGTGTTTTTACATTTTTAGGTAATCATTGTTATGCTCAAACAATTTAGTAATACAACAATTTTCTGGTATGGAATTGACATCTATGTACATGATTAATGATCCTTAATACCAGTCTGCCATCGAGTAGATGTTGTTGGGGATGTTGCATACTTCCAAGCATGTATTTGCTTTTAACTTTATCTATTATCAATACTATTGTAAACTAATTTAACTATTTCTTAGAAGCATATACATTTAAAATTCTTGTATTACCATATGTTTACACTATGTGTAACATTAACCCTGTCATAGATTTTTAAAAACTCTGAGATAGTTATGAAGTAGTGAGTCCTTTGACTAACTACAAGCGGTTGAGCTAAATGTCCTGTATTGAGTTCACTCCTTGCTCGAAATACTTATTTCTTTGAATACCATTATTTTGTTGTACTACTTTATTTCCATTATTCCTCATGAATTGTCTCAAAGCAAAATAGTAAATGAGATTTGAAGAGATTAAGAATGTATAAATTAAAGTGAAAAGGCAATTGGGAAATTTCTAATGAGAATTTAACGGAATTTATAGAAATAATCAGTCCTGAACTAGGCAGGAAAATCCATTAATAAAAGAAAGGAGAAGGTGAATTAATCCAAATACTGAACACACTTCTGAAATATGTCACAACATTTATTGTTTTCTTAGTAATTGAAAACTGTAAGCTCCAAAGTAAACTTTTGAAACAATGTACAAATTTTAAAGTATCACATAATAAAATGATTAAGTTTATCCATTGCACTGTATTTTGCATCTTATAATAGTTCTTTTCTTTGGGAATGAAGTCACCTTAGTCTAAGCTGCAAGTGGGCATCTTACCCTTCGTGAAATGGATAGAAGATATTGACAATACCAGTGCAGTTCATAGCATTCATCAGCACTTTCACTGAATTAAAGCAGAAGACTCATCCTGTGAGGATTTGGAATTTCTTCATGTTTTCTAAAAGACTTTGAAATAAACAAGACTTAAAGGTGCATTCCAAATAAATTTCATGTTGAAAATTTGGCAAATTTGACATCGAGAACTAGCTTCTCCACATTGTTCCATCTGATGTTGAAAGCTACAACTCTTTCACCCTGTGTGGTGGGAAGGAAGCCCTGAATGACCATGGCTCTCACCTCTGTATTTCTAATTGGCTATGACTGTACATGATCAGCCATCCCTCTTACAAGAGCAAGTGCAATGAACTTCTGGTCCTGCTACTCATGTCACTGGAAGAAGAATCTGGTTTGCAAAACTTTAGTTTACATCTGCAATACAAAGTACAGCAACATCATGACATTTAGTGTATGTAAATGGTAAGACAGACAGTAAGATCCACTTTCATATAGCTCACAGTGAAATGGGGCAACTTGAATAATTTTTGTGCACTTGAGATGTTTGCATATTTGCTCCTTGATTCATTCTGTGCCGTTTGTGCATACCAAACAATGAGCTTCATCACCCTATGTTGACAACAAAGTCTATCCCTTTAACAATTACTCATTTTCTGTTCCTAACTGTACAATATCTTCTTTCAGATAGCTGGAAAATACCTGTGATTAACAGCGTTTGTAGTTTCTTTTGTTCACATTCAGAACATAAAACAAAATTTGCTTATCAAGAATGGATTTTTTTTTCAGTGAGAGAGCACTTTGGGGCCAGTGACCATTATTCTAATAGTTTCAAAATAGTGACAGAAAAGGACAGACTGAATCTAAAAGTTGAAGTTCTAAACTGGAGGAAGGCCGATTTTGACAGTATTCGGCAAGATCTTTCAAAAGTTGATGGTGCGGGGGGGGGTGATGTTTGCCGGTAAAGAGACAGCTGGAAAATAGGAAACCTTCAAAAATGAGATATTGCGAGTCCTGAGATACATTTGGCCAAGAATAAGAAGGAAGCATATGTCAGGGCCAGACAGAGTGAATCACTAGAATATAAAGACAGTAGGACTATACCGAAGAGGGAAATCAGGAGGGCAAAAATGGGATTATGAGAAAGCTTTGACAAGTAGGGTTAAGAAGAATTCAAAGGGATTCTACAAATACTTTAAGGACAAAAGAGAACTTGGGAGAGAAAGGGCCCCTTAAAAATCAACAAAGCCACCTATGTGTGGAACCACAGGAGATTGGGAGATACTAAATTAGTATTTTGCATCAGTGTTTACTGTAGAGAAGGATATAGAAGATAGAGAACATGGAGAAATAAGTAGTGACATCTTTAAAAATATCCACATTACAGAGGAGGAAATGGTAGAGGTCTTAAAATGTATAAAGGTGGATAAATCACCAGGACCTGATGAGGTGTACCCTGAGAATCGAATCCTTTGCCCCTTGCTGAGATTCATATATTATCGATAGCTGCAGATGAGGTGCCGGAAGGCTGGAGATTGGTTAACGTTGTGTCACTACTTAAGAAAGGTGGTAAGAAAAACCCCAGGTCTTTTCAGTGGTGTGAGGGAGTCTAAAACTATAGGGCATAGGTTTAAGGTAAGAGGGGAAAGATTTAAAAGGGACCTAAGGGGCAACTTTTTCAGGCAGAGTGTAGTGCATGTATGGAATGAGCTGCCAGAGGACGTGGTGGTGGCTGGTACAATTATAACATTTAAAATGTATCTGGATGGGTATATGAAGAGGGAGGGTTGAGAGGGATATGGGCTAAATGCTGATAAATGGGACTAGATTTATTTGGCATGTCTGGTCGGCATGAACAAGTTGAACTGAAGGATCTGTTTCCATGCTGCATATCTCTAACTTCAAAACTTCAAACATCAATCTTTATTCTCTAAGACAATTTTGATCCGATTTGCCAAAATGCCCAGATGCTGTGAAATCCTAGTCTCATAACAGTCTGCCATATGAGATTTTGTCCACGTAGACTACATCATCTGCAGCTACCCTCATTGATACACCTATCACCTCTTTGAAAAAGTAAATCAAATTTTTTGTACATGATCTCATCCTTACAAAGCCTTAATCCTTGCCTCTTGAATTTGAAATTAATGGTGTCTATCATGACTTCTCCCAATATTTTCATGCCACTAATGTTAGACTCATTGGCCTGTTGTTTCCTGGTTTATTTCTACCTACCTTCTTGAATAATGATACTACATTAGCTGTTATCCAGTCTTCTGGCACCTCTCCTGTAGCCAGCGAGCATTTGAACATTAATATCAAAACCCCTGAAATCTCTTCCCTTACGACCCACACCAGCCTTGGAATTATCTCATTTGCACCTGGGGATTTAATCACTGTGCAGCCTATTAAAACAAATAATACCTCTTCCCTCTCACACTAGCTCCTTCATCAGCTAGTGTGCTTCCAATTAAACCTGTTGGACTATAACCTGGTGTTGTGTGATTTTTAACTTTGCACACCCCAGTCCAACACCGGCATCTCTGAATCAGTGCTACTTGGAAATAGACTTACCACAGTCATATCACATCAGTCTAAGCCTGAATCTTTGAATGCAAAGACACATTTTGATTTTTTTTCCCATCCCAATAGTATTACCAAAAGCTTGTAGCTCATCATGACCAGGAATTTCACTCCTATGGGTAGTCTGTGAAAGTTTCACATCATAGAATCATACATTACAGAAGAGGCCTTTCGGCCCATCGAATATATGCCTTCAAAAATTCACAACTATCTAGACTATAGTATTACTTTCCTGCACAAGTCCCAATAGCTTTGAATGGTGTAGTACTTCAAATGTTCATCCAAGATTTTAAGGATTGTGAGATTATTTGCCTCAATTACTCTCCCAGGCAGTGCATTCTAAAAACCCAATACCCTCTGGGTGAAAATTACTTCCCTCAAATCCCTTCTAAATCTCCTACCTTTCATAATCCCCTGCTTTTGACCCTCTAAATAAGAAGAACAGCTGCTTCCTAAAAATAGAGTCAAACCTACAACCTTCTGATGTGTAGTCAGACACACAATGCATTTCACCACTGGCCCCATGTAACTCATTATACCAATGTCTCTGTTCTGTGTTGGTTAAAACTGTTGATGAAAAATAAAGCAGTTCTTATGTACTGCCAGTTTGCATTTGAATAAAAATTAATCCTGTAGGCAATGCAGCTACTATAGTGAGAAAACCTGAATTGCAATGGGCCTTAACATCAATAGGAAGTAGCTTCTCATTAATCCTTTCAAAAGCTGCAGTCTATTCCTGACTCCAAGACCAATACTAGCCTATTTTCCAAAACTCTGTTATAGGTCTGACTAAAAATGGCTATGTTGGAGTCAACCTTCTCACTTGATGCACCACGCCAAAGAATTAATGTACACCAATTTAGACACATAAATCTGCGAAATTCACTGATGGCCCTTGTCTCTCTTGAACTTCGATGCCTCATTCTTGGTTAATGTCTCCCACAAATGTAATCTTTGTTTAAGAGAATTGTCATTTCTCACTTAGCATAAGGTCTGCATTCCAATAATGCCTTTAATATGTCCCTGACTCTATGGGTGTGTTTATTATTTGGTTTATCATACAGTAGGATATCTTCCACTTGACACATGGTTTCTTGTTTCCCTTCCAGGATTCTAGATATTGCCCTTTGGAAAATCTTTGGTGCAAGAACATCCCAAATAGTGGATAGTTGAAGCAATTCCACCTAAACATAGACAGCAATCTTGATTTAAAGTTATCTACTGAACTCAATGTTGGCATTCCTTGTTATGATAAAATTGCTTGTTGTTAACTTAGCCAAATTTCCCATCTAACTCGTGTTTAATTAAATGAAATTTCCACAAAATCTTAGTTCTCTGTTTGCTTGGGAACAGTTATTATCTTTCAGCACTGTATTTGTTCTGTAGGACTTGTTTTCAATCATGCTGCCTAGCTGTGATTTCACTTTCCCCATACAGGATGAGAATTTTTACTGGGAACATACAAGCAGTTGTGTTCGTATCTTGTTGCAGAGTTGTGTAATGCTTCTGCTTCCATTTGCCTAAATCTTTTTGTAGATATGGAAATTCTTCCAAAAATTATTTCCTGTCTTCATTCCACTCTCTCTAACCTAGATGAGCACATGCATTTCTGCTCAACAATGAGGCATTCTGACTCTTCGGTTTATATTTTTCACTGATATTTTGTTGTCAGCACCAAAGCTTTGTCATCTGCATGGTCAAATCACTACAATTTGTGTCTCCTGGACCTTGGAGTTTTATGTTAGTTGGTCTGATTCCCACAAACTTCAACCATGGCAAGCTGTCTGCCAGTATGGAGACAGATGCTCTTATATTGAGTTTCAGTTCTGCTTCAAAGTCTTGTTTCTTCAAACTGATGGTCCAGAATCAATTTTGACTCTCTTTGACCAAACTGAAGAATGTTGCCTTTATCTTTTGTTCTGTATCTTTAACTTCTTGACCTTCTTCCTTTTTGCATTTTCTGATTCTATTTTCTACGGGAATTTTCCTTTCGCAGGACTATTTCTTTGTTTTGAGGTAATAAAACTGCTGCTAACCTACAATATTTTCTAAAAATGTCCAGTTAACCATACTTAAAGACTCAGCTGCCCACTGGAGATTTTCACACTTGTGATTCTGATTGGAGTTATTTTGTCTTCCCTTCCCTTCTCAGCATTCTAAAAGGATTATTCCCTCTATGACCTCAACTCTACTCTCAAATCACCCGACTTCTCATGTGCCCTTTCCAAGTGAAAGACGTACATGTGATAGCTCTCCATTTATCTCCTTCTTTCTGCCCAAGACCTCAATCTTTCTTTTCAAATAAAATAGAGTGATATGTAGGCCTTCCAATAAGTATTCTGATTTCACAGCTCACAATTTTGCCTACTCTTCACTGGGGAGAGAAATGCAGATTAAGTGACTACATTGAGGATCTTTGTTCAATTCACAAGTGTCGTCCAAGATTCTGGTTCCCTGTCATTTTAATGGTCTCACTTGAACCTGTCTATTTCCAGCTTCCTGCAGTACTGCACACAGTTTTACAAAAATTTGAGGAACAGCATCTTATCTTTCAATTGAACACTTTACCACCTTGTAGACTCAATATTACACTGAACAGTGTCAAACTATGACCTCTTTCCTCATTTTGTTTCCTTTTCCTTTGCTGATTTTGATTTTACTCTTTTGATTGTCCATTTTTGCTTTTGGAGGGCAGCTATTCATTTAAACCTACCCTCCCCATATCTTCTCTCGCTTTACTATTGCCTTGTGCCGTCAAATCTTTTTGTTATGTAATCTTTTCTACTTTATTATACACCGTCCCTATCATTTTGTTTCACATCCTCTCCTTTTTCATTTTTTAAAAAGCATTATGTCACTAGCTTTTCCAGTTATGATTTAAGAATATTGTGTGCAGTTCTGGAATCACATTATAGGAGGAATGTGATAGCACTGGTGAAGAAATCCAAAGATGTTCAGGTTAGGTGGAATGATCATGATAAATTGTCCATAACATCCAGGGATGTGCAGACAAACTGAATTAACCATGGGAAATTCAAAGTTATACAGATAGGGTAGAGGGATAGATTTAGGTAGGATACTCTTTAAAGGGTTGGTGTGGAATTGATGGGCTGATGCTATGATTCTAAGACTCTGATGCAGTGGTGATTTACTTGGATGTTTAAATGTTTAGATTCCCCACAGTATGAAAACAGGCCCTTCGACCCAACAAGTCCACACCGACCCTCCGAAGAGTAACCCACCCAGACCCATTCCCCTACCCTGTATTTACCCCTGACTAATGCACCTAACACTATGGGCAATTTAGCATGGCCAATTCACCTAACCTGCACATCTTTGGACTGTTGGAGGAAACCAAAGCAGCCAGAGGAAACCCACACAGACACGAGGAGAATGTGCAAATTCTACACAGACAGTTGCCTGAGGCTGGAATTGAAACTGGTTCCCTGGCGCTGTGAAGCAGCAGTGCTAACCAGGCAGCAGTGCTAACCACTGAGCCACCCAGACTGGAGAGTTTCAGTTTTGAAGAGAGGTTGGACAGATTGGGGTATTTTCCTTAGAGCAGAGGAGATTCAGAAGGAACATTATTAAGATGTACAAAATTATGAGGGGCTGGGATAGTTAGAGAGGAAGAAACTTTCCTTGTTGATGGAAGAATCATTGACCTGGATGCATAGATTTAAGGTAAGGGGAAGAAGGTTAATGTGAAGAAAAAACATTTCACCCATAGCATGGTGGATATCTGGAAATCACCACCTATAATGGTTATTGAGGCAGAAACCCTCAAAATATTTAACGAGTATTTGGATGGGTACCTGCAATGTCAAGGCATACAAGGCTATGGGCCAAATGCTGGAAAACAATATTAGAACAGTGGTTGTTTTTGACCAGCACAGATGCGATGAAGTGAAGGGCCTTTTTTCTAGTCATAGATATCTATAGCTCTGTGACCTGAACTTCTGTTTCTCTTTTCAGTAGATACTGCCTGACTAGCTGAATAGTATTAACATTTCCTTTTTTTATTTGAAAACAACTAAATTGATATTGGCAATATTCTTCATTAAGAATTAATATGTTATTTCAGTTGGCTGTAACAGATAACAGATTTAAAATATATTTAAAAACCACATTTAAATCCATAGTTTGAGGATTTTGTTTTAGTTTTGCCTTCATGGTAAAATAGCCCAAAGTTCTGATGCTACTTTCCTTGAAAAAGTGGTGTTGACTGGGGTGGCTGTGTGTGCAGTTGCACCAGCTAATGGACAATATATAAGTACTGACAAGACCTTTTTCGTGATAACCTTGCCCTCTGATTACCTTACATAAAGTGACATATTTCAGTGACTGCTTTGCTCAGCCAAAGCCTTATCAGACAATGCCATTAGTCAGCTCTCGGTACCTGAACCTTTTATGCATGTACCTTGAGTAGCTAATTGATGCAAAATCTAGCTTCCTGTGCTTTCAAAGTAGTGTTTCAGTTCCCATCACTTGGTCTTCTGCATTTTGCAGTGGCAGACTTTGACTAAGAAAATAAGGATGTCAATATAGCAATCCCAACATCTTCACATTTGCATCTGAATAGCCTCCTTACAATTGTAGGAACTCAATCAACTTGTGGAATGTGCCATATAAAGCCAAGCTCCCAATAGAAAAAAAACGACTGTATTTGAAATTGGAAATGCCCATTATATAAATCCGATTTCATAGATTATTTCATTTACTCTATGGTTAGCTGTAGTTTGATCAGATCAACTTTGGCCTGCATTTTGGCGAGCTTTGGAAGGTGTTCGTTTAAATTTATCAGTGGGTCTGGTTAAATCAGATCACCGTCATTATCAAGCTAATGTTACTATAATGAAAGTGTTCTCTCATCGAAATTGACTACAACAAGTTTTGTGGTTAAAGAGAGTCCCAGGGAAGTGGTTTTTACTAGAGTCAGAATTGTTCATCATATTTTCAGGATTGAGTCAGAAAGCATTTTGTTTGATGGGTATAAATTTCCCACACTAATGCCATGTATAGCTAAAGAAGTTCACTTTGGACTATCTTTATAGATGACATTTTCTTAACAGGTTAGCTATTATATTCAAAGTGTTAAACATCTCTGTATTGGCTAATGTTATTATCGGAGGGTTTGATCACAGAACTTCAATCTCTGACCCAGTTGAACTCAGAAGTATTTTTATGTCACTATTTTCTTTCTTTACTAACTGGAATACACTAGTAGATGTTTCCTTCTGTCTGTGGTACTATATATAGAGTTTACCTCATTAAACATAATAAGACCACTGAACCTAGCCTTTATATATTCACCTAGTAAGTATGACACAACCTGTACTTTATTCCCACATTAAAAATTTGGGTTTTAGCTGTCTTATCTGCTTGTTTTTTCATTACTCGTTGGGAAACATTAAAATATACCTGAGCTACTGTGCTACTTTGACAACCTTTCTCAAATCTTAGTAAAGATAAAGTCACACATAGCCCCATTCTCTCATCAGAGGGAGACAACTGTTGGTCCTTTAATCTGAAGATCACCATGCCTTAGGTCAAGAAGGTGGGGTCTTCATGACGACCTCAGCCAGCGCAGGACTTAAATCTATGCTATTCATGTCACTATTCATCACAAACCAGCTGTCCAGCTAACCCGACCGCATTGGACACTTAAACATATCATCTAAGTGAATAATTTCTTTCTGGTTCATAAGAACTAAGTGACTGCCTTACTTCAGGTTCATAGATTTACTTCAAAGGGATTGAAATACATTGATTCATTAGGTGCATCACCAAGGCTAAATAATAAAATTGACATTTACTGGCATAGTTCTTTGGGATACACATGCAATAAACTTCAAGTTTAAGTTTTTAATATTTGTGGCAACTTTCTAATGGCCTTTCAGTGTGTGAGGAGTGTGCAGACAATTTAATCTGTTTTACTTCTAAGATACATATTGCATCCTGAAACACCTGTAACATGAAATTTGATCTCTGATCAGAGTGAACCTCTCTGGGTGACATGGACCAAGTGAAAACTGAATGCATCTTTAATTTCCACTTATTCCATTTTTTTTGTTTGCTTAAACACATTATCTCCAATTAAGAAATGGTTAAGAAATTAACACTTTAGGGAAACAATTGAGCGAGAGTAATGTAAAAGAAGTTTTTAACACAGCAATTGTTGTGGAGCTTACTGCCTATGAACGTGGTGGAAGCAGAGATGGTAAATGATTTTAAAAGGAAATTGGATGGATACTTGAGAGAAATAAACTATAGGGCTAAGGCAACAGAACAGGAGAAAAGATGTGACTAGATTTCTGGGCTGAATGCCCTGCTTCTGACAATTGTGACTACACTAAAAGTGCATCAAATGTAGAATTGGTGGATCTAATTAAATCAATGGCTGGGACTTTCAAACCAATTGATTTATGGCACATCTTACAGAATTCAACAACATCTCTATAAATTCCTGAGTAATAAGAATGCTTTATTACTTCAGCTTGAGTCTTTCTTATTCCTCAATTAATTGCTTTTGGAATCTTTTGAGCAATTCTTAAAACATTCTTTCATCAACCAGGATGAATAAAAAGTTGAGAACCTATTGTCCATTTGGCTCTGAGGAAGTCTCCTCTTCCTCATCAATATGCAATTTTTAGTATTAACATTCAGGGACCCTTTCTGATTCTTCCTTAGAAAATGCTGTCTGAGACAACTTCCACATATTAGGTTCTGCTTACTGGGCTTCAGCTGAATAATTTGGCTTTGCTATTTTCAAGGTCTTTAACCTAATTCAAATTCCCCAAAAATAGTCCTATATAATTGCACACCTGAATAACTTCCCTCATAATCAATTTTCCTTTATCCTGTTTAGTATTCTATTCTGAACCCTAGGTATCGCACAGGATGTTCCTTCTTCAAAATTTCAGTTTATCTTGTCAATGACAACACTCAAAACTCTTGGAGATGATAATACACTCAAACCTGTCAAATCATTGCCCAATATAAAATCTGCCCCATCAATAGCTAAACTAGGAACTATTCCTACACTTACCACTTTATTTAATAAGTCAGTTTGTAACTTAACTCTAACATGGAATAGGTAGGTAGTTCCCAAGCATTCTCCTATCAATACAAAAATATTCTTTCATCAAACCACCTGGAAAGCAAATCATACCAGAATCCACTATCAAGGTCTGAAGTGCACCAGCAGCTCTCTAAGTAAGAAGTATTCACTTACTTATCTAACAAACTGGATAAAGAAATTAGTATTTTGAGAGCTGCTGGTGCCAAAAATGGTGATCGAGGTTATAGTGATAAAATCTCCATAACCTCCAGTAATCTGACTCACTTCATCACAGAGTTGTTACAGCACAGAACAATTCAATCAGTGACAAAATTCTCTAACTGTTTCTTTGTAACTCTAACTATGCTTCCTTTTCAGATAGGAGGTTCTCTTTTGAATGTTTCAATTGAACCTCCTTTCACCGCATGCACAGGTAGTATATTCCAGAACTTAACCACTTGCTACATGAATTGTTTTTTGACCAATTACTTTGAATATGTGTCTTCTTGTGCTTGATCTCGTCATATGTAATAGAATCACAGCTTTTTTAAAGTACAGATTAGAACAGATTTTCCCTACCTAGATGTATCCATCGCACTGGAGGGTCAGAGGGAATACTACATCTGTCCTATTGCCACTGTTTTATCATCATTTCAGGCATTTTTGAAGACTTTTTTGGACTGGAGGTCTGCGACCAGCAGTGCTTCATAGGGATCAGTACTGGGTCTAATTTTAAATAAATGATTTGGATGAGAATATGGTTAGTAAGATGAGAACCTTAAGATTGCAGATGACTACAAAGAGATCTTTATTGATTGAGTCAATGGGCTGAGGAGTGCCAGATGGAGTTTAATTTGGATAAATGTGGAATAATGCATTTTGGTAATGCAAACAAGGACAGGACTTATACAATTGATGCCATAGCCCTGCCTAGTATTTTTAAGTAAGAGGAGAAAGATTTAAAAAGATCATGGGGGCAACCTTTTTACATGGGGGAAAGTGGTTCCCATGTGTGGAATGAACTGCCAGAGAAAGTGGTAGATGCAGGTACAGTTACAATGTTTGAATGACATTTGGATAAGTTCATGAATAGGAAAAGTTTGGGGGGATATGGGCCAAGTGCAAGCAGGTAGGACTAGTTCAGTTTGGGAACATGGTCAGCATGGACTGGTTGGAACGAAGGGTCTGTTGCCATGCTGTATGACTCTATGACTTCTTGGGCATCATTATTATTGATTTAACTGTCAGCTTCTCACAATTCTGTCTTCCAGCAGGGAAAGCATTCAAGTTTCTTAGCAACACTTTTATCTTCTATACTAATACTTTAATTGACCAATATACTTTCTGCCTTCTCCTTAAAGTCAGTGTCTTTTTTTATTCATAAACTTTCTACTCTTCCAGATTCCCTGTGGGTTTGTAAAGTGTGTGTAAATAAGCCCCTTGCTAGCTTATTGCACCCATCTGCGAGAACCACCACTTCCTTTAGTTTAGAAATGTTACAAAATTCCAAGTGTGATCTCATAGCTATTGGGAAGCTGTTTCTAAATTCTGCAATAGAACCACTAGCAGCAGGTGGCGATGGTGAGGAAACAATCTAATGGACACTGGAAGAGAAAACTTCGGCGGAAGGAAGTCTGACAGGAAGAAGGAACAGAGAGACACAACATAAATCACGGGTTTCATTTGATTTAACTACTGTAAATATTTCCTTCTTTAACATTAATTTCCTTTTATGTCTGTGAATTAAAAAAAAACATGTTTCATGATCTTTGGGGCGTCTGTGTGAAACAATCTCATATTATTTTTCTGGCACAGTTGGCAGGATTCCACAGCACAGGCAAATAAAGTTAAAAGGTGCATGGCTGAGATGGAACAGATGGTGGAGGAGCTGAAACTGGCAAAATCCATGAGACTGGCAGAAGCTGCTCTGGAACTATTAGAGGTCTAAGAAAGGGACTATTAAAAGCACACAAATACCATGTTCCATAAGAGCAGTTGGGAGAAGGCATAGCTCGAGCCTGTATAGATGAGTGAGTGTGTGGTACTGGAAATTTAGTTCACCATGGGAGTTCAGTCCACAGAATGCATTTTTTGTTCATAGTTTGTAAGATCCTTATGTTAAGGTTTATATTTTGTGAGGCTACATTATTTAGTTTTAGCTGAGTGGAAAGCAGTGAATCCAGTTGCAGCTACAGGAGTCTGCTGTTTTGGGAAACAAATCAGGACAGTGACATCACAGGAAAGTGGTGTGATCGGTTTGTGATTTTAGGAAAAAAAAAGTACGTTTTGGAAGAAGGGATTAACTGAGAAACAGTTATAAACTATTATAAATACACAGTAGAGTAAGGGAAACACTGTTAGCATGGGTTAGCAGTATTTTTACATAAGCAAATTGTTTTTTTAGGAAAGCATTAGTCCAGGGTATTAGAAAAGTCAGGGCAGCAGGGCTCACACCCATGATATGCTTCTTATGTGCTATGTAGAAAATCACAGGAGTTACAGTTTTCCCCTCATGACCATGTGTGCAGGAAGTATGTGCAGCTGATGAACTACTTTTGGAGCTGGAGCTGCAGGTGAATTCAATGTGGAGCATGAGCAATGCTGGGCAAGTTGTGGATAGCAGTGTTTGGTAATGTGGTCATGCAGAGGTGCAAATTGAATAGACAGAAAGTGCATGGGTGACCACAAGGCAGAGTAGTGCAGATTTGTCCTGTGGCCATCCCTAACTGATATAGTGTGGGCACTATTGGTGGACATGACTGTGGCGGCCAACTTCATGGCACTATAGGTGAGTAGATTGCACAGAGGAAAAGAATGGTAAGGCGATAGTGGTGGGTGATTCAATTGTAAGGGGAACAGACAGGAATTTGTGTGACTATAGAGGAGATTTCAGGATGGTGTGTTGCCTCCATGATACCAATGTAGGAATGTCTTTGAATGGCTGCAGGGAATTCTGAAGGGCAAAGGCTATTAGACAGTGATTGTGGTACATATGTTGGAAAAGGGTTACGATCCTAAAAGCAGAATTTAATGAGTTATGAAGTACATTAAAAAACAGGGCCTAATGTGTAGTAATCTCTGGATTACTTCTGGTGCCTCGCATGAGGCAGTGTACGAATAGAAGGCTAGTCCAGATGAATGCTTGGCTGGAGGAATAGTGCAGGAGGAAGGCCTTTAAATTTCTGGGACTGTTTTTGGGGATGGTGGAACCTGTACAAGGCAGATGAGTTGTATCTGAACTGGAATTGGAGAAACATCCTTCTGTGGAGGTTTGCTATTGCTGTTGGGGAGGCTTTAAAGTAACTTGTCACGGGAGTGGAGTCCCAAGAAGTTCAACAGGGGATGATGAAGTCAGGAGGGCATCAACATTATAAACCCAAGAGAATTAGGCAATTTGGACGATACTTATTTTAATGCTAGGAGTCTGGCAAACAGGCAGATGAGTTGAGGGCACCATTTAAAACATGGGGTATAAGCCATTGCTGATGGTTGATTGAGGGGGAGCATTGGCAGCTCAATATTCCATTTTCAAGCAAGACAGGGAAGGAGGTAAAAGAAGAAGCAGTGTCATAATTTTGATCAGGGATCTATTACAATAGTAAGGAGGATTGACATCTTGGAAGACTCCTCAAATGAAGCCAGATGGGTAGAACTTAAAAAGTAAAAAAGGATTGCTGGGAGTGTATTACACTCTCCATAACATTCTGGGAGAATTAGAAGAGCAGCTCTTTAGGCAAATTTCAGGGAAATGTTAATGTGATAGGGTAAGGAAAGTCAGGGAATTTAACATCTATAATATGAAATGGGGTATTCATTGTGTGAAATGGTTGGAGGGAGCAGAAGTCTTAAAATCCATCCAGGACAGTTTTTTAAGCCAGTCTGTAGAAGGACCTACAAGAGAGAATGTAGTCCTGGACCACAAGGTTATGAGTGAGGTTAGTGGTTGAAATTTAAATGGGGAGTATTTTGCAAACAGTGATCATACCTGACTCAGATTCAAGATTGTTATGGAAAAGGACAAAGGATGGGCCTGAAATTAAAGTTTTCAACTGAGGAAGGCTGACTTTAATAAGTACTGATATAATTTGGCCAGGTAAGATAAGATAGTTAAATCTGTCTGAGAGCAGTGAGAGACATTCAAGAAGTAAATATGTCGAGTTTAGGGCCAATATGTTCCAGTGGAGAAAAAGAGTGGGACCATCAAATCCTCAATAGGGATATATAGTATTAAACTAAGAGAAAAAGGAATGCATATGGCAAATACTGAGGGCTCAAAATAGCAGAATCACAGAATCCCTACAGCGTGGAAGCAGGCCATTCAGTCCAAGTCCACACTAACCCTCCAATATCAACTAGACCCATTCTATCCCTGTAATCCTGAATTTAATATACTAATCCACCTAGCCTGCACATCCATGGACACTATTGGCAAACTAGCATGGCTAATCCACCTAACCTGCACATTTTTGAACTGTGGGAGGAAACATGAACATCTCAAGGAAACCCACGCAGATACAGGGAGAATGCGCAAACTCCACACAGACAGTCGCCCAAGGCTGGAATTGAACCTGAGTTCCTGGCGCTGTGAAGTAGCAGTGCTAATTACTGAGTCATGTGCCTCCCCGAGGAAAAAAAAACAATTCTGCCTTTTGTCTTTAATTTTCTGTCCCATGACACTTTAAAGCTGCTCCAGATGAAGCTTGAACTCACAACTTCGGCATTTCATATGGCTTTATACTACCCAATAAGTACCACACGCTGACCCATCGTGCCACTGGGTTCTACAGAGGTGGGAAGGGGTTTGCAGTCGATGTAAATGGTTAGCCTCCTTTCTTTTGCTGTGAGTTATTTTGTTAGGTCCAAATGTCCAAAGAAGAAAGGACCCTCACCAAACCACAGCAATTACCTTCTTCACCCTTCCTCCCTGAACTTAGTTGAGAAGTTAGAGAGGTGCTGAGCTTTCCACCCCATGCCTTTTCACCCCAACTTAACCTGGTACCAACTGAGTTTCGATCTTTAGCTCTAATTTCTGGTGTCCTTATCCAAATTAGCATCACCAGCCCTCTTTAAGGCTTCCCAGATATCAGACATTTCATCTTTCTTCAAGAGATAATCTTTCTCTGTAGCCAAATGTTCAGTGAACACCCAGATTTTTTGGTCTTCAGACAATTGGAAACTGGCCATACCCACAAAGTTGTGCATCAAGATTCCTTAAAAGTCTCAACGAGCTAACTACATGGGAATTACCCAAGAAACTTCCAATGGAAAATCATCCAGCATCTGGAACTCTCCAAAAAAGTTCCCACTCCTGTTAGTTGGCGATTTCAGTTGATTCCAACTGACTTACCTGAATAGTTAACTAGAAAATGTTAGAGGATTAACACCTGCTCTAAACTCTGGCAAATTAAAGTCAACCCTCAAGTAAATCATACTGAACACTCCTCTCAGTTGCAGATATCTGACCCAACTACCTATGTCCTCTTCTAGAATCTGACATTCCTCCTTCCCACCCTGAAGACTCAACTCTTTCCTCACTGCCTTTCACATCCTCCTCTCCACTTGTAACCCTTGCTTCAGACTTGACTTCTCTTCTTTGATCCAACTTACCTCTACCCTTCACTGGACTAGGGGTACTCATCCTTTCCTTCCAGGACCTGACATAGTTTATCCCTGACCTGATAAATCTACACACTCTTCACACTTACCTACTTTACCCCCAACCCTTTAAATCCAACCATGATTTTTTTTTTGTTAATTTCCCATAGCTGTTTAGTTTACTACTTAATCAATAAAACTTCATACAATACTACAGTTGCTGCTGTAAAAAAAAAAGGTGAAATGGCTTGGTTTCCCCTGACTGTCCTATATTAAGATTCAGCCTGATAAAACATACAATACATATTTTTGATGCACAGCAGGTCAAATGTGGTCGATGACGTCCTCCAGCATATCTCCATTTCCCGCACGCCCACCCTTGACCCCCCCCCCAAATGCAACAAGGACAAAACTTCCGGTCCTCACCTTACACCCCACCAACCTCTCCGTATATTGCATCATCCTTCACCACTTCCACCACCTACAAACTGACCCCACCACCAGAGATACATTTCCCTCCTCACCCCTATCAGCAATCCAGAGAGACCACTACCTCCGTGACTCCCTCATGAGGTCCATGCTCCCCACTAGCACATACCCCACTCCTGGCACCTTCATCTGCCACTGCAGGAAGTGCAAAACCTGTGTGCAGACAACTCCGCTCACCTCCATTCAAGGCCGCAAAGATCCTTCCATAGCCAATAGAAATTTATCTGTACCTCCACCAATGTCATCTACTGTATCCATTGCACCCGATGTGGTCTCCTCTTCATCAAGGTGACAGAATGCCTACTTGCAGATCATTTCAGAGAACATCTCTGGCGTACCCACACCAACCAACCCCACTGACCCGTGGCTGAACACTTCAACTCTCCCTCCCACTCCATCAAAAACATGCAGGTCCTGGGCTTTCTCCATCCCCAAACCCTAATCACCCGATGCCTGGAGGAAGAACACCTCATATTTCGCCTGGGACCCTGCAACTACATGGGATCAATGTGGATTTCAACAGTTGCATTTCCCTCCCCCAACATTATTCCAGTCCAAAGTCTCCAACTTGGCACCTCCCTCCTGATCTGTCCATCACCTTTCCCATCTATCTGCTCTACCCTCCTCCCGACCTATCACCTTCTCCCTCACCTTCATCTAGATTAGATTAGATTATTTACAGTGTGGAAACAGGCCCTTCGGCCCAACAAGTCCACACCGACCCTCCGGACAATAACCCACCCAGACCCATTCCCCCTGACTAATGCACCTAACACTACGGGCAATTTAGCATGGCCAATTCACCTGACCTGCACATCTTTGGACTGTGGAAGGAAACCCGAGCATCCGGAGGAAACCCACGCAGACACGGGGAGAATGTGCTAACTCCACACAGACAGTTGTCCGAGGTGGGAATTGAACCTAGGTCCCTGGCACTGTAAGGCAGCAATGATAACCACTGAGCCACCGTGCCACCCTATCGCATTCCCAGCTACCTTGCCCCCCCCCCCCCCACCCCACTGCCCACCTATCTCTCAGCAACCTCCCGGCCCACAAGCCTCATTCCTGATGAAGGTCTTATACCTGAAATGTTGATTCTTCTGCTCATGACCTGCTGTGCTTTTCCAGCACCACACTCTCGACTCTGATTTCCAGCATTTGTCCTCACTTTCTACATATTTCTGAGGCCACACCATCAGATGCTATGGCCCAAAATTCAGAGGACAGATGCACGGTGAAACAGGTATGAAGGCAGAAATCTGTTCTCAGAAGATTTAATGTTATTTCACTTTGAAAAAAATATGAATACAATTTTGAACATACCTTGTGCATCAATAGGTTATTAAATTTGCTAGAAAAATCTAAGTCTGGTAATGTAATTATTTGCATAAATACCATTTTATTAAGCAATAATTAATAATTACTGCTTACACATCTCTTTTGCCCAAAAAGTAAACAAATATAGGTGTATGATCTCACTCCTTCAATTTTAATTGTTTTAAGTTTTGAAAATGAATCTTTCTTTATCTCCTGAAGACGGGTCACTGGATTGGAAAAGTTAAATCGGTTTTCTCTGTGCAGGTTTCTCCAGCAATTTCAGTTTTTGTTTCAGATCTTCAGCATCCGCAATTGTTTTGGTTCTTTTCTTCCTTTTTGTATTCTCACCCAACATCGTTCTCAGCCTTCTGTTCATCTCCCAATGCTCAACTCACATTCGTTAAGTGGATAAACCTTGTTATGTCGTTCACCAGGATTCCAGATAGGCAAATGCTGTGCATTATCATTTATACTTCCAGCATTTTTGTCTGTACAATTGTTTTAACCCGAATGTGCAACTGTCAATTTATATAAGACGGCAGTCCAGCAAAATCTGGCCTTTTGCATAGATGCGTACAAGGTAACATAGCTAACTGCAATGAGGAGAAAAGTAAACGGAATAATATGTTGTTAGGATGAAATGGAGCGGCAAATTGGTGTAGAGTTTAACGATAAATTGGCCAGAAAGGCCTCTTTTCGTGCAGTAATTTGCGTAATTCAACTCACCGACTAAGCGATATAATTTCTCAACCTACTTTTGCTATGTATAACGCACCACTCAATACACTGAGAAATTAGTCACCAGTGGGTAAAATATGGACTTTCGTATATTTCTTGCAAATCAGTTTTCTTCGCCAGTTATGCTTTACACAAGATGTGTTTCAATGCGCCCGAAAGTTAACATCTTGATAATTACGACAAAATTTCAAAAACTCTAACTGGCAGTGCCATCACTGTTCGGTTTTCAAAGTTTAGCTTTGCTATCAGACTGAAAATCACATTTCCACTGCGAGATTCTTTGGACACACTACTCTGGGCAAGCCCTCTTAAGACCATGTGTGTGTCCTGGGCCGAATCAGCGCTGTGGGTTCCCTTTAAGAGTTGGCATGAGGATAGGAGTCAGTTTCCCCTTCTCTCCCCCTGACCGGGCTCCCACACCCGCTCTCCCTTTGCACAATGTCTGGGACGCGGCGGCTGAGACCGAGGCTCAGCATGGCGCACATGGCAGTGGCAGAGCAGCATCGGGGAGAGAAGTGAGAAGGGAGGGCCACTGGCGGTGGGCCGGGCCCCACCGAAAGGAGGTGGGAAGAAGAGCAGCATTTGGGGGGTGGGAGGAACACAGTTTTGCGAGTCGAGAGGAGTGAGTGTGAAACGGCGGCGGCAGCAGCAGCAGCAGTGGGCTGAACGCAAGCGTTCTGAGGGAATGAGCGTCCAGCAGAAGCACTGAAACAGAGAGAGAGAGAGAGAGCAGCAGCATCGTCACGGCAATTTGTACACTCTTGTCTATGTGTGTGCGTGCATCTAACCCCTCTCACTACCTGAGCTGGCTCCCCATCGACACACCTCTCTATGTAACGGCTATCGATTCCTCTCAATAGCAACAGCTGGCAGGAACTGACCATGTCCCGGCGAAAGCAGAGAAATCCCAGGCAAATCAAACGTGAGTTAAAACAATTCTGTTGATGATGGCAGTGTCCATTCGTGGGTATATTAAAACAAAACGTGTTTTATTGCAATTTCATTCTGGTTTGAGTGAAAGTTTTGAGTTTCAGGATCGCTACAGTGTGCCAGGCCTGGCTCGTGGAATAACATGCAACGGCAATGTTACTGTTGTGTGTTTGCTTTAACTAGACCAAGGGTAATTGAAATAACAAAAACGTAATTACCAAACTTGAGATCCATCGAGTTATACTGAATGGAAACTTTCTTGTCAGTGAGATTTGATGGTAAATTGATAGACGGAAGTATTGTTTGTTCCTGCTCGTTGCATGAAAATCTCTCCCAACATACTGGAACTGGATTTCACGATCGCAGTAGTTTGAGCTTTCCGTTATTTTGCATTTTACAATCTGCAGACAATAAAAAATTCGCAAAAAGGGAAATACGATCTGGGGTTATCTATCATCAAAATCTTACATCGCAGTCTACATTGTGTTTTCGATCTCTATAACATTTTAAATCCTGCACTAAAGAAATTACTTTCACTTAGATTTTGTATGTCAATACCCTCGAAATAAAGTTAAATGTAGACTTTATTATTTTTAGATAAAAGTATATTTACAAAACCTAAACATACCTATGCGTGTTTCATAATGTATATTCGGGATAGAACTGGTCATTTTAAAGTTATGGTTAAGTCTTGAGTTGTAGGTAAACTTGATAAAGTTTTGAAAAACTACTTAATGGTGGCTGTGATGCTAGGAGGAGTGAGAATGTTCTTGTGTAAGTAATTTATTTCACACCGCCCTTGTTTTGGCAATGTTGTCCTTTTGAAATTGCATTGAAAAATGCAATTTTAACTTCACCCGATATTTATTATATTTGGAAAGACTGTTGAATATGATTGAGGGTTTGGAAAGTAAATTCGATTGAAAAAGAAAATCAATATGATCTACAAAGCACGTATTTCCACTTGTTAAAAAAAATCCCAGCACTGGATTTATTCCTGAATTCGGCTCCGAAACATGAGGAAGGCAATACAGTGCACGTACTTTTTGTAAGAATCATATGATGTCTATCCCATACAACCAGGTTGTAAAAGCTCACGACACTTTGGGTTTGTCTAGCCTATTTAAATTGATACATTATGTTTAAATTATTATCTGTTCATTACTGCTAATTATGACTGTCGTTCAGAGGTCTTTTAAAAACTCTGGCCCGTATACTTCTTAAGTTCTCGCCAGCGTCTCAAATAATATCTCCCCAAAAGAAAAGGACCTTGACTATGCAAGTACTGGTTCAGCAATGAAGATAACGCTATGCGCAAAACAAACACCAAACGAGAAACATTTTCCAAACTACCTACAATTGCTATTGCAATAACATTAAACAAGTACGCGTTAAAGGGACGAACCTTAATACAATTATCAGATTAATAACATAAACCCATCAATAACAATCACAAAGCGAAGCAGTAAAATTAGTAAAGGTGAAACCATATTCAATGGAATTATAAAGTAGGAGATTAATGAGGAAGAGGAAGAAATAAATTAAAATAATCATATA